>NC_135134.1:22705671-23955671 GCF_051014445.1 Colletes latitarsis | reverse complement strand
AATGCGAAAGTATGAGTCTGATGAGTGAAAATCCCAGGGCTAACCTAGACCTAACATGCGTTATCCTCTAAAATATTGATCGAAACCAGGTTTAATCGACTGTCTCAGTGTGGTACCACATTACTACGTGATCCAAACCAGAAAAAACCCAGGATCAGTCCAACAAGTATGTGAAGAATGCGAAAGTATGAGTCTGATCAGTGAAAATCCCAGGCCTAACCTAGACCTAGCTTGCGTTATCCTCTAAAATATTGATCGAAACCAGGTTTAATCGACTGTTTCAGTGTGGTACCACATTACTACGTGACCCAAACCAGAAAAAACCCATGATCTGTTCAACAAGTATGTGAAAAACGCGAAAGTATGAGCCTGATGAGGGCAAATCCCAGACCTATCCCAGACCTAACTTGCGTTATCCTCTAAAATATTGATCGAAACCAGGTTTAATTGACTGTTTCAGTGTGGTTCCACATTACTACGTGATCCAAACCAGAAAAAACCCAGGATCCGTCCAACAAGTATGTGAAGAATGCGAAAGTATGAGCCTGATGAGTGAAAATCCCAGGCCTAACCTAGACCTAACATGCGTTATCCTCTAAAATATTGATCGAGACCAGGTTTAATGGACTGTTCCAGTGTGGTACCACACTACTACGTGATCCAAACCAGAAAACACCCAGGATCTGTTCAACGAGTATGTGAAAAACGCGAAAGTATGAGCCTGGTGAGGGCAAGTCCAAGACCTATCCCAGACCTAGCTTGCGTTGTCCTCTAAGATATTGATGGAAACCAGGTTTAATTGACTGTTTCAGTGTTGTACTTCTTTACTACGGGATACAATCCGGAAAAAGCAAAGGATCTAGCCATGAAGTATGAGAAATATGCGAAAGTATGAGCCTGATGAGGGCAAATCCTAGACCAAACCCAGACCTAACATGCATTATCCTCTAAAATATTTATCAAGACCAGGTTTAATTGAATGTTTCAGTGTGGTACCACATTACTACGTGATGCAATCCAGAAAAAGCACAGGATCTAGCCATCAAGTTTGAGAAATATGCGAAAGAATGAGCCCGATGAGGGCAAATCCTAGACCTAACCCAGACCTAACATGCGTTATCCTCTAAAATATTGATCGCAAGCAGGTTTAATGGACTGTTTCAGTGTGGTACCACACTACTACGTGATCCAAACCAGAAAAAACCCAGGATCTGTTCAACAAGTATGTGAAAAACGCGAAAGTATGAGCCTGATGAGGGCAAATCCCAGACATATCCCAGACCTAACTTGCGTTGTCCTCTAAGATATTGATGGAAACCAGGTTTAATTGACTGTTTCAGTGTTGTACTTCATTACTACGTGATGCAATCCAGAAAAAGCCCAGGATCTAGCCATCAAGTATGAGAAATATGCGAAAGAATGAGCCTGATGAGAGCAAATCCCAGACCTAACCTAGACCTAACATGAATTATTCTTTAAAATATTGATCGAAACCAGGTTTAATTGACTGTTTCAGTGTGGACCCACATTACTACGTGATCCAAACCAGAAAAAACCCAGGATCCGTTCAACAAGTATGTGAAGAATGCGAAAGTATGAGTCTGATGAGTGAAAATCCCAGGCCTAACCTAGACCTAACATGCGTTATCCTCAAAAATATTGATCGAAACCTGGTTTAATCGACTGTTTCAGTGTGGTACCACATTACTACGTGATCCAAACCAGAAAAAACTCAGGATCAGTTCAACAAGTATGTGAAGAATGCGAAAGTATGAGTCTGATGAGTAAAAATCCCAGGGCTATACTAGACCTAACATGCGTTACCCTCAAAAATATTGATCGAAACCAGGTTTAATCGACTGTTTCAGTGTGGTATCACACTACTACGTGACCCAAACCAGAAACATCCCATGATCTGTTCAACAAGTATCTGAAAAACGCGAAAGTATGAGCCTGATGAGGGCAAATCCCAGACCTATCCCAGACCTAACTTGCGTTATCCTCTAAAATATTGATCGAAACCAGGTTTAATTGACTGTTTCAATGTGGTTCCACATTACTACGTGTTCCAAACCAGAAAAAACCCAGGATCCGTCCAACAAGTATGTGAAGAATGCGAAAGTATGAGCCTGATGAGTGAAAATCCCAGGCCTAACCCAGACCTAACATGCGTTATCCTCTAAAATATTGATCGAGACCAGGTTTAATGGACTGTTCCAGTGTGGTACCACACTACTACGTGATCCAAACCAGAAAACACCCAGGATCTGTTCAACGAGTATGTGAAAAACGCGATAGTATGAGCCTGGTGAGGGCAAGTCCAAGACCTATCCCAGACCTAGCTTGCGTTGTCCTCTAAGATATTGATGGAAACCAGGTTTAATTGACTGTTTCAGTGTTGTACTTCTTTACTACGTGATACAATCCGGAAAAAGCAAAGGATCTAGCCATGAAGTATGAGAAATATGCGAAAGTATGAGCCTGATGAGGGCAAATCCTAGACCAAACCCAGACCTAACATGCATTATCCTCTAAAATATTTATCAAGACAAGGTTTAATTGAATGTTTCAGTGTGGTACCACATTACTACGTGATGCAATCCAGAAAAAGCACAGGATCTAGCCATCAAGTTTGAGAAATATGCGAAAGAATGAGCCCGATGAGGGCAAATCCTAGACCTAACCCAGACCTAAGATGCGTTATCCTCTAAAATATTTATCCAGACCAGGTTTCATTGAATGTTTCAGTGTGGTACCACTTTACTACGTGATCCACTCCAGAACTAGCCCAGGATCTAGCCATGAAGTATGAGAAATATGCGAAAGTAAGAGCCTGATGAGGGCAAATCCTAGACCTAACCTAGACCTAACATGCGTTATCCTCTAAAATATTCATCCAAACCAGGTTTAATGGACTGTTTCAGTGTGGTACCACATTACTACGTGATGCAAACCAGAAAAAACCCAGGATCCATTCAACAAGTATGTGAAGGATGCGAAAGTATGAGTCTGATCAGTGAAAATCTCAGGCCTTACCTAGACCTAACTTGCGTTGTCCTCTAAAATATTGATGGAAACCAGGTTTCATTGACTGTTTCAGTGTGGTACTACATTACTACGTGATGCTATCCAGAAAAAGCCCAGCATCTAGCCATCAAGTATGAGAAATATGCGAAAGAATGAGCCTGATGAGTGCAAATCCCAGACCTAACCTAGACCTAACATGCGTTATCCTCTAAAATATTGAGCGAAACCGGGTTTAATGGACTGTTTCAGTGTGGTACCACACTACTTCGTGATCCAAACCAGAAAAAACACAGGATCTGTTCAACAAGTATGTGAAAAACGCGAAACTGTGAGCCTGAGGAGGGCAAATCTTAGACCTAACCCAGACCTAAGATGCGTTATCCTCTAAATTATTTATCCAGACCAGGTTTCATTGAATGTTTCAGTGTGGTACCACTTTACTACGTGATCCACTCCAGAACTAGCCCAGGATCTAGCCATGAAGTATGAGAAATATGGGAAAGTAAGAGCCTGATGAGGGCAAATCCTAGACCTAACCTAGACCTAACATGCGTTATCCTGTAAAATATTCATCCAAACCAGGTTTAAAGGACTGTTTCAGTGTGGTACCACACTACTACGTGATCCAAACCAGAAAAAAACCCAGGATCTGTTCAACAAGTATGTGAAAGACGCGAAAGTATGAGCCTGATGAGGGCAAATCCCAGACATATCCCAGACCTAACTTGCGTTGTCCTCTAAGATATTGATGGAAACCAGGTGTAATTGACTGTTTCAGTGTGGTACTACATTACTACGTGATGCAATCCAGAAAAAGCCCAGCATCTAGCCATCAAGTATGAGAAATATGCGAAAGAATGAGCCTGATGAGAGGAAATCCCAGACCTAACCTAGACCTAACATGCGTTATCCTCTAAAATATTGAGCGAAACCAGGTTTAATGGACTGTTTCAGTGTGGTACCACACTACTTCGTGATCCAAACCAGAAAAAACCCAGGATCTGTTCAACAAGTATGTGAAAAACGCGAAACTGTGAGCCTGAGGAGGGCAAATCTTAGACCTAACCCAGACCTAAGATGCGTTGCCCTCTAAAATACTGATGGAAACCAGGTTTCATTGACTGTTTCAGTGTGGTACTACATTACTACGTGATGCAAACCAGAAAATAACCCAGGATCTGTTCAACGAGTATGTGAAGTGTGCGAAAGTGTGTGTCTGATGAGGTCAAATCCCAGCCCAATCCCAGACTTAACTTGCGTTATCCTCTAAAATATTGATCGAAACCAGGTTTAATCGACTGTTTCAGTGTGGTACCACATTACTACGTGATGCAAACCAGAAAAAACCCAGGATCCATTTACAAGTATGTGAAGAATGCGAAAGAATGAGTCTGATCAGTGAACATCCCAGGCCTAACCTAGACCTAACATGAGTTATACTCTAAAATATTGATCGAAACCTGGTTTAATGGACTGTTTCAGTGTGGTACCACACTACTACGTGATCCAAACCAGAAAAAACCCATGATCTGTTGAACAAGTATGTGAAAAACGCGAAAGTATGAGCCTGGTGAGGGCAAGTCCAAGACCTATCCCAGACCTAACTTGCGTTGTCCTCTAAGATATTGATGGAAACCAGGTTTAATTGACTGTTTCAGTGTTGTACTTCATTACTACGTGATCCAAACCAGAAAAAACCCAGGATCCGTTCAACAAGTATGTGAAGAATGCGAATGTATGAGCCTGATGAGTGAAAATCCCAGGCCTAACCTAGACCGAACATGCGTTATCCTCAAAAATATTGATCAAAACCTGGTTTAATCGACTGTTTCAGTGTGGTACCACATTACTATGTGATCCAAACCAGAAAATAACCCAGGATCTGTTCAACGAGTATGTGAAGTGTGCGAAAGTATGAGTCTGATGAGGTCAAATCCCAGACCAATCCCAGACTTAACTTGCGTTATCCTCTAAAATATTGATCGAAACCTGGTTTAATCGACTGTTTCAGTGTGGTACCACATTACTACGTGATCCAAACCAGAAAAAACCCAGGATCTGTTCAACGAGTATGTGAAGTGTGCGAAAGTATGTGTCTGATGAGGGCAAATCCCAGACCTATCCCAGACCTAACATGCGTTATCCTCTAAAATATTTATCAAGACCAGGTTTAATTGATTGTTTCAGTGTGGACCCACATTACTACGTGATCCAAACCAGAAAAAACCCAGGATCCGTTCAACAAGTATGTGAAGAATGCGAAAGTATGAGTCTGATGAGTGAAAATCCCAGACCTAGCCTAGACCTAACATGCGTTATCCTCTAAAATGATGATCCAAACCAGGCTTAATGGACTGTTTCAGTGTGGTACCACACTACTACGTGATCCAAACCAGAAAAAACCCAGGATCTGTTCAACAAGTATGTGAAAAACGCGAAAGTATGAGCCTGGTGAGGGCAAGTCCAAGACCTATCCCAGACCTAACATGCGTTATCCTCTAAAATATTGATCGCAAGCAGGTTTAATGGACTGTTTCAGTGTGGTACCACACTACTACGTGATCCAAACCAGAAAAAACCCAGGATCTGTTCAACAAGTATCTGAAGAATGCGAAAGTATGAGTCTGATGAGTGAAAATCCGAGACCTAACCTAGACCTAACATGCGTTATACTCTTAAATATTGATCGCAAGCAGGTTTAATGGACTGTTTCAGTGTGGTACCACACTACTACGTGATCCAAACCAGAAAAAACCCAGGATCTGTTCAACAAGTATGTGAAAAACGCGAAAGTATGAGTCTGATGAGGTCAAATCCCAGACCTATCCCAGACTTATCTTGCGTTATCCTCTAAAATACTGATCGAAACCAGGTTTAATCGACTGTTGCAGTGTGGTACCACATTACTACGTGATCCAAACCAGAAAAAACCCAGGATCTGTTCAACAAGTATGTGAAAAACGCGAAAGTATGAGCCTGATGAGGGCAAGTCCCGGACCTATCCCAGACCTAACTTGCGTTGTCCTCTAAGATATTGATGGAAACCAGGTTTAATTGACTGTTTCAGTGTTGTACTTCATTACTACGTGATGCAATCCAGAAAAAGCCCAGGATCTAGCCATCAAGTATGAGAAATATGCGAAAGAATGAGTCTGATGAGCGCAAATCCCAGACCTAACCTAGACCTAACATGAATTATTCTCTAAAATATTGATCGAAACCAGGTTTAATTGACTGTTTCAGTGTGGTCCCACATTACTACGTGATCCAAACCAGAAAAAACCCATGATCCGTTCAACAAGTATGTGAAGAATGCGAAAGTATGAGTCTGATGAGTGAAAATCCCAGGCCTAACCTAGACCTAACATGCGCTATCCTCAAAAATATTGATCGAAACCTGGTTTAATCGACTGTTTCAGTGTGGTACCACATTACTATGAGATCCAAACCAGAAAATAACCCAGGATCTGTTCAACGAGTATGTGAAAAACGCGAAAGTATGAGCCTGATGAGGGCAAATCCCAGACATATCCCAGACCTAACTTGCGTTGTCCCCTAAGATATTCACGGAAACCAGGTTTAATTGACTGTTTCAGTGTTGTACTTCATTACTACGTGATGCAATCCAGAAAAAGCCCAGGATCTAGCCATCAAGTATGAGAAATATGCGAAAGAATGAGCCTGATGAGAGCAAATCCCAGACCTAACCTAGACCTAACATGAATTATTCTCTAAAATATTTATCGAGACCAGTTTTAATCGACTGTTTCAGTGTGGTACCACATTACTACGTGATGCAATCCAGAAAAAGCCCAGGATCTAGCCATCAAGTATGAGAAATATGCGAAAGAATGAGCCTGATGAGAGCAAATCCCAGACCTAACCTAGACCTAACATGAATTATTCTCTAAAATATTTATCGAGACCAGTTTTAATTGACTGTTTCAGTGTGGTACCACATTACTACGTGATCCAAACCAGAAAAAACCGAGGATCAGTTCAACAAGTATGTGAAAAACGCGAAAGTATGAGCCTGATGAGGGCAAATCCCAGACCTAACCCAGACCTAACATGAATTATTCTCTAAAATATTTATCGAGACCAGTTTTAATCGACTGTTTCAGTGTGGTACCACACTACTACGTGATCCAAACCAGAAAAAACCCATGATCTGTTGAACAAGTATGTGAAAAACGCGAAAGTATGAGCCTGGTGAGGGCAAGTCCAAGACCTATCCCAGACCTAACTTGGGTTGTCCTCTAAGATATTGATGGAAACCAGGTTTAATCGACAGTTTCAGTGTGGTACCACATTACTATGTGATCCAAACCAGAAAATAACCCAGGATCTGTTCAACGAGTATGTGAAGTGTGCGAAAGTATGAGTCTGATGAGGTCAAATCCCAGACCAATCCCTGACTTAACTTGCGTTATCCTCTAAAATATTGATCGAAACCAGGTTTAATCGACTGTTTCAGTGTGGTACCACATTACTACGTGATCCAAACCAGAAAAAACCCAGGATCTGTTCAACGAGTATGTGAAGTGTGCGAAAGTATGAGTCTGATGAGGGCAAATCCCAGACCTATCCCAGACCTAACATGCGTTATCCTCTAAAATATTTATCAAGACCAGGTTTAATTGATTGTTTCAGTGTGGATCCACATTACTACGTGATCCAAACCAGAAAAAACCCAGGATCCGTTCAACAAGTATGTGAAGAATGCGAAAGTATGAGTCTGATGAGTGAAAATCCCAGAACTAACCTAGACCTAACATGCGTTATCCTCTAAAATGTTGATCCAAACCAGGCTTAATGGACTGTTTCAGTGTGGTACCACACTACTACGTGATCCAAACCAGAAAAAACCCAGGATCTGTTCAACAAGTATGTGAAAAACGCGAAAGTATGAGCCTGGTGAGGGCAAGTCCAAGACCTATCCCAGACCTAACATGCGTTATCCTCTAAAATATTGATCGCAAGCAGGTTTAATGGACTGTTTCAGTGTGGTACCACACTACTACGTGATCCAAACCAGAAAAAACCCAGGATCTGTTCAACAAGTATGTGAAAAACGCGAAAGTATGAGTCTGATGAGGTCAAATCCCAGACCTATCCCAGACTTATCTTGCGTTATCCTCTAAAATACTGATCGAAACCAGGTTTAATCGACTGTTGCAGTGTGGTACCACATTACTACGTGATCCAAACCAGAAAAAACCCAGGATCCGTTCAACAAGTATGTGAAGAATGCGAAAGTATCAGTCTGATGAGTGAAAACCCCGACCTATCCTAGACCTAACATGCGTTATCCTCTAAAATATAGATCCAAACCAAGTTTAATGGAATGTTTCAGTGTGGTACCACACTACTACGTGATCCAAACCAGAAAAAACCCAGGATCTGTTCAAAAAGTATCTGAAAAACGCGAAATTATGAGCCTGATGAGGGCAAGTCCCGGACCTATCCCAGACCTAACTTGCGTTGTCCTCTAAGATATTGATGGAAACCAGGTTTAATCGACTGTTTCAGTGTGGTACCACATTACTATGTGATCCAAACCAGAAAATAACCCAGGATCTGTTCAACGAGTATGTGAAGTGTGCGAAAGTATGAGTCTGATGAGGTCAAATCCCAGACCAATCCCAGACTTAACTTGCGTTATCCTCTAAAATATTGATCGAAACCAGGTTTAAGCGACTGTTTCAGTGTGGTACCACATTACTACGTGATCCAAACCAGAAAAAACCCAGGATCTGTTCAACGAGTATGTGAAGTGTGCGAAAATATGAGTCTGATGAGGGCAAATCCCAGACCTATCCCAGACCTAACATGCGTTATCCTCTAAAATATTTATCAAGACCAGGTTTAATTGATTGTTTTAGTGTGGACCCACATTACTACGTGATCCAAACCAGAAAAAACCCAGGATCCGTTCAACAAGTATGTGAAGAATGCGAAAGTATGAGTCTGATGAGTGAAAATCCCAGACCTAACCTAGACCTAACATGCGTTATCCTCTAAAATGTTGATCCAAACCAGGCTTAATGGACTGTTTCAGTGTGGTACCACACTACTACGTGATCCAAACCAGAAAAAACCCAGGATCTGTTCAACAAGTATGTGAAAAACGCGAAAGTATGAGCCTGGTGAGGGCAAGTCCAAGACCTATCCCAGACCTAACATGCGTTATCCTCTAAAATATTGATCGCAAGCAGGTTTAATGGACTGTTTCAGTGTGGTACCACACTACTACGTGATCCAAACCAGAAAATCCCCAGGATCTGTTCAACAAGTATGTGAAAAACGCGAAAGTATGAGCCTGATGAGGGCAAGTCCCGGACCTATCCCAGACCTAACTTGCGTTGTCCTCTAAAATATTGATCGCAAGCAGGTTTAATGGACTGTTTCAGTGTGGTACCACACTACTACGTGATCCAAACCAGAAAATCCCCAGGATCTGTTCAACAAGTATGTGAAGAATGCGAAAGTATGAGCCTGATGAGTGAAAATCCCAGGCCTAACCTAGACCTAACATGCGTTATCCTCAAAAATATTGATCAAAACCTGGTTTAATCGACTGTTTCAGTGTGGTACCACATTACTATGTGATCCAAACCAGAAAAAACCCAGGATCCGTTCAACAAGTATGTGAAGAATGCGAAAGTATGAGCCTGGTGAGGGCAAGTCCAAGACCTATCCCAGACCTAACATGCGTTATCCTCTAAAATATAGATCCAAACCAAGTTTAATGGAATGTTTCAGTGTGGTACCACACTACTACGTGATCCAAACCAGAAAAAACCCAGGATCTGTTCAAAAAGTATCTGAAAAACGCGAAAGTATGAGCCTGATGAGGGCAAGTCCCGGACCTATCCCAGACCTAACTTGCGTTGTCCTCTAAGATATTGATGGAAACCAGGTTTAATCGACAGTTTCAGTGTGGTACCACATTACTACGTGATGCAATCCAGAAAAAGCCCAGGATCTAGCCATCAAGTTTGAGAAATATGCGAAAGAATGAGCCTGATGAGGGCAAATCCTAGACCTAACCCAGACCTAACATGCGTTATCCTCTAAAATATTGATCGCAAGCAGGTTTAATGGACTGTTTCAGTGTGGTACCACACTACTACGTGATCCAAACCGGAAAAAACCCAGGATCTGTTCAACAAGTATGTGAAAAACGCGAAAGTATGAGTCTGATGAGGTCAAATCCCAGACCTATCCCAGACTTATCTTGCGTTATCCTCTAAAATACTGATCAAAACCAGGTTTAATCGACTGTTTCAGTGTGGTACCACATTACTACGTGATCCAAACCAGAAAAAACCCAGGATCCGTTCAACAAGTATGTGAAGAATGCGAAAGTATGAGCCTGATGAGTGAAAATCCCAGGCCTAACCTAGACCTAACATGCGTTATCCTCAAAAATATTGATCAAAACCTGGTTTAATCGACTGTTTCAGTGTGGTACCACATTACTATGTGATCCAAACCAGAAAAAACCCAGGATCCGTTCAACAAGTATGTGAAGAATGCGAAAGTATGAGCCTGGTGAGGGCAAGTCCAAGACCTATCCCAGACCTAACATGCGTTATCCTCTAAAATATAGATCCAAACCAAGTTTAATGGAATGTTTCAGTGTGGTACCACACTACTACGTGATCCAAACCAGAAAAAACCCAGGATCTGTTCAAAAAGTATCTGAAAAACGCGAAAGTATGAGCCTGATGAGGGCAAGTCCCGGACCTATCCCAGACCTAACTTGCGTTGTCCTCTAAGATATTGATGGAAACCAGGTTTAATCGACAGTTTCAGTGTGGTACCACATTACTATGTGATCCAAACCAGAAAATAACCCAGGATCTGTTCAACGAGTATGTGAAGTGTGCGAAAGTATGAGTCTGATGAGGTCAAATCCCAGACCAATCCCTGACTTAACTTGCGTTATCCTCTAAAATATTGATCGAAACCAGGTTTAATCGACTGTTTCAGTGTGGTACCACATTACTACGTGATCCAAACCAGAAAAAACCCAGGATCTGTTCAACGAGTATGTGAAGTGTGCGAAAGTATGAGTCTGATGAGGGCAAATCCCAGACCTATCCCAGACCTAACATGCGTTATCCTCTAAAATATTTATCAAGACCAGGTTTAATTGATTGTTTCAGTGTGGATCCACATTACTACGTGATCCAAACCAGAAAAAACCCAGGATCCGTTCAACAAGTATGTGAAGAATGCGAAAGTATGAGTCTGATGAGTGAAAATCCCAGAACTAACCTAGACCTAACATGCGTTATCCTCTAAAATGTTGATCCAAACCAGGCTTAATGGACTGTTTCAGTGTGGTACCACACTACTACGTGATCCAAACCAGAAAAAACCCAGGATCTGTTCAACAAGTATGTGAAAAACGCGAAAGTATGAGCCTGGTGAGGGCAAGTCCAAGACCTATCCCAGACCTAACATGCGTTATCCTCTAAAATATTGATCGCAAGCAGGTTTAATGGACTGTTTCAGTGTGGTACCACACTACTACGTGATCCAAACCAGAAAAAACCCAGGATCTGTTCAACAAGTATGTGAAAAACGCGAAAGTATGAGTCTGATGAGGTCAAATCCCAGACCTATCCCAGACTTATCTTGCGTTATCCTCTAAAATACTGATCGAAACCAGGTTTAATCGACTGTTGCAGTGTGGTACCACATTACTACGTGATCCAAACCAGAAAAAACCCAGGATCCGTTCAACAAGTATGTGAAGAATGCGAAAGTATCAGTCTGATGAGTGAAAACCCCAGGCCTAACCTAGACCTAACATGCGTTATCCTCAAAAATATTGATCAAAACCTGGTTTAATCGACTGTTTCAGTGTGGTACCACATTACTATGTGATCCAAACCAGAAAAAACCCAGGATCCGTTCAACAAGTATGTGAAGAATGCGAAAGTATGAGCCTGGTGAGGGCAAGTCCAAGACCTATCCCAGACCTAACATGCGTTATCCTCTAAAATATAGATCCAAACCAAGTTTAATGGAATGTTTCAGTGTGGTACCACACTACTACGTGATCCAAACCAGAAAAAACCCAGGATCTGTTCAAAAAGTATCTGAAAAACGCGAAAGTATGAGCCTGATGAGGGCAAGTCCCGGACCTATCCCAGACCTAACTTGCGTTGTCCTCTAAGATATTGATGGAAACCAGGTTTAATCGACAGTTTCAGTGTGGTACCACATTACTATGTGATCCAAACCAGAAAATAACCCAGGATCTGTTCAACGAGTATGTGAAGTGTGCGAAAGTATGAGTCTGATGAGGTCAAATCCCAGACCAATCCCTGACTTAACTTGCGTTATCCTCTAAAATATTGATCGAAACCAGGTTTAATCGACTGTTTCAGTGTGGTACCACATTACTACGTGATCCAAACCAGAAAAAACCCAGGATCTGTTCAACGAGTATGTGAAGTGTGCGAAAGTATGAGTCTGATGAGGGCAAATCCCAGACCTATCCCAGACCTAACATGCGTTATCCTCTAAAATATTTATCAAGACCAGGTTTAATTGATTGTTTCAGTGTGGATCCACATTACTACGTGATCCAAACCAGAAAAAACCCAGGATCCGTTCAACAAGTATGTGAAGAATGCGAAAGTATGAGTCTGATGAGTGAAAATCCCAGAACTAACCTAGACCTAACATGCGTTATCCTCTAAAATGTTGATCCAAACCAGGCTTAATGGACTGTTTCAGTGTGGTACCACACTACTACGTGATCCAAACCAGAAAAAACCCAGGATCTGTTCAACAAGTATGTGAAAAACGCGAAAGTATGAGCCTGGTGAGGGCAAGTCCAAGACCTATCCCAGACCTAACATGCGTTATCCTCTAAAATATTGATCGCAAGCAGGTTTAATGGACTGTTTCAGTGTGGTACCACACTACTACGTGATCCAAACCAGAAAAAACCCAGGATCTGTTCAACAAGTATGTGAAAAACGCGAAAGTATGAGTCTGATGAGGTCAAATCCCAGACCTATCCCAGACTTATCTTGCGTTATCCTCTAAAATACTGATCGAAACCAGGTTTAATCGACTGTTGCAGTGTGGTACCACATTACTACGTGATCCAAACCAGAAAAAACCCAGGATCCGTTCAACAAGTATGTGAAGAATGCGAAAGTATCAGTCTGATGAGTGAAAACCCCGACCTATCCTAGACCTAACATGCGTTATCCTCTAAAATATAGATCCAAACCAAGTTTAATGGAATGTTTCAGTGTGGTACCACACTACTACGTGATCCAAACCAGAAAAAACCCAGGATCTGTTCAAAAAGTATCTGAAAAACGCGAAATTATGAGCCTGATGAGGGCAAGTCCCGGACCTATCCCAGACCTAACTTGCGTTGTCCTCTAAGATATTGATGGAAACCAGGTTTAATCGACTGTTTCAGTGTGGTACCACATTACTATGTGATCCAAACCAGAAAATAACCCAGGATCTGTTCAACGAGTATGTGAAGTGTGCGAAAGTATGAGTCTGATGAGGTCAAATCCCAGACCAATCCCAGACTTAACTTGCGTTATCCTCTAAAATATTGATCGAAACCAGGTTTAAGCGACTGTTTCAGTGTGGTACCACATTACTACGTGATCCAAACCAGAAAAAACCCAGGATCTGTTCAACGAGTATGTGAAGTGTGCGAAAGTATGAGTCTGATGAGGGCAAATCCCAGACCTATCCCAGACCTAACATGCGTTATCCTCTAAAATATTTATCAAGACCAGGTTTAATTGATTGTTTTAGTGTGGACCCACATTACTACGTGATCCAAACCAGAAAAAACCCAGGATCCGTTCAACAAGTATGTGAAGAATGCGAAAGTATGAGTCTGATGAGTGAAAATCCCAGACCTAACCTAGACCTAACATGCGTTATCCTCTAAAATGTTGATCCAAACCAGGCTTAATGGACTGTTTCAGTGTGGTACCACACTACTACGTGATCCAAACCAGAAAAAACCCAGGATCTGTTCAACAAGTATGTGAAAAACGCGAAAGTATGAGCCTGGTGAGGGCAAGTCCAAGACCTATCCCAGACCTAACATGCGTTATCCTCTAAAATATTGATCGCAAGCAGGTTTAATGGACTGTTTCAGTGTGGTACCACACTACTACGTGATCCAAACCAGAAAATCCCCAGGATCTGTTCAACAAGTATGTGAAAAACGCGAAAGTATGAGCCTGATGAGGGCAAGTCCCGGACCTATCCCAGACCTAACTTGCGTTGTCCTCTAAAATATTGATCGCAAGCAGGTTTAATGGACTGTTTCAGTGTGGTACCACACTACTACGTGATCCAAACCAGAAAATCCCCAGGATCTGTTCAACAAGTATGTGAAGAATGCGAAAGTATGAGCCTGATGAGTGAAAATCCCAGGCCTAACCTAGACCTAACATGCGTTATCCTCAAGAATATTGATCAAAACCTGGTTTAATCGACTGTTTCAGTGTGGTACCACATTACTATGTGATCCAAACCAGAAAAAACCCAGGATCCGTTCAACAAGTATGTGAAGAATGCGAAAGTATGAGCCTGGTGAGGGCAAGTCCAAGACCTATCCCAGACCTAACATGCGTTATCCTCTAAAATATAGATCCAAACCAAGTTTAATGGAATGTTTCAGTGTGGTACCACACTACTACGTGATCCAAACCAGAAAAAACCCAGGATCTGTTCAAAAAGTATCTGAAAAACGCGAAAGTATGAGCCTGATGAGGGCAAGTCCCGGACCTATCCCAGACCTAACTTGCGTTGTCCTCTAAGATATTGATGGAAACCAGGTTTAATCGACAGTTTCAGTGTGGTACCACATTACTATGTGATCCAAACCAGAAAATAACCCAGGATCTGTTCAACGAGTATGTGAAGTGTGCGAAAGTATGAGTCTGATGAGGTCAAATCCCAGACCAATCCCTGACTTAACTTGCGTTATCCTCTAAAATATTGATCGAAACCAGGTTTAATCGACTGTTTCAGTGTGGTACCACATTACTACGTGATCCAAACCAGAAAAAACCCAGGATCTGTTCAACGAGTATGTGAAGTGTGCGAAAGTATGAGTCTGATGAGGGCAAATCCCAGACCTATCCCAGACCTAACATGCGTTATCCTCTAAAATATTTATCAAGACCAGGTTTAATTGATTGTTTCAGTGTGGACCCACATTACTACGTGATCCAAACCAGAAAAAACCCAGGATCCGTTCAACAAGTATGTGAAGAATGCGAAAGTATGAGTCTGATGAGTGAAAATCCCAGAACTAACCTAGACCTAACATGCGTTATCCTCTAAAATGTTGATCCAAACCAGGCTTAATGGACTGTTTCAGTGTGGTACCACACTACTACGTGATCCAAACCAGAAAAAACCCAGGATCTGTTCAACAAGTATGTGAAAAACGCGAAAGTATGAGCCTGGTGAGGGCAAGTCCAAGACCTATCCCAGACCTAACATGCGTTATCCTCTAAAATATTGATCGCAAGCAGGTTTAATGGACTGTTTCAGTGTGGTACCACACTACTACGTGATCCAAACCAGAAAAAACCCAGGATCTGTTCAACAAGTATGTGAAAAACGCGAAAGTATGAGTCTGATGAGGTCAAATCCCAGACCTATCCCAGACTTATCTTGCGTTATCCTCTAAAATACTGATCGAAACCAGGTTTAATCGACTGTTGCAGTGTGGTACCACATTACTACGTGATCCAAACCAGAAAAAACCCAGGATCCGTTCAACAAGTATGTGAAGAATGCGAAAGTATCAGTCTGATGAGTGAAAACCCCGACCTATCCTAGACCTAACATGCGTTATCCTCTAAAATATAGATCCAAACCAAGTTTAATGGAATGTTTCAGTGTGGTACCACACTACTACGTGATCCAAACCAGAAAAAACCCAGGATCTGTTCAAAAAGTATCTGAAAAACGCGAAAGTATGAGCCTGATGAGGGCAAGTCCCGGACCTATCCCAGACCTAACTTGCGTTGTCCTCTAAGATATTGATGGAAACCAGGTTTAATCGACTGTTTCAGTGTGGTACCACATTACTATGTGATCCAAACCAGAAAATAACCCAGGATCTGTTCAACGAGTATGTGAAGTGTGCGAAAGTATGAGTCTGATGAGGTCAAATCCCAGACCAATCCCAGACTTAACTTGCGTTATCCTCTAAAATATTGATCGAAACCAGGTTTAAGCGACTGTTTCAGTGTGGTACCACATTACTACGTGATCCAAACCAGAGAAAACCCAGGATCTGTTCAACGAGTATGTGAAGTGTGCGAAAGTATGAGTCTGATGAGGGCAAATCCCAGACCTATCCCAGACCTAACATGCGTTATCCTCTAAAATATTTATCAAGACCAGGTTTAATTGATTGTTTTAGTGTGGACCCACATTACTACGTGATCCAAACCAGAAAAAACCCAGGATCCGTTCAACAAGTATGTGAAGAATGCGAAAGTATGAGTCTGATGAGTGAAAATCCCAGACCTAACCTAGACCTAACATGCGTTATCCTCTAAAATGTTGATCCAAACCAGGCTTAATGGACTGTTTCAGTGTGGTACCACACTACTACGTGATCCAAACCAGAAAAAACCCAGGATCTGTTCAACAAGTATGTGAAAAACGCGAAAGTATGAGCCTGGTGAGGGCAAGTCCAAGACCTATCCCAGACCTAACTTGCGTTGTCCTCTAAGATATTGATGGAAACCACGTTTAGTTGACTGTTTCAGTGTTGTACTTCATTACTACGTGATCCAATCCAGAAAAAGCCCAGGATCTAGCCATCAAGTATGTGAAGTGTGCGAAAGTATGAGTCTGATGAGGTCAAATCCCAGACCAATCCCAGACTTAACTTGCGTTATCCTCTAAAATATTGATCGAAACCAGGTTTAAGCGACTGTTTCAGTGTGGTACCACATTACTACGTGATCCAAACCAGAAAAAACCCAGGATCTGTTCAACGAGTATGTGAAGTGTGCGAAAGTATGAGTCTGATGAGGGCAAATCCCAGACCTATCCCAGACCTAACATGCGTTATCCTCTAAAATATTTATCAAGACCAGGTTTAATTGATTGTTTTAGTGTGGACCCACATTACTACGTGATCCAAACCAGAAAAAACCCAGGATCCGTTCAACAAGTATGTGAAGAATGCGAAAGTATGAGTCTGATGAGTGAAAATCCCAGACCTAACCTAGACCTAACATGCGTTATCCTCTAAAATGTTGATCCAAACCAGGCTTAATGGACTGTTTCAGTGTGGTACCACACTACTACGTGATCCAAACCAGAAAAAACCCAGGATCTGTTCAACAAGTATGTGAAAAACGCGAAAGTATGAGCCTGGTGAGGGCAAGTCCAAGACCTATCCCAGACCTAACTTGCGTTGTCCTCTAAGATATTGATGGAAACCACGTTTAGTTGACTGTTTCAGTGTTGTACTTCATTACTACGTGATCCAATCCAGAAAAAGCCCAGGATCTAGCCATCAAGTATGAGAAATATGCGAAAGAATGAGTCTGATGAGCGCAAATCCCAGACCTAACCTAGACCTAACATGAATTATTCTCTAAAATATTGATCGAAACCAGGTTTAATTGACTGTTTCAGTGTGGTCTCACATTACTACGTGATCCAAACCAGAAAAAACCCATGATCCGTTCAACAAGTATGTGAAGAATGCGAAAGTATGAGTCTGATGAGTGAAAATCCCAGACCTAACCTAGACCTAACATGCGCTATCCTCAAAAATATTGATCGAAACCTGGTTTAATCGACTGTTTCAGTGTGGTACCACATTACTATGTGATCCAAACCAGAAAATAACCCAGGATCTGTTCAACGAGTATGTGAAGTGTGCGAAAGTGTGAGTCTGATGAGGTCAAATCCCAAACCAATCCCAGACTTAACTTGCGTTATCCTCTAAAATATTGATCCAAACCAGGTTTAATGGACTGTTTCAGTGTGGTACCACACTACTACGTGATCCAAACCAGAAAAAACCGAGGATCTAGCCATGAAGTATGAGAAATATGCGAAAGTATGAGCCTGATGAGGGCAAATCCTAGACTTAACCCAAACCTAACATGCGTTATCCTCTCAAATATTCATCTAGATCAGGTTTAATTGAATGTTTCAGTGTGGTACCACTTTACTACCTGATCCAAAGCAGAAAAAACCCTCGATCAGGTGAACAAGTATGTGAAAAACGCGAAAGTATGAGTCTGATGAGGGCGAATCCCAGACCTATGCCAGACCTAACTTGCCTTATCCTCTAAAATATTGATCGAAACCAGGTTTAATTGACTGTTTCAGCGTGGTACCACATTACTACGTGATACAATCCAGAAACAGCCCAGGATCTAGCCATCAAGTATGAGAAATATGCGAAAGAATGAGCCTGATGAGAGCAAATTCCAGATCTAACCTAGACCTAACTTGCGTTGCCCTCCAAAATACTGATGGAAACCAGGTTTCATTGACTGTTTCAGTGTGGTACTACATTACAACGTGATGCAAACCAGAAAATATCCCAGGATCTGTTCAACGAGTATGTGAAGTGTGCGAAAGTGTGAGTCTGATGAGGTCAAATCCCAGCCCAATCCCAGACTTAACTTGCGTTATCCTCTAAAATATTGATCGAAACCAGGTTTAATCGACTGTTTCAGTGTGGTACCACATTACTACGTGATCCAAACCAGAAAAAACCCAGGATCCGTTCAACAAGTATGTGAAGAATGCGAAAGTATGAGCCTGATGAGGGCAAGTCCCAGACCTATCCCAGACCTAACTTGCGTTGTCCTCTAAGATATTGATGGACACCAGGTTTAATTGACTGTTTCAGTGTTGTACTTCATTACTACGTGATGCAATCCAGGAAAAGTCCAGGATCTAGCCATCAAGTATGAGAAATATGCGAAAGAATGAGTCTGATGAGCGCAAATCCCAGACCTAACCTAGACCTAACATGAATTATTCTCTAAAATATTGATCGAAACCAGGTTTAATTGACTGTTTCAGTGTGGTCCCACATTGCTACGTGATCCAAACCAGAAAAAAACCATGATCCGTTCAACAAGTATGTGAAGAATGCGAAAGTATGAGTCTGATGAGTGAAAATCCCAGACCTAACCTAGACCTAACATGCGTTATCCTCAAAAATATTGATCGAAACCTGGTTTAATCGACTGTTTCAGTGTGGTACCACATTACAATGTGATCCAAACCAGAAAATAACCCAGGATCTGTTCAACGAGTATGTGAAGTGTGCGAAAGTGTGAGTCTGATGAGGTCAAATCCCAGACCAATCCCAGACTTAACTTGCGTTATCCTCTAAAATATTGATCCAAACCAGGTTTAATGGACTGTTTCAGTGTGGTACCACACTACTACGTGATCCAAACCAGAAAAAACCGAGGATCTAGCCATGAAGTATGAGAAATATGCGAAAGTATGAGCCTGATGAGGGCAAATCCTAGACTTAACCCAAACCTAACATACGTTATCATCTCAAATATTTATCAAGATCAGGTTTAATTGAATGTTTCAGTGTGGTACCGCTTTACTACGTGATCCAAAGCAGAAAAAACCCTCGATCAGGTCAACAAGTATGTGAAAAACGCGAAAGTATGAGTCTGATGAGGGCGAATCCCAGACCTATGCCAGACCTAACTTGCGTTATCCTCTAAAATATTGATCGAAACCAGGTTTAATTGACTGTTTCAGCGTGGTACCACATTACTACGTGATACAATCCAGAAACAGCCCAGGATCTGCTCAACGATTATGAGAAATATGCGAAAGTATGAGCCTGATGAGGGCAAATCCTAGACTTAACCCAAACCTAACATGCGTTATCCTCTCCAATATTTATCAAGATCAGGTTTAATCGACTGTTTCAGTGTGGTATCACACTACTACGTGACCCAAACCTGAAAAAACCCATGATCTGTTCCACAAGTATGTGAAAAACGCGAAAGTATGAGCCTGATGAGGGCAAATCCCAGACCTATCCCAGACCTAACTCGCGTTATCCGCTAAAATATTGATCGAAACCAGGTTTAATTGACCGTTTCAGTGTGGTACCACATTACTACCTGATCCAATACAGAAAAAACCCAGGATCCGTTCAACAAGTATGTGAAGGATGCGAAAGTATGAGTCTGATGAGTGAAAATCCCAGGCCTAACCTAGACCTAACATGCGTTATCCTCAAAAATATTGATCGAAACCTGGTTTAATCGACTGTTTCAGTGTGGTACCACATTACTACGTGATCCAAACCAGAAAAAACCCAGGATCCGTTTACAAGTATGTGAAGAATGCGAAAGTATGAGCCTGATCAGTGAAAATCCGAGGCCTAACCTAGACCTAACATGAGTTATACTCTAAAATATTGATCGAAACCTGGTTTAATCGACTGTTTCAGTGTGGTATCACTCTACTGCGTGACCCAAACCAGAAAAAACCCAGGATCCGATCAACAAGTATGTGAAGAATGCGAAAGTATGAGTCTGATGAGTGAAAATCCCAGGCCTAACCTAGACCTAACATGCGTTATCTTCAAAAATATTGATTGAAACCTGGTTTAATCGACTGTTTCAGTGTGGTACCACATTACTATGTGATCCAAACCAGAAAATAACCCAGGATCTGTTCAACGAGTATGTGAAGTGTGCGAAAGTATGAGTCTGATGAGGTCAAATCCCAGACAAATCCCAGACTTAACTTGCGTTATCCTCTAAAATATTGATCGAAACCTGGTTTAATCGACTGTTTCAGTGTGGTACCACATTACTATGTGATCCAAACCAGAAAATAACCCAGGATCTAGCCATCAAGTATGAGAAATATGCGAAAGAATGAGCCTGATGAGAGCAAATCCCAGACCTAACCTAGACCTAACATGAATTATTCTCTAAAATATTGATCGAAACCAGGTTTAATTGACTATTTCAGTGTGCTCCCACATTACTACGTGATCCAAACCAGAAAAAACCCAGGATCCGTTCAACAAGTATGTGAAGAATGCGAAAGTATGAGTCTGATGAGTGAAAATCCCAGGCCTAACCTAGACCTAACATGCGTTATCCTCAAAAATATTGATCGAAACCTGGTTTAATCGACTGTTTCAGTGTGGTACCACATTACTATGTGATCCAAACCAGAAAATAACCCAGGATCTGTTCAACGAGTATGTGAAAAACGCGAAAGTATGAGCCTGATGAGGGCAAATCCCAGACATATCCCAGACCTAACTTGCGTTGTCCTCTAAGATATTGACGGAAACCAGGTTTAATTGACTGTTTCAGTGTGGTACCACATTACTACGTGATCCAAACCAGAAAAAACCCAGGATCCGTTCAACAAGTATGTGAAGGATGCGAAAGTATGAGTCTGATCAGTGAAAATCTCAGGCCTTACCTAGACCTAACTTGCGTTGTCCTCTAAAATATTGATTGAAACCAGGTTTCATTGACTGTTTCAGTGTGGTACTACATTACTACGTGATGCAATCCAGAAAAAGCCCAGGATCTAGCCATCAAGTATGAGAAATATGCGAAAGAATGAGCCTGATGAGAGCAAATCCCAGACCTAACCTAGACCTAACTTGCGTTGCCCTCTAAAATACTGATGGAAACCAGGTTTCATTGACTGTTTCAGTGTGGTACTACATTACTACGTGATGCAAACCAGAAAATAACCCAGGATCTGTTCAACGAGTATGTGCAGTGTGCGAAAGTGTGAGTCTGATGAGGTCAAATCCCATCCCAATCCCAGACTTAACTTGCGTTATCCTCTAAAATATTGATCGAAACCAGGTTTAATCGACTGTTTCAGTGTGGTACCACATTACTACGTGATCCAAACCAGAAAAAGCCCAGGATCCGTTTACAAGTATGTGAAGAATGCGAAAGTATGAGTCTGATCAGTGAAAATCCCAGGCCTAACCTAGACCTAACATGAGTTATACTCTAAAATATTGATCGAAACCTGGTTTAATCGACTGTTTCAGTGTGGTATCACACTACTACGTGACCCAAACCAGAAAAAACCCATGATCTGTTCAACAAGTATGTGAAAAACGCGAAAGTATGAGCCTGATGAGGGCAAATCTCAGACCTATCCCAGACCTAACTTGCGTTATCCTCTAAAATATTGAGCGAAACCAGGTTTAATGGACTGTTTCAGTGTGGTACCACACTACTTCGTGATCCAAACGAGAAAAAACCCAGGATCTGTTCAACAAGTATGTGAAAAACGCGAAACTGTGAGCCTGATGAGGGCAAATCTTAGACCTAACCCAGACCTAAGATGCGTTATCCTCTAAAATATTTATCCAGACCAGGTTTCATTGAATGTTTCAGTGTGGTACCACTTTACTACGTGATCCAATCCAGAAATAGCCCAGGATCTAGCCATGATGTATGAGAACTATGCGAAAGTAAGAGCCTGATGAGGGCAAATCCTAGACCTATCCCAGACCTAACTTGCGTTATCCTCTAAAATATTGATCGAAACCAGGTTTAATTGACTGTTTCAGCGTGGTACCACATTACTACGTGATACATTCCAGAAACAGCCCAGGATCTAGCCATGAAGTATGAGAAATATGCGAAAGTATGAGCCTGATGAGGGCAAATCCTAGACCTAACCCAGACCTAACTTGCGTTATCCTCTAAAATATTTATCAAGACCAGGTTTAATTGATTGTTTCAGTGTGGTCCCACATTACTACGTGATCCAAACCAGAAAATAACCCAGGATCTAGCCATCAAGTATGAGAAATATGCGAAAGAATGAGCCTGATGAGAGCAAATCCCAGACCTAACCTAGACCTAACATGAACTATTCTCTAAAATATTGATCGAAACCAGGTTTAATTGACTGTTTCAGTGTGCTCCCACATTACTACGTGATCCAAACCAGAAGAAACCCAGGATCCGTTCAACAAGTATGTGAAGAATGCGAAAGTATGAGTCTGATGAGTGAAAATCCCAGGCCTAACCTAGACCTAACATGCGTTATCCTCAAAAATATTGATCGAAACCTGGTTTAATCGACTGTTTCAGTGTGGTACCACATTACTATGTGATCCAAACCAGAAAATAACCCAGGATCTGTTCAACGAGTATGTGAAAAACGCGAAAGTATGAGCCTGATGAGGGCAAATCCCAGACATATCCCAGATCTAACTTGCGTTATCCTCTAAAATATTGATCGAAACCAGGTTTAATTGACCGTTTCAGTGTGGTACCACATTCCTACGTGATCCAAACCAGAAAAAGCCCAGGATCTAGCCATCAAGTATGAGAAATATGCGAAAGAATGTGCCTGATGAGAGCAAATCCCAGACCTAACCTAGACCTAACTTGCGTTGCCCTCTAAAATACTGATGGAAACCAGGTTTCATTGACTGTTTCAGTGTGGTACTACATTACTACGTGATGCAAACCAGAAAATAACCCAGGATCTGTTCAACGAGTATGTGAAGTGTGCGAAAGTGTGAGTCTGATGAGGTCAAATCCCATCCCAATCCCAGACTTAACTTGCGTTATCCTCTAAAATATTGATCGAAACCAGGTTTAATCGACTGTTTCAGTGTGGTACCACATTACTACGTGATCCAAACCAGAAAAAACCCAGGATCCGTTTACAAGTATGTGAAGAATGCGAAAGTATGAGTCTGATCAGTGAAAATCCCAGGCCTAACCTAGACCTAACATGAGTTATACTCTAAAATATTGATCGAAACCAGGTTTAATGGACTGTTTCAGTGTGGTACCACACAACTTCGTGATCCAAACGAGAAAAAACCCAGGATCTGTTCAACAAGTATGTGAAAAACGCGAAACTGTGAGCCTGATGAGGGCAAATCCCGGACCTATCCCAGACCTAACTTGCGTTATCCTCTAAAATATTGAGCGAAACCAGGTTTAATGGACTGTTTCAGTGTGGTACCACACTACTTCCTGATCCAAACGAGAAAAAACCCAGGATCTGTTCAACAAGTATGTGAAAAACGCGAAACTGTGAGCCTGATGAGGGCAAATCTAAGACCTAACCCAGACCTAAGATGCGTTATCCTCTAAAATATTTATCCAGACCAGGTTTCATTGAATGTTTCAGTGTGGTACCACTTTACTACGTGATCCAATCCAGAAATAGCCCAGGATCTAGCCATGATGTATGAGAAGTATGCGAAAGTAAGAGCCTGATGAGGGCAAATCCTAGACCTATCCCAGACCTAACTTGCGTTATCCTCTGAAATATTGATCGAAACCAGGTTTAATTGACTGTTTCAGCGTGGTACCACATTACTACGTGATACATTCCAGAAACAGCCCAGGATCTAGCCATGAAGTATGAGAAATATGCGAAAGTATGAGCCTGACGAGGGCAAATCCTAGACCTAACCCAGACCTAACATGCGTTATCCTCTAAAATATTTATCAAGACCAGGTTTAATTGATTGTTTCAGTGTGGTCCCACATTACTACGTGATCCAAACCAGAAAAAACCCAGGATCTGTTCAACAAGTACGTGAAGAATGCGAAAGTATGAGCCTGATGAGGGCAAATCCCAGACCTATCCCAGACCTAACTTGCGTTATCCTCTAAAATATTGAGCGAAACCAGGTTTAATGGACTGTTTCAGTGTGGTACCACACTACTTCGTGATCCAAACGAGAAAAAACCCAGGATCTCTTCAACAAGTATGTGAAAAACGCGAAACTGTGAGCCTGATGAGTGCAAATCTTAGACCTAACCCAGACCTAAGATGCGTTATCCTCTAAAGTATTTATCCAGACCAGGTTTAATTGACTGTTTCAGCGTGGTACCACATTACTACGTGATACAATCCAGAAACAGCCCAGGATCTAGCCATGAAGTATGAGAAATATGCGAAAGTATGAGCCTGATGCGGGCAAATCCTAGACCTAACCCAGACCTAACATGCGTTATCCTCTAAAATATTTATCAAGACCAGGTTTAATTGATTGTTTCAGTGTGGTCCCACATTACTACGGGTTCTATACCAGAAAAATCCCAGGATCTGTTCAACATGTATGAGAAATATGCGAAAGAAAGAGCCTGATGAGAGCAAATCCCAGACCTAACCTAGACCTAACATGAATTATTCTCTAAAATATTGATGGAAACCAGGTTTAATTGACAGTTTCAGTGTGGTCCCACATTACTACGTGATCCAAACCAGAAAAAACCCAGGATCCGTTCAACAAGTATGTGAAGAATGCGAAAGTATGAGTCTGATCAGTGAAAATCCCAGGCCTAACCTAGACCTAACATGAGTTATACTCTAAAATATTGATCGAAACCTGGTTTAATCGACTGTTTCAGTGTGGTACCACATTACTATGTGATCCAAACCAGAAAATAACCCAGGATCTAGCCATCAAGTATGAGAAATATGCGAAAGAATGAGCCTGATGAGAGCAAATCCCAGACCTAACCTAGACCTAACATGAATTATTCTGTAAAATATTGATCGAGACCAGGTTTTATCGACTGTTCCAGTGTGGTACCACATTACTACGTGATCCAAACCAGAGAAAACCGAGGATCAGTTCAACAAGTATGTGAAGAATGCGATAGTATGAGTCTGATGAGTGAAAATCCCAGGGCTAACCTAGACCTAACATGCGTTATCCTCTAAAATATTGATCGAAACCAGGTTTAATCGACTGTTTCAGTGTGGTACCACATTACTACGTGATCCAAACCAGAAAAAACCCAGGATCAGTTCAACAAGTATGTGAAGAATGCGAAAGTATGAGTCTGATGAGTGAAAATCACAGGGCTAACCTAGACCTAACATGAGTTATACTCTAAAATATTGATCGAAACCTGGTTTAATCGACTGTTTCAGTGTGGTATCACACTACTACGTGACCCAAACCAGAAAAAACCCATGATCTGTTCAACAAGTATGTGAAAAACGCGAAAGTATGAGCCTGATGAGGGCAAATCCCAGACCTATCCCAGACCTAACTTGCGTTATCCTCTAAAATATTGAGCGAAACCAGGTTTAATGGACTGTTTCAGTGTGGTACCACACTACTTCGTGATCCAAACGAGAAAAAACCCAGGATCTGTTCAACAAGTATGTGAAAACCGCGAAACTGTGAGCCTGATGAGGGCAAATCTTAGACCTAACCCAGACCTATGATGCGTTATCCTCTAAAATATTTATCCAGACCAGGTTTCATTGAATGTTTCAGTGTGGTACCACTTTACTACGTGATCCAATCCAGAAATAGCCCAGGATCTAGCCATGATGTATGAGAAGTATGCGAAAGTAAGAGCCTGATGAGGGCAAATCCTAGACCTATCCCAGACCTAACTTGCGTTATTCTCTAAAATATTGATCGAAACCAGGTTTAATTGACTGTTTCAGTGTGGTCCCACATTACTACGTGATCCAAACCAGAAAAAACCCAGGATCCGTTCAACAAGTATGTGAAGAATGCGAAAGTATGAGTCTGATGAGTGAATATCCCAGACCTAACCCAGACCTAACATGCGTTATCCTCTAAAATATTTATCAAGACCAGGTTTAATTGATTGTTTCAGTGTGGTCCCACATTACTACGTGATCCAAACCAGAAAAAACCCAGGATCTGTTCAACAAGTATGTGAAAAACGCGAAAGTATGAGCCTGATGAGGGCAAATCCCAGACATATCCCAGACCTAACTTGCGTTGTCCTCTAAGATATTGACGGAAACCAGGTTTAATTGACTGTTTCAGTGTTGTACTTCATTACTACGTGATGCAATCCAGAAAAAGCCCAGGATCTAGCCATCAAGTATGAGAAATATGCGAAAGAATGAGCCTGATGAGAGCAAATCCCAGACCTAACCTAGACCTAACATGAATTATTCTCTAAAATATTGATCGAGACCAGGTTTTATCGACTGTTTCAGTGTGGTACCACATTACTACGTGATCCAAACCAGAAAAAACCGAGGATCAGTTCAACAAGTATGTGAAGAATGCGAAAGTATGAGTCTGATGAGTGAAAATCCCAGGGCTAACCTAGACCTAACATGCGTTATCCTCTAAAATATTGATCGAAACCAGGTTTTATCGACTGTTTCAGTGTGGTACCACATTACTACGTGATCCAAACCAGAAAAAACCCAGGATCAGTTCAACAAGTATGTGAAGAATGCGAAAGTATGAGTCTGATGAGTGAAAATCCCAGTGCTAACCTAGACCTAACATGCGTTATCCACTAAAATATTGATCGAAGCCAGGTTTAATCGACTGTTTCAGTGTGCTACCACACTACTACGTCACCCAATCCAGAAAAAACCCATGATCTGTTCAACAAGTATGTGAAAAACGCGAAAGTATGAGCCTGATGAGGGCAAATCCCAGACCTATCCCAGACCTAACTTGTTATCCTCTAAAATATTGATCGAAACCTGGTTGAATTGACCGTTTCAGTGTGGTACCACATTACTACGTGATCCAAACCAGAAAAAACCCAGGATCCGTTCAACGAGTATGTGAAGGATGCGAAAGTATGAGTCTGATCAGTGAAAATCTCAGGCCTTACCTAGACTTAACTTGCGTTGTCTTCTAAAATATTGATGGAAACCAGGCTTAATCGACTGTGTCAGTGTGGTACCACATTACTATGTGATCCAAACCAGAAAATAACCCAGGATCTGTTCAACGAGTATGTGAAGTGTGCGAAAGTATGAGTCTGATGAGGTCAAATCCCAAACCAACCCCAGACTTAACTTGCGTTATCCTCTAAAATATTGATTGAAACCAGGTTTAATTGACCGTTTCAGTGTGGTACCACATTACTACGTGATCCAAACCAGAAAAACCCAGGATCCGTTCAGCAAGTATGTGAAGAATGCGAAAGTATGAGCCTGATGAGTGAAAATCCCAGGCCTAACCTAGACCTAACATGCGTTATCCTCAAAAATATAGATCAAAACCTGGTTTAATCGACTGTGTCAGTGTGGTACCACATTACTATGTGATCCAAACCAGAAAATAACCCAGGATCTGTTCAACGAGTATGTGAAGTGTGCGAAAGTATGAGTCTGATGAGGTCAAATCCCAAACCAATCCCAGACTTAACTTGCGTTATCCTCTAAAATATTGATCGAAACAAGGTTTAATCGACTGTTTCAGTGTGGTACCACATTACTACGTGATCCAAACCAGAAAAAACCCAGGATCTGTTCAACGAGTATGTGAAAAACGCGAAAGTATGAGCCTGATGAGTGAAAATCCCAGACCTAACCTAGACCTAAGATGCGTTATCCTCTAAAATGTTGATCCAAACCAGGCTTAATGGACTGTTTCAGTGTGGTACCACACTACTACGTGATCCAAACCAGAAAAAACCCAGGATCTGTTCGACAAGTATGTGAAAAACGCGAAAGTATGAGTCTGATGAGTGAAAATCCCAAACCAATCCCAGACTTAACTTGCGTTATCCTCTAAAATATTGATCGAAACCAGGTTTAATCGACTGTTTCAGTGTGGTACCACATTACTACGTGATCCAAACCAGAAAAAACCCAGGATCTGTTCAACAAGTATGTGAAAAACGCGAAAGTATGAGCCTGATGAGGGCAAATCCTAGACCTAACCCAGACCTAACATGCGTTATCCTCTAAAATATTTATCAAGACCAGGTTTAATTGACTGTTTCAGTGTTGTACTTCATTACTACGTGATGCAATCCAGAAAAAGCCCTGTATCTAGCCATCAAGTATGAGAAATATGCGAAAGAATGAGCCTGATGAGAGCAAATCCCAGACCTAACCTAGACATAACATGAATTATTCTCTAAAATATTGATCGAGACCAGGTTTTATCGACTGTTTCAGTGTGGTACCACATTACTACGTGATCCAAACCAGAAAAAACCGAGGATCAGTTCAACAAGTATGTGAAGAATGCGAAAGTATGAGTCTGATGAGTGAAAATCCCAGGGCTAACCTAGACCTAACATGCGTTATCCTCTAAAATATTGATCGAAACCAGGTTTAATCGACTGTTTCAGTGTGGTACCACATTACTACGTGATCCAAACCAGAAAAAACCCAGGATCAGTTCAACAAGTATGTGAAGAATGCGAAAGTATGAGTCTGATGAGTGAAAATCCCAGTGCTAACCTAGACCTAACATGCGTTATCCACTAAAATATTGATCGAAGCCAGGTTTAATCGACTGTTTCAGTGTGGTATCACACTACTACGTGACCCAAACCAGAAAAAACCCATGATCCGTTCAACAAGTATGTGAAGAATGCGAAAGTATGAGTCTGATGAGTGAAAATCCCAGACCTAACCTAGACCTAAGATGCGTTATCCTCTAAAATGTTGATCCAAACCAGGCTTAATGGACTGTTTCAGTGTGGTACCACACTACTTCGTGATTCAAACCAGAGAAAGCCCAGGATCTGTTCAAGAAGTATGTGAAAAACGCTAAACTGTGAGCCTGATGAGGGCAAATCTTAGACCTAACCCAGACCTAAGATGCGTTATCTTCTAAAATATTTATCCAGACCAGGTTTCATTGAATGTTTCAGTGTGGTACCACTATACTACGTGATCCAATCCAGAAATAGCCCAGGATCTAGCCATGAAGTATGAGAAATATGCGAATGTAAGAGCCTGATGAGGGCAAATCCTAGACCTATCCCAGACCTAACTTGCGTTATCCTCTAAAATATTGATCGAAACCAGGTTTAATTGACTGTTTCAGTGTTGTACTTCATTACTACGTGATGCAATCCAGAAAAAGCCCAGGATCTAGCCATCAAGTATGAGAAATATGCGAAAGAATGAGCCTGATGAGAGCAAATCCCAGACCTAACCTAGACCTAACATGAATTATTCTCTAAAATATTGATCGAGACCAGGTTTTATCGAGTGTTTCAGTGTGGTACCACATTACTACGTGATCCAAACCAGAAAAAACCGAGGATCAGTTCAACAAGTATGTGAAGAATGCGAAAGTATGAGTCTGATGAGTGAAAATCCCAGGGCTAACCTAGACCTAACATGCGTTATCCTCTAAAATATTGATCGAAACCAGGTTTAATCGACTGTTTCAGTGTGGTACCACATTACTACGTGATCCAAACCAGAAAAAACCCGGGATCAGTTCAACAAGTATGTGAAGAATGCGAAAGTATGAGTCTGATGAGTGAAAATCCCAGTGCTAACCTAGACCTAACATGCGTTATCCACTAAAATATTGATCGAAGCCAGGTTTAATCGACTGTTTCAGTGTGGTATCACACTACTACGTGACCCAAACCAGAAAAAACCCATGATCTGTTCAACAAGTATGTGAAGGATGCGAAAGTATGAGTCTGATCAGTGAAAATCTCAGGCCTTACCTAGACTTAACTTGCGTTGTCTTCTAAAATATTGATGGCAACCAGGCTTAATCGACTGTGTCAGTGTGGTACCACATTACTATGTGATCCAAACCAGAAAATAACCCAGGATCTGTTCAACGAGTATGTGAAAAACGCGAAAGTATGAGTCTGATGAGGACAAATCCCAGACCTATCCCAGACTTATCATGCGTTATCCTCTAATATACTGATCGAAACCAGGTTTAATCGACTGTTTCAGTGTGGTACCACATTACTACGTGATCTAAACCAGAAAAAACCCAGGATCCGTTCAACAAGTATGTGAAGAATGCGAAAGTATCAGTCTGATGAGTGAAAATCCCCGACCTAATCTAGACCTAACATGCGTTATCCTCTAAAATATTGATCCAAACCAGGTTTAATGGAATGTTTCAGTGTGGTACCACACTACTACGTGATCCAAACCAGAAAAAACCCAGGATCTGTTCAACAAGTATGTGAAAAACGCGAAAGTATGAGTCTGATGAGTGAAAATCCCAAACCAATCCCAGACTTAACTTGCGTTATCCTCTAAAATATTGATCGAAACCAGGTTTAATCAACTGTTTCAGTGTGGTACCACATTACTACGTGATCCAAACCAGAAAAAACCCAGGATCTGTTCAACAAGTATGTGAAAAACGCGAAAGTATGAGCCTGATGAGGGCAAATCCTAGACCTAACCCAGACCTAACATGCGTTATCCTCTAAAATATTTATCAAGACCAGGTTTAGTTGACTGTTTCAGTGTTGTACTTCATTACTACGTGATGCAATCCAGAAAAAGCCCAGGATCTAGCCATCAAGTATGAGAAATATGCGAAAGAATGAGCCTGATGAGAGCAAATCCCAGACCTAACCTAGACCTAACATGAATTATTCTCTAAAATATTGATCGAGACCTGGTTTTATCGAGTGTTTCAGTGTGGTACCACATTACTACGTGATCCAAACCAGAAAAAACCGAGGATCAGTTCAACAAGTATGTGAAGAATGCGAAAGTATGAGTCTGATGAGTGAAAATCCCAGGGCTAACCTAGACCTAACATGCGTTATCCTCTAAAATATTGATCGAAACCAGGTTTAATCGACTGTTTCAGTGTGGTACCACATTACTACGTGATCCAAACCAGAAAAAACCCAGGATCAGTTCAACAAGTATGTGAAGAATGCGAAAGTATGAGTCTGATGAGTGAAAATCCCAGTGCTAACCTAGACCTAACATGCGTTATCCACTAAAATATTGATCGAAGCCAGGTTTAATCGACTGTTTCAGTGTGGTATCACACTACTACGTGACCCAAACCAGAAAAAACCCATGATCTGTTCAACAAGTATGTGAAAAACGCGAAAGTATGAGCCTGATGAGAGCAAATCCCAGACCTATCCCAGACCTAACTTGCGTTATCCTCTAAAATATTGATCGAAACCTGGTTTAATCGACTGTTTCAGCGTGGTACCACATTACTATGTGATCCAAACCAGAAAATAACCCAGGATCTGTTCAACGAGTATGTGAAGTGTGCGAAAGTATGAGTCTGATGAGGTCAAATCCCAGACCTATCCCAGACCTAACTTGCGTTGTCCTCTAAGATATTGATGGAAACCAGGTTTAATTGACAGTTTCAGTGTTGTACTTCATTACTACGTGATGCAATCCAGAAAAAGCCCAGGATCTAGCCATCAAGTATGAGAAATATGCGAAAGAACGCGCCTGATGAGAGCAAATCCCAGACCTATCCCAGACCTAACATGCGTTATCCTCTAAAATATTTATCAAGACCAGGTTTAATTGAATGTTTCAGTGTGGTACCACATTACTACGTGATCCAAACCAGAAAAAAACCCAGGATCTTGTCAACGAGTATGTGAAGTGTGCGAAAGTATGAGTCTGATGAGTGAAAATCCCAGGCCTAACCTAGACCTAACATGCGTTATCCTCTAAAATATTAATCGAAACCAGGTTTAATCGACAGTTTCAGTGTGGTACCACATTACTACGTGAACCAAACCAGAAAAAACCCTGTATCTGTTCAACAAGTATGTGAAGAATGCGAAAGTATGAGTCTGATGAGTGAAAATCCCAGGGCTAACCTAGACCTATCATGCGTTATCCTCAAAAATATTGATCCAAACCAGGTTTAATGGACTTTTCAGTGTGGTACCACTTTACTGCGTGATCCAAAGCAGAAAAAACCCTCGATCAGGTCAACATGTATGTTAAAACTGCGAAAGTATGACCCTGATGTAGGCAAATCCCAGGCCTAACCTAGACCTAACATGCGTTGTCCTCTAAACTATTGATGGAAACCAGGTTTAATTGACTGTTTCAGTGTTGCACTTCATTACTACGTGATCCAAGGCAGAAAAAACCCTCGATCAGGTCAACATGCATGTTAAAACTGCGAAAGTATGAGTCTGATGAGGGATAATCCCAGACCTAACCCAGACCTAACATACGTTGTCCTCTAAAATATTTATCAAGACCATGTTTAATTGATTGTTTCAGTGTGGTTCCACATTACTACGTGATCCAAACCAGAAAAAATCCCAGGATCCGTTCAACAAGTATGTGAAGAATGCGAAAGTATGAGTCTGATGAGTGAAAATCCCAGACCTATCCCAGACCTAACTTGCGTTGTCATCTAAAATATTTATCAAGACCAGGTTTAATTGACTGTTTCAGTGTGGCCCCACATTACTACGTGATCCAAACCAGAAAAAACCCAGGATCCGTTCAACAAGTATGTGAAGAATGCGAAAGTATGAGTCTGATGAGTGAAAATCCCAGGCCTAACCTAGACCTAACATGCGTTATCCTCAAAAACATTGATCCAAACAAGGTTTAATGGACTGTTTCAGTATGGTACCACTTTACTACGTGATCCAAAGCAGAAAATACCCTCGATCACGTCAACATGTATGTTAAAACTGCGAAAGTATGACCCTGATGAGGGCAAATCCCATGCCTAACCTAGACCTAACATGCGTTGTCCTCTAAAATATTGATGGAAACCAGGTTTAATTGACTGTTTCAGTGTTGTACTACATTACTACGTGATGCAATCCAGGAAAAGCCCAGGATCTAGTCATCAAGTATGAGAAATATGCGAAAGTATGAGTCTGATGAGGGCTAATCCCAGACCTATCCCAGACCTAACTTGCGTTATCCTCTAAAATAGTGATCGAAACCAGGTTTAATTGACTGTTTTAGTTGTGGTACCACTTTACTACGTGATCCAAAGCAGAAAAAAAACTCGATCACGTCAACATGCATGTTAAAACTGCGAAAGTATGACCCTGATGAGGGCAAATCCCAGGCCTAACCTAGGCCTAACATGCGTTATCTTCTAAAATATTGAGCGAAACCAGGTTTAATTGACTGTTTCAGTGTAGTACCACATTACTACGTAATCCAATCCAGAAATAGCCCAGGATCTAGCCATGAAGTATGAGAAATATGCGAAAGTATGAGCCTGATGAGGGCAAATCCTAGACCTAACCCAGACCTAACATACGTTGTCCTCTAAAATATTTATCAAGACCAGGTTTAATTGATTGTTTCAGTGTGGTCCCACATTACTACGTGATCCAAACCAGAAAAAACCCAGGATCCGTTCAACAAGTATGTGAAGAATGCGAAAGTATCAGGCTGATGAGTGAAAATCCCTGGCCTAACCTAGAGCAAACATGAATTATTCTCTAAAATATTGATCGAAACCAGGTTTAATTGACTGTTTCAGTGTGGTACCACATTACTACGTGATCCAAACCAGAAAAAACCCAGGATCCGTTCAACAAGTATGTGAAGAATGCGAAAGTATGAGGCTGATGAGTGAAAATCCCAGGCCTAACCTAGACCTAACATGCGTTATCCTCAAAAATATTGATCGAAACGTGGTTTAATCGGCTGTTTCAGTGTGGTACCACATTACTATGTGATCCAAACCAGAAAATAACGCAGGATCTGTTCAACGAGTATGTGAAGTGTGCGAAAGTATGAGTCTGATGAGGTCAAATCCCAGAACAATCCCAGACTTTACTTGCGTTATCCTCTAAGATATTGATCGAAACCAGGTTTAATCGACTGTTTCAGTGTGGTACCACATTACTACGTGATACAAACCAGAAAAAACCCGGGATCTGTTCAACAAGTATGTGAAAAACGCGAAAGTATGAGCCTGATGAGGGCGAATCCCAGACCTATGCCAGACCTAACTTGCGTTATCCTCTAAAATATTGATCGAAACCAGGTTTAATTGAATGTTTCAGTGTGGTACCACATTACTACCTGAACCAAACCAGAGAAAACCCAGGATCTGTTCAACAAGTATGTGAAAAACGCGAAAGTATGAGCCTGATGAGGGCGAATCCCAGACCTATGCCAGACCTAACTTGCGTTATCCTCTAAAATATTGATCGAAACCAGGTTTAATCGACTGTTTCAGTGTGGTACCACATTACTACGTGATCCAAACCAGAAAAAACCCAGGATCAGTTCAACAAGTATGAGAAATATGCGAAAGAATGAGCCTGATGAGAGCAAATCCCAGACCTAACCTAGACCTAACATGAATTATTCTCTAAAATATTGATCGAAACCAGGTTTAATCGACTGTTTCAGTGTGGTACCACATTACTACGTGATCCAAACCAGAAAAAACCCAGGATCCGTTCAACAAGTATGTGAAGAATGCGAAAGTATGAGTCTGAAGAGTGAAAATTCCAGACCTAACCTAGACCTAACATGCGTTATCCTCTAAAATATTGATCCAAACCAGGTTTAATGGACTGTTTCAGTGTGGTACCACACTACTACGTGATCCAAACCAGAGAAAACCCAGGATCTGTTCAACAAGTATGTGAAAAACGCGAAAGTATGAGCCTGATGAGGGCAAATCCCAGACCTATCCCAGACCTAACTTGCGTTGTCCTCTAAGATATTGATGGAAACCAGGTTTAATTGACTGTTTCAGTGTTGTACTTCATTACTACGTGATGCAATCCAGAAAAGGCCCAGGATCTAGCCATCAAGTATGAGAAATATGCGAAAGAACGAGCCTGATGAGAGCAAATCCCAGACCTAACCTAGACCTAACATGAATTATCCTCAAAAATATTGATCGAAACCTGGTTTAATCGACTGTTTCAGTGTGGTACCACATTACTATGTGATCCAAACCAGAAAATAACCCAGGATCTGTTCTACGAGTATGTGAAGTGTGCGAAAGTATGAGTCTGATGGGGTCAAATCCCAGACCAATCCCAGACTTAACTTGCGTTATTCTCTAAGATATTGATCGAAACCAGGTTTAATCGACTGTTTCAGTGTGGTACCACATTACTACGTGATCCAAACCAGAAAAAACCCAGGATCAGGTCAACAAGTATGAGAAGAATGCGAAAGTATGAGTCTGATGAGTGAAAATCCCAGGGCTAACCTAGACCTAACATGCGTTATCCTCTAAACAATTGAGCCAAACCAGGTTTAATGGACTGTTTCAGTGTGGTACCACAATACTACGTGATACAAACCAGAAAAAACCCAGGATCTGTTCAACAAGTATGTGAAAAACGCGAAAGTATGAGCCTGATGAGGGCGAATCCCAGACCTATGCCAGACCTAACTTGCGTTATCCTCTAAAATATTGATCGAAACCAGGTTTAATTGACTGTTTCAGCGTGGTACCACATTACTACGTGATACAAACCAGTAACAGCCCAGGATCTAGCCATGAAGTATGAGAAATATGCGAAAGTATGAGCCTGCTGAGGGCAAATCCTAGACCTAACCCAAACCTCACATGCGTTATCCTCTAAAATATTTATCAAGACCAGGTTTAATTGAATGTTTCAGTGTGGTACCACATTACTACCTGGACCAAACCAGAAAAAACCCAGGATCCGTTCAACAAGTATGTGAAAAATGCGAAAGTATGAGTCTCATGAGCGAAAATCCCAGGGCTAACCTAGACCTTACATGCGTTATCCTCTAAAATATGCATCCAAACCAGGTTTAATGGACTGTTTCAGTGTGGTACCATACTACTGCGTGATACAAACCAGAAAAAACCCAGGATCTGTTCAACAAGTATGTGAAAAACTCGTAACTGTGTGCCTGATGAGGGCAAATCTTAGACCTAACCTTGACCTAACATGCGTTATCCTCTAAAATATTGAGCGAAACCAGGTTTGATGGACTGTTTCAGTGTGGTACCACACTACTACGGGATCCAAACCAGAAAAAACCCAGGATCTGTTCAACAAGTATGTGAAAAACGCGAAAGTATGAGCCTGATGTGGTCAAATCCCAGACCAATCCCAGACTTAACTTTCGTTATCCTCTAAGATATTGATCGAAACCAGGTTTAATCGTCTGTTTCAGTGTGGTACCACATTACTACGTGATCCAAGCCAGAAGAAACCCAGGATCAGTTCAACAAGTATGAGAAGAATGCGAAAGTATGAGTCTGATGAGTGAAAATCCCAGGGCTAACCTAGACCTTACATGCGTTATCCTCTAAAATATTCATCCAAACCAGGTTTAATGGACTGTTTCAGTGTGGTACCACACTACTGCGTGATACAAACCAGAAAAAACCCAGGATCTGTTCAACAAGTATGTGAAAAACGCGAAAGTATGAGCCTGATGAGGGCGAATCCCAGACCTATGCCAGACCTAACTTGCGTTATCCTCTAAAATATTGATCGAAACCAGGTTTAATTGACTGTTTCAGCGTGGTACCACATTACTACGTGATACAATCCAGAAACAGCCCAGGATCTAGCCATGAAGTATGAGAGATATGCGAAAGGATGCGCCAGCTGAGGGCAAATCCTAGACCTAACCCAAACCTAACATGCGTTATCCTCTAAAATATTTATCAAGACCAGGTTTAATTGATTGTTTCAGTGTGGTCCCACACTACAACGTGATCCAAACCAGAAAAAACCCAGGATCCGTTCAACAAGTATGTGAAGAATGCGAAAGTATGAGTCTGATGAGTGAAAATCCCAGGCCTAACCTAGACCTAACATGCGTTATCCTCAAAAATATTGATCGAAACCTGGTTTAATCGACTGTTTCAGTGTGGTACCACATTACTATGTGATCCAAACCAGAAAATAACCCAGGATCTGTTCAACGAGTATGTGAAGTGTGCGAAAGTATGAGTCTGATGAGGGCAAATCCCATACCTATCCCAGACCTAACATGCGTTATCCTCTAGAATATTGATCGGAACCAGGTTTAATCGACTGTTTCAGCGTGGTACCACATTACTACGTGATACAATCCAGATATAGCCCAGGATCTAGCCATGATGTATGAGAAAGATGCGAAAGTATGAGCATGATGAGGGCAAATTCTAGACCTGACCCAGACCTAACATGCGTTATCCTCTAAAATATTTATCAAGACCAGGTTTAATTGACTGTTTCAGTGTGGCCCCACATTACTACGTGATCCAAACCAGAAAATAACCCAGGATCTGTTCAACGAGTATGTGAAGTGTGCGAATGTATGAGTCTGATGAGATCAAATCCCAGACCTATCCCAATCCTAACTATGCGTTATCCTCTAAAATATTTATCAAGACCAGGTTTAATTGATTGTTTCAGTGTGGTCCCACACTACAACGTGATCCAAACCAGAAAAAACCCAGGATCCGTTCAACAAGTATGTGAAGAATGCGAAAGTATGAGTCTGATGAGTGAAAATCCCAGGCCTAACCTAGACCTAACATGCGTTATCCTCAAAAATATTGATCGAAACCTGGTTTAATCGACTGTTTCAGTGTGGTACCACATTACTATGTGATCCAAACCAGAAAATAACCCAGGATCTGTTCAACGAGTATGTGAAGTGTGCGAAAGTATGAGTCTGATGAGGGCAAATCCCATACCTATCCCAGACCTAACATGCGTTATCCTCTAGAATATTGATCGGAACCAGGTTTAATCGACTGTTTCAGCGTGGTACCACATTACTACGTGATACAATCCAGAAACAGCCCAGGATCTAGCCATGAAGTATGAGAGATATGCGAAAGGATGCGCCAGCTGAGGGCAAATCCTAGACCTAACCCAAACCTAACATGCGTTATCCTCTAAAATATTTATCAAGACCAGGTTTAATTGATTGTTTCAGTGTGGTCCCACACTACAACGTGATCCAAACCAGAAAAAACACAGGATCCGTTCAACAAGTATGTGACGAATGCGAAAGTATGAGGCTGATGAGTGAAAATCCCAGGCCTAACCTAGACCTAACATGCGTTATCCTCAAAAATATTGATCGAAACGTGGTTTAATCGGCTGTTTCAGCGTGGTACCACATTACTATGTGATCCAAACCAGAAAATAACGCAGGATCTGTTCAACGAGTATGTGAAGTGTGCGAAAGTATGAGTCTGATGAGGTCAAATCCCAGAACAATCCCAGACTTAACTTGCGTTATCCTCTAAGATATTGATCGAAACCAGGTTTAATCGACTGTTTCAGTGTGGTACCACATTACTACGTGATCCAAACCAGAAAAAACCCAGGATCAGTTCAACAAGTGTGAGAAGAATGCGAAAGTATGAGTCTGATGAGTGAAAATCCCTGGGCTAACCTAGACCTAACATGCGTTATCCTCTAAACAATTGATCCAAACCAGGTTTAATGGACTGTTTCAGTGTGGTACCACACTACTACGTGATACAAACCGGAAAAAACCCAGGATCTGTTCAACAAGTATGTGAAAAACGCGAAAGTATGAGCCTGATGAGGGCGAATCCCAGACCTATGCCAGACCTAACTTGCGTTATCCTCTAAAATATTGATCGAAACCAGGTTTAATTGACTGTTTCAGCGTGGTACCACATTACAACGTGATACAAACCAGTAACAGCCCAGGATCTAGCCATGAAGTATGGGAAATATGCGAAAGTACGAGCCTGCTGAGGGCAAATCCTAGACCTAACCCAAACCTCACATTCGTTATCCTCTAATATATTTATCAAGACCAGGTTTAATTGAATGTTTCAGTGTGGTACCACATTACTACGTGATCCAAACCAGAAAAAACCCAGGATCCGTTCTACAAGTATGTGAAGAATGCGAAAGTATGAGTCTGATGAGTGAAAATCCCAGGCCTAACTAGACCTAACATGCGTTATCCTCAAAAATATTGATCGAAACCTGGTTTAATCGACTGTTTCAGTGTGGTACCACATTACTATGTGATCCAAACCAGAAAGTAACCCAAGATCTGTTCAACAAGTATGAGAAGTATGCGAAAGTATGAGTCTGATGAGTGAAAATTCCAGACCTAACCTAGACCAAACATGCGTTATCCTCTAAAATATTGATCCAAACCAGGTTTAATGGACTGTTTCAGTGTGGTACCACACTAGTACGTGATCCAAACCAGAGAAAACCCAGGATCTGTTCAACAAGTATGTGAAAAACGCGAAAGTATGAGCCTGATGAGGGCAAATCCCAGACCTATCCCAGACCTAACCTGCGTTGTCCTCTAAGATATTGATGGAAACCAGGTTTAATTGACTGTTTCAGTGTGGTACCACATTACTACGTGATCCAAACCAGAAAAAACCCAGGATCAGGTCAACAAGTATGAGAAGAATGCGAAAGTATGAGTCTGATGAGTGAAAATCCCAGGGCTAACCTAGACCTAACATGCGTTATCCTCTAAACAATTGAGCCAAACCAGGTTTAATGGACTGTTTCAGTGTGGTACCACAATACTACGTGATACAAACCAGAAAAAACCCAGGATCTGTTCAACAAGTATGTGAAAAACGCGAAAGTATGAGCCTGATGAGGGCGAATCCCAGACCTATGCCAGACCTAACTTGCGTTATCCTCTAAAATATTGATCGAAACCAGGTTTAATTGACTGTTTCAGCGTGGTACCACATTACTACGTGATACAAACCAGTAACAGCCCAGGATCTAGCCATGAAGTATGAGAAATATGCGAAAGTATGAGCCTGCTGAGGGCAAATCCTAGACCTAACCCAAACCTCACATGCGTTATCCTCTAAAATATTTATCAAGACCAGGTTTAATTGAATGTTTCAGTGTGGTACCACATTACTACCTGGACCAAACCAGAAAAAACCCAGGATCCGTTCAACAAGTATGTGAAAAATGCGAAAGTATGAGTCTCATGAGCGAAAATCCCAGGGCTAACCTAGACCTTACATGCGTTATCCTCTAAAATATGCATCCAAACCAGGTTTAATGGACTGTTTCAGTGTGGTACCATACTACTGCGTGATACAAACCAGAAAAAACCCAGGATCTGTTCAACAAGTATGTGAAAAACTCGTAACTGTGTGCCTGATGAGGGCAAATCTTAGACCTAACCTTGACCTAACATGCGTTATCCTCTAAAATATTGAGCGAAACCAGGTTTGATGGACTGTTTCAGTGTGGTACCACACTACTACGGGATCCAAACCAGAAAAAACCCAGGATCTGTTCAACAAGTATGTGAAAAACGCGAAAGTATGAGCCTGATGTGGTCAAATCCCAGACCAATCCCAGACTTAACTTTCGTTATCCTCTAAGATATTGATCGAAACCAGGTTTAATCGTCTGTTTCAGTGTGGTACCACATTACTACGTGATCCAAGCCAGAAGAAACCCAGGATCAGTTCAACAAGTATGAGAAGAATGCGAAAGTATGAGTCTGATGAGTGAAAATCCCAGGGCTAACCTAGACCTTACATGCGTTATCCTCTAAAATATTCATCCAAACCAGGTTTAATGGACTGTTTCAGTGTGGTACCACACTACTGCGTGATACAAACCAGAAAAAACCCAGGATCTGTTCAACAAGTATGTGAAAAACGCGAAAGTATGAGCCTGATGAGGGCGAATCCCAGACCTATGCCAGACCTAACTTGCGTTATCCTCTAAAATATTGATCGAAACCAGGTTTAATTGACTGTTTCAGCGTGGTACCACATTACTACGTGATACAATCCAGAAACAGCCCAGGATCTAGCCATGAAGTATGAGAGATATGCGAAAGGATGCGCCAGCTGAGGGCAAATCCTAGACCTAACCCAAACCTAACATGCGTTATCCTCTAAAATATTTATCAAGACCAGGTTTAATTGATTGTTTCAGTGTGGTCCCACACTACAACGTGATCCAAACCAGAAAAAACCCAGGATCCGTTCAACAAGTATGTGAAGAATGCGAAAGTATGAGTCTGATGAGTGAAAATCCCAGGCCTAACCTAGACCTAACATGCGTTATCCTCAAAAATATTGATCGAAACCTGGTTTAATCGACTGTTTCAGTGTGGTACCACATTACTATGTGATCCAAACCAGAAAATAACCCAGGATCTGTTCAACGAGTATGTGAAGTGTGCGAAAGTATGAGTCTGATGAGGGCAAATCCCATACCTATCCCAGACCTAACATGCGTTATCCTCTAGAATATTGATCGGAACCAGGTTTAATCGACTGTTTCAGCGTGGTACCACATTACTACGTGATACAATCCAGATATAGCCCAGGATCTAGCCATGATGTATGAGAAAGATGCGAAAGTATGAGCATGATGAGGGCAAATTCTAGACCTGACCCAGACCTAACATGCGTTATCCTCTAAAATATTTATCAAGACCAGGTTTAATTGACTGTTTCAGTGTGGCCCCACATTACTACGTGATCCAAACCAGAAAATAACCCAGGATCTGTTCAACGAGTATGTGAAGTGTGCGAATGTATGAGTCTGATGAGATCAAATCCCAGACCTATCCCAATCCTAACTATGCGTTATCCTCTAAAATATTTATCAAGACCAGGTTTAATTGATTGTTTCAGTGTGGTCCCACACTACAACGTGATCCAAACCAGAAAAAACCCAGGATCCGTTCAACAAGTATGTGAAGAATGCGAAAGTATGAGTCTGATGAGTGAAAATCCCAGGCCTAACCTAGACCTAACATGCGTTATCCTCAAAAATATTGATCGAAACCTGGTTTAATCGACTGTTTCAGTGTGGTACCACATTACTATGTGATCCAAACCAGAAAATAACCCAGGATCTGTTCAACGAGTATGTGAAGTGTGCGAAAGTATGAGTCTGATGAGGGCAAATCCCATACCTATCCCAGACCTAACATGCGTTATCCTCTAGAATATTGATCGGAACCAGGTTTAATCGACTGTTTCAGCGTGGTACCACATTACTACGTGATACAGTCCAGAAACAGCCCAGGATCTAGCCATGAAGTATGAGAGATATGCGAAAGGATGCGCCAGCTGAGGGCAAATCCTAGACCTAACCCAAACCTAACATGCGTTATCCTCTAAAATATTTATCAAGACCAGGTTTAATTGATTGTTTCAGTGTGGTCCCACACTACAACGTGGTCCAAACCAGAAAAAACACAGGATCCGTTCAACAAGTATGTGACGAATGCGAAAGTATGAGGCTGATGAGTGAAAATCCCAGGCCTAACCTAGACCTAACATGCGTTATCCTCAAAAATATTGATCGAAACGTGGTTTAATCGGCTGTTTCAGCGTGGTACCACATTACTATGTGATCCAAACCAGAAAATAACGCAGGATCTGTTCAACGAGTATGTGAAGTGTGCGAAAGTATGAGTCTGATGAGGTCAAATCCCAGAACAATCCCAGACTTAACTTGCGTTATCCTCTAAGATATTGATCGAAACCAGGTTTAATCGACTGTTTCAGTGTGGTACCACATTACTACGTGATCCAAACCAGAAAAAACCCAGGATCAGTTCAACAAGTGTGAGAAGAATGCGAAAGTATGAGTCTGATGAGTGAAAATCCCTGGGCTAACCTAGACCTAACATGCGTTATCCTCTAAACAATTGATCCAAACCAGGTTTAATGGACTGTTTCAGTGTGGTACCACACTACTACGTGATACAAACCGGAAAAAACCCAGGATCTGTTCAACAAGTATGTGAAAAACGCGAAAGTATGAGCCTGATGAGGGCGAATCCCAGACCTATGCCAGACCTAACTTGCGTTATCCTCTAAAATATTGATCGAAACCAGGTTTAATTGACTGTTTCAGCGTGGTACCACATTACAACGTGATACAAACCAGTAACAGCCCAGGATCTAGCCATGAAGTATGGGAAATATGCGAAAGTACGAGCCTGCTGAGGGCAAATCCTAGACCTAACCCAAACCTCACATTCGTTATCCTCTAATATATTTATCAAGACCAGGTTTAATTGAATGTTTCAGTGTGGTACCACATTACTACGTGATCCAAACCAGAAAAAACCCAGGATCCGTTCTACAAGTATGTGAAGAATGCGAAAGTATGAGTCTGATGAGTGAAAATCCCAGGCCTAACTAGACCTAACATGCGTTATCCTCAAAAATATTGATCGAAACCTGGTTTAATCGACTGTTTCAGTGTGGTACCACATTACTATGTGATCCAAACCAGAAAGTAACCCAAGATCTGTTCAACAAGTATGAGAAGTATGCGAAAGTATGAGTCTGATGAGTGAAAATTCCAGACCTAACCTAGACCAAACATGCGTTATCCTCTAAAATATTGATCCAAACCAGGTTTAATGGACTGTTTCAGTGTGGTACCACACTACTACGTGATCCAAACCAGAGAAAACCCAGGATCTGTTCAACAAGTATGTGAAAAACGCGAAAGTATGAGCCTGATGAGGGCAAATCCCAGACCTATCCCAGACCTAACCTGCGTTGTCCTCTAAGATATTGATGGAAACCAGGTTTAATTGACTGTTTCAGTGTTGTACTTCATTACTGCGTGATGCAATCCAGAAAAAGCCCATGATCTAGCCATCAAGTATGAGAAATATGCGAAAGAACGAGCCTGATGAGAGCAAATACCAGACCTAACCTAGATCTAACATGAATTATTCTCTAAAATATTGATCGAAACCAGGTTTAATTGACTGTTTCAGTGTGGTACCACATTACTATGTGATCCAAACCAGAAAATAACCCAGGATCTGTTCAACGAGTATGTGAAGTGTGCGAATGTATGAGTCTGATGAGATCAAATCCCAGACCTATCCCAATCCTAACTATGCGTTATCCTCTAAAATATTGATCAAAACCAGGTTTAATCGACTGTTTCAGTGTGGTACCACATTACTACGTGATCCAAACCAGAAAAAACCCAGGATCCGTTCAACAAGTATGTGAAGAATGCGAAAGTATGAGGCTGATGAGTGAAAATCCCAGGCCTAACCTAGAGCTAACATGAATTATTCTCTAAAATATTGATCGAAACCAGGTTTAATTGACTGTTTCAGTGTGGTACCACATTACTACGTGATCCAAACCAGAAAAAACCCAGGATCCGTTCAACAAGTATGTGAAGAATGCGAAAGTATGAGGCTGATGAGTGAAAATCCCAGGCCTAACCTAGACCTAACATGCGTTATCCTCAAAAATATTGATCGAAACGTGGTTTAATCGGCTGTTTCAGTGTGGTACCACATTACTATGTGATCCAAACCAGAAAATAACGCAGGATCTGTTCAACGAGTATGTGAAGAATGCGAAAGTATGAGTCTGATGAGTGAAAATCCCAGGCCTAACTAGACCTAACATGCGTTATCCTCAAAAATATTGATCGAAACCTGGTTTAATCGACTGTTTCAGTGTGGTACCACATTACTATGTGATCCAAACCAGAAAGTAACCCAAGATCTGTTCAACAAGTATGAGAAGTATGCGAAAGTATGAGTCTGATGAGTGAAAATTCCAGACCTAACCTAGACCAAACATGCGTTATCCTCTAAAATATTGATCCAAACCAGGTTTAATGGACTGTTTCAGTGTGGTACCACACTACTACGTGATCCAAACCAGAGAAAACCCAGGATCTGTTCAACAAGTATGTGAAAAACGCGAAAGTATGAGCCAGATGAGGTCAAATCCCAGACCAATCCCAGACTTAACTTTCGTTATCCTCTAAGATATTGTTCGAAACCAGGTTTAATGGACTGTTTCAGTGTGGTACCACACTACTACGTGATCCAATCAAGAAAAAACCCAGGATCTGTTCAACAAGTATGTGAAAAACGCGAAAGTATGAGCGTGATAAGGGCAAATCCCAGACCAATCCCAGACCTAACTTGCGTTGTCCTCTTAGATATTGATCCAAACCAGGTTTAATGGACTGTTTCAGTGTGGTACCACACTACTACGTGATCCAATCAAGAAAAAAACCAGGATCTGTTCAACAAGTATGTGAAAAACGCGAAAGTATGAGCGTGATAAGGGCAAATCCCAGACCAATCCCAGACCTAACTTGCGTTGTCCTCTAAGATATTGATGGAAACCAGGTTTAATTGACTGTTTCAGTGTTGTACTTCATTACTACGTGATGCAATCCAGAAAAAGCCCAGGATCTAGCCATCAAGTATGAGGAGAATGCGAAAGTATGAGTCTGATGAGTGAAAGTCCCAGGGCTAACCTAGACCTTACATGCGTTATCCTCTAAAATATTCGTCCAAACCAGGTTTAATGGACTGTTTCAGTGTGGTACCACACTACTGCGTGATACAAACCAGAAAAAACCCAGGATCTGTTCAACAAGTATGTGAAAAACGCGAAAGTATGAGCCAGATGAGGTCAAATCCCAGACCAATCCCAGACTTAACTTTCGTTATCCTCTAAGATATTGATCGAAACCAGGTTTAATCGTCTGTTTCAGTGTGGTACCACATTACTACGTGATCCAAACCAGAAGAAACCCAGGATCAGTTCAACAAGTATGAGAAGAATGCGAAAGTATGAGTCTGATGAGTGAAAATCCCAGGGCTAACCTAGACCTTACATGCGTTATCCTCTAAAATATTCATCCAAACCAGGCTTAATGGACTGTTTCAGTGTGGTACCACACTACTGCGTGATACAAACCAGAAAAAATCCAGGATCTGTTCAACAAGTATGTGAAAAACGCGAAAGTATGAGCCTGATGAGGGCGAATCCCAGACCTATGCCATACCTAACTTGCGTTATCCTCTAAAATATTGATCGAAACCAGGTTTAATTGACTGTTTCAGCGTGGTACCACAGTACTACGTGATACAATCCAGAAACAGCCCAGGATATAGCCATGAAGTATGAGAGATATGCGAAAGTATGAGCCTGCTGAGGGCAAATCCTAGACCTCACCCAAACCTAACATGGGTTATCCTCTAAAATATTTATCAGGACCAGGTTTAATTGGTTGTTTCAGTGTGGTCCCACACTACAACGTGATCCAAACCAGAAAAAACCCAGGATCCGTTCAACAAGTATGTGAAGAATGCGAAAGTATGAGTCTGATGAGTGAAAATCCCAGGCCTGACATAGACCTAACATGCGTTATTCTCTAAAATATTGAGCGAAACCAGGTTTAATGGACTGTTTCAGTGTGGTACCACACTACTACGGGATCCAAACCAGAAAAAACCCAGGATCTGTTCAACAAGAATGTGATGTGTGCGAAAGTTTGAGTCTGATGAGGTCAAATCCCAGACCAATCCCAGACTTAACGTGCGTTATCCTCTAAAATATTGATCGGAACCAGGTTTAGTCGACTGTTTCAGCGTGGTACCACATTACTACGTGATCCAAACCAGAAAAAACCCAGGATCCGTTCTACAAGTATGAGAAGAATGCGAAAGTATGAGTCTGATGAGTGAAAATCCCAGGGCTAACCTAGACCTAACATGCGTTATCCTCTAAAATATTGATCCAAACCAGGTTTAATGGACTGTTTCAGTGTGGTACCACACTACTACGTGATCCAAACCAGAAAAAACCCAGGATCAGTTCAACAAGTATGTGAAGAACGCGAAAGTATGAGCCTGATGAGGGCGAATCCCAGACCTATGCCAGACCTAACTTGCGTTATCCTCTAAAATATTGATCGAAACCAGGTTTAATTGACTGTTTCAGCGTGGTACCACATTACTACGTGATACAATCCAGCAACAGCCCAGGATCTAGCCATGAAAGACGAGAAATATGCGAAAGTATGTGCCTGATGAGGGCAAATCCTAGACCTAACCCAAACCCAACATGCGTTATCCTCTAAAATATTTATCAAGACCAGGTTTAATTGAATGTTTCAGTGTGGTACCACTTTACTACGTGATACAAAGCAGAAAAAACCCTCGATCAGGTCAACATGTATGTTAAAACTGCGAAAGTATGACCCTGATGAGGGCAAATCCCTGGCCTAGCCTAGACCTAACTTACGTTATCCTCTAAAATATTGATCGAAACCAGGTTTAATTCGCTGCTTCAGCGTGGTACCACATTACTACGTCATACAATCCAGAAACAGCCCAGGATCTAGCCATCAAGTATGAGAAATATGCGAAAGAATGAGCCTGATGAGAGCAAATCCCAGACCTAACCTAGACCTAACATGAATTATTCTCTAAAATATTGATCGAAACCAGGTTTAATCGACTGTTTCAGTGTGGTACCACATTACTATGTGATCCAAACCAGAAAATAACCCAGGATCTGTTCAACGAGTATGTGAAGTGTGCGAAAGTATGAGTCTGATGAGGTCAAATCCCAGACCTATCCCAAACCTAACTATGCGTTATCCTCTAAAATATTGATCAAAACCAGGTTTAATCGACTGTTTCAGTGTGGTACCGCATTACTACGTGATCCAAACCAGAAAAAACCCAGGACCCGTTCAACAAGTATGTGAAGAATGCGAAAGTATGAGTCTGAAGAGTGAAAATCCCAGACCTAACCTAGACCTAACATGCTTTATCCTCTAAAATATTGATCCAAACCAGGTTTAATGGACTGTTTCAGTGTGGTACCACACTACTACGTGATCCAAACCAGAGAAAACCCAGGATCTAGCCATGAAGTATGAGAAATATGCGAAAGTATGAGCCTGATGAGGGCAAATCCCAGACCTATCCCAGACCTAACTTGCGTTGTCCTCTAAGATATTGATGGAAACCAGGATTAATTGACTGTTTCAGTGTTGTACTTCATTACTACGTGATGCAATCCAGAAAAAGCCCAGGATCTAGCCATCAAGTATGAGAAATATGCGAAAGAACGAGCCTGATGAGAGCAGATCCCAGACCTAACCTAGACCTAACATGAATTATTCTCTAAAATAATGATCGAAACCAGGTTTAATCGACTGTTTCAGTGTGGTACCACATTACTATGTGATCCAAACCAGAAAATAACCCAGGATCTGTTCAACGAGTATGTGAAGTGTGCGAAAGTATGAGTCTGATGAGGTCAAATCCCAGACCAATCCCAGACTTAACTTGCGTTATCCTCTAAAATATTGATCGAAACCAGGTTTAATCGAATGTTTCAGTGTGGTACCACATTACTACGTGATCCAAACCAGAAAAAACCCAGGATCAGTTCAACAAGTATGAGAAGAATGTGAAAGTATGAGCCTGATGAGTGAAAATCCCAGGGCTAACCTAGACCTAACATGCGTTATCCTCTAAAATATTGATCCAAACCAGGTTTAATTGACTGTTTCAGTGTTGTACATCATTAATACGTGATGCAATCCAGAAAAAGCCCAGGATCTAGCCATCAAGTATGAGAAATATGCGAAAGAATGAGCCTGATGAGGGCAAATCCTAGACCTAACCCAGACCTAACATGCGTTATCCTCTAAAATGTTTATCAAGACCAGGTTTAATTGAATGTTTCAGTGTAGTATCACACTACTACGTGACCCAAAACAGAAAAAACCCAGGATCTGTTCAACAAGTATGTGAAACACGCGAAAGTATCAGCCTGATGAGGGCAAATCCCGGACCTATCCCAGACCTAACTTGCGTTATCCTCTAAAATATTGATCGAAACCAGGTTTAATTGATTGTTTCAGTGTGGTACCACATTACTACGTGATCCAAACCAGTAAAAACGCAGGATTCGTTCTACAAGTATGTGAAGAATGCGAAAGTATGAGTCTGATGAGTGAAAATCCCAGGCCTATCCTAGGCCTAACATGCGTTATCCTGAAAAATATTGATCGAAACCTGGTTTAATCGACTGTTTCAGTGTGGTACCACATTACTATGTGATCCAAACCAGAAAAAACCCAGGATCCGTTCAACAAGTATGTGAAGAATGCGAAAGTATGAGTCTGATGAGTGAAAATCCCAGGCATGACCTAGACCTAACATGCGCTATTCTCTAAAATATTGAGCGAAACCAGGTTTAATGGACTGTTTCAGTGTGGTACCACACTACTTCGTGATGCAAACCAGAAAAAACCCAGGATCTGTTTAACAGGTATGTGAAAAACTCGAAAATGTGAGCCTGATGAGGGCAAATCTTAGACCTAACCTTGACCTAACATGCGTTATCCTCTAAAATATTGAGCGAAACCAGGTTTGATGGACTGTTTCAGTGTGGTACCACACTACTACGGGATCCAAACCAGAAAAAACCCAGGATCTGTTCAACAAGTATGTGAAAAACGCGAAAGTATGAGCCTGATGAGGTCAAATCCCAGACCAATCCCAGACTTAACTTTCGTTATCCTCTAAGATATTGATCGAAACCAGGTTTAATCGTCTGTTTCAGTGTGGTACCACATTACTACGTGATCCAAACCAGAAAAAACCCAGGATCAGTTCAACAAGTATGAGAAGAATGCGAAAGTATGAGTCTGATGAGTGAAAATCCCGGGGCTAACCTAGACCTTACATGCGTTATCCTCTAAAATATTCACCCAAACCAGGTTTAATGGACTGTTTCAGTGTGGTACCACACTACTGCGTGATACAAACCAGAAAAAACCCAGGATCTGTTCAACAAGTATGTGAAAAACGCGAAAGTATGAGCCTGATGAGGGCGAATCCCAGACCTATGCCAGACCTAACTTGCGTTGTCCTCTGAAATATTGATCGAAACCAGGTTTAATTGACTGTCTCAGCGTGGTACCACATTACTACGTGATACAATCCAGAAACAGCCCAGGATCTAGCCATGAAGTATGAGAGATATGCGAAAGTATGAGCCTGCTGAGGGCAAATCCTAGACCTATCCCAAACCTAACATGCGTTATCCTCTAAAATATTTATCAAGACCAGGTTTAATTGATTGTTTCAGTGTGGTCCCACACTACAACGTGATCCAAACAAGAAAAAACCCAGGATCCGTTCAACAAGTATTTGAAGAATGCGAAACTATGAGTCTGATGAGTGAAAATCCCAGGGCTAACCTAGACCTAACATGCGTTATCCTGTAAAATATTGATCCAAACCAGGTTTAATGGACTGTTTCAGTGTGGTACCACACTACTACGGGATCCAAACCAGAAAAAACCCAGGATCTGTTCAACAAGAATGTGGTGTGCGAAAGTATGAGTCTGATGAGGTCAAATCCCAGCCCAATCCCAGACCTAACTTGCGTTGTCCTCTAAGATATTGATGGAAACCAGGTTTAATTGACTGTTTCAGTGTTGTACGTCATTACTACGTGATGCAATCCAGAAAAAGCCCAGGATCTAGCCATCAAGTATGAGAAATATGCGAAAGAACGAGCCTGATGAGAGCAAATCCCAGACCTAACCTAGACCTAACATGAATTATTCTCTAAAATATTGATGGAAACCAGGTTTAATTGACTGTTTCAGTGTTGTACTTCATTACTACGTGATGCAATCCAGAAAAAGCCCAGGATCTAGCCATCAAGTATGAGAAATATGCGAAAGAACGAGCCTGATGAGAGCAAATCCCAGACCTAACCTAGACCTAACATGAATTATTCTCTAAAATATTGATCGAAACCAGGTTTAATTGACTGTTTCAGTGTGGTCCCACGTTACTACGTGATCCAAACCAGAAAAAACCCAGGATCCGTTCTACAAGTATGTGAAGAATGCGAAAGTATGAGCCTGATAAGTGAAAATCCCAGGCCTAACCTGGACCTAACATGCGTTATCCTCAAAAATATTGATCGAAACCTGGTTTAATCGACTGTTTCAGTGTGGTACCACATTACTACGTGATCCAAACCAGAAAAAACCCAGGATCAGTTCAACAAGTATGAGAAGAATGCGAAAGTATGAGTCTGATGAGTGAAAATCCCAGGGCTAACCTAGACCTAACATGCGTTATCCTCTAAAATATTGATCCAAACCAGGTTTAATGGACTGTTTCAGTGTGGTACCACACTACTACGTGATACAAACCAGAATAAAACCCAGGATCTGTTCAACAAGTATGTGAAAGACGCGAAAGTATGAGCCTGATGAGGGCGAATCCCAGACCTATGCCAGACCTAACTTGCGTTATCCTCTAAAATATTGATCGAAACCAGGTTTAATTGACTGTTTCAGCGTGGTACCACATTACTACGTGATACAATCCAGAAACAGCCCAGGATCTAGCCATGAAGTACGAGAAATATGCGAAAGTATGTGCCTGATGAGGGCAAATCCTAGACCTAACCCAAACCTAACATGCGTTATCCTCTAAAATATTTATCAAGACCAGGTTTAATTGAATGTTTCAGTGTGGTACCACTTTACTACGTGATACAAAGCAGAAAAAACCCTCGATCATGTCAACATGTATGTTAAAACTGCGAAAGTATGACCCTGATGAGGGCAAATCCCTGGCCTAACCTAGACCTAACTTACGTTATCCTCTAAAATATTGATCGAAACCAGGTTTAATTCGCTGTTTCAGCGTGGTACCACATTACTCCGTCATACAATCCAGAAACAGCCCAGGATCTAGCCATCAAGTATGAGAAATATGCGAAAGAATGAGCCTGATGAGAGCAAATCCCAGACCTAACCTAGACCTAACATGAATTATTCTCTAAAATATTGATCGAAACCAGGTTTAATCGACTGTTTCAGTGTGGTACCACATTACTATGTGATCCAAACCAGAAAATAACCCAGGATCTGTTCAACGAGAGTGTGAAGTGTGCGAAAGTATGAGTCTGATGAGGTCAAATCCCAGACCTATCCCGAACCTAACTATGCGTTATCCTCTAAAATATTGATCAAAACCAGGTTTAATCGACTGTTTCAGTGTGGTACCACATTACTATGTGATCCAAACCAGAAAATAACCCAGGATCTGTTCAACGAGTATGTGAAGTGTGCGAAAGTATGAGTCCGATGAGGTCAAATCCCAGACCTATCCCATACCTAACTATGCGTTATCCTCTAAAATATTGATCAAAACCAGGTTTAATCGACTGTTTCAGTGTGGTACCACATTACTACGTGATCAAAACCAGAAAAAACCCAAGAACCGTTCAACAAGTTTGTGAAGATTGCGAAAGTATGAGGCTGATGAGGGCGAATCCCAGACCTATGCCAGACCTAACTTGCGTTATCCTCGAAAATATTGATCGAAACCAGATTTAATTGACTGTTTCAGCGTGGTACCACATTACTACGTGATACAAACCAGAAACAGCCCAGGATCTAGCCATGAAGTATGAGAAATATGCGAAAGTATGAGCCTGCTGAGGGTAAATCCTAGACCTAACCCAAACCTAACATGCGTTATCCTCTAAAATATTGAGCGAAACCAGGTTTAATGGACTGTTTCAGTGTGGTACCACACTACTTCGTGATGCAAACCAGAAAAAACCCAGGATCTGTTTAACAGGTATGTGAAAAACTCGAAAATGTGAGCCTGATGAGGGCAAATCTTAGACCTAACCTTGACCTAACATGCGTTATCCTCTAAAATATTGAGCGAAACCAGGTTTGATGGACTGTTTCAGTGTGGTACCACACTACTACGGGATCCAAACCAGAAAAAACCCAGGATCTGTTCAACAAGTATGTGAAAAACGCGAAAGTATGAGCCTGATGAGGTCAAATCCCAGACCAATGCCAGACTTAACTGTCGTTATCCTCTAAAATATTTATCAAGACCAGGTTTAATTGATTGTTTCAGTGTGGTCCCACACTACAACGTGATCCAAACAAGAAAAAACCCAGGATCCGTTCAACAAGTATTTGAAGAATGCGAAACTATGAGCCTGATGAGTGAAAATCCCAGGGCTAACCTAGACCTAACATGCGTTATCCTCTAAAATATTGATCCAAACCAGGTTTAATTGACTGTTTCAGTGTTGTACTTCATTACTACGTGATGCAATCCAGAAAAAGCCCAGGATCTAGCCATCAAGTATGAGAAATATGCGAAAGAATGAGCCTGATGAGGGCAAATCCTAGACCTAACCCAGACCTAACATGCGTTATCCTCTAAAATGTTTATCAAGACCAGGTTTAATTGAATGTTTCAGTGTAGTATCACACTACTACGTGACCCAAACCAGAAAAAACCCAGGATCTGTTCAACAAGTATGTGAAACACGCGAAAGTATCAGCCTGATGAGGGCAAATCCCGGACCTATCCCAGACCTAACTTGCGTTCTCCTCTAAAATATTGATCGAAACCAGGTTTAATTGATTGTTTCAGTGTGGTACCACATTACTACGTGATCCAAACCAGTAAAAACGCAGTATCCGTTCTACAAGTATGTGAAGAATGCGAAAGTATGAGTCTGATGAGTGAAAATCCCAGGCCTAACCTAGGCCTAACATGCGTTATCCTGAAAAATATTGATCGAAACCTGGTTTAATCGACTGTTTCAGTGTGGTACCACATTACTATGTGATCCAAACCAGAAAATAACCCAGGATCTGTTCAACGAGTATGTGAAGTGTGCGAAAGTATGAGTCTGATGAGGGGAAATCCCAGACCTATCCCAGACCTAACATGCGTTATCCTCTAAAATATTTATCAAGACCAGGTTTAATTGATTGTTTCAGTGTGGACCCATATTACTACGTGATCCAAACCAGAAAAAACCCAGGATCCGTTCCACAAGTATGTGAAGAATGCGAAAGTATGAGTCTGATGAGTGAAAATCCCAGGCCTGACCTAGACCTAACATGCGCTATTCTCTAAAATATTGAGCGAAACCAGGTTTAATGGACTGTTTCAGTGTGGTACCACACTACCTCGTGATGCAAACCAGAAAAAACCCAGGGTCTGTTTAACAGGTATGTGAAAAACCCCGAAAATGTGAGCCTGATGAGGGCAAATCTTAGACCTAACCTTGACCTAACATGCGTTATCCTCTAAAATATTGAGCGAAACCAGGTTTGATGGACTGTTTCAGTGTGGTACCACACTACTACGGGATCCAAACCAGAAAAAACCCAGGATCTGTTCAACAAGTATGTGAAAAACGCGAAAGTATGAGCCTGATGAGGTCAAATCCTAGACCAATCCCAGACTTAACTCTCGTTATCCTCTAAGATATTGATCGAAACCAGGTTTAATCGTCTGTTTCAGTGTGGTACCACATTACTACGTGATCCAAACCAGAAAAAACCCAGGATCAGTTCAACAAGTATGAGAAGAATGCGAAAGTATGAGTCTGATGAGTGAAAATCCCAGGGCTAACCTAGACCTTACATGCGTTATCCTCTAAAATATTCACCCAAACCAGGTTTAATGGACTGTTTCAGTGTGGTACCACACTACTACGTGATACAAACCAGAAAAAATCCAGGATCTGTTCAACAAGTATGTGAAAAACGCGAAAGTATGAGCCTGATGAGGGCGAATCCCAGACCTATGCCAGACCTAACTTGCGTTATCCTCTAAAATATTGATCGAAACCAGGTTTAATTGACTGTTTCAGCGTGGTCCCACATTACTACGTGATCCAAACCAGAAAAGACCCAGGATCAGTTCAACAAGTATGTGAAGTGTGCGAAAGTATGAGTCTGATGAGGGAAAATCCCAGACCTATCCCAGACCTAACATGCGTTATCCTCTAAAATATTTATCAAGACCAGGTTTAATTGATTGTTTCAGTGTGGACCCATATTACTACGTGATCCAAACCAGAAAAAACCCAGGATCCGTCCCACAAGTATGTGAAGAATGCGAAAGTATGAGTCTGATGAGTGAAAATCCCAGGCCTGACCTAGACCTAACATGCGCTATTCTCTAAAATATTGAGCGAAACCAGGTTTGATGGACTGTTTCAGTGTGGTACCACACTACTACGGGATCCAAACCAGAAAAAACCCAGGATCTGTTCAACAAGTATGTGAAAAACGCGAAAGTATGAGCCTGATGAGGGCGAATCCCAGACCTATCCCAGACCTAACTTGCGTTGTCCTCTAAGATATTGATGGAAACCAGGTTTAATTGACTGTTTCAGTGTTGTACTTCATTACTACGTGATGCAATCCAGAAAAAGCCCAGGATCTAGCCATCAAGTATGAGAAATATGCGAAAGAACGAGCCTGATGAGAGCAAATCCCAGACCTAACCTAGACCTAACATGAATTATTCTCTAAAATATTGATCGAAACCAGGTTTAATCGACTGTTTCAGTGTGGTACCACATTACTATGTGATCCAAACCAGAAAATAACCCAGGATCTGTTCAACGAGTATGTGAAGTGTGCGAAAGTATGAGTCTGATGAGGTCAAATCCCAGACCTATGCCAGACCTAACTTGCGTTATCCTCTAAAATATTGATCGAAACCAGGTTTAATTGACTGTTTCAGCGTGGTACCACATTACTACGTGATACAATCCAGAAACAGCCCAGGATCTAGCCATGAAGTATGAGAAATATGCGAAAGTATGAGCCTGCTGAGGGTAAATCCTAGACCTAACCCAAACCTAACATGCGTTATCCTCTAAAATATTTATCAAGACCAGGTTTAATTGAATGTTTCAGTGTGGTACCACATTACTACGTGATACAAACCAGAAAAAACCCAGGATCTGTTCAACAAGTATGTGAAAAACGCGAAAGTATGAGCCTGATGAGGGCGAATCCCAGACCTATGCCAGACCTAACTTTTTTTTTTTTTTTTTTTTTTTTTTTTTTTTTTTTTTTTGTCGTGGGGAAAATCTTCGAAAGACTCCCTCCCACCTCCTTGGGGAGAGGTGGGAGGGGTGTGTGGGATTCCCCGCGCCCGTACAACGACAGGCGCGGGACCTACCCACTAAAAACCCCACGGTGACCCTTCGGCACGCTTTGGGAGGATACCGGGAATCGCTCGAAGCATTCTTCCGGTATCCTCCCCGTGCCCACGCTTTCGCGCCCATCCCCCGGGGGGACAATCGGACCCCCAGTAGACACACTGCCTCATAGCGGCGGGACGGGGCCACTCCATCCCGCCGCTATCCGTCCCGGGGCCGCGTTTAGTGGCGGCTGCGAGCCCCAACTCGCAACCGCCCGCGACCCCGTTTCCACCCCTCGGCGGCCGGGCGTTCATGGCCGCACCAGACCGCCGAGGGTGCCTCCCCTTGCGTCGGACCGGTAGGGGGAGGCACTCCTACCCCCAACCGGTCCGACCCGGCGCCGCCTGGCGGGAGGAGGGTCCCCTCAGGACCCCCCTCCCAGCCTAGGTCATCCGCCACGCCGAGGCGGCCGCCCGCGACGCCTCGCGACCGGGCGACGACCTCGGGCCACCGCACGAGCGCGAGCTTCAGCGCGCCGCTGAAGCTCGCGCTCCCTCCCCGCGGCCTCCTTCTGCAACATTACGTTCTCGCAGAAGGAGGCCACGGCCCTCCACTTCTCCTCGCTGCCGAGCATGGCGCGCACCACGCTCGGCAGCGAGACATCCTGCCCGACGACGCCGACCAGGACACGGCGCTCCCCCTCCCACGCGGGGCATACCTCCAGGGTATGATCCGCCGTGTCCTGCTCAGCGTCGCAGTGGCAGCAACGCGCCGTCGGCTCCTTCCCTATCCGGCACAGGTATCTTCCGAAGCTGCCATGCCCGGAAAATACCTGTGCCAGCCGGTAGGTGAGGCTGCCATGGCCTCTGTCCAGCCACTCCTTCAGGAGTGGCCGAACCGCCCCGACAGTCCGGTGCCCCGCGGTTGGCAGAGCCAGCCGCTCCTGCCACGCGAGCAACACGGACTGCCGGGCCTGGCGCTTCAAATCGCCCCAAGCAGGTTCCTGCCCGCCCGGGACCGCCCCCACCCCCGCGCGACGGTCGACGCGGTGCCGGTACATCACCGCGTGCGACCGCGCGAGCAGGTCCATGGGCGGCATCCCCGCTAGAACCGTCGCCGCCTCATGTGACATGGTCCGGTACCCGCGGACGACCCTGAGCGCCATGCGCCTCTGCACCCGACGCAGCATAGTCATGCCGCGCCGGGAGGCAGCCAGGTCGTCCGCCCAGACGGGGGCCCCGTATAGGGCCACCGACTGGACCATTGCCACATAGAGGCGACGAACTCGGCCTGCCGGGCCCCCCAGGTTGGGCAGGATCCGGCCCAGAGCCGCAACCATCCTTTCCAACCGGGGGACCAGGCAGCGGAAATGCTCCTCGAAACGCCAGTGGCTATCGAGGATCAGCCCTAGATACCTGATCTGGGGCTTCACCTCGATGTCAGCCCCACCCACCCGGATCAGAGGGGGTGGCGGATCCTGCCGAGGTGAATGAAACGCAATCACCTCGGTCTTATGGACCGCCACCGTCATCCCCATCCCCCTGATCCGGTCGACGACGCGTTGCGACCCCTCCTCCGCGCGACGCATGGCCCTCCCCCAGTGCGCCCCGACGGCCAGCACCAGTGTGTCATCCGCATAACACACCGTGCTGACGCCGTCGGGGAATGCCAGACCTAACTTGCGTTGTCCTCTAAGATATTGATGGAAACGAGGTTTAATTGACTGTTTCAGTGTTGTACTTCATTACTACGTGATACAAACCAGAAAAAACCCAGGATCTGTTCAACAAATATGTGAAAAACGCGAAAGTATGAGCCTGATGAGGGCGAATCCCAGACCTATGCCAGACCTAACTTGCGTTGTCCTCTAAGATATTGATAGAAACCAGGTTTAATTGACTGTTTCAGTGTTGTACTTCATTACTACATGATGCAATCCAGAAAAAGCCCAGGATATAGCCATCAAGTTTGAGAAATATGCGAAAGAATGAGCCTGATGAGAGCAAATCCCAGACCTAACCTAGACCTAACATGCGTTATCCTCTAAAATATTTATCAAGACCAGGTTTAATTGAATGTTTCAGTGTGGTACCACTTTACTACGTGATCCAAACCAGAAAAAACCCTCGATCAGGTCAACATGTATGTTAAAACTGCGAAAGTATGACCCTGATGAGGGCAAATCCCAGGCCTAACATAGACCTAACTTGCGTTATCCTCTAAAATATTGATCGAAAACAGGTTTAATTGACTGTTTCAGTGTGGGACCACATTACTACGTCATACAATCCAGAAACAGCCCAGGATCTAGCCATCAAGTATGTGAAGTGTGCGAAAGTATGAGTCTGATGAGGTCAAATCCCAGACCTATGCCAGACCTAACTTGCGTTATCCTCTAAAATATTGATCGAAACCAGGTTTAATTGACTGTTTCAGCGTGGTACCACATTACTACGTGATACAATCCAGAAACAGCCCAGGATCTAGCCATGAAGTATGAGAAATATGCGAAAGTATGAGCCTGCTGAGGGTAAATCCTAGACCTAACCCAAACCTAACATGCGTTATCCTCTAAAATATTTATCAAGACCAGGTTTAATTGAATGTTTCAGTGTGGTACCACATTACTACGTGATACAAACCAGAAAAAACCCAGGATCTGTTCAACAAGTATGTGAAAAACGCGAAAGTATGAGCCTGATGAGGGCGAATCCCAGACCTATGCCAGACCTAACTTGCGTTGTCCTCTAAGATATTGATGGAAACCAGGTTTAATTGACTGTTTCAGTGTTGTACTTCATTACTACGTGATACAAACCAGAAAAAACCCAGGATCTGTTCAACAAATATGTGAAAAACGCGAAAGTATGAGCCTGATGAGGGCGAATCCCAGACCTATGCCAGACCTAACTTGCGTTGTCCTCTAAGATATTGATAGAAACCAGGTTTAATTGACTGTTTCAGTGTTGTATTTCATTACTACGTGATGCAATCCAGAAAAAGCCCAGGATATAGCCATCAAGTTTGAGAAATATGCGAAAGAAGGAGCCTGATGAGGGCAAATCCTAGACCTAACCCAAACCTAACATGCGTTATCCTCTAAAATATTTATCAAGACCAGGTTTAATTGATTGTTTCAGTGTGGTCCCACACTACAACGTGATCCAAACAAGAAAAAACCCAGGATCCGTTCAACAAGTATTTGAAGAATGCGAAACTTTGAGTCTGATGAGTGAAAATCCCAGGGCTAACCTAGACCTAACATGCGCTATCCTGTAAAATATTGATCCAAACCAGGTTTAATGGACTGTTTCAGTGTGGTACCACACTACTACGTGATACAAACCAGAAAAAACCCAGGATCTGTTCAACAAGTATGTGAAAAACGCGAAAGTATGAGTCTGATGGGGTCAAATCCCAGACCAATCCCAGACTTAACTTGCGTTATCCTCTAAAATATTGATCGAAACCAGGTTTAATCGACTGTTTCAGTGTGGTACCACATTACTACGTGATACAATCCAGAAACAGCCCAGAATCTAGCCATGAAGTATGAGAAATATGCGAAAGTATGTGCCTGATGAGGGCAAATCCTAGACCTAACCCAAACCTAACATGCGTTATCCTCTAAAATATTTATCAAGACCAGGTTTAATTGAATGTTTCAGTGTGGTACCACTTTACTACGTGATACAAAGCAGAAAAAACCCTCGATCAGGTCAACATGTATGTTAAAACTGCGAAAGTATGACCCTGATGAGGGCAAATCCCTGGCCTATCATAGACCTAACTTGCGTTATCCTCTAAAATATTGATCGAAACCTTGTTTAATTCGCTGTTTCAGCGTGGTACCACATTACTACGTCATACAATCCAGAAACAGCCCAGGATCTAGCCATCAAGTATGAGAAATATGCGAAAGTATGTGCCTGATGAGAGCAAATCCCAGACCTAACCTAGACCTAACATGAATTATTCTCTAAAATATTGATCGAAAACAGGTTTAATCGACTGTTTCAGTGTGGTACCACATTACTACGTGATACAAACCAGAAAAAACCCAGGATCCGGTCAACAAGTATGTGAGGAATGCGAATGTATGAGTCTGATGAGTGAAAATTCCAGGCCTAACCTAGACCTAACATGCGTTATCCTCAAAAATATTGATCGAAACCTGGTTTAATCGACTGTTTCAGTTTGGTACCACATTACTATGTGATCCAAACCAGAAAATAACCCAGGATCTGTTCAACGAGTATGTGAAGTGTGCGTAGGTATGAGTCTGATGAGGGCAAATCCCAGACCTATCCCAGACCTAACATGCGTTATCTTCTAAAATATTTATCAAGACCAGGTTTAATTGATTGTTTCAGTGTGGACCCACATAACTACGTGATCCAAACCAGAAAAAACCCAGGATCCGTTCAACAAGTATGTGAAGAATGCGAAAGTATGAGTCTGATGAGTGAAAAAACCAGGCCTGACCTAGACCTAACATGCGTTATCCTCTAAAATATTGAGCGAAACCAGGTTTAATGGACTGTTTCAGTGTGGTACCACACTACTACGGGATCCAAACCAGAAAAAACCCAGGATCTGTTCAACAAGTATGTGAAAAACGCGAAAGTATGAGCCTGATGAGGGCGAATCCCAGACCTATGCCAGACCTAACTTGCGTTATCCTCTAAAATATTGATCGAAACCAGGTTTAATTGACTGTTTCAGCGTGGTACCACATTACTACGTGATACAATCCAGAAACAGCCCAGGATCTAGCCATGAAGTATGAGAAATATGCGAAAGTATGTGCCTGATGAGGGCAAATCCTAGACCTAACCCAAACTTAACATGCGTTATCCTCTAAAATATTTATCAAGACCAGGTTTAATTGAATGTTTCAGTGTGGTACCACTTTACTACGTGATACAAAGCAGAAAAAACCCTCGATCAGGTCAACATGTATGTTAAAACTGCGAAAGTATGACCCTGATGAGGGCAAATCCCTGGCCTAACCTAGACCTAACTTGCGTTATCCTCTAAAATATTGATCGAAACCATGTTTAATTCGCTGTTTCAGCGTGGTACCACATTACTACGTCATACAATCCAGAAACAGCCCAGGATCTAGCCATCAAGTATGAGAAATATGCGAAAGAATGAGCCTGATGAGAGCAAATCCCAGACCTAACCTAGACCTAACATGAATTATTCTCTAAAATATTGATCGAAACCAGGTTTAATCGACTGTTTCAGTGTGGTACCACATTACTACGTGATACAAACCAGAAAAAACCCAGGATCCGGTCAACAAGTATGTGAGGAATGCGAATGTATGAGTCTGATGAGTGAAAATTCCAGGCCTAACCTAGACCTAACATGCGTTATCCTCAAAAATATTGATCGAAACCTGGTTTAATCGACTGTTTCAGTTTGGTACCACATTACTATGTGATCCAAACCAGAAAATAACCCAGGATCTGTTCAACGAGTATGTGAAGTGTGCGTAGGTATGAGTCTGATGAGGGCAAATCCCAGACCTATCCCAGACCTAACATGCGTTATCTTCTAAAATATTTATCAAGACCAGGTTTAATTGATTGTTTCAGTGTGGACCCACATAACTACGTGATCCAAACCAGAAAAAACCCAGGATCCGTTCAACAAGTATGTGAAGAATGCGAAAGTATGAGTCTGATGAGTGAAAAACCAGGCCTGACCTAGACCTAACATGCGTTATCCTCTAAAATATTGATGGAAACCAGGTTTAATTGACTGTTTCAGTGTTGTACTTCATTACTACGTGATGCAATCCAGAAAAAAACCCAGGATCTTGTCAACGAGTATGTGAAGTGTGCGAAAGTATGAGTCTGATGAGGGCTAATCCTAGACCTAACCCAGACCTTACATGCGTTATCCTCTAAAATATTTAACAAGACCAGGTTTAATTGAATGTTTCAGTGTGGTACCACATAACAATGTGATCCAAACCAGAAAATAACGCAGGATCTGTTCAACGAGTATGTGAAGTGTGCGAAAGTATGATGAATTATGCCAGATGAGGGCAAATCCCAGACCTATCCCAGACCTAACATGCGTTATCCTCTAAAATATTTATCAAGACCAGGTTTAATTGATTGTTTCAGTGTGGACCCACACTACTACGTGATCCAAACCAGAAAAAACCCAGGATCCGTTCAACAAGTATGTGAAGAATGCGAAAGTATGAGTCTGATGAGTGAAAATCCCAGGCCTGACCTAGAGCTAACATGCGTTATCCTCTAAAATATTGAGCGAAACCAGGTTTAATTGACTGTTTCAGTGTTGTACTTCATTACTACGTGATGCAATCCAGAAAAAAACCCAGGATCTTGTCAACGAGTATGTGAAGTGTGCGAAAGTATGAGTCTGATGAGGGCTAATCCCAGACCTATCCCAGACCTAGCTTGCGTTATCCTCTAAAATATTGATCGAAACCAGGTTTAATTGACTGTTTTAGTGTGGTACCACATTACTACGTGATCCAAACCAGAAAAAACCCAGGATCTGTTTAACAAGTAGGTGAAAACCGCGAAACTGCGAGCCTGATGAGTGAAAATCCCAGGCCTAACCTAGACCTAACATGCGTTATCCTCAAAAATATTGATCGAAACCTGGGTTAATCGACTGTTTCAGTTTGGTACCACATTACTATGTGATCCAAACCAGAAAATAACCCAGGATCTGTTCAACGAGTATGTGAAGTGTGCGTAGGTATGAGTCTGATGAGGGCAAATCCCAGACCAATCCCAGACTTAACTTGCATTATCCTCTAAAATATTGATCGAAACCAGGTTTAATGGACTGTTTCAGTGTGGTACCACATTACTACGTGATCCAAACCAGAAAAAACCCAGGATCAGTTCAACAAGTATGTGAGGAATGCGAATGTATGAGTCTGATGAGTGAAAATCCCAGGCCTGACCTAGAGCTAACATGCGTTATCCTCTAAAATATTGAGCGAAACCAGGTTTAATTGACTGTTTCAGTGTGGTACCACATTACTACGTGATCCAAACCAGAAAAAACCCAGGATCAGTTCAACAAGTATGTGAGGAATGCGAATGTATGAGTCTGATGAGTGAAAATCCCAGGCCTAACCTAGACCTAACATGCGTTATCCTCAAAAATATTGATCGAAACCTGGTTTAATCGACTGTTTCAGTTTCGTACCACATTACTATGTGATCCAAACCAGAAAATAACCCAGGATCTGTTCAACGAGTATGTGAAGTGTGCGTAGGTATGAGTCTGATGAGGGCAAATCCCAGACCTATCCCAGACCTAACTTGCGTTATCCTCTAAAATATTGATCGAAACCAGGTTTATCCGACTGTTTCAGTGTGGAACCACATTACTACGTGATCCAGACCAGAAAAAACCCAGGATCAGTTCAACAAGAATGTGAAGAATGCGAAAGTATGAGTCTGATGAGTGAAAATCCCAGGCCTAACCTAGACCTAACATGCGTTGTCCTCAAAAATATTGATCGAAACATGGTTTAATCGACTGTTTCAGTGTGGTACCACATTACTATGTGATCCAAACCAGAAAATAACCCAGGATCTGTTCAACGGGTATGTGAAGTGTGCGAAAGTATGAGTCTGATGAGGGCAAATCCCAGGCCTGACCTAGACCTAACATGCGTTATTCTCTAAAATATTGAGCGAAACCAGGATTAATGGACTGTTTCAGTGTGGTACCACACTACTACGGGATCCAAACCAGAAAAAACCCAGGATCTGTTCAACAAGTATGTGCAAAACGCGACAGTATGAGCCTGATGAGGGCAAATCCCAGACCTATCCCAGACCTAACTTGCGTTGTCCTCTAAAATATTGATGGAAACCAGGTTTAATTGACTGTTTCAGTGTTGTACTTCATTACTACGTGATGCAATCGAGAAAAAAACCCAGGATCTTGTCAACGAGTATGTGAAGTGTGCGAAAGTATGAGTCTGATGAGGGCTAATCCTAGACCTAACCCAGACCTAACATGCGTTATCCTCTAAAATATTTAACAAGACCAGGTTTAATTGAATGTTTCAGTGTGGTACCACATAACAATGTGATCCAAACCAGAAAATAACGCAGGATCTGTTCAACGAGTATGTGAAGTGTGCGAAAGTATGATGAAATATGCCTGATGAGGGCAAATCCCAGACCTATCCCAGACCTAACATGCGTTATCCTCTAAAATATTTATCAAGACCAGGTTTAATTGATTGTTTCAGTGTGGACCCTCATTACTACGTGATCCAAACCAGAAAAAACCCAGGATCCGTTCAACAAGTATGTGAAGAATGCGAAAGTATGAGTCTGATGAGTGAAAATCCCAGGCCTGACCTAGAGCTAACATGCGTTATCCTCTAAAATATTGAGCGAAACCAGGTTTAATGGACTGTTTCAGTGTGGTACCACACTACTACGTGATCCAAACCAGAAAAAACCCAGGATCCGTTCAACAAGTATGTGAAGAATGCGAAAGTATGAGTCTGATGAGTGAAAAAACCAGGCCTGACCTAGACCTAACATGCGTTATTATCTAAAATATTGAGCGAAACCAGGTTTAATGGACTGTTTCAGTGTGGAACCACACTACTACGGGATCCAAACCAGAAAAAACCCAGGATCTGTTCAACTAGTATGTGAAAAACGCGAAAGTATGAGCCTGATGAGGGCAAATCCCAGACCTATCCCAGACCTAACTTGCGTTATCCTCTAAAATATTGATCGAAACCAGGTTTAATCGACTGTTTCAGTGTGGAACCACATTACTACGTGATCCAAACCAGAAAAAAACCCAGGATCTTGTCAACGAGTATGTGAAGTGTGCGAAAGTATGAGTCTGATGAGGGCTAATCCAAGACCTATCCCAGACCTAGCTTGCGTTATCCTCTAAAATATTGATCGAAACCAGGTTTAATTGACTGTTTTAGTGTGGTACCACATTACTACGTGATCCAAACCAGAAAAAACCCAGGATCTGTTTAACAAGTAGGTGAAAAACGCGAAACTGCGAGCCTGATGAGTGAAAATCCCAGGCCTAACCTAGACCTAACATGCGTTATCCTCAAAAATATTGATCGAAACCTGGTTTAATCGACTGTTTCAGTTTGGTACCACATTACTATGTGATCCAAACCAGAAAATAACCCAGGATCTGTTCAACGAGTATGTGAAGTGTGCGTAGGTATGAGTCTGATGAGTGCAAATCCCAGACCTATCCCAGACCTAACATGCGTTATCTTCTAAAATATTTATCAAGACCAGGTTTAATTGATTGTTTCAGTGTGGACCCACATAACTACGTGATCCAAACCAGAAAAAACCCAGGATCCGTTCAACAAGTATGTGAAGAATGCGAAAGTATGAGTCTGATGAGTGAAAAACCAGGCCTGACCTAGACCTAACATGCGTTATCCTCTAAAATATTGATGGAAACCAGGTTTAATTGACTGTTTCAGTGTTGTACTTCATTACTACGTGATGCAATCCAGAAAAAAACCCAGGATCTTGTCAACGAGTATGTGAAGTGTGCGAAAGTATGAGTCTGATGAGGGCTAATCCTAGACCTAACCCAGACCTTACATGCGTTATCCTCTAAAATATTTAACAAGACCAGGTTTAATTGAATGTTTCAGTGTGGTACCACATAACAATGTGATCCAAACCAGAAAATAACGCAGGATCTGTTCAACGAGTATGTGAAGTGTGCGAAAGTATGATGAATTATGCCAGATGAGGGCAAATCCCAGACCTATCCCAGACCTAACATGCGTTATCCTCTAAAATATTTATCAAGACCAGGTTTAATTGATTGTTTCAGTGTGGACCCACACTACTACGTGATCCAAACCAGAAAAAACCCAGGATCCGTTCAACAAGTATGTGAAGAATGCGAAAGTATGAGTCTGATGAGTGAAAATCCCAGGCCTGACCTAGAGCTAACATGCGTTATCCTCTAAAATATTGAGCGAAACCAGGTTTAATTGACTGTTTCAGTGTTGTACTTCATTACTACGTGATGCAATCCAGAAAAAAACCCAGGATCTTGTCAACGAGTATGTGAAGTGTGCGAAAGTATGAGTCTGATGAGGGCTAATCCCAGACCTATCCCAGACCTAGCTTGCGTTATCCTCTAAAATATTGATCGAAACCAGGTTTAATTGACTGTTTTAGTGTGGTACCACATTACTACGTGATCCAAACCAGAAAAAACCCAGGATCTGTTTAACAAGTAGGTGAAAACCGCGAAACTGCGAGCCTGATGAGTGAAAATCCCAGGCCTAACCTAGACCTAACATGCGTTATCCTCAAAAATATTGATCGAAACCTGGGTTAATCGACTGTTTCAGTTTGGTACCACATTACTATGTGATCCAAACCAGAAAATAACCCAGGATCTGTTCAACGAGTATGTGAAGTGTGCGTAGGTATGAGTCTGATGAGGGCAAATCCCAGACCAATCCCAGACTTAACTTGCATTATCCTCTAAAATATTGATCGAAACCAGGTTTAATGGACTGTTTCAGTGTGGTACCACATTACTACGTGATCCAAACCAGAAAAAACCCAGGATCAGTTCAACAAGTATGTGAGGAATGCGAATGTATGAGTCTGATGAGTGAAAATCCCAGGCCTGACCTAGAGCTAACATGCGTTATCCTCTAAAATATTGAGCGAAACCAGGTTTAATTGACTGTTTCAGTGTGGTACCACATTACTACGTGATCCAAACCAGAAAAAACCCAGGATCAGTTCAACAAGTATGTGAGGAATGCGAATGTATGAGTCTGATGAGTGAAAATCCCAGGCCTAACCTAGACCTAACATGCGTTATCCTCAAAAATATTGATCGAAACCTGGTTTAATCGACTGTTTCAGTTTCGTACCACATTACTATGTGATCCAAACCAGAAAATAACCCAGGATCTGTTCAACGAGTATGTGAAGTGTGCGTAGGTATGAGTCTGATGAGGGCAAATCCCAGACCTATCCCAGACCTAACTTGCGTTATCCTCTAAAATATTGATCGAAACCAGGTTTATCCGACTGTTTCAGTGTGGAACCACATTACTACGTGATCCAAACCAGAAAAAACCCAGGATCAGTTCAACAAGAATGTGAAGAATGCGAAAGTATGAGTCTGATGAGTGAAAATCCCAGGCCTAACCTAGACCTAACATGCGTTGTCCTCAAAAATATTGATCGAAACATGGTTTAATCGACTGTTTCAGTGTGGTACCACATTACTATGTGATCCAAACCAGAAAATAACCCAGGATCTGTTCAACGGGTATGTGAAGTGTGCGAAAGTATGAGTCTGATGAGGGCAAATCCCAGGCCTGACCTAGACCTAACATGCGTTATTCTCTAAAATATTGAGCGAAACCAGGTTTAATGGACTGTTTCAGTGTGGTACCACACTACTACGGGATCCAAACCAGAAAAAACCCAGGATCTGTTCAACAAGTATGTGCAAAACGCGACAGTATGAGCCTGATGAGGGCAAATCCCAGACCTATCCCAGACCTAACTTGCGTTGTCCTCTAAAATATTGATGGAAACCAGGTTTAATTGACTGTTTCAGTGTTGTACTTCATTACTACGTGATGCAATCGAGAAAAAAACCCAGGATCTTGTCAACGAGTATGTGAAGTGTGCGAAAGTATGAGTCTGATGAGGGCTAATCCTAGACCTAACCCAGACCTAACATGCGTTATCCTCTAAAATATTTAACAAGACCAGGTTTAATTGAATGTTTCAGTGTGGTACCACATAACAATGTGATCCAAACCAGAAAATAACGCAGGATCTGTTCAACGAGTATGTGAAGTGTGCGAAAGTATGATGAAATATGCCTGATGAGGGCAAATCCCAGACCTATCCCAGACCTAACATGCGTTATCCTCTAAAATATTTATCAAGACCAGGTTTAATTGATTGTTTCAGTGTGGACCCTCATTACTACGTGATCCAAACCAGAAAAAACCCAGGATCCGTTCAACAAGTATGTGAAGAATGCGAAAGTATGAGTCTGATGAGTGAAAATCCCAGGCCTGACCTAGAGCTAACATGCGTTATCCTCTAAAATATTGAGCGAAACCAGGTTTAATGGACTGTTTCAGTGTGGTACCACACTACTACGTGATCCAAACCAGAAAAAACCCAGGATCCGTTCAACAAGTATGTGAAGAATGCGAAAGTATGAGTCTGATGAGTGAAAAAACCAGGCCTGACCTAGACCTAACATGCGTTATTATCTAAAATATTGAGCGAAACCAGGTTTAATGGACTGTTTCAGTGTGGAACCACACTACTACGGGATCCAAACCAGAAAAAACCCAGGATCTGTTCAACTAGTATGTGAAAAACGCGAAAGTATGAGCCTGATGAGGGCAAATCCCAGACCTATCCCAGACCTAACTTGCGTTATCCTCTAAAATATTGATCGAAACCAGGTTTAATCGACTGTTTCAGTGTGGAACCACATTACTACGTGATCCAAACCAGAAAAAAACCCAGGATCTTGTCAACGAGTATGTGAAGTGTGCGAAAGTATGAGTCTGATGAGGGCTAATCCAAGACCTATCCCAGACCTAGCTTGCGTTATCCTCTAAAATATTGATCGAAACCAGGTTTAATTGACTGTTTTAGTGTGGTACCACATTACTACGTGATCCAAACCAGAAAAAACCCAGGATCTGTTTAACAAGTAGGTGAAAAACGCGAAACTGCGAGCCTGATGAGTGAAAATCCCAGGCCTAACCTAGACCTAACATGCGTTATCCTCAAAAATATTGATCGAAACCTGGGTTAATCGACTGTTTCAGTTTGGTACCACATTACTATGTGATCCAAACCAGAAAATAACCCAGGATCTGTTCAACGAGTATGTGAAGTGTGCGTAGGTATGAGTCTGATGAGGGCAAATCCCAGACCTATCCCAGACCTAACTTGCGTTACCCTCTAAAATATTGATCGAAACCGGGTTTAACCGACTGTTTCAGTGTGGAACCACATTACTACGTGATCCATACCAGAAAAAACCCAGGATCAGTTCAACAAGTATGTGAAGAATGCGAAAGTATGAGTCTGATGAGGGAAAATCCCAGACCTATCCCAGACCTAACATGCGTTATCCTCTAAAATATTTATCAAGACCAGGTTTAATTGATTGTTTCAGTGTGGACCCACATTACTACGTGATCCAAACCAGAAAAAACCCAGGATCCGTTCAACAAGTATGTGAGGAATGCGAATGGTTGAGTCTGATGAGGGAAAATCCCAGACCTATCCGAGACCTAACATGCGTTATCCTCTAAAATATTTATCAAGACCAGGTTTAATTGATTGTTTCAGTGTGGACCCACATTACTACGTGATCCAAACCAGAAAAAACCCAGGATCCGTTCAACAAGTATGTGAAGAATGCGAAAGTATGAGTCTGATGAGTGAAAATCCCAGGCCTGACCTAGAGCTAACATGCGTTATCCTCAAAAATATTGATCGAAACCTGGGTTAATCGACTGTTTCAGTTTGGTACCACATTACTATGTGATCCAAACCAGAAAATAACCCAGGATCTGTTCAACGAGTATGTGAAGTGTGCGTAGGTATGAGTCTGATGAGGGCAAATCCCAGACCTATCCCAGACCTAACATGCGTTATCCTCAAAAATATTGATCGAAACCAGGTTTAACCGACTGTTTCAGTGTGGAACCACATTACTACGTGATCCAAACCAGAAAAAACCCAGGATCAGTTCAACAAGTATGTGAAGAATGCGAAAGTATGAGTCTGATGAGTGAAAAAACCAGGCCTGACCTAGACCTAACATGAGTTATCCTCTAAAATATTGAGCGAAACCAGGTTTAATGGACTGTTTCAGTGTGGTACCACACTACTACGGGATCCAAACCAGAAAAAACCCAGGATCTGTTCAACAAGTATGTACAAAACGCGACAGTATGAGCCTGATGAGGGCAAATCCCAGACCTATCCCAGACCTAACTTGCGTTGTCCTCTAAAATATTGATGGAAACCAGGTTTAATTGAATGTTTCAGTGTGGTACCACATTACTACGTGATCCAAACCAGTAAAAACCCAGGATCCGTTCTACAAGTATGTGAAGAATGCGAAAGTATGAGTCTGATGAGTGAAAATCCCAGGCCTAACCTAGACCTAACATGCGTTATCCTGAAAAATATTGATCGAAACCTGGTTTAATCGACTGTTTCAGTGTGGTACCACATAACTATGTGATCCAAACCAGAAAATAACGCAGGATCTGTTCAACGAGTATGTGAAGTGTGCGAAAGTATGATGAAATATGCCAGATGAGGGCAAATCCCAGACCTATCCCAGACCTAACATGCGTTATCCTCTAAAATATTTATCGAGACCAGGTTTAATTGATTGTTTCAGTGTGGACCCACATTACTACGTGATCCAACCCAGAAAAAACCCAGGATCCGTTCAACAAGTATGTGAAGAATGCGAAAGTATGAGTCTGATGAGTGAAAATCCCAGGCCTGACCTAGACCTAACATGCGTTATCCTCTAAAATATTGAGCGAAACCAGGTTTAATGGACTGTTTCAGTGTGGTACCACACTACTACGTGATCCAAACCAGAAAAAACCCAGGATCCGTTCAACAAGTATGTGAAGTGTGCGAAAGTATGAGCCTGATGAGAGCAAATCCCAGACCTAACCTAGACCTAACATGAATTATTCTCTAAAATATTCGTCGGAACCAGGTTTAATTGACTGTTTCAGTGTGGTCCCACATTAGTACGTGACCCAAACCAGAAAAAACCCAGGATCCGTTCAACAAGTATGTGAAGAATGCGAAAGTATGAGTCTGATGAGTGAAAAAACCAGGCCTGACCTAGACCTAACATGCGTTATTATCTAAAATATTGAGCGAAACCAGGTTTAATGGACTGTTTCAGTGTGGTACCACACTACTACGGGATCCAAACCAGAAAAAACCCAGGATCTGTTCAACTAGTATGTGAAAAACGCGAAAGTATGAGCCTGATGAGGGCAAATCCCAGACCTATCCCAGACCTAACTTGCGTTATCCTCTAAAATATTGATCGAAAACAGGTTTAATCGACTGTTTCAGTGTGGAACCACATTAGTACGTGATCCAATGCAGAAACAGCCCAGGATCTAGCCATGAAGTATGAGAAATATGCGAAAGTATGAGCCTGATGAGGGCAAATCCTAGACCTATCCCAGACCTTTACTTGCGTTATCCTCTAAAATATTGATCGAAACCAGGTTTAACTGACTGTTTCAGCGTGGTACCACATTACTACGAGATCCAAACCAGAAAAAACCCAGGATCTGTTTAACAAGTAGGTGAAAAACGCGAAACTGCGAGCCTGATGAGGGCAAATCTTAGACCTAACCCAGACCTAAGGTGCGTTATCCTCTAAAATATTTATCCACAACAGGTTTCATTGAATGTTTCAGTGTGGTACCACTTTACTACGAGATCCAAACCAGAAAAAACCCAGGATCCGTTCAACAAGTATGTGAAGAATGCGAAAGTATGAGTCTGATGAGTGAAAATCCCATGCGTAACCTAGACCTAACATGCGTTATCCTCAAAAATATTGATCGAAACCTGGTTTAATCGACTGTTTCAGTGTGGTACCACATTACTATGTGATCCAAACCAGACAATAACCCAGGATCTGTTCAACGAGTATGTGAAGTGTGCGAAAGTATTAGTCTGATGAGGGCTAATCCCAGACCTATCCCAGACCTAGCTTGCGTTATCCTCTAAAATATTGATCGAAACCAGGTTTAATTGACTGTTTTAGTGTGGTACCACATTACTACGAGATCCAAACCAGAAAAAACCCAGGATCTGTTTAACAAGTAGGTGAAAAACGCGAAACTGCGAGCCTGATGAGGGCAAATCTTAGACCTAACCCAGACCTAAGATGCCTTATCCTCTAAAATATTTATCCAAAACAGGTTTCATTGAATGTTTCAGTGTGGTACCACTTTACTACGTGATCCAATCCAGAAATAGCCCAGGATCTAGCCATGAAGTATGAGAAATATGCGATAGTAAGAGCCTGATGAGGGCAAATCCTAGACCTATCCCAGACCTAACTTGCGTTATCCTCTAAAATATTGATCGAAACCAGGTTTAACTGACTGTTTCAGCGTGGTACCACATTACTACGTGATACAATGCAGAAACAGCCCAGGATCTAGCCATCAAGTATGAGAAATATGCGAAAGAATGAGCCTGATGAGATCAAATCCCAGACCTAACCTAGACCTAACATGAATTATTCTCTAAAATATTGGTCGAAACCAGGTTTAATCGACTGTTTCAGTGTGGTACCACTTAACTACGTGATCCAATCCAGAAACAGCCAAGGATCTAGCCATGAAGTATGAGAAATATGCGAAAGTATGAGCCTGATGTGGGCAAATCCTAGACCTAACCCAGACCTAACATGTGTTATCCTCTAAAATATTTATCAAGACCAGGTTTAATTGAATGTTTCAGTGTGGTACCACATTACTACGTGATCCAAACCAGAAAAAACCCAGGATCCGATCAAGAAGTATGTGAAGAATGCGAAAGTATGAGTCCGATGAGTGAAAATCCCAGGCCTGACCTAGACCTAACATGCGTTATTATCTAAAATATTGAGCGAAACCAGGTTTAATGGACTGTTTCAGTGTGGTACCACACTACTACGGGATCCAAACCAGAAAAAACCCAGGATCTGTTCAACAGGTATGTGAAAAACGCGAAAGTATGAGCCTGATGAGGGCAAATCCCAGACCTATCCCAGACCTAACTTGCGTTATCCTCTAAAATATTGATCGAAACCAGGCTTAATTGACAGTTTCAGTGTGGTACCACATTACTACGTGATCCAAACCAGAAAAAACCCAGGATCCGATCAAGAAGTATGTGAAGAATGCGAAAGTATGAGTCCGATGAGTGAAAATCCCAGGCCTGACCTAGACCTAACATGCGTTATCCTCTAAAATATTGAGCGAAACCAGGTTTAATCGACTGATTCAGTGTGGTACCACATTACTATGTGATCCAAACCAGAAAATAACCCAGGATCTGTTCAACGAGTATGTGAAGTGTGCGAAAGTATGAGTCTCATGAGGGCAAATCCCAGACCTATCCCAGACCTAACATGCGTTATCCTCTAATATATTTATCAAGACCAGGATTAATTGACAGTTTTAGTGTGGTACCTCATTACTACGTGATCCAAACCAGAAAAAACCCAGGATCAGTTCAGCAAGAATGAGAAGAATGCGAAAGTATGAGTCTGATGAGTGGAAATCCCGGGGCTAACCTAGACCTAACATGCGTTATCCTCTAAAATATTGATCCAAACCAGGTTTAATGGACTGTTTCAGTGTGGTACCACACTACTACGTGACACAAACCAGAAAAAACCCAGGATCTGTTCAACAAGTATGTGAAAAACGCGAAAGTATGAGCCTGATGAGGGCGAATCCCAGACCTATCCCAGACCTAACATGCGTTATCCTCTAATATATTTATCAAGACCAGGATTAATTGACAGTTTTAGTGTGGTACCTCATTACTACGTGATCCAAACCAGAAAAAACCCAGGATCCGTTCAACAAGTATGTGAAGAATGCGAAAGTATGAGTCTGATGAGTGAAAATCCCAGGCCTAACCTAGACCTAACATGCGTTATCCTCAAAAATATTGATCGAAACCTGGTTTAATCGACTGTTTCAGTGTGGTACCACTTAACTACGTGATCCAATCCAGAAATAGCCAAGGATCTGGCCATGGAGTATGAGAAATATGCGAAAGTATGAGCCTGATGTGGGCAAATCCTAGACCTAACCCAGACCTAACATGTGTTATCCTCTAAAATATTTATCAAGACCAGGTTTAATTGAATGTTTCAGTGTGGTACCACATACTACGTGATCCAAACCAGAAAAAACCCAGGATCCGTTCAAGAAGTATGTGAAGAATGCGAAAGTATGAGTCCGATGAGTGAAAATCCCAGGCCTGACCTAGACCTAACATGCGTTATCTTCTAAAATATTGAGCGAAACCAGGTTTAATCGACTGTTTCAGTGTGGTACCACATTACTATGTGATCCAAACCAGACAATAACCCAGGATCTGTTCAACGAGTATGTGAAGTGTGCGAAAGTATTAGTCTGATGAGGGCTAATCCCAGACCTATCCCAGACCTAGCTTGCGTTATCCTCTAAAATATTGATCGAAACCAGGTTTAATTGACTGTTTTAGTGTGGTACCACATTACTACGAGATCCAAACCAGAAAAAACACAGGATCTGTTTAACAAGTAGGTGAAAAACGCGAAACTGCGAGCCTGATGAGGGCAAATCTTAGACCTAACCCAGACCTAAGATGCCTTATCCTCTAAAATATTTATCCAAAACAGGTTTCATTGAATGTTTCAGTGTGGTACCACTTTACTACGTGATCCAATCCAGAAATAGCCCAGGATCTAGCCATGAAGTATGAGAAATATGCGATAGTAAGAGCCTGATGAGGGCAAATCCTAGACCTATCCCAGACCTAACTTGCGTTATCCTCTAAAATATTGATCGAAACCAGGTTTAACTGACTGTTTCAGCGTGGTACCACATTACTACGTGATACAATGCAGAAACAGCCCAGGATCTAGCCATCAAGTATGAGAAATATGCGAAAGAATGAGCCTGATGAGATCAAATCCCAGACCTAACCTAGACCTAACATGAATTATTCTCTAAAATATTGGTCGAAACCAGGTTTAATCGACTGTTTCAGTGTGGTACCACTTAACTACGTGATCCAATCCAGAAATAGCCAAGGATCTAGCCATGAAGTATGAGAAATATGCGAAAGTATGAGCCTGATGTGGGCAAATCCTAGACCTAACCCAGACCTAACATGTGTTATCCTCTAAAATATTTATCAAGACCAGGTTTAATTGAATGTTTCAGTGTGGTACCACATTACTACGTGATCCAAACCAGAAAAAACCCAGGATCCGTTCAAGAAGTATGTGAAGAATGCGAAAGTATGAGTCCGATGAGTGAAAATCCCAGGCCTGACCTAGACCTAACATGCGTTATCCTCTAAAATATTGAGCGAAACCAGGTTTAATCGACTGATTCAGTGTGGTACCACATTACTATGTGATCCAAACCAGAAAATAACCCAGGATCTGTTCAACGAGTATGTGAAGTGTGCGAAAGTATGAGTCTCATGAGGGCAAATCCCAGACCTATCCCAGACCTAACATGCGTTATCCTCTAATATATTTATCAAGACCAGGATTAATTGACAGTTTTAGTGTGGTACCTCATTACTACGTGATCCAAACCAGAAAAAACCCAGGATCCGTTCAACAAGTATGTGAAGAATGCGAAAGTATGAGTCTGATGAGTGAAAATCCCAGGCCTAACCTAGACCTAACATGCGTTATCCTCAAAAATATTGATCGAAACCTGGTTTAATCGACTGTTTCAGTGTGGTACCACTTAACTACGTGATCCAATCCAGAAATAGCCAAGGATCTGGCCATGGAGTATGAGAAATATGCGAAAGTATGAGCCTGATGTGGGCAAATCCTAGACCTAACCCAGACCTAACATGTGTTATCCTCTAAAATATTTATCAAGACCAGGTTTAATTGAATGTTTCAGTGTGGTACCACATACTACGTGATCCAAACCAGAAAAAAACCAGGATCCGTTCAAGAAGTATGTGAAGAATGCGAAAGTATGAGTCCGATGAGTGAAAATCCCAGGCCTGACCTAGACCTAACATGCGTTATCTTCTAAAATATTGAGCGAAACCAGGTTTAATCGACTGTTTCAGTGTGGTACCACATTACTATGTGATCCAAACCAGAAAATAACCCAGGATCTGTTCAACGAGTATGTGAAGTGTGCGAAAGTATGAGTCTCATGAGGGCAAATCCCAGACCTATCCCAGATCTAACATGCGTTATCCTCTAATATATTTATCAAGACCAGGTTTAATTGACAGTTTTAGTGTGGTACCTCATTACTACGTGATCCAAACCAGAAAAAACCCAGGATCCGTTCAACAAGTATGCGAAGAATGCGAAAGTATGAGTCTGATGAGTGAAAATCCCAGGCCTAACCTAGACCTAACATGCGTTATCCTCAAAAATATTGATCGAAACCTGGTTTAATCGACTGTTTCAGTGTGGTACCACTTAACTACGTGATCCAATCCAGAAATAGCCAAGGATCTGGCCATGGAGTATGAGAAATATGCGAAAGTATGAGCCTGATGTGGGCAAATCCTAGACCTAACCCAGACCTAACATGTGTTATCCTCTAAAATATTTATCAAGACCAGGTTTAATTGAATGTTTCAGTGTGGTACCACATTACTACGTGATCCAAACCAGAAAAAACCCAGGATCCGTTCAAGAAGTATGTGAAGAATGCGAAAGTATGAGTCCGATGAGTGAAAATCCCAGGCCTGACCCAGACCTAACATGCGTTATCCTCAAAAATATTGATCGAAACCTGGTTTAATCGACTGTTTCAGTGTGGTACCACATTACTATGTGATGCAATCCAGAAAAAGCCCAGGATCTAGCCATCAAGTATGAGAAATATGCGAAAGAATGAGCCTGATGAGGGCAAATCCTAGACCTAACCCAGACCTAACATGCGTTATCCTCTAAAATGTTTATCAAGACCAGGTTTAATTGAATGTTTCAGTGTAGTATCACACTACTACGTGACCCAAACCAGAAAAAACCCAGGATCTGTTCAACAAGTATGTGAAAAACGCGAAAGTATGAGCCTGATGAGGGCAAATCCCAGACCTATCCCAGACCTAACATGCGTTATCCTCTAAAATATTTATCAAGACCAGGTTTAATTGATTGTTTCAGTGTGGACCCACATTACTACGTGATCCAAACCAGAAAAAACCCAGGATCCGTTCAACAAGTATGTGAAGAATGCGAAAGTATGAGTCTGATGAGTGTAAATCCCAGGCCTAACCTAGACCTAACATGCGTTATCCTCAAAAATATTGATCGAAACCTGGTTTAATCGACTGTTTCAGTGTGGTACCACATTACTATGTGATCCAAACCAGAAAATAACCCAGGATCTGTTCAACGAGTATGTGAAGTGTGCGAAAGTATGAGTCTGATGAGGTCAAATCCCAGACCAATCCCAGACTTAACTTGCGTTATCCTCTAAAATATTGATCGAAACCAGCTTTAATCGACTGTTTCAGTGTGGTACCACATTACTACGTGATCCAAACCAGAAAAATCCCAGGATCAGTTCAACAAGTATAAGAAGAATGCGAAAGTATGAGTCTGATGAGTGAAAATCCCAGGGCTAACCTAGACCTAACATGCGTTATCCTCTAAAATATTGATCCACACCAGGTTTAATGGACTGTTTCAGTGTGGTACGACATTACTACGTGATACAAACCAGAAAATAACCCAGGATCCGTTCAACGAGTATGTGAAGTGTGCGAAAGTATGAGTCTGATGAGGTCAAATCCCAGACCAATCCCAGACTTAACTTGCGTTATCCTCTAAGATATTGATCGAAACCAGGTTTAATCGACTGTTTCAGTGTGGTACCACATTACTACGTGATCCAAACCAGAAAAAACCCAGGATCAGTTCAGCAAGAATGAGAAGAATGCGAAAGAATGAGTCTGATGAGTGGAAATCCCGGGGCTAACCTAGACCTAACATGCGTTATCCTCTAAAATATTGATCCAAACCAGGTTTAATGGACTGTTTCAGTGTGGTACCACACTACTACGTGACACAAACCAGAAAAAACCCAGGATCTGTTCAACAAGTATGTGAAAAACGCGAAAGTATGAGCCTGATGAGGGCGAATCCCAGACCTATGCCAGACCTAACTTGCGTTGTCCTCTAAGATATTGATGGAAACCAGGTTTAATTGACTGTTTCAGTGTTGTACTTCATTACTACGTGATACAAACCAGAAAAAACCCAGGATCTGTTCAACAAATATGTGAAAAACGCGAAAGTATGAGCCTGATGAGGGCGAATCCCAGAACTATGCCAGACCTAACTTGCGTTGTCCTCCAAGATATTGATGGAAACCAGGTTTAATTGACTGTTTCAATGTTGTACTTCATTACTACGTGATGCAGTCCAGAAAAAGCCCAGGATATAGCCATCAAGTATGAGAAATATGCGAAAGAATGATCCTGATGAGAGCAAATCCCAGACCTAACCTAGACCTAACATGCGTTATCCTCTAAAATATTTATCAAGACCAGGTTTGATTGAATGTTTCAGTGTGGTACCACTTTACTACGTGATCCATAGCAGAAAAAACCCTCGATCAGGTCAACATGTATGTTAAAACTGCGAAAGTATGACCCTGATGAGGGCAAATCCCAGGCCTAACCTAGACCTATCTTGCGTTATCCTCTAAAATATTGATCGAAACCAGGTTTAATTGACTGTTTCAGTGTGGTACCACATTACTACGTCATACAATCCAGAAACAGCCCAGGATCTAGCCATCAAGTATGAGAAATATGCGAAAGAATGTGCCTGATGAGAGCAAATCCCAGACCTAACCTAGACCTAACGTGAATTATTCTCTAAAATATTGATCGAAACCAGGTTTAATTGACTGCTTCAGTGTTGTACTTCATTACTACGTGATGCAATCCAGAAAAAGCCCAGGATCTAGCCATCAAGTATGAGAAATATGCGAAAGAATGAGTCCGATGAGTGAAAATCCCAGGCCTGACCCAGACCTAACATGCGTTATCCTCAAAAATATTGATCGAAACCTGGTTTAATCGACTGTTTCAGTGTGGTACCACATTACTATGTGATGCAATCCAGAAAAAGCCCAGGATCTAGCCATCAAGTATGAGAAATATGCGAAAGAATGAGCCTGATGAGGGCAAATCCTAGACCTAACCCAGACCTAACATGCGTTATCCTCTAAAATGTTTATCAAGACCAGGTTTAATTGAATGTTTCAGTGTAGTATCACACTACTACGTGACCCAAACCAGAAAAAACCCAGGATCTGTTCAACAAGTATGTGAAAAACGCGAAAGTATGAGCCTGATGAGGGCAAATCCCAGACCTATCCCAGACCTAACATGCGTTATCCTCTAAAATATTTATCAAGACCAGGTTTAATTGATTGTTTCAGTGTGGACCCACATTACTACGTGATCCAAACCAGAAAAAACCCAGGATCCGTTCAACAAGTATGTGAAGAATGCGAAAGTATGAGTCTGATGAGTGTAAATCCCAGGCCTAACCTAGACCTAACATGCGTTATCCTCAAAAATATTGATCGAAACCTGGTTTAATCGACTGTTTCAGTGTGGTACCACATTACTATGTGATCCAAACCAGAAAATAACCCAGGATCTGTTCAACGAGTATGTGAAGTGTGCGAAAGTATGAGTCTGATGAGGTCAAATCCCAGACCAATCCCAGACTTAACTTGCGTTATCCTCTAAAATATTGATCGAAACCAGCTTTAATCGACTGTTTCAGTGTGGTACCACATTACTACGTGATCCAAACCAGAAAAATCCCAGGATCAGTTCAACAAGTATAAGAAGAATGCGAAAGTATGAGTCTGATGAGTGAAAATCCCAGGGCTAACCTAGACCTAACATGCGTTATCCTCTAAAATATTGATCCACACCAGGTTTAATGGACTGTTTCAGTGTGGTACGACATTACTACGTGATACAAACCAGAAAATAACCCAGGATCCGTTCAACGAGTATGTGAAGTGTGCGAAAGTATGAGTCTGATGAGGTCAAATCCCAGACCAATCCCAGACTTAACTTGCGTTATCCTCTAAGATATTGATCGAAACCAGGTTTAATCGACTGTTTCAGTGTGGTACCACATTACTACGTGATCCAAACCAGAAAAAACCCAGGATCAGTTCAGCAAGAATGAGAAGAATGCGAAAGTATGAGTCTGATGAGTGGAAATCCCGGGGCTAACCTAGACCTAACATGCGTTATCCTCTAAAATATTGATCCAAACCAGGTTTAATGGACTGTTTCAGTGTGGTACCACACTACTACGTGACACAAACCAGAAAAAACCCAGGATCTGTTCAACAAGTATGTGAAAAACGCGAAAGTATGAGCCTGATGAGGGCGAATCCCAGACCTATGCCAGACCTAACTTGCGTTGTCCTCTAAGATATTGATGGAAACCAGGTTTAATTGACTGTTTCAGTGTTGTACTTCATTACTACGTGATACAAACCAGAAAAAACCCAGGATCTGTTCAACAAATATGTGAAAAACGCGAAAGTATGAGCCTGATGAGGGCGAATCCCAGAACTATGCCAGACCTAACTTGCGTTGTCCTCCAAGATATTGATGGAAACCAGGTTTAATTGACTGTTTCAATGTTGTACTTCATTACTACGTGATGCAGTCCAGAAAAAGCCCAGGATATAGCCATCAAGTATGAGAAATATGCGAAAGAATGATCCTGATGAGAGCAAATCCCAGACCTAACCTAGACCTAACATGCGTTATCCTCTAAAATATTTATCAAGACCAGGTTTGATTGAATGTTTCAGTGTGGTACCACTTTACTACGTGATCCATAGCAGAAAAAACCCTCGATCAGGTCAACATGTATGTTAAAACTGCGAAAGTATGACCCTGATGAGGGCAAATCCCAGGCCTAACCTAGACCTATCTTGCGTTATCCTCTAAAATATTGATCGAAACCAGGTTTAATTGACTGTTTCAGTGTGGTACCACATTACTACGTCATACAATCCAGAAACAGCCCAGGATCTAGCCATCAAGTATGAGAAATATGCGAAAGAATGTGCCTGATGAGAGCAAATCCCAGACCTAACCTAGACCTAACGTGAATTATTCTCTAAAATATTGATCGAAACCAGGTTTAATTGACTGCTTCAGTGTTGTACTTCATTACTACGTGATGCAATCCAGAAAAAGCCCAGGATCTAGCCATCAAGTATGAGAAATATGCGAAAGAATGAGCCTGATGAGGGCAAATCCTAGACCTAACCCAGACCTAACATGCGTTATCCTCTAAAATATTGATCCAAACCAGGTTTAATGGACTGTTTCAGTGTGGTACCACATTACTACGTGATACAAGCCAGAAAAAACCCAGGATCCGTTCAACAAGTATGTGAGGAATGCGAATGTATGAGTCTGATGAGTGAAAATCCCAGGCCTAACCTAGACCTAACATGCGTTATCCTCAAAAATATTGATCGAAACCTGGTTTAATCGACTGTTTCAGTTTGGTACCACATTACTATGTGATCCAAAACAGAAAATAACCCAGGATCTGTTCAACGAGTATGTGAAGTGTGCGTAGGTATGAGTCTGATGAGGGCAAATCCCAGACCTATCCCAGACCTAACTTGCGTTATCCTCTAAAATATTGATCGAAACGAGGTTTAACCGACTATTTCAGTGTGGAACCACATTACTACGTGATCCAAACCAGAAAAAACCCAGGATCAGTTCAACAAGTATGTGAAGAATGCGAAAGTATGAGTCTGATGAGTGAAAATCCCAGGCCTAACCTAGACCTAACATGCGTTGTCCTCAAAAATATTGATCGAAACCTGCTTTAATCGACTGTTTCAGTGTGGTACCACATTACTATGTGATCCAAACCAGAAAATAACCCAGGATCTGTTCAACGAGTATGTGAAGTGTGCGAAAGTATGAGTCTGATGAGGGCAAATCCCAGACCTATCCCAGACCTAACATGCGTTATCCTCTAAAATATTTATCAAGACCAGGTTTAATTGATTGTTTCAGAGTGGACCCACATTACTACGTGATCCAAACCAGAAAAAACCCAGGATCCGTTCAACAAGTATGTGAAGAATGCGATAGTATGAGTCTGATGAGTGAAAATCCCAGGCCTAACCTAGACCTAACATGCGTTATCCTCAAAAATATTGATCGAAACCTGGTTTAATCGGCTGTTTCAGTGTGGTACCACATTACTATGTGATCCAAACCAGAAAATAACCCAGGATCTGTTCAACGAGTATGTGAAGTGTGCGAAAGTATGAGTCTGATGAGGGCAAATCCCAGACCTATCCCAGACCTAACATGCGTTATCCTCTAAGATATTTATCAAGACCAGGTTTAATTGATTGTTTCAGTGTGGACCCACATAACTACGTGATCCAAACCACAAAAAACCCAGGATCCGTTCAACAAGTATGTGAAGAATGCGAAAGTATGAGTCTGATGAGTGAAAAAACCAGGCCTGACCTAGACCTAACATGAGTTATCCTCTAAAATAGTGAGCGAAACCAGGTTTAATGGACTGTTTCAGTGTGGTACCACACTACTACGGGATCCAAACCAGAAAAAACCCAGGATCTGTTCAACAAGTATGTGCAAAACGCGACAGTATGAGCCTGATGAGGGCAAATCCCAGACCTATCCCAGACCTAACTTGCGTTGTCCTCTAAAATATTGATGGAAACCAGGTTTAATTGACTGTTTCAGTGTAGTACCACATTACTATGTGATCCAAACCAGAAAATAACCCAGGATCTGTTCAACGAGTATGTGAAGTGTGCGAAAGTATGAGTCTGATGAGGGCAAATCCCAGACCTATCCCAGACCTAACATGCGTTATCCTCTAAAATATTTATCAAGACCAGGTTTAAATGATTGTTTCAGTGTGGACCCACATAACTACGTGATCCAAACCACAAAAAACCCAGGATCCGTTCAACAAGTATGTGAAGAATGCGAAAGTATGAGTCTGATGAGTGAAAAAACCAGGCCTGACCTAGACCTAGCATGCGTTATTATCTAAAATATTGAGCGAAACCAGGTTTAATGGACTGTTTCAGTGTGGTACCACACTACTACGGGATCCAAACCAGAAAAAACACAGGATCTGTTCAACAAGTATGTGAAGAATGCGAAAGTATGAGTCTGATGAGTGAAAATCCCAGGCCTAACCTAGACCTAACATGCGTTGTCCTCAAAAATATTGATCGAAACCTGCTTTAATCGACTGTTTTAGTGTGGTACCACATTACTACGTGATCCAAACCAGAAAAAACCCAGGATCTGTTTAACAAGTAGGTGAAAAACGCGAAAGTATGAGCCTGATGAGGGCAAATCCCAGACCTATCCCAGACCTAACATGCGTTATCCTCTAAAATATTTATCAAGACCAGGTTTAATTGATTGTTTCAGTGTGGACCCACATTACTACGTGATCCAAACCAGAAAAAACCCAGGATCGGTTCAACAAGTATGTGAAGAATGCGAAAGTATGAGTCTGATGAGTGTAAATCCCAGGCCTAACCTAGACCTAACATGCGTTATCCTCAAAAATATTGATCGAAACCTGGTTTAATCGACTGTTTCAGTGTGGTACCACATTACTATGTGATCCAAACCAGAAAATAACCCAGGATCTGTTCAACGAGTATGTGAAGTGTGCGAAAGTATGAGTCTGATGAGGTCAAATCCCAGACCAATCCCAGACTTAACTTGCGTTATCCTCTAAAATATTGATCGAAACCAGCTTTAATCGACTGTTTCAGTGTGGTACCACATTACTACGTGATCCAAACCAGAAAAAACCCAGGATCAGTTCAACAAGTATAAGAAGAATGCGAAAGTATGAGTCTGATGAGTGAAAATCCCAGGGCTAACCTAGACCTAACATGCGTTATCCTCTAAAATATTGATCCACACCAGGTTTAATGGACTGTTTCAGTGTGGTACGACATTACTACGTGATACAAACCAGAAAATAACCCAGGATCCGTTCAACGAGTATGTGAAGTGTGCGAAAGTATGAGTCTGATGAGGTCAAATCCCAGACCAATCCCAGACTTAACTTGCGTTATCCTCTAAGATATTGATCGAAACCAGGTTTAATCGACTGTTTCAGTGTGGTACCACATTACTACGTGATCCAAACCAGAAAAAACCCAGGATCAGTTCAGCAAGAATGAGAAGAATGCGAAAGTATGAGTCTGATGAGTGGAAATCCCGGGGCTAACCTAGACCTAACATGCGTTATCCTCTAAAATATTGATCCAAACCAGGTTTAATGGACTGTTTCAGTGTGGTACCACACTACTACGTGACACAAACCAGAAAAAACCCAGGATCTGTTCAACAAGTATGTGAAAAACGCGAAAGTATGAGCCTGATGAGGGCGAATCCCAGACCTATGCCAGACCTAACATGCGTTATCCTCAAAAATATTGATCGAAACCTGGTTTAATCGGCTGTTTCAGTGTGGTACCACATTACTATGTGATCCAAACCAGAAAATAACCCAGGATCTGTTCAACGAGTATGTGAAGTGTGCGAAAGTATGAGTCTGATGAGGGCAAATCCCAGACCTATCCCAGACCTAACATGCGTTATCCTCTAAGATATTTATCAAGACCAGGTTTAATTGATTGTTTCAGTGTGGACCCACATAACTACGTGATCCAAACCACAAAAAACCCAGGATCCGTTCAACAAGTATGTGAAGAATGCGAAAGTATGAGTCTGATGAGTGAAAAAACCAGGCCTGACCTAGACCTAACATGAGTTATCCTCTAAAATAGTGAGCGAAACCAGGTTTAATGGACTGTTTCAGTGTGGTACCACACTACTACGGGATCCAAACCAGAAAAAACCCAGGATCTGTTCAACAAGTATGTGCAAAACGCGACAGTATGAGCCTGATGAGGGCAAATCCCAGACCTATCCCAGACCTAACTTGCGTTGTCCTCTAAAATATTGATGGAAACCAGGTTTAATTGACTGTTTCAGTGTAGTACCACATTACTATGTGATCCAAACCAGAAAATAACCCAGGATCTGTTCAACGAGTATGTGAAGTGTGCGAAAGTATGAGTCTGATGAGGGCAAATCCCAGACCTATCCCAGACCTAACATGCGTTATCCTCTAAAATATTTATCAAGACCAGGTTTAAATGATTGTTTCAGTGTGGACCCACATAACTACGTGATCCAAACCACAAAAAACCCAGGATCCGTTCAACAAGTATGTGAAGAATGCGAAAGTATGAGTCTGATGAGTGAAAAAACCAGGCCTGACCTAGACCTAGCATGCGTTATTATCTAAAATATTGAGCGAAACCAGGTTTAATGGACTGTTTCAGTGTGGTACCACACTACTACGGGATCCAAACCAGAAAAAACACAGGATCTGTTCAACAAGTATGTGAAGAATGCGAAAGTATGAGTCTGATGAGTGAAAATCCCAGGCCTAACCTAGACCTAACATGCGTTGTCCTCAAAAATATTGATCGAAACCTGCTTTAATCGACTGTTTTAGTGTGGTACCACATTACTACGTGATCCAAACCAGAAAAAACCCAGGATCTGTTTAACAAGTAGGTGAAAAACGCGAAAGTATGAGCCTGATGAGGGCAAATCCCAGACCTATCCCAGACCTAACATGCGTTATCCTCTAAAATATTTATCAAGACCAGGTTTAATTGATTGTTTCAGTGTGGACCCACATTACTACGTGATCCAAACCAGAAAAAACCCAGGATCGGTTCAACAAGTATGTGAAGAATGCGAAAGTATGAGTCTGATGAGTGTAAATCCCAGGCCTAACCTAGACCTAACATGCGTTATCCTCAAAAATATTGATCGAAACCTGGTTTAATCGACTGTTTCAGTGTGGTACCACATTACTATGTGATCCAAACCAGAAAATAACCCAGGATCTGTTCAACGAGTATGTGAAGTGTGCGAAAGTATGAGTCTGATGAGGTCAAATCCCAGACCAATCCCAGACTTAACTTGCGTTATCCTCTAAAATATTGATCGAAACCAGCTTTAATCGACTGTTTCAGTGTGGTACCACATTACTACGTGATCCAAACCAGAAAAAACCCAGGATCAGTTCAACAAGTATAAGAAGAATGCGAAAGTATGAGTCTGATGAGTGAAAATCCCAGGGCTAACCTAGACCTAACATGCGTTATCCTCTAAAATATTGATCCACACCAGGTTTAATGGACTGTTTCAGTGTGGTACGACATTACTACGTGATACAAACCAGAAAATAACCCAGGATCCGTTCAACGAGTATGTGAAGTGTGCGAAAGTATGAGTCTGATGAGGTCAAATCCCAGACCAATCCCAGACTTAACTTGCGTTATCCTCTAAGATATTGATCGAAACCAGGTTTAATCGACTGTTTCAGTGTGGTACCACATTACTACGTGATCCAAACCAGAAAAAACCCAGGATCAGTTCAGCAAGAATGAGAAGAATGCGAAAGTATGAGTCTGATGAGTGGAAATCCCGGGGCTAACCTAGACCTAACATGCGTTATCCTCTAAAATATTGATCCAAACCAGGTTTAATGGACTGTTTCAGTGTGGTACCACACTACTACGTGACACAAACCAGAAAAAACCCAGGATCTGTTCAACAAGTATGTGAAAAACGCGAAAGTATGAGCCTGATGAGGGCGAATCCCAGACCTATGCCAGACCTAACTTGCGTTGTCCTCTAAGATATTGATGGAAACCAGGTTTAATTGACTGTTTCAGTGTTGTACTTCATTACTACGTGATACAAACCAGAAAAAACCCAGGATCTGTTCAACAAATATGTGAAAAACGCGAAAGTATGAGCCTGATGAGGGCGAATCCCAGAACTATGCCAGACCTAACTTGCGTTGTCCTCCAAGATATTGATGGAAACCAGGTTTAATTGACTGTTTCAATGTTGTACTTCATTACTACGTGATGCAGTCCAGAAAAAGCCCAGGATATAGCCATCAAGTATGAGAAATATGCGAAAGAATGATCCTGATGAGAGCAAATCCCAGACCTAACCTAGACCTAACATGCGTTATCCTCTAAAATATTTATCAAGACCAGGTTTGATTGAATGTTTCAGTGTGGTACCACTTTACTACGTGATCCATAGCAGAAAAAACCCTCGATCAGGTCAACATGTATGTTAAAACTGCGAAAGTATGACCCTGATGAGGGCAAATCCCAGGCCTAACCTAGACCTATCTTGCGTTATCCTCTAAAATATTGATCGAAACCAGGTTTAATTGACTGTTTCAGTGTGGTACCACATTACTACGTCATACAATCCAGAAACAGCCCAGGATCTAGCCATCAAGTATGAGAAATATGCGAAAGAATGTGCCTGATGAGAGCAAATCCCAGACCTAACCTAGACCTAACGTGAATTATTCTCTAAAATATTGATCGAAACCAGGTTTAATTGACTGTTTCAGTGTTGTACTTCATTACTACGTGATGCAATCCAGAAAAAGCCCAGGATCTAGCCATCAAGTATGAGAAATATGCGAAAGAATGAGCCTGATGAGGGCAAATCCTAGACCTAACCCAGACCTAACATGCGTTATCCTCTAAAATATTGATCCAAACCAGGTTTAATGGACTGTTTCAGTGTGGTACCACATTACTACGTGATACAAGCCAGAAAAAACCCAGGATCCGTTCAACAAGTATGTGAGGAATGCGAATGTATGAGTCTGATGAGTGAAAATCCCAGGCCTAACCTAGACCTAACATGCGTTATCCTCAAAAATATTGATCGAAACCTGGTTTAATCGACTGTTTCAGTTTGGTACCACATTACTATGTGATCCAAACCAGAAAATAACCCAGGATCTGTTCAACGAGTATGTGAAGTGTGCGTAGTTATGAGTCTGATGAGGGCAAATCCCAGACCTATCCCAGACCTAACTTGCGTTATCCTCTAAAATATTGATCGAAACGAGGTTTAACCGACTGTTTCAGTGTGGAACCACATTACTACGTGATCCAAACCAGAAAAAACCCAGGATCAGTTCAACAAGTATGTGAAGAATGCGAAAGTATGAGTCTGATGAGTGAAAATCCCAGGCCTAACCTAGACCTAACATGCGTTGTCCTCAAAAATATTGATCGAAACCTGCTTTAATCGACTGTTTCAGTGTGGTACCACATTACTATGTGATCCAAACCAGAAAATAACCCAGGATCTGTTCAACGAGTATGTGAAGTGTGCGAAAGTATGAGTCTGATGAGGGCAAATCCCAGACCTATCCCAGACCTAACATGCGTTATCCTCTAAAATATTTATCAAGACCAGGTTTAATTGATTGTTTCAGAGTGGACCCACATTACTACGTGATCCAAACCAGAAAAAACCCAGGATCCGCTCAACAAGTATGTGAAGAATGCGATAGTATGAGTCTGATGAGTGAAAATCCCAGGCCTAACCTAGACCTAACATGCGTTATCCTCAAAAATATTGATCGAAACCTGGTTTAATCGACTGTTTCAGTGTGGTACCACATTACTATGTGATCCAAACCAGAAAATAACCCAGGATCTGTTCAACGAGTATGTGAAGTGTGCGAAAGTATGAGTCTGATGAGGGCAAATCCCAGACCTATCCCAGACCTAACATGCGTTATCCTCTAAAATATTTATCAAGACCAGGTTTAATTGATTGTTTCAGTGTGGACCCACATAACTACGTGATCCAAACCACAAAAAACCCAGGATCCGTTCAACAAGTATGTGAAGAATGCGAAAGTATGAGTCTGATGAGTGAAAAAACCAGGCCTGACCTAGACCTAACATGAGTTATCCTCTAAAATATTGAGCGAAACCAGGTTTAATGGACTGTTTCAGTGTGGTACCACACTACTACGGGATCCAAACCAGAAAAAACCCAGGATCTGTTCAACAAGTATGTGCAAAACGCGACAGTATGAGCCTGATGAGGGCAAATCCCAGACCTATCCCAGACCTAACTTGCGTTGTCCTCTAAAATATTGATGGAAACCAGGTTTAATTGAGTGTTTCAGTGTGGTACCACATTACTATGTGATCCAAACCAGAAAATAACCCAGGATCTGTTCAACGAGTATGTGAAGTGTGCGAAAGTATGAGTCTGATGAGGGCAAATCCCAGACCTATCCCAGACCTAACATGCGTTATCCTCTAAAATATTTATCAAGACCAGGTTTAATTGATTGTTTCAGTGTGGACCCACATAACTACGTGATCCAAACCACAAAAAACCCAGGATCCGTTCAACAAGTATGTGAAGAATGCGAAAGTATGAGTCTGATGAGTGAAAAAACCAGGCCTGACCTAGACCTAGCATGCGTTATTATCTAAAATATTGAGCGAAACCAGGTTTAATGGACTGTTTCAGTGTGGTACCACACTACTACGGGATCCAAACCAGAAAAAACCCAGGACCTGTTCAACAAGTATGTGAAGAATGCGAAAGTATGAGTCTGATGAGTGAAAATCCCAGGCCTAACCTAGACCTAACATGCGTTGTCCTCAAAAATATTGATCGAAACCTGCTTTAATCGACTGTTTTAGTGTGGTACCACATTACTACGTGATCCAAACCAGAAAAAACCCAGGATCTGTTTAACAAGTAGGTGAAAAACGCGAAACTGCGAGCCTGATGAGGGCAAATCTTAGACCAAACCCAGACCTAAGATGCGTTATCCTCTAAAATATTTATCCAAAACAGGTTTCATTGAATGTTTCAGTGTGGTACCACTTCACTACGTGATCCAATCCAGAAATAGCCCAGGATCTAGCCATGAAGTATGAGAAATATGCGATAGTAAGAGCCTGATGAGGGCAAATCCTAGACCTATCCCAGACCTAACTTGCGTTATCCTCTAAAATATTGATCGAAACCAGGTTTAATAGAATGTTTCAGTGTGGTACCACATTACTACGTGATCCAAACCTGAAAAAACCCAGGATCTGTTCAACAAGTATGTGAAAAACGCGAAACTGTGAGCCTGATGAGGGCAAATCTTAGACCTAACCCAGACCTAAGATGCGTTATCCTCTGAAATATTGAGCGAAACCAGGTTTAATGGACTATTTCAGTGTGGTACCACACTACTTCGTGATCCAAACCAGAAAAAACCCAGGATCCGTTCAAGAAGTATGTGAAGAATGCGAAAGTATGAGTCCGATGAGTGAAAATCCCAGGCCTGACCTAGACCTAACATGCGTTATCCTCTAAAATATTGTGCGAAACCAGGTTTAATCGACTGTTTCAGTGTGGTACCACATTACTATGTGATCCAAACCAGAAAATAGCCCAGGATCTGTTCAACGAGTATGTGAAGTGTGCGAAAGTCTGAGTCTCATGAGGGCAAATCCCAGACCTATCCCAGACCTAACATGCGTTATCCTCTAATATATTTATCAAGACCAGGTTTAATTGACAGTTTTAGTGTGGTACCACATTACTACGTGATCCAAACCAGAAAAAACCCAGGATCCGTTCAACAAGTATGTGAAGAATGTGAAAGTATGAGTGCGATGAGTGAAAATCCCAGGCCTGCCCTAGACCTAACATGCGTTATCCTCTAAAATATTGAGCGAAACCAGGTTTAATGGACTGTTCCAGTATGGTACAACACTACTACGGGATCCAAACCAGAAAATACCCAGGATCTGTTTAACAAGTAGGTGAAAAACGCGAAACTGCGAGCCTGATGAGGGCAAATCTTAGACCTAACCCAGACCTAAGATGCCTTATCCTCTAAAATATTTATCCAAAACAGGTTTCATTGAATGTTTCAGTGTGGTACCACTTTACTACGTGATCCAATCCAGAAATAGCCCAGGATCTAGCCATGAAGTATGAGAAATATGCGATAGTAAGAGCCTGATGAGGGCAAATCCTAGACCTATCCCAGACCTAACTTGCGCTATCCTCTAAATTATTGATCGAAACCAGGTTTAACTGACTGTTTCAGCGTGGTACCACTTAACTACGTGATCCAATGCAGAAACAGCCCAGGATCTAGCCATCAAGTATGAGAAATATGCGAAAGAATGAGCCTGATGTGGGCAAATCCTAGACCTAACCCAGACCTAACATGTGTTATCCTCTAAAATATTTATCAAGACCAGGTTTAATTGAATGTTTCAGTGTGGTACCACATTACTACGTGATCCAAACCAGAAAAAACCCAGGATCCGTTCAAGAAGTATGTGAAGAATGCGAAAGTATGAGTCCGATGAGTGAAAATCCCAGGCCTGACCTAGACCTAACATGCGTTATCCTCTAAAATATTGAGCGAAACCAGGTTTAATCGACTGTTTCATTGTGGTACCACATTACTATGTGATCCAAACCAGAAAATAACCCAGGATCTGTTCAACGAGTATGTGAAGAATGCGAAAGTATGAGTCTGATGAGTGAAAATCCCAGGCCTAACCTAGACCTAACATGCGTTATTCTCAAAAATATTGATCGAAACCTGGTTTAATCGACTGTTTCAGTGTGGTACCACTTAACTACGTGATCCAGTCCAGAAATAGCCAAGGATCTAGCCATGAAGTATGAGAAATATGCGAAAGTATGAGCCTGATGTGGGCAAATCCTAGACCTATCCCAGACCTAACATGTGTTATCCTCTAAAATATTTATCAAGACCAGGTTTAATTGAATGTTTCAGTGTGGTACCACATTACTACGTGATCCAAACCAGAAAAAACCCAGGATCCGTTCAAGAAGTATGTGAAGAATGCGAAAGTATGAGTCCGATGAGTGAAAATCCCAGGCCTGACCTAGACCTAACATGCGTTATCCTCTAAAATATTGAGCGAAACCAGGTTTAATCGACTGTTTCAGTGTGGTACCACATTACTATGTGATCCAAACCAGAAAATAACCCAGGATCTGTTCAACGAGTATGTGAAGTGTGCGAAAGTATGAGTCTCATGAGGGCAAATCCCAGACCTATCCCAGACCTAACATGCGTTATCCTCTAATATATTTATCAAGACCAGGTTTAATTGACAGTTTTAGTGTGGTACCTCATTACTACGTGATCCAAACCAGAAAAAACCCAGGATCCGTTCAACAAGTATGTGAAGAATGCGAAAGTATGAGTCTGATGAGTGAAAATCCCAGGCCTAACCTAGACCTAACATGCGTTATCCTCAAAAATATTGATCGAAACCTGGTATAATCGACTGTTTCAGTGTGGTACCACTTAACTACGTGATCCAATCCAGAAATAGCCAAGGATCTGGCCATGGAGTATGAGAAATATGCGAAAGAATGAGCCTGATGAGGGCAAATCCTAGACCTAACCCAGACCTAACATGCGTTATCCTCTAAAATGTTTATCAAGACCAGGTTTAATTGAATGTTTCAGTGTAGTATCACACTACTACGTGACCCAAACCAGAAAAAACCCAGGATCTGTTCAACAAGTATGTGAAAAACGCGAAAGTATGAGCCTGATGAGGGCAAATCCCAGACCTATCCCAGACCTAACATGCGTTATCCTCTAAAATATTTATCAAGACCAGGTTTAATTGATTGTTTCAGTGTGGACCCACATTACTACGTGATCCAAACCAGAAAAAACCCAGGATCCGTTCAACAAGTATGTGAAGAATGCGAAAGTATGAGTCTGATGAGTGTAAATCCCAGGCCTAACCTAGACCTAACATGCGTTATCCTCAAAAATATTGATCGAAACCTGGTTTAATCGACTGTTTCAGTGTGGTACCACATTACTATGTGATCCAAACCAGAAAATAACCCAGGATCTGTTCAACGAGTATGTGAAGTGTGCGAAAGTATGAGTCTGATGAGGTCAAATCCCAGACCAATCCCAGACTTAACTTGCGTTATCCTCTAAAATATTGATCGAAACCAGCTTTAATCGACTGTTTCAGTGTGGTACCACATTACTACGTGATCCAAACCAGAAAAAACCCAGGATCAGTTCAACAAGTATAAGAAGAATGCGAAAGTATGAGTCTGATGAGTGAAAATCCCAGGGCTAACCTAGACCTAACATGCGTTATCCTCTAAAATATTGATCCAAACCAGGTTTAATGGACTGTTTCAGTGTGGTACCACATTACTACGTGATACAAACCAGAAAATAACCCAGGATCCGTTCAACGAGTATGTGAAGTGTGCGAAAGTATGAGCCTGATGAGGTCAAATCCCAGACCAATCCCAGACTTAACTTGCGTTATCCTCTAAGATATTGATCGAAACCAGGTTTAATCGACTGTTTCAGTGTGGTACCACATTACTACGTGATCCAAACCAGAAAAAACCCAGGATCAGTTCAGCAAGTATGAGAAGAATGCGAAAGTATGAGTCTGATGAGTGGAAATCCCGGGGCTAACCTAGACCTAACATGCGTTATCCTCTAAAATATTGATCCAAACCAGGTTTAATGGACTGTTTCAGTGTGGTACCACACTACTACGTGACACAAACCAGAAAAAACCCAGGATCTGTTCAACAAGTATGTGAAAAACGCGAAAGTATGAGCCTGATGAGGGCGAATCCCAGACCTATGCCCGACCTAACTTGCGTTGTCCTCTAAGATATTGATGGAAACCAGGTTTAATTGACAGTTTCAGTGTTGTACTTCATTACTACGTGATACAAACCAGAAAAAACCCAGGATCTGTTCAACAAATATGTGAAAAACGCGAAAGTATGAGCCTGATGAGGGCGAATCCCAGACCTATGCCAGACCTAACTTGCGTTGTCCTCCAAGATATTGATGGAAACCAGGTTTAATTGACTGTTTCAATGTTGTACTTCATTACTACGTGATGCAGTCCAGAAAAAGCCCAGGATATAGCCATCAAGTATGAGAAATATGCGAAAGAATGAGCCTGATGAGAGCAAATCCCAGACCTAACCTAGACCTAACATGCGTTATCCTCTAAAATATTTATCAAGGCCAGGTTTGATTGAATGTTTCAGTGTGGTACCACTTTACTACGTGATCCAAAGCAGAAAAAACCCTCGATCAGGTCAACATGTATGTTAAAACTGCGAAAGTATGACCCTGATGAGGGCAAATCCCAGACCTAACCTAGACCTAACGTGAATTATTCTCTAAAATATTGATCGAAACCAGGTTTAATTGACTGTTTCAGTGTTGTACTTCATTACTACGTGATGCAATCCAGAAAAAGCCCAGGATCTAGCCATCAAGTATGAGAAATATGCGAAAGAATGAGCCTGATGAGGGCAAATCCTAGACCTAACCCAGACCTAACATGCGTTATCCTCTAAAATATTGATCCAAACCAGGTTTAATGGACTGTTTCAGTGTGGTACCACATTACTACGTGATACAAGCCAGAAAAAACCCAGGATCCGTTCAACAAGTATGTGAGGAATGCGAATGTATGAGTCTGATGAGTGAAAATCCCAGGCCTAACCTAGACCTAACATGCGTTATCCTCAAAAATATTGATCGAAACCTGGTTTAATCGACTGTTTCAGTTTGGTACCACATTACTATGTGATCCAAACCAGAAAATAACCCAGGATCTGTTCAACGAGTATGTGAAGTGTGCGTAGGTATGAGTCTGATGAGGGCAAATCCCAGACCTATCCCAGACCTAACTTGCGTTATCCTCTAAAATATTGATCGAAACGAGGTTTAACCGACTGTTTCAGTGTGGAACCACATTACTACGTGATCCAAACCAGAAAAAACCCAGGATCAGTTCAACAAGTATGTGAAGAATGCGAAAGTATGAGTCTGATGAGTGAAAATCCCAGGCCTAACCTAGACCTAACATGCGTTGTCCTCAAAAATATTGATCGAAACCTGCTTTAATCGACTGTTTCAGTGTGGTACCACATTACTATGTGATCCAAACCAGAAAATAACCCAGGATCTGTTCAACGAGTATGCGAAGTGTGCGAAAGTATGAGTCTGATGAGTGAAAATCCCAGGCCTAACCTAGACCTAACATGCGTTATCCTCAAAAATATTGATCGAAACCTGGTTTAATCGACTGTTTCAGTGTGGTACCACATTACTACGGGATCCAAACCAGAAAAAACCCAGGATCTGTTCAACAAGTATGTGCAAAACGCGACAGTATGAGCCTGATGAGGGCAAATCCCAGACCTATCCCAGACCTAACATGCGTTATCCTCTAAAATATTTATCAAGACCAGGTTTAATTGATTGTTTCAGTGTGGACCCACATAACTACGTGATCCAAACCACAAAAAACCCAGGATCCGTTCAACAAGTATGTGAAGAATGCGAAAGTATGAGTCTGATGAGTGAAAAAACCAGGCCTGACCTAGACCTAGCATGCGTTATTATCTAAAATATTGAGCGAAACCAGGTTTAATGGACTGTTTCAGTGTGGTACCACACTACTACGGGATCCAAACCAGAAAAAACCCAGGATCTGTTCAACTAGTATGTGAAAAACGCGAAAGTATGAGCCTGGTGAGGGCAAATCCCAGACCTATCCCGGACCTAACTTGCGTTATCCTCTAAAATATTGATCGAAACCAGGTTTAATCGACTGTTTCAGTGTGGAACCACATTACTACGTGATCAAAACCAGAAAACAACCCAGGATCTTGTCAACGAGTATGTGAAGTGTGCGAAAGTATGAGTCTGATGAGGGCTAATCCCAGACCTATCCCAGACCTAACTTGCGTTATCCTCTAAAATATTGATCGAAACCAGGTTTAACTGACTGTTTCAGCGTGGGACCACATTACTACGTGATCCAAACCAGAAAAAACCCAGGATCTAGCCATGAAGTATGAGAAATATGTGAAAGTATGAGCCTGATGAGGGCAAATCCTAGACGTAACCCAGACCTAACATGCGTTATCCTCTAAAATATTTATCAAGACCAGGTTTAATAGAATGTTTCAGTGTGGTACCACATTACTACGTGATCCAAACCTGAAAAAACCCAGGATCCGTTCAACAAGTATGTGAAGAATGCGAAAGTATGAGTCTGATGAGTGAAAATCCCAGGGCTAACCTAGACCTAACATGCGTTATTCTCAAAAATATTGATCGAAACCTGGTTTAATCGACTGTTTCAGTGTGGTACCACTTAACTACGTGATCCAATCCAGAAATAGCCAAGGATCTAGCCATGAAGTATGAGAAATATGCGAAAGTATGAGCCTGATGTGGGCAAATCCTAGACCTAACCCAGACCTAACATGTGTTATCCTCTAAAATATTTATCAAGACCAGGTTTAATTGAATGTTTCAGTGTGGTACCACATTACTACGTGATCCAAACCAGAAAAAACCCAGGATTCGTTCAAGAAGTATGTGAAGAATGCGAAAGTATGAGTCCGATGAGTAAAAATCCCAGGCCTGACCTAGACCTAACATGCGTTATCCTCTAAAATATTGAGCGAAACCAGGTTTAATCGACTGTTTCAGTGTGGTACCACATTACTATGTGATCCAAACCAGAAAATAACCCAGGATCTGTTCAACGAGTATGTGAAGTGTGCGAAAGTATGAGTCTCATGAGGGCAAATCCCAGACCTATCCCAGACCTAACATGCGTTATCCTCTAATATATTTATCAAGGCCAGGTTTAATTGACAGTTTTAGTGTGGTAACTCATTGCTACGTGATCCAAACCAGAAAAAACCCAGGATCCGTTCAACAAGTATGTGAAGAATGCGAAAGTATGAGTCTGATGAGTGAAAATCCCAGGCCTAACCTAGACCTAACATGCGTTATCCTCAAAAATATTGATCGAAACCTGGTTTAATCGACTGTTTCAGTGTGGTACCACTTAACTACGTGATCCAATCCAGAAATAGCCAAGGATCTGGCCATGGAGTATGAGAAATATGCGAAAGTATGAGCCTGATGTGGGCAAATCCTAGACCTAACCCAGACCTAACATGTGTTATCCTCTAAAATATTTATCAAGACCAGGTTTAATTGAATGTTTCAGTGTGGTACCACATTACTACGTGATCCAAACCAGAAAAAACCCAGGATCCGTTCAAGAAGTATGTGAAGAATGCGAAAGTATGAGTCCGATGAGTGAAAATCCCAGGCCTGACCCAGACCTAACATGCGTTATCCTCAAAAATATTGATCGAAACCTGGTTTAATCGACTGTTTCAGTGTGGTACCACATTACTATGTGATGCAATCCAGAAAAAGCCCAGGATCTAGCCATCAAGTATGAGAAATATGCGAAAGAATGAGCCTGATGAGGGCAAATCCTAGACCTAACCCAGACCTAACATGCGTTATCCTCTAAAATGTTTATCAAGACCAGGTTTAATTGAATGTTTCAGTGTAGTATCACACTACTACGTGACCCAAACCAGAAAAAACCCAGGATCTGTTCAACAAGTATGTGAAAAACGCGAAAGTATGAGCCTGATGAGGGCAAATCCCAGACCTATCCCAGACCTAACATGCGTTATCCTCTAAAATATTTATCAAGACCAGGTTTAATTGATTGTTTCAGTGTGGACCCACATTACTACGTGATCCAAACCAGAAAAAACCCAGGATCCGTTCAACAAGTATGTGAAGAATGCGAAAGTATGAGTCTGATGAGTGTAAATCCCAGGCCTAACCTAGACCTAACATGCGTTATCCTCAAAAATATTGATCGAAACCTGGTTTAATCGACTGTTTCAGTGTGGTACCACATTACTATGTGATCCAAACCAGAAAATAACCCAGGATCTGTTCAACGAGTATGTGAAGTGTGCGAAAGTATGAGTCTGATGAGGTCAAATCCCAGACCAATCCCAGACTTAACTTGCGTTATCCTCTAAAATATTGATCGAAACCAGCTTTAATCGACTGTTTCAGTGTGGTATCACATTACTACGTGATCCAAACCAGAAACAACCCAGGATCAGTTCAACAAGTATAAGAAGAATGCGAAAGTATGAGTCTGATGAGTGAAAATCCCAGGGCTAACCTAGACCTAACATGCGTTATCCTCTAAAATATTGATCCAAACCAGGTTTAATGGACTGTTTCAGTGTGGTACCACATTACTACGTGATACAAACCTGAAAAAACCCAGGATCCGTTCAACGAGTATGTGAAGTGTGCGAATGTATGAGTCTGATGAGGTCAAATCCCAGACCAATCCCAGACTTAACTTGCGTTATCCTCTAAGATATTGATCGAAACCAGGTTTAATCGACTGTTTCAGTGTGGTACCACATTACTACGTGATCCAAACCAGAAAAAACCCAGGATCAGTTCAGCAAGTATGAGAAGAATGCGAAAGTATGAGTCTGATGAGTGGAAATCCCGGGGCTAACCTAGACCTAACATGCGTTATCCTCTAAAATATTGATCCAAACCAGGTTTAATGGACTGTTTCAGTGTGGTACCACACTACTACGTGACACAAACCAGAAAAAACCCAGGATCTGTTCAACAAGTATGTGAAAAACGCGAAAGTATGAGCCTGATGAGGGCGAATCCCAGACCTATGCCAGACCTAACTTGCGTTGTCCTCTAAGATATTGATGGAAACCAGGTTTCATTGACTGTTTCAGTGTTGTACTTCATTACTACGTGATACAAACCAGAAAAAACCCAGGACCTGTTCAACAAATATGTGAAAAACGCGAAAGTATGAGCCTGATGAGGGCGAATCCCAGACCTATGCCAGACCTAACTTGCGTTGTCCTCCAAGATATTGATGGAAACCAGGTTTAATTGACTGTTTCAATGTTGTACTTCATTACTACGTGATGCAGTCCAGAAAAAGCCCAGGATATAGCCATCAAGTATGAGAAATATGCGAAAGAATGAGCCTGATGAGAGCAAATCCCAGACCTAACCTAGACCTAACATGCGTTATCCTCTAAAATATTTATCAAGACCAGGTTTGATTGAATGTTTCAGTGTGGTACCACTTTACTACGTGATCCAAAGCAGAAAAAACCCTCGATCAGGTCAACATGTATGTTAAAACTGCGAAAGTATGACCCTAATGAGGGCAAATCACAGGCCTAACCTAGACCTATCTTGCGTTATCCTCTAAAATATTGATCGAAACCAGGTTTAATTGACTGTTTCAGTGTGGTACCACATTACTACGTCATACAATCCAGAAACAGCCCAGGATCTAGCCATCAAGTATGAGAAATATGCGAAAGAATGTGCCTGATGAGAGCAAATTCCAGACCTAACCTAGACCTAACGTGAATTATTCTCTAAAATATTGATCGAAACCAGGTTTAATTGACTGTTTCAGTGTTGTACTTCATTACTACGTGATGCAATCCAGAAAAAGCCCAGTATCTAGCCATCAAGTATGAGAAATATGCGAAAGAATGAGCCTGATGAGGGCAAATCCTAGACCTAACCCAGACCTAACATGAGTTATCCTCTAAAATATTGATCCAAACCAGGTTTAATGGACTGTTTCAGTGTGGTACCACATTACTACGTGATACAAGCCAGAAAAAACCCAGGATCCATTCAACAAGTATGTGAGGAATGCGAATGTATGAGTCTGATGAGTGAAAATCCCAGGCCTAACCTAGACCTAACATGCGTTATCCTCAAAAATATTGATCGAAACCTGGTTTAATCGACTGTTTCAGTTTGGTACCACCTTACTATGTGATCCAAACCAGAAAATAACCCAGGATCTGTTCAACGAGTATGTGAAGTGTGGGTAGGTATGAGTCTGATGAGGGCAAATCCCAGACCTATCCCAGACCTAACTTGCGTTATCCTCTAAAATATTGATCGAAACGAGGTTTAACCGACTGTTTCAGTGTGGAACCACATTACTACGTGATCCAAACCAGAAAAAACCCAGGATCAGTTCAACAAGTATGTGAAGAATGCGAAAGTATGAGTCTGATGAGTGAAAATCCCAGGCCTAACCTAGACCTAACATGCGTTGTCCTCAAAAATATTGATCGAAACCTGCTTTAATCGACTGTTTCAGTGTGGTACCACATTACTATGTGATCCAAACCAGAAAATAACCCAGGATCTGTTCAACGAGTATGTGAAGTGTGCGTAGGTATGAGTCTGATGAGGGCAAATCCCAGACCTATCCCAGACCTAACTTGCGTTATCCTCTAAAATATTGATCGAAACGAGGTTTAACCGACTGTTTCAGAGTGGACCCACATTACTACGTGAACCAAACCAGAAAAAACCCAGGATCCGTTCAACAAGTATGTGAAGAATGCGATAGTATGAGTCTGATGAGTGAAAATCCCAGGCCTAACCTAGACCTAACATGCGTTATCCTCAAAAATATTGATCGAAACCTGGTTTAATCGACTGTTTCAGTGTGGTACCACATTACTATGTGATCCAAACCAGAAAATAACCCAGGATCTGTTCAACGAGTATGTGAAGTGTGCGAAAGTATGAGTCTGATGAGGGCAAATCCCAGACCTATCCCAGACCTAACATGCGTTATCCTCTAAAATATTTATCAAGACCAGGTTTAATTGATTGTTTCAGTGTGGTACCACTTCACTACGTGATCCAATCCAGAAATAGCCCAGGATCTAGCCATGAAGTATGAGAAATATGCGATAGTAAGAGCCTGATGAGGGCAAATCCTAGACCTATCCCAGACCTAACTTGCGTTATCCTCTAAAATATTGATCGAAACCAGGTTTAACTGACTGTTTCAGCGTGGTACCACATTACTACGTGATACAATGCAGAAACAGCCCAGGATCTAGCCATGAAGTATGAGAAATATGCGAAAGTATGAGCCTGATGAGGCAAATCCTAGACGTAACCCAGACCTAACATGCGTTATCCTCTAAAATATTTATCAAGACCAGGTTTAATAGAATGTTTCAGTGTGGTACCACATTACTACGTGATCCAAACCTGAAAAAACCCAGGATCCGTTCAACAAGTATGTGAAGAATGCGAATGTATGGGTCTGATCAGTGAAAATCTCTGGCCTTACCAAGACCAAACTTGCCTTGTCCTCTAAAATATTGATGGAAACCAGGTTTCATTGACTGTTTCAGTGTGGTACTACATTACTACGTGATGCAATCCAGAAAAAGCCCAGGATCTAGCCATCAAGTATGAGAAATATGCGAAAGAATGAGCCTGATGAGAGCAAATCCCAGACCTAACCTAGACCTAACATGCGTTATCCTCTAAAATATTGAGCGAAACCAGGTTTAATGGACTATTTCAGTGTGGTACCACACTACTTCGTGATCCAAACCAGAAAAAACCCAGGATCTGTTCAACAAGTATGTGAAAAACGCGAAACTGTGAGCCTGATGAGGGCAAATCTTAGACCTAACCCAGACCTAAGATGCGTTATCCTCTGAAATATTGAGCGAAACCAGGTTTAATGGACTATTTCAGTGTGGTACCACACTACTTCGTGATCCTAACCAGAAAAAACCCAGGATCCGTTCAAGAAGTATGTGAAGAATGCGAAAGTATGAGTCCGATGAGTGAAAATCCCAGGCCTGACCTAGACCTAACATGCGTTATCCTCTAAAATAGTGTGCGAAACCAGGTTTAATCGACTGTTTCAGTGTGGTACCACATTACTATGTGATCCAAACCAGAAAATAGCCCAGGATCTGTTCAACGAGTATGTGAAGTGTGCGAAAGTCTGAGTCTCATGAGGGCAAATCCCAGACCTATCCCAGACCTAACATGCGTTATCCTCTAATATATTTATCAAGACCAGGTTTAATTGACAGTTTTAGTGTGGTACCACATTACTACGTGATACAAACCAGAAAAAACCCAGGATCCGTTCAACAAGTATGTGAAGAATGCGAAAGTATGAGTGCGATGAGTGAAAATCCCAGGCCTGCCCTAGACCTAACATGCGTTATCCTCTAAAATATTGAGCGAAACCAGGTTTAATGGACTGTTCCAGTATGGTACAACACTACTACGGGATCCAAACCAGAAAATACCCAGGATCTGTTCAACAAGTATGTGAAAAACGCGAAAGTATGAGCCTGATGAGGGCAAATCCCAGACCTATCCCAGACCTAACTTGCGTTGTCCTCTAAAGTATTGACGGAAACCAGGTTTAATTGACCGTTTCAGTGTTGTACTTCATTACTACGTGATGCAATCCAGAAAAAGCCCAGGATCTAGCCATCAAGTATGAGAAATATGCGAAAGAATGAGCCTGATGAGAGCAAATCCCAGACCTAACCTAGACCTAACATGAATTATGCTCTAAAATATTGGTCGAAACCAGGTTTAATTGACTGTTTCAATGTGGTCCCACATTACTACGTGATCCAAACCAGAAAAAACGCAGGATCCGTTCAACAAGTATGTGAAGAATGCGAAAGTATGAGTCTGATGAGTGAAAATCCCAGGCCTAACCTAGACCTAACATGCGTTATTCTCAAAAATATTGATCGAAACCTGGTCTAATCGACTGTTTCAGTGTGGAACCACATTACTACGCGATCCAAACCAGGAAAAACCCAGGATCAGTTCAACAAGTATGTGAAAAACGCGAAAGTATTAGCCTGATGAGGGCACATCCTAAACGTAACCCAAACCTAACATACGTTATCCTCTAAAATATTTATCAAGACCAGGTTTAATTGAATGTTTCAGCGTGGTACCACATTACTACGTGATACAATCCAAAAATAGCCCAGGATCTAGCCATGAAGTATGAGAAATATGCGAAAGTATGAGCCTGATGAGGGCAAATCCTAGACCTAACCCAGACCTAACGTGCGTTATCCTCTAAAATATTTATCAAGACCAGGTTTAAATGAATGTTTCAGTGTGGTACCACATTACTACGTGATCCAAACCAGAAAAAACGCAGGATCCGTTCAACAAGTATGTGAAGAATGCGAAAGTATGAGTCTGATGAGTGAAAATCCCAGGCCTAACCTAGACCTAACATGCGTTATTCTCAAAAATATTGATCGAAACCTGGTCTAATCGACTGTTTCAGTGTGGAACCACATTACTACGCGATCCAAACCAGAAAAAACCCAGGATCAGTTCAACAAGTATGTGAAAAACGCGAAAGTATTAGCCTGATGAGGGCACATCCTAAACGTAACCCAAACCTAACATACGTTATCCTCTAAAATATTTATCAAGACCAGGTTTAATTGAATGTTTCAGCGTGGTACCACATTACTACGTGATACAATCCAAAAATAGCCCAGGATCTAGCCATGAAGTATGAGAAATATGCGAAAGTATGAGCCTGATGAGGGCAAATCCTAGACCTATCCCAGACCTAACTTGCGATATCCTCTATAATATTGATCGAAACCAGGTTTAATTGACAGTTTTAGTGTGGTACCACTTTACTACGTGATCCAAAGCAGAAAAAACCCTCGATTTGGTCAGCATGCATGTTAAAACTTGCGAAAGTATGAGCCTGATGAGGGCAAATCCCAGACCTATCCCAGACCTAACATGCGTTATCCTCTAAAATACTTATCAAGACCAGGTTTAATTGAATGTTTCAGTGTGGTACCACATTACTACGTGATGCAATGCAGAAACAGCCCAGGATCTAGCCATGAAGTATGAGAAATATGCGATAGTAAGAGCCTGATGAGGGCAAATCCTAGACCTATCCCAGACCTAACTTGCGTTATCTTCTAAAATATTGATCGAAACCAGGTTTAATTGACTGTTTCAGCGTGGTACCACATTACTACGTGATACAATGCAGAAACAGCCCAGGATCTAGCCATGAAGTATGAGAAATATGCGAAAGTATGAGCCTGATGAGGGCAAATCCTAGACGTAACCCAGACCTAACATGCGTTATCCTCTAAAATATTGATCGCAACCAGGTTTAATGGACTGTTTCTGTGTGGTGCCACACAACTACGTGATCCAAACCAGAAAAAACCCAGGATCTGTTCAACAAGTATGTGAAAAACGCGAAAGTATGAGCCTGATGAGGGCAAATCCCAGACCTATCCCAGACCTAACTTGCGTTATCCTCTAAAATATTGATCGAAGCCAGGTTTAATTGATTGTTTCAGTGTGGACCCACATTACTACGTGATCCAAACCAGAAAAAACCCAGGATCCGTTCAACAAGTATGTGAAGAATGCGAAAGTATGAACCTGATGAGAGCAAATCCCAGACCTAACCTAGACCTAACATGAATTATTCTTTAAAATATTGGTCGAAACCAGGTTTAATTGACTGTTTCAGTGTGGTCCCACATTAGTACGTGATGCAAACCAGAAAAAGCCCAGGATCTGTTCAACAAGTATGTGAAAAACGCGAAAGTATGAGCCTGATGAGGGCAAATCCCAGACCTATCCCAGACCTAACTTGCGTTATCCTCTAAAATATTGATCGAAGCCAGGTTTAATTGATTGTTTCAGTGTGGACCCACATTACTACGTGATCCAAACCAGAAAAAACCCAGGATCCGTTCAACAAGTATGTGAAGAATGCGAAAGTATGAGCCTGATGAGAGCAAATACCAGACCTAACCTAGACCTAACATGAATTATTCTCTAAAATATTGGTCGAAACCAGGTTTAATTGACTGTTTCAGTGTGGTCCCACATTAGTACGTGACCCAAACCAGAAAAAACCTAGGATCCGTTCAACAAGTATGTGAAGAATGCGAAAGTATGAGTCTGATGAGTGAAAAAACCAGGCCTGACCTAGACCTAACATGCGTTATCCTCTAAAATATTGAGCGAAACCAGGTTTAATAGAATGTTTCAGTGTGGTACCACATTACTACGTGATGCAAACCAGAAAAAACCCAGGATCCGTTCAACAAGTATGTGAAGAATGCGGATGTATGAGTCTGATCAGTGAAAATCTCTGGCCTTACCAAGACCTAACTTGCGTTGTCCTCTAAAATATTGATGGAAACCAGGTTTCATTGACTGTTTCAGTGTGGTACTACATTACTACGTGATGCAAACCAGGAAAAGCCCAGGATCTAGCCATCAAGTATGAGAAATATGCGAAAGAATGAGCCTGATGAGAGCAAATCCCGACCTAACCTAGACCTAACATGCGTTATCCTCTGAAATATTGAGCGAAACCAGGTTTAATGGACTATTTCAGTGTGGTACCACACTACTTCGTGATCCAAACCAGAAAAAACCCAGGATCTGTTCAACAAGTATGTGAAACACGCGAAACTGTGAGCCTGATGAGGGCAAATCTTAGACCTAACCCAGACCTAAGATGCGTTATCCTCTAAAATGTTTATCCAGACAAGGTTTCATTGAATGTTTCAGTGTGGTACCACCTTACTACGTGATCCAATCCAGAAATAGCCCAGGATCCGTTCAACAAGTATGTGAAGAATGCGAAAGTATGAGTCTGATGAGTGAAAAAACCAGGCCTGACCTAGACCTAACATGCGTTATCCTCTAAAATATTGAGCGAAACCAGGTTTAATTGACTGTTTCAGTGTTGTACTTCATTACTACGTGATGCAATCCAGAAAAAGCCCAGGATCTAGCCATCAAGTATGAGAAATATGCGAAAGAATGAGCCTGATGAGAGCAAATCCCAGACCTAACCTAGACCTAACATGAATTATTCTCTAAAATATTGGTCGAAACCAGGTTTAATTGACTGTTTCAGTGTGGTCCCACATTACTATGTGATCGAAACCAGACAATAACCCAGGATCTGTTCAGCGAGTATGTGAAGTGTGCGGAAGTATGAGTCTGATGAGTGCAAATCCCAGACCTATCCCAGACCTAACATGCGTTATCCTCTAAAATATTTATAAAGACCAGGTTTAGTTGATTGTATCAGTGTGGACCCATATTACTACGTGATCCAAACCAGAAAAAACCCAGGATCCGTTCAACAAGTATCTGAAGAATGCGAAAGTATGAGTCTGATGAGTGAAAAAACCAGGCCTGACCTAGACCTAACATGCGTTATCCTCTAAAATATTGAGCGAAACCAGGTTTAATTGACTGTTTCAGTGTTGTACTTCATTACTACGTGATGCAATCCAGAAAAAGCCCAGGATCTAGCCATCAAGTATGAGAAATATGCGAAAGAATGAGCCTGATGAGAGCAAATCCCAGACCTAACCTAGACCTAACATGAATTATTCTCTAAAATATTGGTCGAAACCAGGTTTAATTGACTGTTTCAGTGTGGTCCCACATTACTACGAGATCCAAACCAGAAAAAACCCAGGATCCGTTCAACAAGTATGTGAAGAATGCGAAAGTATGAGTCTGATGAGTGAAAATCCCAGGCCTAACCTAGACCTAACATGCGTTATCCACAAAAATATTGATCGAAACCTGGTTTAATCGACTGTTTCCGTGTGGTACCACTTAACTACGTGATCCAATCCAGAAATAGCCAAGGATCTAGCCATGAAGTATGAGAAATATGCGAAAGTATGAGTCTGATGAGTGAAAATCCCAGGCCTGACCTAGACCTAACATGCGTTATCCTCTAAAATATTGATCGAAACCTGGTTTAATCGACAGTTTCAGTGTGGTACCACATTACAATGTGAGCCAAACCAGAAAATAACCCAGGATCTGTTCAACGAGTATGTGAAGTGTGCGAAAGTATGAGTCAGATGAGGGCAAATCCCAGACCTAACCTAGACCTAACATGCGTTATCCTCTAAAATATTGATCCAAACCAGGTTTAATGGAATGTTTCAGTGTGGTACCACATAACTATGTGATCCAAACCAGGAAATAACGCAGGATCTGTTCAACGAGTATGTGAAGTGTGCGAAAGTATGATGAAATATGCCTGATGAGGGCAAATCCCAGACCTAACATGCGTTATCCTCTAAAATATTTATCAAGACCAGGTTTAATTGATTGTTTCACTGTGGACCCACATTACTACGTGATCCAAACCAGAAAAGACCCAGGATCCGTTCAACAAGTATGTGAAGAATGCGAAAGTATGAGTCTGATGAGTGAAAATCCCAGGCCTGACCTAGACCTAACATGCGTTATCCTCTAAAATATTGCGCGAAACCAGGTTTAATGGACTGTTTCAGTGTGGTACCACACAGCTACGTGATCCAAACCAGAAAAAACCCGGGATCCGTTCAACAAGTATGTGAAGTGTGCGAAAGTATGAGCCTGATGAGAGCAAATCCCAGACCTAACCTGGACCTAACATGAATTATTCTCTAAAATATTGGTCGAAACCAGGTTTAATTGACTGTTTCAGTGTGGTCCCACATTAGTACGTGACCCAAACCAGAAAAAACCCAGGATCCGTTCAACAAGTATGTGAAGAATGCGAAAGTATGAGTCTGATGAGTGAAAAAACCAGGCCTGACCTAGACCTAACATGCGTTATCCTCTAAAATATTGAGCGAAACCAGGTTTAATGGACTGTTTCAGTGTGGTACCACACTACTACGGGATCCAAACCAGAAAAAACCCAGGATCTGTTCAACTAGTATGTGAAAAACGCGAAAGTATGAGCCTGATGAGGGCAAATCCCAGACCTATCCCAGACCTAACTTGCGTTATCCTCTAAAATATTGATCGAAACCATGTTTAATCGACTGTTTCAGTGTGGAACCACATTACTACGTGATCCAAACCAGAAAAAAACCCAGGATCTTGTCAACGAGTATGTGAAGTGTGCGAAAGTATGAGTCTGATGAGGGCTAATCCCAGACCTATCCCAGACCTAGCTTGCGTTATCCTCTAAAATATTGATCGAAACCAGGTTTAATTGACAGTTTTAGTGTGGTACCACATTACTACGTGATCCAAACCAGAAAAAACCCAGGATCTGTTTAACAAGTAGGTGAAAAACGCGAAACTGCGAGCCTGATGAGGGCAAATCTTAGACCTTACCCAGACCTAAGATGCGTTATCCTCTAAAATATTTATCAAGACCACGTTTAATAGAATGTTTCAGTGTGGTACCACATTACTACGTGATACAATGCAGAAACAGCCCAGGATCTAGCCATGAAGTATGAGAAATATGGGAAAGTATGAGCCTGATGAGGGCAAATCCTAGACGTAACCCAGACCTAACATGCGTTGTCCTCTAAAATATTTATCAAGACCAGGTTTAATAGAATGTTTCAGTGTGGTACCACATTACTACGTGATCCAAACCAGAAAAAGCCCAGGATCTGTTCAACAAGTATGTGAAAAACGCGAAAGTATGAGCCTGATGAGGGCAAATCCCAGACCTATCCCAGACCTAACTTGCGTTATCCTCTAAAATATAGATCGAAGCCAGGTTTAATTGATTGTTTCAGTGTGGACCCACATTACTACGTGATCCAAACCAGAAAAAACCCAGGATCAGTTCAACAAGTATGTGAAAAACGCGAAAGTATGAGCCTGATGAGAGCAAATCCTAAACGTAACCCAAACCTAACATACGTTATCCTCTAAAATATTTATCAAGACCAGGTTTAATTGAATGTTTCAGCGTGGTACCACATTACTACGTGATACAATCCAAAAATAGCCCAGGATCTAGCCATGAAGTATGAGAAATATGCGAAATTATGAGCCTGATGAGGGCAAATCCTAGACCTAACCCAGACCTAACATGCGTTATCCTCTAAAATATTTATCAAGACCAGGTTTAAATGAATGTTTCAGTGTGGTACCACATTACTACGTGAACAAAACCAGAAAAAAACCCACAATCTGATCAACGAGTATGTGAAGTGTGCGAAAGTATGAGTCTGATGAGGGCAAATCCCAGACCTATCCCAGACCTAACTTGCGATATCCTCTATAATATTGATCGAAACCAGGTTTAATTGACAGTTTTAGTGTGGTACCACTTTACTACGTGATCCAAAGCAGAAAAAACCCTCGATCAGGTCAGCATGCATGTTAAAACTTGCGAAAGTATGAGCCTGATGAGGGCAAATCCCAGACCTATCCCAGACCTAACATGCGTTATCCTCTAAAATACTTATCAAGACCAGGTTTAATTGAATGTTTCAGTGTGGTACCACATTACTACGTGATGCAATGCAGAAACAGCCCAGGATCTAGCCATGAAGTATGAGAAATATGCGATAGTAAGAGCCTGATGAGGGCAAATCCTAGACCTATCCCAGACCTAACTTGCGTTATCCTCTAAAATATTGATCGAAACCAGGTTTAATTGACTGTTTCAGCGTGGTACCACATTACTACGTGATACAATGCAGAAACAGCCCAGGATCTAGCCATGAAGTATGAGAAATATGCGAAAGTATGAGCCTGATGAGGGCAAATCCTAGACGTAACCCAGACCTAACATGCGTTATCCTCCAAAATATTGATCGCAACCAGGTTTAATGGACTGTTTCTGTGTGGTGCCACACAACTACGTGATCCAAACCAGAAAAAACCCAGGATCTGTTCAACAAGTATGTGAAAAACGCGAAAGTATGAGCCTGATGAGGGCAAATCCCAGACCTATCCCAGACCTAACTTGCGTTACCCTCTAAAATATTGATCGAAGCCAGGTTTAATTGATTGTTTCAGTGTGGACCCACATTACTACGTGATCCAAACCAGAAAAAACCCAGGATCCGTTCAACAAGTATGTGAAGAATGCGAAAGTATGAGCCTGATGAGAGCAAATCCCAGACCTGACCTAGACCTAACATGAATTATTCTCTAAAATATTGGTCGAAACCAGGTTTAATTGACTGTTTCAGTGTGGTCCCACATTAGTACGTGATGCAAACCAGAAAAAGCCCGGGATCTGTTCAACAAGTATGTGAAAAACGCGAAAGTATGAGCCTGATGAGGGCAAATCCCAGACCTATCCCAGACCTAACTTGCGTTATCCTCTAAAATATTGATCGAAGCCAGGTTTAATTGATTGTTTCAGTGTGGACCCACATTACTACGTGATCCAAACCAGAAAAAACCCAGGATCCGTTCAACAAGTATGTGAAGAATGCGAAAGTATGAGCCTGATGAGAGCAAATCCCAGACCTAACCTAGACCTAACATGTATTATTCTCTAAAATATTGGTCGAAACCAGGTTTAATTGACTGTTTCAGTGTGGTCCCACATTAGTACGTGACCCAAACCAGAAAAAACCTAGGATCCGTTCAACAAGTATGTGAAGAATGCGAAAGTATGAGTCTGATGAGTGAAAAAACCAGGCCTGACCTAGACCTAACATGCGTTATCCTCTAAAATATTGAGCGAAACCAGGTTTAATAGAATGTTTCAGTGTGGTACCACATTACTACGTGATCCAAACCAGAAAAAACCCAGGATCCGTTCAACAAGTATGTGAAGAATGCGAATGTATGAGTCTGATCAGTGAAAATCTCTGGCCTTACCAAGACCTAACTTGCGTTGTCCTCTAAAATATTGATGGAAACCAGGTTTCATTGACTGTTTCAGTGTGGTACTACATTACTACGTGATGCAAACCAGGAAAAGCCCAGGATCTAGCCATCAAGTATGAGAAATATGCGAAAGAATGAGCCTGATGAGAGCAAATCCCGACCTAACCTAGACCTAACATGCGTTATCCTCTGAAATATTGAGCGAAACCAGGTTTAATGGACTATTTCAGTGTGGTACCACACTACTTCGTGATCCAAACCAGAAAAAACCCAGGATCTGTTCAACAAGTATGTGAAAAACGCGAAACTGTGAGCCTGATGAGGGCAAATCTTAGACCTAACCCAGACCTAAGATGCGTTATCCTCTAAAATGTTTATCCAGACAAGGTTTCATTGAATGTTTCAGTGTGGTACCACCTTACTACGTGAACCAATCCAGAAATAGCCCAGGATCCGTTCAACAAGTATGTGAAGAATGCGAAAGTATGAGTCTGATGAGTGAAAATCCCATGCCTAACCTAGACCTAACATGCGTTATCCTCAAAAATATTGATCGATACCTGGTTTAATCGACTGTTTCAGTGTGGTACCACATTACTATGTGATCCAAACCAGACAATAACCCAGGATCTGTTCAGCGAGTATGTGAAGTGTGCGGAAGTATGAGTCTGATGAGTGCAAATCCCAGACCTATCCCAGACCTAACATGCGTTATCCTCTAAAATATTTATAAAGACCAGGTTTAGTTGATTGTATCAGTGTGGACCCATATTACTACGTGATCCAAACCAGAAAAAACCCAGGATCCGTTCAACAAGTATGTGAAGAATGCGAAAGTATGAGTCTGATGAGTGAAAAAACCAGGCCTGACCTAGACCTAACATGCGTTATCCTCTAAAATATTGAGCGAAACCAGGTTTAATTGACTGTTTCAGTGTTGTACTTCATTACTACGTGATGCAATCCAGAAAAAGCCCAGGATCTAGCCATCAAGTATGAGAAATATGCGAAAGAATGAGCCTGATGAGAGCAAATCCCAGACCTAACCTAGACCTAACATGAATTATTCTCTAAAATATTGGTAGAAACCAGGTTTAATTGACTGTTTCAGTGTGGTCCCACATTACTACGAGATCCAAACCAGAAAAAACCCAGGATCCGTTCAACAAGTATGTGAAGAATGCGAAAGTATGAGTCTGATGAGTGAAAATCCCAGGCCTAACCTAGACCTAACATGCGTTATCCTCAAAAATATTGATCGAAACCTGGTTTAATCGACTGTTTCCGTGTGGTACCACTTAACTACGTGATCCAATCCAGAAATAGCCAAGGATCTAGCCATGAAGTATGAGAAATATGCGAAAGTATGAGCCTGGTGAGGGCAAATCCTAGACCTAACCCAGACCTAACATGTGTTATCCTCTAAAATATTTATCAAGACCAGGTTTAATTGATTGTTTCAGTGTGGTCCCACATTACTACGTGATGCAAACCAGAAGAAACCCAGGATCCGTTCAACAAGTATGTGAAGAATGCGAAAGTATGAGTCGGATGAGTGAAAATCCCAGACCTGACCTAGACCTAACATGCGTTATCCTCTAAAATATTGATCGAGACCTGGTTTAATCGACAGTTTCAGTGTGGTACCACATTACTATGTGAGCCAAACCAGAAAATAACCCAGGATCTGTTCAACGAGTATGTGAAGTGTGCGAAAGTCTGAGTCTCATGAGGGCAAATCCCAGACCTATCCCAGACCTAACATGCGTTATCCTCTAATATATTGATCCAAACCAGGTTTAATGGAATGTTTCAGTGTGGTACCACATAACTATGTGATCCAAACCAGAAAATAACGCAGGATCTGTTCAACGAGTATGTGAAGTGTGCGAAAGTATGATGAAATATGCCTGATGAGGGCAAATCCCAGACCTAACATGCGTTATCCTCTAAAATATTTATCAAGACCAGGTTTAATTGATTGTTTCAGTGTGGACCCACATTACTACGTGATCCAAACCAGAAAAAACCCAGGATCCGTTCAACAAGTATGTGAAGAATGCGAAAGTATGAGTCTGATGAGTGAAAATCCCAGGCCTGACCTAGACCTAACATGCGTTATCCTCTAAAATATTACGCGAAACCAGGTTTAATGGACTGTTTCAGTGTGGTACCACACAGCTACGTGATCCAAACCAGAAAAAACCCGGGATCCGTTCAACAAGTATGTGAAGTGTGCGAAAGTATGAGCCTGATGAGAGCAAATCCCAGACCTAACCTAGACCTAACATGAATTATTCTCTAAAATATTGGTCGAAACCAGGTTTAATTGACTGTTTCAGTGTGGTCCCACATTAGTACGTGACCCAAACCAGAAAAAACCCAGGATCCGTTCAACAAGTATGTGAAGAATGCGAAAGTATGAGTCTGATGAGTGAAAAAACCAGGCCTGACCTAGACCTAACATGCGTTATCCTCTAAAATATTGAGCGAAACCAGGTTTAATGGACTGTTTCAGTGAGGTACCACACTACTACGGGATCCAAACCAGAAAAAACCCAGGATCTGTTCAACTAGTATGTGAAAAACGCGAAAGTATGAGCCTGATGAGGGCAAATCCCAGACCTATCCCAGACCTAACTTGCGTTATCCTCTAAAATATTGATCGAAACCATGTTTAATCGACTGTTTCAGTGTGGAACCACATTACTACGTGATCCAAACCAGAAAAAAACCCAGGATCTTGTCAACGAGTATGTGAAGTGTGCGAAAGTATGAGTCTGATGAGGGCTAATCCCAGACCTATCCCAGACCTAGCTTGCGTTATCCTCTAAAATATTGATCGAAACCAGGTTTAATTGACTGTTTTAGTGTGATACCACTTTACTACGTGATCCAAACCAGAAAAAACCCAGGATCTGTTTAACAAGTAGGTGAAAAACGCGAAACTGCGAGCCTGATGAGGGCAAATCTTAGACCTTACCCAGACCTAAGATGCGTTATCCTCTAAAATATTTATCAAGACCACGTTTAATAGAATGTTTCAGTGTGGTACCACATTACTACGTGATCCAAACCAGAGAAAACCCAGGATCCGTTTAACAAGTATGTGAAGAATGCGAATGTATGAGTCTGATCAGTGAAAATCTCTGGCCTTACCAAGACCTAAATGCGTTGTCCTCTAAAATATTGATGCAAACCAGGTTTAATTGACTGTTTCAGTGTTGTACTTCATTACTACGTGATGCAATCCAGAAAAAGCCCAGGATCTAGCCATCAAGTATGAGAAATATGCGAAAGAATGAGCCTGATGAGGGCAAATCCCAGACATATCCCAGACCTAACTTGCGTTATCCTCTAAAATATTTATCCAAAACAGGTTTCGTTGAATGTTTCAGTGTGGTACCACTTTACTACGTGACCCAATCCAGAAATAGCCCAGGATCTAGCCATGAACTATAAGAAATATGCGATAGTAAGAGCCTGATGAGGGCAAATCCTAGACCTATCCCAGACCTAACTTGCGTTATCCTCTAAAATATTGATCGAAACCAGGTTTAATTGACTGTTTCAGTGTGGTACCACATTACTACGTGATACAATGCAGAAACAGCCCAGGATCTAGCCATGAAGTATGAGAAATATGCGAAAGTATGAGCCTGATGAGGGCAAATCCTAGACGTAACCCAGACCTAACATGCGTTATCCTCTAAAATATTTATCAAGACCAGGTTTAATAGAATGTTTCAGTGTGGTACCACATTACTACGTGATCCAAACCAGAAAAAACCCAGGATCCGTTCAACAAGTATGTGAAGAATGCGAATGTATGAGTCTGATCAGTGAAAATCTCTGGCCTTACCAAGACCTAACTTGCGTTGTCCTCTAAAATATTGATGGAAACCAGGTTTAATTGACTGTTTCAGTGTTGTACTTCATTACTACGTGATGCAATCCAGAAAAAGCCCAGGATCTAGCCATCAAGTATGAGAAATATGCGAAAGAATGAGCCTGATGAGAGCAAATCCCAGACCTAACCTAGACCTAACATGAATTATTCTCTAAAATATTGGTCGAAACCAGGTTTAATTGACTGTTTCAGTGTGGTCCCACATTACTACGTGATCCAAACCAGAAAAAACCCAGGATCCGTTCAACAAGTATGTGAAGAATGCGAAAGTATGAGTCTGATGAGTGAAAATCCCAGGCCTAACCTAGACCAAACATGCGTTATCCTCAAAAGTATTGATCGAAACCTGGTTTAATCGACTGTTTCAGTTTGGTACCACATTACTATGTGATCCAAACCAGAAAATAACCCAGGATCTGTTCAACGAGTATGTGAAGTGTGCGTAAGTATGAGTCTGATGATGGCAAATCCCAGACCTATCCCAGACCTAACTTGCGTTATCCTCTAAAATATTGATCGAAACCAGGTTTAATTGACAGTTTTAGTGTGATACCACTTTACTACGTGATCCAAACCAGAAAAAACCCTCGATCAGGTCAGCATGCATGTTAAAACTGCGAAAGTATGAGCCTGATGATGGCAAATCCCAGACCTATCCCAGACCTAACATGCGTTATCCTCTAAAATATTTATCAAGACCAGGTTTAATTGAATGTTTCAGTGTGGTACCACCTTACTACGTGAACCAAACCAGAAAAAAACCCAGGATCTGATCAACGAGTATGTGAAGTGTGCGAAAGTATGAGTCTGATGAGGGCAAATCACAGACCTATCCCAGACCTAACTTGCGATATCCTCTAAAATATTGATCGAAACCAGGTTTAATTGACAGTTTTAGTGTGGTACCACTTTACTACGTGATCCAAACCAGAAAAAACCCTCGATCAGGTCAGCATGCATGTTAAAACTGCGAAAGTATGAGCCTGATGATGGCAAATCCCAGACCTATCCCAGACCTAACATGCGTTATCCTCTAAAATATTTATCAAGACCAGGTTTAATTGAATGTTTCAGCGTGGTACCACATTACTACGTGATACAATCCAGAAATAGCCCAGGATCTAGCCATGAAGTATGAGAAATATGCGTGTTAGGGGGAGGAGGTTTGAAAATATCGAGGGGCAATCAACTCGATTTAAACTCTGTCGTGGTAAACCTTCACGCACAAGAGTGTTCACTCTTTTCCCGTTCCAATCAACCTCGTTTCGATCCGGCTCGAAGGACCTTATGTTAGGGGGAGGAGGTTTGAAAATACCTCGCCTAACGGGGGTCCGGATCTCGAGGGAAGGAACAGACGGAGAATAAGCGAGACAATTATAATTTTGTTTTCACCGGATCGCCTTATGCGACCAAGCCGTTTATTTGGTCGGTATAGGTTTTTTGACAATCGGCCGTCTGCCAGACGATCTGTGTTGCGGCCCGTGTTGTTACCCTGAAACAGAAAGAGATACGACTAGGCGTTAAATACCTGTCGACGTGAGTCACGTCGCTTGTCTTTCTCTCTTTGGTACGCTCCTGGTCGTGCTTGTCGCACCTAGGAGCGGGAATCTCTGCCGCCGCGATACGCAGCTAAGCTAGGGGACTGTACGTGTGTGAGCGTTCCCTTTAAACCGGGAATCGCTCGCTTTCTTCCAATTAGGGAATTTCCTCTCGGTTTTCTGTTCGACTGCAACACTTGATTGTCGCAGGAGAGGCTGCCTAGAGGGAGGTTGTAAGGCTCCAACCGTCACCCGGTCCTCGGCCCCTTACCGTCTTCGTATGCGTGTGTACGGAACACGATGCGGTGCAGACTTTCAATGGCGTATAGGACGTCTTACTATTGAGACTGGCACCACGACGCCTTGTGAGTCGCGTTCTACGCGCAGTGACCGTACAAGACTGGCGATCAGAGAACAACGCTCTGGCATTCGCCGGAAGCTGGGCTTAGAATAACTCGTCCCACGCTCCGACTGGAAGGCGGCAAGTCCACCCAAGGTATTTACGCCAATAAGGCCCCTTTAGGTGGTTGTAAGACCGTTCGATTGAATCAAGGGAGAATCGAGTCTTAATCTCGATACCTCTCGCACGACCGCTGTTTGCAGCGATACGCGGAAAATTCGGGAACTCGATGATACCAAAGAGTTTCCCGCAGTCTTTAATCGGGTCGTACTCACGACCGAATCGATTAACTGGTTTGATTCGACAACCGGAATTACACGCAGTTTACTGGGGGCAGTTTGCTTACGCAAGCTAATCCCGTAAAGCTGCGGCTATACGTCGGTTGCCCGCTTTGTGAAAGTTCGAATAACTCGAACTTTCAACGTCGCGTGGGAATCAACCGCTAGAACCCGAGAATTTTCTTTATGCCTTTTTTTCGTAATTTTTTCGAATGCTCGAATAACTCGAAGCAATTCGAATATTGTGAGGGCCTGTTGAATTTCAACGAATGCTCGAATAACTCGAAGCAATTCGGAATATTTTAAATTAGGTAAAGCGTGATCGTTTATCGATCCGCGCTTGGCAGGCTCTCGTTTGCAAGTGACGGACGAGCACGAGCTGCCAAAAAGGACGCGTAAGAGAGGGGGAATCCTCCGACGCGCGGCGCTGTCGCCGTGGCTCTCGTCCGTCTTTTTCTAACATGTAATTATCGCACCTTCTCTATGGTCCAGCGTTTAACCGAAAAGTTCGAAATCGAACGTTACTGTACTGCTCGCGTGACTTACAGAAAAACTCAAGGAGCGAGAGTTTTTCTGCTGCCTTCTGTTTCGAGTCGCGGACGCGTCGACCTAAAATGTTCTGGTCGGTCGCGTATATTGAAAACAAAGCGGATTAACGGCTAATTACGGGTTTAAATAAATCGAATTAACTCGATCTTTGAACAATGCGAAAGTATGAGCCTGATGAGGGCAAATCCTAGACCTAACCCAGACCTAACATGCGTTATCCTCTAAAATATTTATCAAGACCAGGTTTAATTGAATGTTTCAGTGTGGTACCACACTACTACGTGAACCAAACCAGAAAAAAACCCAGGATCTGATCAACGAGTATGTGAAGTGTGCGAAAGTATGAGTCTGATGAGGGCAAATCACAGACCTATCCCAGACCTAACTTGCGATATCCTCTAAAATATTGATCGAAACCAGGTTTAATTGACAATTTTAGTGTGGTACCACTTTACTACGTGATCCAAAGCAGAAAAAACCCTCGATCAGGTCAGCATGCATGTTAAAACTGCGAAAGTATGAGCCTGATGATGGCAAATCCCACACCTATCCCAGACCTAACATGCGTTATCCTCTAAAATATTTATCAAGACCAGGTTTAATTGAATGTTTCAGTGCGGAACCACATTACTACGTGATGCAATCCAGAAAAAGCCTAGGATCTAGCCATCAAGTATAAGAAATATGCGAAAGAATGAGCCTGATGAGGGCAAATCCTAGACCTAACCCAGACCTAACATGCGTTATCCTCTAAAATATTGATCGCAACCAGGTTTAATGGACTGTTTCTGTGTGGTACCACACTACTACGTGATCGAAACCAGAAAAAACCCAGGATCTGTTCAACAAGTATGTGAAAAACGCGAAAGTATGAGCCTGATGAGGGCAAATCCCAGACCTATCCCAGACCTAACTTGCATTATCCTCTAAAATATTGATCGAAACCAGGTTTAATTGACTGTTTCAGTGTGGTCCCACATTACTACGTGATGCAAACCAGAAAAAACCCAGGATCCGTTCAACAAGTATGTGAAGAATGCGAAAGTATGAGTTTGATGAGTGAAAATCCCAGGCCTAACCTAGACCTAACATGCGTTATCATCAAAAATATTGATCGAAACCTGGTTTAATCGACTGTTTCAGTGTGGTACCACATTACTATGTGATCCAAACCAGAAAATAACCCAGGATCTGTTCAACGAGTATGTGAAGTGTGCGAAAGTATGAGCCTGATGAGGGCAAATCGCAGACCTATCCCAGACCTAACATGCGTTATCCTCTAAAATATTTATCAAGACCAGGTATAGTTGATTGTTTCAGTGTGGTCCCACATTACTACGCGATTCAAACCAGAAAAAACCCAGGATCCGTTCAACAAGTATGTGAAGAATGCGAAAGTATGGGTCTGATGAGTGAAAATCCCAGACCTAACCTAGACCTAACATGCGTTATCCTCTAAGATATTGATCCAAACCAGGTTTAATGGACTGTTTCAGTGTGGAAACACACTACTACGTAATCCAAACCAGAAAAAACCCAGGATCTGTTCAACAAGTATGTGAAAAACGCGAAAGTATGAGCCTGATGAGGGCAAATCCCAGACCTATCCCAGACCTAACTTGCGTTATCCTCTAAAATATTGATCGAAACCAGGCTTAATTGACAGTTTCAGTGTGGTACCACATTACTACGTGATCCAATCCAGAAATAGCCCAGGATCTAGCCATGAAGTATGAGAAATAGGCGAAAGTATGAGCCTGACGAGGGCAAATCCTAGACCTAACCCAGACCTAACATGCGTTATCCTCTAAAATATTTATCAAGACCAGGTTTAATTGATTGTTTCAGTGTGGTCCCACATTACTACGTGATCCAAACCAGAAAAAACCCAGGATCCGTTCAACAAGTATGTGAAGAATGCGAAAGTATGAGTCTGATGAGTGAAAATCCCAGGCCTGACCTAGACCTAACATGCGTTATCCTCTAAAATATTGAGCGAAACCAGGTTTAATGGACTGTTTCAGTGTGGTACCACACTACTACGGGATCCAAACCAGAAAAAACCCAGGATCTGTTCAATAAGTATGGGAAAAACGCGAAAGTATGAGCCTGATGAGGGCAAATCCTAGACCTAACCCAGACCTAACATGCGTTATCCTCTAAAATATTGATCGAAACCAGGTTTAATTGAATGTTTCAGTGCGGAACCACATTACTACGTGATGCAATCCAGAAAAAGCCTAGGATCTAGCCATCAAGTATAAGAAATATGCGAAAGAATGAGCCTGATGAGGGCAAATCCTAGACCTAACCCAGACCTAACATGCGTTATCCTCTAAAATATTGGTCGCAACCAGGTTTAATGGACTGTTTCTGTGTGGTACCACACTACTACGTGATCCAAACCAGAAAAAACCCAGGATCTGTTCAACAAGTATGTGAAAAACGCGAAAGTATGAGCCTGATGAGGGCAAATCCCAGACCTATCCCAGACCTAACTTGCGTTATCCTCTAAAATATTGATCGAAACCAGGTTTAATTGACTGTTTCAGTGTGGTCCCACGTTACTAGGTGATGCAAACCAGAAAAAACCCAGGATCCGTTCAACAAGTATGTGAAGAATGCGAAAGTATGAGTTTGATGAGTGAAAATCCCAGGCCTAACCTAGACCTAACATGCGTTATCATCAAAAATATTGATCGAAACCTGGTTTAATCGACTGTTTCAGTGTGGTACCACATTACTATGTGATCCAAACCAGAAAATAACCCAGGATCTGTTCAACGAGTATGTGAAGTGTGCGAAAGTATGAGCCTGATGAGGGCAAATCGCAGACCTATCCCAGACCTAACATGCGTTATCCTCTAAAATATTTATCAAGACCAGGTATAGTTGATTGTTTCAGTGTGGTCCCACATTACTACGCGATTCAAACCAGAAAAAACCCAGGATCCGTTCAACAAGTATGTGAAGAATGCGAAAGTATGGGTCTGATGAGTGAAAATCCCAGACCTAACCTAGACCTAACATGCGTTATCCTCTAAGATATTGATCCAAACCAGGTTTAATGGACTGTTTCAGTGTGGAAACACACTACTACGTAATCCAAACCAGAAAAAACCCAGGATCTGTTCAACAAGTATGTGAAAAACGCGAAAGTATGAGCCTGATGAGGGCAAATCCCAGACCTATCCCAGACCTAACTTGCGTTATCCTCTAAAATATTGATCGAAACCAGGCTTAATTGACAGTTTCAGTGTGGTACCACATTACTACGTGATCCAATCCAGAAATAGCCCAGGATCTAGCCATGATGTATGAGAAATATGCGAAAGTATGAGCCTGACGAGGGCAAATCCTAGACCTAACCCAGACCTAACATGCGTTATCCTCTAAAATATTTATCAAGACCAGGTTTAATTGATTGTTTCAGTGTGGTCCCACATTACTACGTGATCCAAACCAGAAAAAACCCAGGATCCGTTCAACAAGTATGTGAAGAATGCGAAAGTATGAGTCTGATGAGTGAAAATCCCAGGCCTGACCTAGACCTAACATGCGTTATCCCCTAAAATATTGATCGAAACCTGGTTTAATCGACTGTTTCAGTGTGGTACCACATTACTATGTGATCCAAACCAGAAAATAACCCAGGATCTGTTCAACGAGTATGTGAAGTGTGCGAAAGTATGAGTCTGATGAGGGCAAATCCCAGACCTATCCCAGACCTAACATGCGTTATCCTCTAAAATATTTATCAAGACCAGGTTTAGTTGATTGTTTCAGTGTGGTCCCACATTACTACGCGATCCCAACCAGAAAAAACCCAGGATCCGTTCAACAAGTATGTGAAGAATGCGAAAGTATGGGTCTGATGAGTGAAAATCCCAGACCTAACCTAGACCTAACATGAATTATTCTCTAAAATATTGGTCGAAACCAGGTTTAATTGACTGTTTCAGTGTGGTCCCACATTACTACGTGATCCAAACCAGAAAAAACCCAGGATCTGTTCAACAAGTATGTGAAAAACGCGAAAGTATGAGTCTGATGAGTGAAAATCCCAGGCCTGACCTAGACCTAACATGCGTTATCCTCTAAAATATTGATCGAAACCTGGTTTAATCGACTGTTTCAGTGTGGTACCACATTACTATGTGTTCCAAACCAGAAAATAACCCAGGATCTGTTCAACGAGTATGTGAAGTGTGCGAAAGTATGAGTCTGATGAGGGCAAATCCCAGACCTATCCCAGACCTAACATGCGTTATCCTCTAAAATATTTATCAAGACCAGGTTTAGTTGATTGTTTCAGTGTGGTCCCACATTACTACGCGATCCCAACCAGAAAAAACCCAGGATCCGTTCAACAAGTATGTGAAGAATGCGAAAGTATGGGTCTGATGAGTGAAAATCCCAGACCTAACCTAGACCTAACATGAATTATTCTCTAAAATATTGGTCGAAACCAGGTTTAATTGATTGTTTCAGTGTGGTCCCACATTACTACGTGATCCAAACCAGAAAAAACCCAGGATCCGTTCAACAAGTATGTGAAGAATGCGAAAGTATGAGTCTGATGAGTGAAAATCCCAGGCCTGACCTAGACCTAACATGCGTTATCCCCTAAAATATTGATCGAAACCTGGTTTAATCGACTGTTTCAGTGTGGTACCACATTACTATGTGATCCAAACCAGAAAATAACCCAGGATCTGTTCAACGAGTATGTGAAGTGTGCGAAAGTATGAGTCTGATGAGGGCAAATCCCAGACCTATCCCAGACCTAACATGCGTTATCCTCTAAAATATTTATCAAGACCAGGTTTAGTTGATTGTTTCAGTGTGGTCCCACATTACTACGCGATCCCAACCAGAAAAAACCCAGGATCCGTTCAACAAGTATGTGAAGAATGCGAAAGTATGGGTCTGATGAGTGAAAATCCCAGACCTAACCTAGACCTAACATGAATTATTCTCTAAAATATTGGTCGAAACCTGGTTTAATCGACTGTTTCAGTGTGGTACCACATTACTATGTGTTCCAAACCAGAAAATAACCCAGGATCTGTTCAACGAGTATGTGAAGTGTGCGAAAGTATGAGTCTGATGAGGGCAAATCCCAGACCTATCCCAGACCTAACATGCGTTATCCTCTAAAATATTTATCAAGACCAGGTTTAGTTGATTGTTTCAGTGTGGTCCCACATTACTACGCGATCCCAACCAGAAAAAACCCAGGATCCGTTCAACAAGCATGTGAAGAATGCGAAAGTATGGGTCTGATGAGTGAAAATCCCAGACCTAACCTAGACCTAACATGAATTATTCTCTAAAATATTGGTCGAAACCAGGTTTAATTGACTGTTTCAGTGTGGTCCCACATTACTACGTGATCCAAACCAGAAAAAACCCAGGATCTGTTCAACAAGTATGTGAAGAATGCGAAACTATGAGTCTGATGAGTGAAAATCCCAGGCCTGACCTAGACCTAACATGCGTTATCCTCTAAAATATTGATCGAAACCTGGTTTAATCGACTGTTTCAGTGTGGTACCACATTACTACGTGATCCAATCCAGAAATAGCCCAGGATCTAGCCATGATGTATGAGAAATATGCGAAAGTATGAGCCTGACGAGGGCAAATCCTAGACCTAACCCAGACCTAACATGCGTTATCCTCTAAAATATTTATCAAGACCAGGTTTAATTGATTGTTTCAGTGTGGTCCCACATTACTACGTGATCCAAACCAGAAAAAACCCAGGATCCGTTCAACAAGTATGTGAAGAATGCGAAAGTATGAGTCTGATGAGTGAAAATCCCAGGCCTGACCTAGACCTAACATGCGTTATCCCCTAAAATATTGATCGAAACCTGGTTTAATCGACTGTTTCAGTGTGGTACCACATTACTATGTGATCCAAACCAGAAAATAACCCAGGATCTGTTCAACGAGTATGTGAAGTGTGCGAAAGTATGAGTCTGATGAGGGCAAATCCCAGACCTATCCCAGACCTAACATGCGTTATCCTCTAAAATATTTATCAAGACCAGGTTTAGTTGATTGTTTCAGTGTGGTCCCACATTACTACGCGATCCCAACCAGAAAAAACCCAGGATCCGTTCAACAAGTATGTGAAGAATGCGAAAGTATGGGTCTGATGAGTGAAAATCCCAGACCTAACCTAGACCTAACATGAATTATTCTCTAAAATATTGGTCGAAACCAGGTTTAATTGACTGTTTCAGTGTGGTCCCACATTACTACGTGATCCAAACCAGAAAAAACCCAGGATCTGTTCAACAAGTATGTGAAAAACGCGAAAGTATGAGTCTGATGAGTGAAAATCCCAGGCCTGACCTAGACCTAACATGCGTTATCCTCTAAAATATTGATCGAAACCTGGTTTAATCGACTGTTTCAGTGTGGTACCACATTACTATGTGTTCCAAACCAGAAAATAACCCAGGATCTGTTCAACGAGTATGTGAAGTGTGCGAAAGTATGAGTCTGATGAGGGCAAATCCCAGACCTATCCCAGACCTAACATGCGTTATCCTCTAAAATATTTATCAAGACCAGGTTTAGTTGATTGTTTCAGTGTGGTCCCACATTACTACGCGATCCCAACCAGAAAAAACCCAGGATCCGTTCAACAAGTATGTGAAGAATGCGAAAGTATGGGTCTGATGAGTGAAAATCCCAGACCTAACCTAGACCTAACATGAATTATTCTCTAAAATATTGGTCGAAACCAGGTTTAATTGACTGTTTCAGTGTGGTCCCACATTACTACGTGATCCAAACCAGAAAAAACCCAGGATCTGTTCAACAAGTATGTGAAGAATGCGAAAGTATGAGTCTGATGAGTGAAAATCCCAGGCCTGACCTAGACCTAACATGCGTTATCCTCTAAAATATTGATCGAAACCTGGTTTAATCGACTGTTTCAGTGTGGTACCACATTACTATGTGTTCCAATCCAGAAATAGCCCAGGATCTAGCCATGAAGTATGAGAAATATGCGAAAGTATGAGCCTGACGAGGGCAAATCCTAGACCTAACCCAGACCTAACATGCGTTATCCTCTAAAATATTTATCAAGACCAGGTTTAATTGATTGTTTCAGTGTGGTCCCACATTACTACGTGGTCCAAACCAGAAAAAACCCAGGATCTGTTCAACGAGTATGTGAAGTGTGCGAAAGTATGAGTCTGATGAGGGCAAATCCCAGACCTATCCCAGACCTAACATGCGTTATCCTCTAAAATATTTATCAAGACCACGTTTAGTTGATTGTTTCAGTGTGGTCCCACATTACTACTCGATCCCAACCAGAAAAAACCCAGGATCCGTTCAACAAGTATGTGAAGAATGCGAAAGTATGAGTCTGATGAGTGAAAATCCCAGACCTAACCTAGACCTAACATGCGTTATCCTCTAAGATATTGATCCAAACCAGGTTTAATGGACTGTTTCAGTGTGGAAACACACTACTACGTAATCCAAACCAGAAAAAACCCAGGATCTGTTCAACAAGTATGTGAAAAACGCGAAAGTATGAGCCTGACGAGGGCAAATCCTAGACCTAACCCAGACCTAACATGCGTTATCCTCTAAAATATTTATCAAGACCAGGTTTAATTGATTGTTTCAGTGTGGTCCCACATTACTACGTGGTCCAAACCAGAAAAAACCCAGGATCTGTTCAACGAGTATGTGAAGTGTGCGAAAGTATGAGTCTGATGAGGGCAAATCCCAGACCTATCCCAGACCTAACATGCGTTATCCTCTAAAATATTTATCAAGACCACGTTTAGTTGATTGTTTCAGTGTGGTCCCACATTACTACTCGATCCCAACCAGAAAAAACCCAGGATCCGTTCAACAAGTATGTGAAGAATGCGAAAGTATGGGTCTGATGAGTGAAAATCCCAGACCTAACCTAGACCTAACATGAATTATTCTCTAAAATATTGGTCGAAACCAGGTTTAATTGACTGTTTCAGTGTGGTCCCACATTACTACGTGATCCAAACCAGAAAAAACCCAGGATCTGTTCAACAAGTATGTGAAAAACGCGAAAGTATGAGCCTGATGAGGGCAAATCCCAGACCTATCCCAGACCTAACTTGCGTTATCCTCTAAAATATTGATCGAAACCAGGCTTAATTGACAGTTTCAGTGTGGTACCACATTACTACGTGATCCAATCCAGAAATAGCCCAGGATCTAGCCATGATGTATGAGAAATATGCGAAAGTATGAGCCTGACGAGGGCAAATCCTAGACCTAACCTAGACCTAACATGCGTTATCCTCTAAAATATTTATCAAGACCAGGTTTAATTGATTGTTTCAGTGTGGTCCCACATTACTACGTGATCCAAACCAGAAAAAACCCAGGATCCGTTCAACAAGTATGTGATGAATGCGAAAGTATGAGTCTGATGTGTGAAAATCCCAGGCCTGACCTAGACCTAACATGCGTTATCCTCTAAAATATTGATCGAAACCTGGTTTAATCGACTGTTTCAGTGTGGTACCACATTACTATGTGATCCAAACCAGAAAATAACCCAGGATCTGTTCAACGAGTATGTGAAGTGTGCGAAAGTATGAGTCTGATGAGGGCAAATCCCAGACCTATCCCAGACCTAACATGCGTTATCCTCTAAAATATTTATCAAGACCAGGTTTAGTTGATTGTTTCAGTGTGGTCCCACATTACTACGCGATCCCAACCAGAAAAAACCCAGGATCCGTTCAACAAGTATGTGAAGAATGCGAAAGTATGGGTCTGATGAGTGAAAATCCCAGACCTAACCTAGACCTAACATGAATTATTCTCTAAAATATTGGTCGAAACCAGGTTTAATTGACTGTTTCAGTGTGGTCCCACATTACTACGTGATCCAAACCAGAAAAAACCCAGGATCCGTTCAACAAGTATGTGAAGAATGCGAAAGTATGAGCCTGATGAGGGCAAATCCCAGACCTATCCCAGACCTAACTTGCGTTATCCTCTAAAATATTGATCGAAACCAGGCTTAATTGACAGTTTCAGTGTGGTACCACATTACTACGTGATCCAATCCAGAAATAGCCCAGGATCTAGCCATGATGTATGAGAAATATGCGAAAGTATGAGCCTGACGAGGGCAAATCCTAGACCTAACCCAGACCTAACATGCGTTATCCTCTAAAATATTTATCAAGACCAGGTATAGTTGATTGTTTCAGTGTGGTCCCACATTACTATGCGATCCAAACCAGAAAAAACCCAGGATCCGTTCAACAAGTATGTGAAGAATGCGAAAGTATGGGTCTGATGAGTGAAAATCCCAGACCTAACCTAGACCTAACATGCGTTATCCTCTAAGATATTGATCCAAACCAGGTTTAATGGACTGTTTCAGTGTGGAAACACACTACTACGTAATCCAAACCAGAAAAAACCCAGGATCTGTTCAACAGGTATGTGAAAAACGCGAAAGTATGAGCCTGATGAGGGCAAATCCCAGACCTATCCCAGACCTAACTTGCGTTATCCTCTAAAATATTGATCGAAACCAGGCTTAATTGACAGTTTCAGTGTGGTACCACATTACTACGTGATCCAATCCAGAAATAGCCCAGGATCTAGCCATGATGTATGAGAAATATGCGAAAGTATGAGCCTGACGAGGGCAAATCCTAGACCTAACCCAGACCTAACATGCGTTATCCTCTAAAATATTTATCAAGACCAGGTTTAATTGATTGTTTCAGTGTGGTCCCACATTACTACGTGATCCAAACCAGAAAAAACCCAGGATCCGTTCGACAAGTATGTGAAGAATGCGAAAGTATGAGTCTGATGAGTGAAAATCCCAGGCCTGACCTAGACCTAAGATGCGTTATCCTCTAAAATATTGATCGAAACCTGGTTTAATCGACTGTTTCAGTGTGGTACCACATTACTATGTGTTCCAAACCAGAAAATAACCCAGGATCTGTTCAACGAGTATGTGAAGTGTGCGAAAGTATGAGTCTGATGAGGGCAAATCCCAGACCTATCCCAGACCTAACATGCGTTATCCTCTAAAATATTTATCAAGACCAGGTTTAGTTGATTGTTTCAGTGTGGTCCCACATTACTACGCGATCCCAACCAGAAAAAACCCAGGATCCGTTCAACAAGTATGTGAAGAATGCGAAAGTATGGGTCTGATGAGTGAAAATCCCAGACCTAACCTAGACCTAACATGAATTATTCTCTAAAATATTGGTCGAAACCAGGTTTAATTGACTGTTTCAGTGTGGTCCCACATTACTACGTGATCCAAACCAGAAAAAACCCAGGATCTGTTCAACAAGTATGTGAAGAATGCGAAAGTATGAGTCTGATGAGTGAAAATCCCAGGCCTGACCTAGACCTAACATGCGTTATCCTCTAAAATATTGATCGAAACCTGGTTTAATCGACTGTTTCAGTGTGGTACCACATTACTATGTGTTCCAATCCAGAAATAGCCCAGGATCTAGCCATGAAGTATGAGAAATATGCGAAAGTATGAGCCTGACGAGGGCAAATCCTAGACCTAACCCAGACCTAACATGCGTTATCCTCTAAAATATTTATCAAGACCAGGTTTAATTGATTGTTTCAGTGTGGTCCCACATTACTACGTGATCCAAACCAGAAAAAACCCAGGATCCGTTCAACAAGTATGTGAAGAATGCGAAAGTGTGAGTCTGATGAGTGAAAATCCCAGACCTAACCTAGACCTAACATGCGTTATCCTCTAAGATATTGATCCAAACCAGGTTTAATGGACTGTTTCAGTGTGGAAACACACTACTACGTAATCCAAACCAGAAAAAACCCAGGATCTGTTCAACAAGTATGTGAAAAACGCGAAAGTATGAGCCTGATGAGGGCAAATCCCAGACCTATCCCAGACCTAACTTGCGTTATCCTCTAAAATATTGATCGAAACCAGGCTTAATTGACAGTTTCAGTGTGGTACCACATTACTACGTGATCCAATCCAGAAATAGCCCAGGATCTAGCCATGATGTATGAGAAATATGCGAAAGTATGAGCCTGACGAGGGCAAATCCTAGACCTAACCCAGACCTAACATGCGTTATCCTCTAAAATATTTATCAAGACCAGGTTTAATTGATTGTTTCAGTGTGGTCCCACATTACTACGTGATCCAAACCAGAAAAAACCCAGGATCCGTTCAACAAGTATGTGAAGAATGCGAAAGTATGAGTCTGATGAGTGAAAATCCCAGGCCTGACCTAGACCTAACATGCGTTATCCTCTAAAATATTGATCGAAACCTGGTTTAATCGACTGTTTCAGTGTGGTACCACATTACTATGTGATCCAAACCAGAAAATAACCCAGGATCTGTTCAACGAGTATGTGAAGTGTGCGAAAGTATGAGTCTGATGAGGGCAAATCCCAGACCTATCCCAGACCTAACATGCGTTATCCTCTAAAATATTTATCAAGACCACGTTTAGTTGATTGTTTCAGTGTGGTCCCACATTACTACTCGATCCCAACCAGAAAAAACCCAGGATCCGTTCAACAAGTATGTGAAGAATGCGAAAGTATGGGTCTGATGAGTGAAAATCCCAGACCTAACCTAGACCTAACATGAATTATTCTCTAAAATATTGGTCGAAACCAGGTTTAATTGACTGTTTCAGTGTGGTCCCACATTACTACGTGATCCAAACCAGAAAAAACCCAGGATCTGTTCAACAAGTATGTGAAAAACGCGAAAGTATGAGCCTGATGAGGGCAAATCCCAGACCTATCCCAGACCTAACTTGCGTTATCCTCTAAAATATTGATCGAAACCAGGCTTAATTGACAGTTTCAGTGTGGTACCACATTACTACGTGATCCAATCCAGAAATAGCCCAGGATCTAGCCATGATGTATGAGAAATATGCGAAAGTATGAGCCTGACGAGGGCAAATCCTAGACCTAACCTAGACCTAACATGCGTTATCCTCTAAAATATTTATCAAGACCAGGTTTAATTGATTGTTTCAGTGTGGTCCCACATTACTACGTGATCCAAACCAGAAAAAACCCAGGATCCGTTCAACAAGTATGTGATGAATGCGAAAGTATGAGTCTGATGTGTGAAAATCCCAGGCCTGGCCTAGACCTAACATGCGTTATCCTCTAAAATATTGATCGAAACCTGGTTTAATCGACTGTTTCAGAGTGGTACCACATTACTATGTGATCCAAACCAGAAAATAACCCAGGATCTGTTCAACGAGTATGTGAAGTGTGCGAAAGTATGAGTCTGATGAGGGCAAATCCCAGACCTATCCCAGACCTAACATGCGTTATCCTCTAAAATATTTATCAAGACCAGGTTTAGTTGATTGTTTCAGTGTGGTCCCACATTACTACGCGATCCCAACCAGAAAAAACCCAGGATCCGTTCAACAAGTATGTGAAGAATGCGAAAGTATGGGTCTGATGAGTGAAAATCCCAGACCTAACCTAGACCTAACATGAATTATTCTCTAAAATATTGGTCGAAACCAGGTTTAATTGACTGTTTCAGTGTGGTCCCACATTACTACGTGATCCAAACCAGAAAAAACCCAGGATCCGTTCAACAAGTATGTGAAGAATGCGAAAGTATGAGCCTGATGAGGGCAAATCCCAGACCTATCCCAGACCTAACTTGCGTTATCCTCTAAAATATTGATCGAAACCAGGCTTAATTGACAGTTTCAGTGTGGTACCACATTACTACGTGATCCAATCCAGAAATAGCCCAGGATCTAGCCATGATGTATGAGAAATATGCGAAAGTATGAGCCTGACGAGGGCAAATCCTAGACCTAACCCAGACCTAACATGCGTTATCCTCTAAAATATTTATCAAGACCAGGTATAGTTGATTGTTTCAGTGTGGTCCCACATTACTATGCGATCCAAACCAGAAAAAACCCAGGATCCGTTCAACAAGTATGTGAAGAATGCGAAAGTATGGGTCTGATGAGTGAAAATCCCAGACCTAACCTAGACCTAACATGCGTTATCCTCTAAGATATTGATCCAAACCAGGTTTAATGGACTGTTTCAGTGTGGAAACACACTACTACGTAATCCAAACCAGAAAAAACCCAGGATCTGTTCAACAGGTATGTGAAAAACGCGAAAGTATGAGCCTGATGAGGGCAAATCCCAGACCTATCCCAGACCTAACTTGCGTTATCCTCTAAAATATTGATCGAAACCAGGCTTAATTGACAGTTTCAGTGTGGTACCACATTACTACGTGATCCAATCCAGAAATAGCCCAGGATCTAGCCATGATGTATGAGAAATATGCGAAAGTATGAGCCTGACGAGGGCAAATCCTAGACCTAACCCAGACCTAACATGCGTTATCCTCTAAAATATTTATCAAGACCAGGTTTAATTGATTGTTTCAGTGTGGTCCCACATTACTACGTGATCCAAACCAGAAAAAACCCAGGATCCGTTCGACAAGTATGTGAAGAATGCGAAAGTATGAGTCTGATGAGTGAAAATCCCAGGCCTGACCTAGACCTAACATGCGTTATCCTCTAAAATATTGATCGAAACCTGGTTTAATCGACTGTTTCAGTGTGGTACCACATTACTATGTGTTCCAAACCAGAAAATAACCCAGGATCTGTTCAACGAGTATGTGAAGTGTGCGAAAGTATGAGTCTGATGAGGGCAAATCCCAGACCTATCCCAGACCTAACATGCGTTATCCTCTAAAATATTTATCAAGACCAGGTTTAATTGACAGTTTCAGTGTGGTACCACATTACTACGTGATCCAATCCAGAAATAGCCCAGGATCTAGCCATGAAGTATGAGAAATATGCGAAAGTATGAGCCTGACGAGGGCAAATCCTAGACCTAACCCAGACCTAACATGCGTTATCCTCTAAAATATTTATCAAGACCAGGTTTAATTGATTGTTTCAGTGTGGTCCCACATTACTACGTGATCCAAACCAGAAAAAACCCAGGATCCGTTCAACAAGTATGTGAAGAATGCGAAAGTGTGAGTCTGATGAGTGAAAATCCCAGACCTAACCTAGACCTAACATGCGTTATCCTCTAAGATATTGATCCAAACCAGGTTTAATGGACTGTTTCAGTGTGGAAACACACTACTACGTAATCCAAACCAGAAAAAACCCAGGATCTGTTCAACAAGTATGTGAAAAACGCGAAAGTATGAGCCTGATGAGGGCAAATCCCAGACCTATCCCAGACCTAACTTGCGTTAACCTCTAAAATATTGATCGAAACCAGGCTTAATTGACAGTTTCAGTGTGGTACCACATTACTACGTGATCCAATCCAGAAATAGCCCAGGATCTAGCCATGATGTATGAGAAATATGCGAAAGTATGAGCCTGACGAGGGCAAATCCTAGACCTAACCCAGACCTAACATGCGTTATCCTCTAAAATATTTATCAAGACCAGGTTTAATTGATTGTTTCAGTGTGGTCCCACATTACTACGTGATCCAAACCAGAAAAAACCCAGGATCCGTTCAACAAGTATGTGAAGAATGCGAAAGTATGGGTCTGATGAGTGAAAATCCCAGACCTAACCTAGACCTAACATGAATTATTCTCTAAAATATTGGTCGAAACCAGGTTTAATTGACTGTTTCAGTGTGGTCCCACATTACTACGTGATCCAAACCAGAAAAAACCCAGGATCCGTTCAACAAGTATGTGAAGAATGCGAAAGTATGAGCCTGATGAGGGCGAATCCCAGACCTATCCCAGACCTAACTTGCGTTATCCTCTAAAATATTGATCGAAACCAGGCTTAATTGACAGTTTCAGTGTGGTACCACATTACTACGTGATCCAATCCAGAAATAGCCCAGGATCTAGCCATGATGTATGAGAAATATGCGAAAGTATGAGCCTGACGAGGGCAAATCCTAGACCTAACCCAGACCTAACATGCGTTATCCTCTAAAATATTTATCAAGACCAGGTATAGTTGATTGTTTCAGTGTGGTCCCACATTACTATGCGATCCAAACCAGAAAAAACCCAGGATCCGTTCAACAAGTATGTGAAGAATGCGAAAGTATGGGTCTGATGAGTGAAAATCCCAGACCTAACCTAGACCTAACATGCGTTATCCTCTAAGATATTGATCCAAACCAGGTTTAATGGACTGTTTCAGTGTGGAAACACACTACTACGTAATCCAAACCAGAAAAAACCCAGGATCTGTTCAACAGGTATGTGAAAAACGCGAAAGTATGAGCCTGATGAGGGCAAATCCCAGACCTATCCCAGACCTAACTTGCGTTATCCTCTAAAATATTGATCGAAACCAGGCTTAATTGACAGTTTCAGTGTGGTACCACATTACTACGTGATCCAATCCAGAAATAGCCCAGGATCTAGCCATGATGTATGAGAAATATGCGAAAGTATGAGCCTGACGAGGGCAAATCCTAGACCTAACCCAGACCTAACATGCGTTATCCTCTAAAATATTTATCAAGACCAGGTTTAATTGATTGTTTCAGTGTGGTCCCACATTACTACGTGATCCAAACCAGAAAAAACCCAGGATCCGTTCGACAAGTATGTGAAGAATGCGAAAGTATGAGTCTGATGAGTGAAAATCCCAGGCCTGACCTAGACCTAACATGCGTTATCCTCTAAAATATTGATCGAAACCTGGTTTAATCGACTGTTTCAGTGTGGTACCACATTACTATGTGTTCCAAACCAGAAAATAACCCAGGATCTGTTCAACGAGTATGTGAAGTGTGCGAAAGTATGAGTCTGATGAGGGCAAATCCCAGACCTATCCCAGACCTAACATGCGTTATCCTCTAAAATATTTATCAAGACCAGGTTTAGTTGATTGTTTCAGTGTGGTCCCACATTACTACGCGATCCCAACCAGAAAAAACCCAGGATCCGTTCAACAAGTATGTGAAGAATGCGAAAGTATGGGTCTGATGAGTGAAAATCCCAGACCTAACCTAGACCTAACATGAATTATTCTCTAAAATATTGGTCGAAACCAGGTTTAATTGACTGTTTCAGTGTGGTCCCACATTACTACGTGATCCAAACCAGAAAAAACCCAGGATCTGTTCAACAAGTATGTGAAGAATGCGAAAGTATGAGTCTGATGAGTGAAAATCCCAGGCCTGACCTAGACCTAACATGCGTTATCCTCTAAAATATTGATCGAAACCTGGTTTAATCGACTGTTTCAGTGTGGTACCACATTACTATGTGTTCCAATCCAGAAATAGCCCAGGATCTAGCCATGAAGTATGAGAAATATGCGAAAGTATGAGCCTGACGAGGGCAAATCCTAGACCTAACCCAGACCTAACATGCGTTATCCTCTAAAATATTTATCAAGACCAGGTTTAATTGATTGTTTCAGTGTGGTCCCACATTACTACGTGATCCAAACCAGAAAAAACCCAGGATCCGTTCAACAAGTATGTGAAGAATGCGAAAGTGTGAGTCTGATGAGTGAAAATCCCAGACCTAACCTAGACCTAACATGCGTTATCCTCTAAGATATTGATCCAAACCAGGTTTAATGGACTGTTTCAGTGTGGAAACACACTACTACGTAATCCAAACCAGAAAAAACCCAGGATCTGTTCAACAAGTATGTGAAAAACGCGAAAGTATGAGCCTGATGAGGGCAAATCCCAGACCTATCCCAGACCTAACTTGCGTTATCCTCTAAAATATTGATCGAAACCAGGCTTAATTGACAGTTTCAGTGTGGTACCACATTACTACGTGATCCAATCCAGAAATAGCCCAGGATCTAGCCATGATGTATGAGAAATATGCGAAAGTATGAGCCTGACGAGGGCAAATCCTAGACCTAACCCAGACCTAACATGCGTTATCCTCTAAAATATTTATCAAGACCAGGTTTAATTGATTGTTTCAGTGTGGTCCCACATTACTACGTGATCCAAACCAGAAAAAACCCAGGATCCGTTCAACAAGTATGTGAAGAATGCGAAAGTATGAGTCTGATGAGTGAAAATCCCAGGCCTGACCTAGACCTAACATGCGTTATCCTCTAAAATATTGATCGAAACCTGGTTTAATCGACTGTTTCAGTGTGGTACCACATTACTATGTGATCCAAACCAGAAAATAACCCAGGATCTGTTCAACGAGTATGTGAAGTGTGCGAAAGTATGAGTCTGATGAGGGCAAATCCCAGACCTATCCCAGACCTAACATGCGTTATCCTCTAAAATATTTATCAAGACCAGGTTTAGTTGATTGTTTCAGTGTGGTCCCACATTACTACGCGATCCCAACCAGAAAAAACCCAGGATCCGTTCAACAAGTATGTGAAGAATGCGAAAGTATGGGTCTGATGAGTGAAAATCCCAGACCTAACCTAGACCTAACATGAATTATTCTCTAAAATATTGGTCGAAACCAGGTTTAATTGACTGTTTCAGTGTGGTCCCACATTACTACGTGATCCAAACCAGAAAAAACACAGGATCTGTTCAACAAGTATGTGAAAAACGCGAAAGTATGAGCCTGATGAGGGCAAATCCCAGACCTATCCCAGACCTAACTTGCGTTATCCTCTAAAATATTGATCGAAACCAGGCTTAATTGACAGTTTCAGTGTGGTACCACATTACTACGTGATCCAATCCAGAAATAGCCCAGGATCTAGCCATGATGCATGAGAAATATGCGAAAGTATGAGCCTGACGAGGGCAAATCCTAGACCTAACCTAGACCTAACATGCGTTATCCTCTAAAATATTTATCAAGACCAGGTTTAATTGATTGTTTCAGTGTGGTCCCACATTACTACGTGATCCAAACCAGAAAAAACCCAGGATCCGTTCAACAAGTATGTGAAGAATGCGAAAGTATGAGTCTGATGAGTGGAAATCCCAGGCCTGACCTAGACCTAACATGCGTTATCCTCTAAAATATTGAGCGAAACCAGGTTTAATGGACTGTTTCAGTGTGGTACCACACTACTACGGGATCCAAACCAGAAAATAACACAGGATCTGTTCAACGAGTATGTGAAGTGTGCGAAAGTATGAGTCTGATGAGGGCAAATCCCAGACCTATCCCAGACCTAACATGCGTTATCCTCTAAAATATTTATCAAGACCAGGTTTAGTTGATTGTTTCAGTGTGGTCCCACATTACTACGCGATCCCAACCAGAAAAAACCCAGGATCCGTTCAACAAGTATGTGAAGAATGCGAAAGTATGGGTCTGATGAGTGAAAATCCCAGACCTAACCTAGACCTAACATGAATTATTCTCTAAAATATTGGTCGAAACCAGGTTTAATTGACTGTTTCAGTGTGGTCCCACATTACTACGTGATCCAAACCAGAAAAAACACAGGATCTGTTCAACAAGTATGTGAAAAACGCGAAAGTATGAGCCTGATGAGGGCAAATCCCAGACCTATCCCAGACCTAACTTGCGTTATCCTCTAAAATATTGATCGAAACCAGGCTTAATTGACAGTTTCAGTGTGGTACCACATTACTACGTGATCCAATCCAGAAATAGCCCAGGATCTAGCCATGATGCATGAGAAATATGCGAAAGTATGAGCCTGACGAGGGCAAATCCTAGACCTAACCTAGACCTAACATGCGTTATCCTCTAAAATATTTATCAAGACCAGGTTTAATTGATTGTTTCAGTGTGGTCCCACATTACTACGTGATCCAAACCAGAAAAAACCCAGGATCCGTTCAACAAGTATGTGAAGAATGCGAAAGTATGAGTCTGATGAGTGGAAATCCCAGGCCTGACCTAGACCTAACATGCGTTATCCTCTAAAATATTGAGCGAAACCAGGTTTAATGGACTGTTTCAGTGTGGTACCACACTACTACGGGATCCAAACCAGAAAATAACACAGGATCTGTTCAACGAGTATGTGAAGTGTGCGAAAGTATGAGTCTGATGAGGGCAAATCCCAGACCTATCCCAGACCTAACATGCGTTATCCTCTAAAATATTTATCAAGACCAGGTTTAGTTGATTGTTTCAGTGTGGTCCCACATTACTACGCGATCCCAACCAGAAAAAACCCAGGATCCGTTCAACAAGTATGTGAAGAATGCGAAAGTATGGGTCTGATGAGTGAAAATCCCAGACCTAACCTAGACCTAACATGAATTATTCTCTAAAATATTGGTCGAAACCAGGTTTAATTGACTGTTTCAGTGTGGTCCCACATTACTACGTGATCCAAACCAGAAAAAACCCAGGATCTGTTCAACAAGTATGTGAAAAACGCGAAAGTATGAGCCTGATGAGGGCAAATCCCAGACCTATCCCAGACCTAACTTGCGTTATCCTCTAAAATATTGATCGAAACCAGGCTTAATTGACAGTTTCAGTGTGGTACCACATTACTACGTGTTCCAATCCAGAAATAGCCCAGGATCTAGCCATGAAGTATGAGAAATATGCGAAAGTATGAGCCTGACGAGGGCAAATCCTAGACCTAACCCAGACCTAACATGCGTTATCCTCTAAAATATTTATCAAGACCAGGTTTAATTGATTGTTTCAGTGTGGTCCCACATTACTACGTGATCCAAACCAGAAAAAACCCAGGATCCGTTCAACAAGTATGTGAAGAATGCGAAAGTATGAGTCTGATGAGTGAAAATCCCAGACCTAACCTAGACCTAACATGCGTTATCCTCTAAGATATTGATCCAAACCAGGTTTAATGGACTGTTTCAGTGTGGAAACACACTACTACGTAATCCAAACCAGAAAAACCCCAGGATCTGTTCAACAAGTATGTGAAAAACGCGAAAGTATGAGCCTGATGAGGGCAAATCCCAGACCTATCCCAGACCTAACTTGCGTTATCCTCTAAAATATTGATCGAAACCAGGCTTAATTGACAGTTTCAGTGTGGTACCACATTACTACGTGATCCAATCCAGAAATAGCCCAGGATCTAGCCATGATGTATGAGAAATATGCGAAAGTATGAGCCTGACGAGGGCAAATCCTAGACCTAACCCAGACCTAACATGCGTTATCCTCTAAAATATTTATCAAGACCAGGTTTAATTGATTGTTTCAGTGTGGTCCCACATTACTACGTGATCCAAACCAGAAAAAACCCAGGATCCGTTCAACAAGTATGTGAAGAATGCGAAAGTATGAGTCTGATGAGTGAAAATCCCAGGCCTGACCTAGACCTAACATGCGTTACCCTCTAAAATATTGATCGAAACCTGGTTTAATCGACTGTTTCAGTGTGGTACCACATTACTATGTGATCCAAACCAGAAAATAACCCAGGATCTGTTCAACGAGTATGTGAAGTGTGCGAAAGCATGAGTCTGATGAGGGCAAATCCCAGACCTATCCCAGACCTAACATGCGTTATCCTCTAAAATATTTATCAAGACCAGGTTTAGTTGATTGTTTCAGTGTGGTCCCACATTACTACGCGATCCCAACCAGAAAAAACCCAGGATCCGTTCAACAAGTATGTGAAGAATGCGAAAGTATGGGTCTGATGAGTGAAAATCCCAGACCTAACCTAGACCTAACATGAATTATTCTCTAAAATATTGGTCGAAACCAGGTTTAATTGACTGTTTCAGTGTGGTCCCACATTACTACGTGATCCAAACCAGAAAAAACCCAGGATCTGTTCAACAAGTATGTGAAAAACGCGAAAGTATGAGCCTGATGAGGGCAAATCCCAGACCTATCCCAGACCTAACTTGCGTTATCCTCTAAAATATTGATCGAAACCAGGCTTAATTGACAGTTTCAGTGTGGTACCACATTACTACGTGATCCAATCCAGAAATAGCCCAGGATCTAGCCATGATGTATGAGAAATATGCGAAAGTATGAGCCTGACGAGGGCAAATCCTAGACCTAACCTAGACCTAACATGCGTGATCCTCTAAAATATTTATCAAGACCAGGTTTAATTGATTGTTTCAGTGTGGTCCCACATTACTACGTGATCCAAACCAGAAAAAACCCAGGATCCGTTCAACAAGTATGTGAAGAATGCGAAAGTATGAGTCTGATGAGTGGAAATCCCAGGCCTGACCTAGACCTAACATGCGTTATCCTCTAAAATATTGAGCGAAACCAGGTTTAATGGACTGTTTCAGTGTGGTACCACACTACTACGGGATCCAAACCAGAAAATAACCCAGGATCTGTTCAACGAGTATGTGAAGTGTGCGAAAGCATGAGTCTGATGAGGGCAAATCCCAGACCTATCCCAGACCTAACATGCGTTATCCTCTAAAATATTTATCAAGACCAGGTTTAGTTGATTGTTTCAGTGTGGTCCCACATTACTACGCGATCCCAACCAGAAAAAACCCAGGATCCGTTCAACAAGTATGTGAAGAATGCGAAAGTATGGGTCTGATGAGTGAAAATCCCAGACCTAACCTAGACCTAACATGAATTATTCTCTAAAATATTGGTCGAAACCAGGTTTAATTGACTGTTTCAGTGTGGTCCCACATTACTACGTGATCCAAACCAGAAAAAACCCAGGATCTGTTCAACAAGTATGTGAAAAACGCGAAAGTATGAGCCTGATGAGGGCAAATCCCAGACCTATCCCAGACCTAACTTGCGTTATCCTCTAAAATATTGATCGAAACCAGGCTTAATTGACAGTTTCAGTGTGGTACCACATTACTACGTGATCCAATCCAGAAATAGCCCAGGATCTAGCCATGATGTATGAGAAATATGCGAAAGTATGAGCCTGACGAGGGCAAATCCTAGACCTAACCTAGACCTAACATGCGTTATCCTCTAAAATATTTATCAAGACCAGGTTTAATTGATTGTTTCAGTGTGGTCCCACATTACTACGTGATCCAAACCAGAAAAAACCCAGGATCCGTTCAACAAGTATGTGAAGAATGCGAAAGTATGAGTCTGATGAGTGGAAATCCCAGGCCTGACCTAGACCTAACATGCGTTATCCTCTAAAATATTGAGCGAAACCAGGTTTAATGGACTGTTTCAGTGTGGTACCACACTACTACGGGATCCAAACCAGAAAAAACCCAGGATCTGTTCAACAAGTATGGGAAAAACGCGAAAGTATGAGCCTGATGAGGGCAAATCCCAGACCTATCCCAGACCTAACTTGCGTTGTCCTCTAAAATATTGATGGAAACCAGGTTTAATTGACTGTTTCAGTGTTGTACTTCATTACTACGTGATGCAATCCAGAAAAAGCCCAGGATCTAGCCATCAAGTATGAGAAATATGCGAAAGAATGAGCCTGATGAGAGCAAATCCCAGACCTAACCTAGACCTAACATGAATTATTCTCTAAAATATTGGTCGAAACCAGGTTTAATTGACTGTTTCAGTGTGGTCCCACATTACTACGTGATCCAAACCAGAAAAAACCCAGGATCCGTTCAACAAGTATGTGAAGAATGCGAAAGTATGAGCCTGATGAGGGCAAATCCCAGACCTATCCCAGACCTAACTTGCGTTATCCTCTAAAATATTGATCGAAACCAGGCTTAATTGACAGTTTCAGTGTGGTACCACATTACTACGTGATCCAATCCAGAAATAGCCCAGGATCTAGCCATGATGTATGAGAAATATGCGAAAGTATGAGCCTGACGAGGGCAAATCCTAGACCTAACCCAGACCTAACATGCGTTATCCTCTAAAATATTTATCAAGACCAGGTATAGTTGATTGTTTCAGTGTGGTCCCACATTACTACGCGATCCAAACCAGAAAAAACCCAGGATCCGTTCAACAAGTATGTGAAGAATGCGAAAGTATGAGTCTGATGAGTGAAAATCCCAGACCTAACCTAGACCTAACATGCGTTATCCTCTAAGATATTGATCCAAACCAGGTTTAATGGACTGTTTCAGTGTGGAAACACACTACTACGTAATCCAAACCAGAAAGAACCCAGGATCTGTTCAACAAGTATGTGAAAAACGCGAAAGTATGAGCCTGATGAGGGCAAATCCCAGACCTATCCCAGGCCTAACTTGCGTTATCCTCTAAAATATTGATCGAAACCAGGCTTAATTGACAGTTTCAGTGTGGTACCACATTACTACGTGATCCAATCGAGAAATAGCCCAGGATCTAGCCATGATGTATGAGAAATATGCGAAAGTATGAGCCTGACGAGGGCAAATCCTAGACCTAACCCAGACCTAACATGCGTTATCCTCTAAAATATTTATCAAGACCAGGTTTAATTGATTGTTTCAGTGTGGTCCCACATTACTACGTGATCCAAACCAGAAAAAACCCAGGATCCGTTCAACAAGTATGTGAAGAATGCGAAAGTATGAGTCTGATGAGTGAAAATCCCAGGCCTGACCTAGACCTAACATGCGTTATCCTCTAAAATATTGATCGAAACCTGGTTTAATCGACTGTTTCAGTGTGGTACCACATTACTATGTGATCCAAACCAGAAAATAACCCAGGATCTGTTCAACGAGTATGTGAAGTGTGCGAAAGTATGAGTCTGATGAGGGCAAATCCCAGACCTATCCCAGACCTAACATGCGTTATCCTCTAAAATATTTATCAAGACCAGGTTTAGTTGATTGTTTCAGTGTGGTCCCACATTACTACGCGATCCCAACCAGAAAAAACCCAGGATCCGTTCAACAAGTATGTGAAGAATGCGAAAGTATGGGTCTGATGAGTGAAAATCCCAGACCTAACCTAGACCTAACATGAATTATTCTCTAAAATATTGGTCGAAACCAGGTTTAATTGACTGTTTCAGTGTGGTCCCACATTACTACGTGATCCAAACCAGAAAAAACCCAGGATCTGTTCAACAAGTATGTGAAAAACGCGAAAGTATGAGCCTGATGAGGGCAAATCCCAGACCTATCCCAGACCTAACTTGCGTTATCCTCTAAAATATTGATCGAAACCAGGCTTAATTGACAGTTTCAGTGTGGTACCACATTACTACGTGATCCAATCCAGAAATAGCCCAGGATCTAGCCATGATGTATGAGAAATATGCGAAAGTATGAGCCTGACGAGGGCAAATCCTAGACCTAACCTAGACCTAACATGCGTTATCCTCTAAAATATTTATCAAGACCAGGTTTAATTGATTGTTTCAGTGTGGTCCCACATTACTACGTGAACCAAACCAGAAAAAACCCAGGATCCGTTCAACAAGTATGTGAAGAATGCGAAAGTATGAGTCTGATGAGTGAAAATCCCAGGCCTGACCTAGACCTAACATGCGTTATCCTCTAAAATATTGATCGAAACCTGGTTTAATCGACTGTTTCAGTGTGGTACCACATTACTATGTGATCCAAACCAGAAAATAACCCAGGATCTGTTCAACGAGTATGTGAAGTGTGCGAAAGTATGAGTCTGATGAGGGCAAATCCCAGACCTATCCCAGACCTAACTTGCGTTATCCTCTAAAATATTTATCAAGACCAGGTTTAGTTGATTGTTTCAGTGTGGTCCCACATTACTACGCGATCCCAACCAGAAAAAACCCAGGATCCGTTCAACAAGTATGTGAAGAATGCGAAAGTATGGGTCTGATGAGTGAAAATCCCAGACCTAACCTAGACCTAACATGAATTATTCTCTAAAATATTGGTCGAAACCAGGTTTAATTGACTGTTTCAGTGTGGTCCCACATTACTATGTGATCCAAACCAGAAAAAACCCAGGATCTGTTCAACAAGTATGTGAAAAACGCGAAAGTATGAGCCTGATGAGGGCAAATCCCAGACCTATCCCAGACCTAACTTGCGTTATCCTCTAAAATATTGATCGAAACCAGGCTTAATTGACAGTTTCAGTGTGGTACCACATTACTACGTGATCCAATCCAGAAATAGCCCACGATCTAGCCATGATGTATGAGAAATATGCGAAAGTATGAGCCTGACGAGGGCAAATCCTAGACCTAACCCAGACCTAACATGCGTTATCCTCTAAAATATTTATCAAGACCAGGTATAGTTGATTGTTTCAGTGTGGTCCCACATTACTACGCGATCCAAACCAGAAAAAACCCAGGATCCGTTCAACAAGTATGTGAAGAATGCGAAAGTATGAGTCTGATGAGTGAAAATCCCAGACCTAACCTAGACCTAACATGCGTTATCCTCTAAGATATTGATCCAAACCAGGTTTAATGGACTGTTTCAGTGTGGAAACACACTACTACGTAATCCAAACCAGAAAAAACCCAGGATCTGTTCAACAAGTATGTGAAAAACGCGAAAGTATGAGCCTGATGAGGGCAAATCCCAGACCTATCCCAGACCTAACTTGCGTTATCCTCTAAAATATTGATCGAAACCAGGCTTAATTGACAGTTTCAGTGTGGTACCACATTACTACGTGATCCAATCCAGAAATAGCCCAGGATCTAGCCATGATGTATGAGAAATATGCGAAAGTATGAGCCTGACGAGGGCAAATCCTAGACCTAACCCAGACCTAACATGCGTTATCCTCTAAAATATTTATCAAGACCAGGTTTAATTGATTGTTTCAGTGTGGTCCCACATTACTACGTGATCCAAACCAGAAAAAACCCAGGATCCGTTCAACAAGTATGTGAAGAATGCGAAAGTATGAGTCTGATGAGTGAAAATCCCAGGCCTGACCTAGACCTAACATGCGTTATCCTCTAAAATATTGGTCGAAACCAGGTTTAATTGACTGTTTCAGTGTGGTCCCACATTACTACGTGATCCAAACCAGAAAAAACCCAGGATCTGTTCAACAAGTATGTGAAAAACGCGAAAGTATGAGCCTGATGAGGGCAAATCCCAGACCTATCCCAGACCTAACTTGCGTTATCCTCTAAAATATTGATCGAAACCAGGCTTAATTGACAGTTTCAGTGTGGTACCACATTACTACGTGTTCCAATCCAGAAATAGCCCAGGATCTAGCCATGAAGTATGAGAAATATGCGAAAGTATGAGCCTGACGAGGGCAAATCCTAGACCTAACCCAGACCTAACATGCGTTATCCTCTAAAATATTTATCAAGACCAGGTTTAATTGATTGTTTCAGTGTGGTCCCACATTACTACGTGATCCAAACCAGAAAAAACCCAGGATCCGTTCAACAAGTATGTGAAGAATGCGAAAGTATGAGTCTGATGAGTGAAAATCCCAGGCCTGACCTAGACCTAACATGCGTTATCCTCTAAAATATTGAGCGAAACCAGGTTTAATGGACTGTTTCAGTGTGGTACCACACTACTACGGGATCCAAACCAGAAAAAACCCAGGATCTGTTCAACAAGTATGGGAAAAACGCGAAAGTATGAGCCTGATGAGGGCAAATCCCAGACCTATCCCAGACCTAACTTGCGTTGTCCTCTAAAATATTGATGGAAACCAGGTTTAATTGACTGTTTCAGTGTTGTACTTCATTACTACGTGATGCAATCCAGAAAAAGCCCAGGATCTAGCCATCAAGTATGAGAAATATGCGAAAGAATGAGCCTGATGAGAGCAAATCCCAGACCTAACCTAGACCTAACATGAATTATTCTCTAAAATATTGGTCGAAACCAGGTTTAATTGACTGATTCAGTGTGGTCCCACATTACTACGTGATCCAAACCAGAAAAAACCCAGGATCCGTTCAACAAGTATGTGAAGAATGCGAAAGTATGAGCCTGATGAGGGCAAATCCCAGACCTATCCCAGACCTAACTTGCGTTATCCTCTAAAATATTGATCGAAACCAGGCTTAATTGACAGTTTCAGTGTGGTACCACATTACTACGTGATCCAATCCAGAAATAGCCCAGGATCTAGCCATGATGTATGAGAAATATGCGAAAGTATGAGCCTGACGAGGGCAAATCCTAGACCTAACCCAGACCTAACATGCGTTATCCTCTAAAATATTTATCAAGACCAGGTTTAATTGATTGTTTCAGTGTGGTCCCACATTACTACGTGATCCAAACCAGAAAAAACCCAGGATCCGTTCAACAAGTATGTGAAGAATGCGAAAGTATGAGTCTGATGAGTGAAAATCCCAGGCCTGACCTAGACCTAACATGCGTTATCCTCTAAAATATTGGTCGAAACCAGGTTTAATTGACTGTTTCAGTGTGGTCCCACATTACTACGTGATCCAAACCAGAAAAAACCCAGGATCTGTTCAACAAGTATGTGAAAAACGCGAAAGTATGAGCCTGATGAGGGCAAATCCCAGACCTATCCCAGACCTAACTTGCGTTATCCTCTAAAATATTGATCGAAACCAGGCTTAATTGACAGTTTCAGTGTGGTACCACATTACTACGTGTTCCAATCCAGAAATAGCCCAGGATCTAGCCATGAAGTATGAGAAATATGCGAAAGTATGAGCCTGACGAGGGCAAATCCTAGACCTAACCCAGACCTAACATGCGTTATCCTCTAAAATATTTATCAAGACCAGGTTTAATTGATTGTTTCAGTGTGGTCCCACATTACTACGTGATCCAAACCAGAAAAAACCCAGGATCCGTTCAACAAGTATGTGAAGAATGCGAAAGTATGAGTCTGATGAGTGAAAATCCCAGGCCTGACCTAGACCTAACATGCGTTATCCTCTAAAATATTGAGCGAAACCAGGTTTAATGGACTGTTTCAGTGTGGTACCACACTACTACGGGATCCAAACCAGAAAAAACCCAGGATCTGTTCAACAAGTATGCGAAAAACGCGAAAGTATGAGCCTGATGAGGGCAAATCCCAGACCTATCCCAGACCTACCTTGCGTTGTCCTCTAAAATATTGATGGAAACCAGGTTTAATTGACTGTTTCAGTGTTGTACTTCATTACTAGGTGATGCAATCCAGAAAAAGCCCAGGATCTAGCCATCAAGTATGAGAAATATGCGAAAGAATGAGCCTGATGAGAGCAAATCCCAGACCTAACCTAGACCTAACAGGAATTATTCTCTAAAATATTGGTCGAAACCAGGTTTAATTGACTGTTTCAGTGTGGTCCCACATTACTACGTGATCCAAACCAGAAAAAACCCAGGATCCGTTCAACAAGTATGTGAAAAACGCGAAACTGTGAGCCTGATGAGTGAAAATCCCAGGCCTGACCTAGACCTAACATGCGTTATCCTCTAAAATATTGATCGAAACCTGGTTTAATCGACTGTTTCAGTGTGGTACCACATTACTATGTGATCCAAACCAGAAAATAACCCAGGATCTGTTCAACGAGTATGTGAAGTGTGCGAAAGTATGAGTCTGATGAGGGCAAATCCCAGACCTATCCCAGACCTAACATGCGTTATCCTCTAAAATATTTATCAAGACCAGGTTTAGTTGATTGTTTCAGTGTGGTCCCACGTTACTACGCGATCCCAACCAGAAAAAACCCAGGATCCGTTCAACAAGTATGTGAAGAATGCGAAAGTATGGGTCTGATGAGTGAAAATCCCAGACCTAACCTAGACCTAACATGAATTATTCTCTAAAATATTGGTCGAAACCAGGTTTAATTGACTGTTTCAGTGTGGTCCCACATTACTACGTGATCCAAACCAGAAAAAACCCAGGATCTGTTCAACAAGTATGTGAAAAACGCGAAAGTATGAGCCTGATGAGGGCAAATCCCAGACCTATCCCAGACCTAACTTGCGTTATCCTCTAAAATATTGATCGAAACCAGGCTTAATTGACAGTATCAGTGTGGTACCACATTACTACGTGTTCCAATCTAGAAATAGCCCAGGATCTAGCCATGAAGTATGAGAAATATGCGAAAGTATGAGCCTGACGAGGGCAAATCCTAGACCTAACCCAGACCTAACATGCGTTATCCTCTAAAATATTTATCAAGACCAGGTTTAATTGATTGTTTCAGTGTGGTCCCACATTACTACGTGATCCAAACCAGAAAAAACCCAGGATCCGTTCAACAAGTATGTGAAGAATGCGAAAGTATGAGTCTGATGAGTGAAAATCCCAGACCTAACCTAGACCTAACATGCGTTATCCTCTAAGATATTGATCCAAACCAGGTTTAATGGACTGTTTCAGTGTGGAAACACACTACTACGTAATCCAAACCAGAAAAAACCCAGGATCTGTTCAACAAGTATGTGAAAAACGCGAAAGTATGAGCCTGATGAGGGCAAATCCCAGACCTATCCCAGACCTAACTTGCGTTATCCTCTAAAATATTGATCGAAACCAGGCTTAATTGACAGTTTCAGTGTGGTACCACATTACTACGTGATCCAATCCAGAAATAGCCCAGGATCTAGCCATGATGTATGAGAAATATGCGAAAGTATGAGCCTGACGAGGGCAAATCCTAGACCTAACCCAGACCTAACATGCGTTATCCTCTAAAATATTTATCAAGACCAGGTTTAATTGATTGTTTCAGTGTGGTCCCACATTACTACGTGATCCAAACCAGAAAAAACCCAGGATCCGTTCAACAAGTATGTGAAGAATGCGAAAGTATGAGTCTGATGAGTGAAAATCCCAGGCCTGACCTAGACCTAACATGCGTTATCCTCTAAAATATTGGTCGAAACCAGGTTTAATTGACTGTTTCAGTGTGGTCCCACATTACTACGTGATCCAAACCAGAAAAAACCCAGGATCTGTTCAACAAGTATGTGAAAAACGCGAAAGTATGAGCCTGATGAGGGCAAATCCCAGACCTATCCCAGACCTAACTTGCGTTATCCTCTAAAATATTGATCGAAACCAGGCTTAATTGACAGTTTCAGTGTGGTACCACATTACTACGTGTTCCAATCCAGAAATAGCCCAGGATCTAGCCATGAAGTATGAGAAATATGCGAAAGTATGAGCCTGACGAGGGCAAATCCTAGACCTAACCCAGACCTAACATGCGTTATCCTCTAAAATATTTATCAAGACCAGGTTTAATTGATTGTTTCAGTGTGGTCCCACATTACTACGTGATCCAAACCAGAAAAAACCCAGGATCCGTTCAACAAGTATGTGAAGAATGCGAAAGTATGAGTCTGATGAGTGAAAATCCCAGGCCTGACCTAGACCTAACATGCGTTATCCTCTAAAATATTGAGCGAAACCAGGTTTAATGGACTGTTTCAGTGTGGTACCACACTACTACGGGATCCAAACCAGAAAAAACCCAGGATCTGTTCAACAAGTATGCGAAAAACGCGAAAGTATGAGCCTGATGAGGGCAAATCCCAGACCTATCCCAGACCTACCTTGCGTTGTCCTCTAAAATATTGATGGAAACCAGGTTTAATTGACTGTTTCAGTGTTGTACTTCATTACTAGGTGATGCAATCCAGAAAAAGCCCAGGATCTAGCCATCAAGTATGAGAAATATGCGAAAGAATGAGCCTGATGAGAGCAAATCCCAGACCTAACCTAGACCTAACAGGAATTATTCTCTAAAATATTGGTCGAAACCAGGTTTAATTGACTGTTTCAGTGTGGTCCCACATTACTACGTGATCCAAACCAGAAAAAACCCAGGATCCGTTCAACAAGTATGTGAAAAACGCGAAACTGTGAGCCTGATGAGTGAAAATCCCAGGCCTGACCTAGACCTAACATGCGTTATCCTCTAAAATATTGATCGAAACCTGGTTTAATCGACTGTTTCAGTGTGGTACCACATTACTATGTGATCCAAACCAGAAAATAACCCAGGATCTGTTCAACGAGTATGTGAAGTGTGCGAAAGTATGAGTCTGATGAGGGCAAATCCCAGACCTATCCCAGACCTAACATGCGTTATCCTCTAAAATATTTATCAAGACCAGGTTTAGTTGATTGTTTCAGTGTGGTCCCACATTACTACGCGATCCCAACCAGAAAAAACCCAGGATCCGTTCAACAAGTATGTGAAGAATGCGAAAGTATGGGTCTGATGAGTGAAAATCCCAGACCTAACCTAGACCTAACATGAATTATTCTCTAAAATATTGGTCGAAACCAGGTTTAATTGACTGTTTCAGTGTGGTCCCACATTACTACGTGATCCAAACCAGAAAAAACCCAGGATCTGTTCAACAAGTATGTGAAAAACGCGAAAGTATGAGCCTGATGAGGGCAAATCCCAGACCTATCCCAGACCTAACTTGCGTTATCCTCTAAAATATTGATCGAAACCAGGCTTAATTGACAGTATCAGTGTGGTACCACATTACTACGTGTTCCAATCTAGAAATAGCCCAGGATCTAGCCATGAAGTATGAGAAATATGCGAAAGTATGAGCCTGACGAGGGCAAATCCTAGACCTAACCCAGACCTAACATGCGTTATCCTCTAAAATATTTATCAAGACCAGGTTTAATTGATTGTTTCAGTGTGGTCCCACATTACTACGTGATCCAAACCAGAAAAAACCCAGGATCCGTTCAACAAGTATGTGAAGAATGCGAAAGTATGAGTCTGATGAGTGAAAATCCCAGGCCTGACCTAGACCTAACATGCGTTATCCTCTAAAATATTGAGCGAAACCAGGTTTAATGGACTGTTTCAGTGTGGTACCACACTACTACGGGATCCAAACCAGAAAAAACCCAGGATCTGTTCAACAAGTATGCGAAAAACGCGAAAGTATGAGCCTGATGAGGGCAAATCCCAGACCTATCCCAGACCTAACTTGCGTTGTCCTCTAAAATATTGATGGAAACCAGGTTTAATTGACTGTTTCAGTGTTGTACTTCATTACTAGGTGATGCAATCCAGAAAAAGCCCAGGATCTAGCCATCAAGTATGAGAAATATGCGAAAGAATGAGCCTGATGAGAGCAAATCCCAGACCTAACCTAGACCTAACATGAATTATTCTCTAAAATATTGGTCGAAACCAGGTTTAATTGACTGTTTCAGTGTGGTCCCACATTACTACGTGATCCAAACCAGAAAAAACACAGGATCCGTTCAACAAGTATGTGAAGAATGCGAAAGTATGAGTCTGATGAGTGAAAATCCCAGGCCTGGCCTAGACCTAACATGCGTTATCCTCTAAAATATTGAGCGATACCAGGTTTAATCGACTGTTTCAGTGTGGTACCACATTACTATGTGATCCAAACCAGAAAAAACCCAGGATCCGTTCAACGAGTATGTGAAGAATGCGAAAGTATGAGTCTGATGAGTGAAAATCCCAGGCCTGGCCTAGACCTAACATGCGTTATCCTCTAAAATATTGAGCGATACCAGGTTTAATCGACTGTTTCAGTGTGGTACCACATTACTATGTGATCCAAACCAGAAAAAACCGAGGATCTGTTCAACAAGTATGTGAAAAACGCGAAAGTATGAGTCTGATGAGTGAAAATCCCAGGCCTAACCTAGACCAAACGTGCGTTATCCTCAAAAGTATTGATCGAAACCTGGTTTAATCGACTGTTTCAGTTTGGTACCACATTACTATGTGATCCAAACCAGAAAATAACCCAGGATCTGTTCAACGAGTATGTGAAGTGTGCGTAAGTATGAGTCTGATGAGGGCAAATCCCAGACCTATCCCAGACCTAACTTGCGTTATCCTCTAAAATATTTATCAAGACCAGGTTTAATTGAATGTTTCAGTGTGGTACCACTTTTGCTACGTGATCCAATCCAGAAATAGCCCAGGATCTAGCCATGAAGTATGAGAAATATGCGAAAGTATGAGCCTGATGAGGGCAAATCCTAGACCTAACCCAGACCTAACATGCGTTATCCTCTAAAATATTTATCAAGACCAGGTTTAAATGAATGTTTCAGTGTGGTACCACATTACTACGTGAACCAAACCAGAAAAAAACCCAGGATCTGATCAACGAGTATGTGAAGTGTGCGAAAGTATGAGTCTGATGAGGGCAAATCACAGACCTATCCCAGACCTAACTTGCGATATCCTCTAAAATATTGATCGAAACCAGGTTTAATTGACAGTTTTAGTGTGGTACCACTTTACTACGTGATCCAAAGCAGAAAAAACCCTCGATCAGGTCAGCATGCATGTTAAAACTGCGAAAGTATGAGCCTGATGATGGCAAATCCCACACCTATCCCAGACCTAACATGCGTTATCCTCTAAAATATTTATCAAGACCAGGTTTAATTGAATGTTTCAGTGTGGTACCACATTACTACGTGATGCAATCCAGAAAAAGCCTAGGATCTAGCCATCAAGTATAAGAAATATGCGAAAGAATGAGCCTGATGAGGGCAAATCCTAGACCTAACCCAGACCTAACATGCGTTATCCTCTAAAATATTGATCGCAATCAGGTTTAATGGACTGTTTCTGTGTGGTACCACACTACTACGTGATCCAAACCAGAAAAAACCCAGGATCTGTGCAACAAGTATGTGAAAAACGCGAAAGTATGAGCCTGATGAGGGCAAATCCCAGACCTATCCCAGACCTAACATGCGTTATCCTCAAAAATATTGATCGAAACCTGGTTTAATCGACTGTTTCAGTTTGGTACCACATTACTATGTGATCCATACCAGAAAATAACCCAGGATCTGTCCAACGAGTATGTGAAGTGTGCGTAAGTATGAGTCTGATGAGGGCAAATCCCAGACCTATCCCAGACCTAACTTGCGTTGTCCTCTAAAATATTGATGGAAACCAGGTTTAATTGACTGTTTCAGTGTTGTACTTCATTACTACGTGATGCAATCCATAAAAAGCCCAGGATCTAGCCATCAAGTATGAGAAATATGCGAAAGAATGAGCCTGATGAGAGCAAATCCCAGACCTAACCTAGTCCTAACATGAATTATTCTCTAAAATATTGGTCGAAACCAGGTTTAATTGACTGTTTCAGTGTGGTCCCACATTACTACGTGATCCAAACCAGAAAAAACCCAGGATCCGTTCAACAAGTATGTGAAAAACGCGAAACTGTGAGCCTGATGAGGGCAAATCTTAGACCTAACCCAGACCAAAGATGCGTTATCCTCTAAAATATTTCTCCAGACCAGGTTTCATTGAATGTTTCAGTGTGGTACCACTTTTGGTACGTGATCCAATCCAGAAATAGCCCAGGATCTAGCCATGAAGTATGAGAAATATGCGAAAGTATGAGCCTGATGATGGCAAATCCCACACCTATCCCAGACCTAACATGCGTTATCCTCTAAAATATTTATCAATACCAGGTTTAATTGAATGTTTCAGTGTGGTACCACATTACTACGTGATGCAATCCAAAAAAAGCCTAGGATCTAGCCTTCAAGTATAAGAAATATGCGAAAGAATGAGCCTGATGCGGGCAAATCCTAGACCTAACCCAGACCTAACATGCGTTATCCTCTAAAATATTGATCGCAACCAGGTTTAATGGACTGTTTCTGTGTGGTACCACACTACTACGTGATCCAAACCAGAAAAAACCCAGGATCCGTTCAACAAGTATGTGAAGAATGCGAAAGTATGAGTTTGATGAGTGAAAATCCCAGGCCTAACCTGGACCTAACATGCGTTATCCTCAAAAATATTGATCGAAACCTGGTTTAATCGACTGTTTCAGTGTGGTACCACATTACTATGTGATCCAAACCAGAAAATAACCCAGGATCTGTTCAACGAGTATGTGAAGAATGCGAAAGTATGGGTCTGATGAGTGAAAATCCCAGACCTAACCTAGACCTAACATGCGTTATCCTCTAAAATATTGGTCCAAACCAGGTTTAATGGACTGTTTCAGTGTGGAACCACACTACTACGTGATCCAAACCAGAAAAAACCCAGGATCTGTTCAACAAGTATGTGAAAAACGCGAAAGTATGAGCCTGATGAGGGCAAATCCCAGACCTATCCCAGACCTAACTTGCGTTGTCCTCTAAGATATTGATGGAAACCAGGTTTAATTGACTGTTTCAGTGTTGTACTTCATTACTACGTGATGCAATCCAGAAAAAGCCCAGGATCTAGCCATCAAGTTTGAGAAATATGCGAAAGAATGAGCCTGATGCGAGCAAATCCCAGACCTAAACTAGACCTAACATGAATTATTCTCTAAAATATTGATCGAAACCAGGTGTAATTGATTGTTTCAGTGTGGTCCCACATTACTACGTGATCCAATCCAGAAAAAACCCAGGATCCGTTCAACAAGTATGTGAAGAATGCGAAAGTATGAGTCTGATGAGTGAAAATACCAGACCTAACCTAGGCCTAACATGCGTTATCCTCAAAAATACTGATCAAAACCTGGTTTAATCGACTGTTTCAGTGCGGTACCACATTACTATGTGATCCAAACCAGAAAGTAATCCAGGATCTGTTCAACGAGTATGTGAAGTGTGCGAAAGTATGAGTCTGATGAGGGCAAATCCCAGACCTATCCCAGACCTAACTTGCGTTGTCCTCTAAAATATTGTTCGAAACCAGGTTTAATCGACTGTTTCAGTGTGGTACCTCATTACTACGTGATCCAAATCAGAAGAAACCCAGGATCAGTTCAACAAGTATGTGAAAAACGCGAATGTATGAGCCTGATGAGGGCCAATCCCAGACCTATCCCAGACCTAACTTTTTTTTTTTTTTTTTTTTTTTTGTCGTGGGGAAAATCTTCGAAAGACTCCCTCCCACCTCTTTGGGGAGAGGCGGGAGGGTTGTGTGGGATTCCCAGCGCCCGTAGAATGACGGGCACGGGACCTACCCACTAAAAACCCCACGGTGACCCTTCCGCACGATTTGGGAGGATACCGGGAATCGCTCGAAGCATTCTTCCGGTATCCTTCCCGTGCCCGCGCTTTGCGCCCATCCCCGGGGGGGGGGGGGGACAAACGGTCCACCCGGTAGACACTCTGTCTCATAGCGGCAGGACGGGGCCACTCCATCCCTCCGCGATCCGTCCCGGGGCCGCATTTAGTGGCGGGCTGCGAGCCCCAACTCGCAACCGCCTGCGACCCCGTTTCTACCCCTCGGCGGCCGGGAGCTCATGGCCGCTCCAGGCCACCGAGGGTGCCTCCCCGTGGGCCGAACCCACCCGGTCCGACCCATCGCCGCCTGGCGGGAGGAGGCTCCCCTCAGGGCCCCCCTCCCAGCCAGGGTCATCCGCCGCGCAAAGGCCGCCGCCCGCGACGCCTGGCGCCCGGGCGACGCCCTCGCGCCACCATACGAGCGCGAGCCTCAGCGCGCCGCTGAAGCTTGCGCTCCCTTCCCGCGGCCTCCTTCTGGAGCATTACGGTCTCGCAGAAGGAGGCCACGGCCCTCCACTTCCTCTCGCTGCCGAGCATGGCGCGCACCACACCCGACAGCGAGACATCCCGCGCTATGACGCCGACCAGGACACGGCGCTCCCCCACCCACGCTGGGCATACCTGGAGGGTATGATCAGCCGTGTCCTGCTCGGCGTCACAATGGCAGCAACGCGCCGTCGGCTCCTTCCCTATCCGGCACAGGTACCTTCCGAAGCTTCCATGCCCGGAAAATACCTGTGCCATCCGGTAAGTAAGGCTTCCAATCCAGCCACTCACACAGCAGTGGCCGAACAGCCCCGACTGTCCGGTGCCCCGCTGTTGGCACGGCCAACCGCTCCTGCCACGCGAGCACCACGAACTGCCGGGCCTGGCGCTTCAAATCGCCCCAAGCAGGTTCCTGCTCTCCCGGGACCGCCCCCACTCCCGCGCGACGGTCGACACGATGACGATACATCATCGCGTGCGACCGCGCGAGGAGATCCATGGGCGGCATCCCCGCAACGACCGTCGCCGCCTCATGCGACACGGTCCGGTAGCCGCGGACGACCCACAGCGCCATCCGCCTCTGCACCCGACGCAGCATCGTCATGCTGCGCCGGGAGGCCACCAGGTTGTCCGCCCAGACGGGGGCCCCGTATAGGGCCACCGACTGAACCATAGAGGCGGCGAACTCGTCCCGCCGGGCCCCCCAGGTTGGGGAGGATCCGGCCTAAAGCCGAGACCATCCTGTCCAACCGGGGAACCAGGCAGCGGAAATGCTCCTCGAAGCGCCAGTGGCTATCGAGGATCAACCCCAGATACCTCATCCGGGGCTTCACCTCGATATTAGCCCCACCCACCCGGATCAGAGGGGGTGGCGGATCCTGCCGAGGTGAGTGGAACGCTATCACCTCGGTCTTATGGACCGCCACCGTCATCCCCATCCCCCTGATCCGGTCGACGACCCGTTGAGCCCCCTCCTCGGCGAGGCGCTTGGCCCTCCCCCACTGAGCCCCGACGGCCAGCACCAGTGTGTCATCTGCGTAACACACGGCACTGACGCCGTCGGGGAGGTCGGCCCGCAACACCGCGTCGTACGCGATGTTCCACAGGAGTGGCCCAAGGACCGACCCCTGCGGAACCCCGCAGTAGACCTCCCTTCGCATATCACCATTCCGGCCCGGATACTCGATCCACCTGCCGCGGAGATAATCCCCGACGACTGCCCTGAGACACGGGGGTACCCGATGATATTCGAGCCCCCTCCGTATCTCCCCCCAGGGAAGGGTGTTAAACGCGTTGGCAATATCCAGCGATACCGCCGACGCCACCCCTCCCCGGGAGACGGCCGACTCCAAGAGGACCCTGACCCGACTGATCGCGTCGACCGTCGACCGGACCCCCCGGAAACCGTACTGGCAGTCGGCCAGGCCCGGAGCACCCCGCGACAGGTGCTCGACGAGGCGGGCAGCAATCACTCGCTCGAAGAGCTTGCCCACCTCGTCGAGGAGACAGATGGGCCGGTATGCGGATGGAGACTCCGCGGGCCGACCCTCCTTCCGGAGGAGGACCATCCTCGCCACCTTCCAACTGGTGGGGAATCGCCCGTCCCTCAGGCATCGGTTAAACAACCGCCTGAGGTCGGCCCCAAGGACGCCGTGGGTTAAGACCCAAACCCGGCCAGGCACACCATCCGGACCCGGGGCCGTGTTACGCGCCCCGAGCCGTATGATTGCTGCGGCCATCTCCCCCTGCGTGACCCCCGGCTCGGCCACCCACTCCAACGGGGCCGTCGCCTCTGCCGGAGGACGTGGTCCCATCTCCCCAATTGGGAAGAGAGTATTGACCACGCCCTCCAGCAGCCGGGGGTCAAGACCCTCAGTGACGGGGGGCGCCCACGGGCGGAGCTTGTTCAGCACCACCTCATAAGGGCGCCCCCAAGGGTCGTCATCAAGGGTCTCGAGGAGCTCCTTCCATGCCCGGGTCTTGGCCCGTTTGATGGCGACCTGCAGAGCCATCCGCGACATGCGGTATGCCTCATACAGGTCATCTGCCCTCGCTCGCGCCACGCTATCGTCTCTCCGTAGACGACGGCGCGCGCGGGTGTAGTGGCGTCGGGCGCGGACACTCGCGTCTCGCATTTCCGCGATCGCGGCCGACCACCAGTACACCGCCCGGCGAGGTGAAGCCCGCCCGATCCGGGGCATCGCCGCGTCACATATGTTCGCGACCATCCCCCCGAGCCGGGCGACCTCCTCCTCTATACTCGGCAACTCGGCCACCCTCTGCGGCCAAGTTGCAGCGAGGGCAGCTGCCATCAGGGCATCCTTGTTCAGGCGCCGAAGCGCCCAGCGGCGCGGTGGGTTACCACCCGGACGGTGGTGTCGGGATGCATCCCCCGCGGCGGCAGAGACCTCCATCCGGATATACCGGTGATCCGAGAGTGTCTCTGCCCCCGCGACCACGTGCCATCCCGACACCATGCGCACGGCGTTGGGGGTCGCGAATCCAACATCCACGATAGACCCCCCATATCGCCGCACACACGTGTGCTCCGACCCCCGGTTTAGTAACCGAAGGTCGAGTCCGGCCGCCCAGTCGCCCAGGATCCCGCCGCGAACGGAAGTCCTGGGGGACCCCCACGCCACCGACTTGGCGTTGAAGTCTCCCAGGACCAGCACCGGCCGGGCCGCGCAGCGCTGCACGCATGCCGCGACCTCGGCTAGGTACTGCTCGAACGCGACGTGACCGCTGCGAGGCGATATGTAGCACCCCACCACGGCGACTCCCCCCCAGTCCACGGCGACGAATCCTCGACCGCGTTCCAGCATGGAGAACGGCGGGGACCCGTCGCCACCTCCCCATACCGTCGCCACCAAGCCGGCGCGTCGCCCACCCAATGAGGGTGATCAGGGACGCGGTACGGCTCGGCGGCGACAGCCAGGCCAACCCCCCATTCCGCGAGGACTTGGGACATCATATCCTGTGCCGCGCGGCAGTGGTTGAGGTTGGCCTGGAGGAGGAGGCGGGGCGCCATTAATTACCGACCGCCCCAGCCTCCTCCCGGCTGTCCGTACCCGTGGCACCGTCCACCTCCATGGTGGACGATGCCACCGCCCGCGGCGCCGGAGTCAGAACGGCCCGCCTCTTCCTCTCCTTCCGGGAGGGGGGAGAGCACTTCCTGCTCCCCACTCTGTGGTCGGCTGGCATCCCCCTGTCCGCACATAGCGGGCAGTGGAGGGCCGCCGAGCACTGGCTCGCGCGGTGGTCCTTTGCCCCGCAACGGTAACATTGACCGCTGCGGTCCACCGACGAGGTGCACCACTGCCTCACACGCCCCAATTCGAGGCAGCGGTGACACTGGAGCGGGCGCGGCGCGAGTATCTCCACTCGCGCCGAAACCCACCCCACCAAAACCCTCCCGGATTCCGCCAATTTATGGGCGACGGGGAGGGGGCAGCGGGCCCACACGGACCCCAGGCCGGAAGGAGATCTGCGGATCTCCCCGACCCGCAAATCCCCCTCAGGGCAATCCCTCGCCCTTGCTAGGGCACGCGCCACGTCCTCCGCGGTGGCCGAGTCGTCCAGCCCACACACGCGCATCTCCGTGCGCTTCGTGGGCCGGGTGACCCGGACACCCCGCTCGCCCAGCTGCTCCCGGAGCCTCTGGGCGAGTCGGTCGGCCTTCACGCCGCCGTCTGGAACGGGGATCTCCAGCAGGAGACCCCCAGTCACGGCCCGCTTCGCCCTGACGGAAGCGATGCCAAGCTCTTCAGAGACACATAGTCCCTGGCGAGCCGCATCGCCTCCGCGAGGGTCAGGTCGCCCCCCTGCGCAGCGGTCAGCGCTACCGTTGCCGTTTTAGGGGGGCGGCCTAGTCGCGCCTTCGCGGCCTTTCCATTGGCCGCGGGTGGCGGGGGCGGAGGCAGCGCCTGCGAGGCCTTCCTCGACGCCCTCCTCGCCCTTCGCCCCACCACCTCGCTCCACGACACCCCCCCTTGGGGCGGTGACGCGGAGGATGCGGGAACCGGGACCACGGGTACGCTTCCCCCCTTGGGGGTCACGATCCGAGGCCCCGGAGTCGCCACGGTGGGCGGAGCCATCGCTCCCCCCACCTTCGCCTTCCCCGGCCGTGCTAGCACTGGTCGGGGTGGCACCACCCTCCCACCGACCGCTCTTCCGGGGAGGAGCTCCTCCCGGAAGGCGGCCAGCTTCTTCTCAATCATGTCCCCTATCTTCCTCAGGAGATCGTCCTCTGAGGAGGACGGGGACCTCTGCGCGGGCGGAGTGCGTGTGGAAGGGCCCGTGGAGGCCCGCACCACCTCCGCCGCACTCCGCTTTCTAACGGCCGCAGGAGGGCGCGGCGTAGGAGGAGGGAGGACAGGAGGGAGGGCCGCGCTGTTCCAGCGCGCCTCTGCCCTCATCCTCCCACGTCGCTCCTCCTCCAACAGGAGCTGCAGACGGGCGTTCCGCCCGCTTAGCTCCCGCGCCGCGTCCCTCATCATTTGGGCAGCCTCCCTCAGAGTCTCTGCCCCGCCGCTCTTCTGCCCCTTAAAAGAGCAGGCAGCGGCCACTTTCTCCACTCGTCTCAGGGACGAGGATATCCTCTCCGATATCTCCTCGGTCACCTCGTCCCTGAGGCAGCTCATCCGGACAACCGGGCTAATCGCCCTGCCCACTTCAATGACGGCCAGCCCCGTCATCTTTCTCTTGGAGCCTATAAGCCTCCTGGTGGAGGAGAAGGACGAGACTGACGCAGTCTCGTCGTCCGCCTCCACCCTCCACGAAGCCGGGCCAGGCGCTGGAGGCGGCGCGAGCGCCGTCACTCCAGTCCCAACACCGCTTTCCTCCTCCCCCTCTGACTTAGCCCGTCCCATCCCCGTTTTAATTTTATACTCCATATTATTATCCCAGACCTAACTTGCGTTATCCTCTAAAATATTGATCGAAACCAGGTTTAATTGACTGTTTCATTGTGGTACTACATCACTACGTGATGCAATCCAGAAAAAGCCCAGGATCTAGCCATCAAGTATGAGAAATATGCGAAAGAATGAGCCTGATGAGGGCAAATCCTAGACCTAACCTAGACCTAACATGAATTATTCCTTAAAATACTGATCGAAACCAGGTTTAATTGACTGTTTCAGTGTTGTACTTCATTACTACGTGATCCAATACAGAAATAGCCCAGGATCTAGCCATGAAGTATGAGAAATATGCGAAAGTATGAGCCTGATGACGGCAAATCCCAGACCTATCCCAGACCTAACTTGCGTTATCCTCTAAAATATTGATCGAAACCTGGTTTAATCGACTATTTCAGTGTGGTACCACATTACTAAGTGATCTAAACCAGAAAAAACCCAGGATCCGTTCAACAAGTATGTGAAGAATGCGAAAGTATGAGTCTGATTAGTGAAAATCCCAGACCTAACCTAGACCTAACATGCGTTATCCTCTAAAATATTGATGGAAACCAGGTTTGATTGACTGTTTCATTGTGGTACTACATCACTACGTGATGCAATCCAGAAAAAGCCCAGGATCTAGCCATCAAGTATGAGAAATATGCGAAAGAATGAGCCTGATGAGGGCAAATCCTAGACCTAACCCAAACCTAACATGCGTTATCCTCTAAAATATTTATCAAGACCAGGTTTAATTGAATGTTTCAGTGTGGTACCACATTACTACGTGAACCAAACCAGAAAAAAACCCAGGATCCGTTCAACAAGTATGTGAAGAATGCGAAAATATGAGTCTGATGAGTGAAAATCCCAGGGCTAACCTAGACCTAACATGCGTTATCCTCTAAAATATTGATGGAAACCAGGTTTAATTGACTGTTTCAGTGTTGTACTTCATTACAACGTGATGCAATCTAGAAAAAGCCCAGGATCTAGCCATCAAGTATGTGAAATATGCGAAAGAATGAGCCTGATGAGAGCAAATCCCAGACCTAACCTAGACCTAACATGAATTATTCTCTAAAATACTGATCGAAACCAGGTTTAATTGACTGTTTCAGTGTTGTACTTCATTACTACGTGATCCAATCCAGAAATAGCCCAGGATCTAGCCATGAAGTATGAGAAATATGCGAAAGTATGAGCCTGACGAGGGCAAATCCTAGACCTAACCCAGACCTAACAGGCGTTATCCTCTAAAATATTTATCAAGACCAGGTTTAATTGATTGTTTCAGTGTGGTCCCACATTACTACGTGATCCACACCAGACAAAAACCCAGGATCTTGTCAACGAGTATGTCAAGTGTGCGAAAGTATGAGTTTGATGAGGGCTAATCCCAGACCTATCCCAGACCTAACATGCGTTATCCTCAAAAATACTGATCGAAACCTGGTTTAATCGACTGTTTCAGTGTGGTACCACATTACTAAATGATCCAAACCAGAAAAAACCCAGGATCCGTTCAACAAGTATGCGAAGAATGCGAAAGTATGAGTCTGATGAGTGAAAATATCAGACCTAACCTAGACCTAACATGCGTTATCCTCTAAAATATTGATCCAAATCAGGTTTAATGGACTGTTTCAGTGTGGTACCACAATACTACGTGATCCAAACCAGAAAAAAACCCAGGATCTGTTCAACAAGTATGTGAAAAACGCGAAAGTATGAGCCTGATGAGGGCAAATCCTAGACCTAACCCAGACCTAACATGCGTTATCCTCTAAAATATTTATCAAGACCAGGTTTAAGTGATTGTCTCAGTGTGGTCCCACATTACTACGTGATCCAAACCAGAAAAAACCCAGGATCTGTTCAACATGTATGAGTAATATGCGAAAGAATGAGCCTGATGAGAGTAAATCCCAGACCTAACCTAGACCTAACATGAATTATTCTCTAAAATATTGATCGAAACCAGGTTCAATTGACTGTCTCAGTGTGGTCCCACATTACTACGTGATCCAAACCAGAAAAAACCCAGGATCTGTTCAACATGTAGGAGTAATATGCGAAAGAATGAGCCTGATGAGGGCAAATCCCAGACCTATCCCAGACCTAACATGCGTTATCCTCTAAAATATTGATCGAAACCAGGTTTAATTGACTGTTTCAGTGTGGTCCCACATTACTACGAGATCCAAACCAGAAAAAACCCAGGATCCGTTCAACAAGTATGTCAAGTGTGCGAAAGTATGAGTCTGGCGAGGTCAAATCCTAGACCTATCCCAGACCTAACTTGCGTTATCCTGAAAAATATTGATCGAAACCAGGTTTAATCGACTGTTTCAGTGTGGTACCACATTACTACGTGATCCAAACAAGAAAAAACCCAGGATCTGTTCAACATGTAGGAGTAATATGCGAAAGAATGAGCCTGATGAGAGTAAATCCCAGACCTAACCTAGACCTAACATGAATTATTCTCTAAAATATTGATCGAAGCCAGGTTCAATTGATTGTCTCAGTGTGGTCCCACATTACTACGTGATCCAAACCAGAAAAAACCCAGGATCTGTTCAACATGTAGGAGTAATATGCGAAAGAATGAGCCTGATGAGGGCAAATCCCAGACCTATCCCAGACCTAACATGCGTTATCCTCAAAAATATTGATCGAAACCTGGTTTAATCGACTGTTTCATTGTGGTACCACATTACTGTGTGATCCAAACCAGAAAATAACCCAGGATCTGTTCAACGAGTATGTGAAGGGTGCGAAAGTATGAGTCTGTCGAGGTCAAATCCCAGACCTATCCCAGACCTAACTTGCGTTATCCTGAAAAATATTGATCGAAACCAGGTTTAATCGACTGTTTCAGTGTGGTACCACATTACTACGTGATCCAAACCAGAAAAAACCCAGGATCAGTTCAACAAGTATGTGAAAAACGCGAAAGTATGAGCCTGATTAGGGCGAATCTCAGACCTATCCCAGACCTAACTTGCATTGTCCTCTAAGATATTGATGGAAACCTGGTTTAATTGACTGATTCAGTGTTGTACTTCAATACTACGTGATGCGATCCAGAAAAAGCCCAGGATCTAGCCATCAAGTATGAGAAATATGCGAAAGAATGAGCCTGATGAGAGCAAATCCCAGACCTAACCTAGACCTAACATGAATTATTCTCTAAAATATTGATCGAAACCAGGTTTAATTGACTGTTTCAGTGTTGTACTTCATTACTGCGTGATGCAATCCAGAAAAAGCCCAGGATCTAGCCATCAAGTATGAGAAATATGCGAAAGTATGAGCCTGATGAGGGCAAATCCTAGACCTAACCCAGACCTAACGTGCGTTATCCTCTAAAATATTTATCAAGACCAGGTCTGATTGAATGTTTCAGTGTGGTCCCACATTACTACGTGATCCAAACCAGAAAAAACCCAGGATCTGTTCAACATGTAGGAGTAATATGCGAAAGAATGAGCCTGATGAGGGCAAATCCCAGACCTATCCCAGACCTAACATGCGTTATCCTCAAAAATATTGATCGAAACCTGGTTTAATCGACTGTTTCTTTGTGGTACCACATTACTGTGTGATCCAAACCAGAAAATAACCCAGGATCTGTTCAACGAGTATGTGAAGGGTGCGAAAGTATGAGTCTGACGAGGTCAAATCCCAGACCTATCCCAGACCTAACTTGCGTTATCCTGAAAAATATTGATCGAAACCAGGTTTAATCGACTGTTTCAGTGTGGTACCACATTACTACGTGATCCAAACCAGAAAAAACCCAGGATCAGTTCAACAAGTATGTGAAAAACGCGAAAGTATGAGCCTGATTAGGGCGAATCTCAGACCTATCCCAGACCTAACTTGCATTGTCCTCTAAGATATTGATGGAAACCAGGTTTAATTGACTGATTCAGTGTTGTACTTCAATACTACGTGATGCGATCCAGAAAAAGCCCAGGATCTAGCCATCACGTATGAGAAATATGCGAAAGAATGAGCCTGATGAGAGCAAATCCCAGACCTAACCTAGACCTAACATGAATTATTCTCTAAAATATTGATCGAAACCAGGTTTAATTGACTGTTTCAGTGTTGTACTTCACTACTGCGTGATGCAATCCAGAAAAAGCCCAGGATCTAGCCATCAAGTATGAGAAATATGCGAAAGAATGAGCCTGATGAGAGCAAATCCCAGACCTAACCTAGACCTAACATGAATTATTCTCTAAAATATTGATCGAAACCAGGTTTAATTGACTGTTTCAGTGTTGTACTTCACTACTGCGTGATGCAATCCAGAAAAAGCCCAGGATCTAGCCATCAAGTATGAGAAATATGCGAAAGTATGAGCCTGATGAGGGCAAATCCTAGACCTAACCCAGACCTAACGTGCGTTATCATCTAAAATATTTATCAAGACCAGGTCTGATTGAATGTTTCAGTGTGGTCCCACATTACTACGTGATCCAAACCAGAAAAAACCCAGGATCTGTTCAACATGTATGAGTAATATGCGAAAGTATGAGCCTGATGTGGGCAAATCCCAGACCTATCCCAGACGTAACTTGCGCTATCCTCTAAAATATTGATCGAAACCAGGTTTAATTGACTGTTTCAGCGTGGTACCACACTACTACGTGATACAATCCAGAAACAGCCCAGGATCTAGCCATGAAGTATGAGCAATATGCGAAAGTATGAGCCTGATGAGAGCAAATCCTAGACCTAACCCAGAACTAACATGCGTTATCCTCTAAAATATTTATCAAGACCAGGTTTAATTGATTGTTTCAGTGTGGTCCCACATTACTACGTGATCCAAAACAGAAAAAACCCAGGATCTGTTCTACATGTATGAGAAATATGCGAAAGAATGTGCCTGATGAGAGCAAATACCAGACCTAACCTAGACCTAACATGAATTATTCTCTAAAATATTGATCGAAACCAGGTTTAATTGACTGCTTCGGTGTGGTCCCACATTACTACGTAATCCAAACCGGAAAAAACCCAGGATCCGTTCAACAAGTATGTGAAGAATGCGAAAGTATGAGTCTGATGAGTGAAAATCCCAGGCCTAACCTAGACCTAACATGAATTATTCTCTAAAATATTGATCAAAACCAGATTTAATTGACTGTTTCAGTGTGGTCCCACATTACTACGTGATCCAAACCAGAAAAAACCCAGGGTCCGTTCAACACGTATGTGAAGAATGCGAAAGTATGAGGCTGATGAGTGAAAATCCCAGGTCTAACCTAGACCTAACGTGCGTTATCCTCAAAAATATTGATCGAAACCTGGTTTAATCGACTGTTTCAGTGTGGTACCATATTACTATGTGATCCAAACCAGAAAATAACCCTGGATCTGTTCAACGAGTATGTGAAGGGTGCGAAAGTATGAGTCTGACGAGGTCATATCCCAGACCTATACCAGACCTAACTTGCGTTATCCTCTAAAATATTGATCGAAACCAGGTTTAATCGACTGATTCAGTGTGGTACCACATTACTACGTGATCCAAACCAGGAAAAACCCAGGATCAGTTCAACAAGTATGTGAAGAATGCGAAAGTATGAGTCTGATGAGTGAAAACCCCAGGGCTAACCTAGACCTAACATGCCTCATCCTCTAAAATATTGATCCAAACCAGGTTTAATGGACTGTTTCAGTGTGGCACCACTTTACTACGTGATCCAAAGCAGAAAAAACCCTCGATCAGGTCAACATGTATGTTAAAACTGCGAAAGTATGACCCTGATTAGGGCGAATCCCAGACCTATCCCAGACCTAACTTGCGTTATCCTCTAAAATATTGATGGAAACCTGGTTTCATTGACTGTTTCAGTGTGGTACTACATTACTACGTGATGCAATCTAGAAAAAGCCCAGGATCTAGCCATCAAGTATGAGAAATATGCGAAAGAATGAGCCTGATGACAGCAAATCCCAGACCTAACCTGGACCTAACATGCGTTATCCTCTAAAATATTGAGCGAAACCAGGTTTAATGGACTGTTTCAGTGTGGTACCACATTAATACGTGATCCAAACCAGAAAAAACCCAGGATCTGTTCAACAAGTATGTGAAAAACGCGAAACTGTGAGCCTGATGGGGGCAAATCTTAGACCTAACCTTGACCTAACATGCGTTATCCTCTAAAATATTTATCCAGACCAGGTTTCATTGAATGTTTCAGTGTGGTACCACTTTACTACGTGATCCAATCCAGAAATAGCCCAGGATCTAGCCATGAAGTATGAGAAATATGCGAATGTAAGAGCCTGATGAGGGCAAATCCTAGACCTATCCCAGACCTAACTTGCGTTATCCTCTAAAATATTGATCGAAATCAGGTTTAATTGACTGTTTCAGCGTGGTACCACATTACTACGTGATACAATCCAGAAACAGCCCAGGATCTGTTCAACAAGTATGTGAAAAACGCGAAAGTATGAGTCTGATGAGTTCAAATCCCAGACCTATCCCAGACTTAACTTGCGTTATCCTCTAAAATATTGATCGAAACCAGGTTTAATCGACTGTTTCAGCGTGGTATGACATTACTACGTGATACAATCCAGAAACAGCCCAGGATTTAGCCATGAAGTATGAGAAATATGCGAAAGTATGAGCCTGATGAGGGCAAATCCTAGACCAAACCCAAACCTAACATGCGTTATCCTCTAAAATATTTATCAAGACCAGGTTTAATTGAATGTTTCAGTGTGGTACCACATTACTACGTGATCCAAACCAGAAAAGACCGAGGATCCGTACAACCAGTATGTGAAGAATGCGAAAGTATGAGTCTGATCAGTGAAAATCTCAGGCCTTACCTAGACCTAACTTGCGTTGTCTTCTAAAATATTGATGGAAACCTGGTTTCATTGACTGTTTCAGTGTGGTACTACATTACTACGTGATGCAATCTAGAAAAAGCCCAGGATCTAGCCATCAAGTATGAGAAATATGCGAAAGAATGAGCCTGATGACAGCAAATCCCAGACCTAACCTAGACCTAACATGCGTTATCCTCTAAAATATTGAGCGAAACCAGGTTTAATGGACTGTTTCAGTGTGGTACCACATTACTACGTGATCCAAACCAGAAAAAACCCAGGATCTGTTCAACAAGTATGTGAAAAACGCGAAACTGTGAGCCTGATGGGGGCAAATCTTAGACCTAACCTTGACCTAACATGCGTTATCCTCTAAAATATTTATCCAGACCAGGTTTCATTGAATGTTTCAGTGTGGTACCACTTTACTATGTGATCCAATCCAGAAATAGCCCAGGATCTAGCCATGAAGTATGAGAAATATGCGAAAGTAAGAGCCTGATGAGGGCAAATCCTAGACCTATCCCAGACCTAACATGCGTTATCCTCTAAAATATTGATCGAAATCAGGTTTAATTGACTGTTTCAGCGTGGTACCACATTACTACGTGATACAATCCAGAAACAGCCCAGGATCTAGCCATGAAGTATGAGCAATATGCGAAAGTATGAGCCTGATGAGGGCAAATCCTAGACATAACCCAGACCTAACATGCGTTATCCTCTAAAATATTTATCAAGACCAGGTTTAATTGATTGTTTCAGTGTGGTCCCACATTACTACGTGATCCAAAACAGAAAAACCCAGGATCTGTTCCACAAGTATGTGAAAAACGCGAAAGTATGAGCCTGATGAGGGCAAATCCTAGACCAAACCCAAACCTAACATGCGTTACCCTCTAAAATATTTACCAAGACCAGGTTTAATTGAATGTTTCAGTGTGGTACCACATTAATACGTGAACCAAACCAGAAAAAACCTAGGATCCGTTCAACAAGTATGTTAAAACTGCGACAGTATGACCCTGATGAGGGCAAATCCCAGGCCTAACCTAGACCTAACATGCGTTGTCCTCTAAAATATTGATGGAAACCAGGCTTAATTGACTGTTATAGTGTGGTACCACTTTACTACGTGACCCAAAGCAAAAAAAACCGTCGATCAGGTCAACATGCATGTTAAAACTGCGAAAGTATGACCCTGATGAGGGCAAATCACAGACCTAACCCAGACCTAACATGCGTTATCCTCTAAAATATTTATCAAGACCAGGTTTAATTTAATGTTTCAGTGTGGTACCACATTACTACGTGATCCAAACCAGAAAAAACCCTGGATCTGTTCAACAAGTATGTGAAAAACGAGAAACTGTGAGCCTGATGAGGGCAAATCTTAGACCTAACCTTGACCTAACATGCGTTATCCTCTAAAATATTTATCCAGACTAGGTTTCATTGAATGCTTCAGTGTGGTACCACATTACTACGTGATCCAAACCAGAAAAAACCCTGGATCTGTTCAACAAGTATGTGAAAAACGCGAAACTGTGAGCCTGATGAGGGCAAATCTTAGACCTAACCTTGACCTAACATGCGTTATCCTCTAAAATATTGATCGAAACCAGGTTTAATGGACTGTTTTAGTGTGGTACCACTTTACTACGTGATCCAAAGCAAAAAAAACCCTCGATCAGGTCGACATGCAAGTTAAAACTGCGAAAGTATGACCCTGATGAGGGCAAATCACAGACCTAACCCAGACCTAACATGCGTTATCCTCTAAAATATTTACCAAGACCAGGTTTAATTTAATGTTTCAGTGTGGTACCACATTACTACGTGATCCAAACCAGAGAAAACCCTGGATCTGTTCAACAAGTATATGAAAAACGCGAAACTGTGAGCCTGATGAGGGCAAATCTTAGACCTAACCTTGACCTAACATGCGTTATCCTCTAAAATATTTATCCAGACCAGGTTTCATTGAATGCTTCAGTGTGGTACCACTTTACTACGTGATGCAATCCAGAAAAAGCCCAGGATCTAGCCATCAAGTTTGAGAAATATGCGAAAGAATGAGCCTGATGAGGGCAAATCCCAGACCTAACCTTGACCTAACATGAATAATTCTCTAAGATATTGATTGAAACCAGGTTTAATTGATTGTTTCAGTGTGGTCCCACATTACTACGTGATCCAAACCAGAAAAAACCCAGGATCCGTTCAACAAGTATGTGAAGAATGCGAAAGTATGAGTCTGATGAGTGAAAATCCCAGGCCTAACCTAGACCTAACATGCGTTATCCTCAAAAATATTGATCGAAACCTGGTTTAATCGACTGTTTCAGTGTGGTACCACATTACTATGTGATCCAAACCAGAAAATAACCCAGGATCTGTTCAAGGCGTATGTGAAGTGTGCGAAAGTATGAGTCTGATGAGGTCAAATCCCAGACCTATACCAGACCTAACTTGCGTTATCCTCTAAAATATTGATCGATACCAGGTTTAATCGACTGTTTCAGTGTGGTACCACATTACTATGTGATCCAAACCAGAAAATAACCCAGGATCTGTTCAAGGAGTACGTGAAGTGTGCGAAAGTATGAGTCTGATGAGGTCAAATCCCAGACCTATCCCAGACCTAACTTGCGTTATCCTCTAAAATATTGATCGAAACCAGGTTTAATCGATTGTTTCAGTGCGGTACCACATTACTACGTGATCCAAACCAGAAAAAACCCAGGATCAGTTCAACAAGTATGTGAAGAATGCGAAAGTATGAGTCTGATGAGTGAGAATCCCAGGGCTAACATAGACCTAACATTCGTTATCCTCTAAAATATTGATCGAAACCAGGTTTAATCGACTGTTTCAGTGTGGTACCACATTACTACGTGATCCAAACCAGAAAGAACCCAGGATCAGTTCAACAAGTATGTGAAGAATGCGAAAGTATGAGTCTGATCAGTGAAAATCTCAGGCCTTACCTAGACCTAACTTGCGTTGTCCTCTAAAATATTGACGGAAACCAGGTTTCATTGACTGTTTCAGTGTGGTACTACATTACTACGTGATGCAATCCAGAAAAAGCCCAGGATCTAGCCATCAAGTATGAGAAATATGCGAAAGAATGAGCCTGATGAGAGCAAATCCCAGACCTAACCTAGACCTTACATGCGTTAGCCTCTAAAATATTTATCAAGACCTGGTTTAATTGAAAGTTTCAGTGTGGTACCACATTACTACGTGAACCAAACCAGAAAAAACCCAGGATCCGTTCAACAAGTATGTTAAAACTGCGACAGTATGACCCTGATGAGTGCAAATCCCAGGCCTAACCTAGACCTAACATGCGTTATCCTCTAAAATATTGATCGAAACCAGGTTTAATCGACTGTTTCACTGTGGTACCACACTACTACGTGATCCAAACCGGAAAAAACCCAGGATCTAGCCATCAAGTATGAGAAATATGCGAAAGAATGAGCCTGATGAGAGCAAATCCCAGACCTAACCTAGACCTTACATGCGTTATCCTCTAAAATATTGAGCGAAACCAGGTTTAACTGACTGTTTCAGTGTGGTCCCACATTACTACGTGATCCAAACCAGAAAAAAACCAGGATCCGTTCAACAAGTACGTGAAGAATGCGAAAGTATGAGTCCGATGAGTGAAAATCCCAGGCCTAACCTAGACCTAACATGCGTTATCCTCTAAAATATTTATCAAGACCAGGTTTAATTGAATGTCTCAGTGTGGTACCACATTACTACGTGAACGAAACCAGAAAAAACCCAGGATCTAGCCATCAAGTATGAGAAATATGCGAAAGAATGAGCCTGATAAGAGCAAATCCCAGACCTAACCTAGACCTAACTTGCGTTGTCCTCTAAGATATTGATGGAAACCAGGTTTCATTGACTGTTTCAGTGTTGTATTTCATTACTACGTGATGCAATCTAGAAAAAGCCCAGGATCTAGCCATCAAGTATGAGAAATATGCGAAAGAATGAGCCTGATGAGAGCAAATCCCAGACCTAACCTAGACCTAACATGAATTATTCTCTAAAATATTGATCGAAGCCAGGTTTAATTGACTGTTTCAGTGTGGTCCCACATTACTACGTGATCCAAACCAGAAAATAACCCAGGATCTGTTCAACAAGTATGTTAAAAACGCGAAAGTATGAGTCTGATGAGTGAAAATCCCAGACCTAACCTAGACCTAACATGCGTTATCCTCTAATATATTGATCCAAACCAGGTATAATGGACTGTTTCATTGTGGTCCCACATTACTACGTGATCCAAACCAGAAAAAACCCAGGATCCGTTCAACAAGTATGTGAAGAATGCGAAAGTATGAGTCTGATGAGTGAAAATACCAGGTCTAACCTAGACCTGACATGCGTTATCCTCAATAATATTGATCGAAACCAGGTTTAATTGACTGTTTCAGTGTGGTACCACATTGCTACGTGATCCAAACCAGAAAAAACCCAGGATCTGTTCAACAAGTATGTGAAAAACGCGAAACTGTGAGCCTGATGAGGGCAAATCTTAGACCTAACCTTGACCTAACATGCGTTATCCTCTAAAATATTTATCCAGACCAGGTTTCATTGAATGTTTCAGTGTGGTACCACTTTACTACGTGATCCAATCCAGAAATAGCCCAGGATCTAGCCATGAAGTATGAGAAATATGCGAAAGTATGAGCCCGATGAGGGCAAACCCTAGACCTAACCCAGACCTAACATGCGTTATTCTCTAAAATATTTATCAAGACCAGGTTTAATTGAATGTTTCAGTGTGGTACCACATTACTACGTGATCTAAACCAGAAAAAACCCAGGATCCGTTCAGCAGGTATGTGAAGAATGCGAAAGAATGAGTCTGATCAGTGAAAATCTCAGGCCTTACCTAGACCTAACTTGCGTTGTCTTCTAAAATATTGAGCGAAACCAGGTTTAATGGACTGTTTCAGTGTGGTACCACACTACTACGTGATCCAAACCAGAAAAAACCCAGGATCCGTTCAACAAGTATGTGAAAAACGCGAAAGTATGAGCCTGATGAGGGCAAATCCCAGACATATCCCAGACCTAACTTGCGTTGTCCTCTAAGATATTGATGGAAACCAGGTTTAATCGACTGTTTCAGTGTTGTACTTCATTACTACGTGATGCAATCCAGAAAAAGCCCAGGATCTAGCCATCAAGTATGAGAAATATGCGAAAGAATGAGCCAGATGAGAGCAAATCCCAGACCTGACCTAGACCTAACATGAATTATTCTCTAAAATATTGATTGAAACCAGGTTTAATTGATTGTTTCAGTGTGGTCCCACATTACTACGTGATCCAAACCAGAAAAAACCCAGGATCCGTTCAACAAGTATGTGAAGAATGCGAAAGTATTAGTCTGATGAGTGAAAATCCCAGGCCTAACCTAGACCTAACATGCGTTATCCTGAAAAATATTGATCGAAACCTGGTTTAATCGACTGTTTCAGTGTGGTACCACATCACTATGTGATCCAAACCAGAAAAAACCCAGGATCTGTTCAACAAGTATGTGAAGAACGCTAAACTGTGAGCCTGATGAGGGCAAATCTTAGACCTAACCCAGACCTAAGATGCGTTAACCTCTAAAATATTTATCCAGACCAGGTTTCATTGAATGTTTCAGTGTGGTACCACTTTACTACGTGATCCAATCCAGAAATAGCCCAGGATCTAGCCATGAAGTATGAGAAATATGCGAAAGTAAGAGCCTGATGAGGGCAAATCCTAGACCTATCCCAGACCTAACTTGCGTTATCCTCTAAAATATTTGTCAAGACCAGGTTTAATTGAATGTTTCAGTGTGGTACCACATTACTACGTGATCCAAACTAGAAAAAACCCAGGATCCGTTCAACAAGTATGTGAAGAATGCGAGAGTATGAGTCTGATCAGTGAAAATCTCAGGCCTTACCTAGACCTAACTTGCGTTGTCCTCTAAAATATTGACGGAAACCAGGTTTCATTGACTGTTTCAGTGTGGTACTACATTACTACGTGATGCAATCCAGAAAAAGCCCAGGATCTAGCCATCAAGTATGAGAAATATGCGAAAGAATGAGCCTGATGAGAGCAAATCCCAGACCTAACCTAGACCTAACATGCGTTACCCTCTAAAATATTGAGCAAAACCACGTTTAATGGACTGTTTCAGTGCGGTACCACACTACTTCGTGATCCAAACCAGAAAAAACCGAGGATCTGTTCAACAAGTATGTGAAAAACGCTAAACTGTGAGCCTGATGAGGGCAAATCTTAGACCTAACCGAGACCTAAGATGCGGTATCCTCTAAAATATTTATCCAGACCAGGTTTCATTGAATGTTTCAGTGTGGTACCACTTTACTACGTGATCCAATCCAGAAATAGCCCAGGATCTAGCGATGAAGTATGAGAAATATGCGAAAGTAATAGCCTGTTGAGGGCAAATCCTAGACCTATCCCAGACCTAACTTGCGTTATCCTCTAAAATATTTATCGATACCAGGTTTAGTTGACTGTTTCAGCGTGGTACCACATTACTACGTGATACAATCCAGAAACAGCCCAGGATCTAGCCATGAAGTATGAGAAACGTGCGAAAGAATGAGCCAGATGAGAGCAAATCCCAGACCTAACCTAGACCGAACGTGAGTTATTCTCTAATATATTGATCGTAACCAGGTTTAATTGACTGTTTCAGTGTGGTCCCACATTACTACTTGATCCAAACGAGAAAAAACCCAGGATCCGTTCAACAAGAATGTGAAGAATGCGAAAGTATGAGTCTGATGAGAGCAAATCCCAGACCTAACCTAGACCTAACATGAATTATTCTCTAAAATATTGACCGAAACCAGGTTTAATTGACTGTTTCAGTGTGGTCCCACATTACTACGTGATCCAAACCAGAAAAAACCCAGGATCAGTTCAACAAGTATGTGAAAAACGCTAAACTGCGAGCCTGATGAGGGCAAATCGTAGACCTAATCCAGACCTAAGATGCGTTAACCTCTAAAATATTTATCCTGACCAGGTTTCATTGAATGTTTCAGTGTGGTACCACTTTACTACGTGATGCAATCCAGGAAAAGCCCAGGATCTAGCCATGAAGTATGAGAAATATGCGAAAGTATGAGCCTGATGAGGGCACATCCTAGACCTAACCCAGACCTAACATGCGTTAGCCTCTAAAGTATTTATCAAGACCTGGTTTAATTGAAAGTTTCAGTGTGGTACCACATTACTACGTGATGCAATCCAGAAAAAGCCCAGGATCTAGCCATCAAGTTTGAGAAATATGCGAAAGAATGAGCCTGATGAGAGCAAATCCCAGAGCTAACCTAGACCTTACATGCGTTATCCTCTAAAATATTGAGCGAAACCAGGTTTAATCGACTGTTTCAGTGTGGTACCACATTACTACGTGATCCAAACCAGAAAAAACCCAGGATCCGTTCAACAAGTATGTGAAGAATGCGAAAGTATGAGTCTGATGAGTGTAATTCCCAGGGCTGACCTAGACTTAACATGCGTTATCCTCTAAAATATTGATCGAAACCTGGTTTAATCGACTGTTTCAGTGTGGTACCACATTACTATGTGATCCAAACCAGAAAATAACCCAGGATCTGTTCAAGGAGTATGTGAAGTGTGCGAAAGTATGAGTCTGATGAGGTCAAATCCCAGACCTATCCCAGACCTAATTTGCTTTATCCTCTAAAATATTGATCGAAACCAGGTTTAATCGACTGTTTCAGTGTGGTACCACATTACTATGTGATCCAAACCAGAAAATAACCCAGGATCTGTTCAAGGAGTATGTGAAGTGTGCGAAAGTATGAGTCTGATGAGGTCAAATCCCAGACCTATCCCAGACCTAACTTGCGTTATCCTCTAAAATATTGATCGAAACCAGGTTTAATCGACTGTTTCAGTGCGGTACCACATTACTACGTGATCCAAACCAGAAAAAACCCAGGATCAGTTCAACAAGTATGTGAAGAATGCGAAAGTATGAGTCTGATGAGTGAGAATCCCAGGGCTAACATAGACCTAACATTCGTTATCCTCTAAAATATTGATCGAAACCAGGTTTAATCGACTGTTTCAGTGTGGTACCACATTACTACGTGATCCAAACCCGAAAAAACCCAGGATCAGTTCAACAAGTATGTGAAGAATGCGAAAGTATGAGTCTGATGAGTGTAATTCCCAGGGCTGACCTAGACCTAACATGCGTTATCCTCTAAAATATTGATCGAAACCAGGTTTAATCGACTGTTTCAGTGTGGTATCACACTACTACGTGACCCAAACCAGAAAAAACCCAGGATCTGTTCAACAAGTATGTGAAAAACGCGAAAGTATGAGCCTGATGAGGGCAAATCCCAGACCTATCCCAGACCTAACTTGCGTTATCCTCTAAAATATTGATCGAAACCAGGTTTAATTGACCGTTTCAGTGTGGTACCACATAACTACGTGATCCAAACCAGAAAAAACCCAGGATCCGTTCAACAAGTATGTGAAAAATGCGAAAGTATGAGTCCGATCAGTGAAAATCTCAGGCCTTACCTAGACCTAACTTGCGTAGTCCTCTAAAATATTGACGGAAACCAGGTTTCATTGACTGTTTCAGAGTGGTACCACATTACTACGTGATCCAAGCCAGAAAAAACCCAGGATCCGTTGAACAAGTATGTGAAGAATGCGAAAGTATGAGTCTGATGAGTGAAAATCCCAGGCCTAACCTAAACCTAACATGCGTTGCCCTCTAAAATATTGATGGAAACCAGGTTTCATTGACTGTTTCAGTGTGGTACCACAATACTACGTGATCCAAACCAGAAAAAACCCAGGATCAGTTCAACAAGTATGTGAAGAATGCGAAAGTATGAGTCTGATGAGTGTAATTCCCAGGGCTAATCTAGACCTAACATGCGTTGTCCTCTAAAATATTGATGGAAACCAGGTTTCATTGATTGTTTCAGTGTGGTACTACATTACTACGTGATGCAATCCAGAAAAAGCCCAGGATCTAGCCATCATGTATGAGAAATATGCGAAAGAATGAGCCTGATGAGAGCAAATCCCAGACGTAACCTAGACCTAACATGCGTTACCCTCTAAAATATTGAGCGAAACCAGGTTTAATGGACTGTTTCAATGTTGTACCACACTACATCGTGATCCAAACCAGAAAAAACCGAGGATCTGTTCAACAAGTATGTGAAAAACGCTAAACTGTGAGCCTGATGAGGGCAAATCTTACACCTAACCCAGACATAAGATGCGTTAACCTCTAAAATATTTATCCAGACCAGGTTTCATTGAATGTTTCAGTGTGGTACCACTTTACTACGTGATCCAATCCAGAAATAGCACAGGATCTGTTCAACATGTATGAGAAATATGCGAAAGAATGAGCCTGATGAGAGCAAATCCCAGACCTAACCTAGACCTAACATGAATTATTCTCTAAAATATTGACCGAAACCAGGTTTAATTGACTGTTTCAGTGTGGTCCCACATTACTACGTGATCCAAACCAGAAAAAACCCAGGATCAGTTCAACAAGTATGTGAAAAACGCTAAACTGCGAGCCTGATGAGGGCAAATCGTAGACCTAATCCAGACCTAAGATGCGTTAACCTCTAAAATATTTATCCTGACCAGGTTTCAATGAATGTTTCAGTGTGGTACCACTTTACTACGTGATGCAATCCAGGAAAAGCCCAGGATCTAGCCATGAAGTATGAGAAATATGCGAAAGTATGAGCCTGATGAGGGCACATCCTAGACCTAACCCAGACCTAACATGCGTTAGCCTCTAAAGTATTTATCAAGACCTGGTTTAATTGAAAGTTTCAGTGTGGTACCACATTACTACGTGATGCAATCCAGAAAAAGCCCAGGATCTAGCCATCAAGTTTGAGAAATATGCGAAAGAATGAGCCTGATGAGAGCAAATCCCAGAGCTAACCTAGACCTTACATGCGTTATCCTCTAAAATATTGAGCGAAACCAGGTTTAATCGACTGTTTCAGTGTGGTACCACATTACTACGTGATCCAAACCAGAAAAAACCCAGGATCCGTTCAACAAGTATGTGAAGAATGCGAAAGTATGAGTCTGATGAGTGTAATTCCCAGGGCTGACCTAGACTTAACATGCGTTATCCTCTAAAATATTGATCGAAACCTGGTTTAATCGACTGTTTCAGTGTGGTACCACATTACTATGTGATCCAAACCAGAAAATAACCCAGGATCTGTTCAAGGAGTATGTGAAGTGTGCGAAAGTATGAGTCTGATGAGGTCAAATCCCAGACCTATCCCAGACCTAATTTGCTTTATCCTCTAAAATATTGATCGAAACCAGGTTTAATCGACTGTTTCAGTGTGGTACCACATTACTATGTGATCCAAACCAGAAAATAACCCAGGATCTGTTCAAGGAGTATGTGAAGTGTGCGAAAGTATGAGTCTGATGAGGTCAAATCCCAGACCTATCCCAGACCTAACTTGCGTTATCCTCTAAAATATTGATCGAAACCAGGTTTAATCGACTGTTTCAGTGCGGTACCACATTACTACGTGATCCAAACCAGAAAAAACCCAGGATCAGTTCAACAAGTATGTGAAGAATGCGAAAGTATGAGTCTGATGAGTGAGAATCCCAGGGCTAACATAGACCTAACATTCGTTATCCTCTAAAATATTGATCGAAACCAGGTTTAATCGACTGTTTCAGTGTGGTACCACATTACTACGTGATCCAAACCCGAAAAAACCCAGGATCAGTTCAACAAGTATGTGAAGAATGCGAAAGTATGAGTCTGATGAGTGTAATTCCCAGGGCTGACCTAGACCTAACATGCGTTATCCTCTAAAATATTGATCGAAACCAGGTTTAATCGACTGTTTCAGTGTGGTATCACACTACTACGTGACCCAAACCAGAAAAAACCCAGGATCTGTTCAACAAGTATGTGAAAAACGCGAAAGTATGAGCCTGATGAGGGCAAATCCCAGACCTATCCCAGACCTAACTTGCGTTATCCTCTAAAATATTGATCGAAACCAGGTTTAATTGACCGTTTCAGTGTGGTACCACATAACTACGTGATCCAAACCAGAAAAAACCCAGGATCCGTTCAACAAGTATGTGAAAAATGCGAAAGTATGAGTCCGATCAGTGAAAATCTCAGGCCTTACCTAGACCTAACTTGCGTAGTCCTCTAAAATATTGACGGAAACCAGGTTTCATTGACTGTTTCAGAGTGGTACCACATTACTACGTGATCCAAGCCAGAAAAAACCCAGGATCCGTTGAACAAGTATGTGAAGAATGCGAAAGTATGAGTCTGATGAGTGAAAATCCCAGGCCTAACCTAAACCTAACATGCGTTGCCCTCTAAAATATTGATGGAAACCAGGTTTCATTGACTGTTTCAGTGTGGTACCACAATACTACGTGATCCAAACCAGAAAAAACCCAGGATCAGTTCAACAAGTATGTGAAGAATGCGAAAGTATGAGTCTGATGAGTGTAATTCCCAGGGCTAATCTAGACCTAACATGCGTTGTCCTCTAAAATATTGATGGAAACCAGGTTTCATTGATTGTTTCAGTGTGGTACTACATTACTACGTGATGCAATCCAGAAAAAGCCCAGGATCTAGCCATCATGTATGAGAAATATGCGAAAGAATGAGCCTGATGAGAGCAAATCCCAGACGTAACCTAGACCTAACATGCGTTACCCTCTAAAATATTGAGCGAAACCAGGTTTAATGGACTGTTTCAATGTTGTACCACACTACATCGTGATCCAAACCAGAAAAAACCGAGGATCTGTTCAACAAGTATGTGAAAAACGCTAAACTGTGAGCCTGATGAGGGCAAATCTTACACCTAACCCAGACATAAGATGCGTTAACCTCTAAAATATTTATCCAGACCAGGTTTCATTGAATGTTTCAGTGTGGTACCACTTTACTACGTGATCCAATCCAGAAATAGCACAGGATCTGTTCAACATGTATGAGAAATATGCGAAAGAATGAGCCTGATGAGAGCAAATCCCAGACCTAACATAGACCTAACATGAATTATTCTCTAAAATATTGATCGAAACCAGGTTTAATTGACTGTTTCAGTGTGGTCCCACATTACTACGTGATCCAAACCAGAAATAACCCAGGAACCGTTCAACAAGTATGAGAAATATGCGAAAGAATGAGCCTGATGAGAGCAAATCCCAGACCTAACCCAAACCTAACATGCGTTATCCTCTAAAATATTTATCAAGACCAGGTTTAATTGAATGTTTCAGTGTGGTGCCACATTACTACGAGAACCAAACCAGAAAAAACCCAGGATCCGTTTAACAAGTATGTGAAGAATGCGAAAGTATGAGTCTGATCAGTGAAAATCTCAGGCCTTACCTAGACCTAACTTGCGTTACCCTCTAAAATATTGAGCGAAACCAGGTTTAATGGACTGTTTCAATGTGGTACCACACTACATCGTGATCCAAACCAGAAAAAACCGAGGATCTGTTCAACAAGTATGTGAAAAACGCTAAACTGTGAGCCTGATGAGGGCAAATCTTAGACCTAACCGAGACCTAAGATGCGGTATCCTCTAAAATATTTATCCAGACCAGGTTTCATTGAATGTTTCAGTGTGGTACCACTTTACTACGTGATCCAATCCAGAAATAGCCCAGGATCTAGCCATGAAGTATGAGAAATATGCGAAAGTAATAGCCTGTTGAGGGCAAATCCTAGACCTATCCCAGACCTAACTTGCGTTATCCTCTAAAATATTTATCGATACCAGGTTTAGTTGACTGTTTCAGCGTGGTACCACATTACTACGTGATACAATCCAGAAACAGCCCAGGATCTAGCCATGAAGTATGAGAAACATGCGAAAGAATGAGCCAGATGAGAGCAAATCCCAGACCTAACCCAGACCGAACGTGAATTATTCTCTAATATATTGATCGTAACCAGGTTTAATTGACTGCTTCAGTGTGGTCCCACATTACTACTTGATCCAAACGAGAAAAAACCCAGGATCTGTTCAACAAGTATGTTAAAAACGCGAAAGTATGAGTCTGATGAGTGAAAATCCCAGACCTAACCTAGACCTAACATGCGTTATCCTCTAATATATTGATCCAAACCAGGTATAATGGACTGTTTCATTGTGGTCCCACATTACTACGTGATCCAAACCAGAAAAAACCCAGGATCCGTTCAACAAGTAGGTGAAGAATGCGAAAGTATGAGTCTGATGAGTGAAAATACCAGGTCTAACCTAGACCTGACATGCGTTAACCTCTAAAATATTTATCCAGACCAGGTTTCATTGAATGTTTCAGTGTGGTACCACTTTACTACGTGATGCAATCCAGGAAAAGCCCAGGATCTAGCCATGAAGTATGAGAAATATGCGAAAGTATGAGCCTGATGAGGGCACATCCTAGACCTAACCCAGACCTAACATGCGTTAGCCTCTAAAGTATTTATCAAGACCTGGTTTAATTGAAAGTTTCAGTGTGGTACCACATTACTACGTGATGCAATCCAGAAAAAGCCCAGGATCTAGCCATCAAGTTTGAGAAATATGCGAAAGAATGAGCCTGATGAGAGCAAATCCCAGAGCTAACCTAGACCTTACATGCGTTATCCTCTAAAATATTGAGCGAAACCAGGTTTAATGGACTGTTTCAGTGTGGTACCACACTACTTCGTGATCCAAACTAGAAAAAACCCAGGATCTGTTCAACAAGTATGTGAAAAACGCTAAACTGTGAGCCTGATGAGGGCAAATCTTAGACCTAACCCAGACCTAAGATGCGTTAACCTCTAAAATATTAATCCAGACCAGGTTTCATTGAATGTTTCAGTGTGGTACCACTTAACTACGTGATCCAATCCAGAAATAGCACAGGATCTAGCCATGAAGTATGAGAAATATGCGAAAGTAAGAGCCTGATGAGGGCAAATCCTAGACCTATCCCAGACCTAACTTGCGTTATCCTCTAAAATATTGATCGAAACCAGGTTTAATTGACTGTTTCAGCGTGGTACCACATTACTACGTGATACAATCCAGAAACAGCCCAGGATGTAGCCTTGAAGTATGAGAAATATGCGACAGTATGAGCCTGATGAGTGAAAATCCCAGGCCTAACCTAGACCTACCATGCGTTATCCTCTAATATATTGATCCAAACCAGGTTTAATTGACTGTTTCAGTGTTGTACTTCATTACTACGTGATGCAATCCAGAAAAAGCCCAGGATCTAGCCATCAAGTTTCAGAAATATGCGAAAGAATGAGCCTGATGAGGGCAAATCCCAGACCTAACCAAGACCTAACATGAATAATTCTCTAAAATATTGATTGAAACCAGGTTTAATTGACTGTTTCAGTGTGGTCCCACATTACTACGTGATCCAAACCAGAAAAAACCCAGGATCCGTTCAACAAGTATGTGAAGAATGCGAAAGTATGAGACTGATGAGTGAAAATCCCAGGCCTATCCTAGACCTAACATGCGTTATCCTCAAAACTATTGACCGAAACCTGGTTTAATCGACCGTTTCAGTGTGGTACCACATTACTATGTGATCCAAACCAGAAAAAACCCAGGATCTGTTCAACAAGTATGTGAAGAACGCTAAACTGTGAGCCTGATGAGGGCAAATCTTAGACCTAACCCAGACCTAAGATGCGTTAACCTCTAAAATATTTATCCAGACCAGGTTTCATTGAATGTTTCAGTGTGGTACCACTTTACTACGTGATCCAATCCAGAAATAGCCCAGGATCTAGCCATGAAGTATGAGAAATATGCGAAAGTATGAGTCTGATGAGGTCAAATCCCAGACCTATCCCAGACCTAACTTGCGTTATCCTCAAAAATATTGATCGAAACCAGGTTTAATCGACTGTTTCAGTGTGGTACCACATTACTACGTGATCCAAACCAGAAAAAACCCAGGATCCGTTCAACAAGTATGTGAAGAATGCGAAAGTATGAGTCTGATGAGTGAAAATCCCAGACCTAACCTAGACTTAACATGCGTTATCCTCTAAAATATTGATCGAAACCTGGTTTAATCGACTGTTTCAGTGTGGTACCACATTACTATGTGATCCAAACCAGAAAATAACCCAGGATCTGTTCAAGGAGTATGTGAAGTGTGCGAAAGTATGAGTCTGATGAGGTCAAATCCCAGACCTATCCCAGACCTAACTTGCGTTATCCTCTAAAATATTGATCGAAACCAGGTTTAATCGACTGTTTCAGTGTGGTACCACATTACTATGTGATCCAAACCAGAAAATAACGCAGGATCTGTTCAAGGAGTATGTGAAGTGTGCGAAAGTATGAGTCTGATGAGGTCAAATCCCAGACCTATCCCAGACCTAACTTGCGTTATCCTCTAAGATATTGATCGAAACCAGATTTAATCGACTGTTTCAGTGCGGTACCACATTACTACGTGATCCAAACCAGAAAAAACCCAGGATCAGTTCAACAAGTATGTGAAGAATGCGAAAGTATGAGTCTGATGAGTGAGAATCCCAGGGCTAACATAGACCTAACATTCGTTATCCTCTAAAAAATTGATCGAAACCAAGTTTAATCGAGTGTTTCAGTGTGGTACCACATTACTACGTGATCCAAACCAGAAAAAACCCAGGATCAGTGCAACAAGTATGTGAAGAATGCGAAAGTATGAGTCTGATGAGTGGAATTCCCAGGGCTGACCTAGACCTAACATGCGTTATCCCCTAAAATATTGATCGAAACCAGGTTTAATCGACTGTTTCAGTGTGGTATCACACAACTACGTGACCCAAACCAGAAAAAACCCAGGATCTGTTCAACAAGTATGTGAAAAACGCGAAAGTATGAGCCTGATGAGGGCAAATCCCAGACGTATCCCAGACCTAACTTGCGTTATCCTCTAAAATATTGATCGAAACCAGGTTTAATTGACCGTCTCAGTGTGGTACCACATTACTACGTGATCCAAACCAGAAAAAACCCAGGATCCGTTCAACAAGTATGTGAAGAATGCGAAAGTATGAGTCTGATGAGTGTAATTCCCAGACCTAACCTAGACCTAACATGCGTTACCCTCTAAAATATTGAGCGAAACCAGGTTTAATGGACTGTTTCAATGTGGTACCACACTACATCGTGATCCAAACCAGAAAAAACCGAGGATCTGTTCAACAAGTATGTGAAAAACGCTAAACTGTGAGCCTGATGAGGGCAAATCTTAGACCTAACCGAGACCTAAGATGCGGTATCCTCTAAAATATTTATCCAGACCAGGTTTCATTGAATGTTTCAGTGTGGTACCACTTTACTACGTGATCCAATCCAGAATCAGCCCAGGAACTAGCCATGAAGTATGAGAAACATGCGAAAGAATGAGCCAGATGAGATCAAATCCCAGACCTAACCTAGACCTAACATGAATTATTCTGTAATATATTGATCGAAACCAGGTTTAATTGACTGTTTCAGTGTGGTCCCACATTACTACGTGATCCAAACGAGAAAAAAAACAGGATCCGTTCAACAAGAATGTGAAGAATGCGAAAGTATGAGTCTGATGAGTGAAAATCTCAGGCCTAACCTAGACCTAACATGCGTTATCCTCTAAAATATTGATCGAAACCTGGTTTAATCGACTGTTTCAGTGTGGTACCACATTACTATGTTATCCAAACCAGAAAATAACCCAGGATCTGTTCAAGGAGTATGTGAAGTGTTGCGAAAGTATGAGTCTGATGAGGTCAAATCCGAGACCTAACCCAGACCTAACATGCGTTAGCCTCTAAAATATTTATCAAGACCTGGTTTAATTGAAAGTTTCAGTGTGGTACCACATTACTACGTGATCCAAACTAGAAAAAACCCAGGATCCGTTCATCAAGTATGTGAAGAATGCGAGAGCATGAGTCTGATCAGTGAAAATCTCAGACCTTACCTAGACCTAACTTGCGTTGTCCTCTAAAATATTGACGGAAACCAGGTTTCATTGACTGTTTCAGTGTGGTACTACATTACTACGTGATGCAATCCAGGAAAAGCCCAGGATCTAGCCATGAAGTATGAGAAATATGCGAAAGTATGAGCCTGATGAGGGCACATCCTAGACCTAACCCAGACCTAACATGCGTTAGCCTCTAAAGTATTTATCAAGACCTGGTTTAATTGAAAGTTTCAGTGTGGTACCACATTACTACGTGATGCAATCCAGAAAAAGCCCAGGATCTAGCCATCAAGTTTGAGAAATATGCGAAAGAATGAGCCTGATGAGAGCAAATCCCAGAGCTAACCTAGACCTTACATGCGTTATCCTCTAAAATATTGAGCGAAACCAGGTTTAATGGACTGTTTCAGTGTGGTACCACACTACTTCGTGATCCAAACTAGAAAAAACCCAGGATCTGTTCAACAAGTATGTGAAAAACGCTAAACTGTGAGCCTGATGAGGGCAAATCTTAGACCTAACCCAGACCTAAGATGCGTTAACCTCTAAAATATTAATCCAGACCAGGTTTCATTGAATGTTTCAGTGTGGTACCACTTAACTACGTTATCCAATCCAGAAATAGCACAGGATCTAGCCATGAATTATGAGAAATATGCGAAAGTAAGAGCCTGATGAGGGCAAATCCTAGACCTATCCCAGACCTAACTTGCGTTATCCTCTAAAATATTGATCGAAACCAGGTTTAATTGACTGTTTCAGCGTGGTACCACATTACTACGTGATACAATCCAGAAACAGCCCAGGATGTAGCCTTGAAGTATGAGAAATATGCGACAGTATGAGCCTGATGAGTGAAAATCCCAGGCCTAACCTAGACCTACCATGCGTTATCCTCTAATATATTGATCCAAACCAGGTATAATGGACTGTTTCAGTGTGGTACCACACTACAACGTGATCCAAACCAGAAAAAACCCAGGATCTGTTCAACAAGTATGTGAAAAACGCGAAAGTATGAGCCTGATGAGGGCAAATCCAAGACCTATCCCAGACCTAACTTGCGTTGTCCTCTAAGATATTGATGGAAACCAGGTTTAATTGACTGTTTCAGTGTTGTACTTCATTACTACGTGACGCAATCCAGAAAAAGCCCAGGATCTAGCCATCAAGTTTCAGAAATATGCGAAAGAATGAGCCTGATGAGGGCAAATCCCAGACCTAACCTAGACCTAACATGAATAATTCTCTAAAATATTGATTGAAACCAGGTTTAATTGACTGTTTCAGTGTGGTCCCACATTACTACGTGATCCAAACCAGAAAAAACCCAGGATCCGTTCAACAAGTATGTGAAGAATGCGAAAGTATGAGACTGATGAGTGAAAATCCCAGGCCTATCCAAGACCTAACATGCGTTATCCTCAAAACTATTGACCGAAACCTGGTTTAATCGACCGTTTCAGTGTGGTACCACATTACTATGTGATCCAAACCAGAAAAAACCCAGGATCTGTTCAACAAGTATGTGAAGAACGCTAAACTGTGAGCCTGATGAGGGCAAATCTTAGACCTAACCCAGACCTAAGATGCGTTAACCTCTAAAATATTTATCCAGACCAGTTTTCATTGAATGTTTCAGTGTGGTACCACTTTACTACGTGATCCAATCCAGAAATAGCCCAGGATCTAGCCATGAAGTATGAGAAATATGCGAAAGTAAGAGCCTGATGAGGGCAAATCCTGGACCTATCCCAGACCTAACTTGCGTTATCCTCTAAAATATTTATCAAGACCAGGTTTAATTGAATGTTTCAGTGTGGTACCACATTACTACGTGATCCAAACTAGAAAAAACCCAGGATCCGTTCATCAAGTATGTGAAGAATGCGAGAGTATGAGTCTGATCAGTGAAAATCTCAGACCTTACCTAGACCTAACTTGCGTTGTCCTCTAAAATATTGACGGAAACCAGGTTTCATTGACTGTTTCAGTGTGGTACTACATTACTACGTGATGCAATCCAGAAAAAGCCCAGGATCTAGCCATGAAGTATGAGAAATATGCGAAAGAATGAGCCTGATGAGAGCAAATCCCAGACCTAACCTAGACCTAACATGCGTTATCCTCTAAAATATTGAGCAAAACCAGGTTTAATGGACTGTTTCAGTGTGGTACCACACTACTTCGTGATCCAAACCAGAAAAAACCCAGGATCTGTTCAACAAGTATGTGAAAAACGCTAAACTGTGAGCCTGATGAGGGCAAATCTTAGACCTAACCCAGACCTAAGATGCGTTATCCTCTAAAATATTTATCCAGACCAGGTTTCATTGAATGTTTCAGTGTGTACCCACATTACTACGTGATCCAAACCAGAAAAAGCCCAGGATCCGTTCAAGAAGTATGTGAAGAATGCGAAAGTATGAGTCTGATGAGTGAAAATCCCAGGCCTATCCTAGACCTAGCATGCGTTATCCTCTATAATATTGTTCGAAACCTGGTTTAATCGACTGTTACAGTGTGCTACCACATTACTATGTGATCCAAACCAGAAAATAACCCAGGATCTGTTCAAGGAGTATGTGCAGTGTGCGAAAGTATGAGTCTGATGAGGTCAAATCCCAGACCTATCCCAGACCTAACTTGCGTTATCCTCAAAAATATTGATCGAAACCAGGTTTAATCGACTGTTTCAGTGTGGTACCACATTACTACGTGATCCAAACCAGAAAAAACCCAGGATCCGTTCAACAAGTATGTGAAGAATGCGAAAGTATGAGTCTGATGAGTGAAAATCCCAGACCTAACCTAGACTTAACATGCGTTATCCTCTAAAATATTGATCGAAACCTGGTTTAATCGACTGTTTCAGTGTGGTACCACATTACTATGTGATCCAAACCAGAAAATAACCCAGGATCTGTTCAAGGAGTATGTGAAGTGTGCGAAAGTATGAGTCTGATGAGGTCAAATCCCAGACCTATCCCAGACCTAACTTGCGTTATCCTCTAAAATATTGATCGAAACCAGGTTTAATCGACTGTTTCAGTGTGGTACCACATTACTATGTGATCCAAACCAGAAAATAACCCAGGATCCGTTCAACAAGTATGTGAAGAATGCGAAAGTATGAGTCTGATGAGTGTAATTCCCAGACCTAACCTAGACCTAACATGCGTTACCCTCTAAAATATTGAGCGAAACCAGGTTTAATGGACTGTTTCAATGTGGTACCACACTACATCGTGATCCAAACCAGAAAAAACCGAGGATCTGTTCAACAAGTATGTGAAAAACGCTAAACTGTGAGCCTGATGAGGGCAAATCTTAGACCTAACCGAGACCTAAGATGCGGTATCCTCTAAAATATTTATCCAGACCAGGTTTCATTGAATGTTTCAGTGTGGTACCACTTTACTACGTGATCCAATCCAGAAACAGCCCAGGAACTAGCCATGAAGTATGAGAAACATGCGAAAGAATGAGCCAGATGAGATCAAATCCCAGACCTAACCTAGACCTAACATGAATTATTCTGTAATATATTGATCGAAACCAGGTTTAATTGACTGTTTCAGTGTGGTCCCACATTACTACGTGATCCAAACGAGAAAAAAAACAGGATCCGTTCAACAAGAATGTGAAGAATGCGAAAGTATGAGTCTGATGAGTGAAAATCTCAGGCCTAACCTAGACCTAACATGCGTTATCCTCTAAAATATTGATCGAAACATGGTTTAATCGACTGTTTCAGTGTGGTACCACATTACTATGTTATCCAAACCAGAAAATAACCCAGGATCTGTTCAAGGAGTATGTGAAGTGTTGCGAAAGTATGAGTCTGATGAGGTCAAATCCGAGACCTAACCCAGACCTAACATGCGTTAGCCTCTAAAATATTTATCAAGACCTGGTTTAATTGAAAGTTTCAGTGTGCTACCACATTACTACGTGATGCAATCCAGAAAAAGCCCAGGATCTAGCCATCAAGTTTGAGAAATATGCGAAGGAATGTGCCTGATGAGAGCAAATCCCAGACCTAACCTAGACTTAACATGCGTTATCCTCTAAAATATTGATCGAAACCTGGTTTAATCGACTGTTTCAGTGTGGTACCACATTACTATGTGATCCAAACCAGAAAATAACCCAGGATCTGTTCAAGGAGTATGTGAAGTGTGCGAAAGTATGAGTCTGATGAGGTCAAATCCCAGACCTATCCCAGACCTAACTTGCGTTATCCTCTAAAATATTGATCGAAACCAGGTTTAATCGACTGTTTCAGTGTGGTACCACATTACTATGTGATCCAAACCAGAAAATAACGCAGGATATGTTCAAGGAGTATGTGAAGTGTGCGAAAGTATGAGTCTGATGAGGTCAAATCCCAGACCTATCCCAGACCTAACTTGCGTTATCCTCTAAGATATTGATCGAAACCAGATTTAATCGACTGTTTCAGTGCGGTACCACATTACTACGTGATCCAAACCAGAAAAAACCCAGGATCAGTTCAACAAGTATGTGAAGAATGCGAAAGTATGAGTCTGATGAGTGAGAATCCCAGGGCTAACATAGACCTAACATTCGTTATCCTCTAAAAAATTGATCGAAACCAGGTTTAATCGAGTGTTTCAGTGTGGTACCACATTACTACGTGATCCAAACCAGAAAAAACCCAGGATCAGTGCAACAAGTATGTGAAGAATGCGAAAGTATGAGTCTGATGAGTGGAATTCCCAGGGCTGACCTAGACCTAACATGCGTTATCCCCTAAAATATTGATCGAAACCAGGTTTAATCGACTGTTTCAGTGTGGTACCACATTACTACGTGATCCAAACCAGAAAAAACCCAGGATCCGTTCAACAAGTATGTGAAGAATGCGAAAGTATGAGTCTGATGAGTGAAAATCCCAGACCTAACCTAGACTTAACATGCGTTATCCTCTAAAATATTGATCGAAACCTGGTTTAATCGACTGTTTCAGTGTGGTACCACATTACTATGTGATCCAAACCAGAAAATAACCCAGGATCTGTTCAAGGAGTATGTGAAGTGTGCGAAAGTATGAGTCTGATGAGGTCAAATCCAAGACCTATCCCAGACCTAACTTGCGTTATCCTCTAAAATATTGATCGAAACCAGGTTTAATCGACTGTTTCAGTGTGGTACCACATTACTATGTGATCCAAACCAGAAAATAACGCAGGATCTGTTCAAGGAGTATGTGAAGTGTGCGAAAGTATGAGTCTGATGAGGTCAAATCCCAGACCTATCCCAGACCTAACTTGCGTTATCCTCAAAAATATTGATCGAAACCAGGTTTAATCGACTGTTTCAGTGTGGTACCACATTACTACGTGATCCAAACCAGAAAAAACCCAGGATCCGTTCAACAAGTATGTGAAGAATGCGAAAGTATGAGTCTGATGAGTGAAAATCCCAGACCTAACCTAGACTTAACATGCGTTATCCTCTAAAATATTGATCGAAACCTGGTTTAATCGACTGTTTCAGTGTGGTACCACATTACTATGTGATCCAAACCAGAAAATAACCCAGGATCTGTTCAAGGAGTATGTGAAGTGTGCGAAAGTATGAGTCTGATGAGGTCAAATCCCAGACCTATCCCAGACCTAACTTGCGTTATCCTCTTAAATATTGATCGAAACCAGGTTTAATCGACTGTTTCAGTGTGGTACCACATTACTATGTGATCCAAACCAGAAAATAACGCAGGATCTGTTCAAGGAGTATGTGAAGTGTGCGAAAGTATGAGTCTGATGAGGTCAAATCCCAGACCTATCCCAGACCTAACTTGCGTTATCCTCTAAGATATTGATCGAAACCAGATTTAATCGACTGTTTCAGTGCGGTACCACATTACTACGTGATCCAAACCAGAAAAAACCCAGGATCAGTTCAACAAGTATGTGAAGAATGCGAAAGTATGAGTCTGATGAGTCAGAATCCCAGGGCTAACATAGACTTAACATGCGTTATCCTCTAAAATATTGATCGAAACCTGGTTTAATCGACTGTTTCAGTGTGGTACCACATTACTATGTGATCCAAACCAGAAAATAACCCAGGATCTGTTCAACAAGTATGTGAAAAACGCGAAAGTATGAGCCTGATGAGGGCAAATCCCAGACGTATCCCAGACCTAACTTGCGTTATCCTCTAAAATATTGATCGAAACCAGGTTTAATTGACCGTCTCAGTGTGGTACCACATTACTACGTGATCCAAACCAGAAAAAACCCAGGATCCGTTCAACAAGTATGTGAAGAATGCGAAAGTATGAGTCTGATGAGTGAAAATCCCAGACCTAACCTAGACTTAACATGCGTTATCCTCTAAAATATTGATCGAAACCTGGTTTAATCGACTGTTTCAGTGTGGTACCACATTACTATGTGATCCAAACCAGAAAATAACCCAGGATCTGTTCAAGGAGTATGTGAAGTGTGCGAAAGTATGAGTCTGATGAGGTCAAATCCCAGACCTATCCCAGACCTAACTTGCGTTATCCTCTAAAATATTGATCGAAACCAGGTTTAATCGACTGTTTCAGTGTGGTACCACATTACTATGTGATCCAAACCAGAAAATAACGCAGGATCTGTTCAAGGAGTATGTGAAGTGTGCGAAAGTATGAGTCTGATGAGGTCAAATCCCAGACCTATCCCAGACCTAACTTGCGTTATCCTCAAAAATATTGATCGAAACCAGGTTTAATCGACTGTTTCAGTGTGGTACCACATTACTACGAGATCCAAACCAGAAAAAACCCAGGATCCGTTCAACAAGTATGTGAAGAATGCGAAAGTATGAGTCTGATGAGTGAAAATCCCAGACCTAACCTAGACTTAACATGCGTTATCCTCTAAAATATTGATCGAAACCTGGTTTAATCGACTGTTTCAGTGTGGTACCACATTACTATGTGATCCAAACCAGAAAATAACCCAGGATCTGTTCAAGGAGTATGTGAAGTGTGCGAAAGTATGAGTCTGATGAGGTCAAATCCCAGACCTATCCCAGACCTAACTTGCGTTATCCTCTAAAATATTGATCGAAACCAGGTTTAATCGACTGTTTCAGTGTGGTACTACATTACTATGTGATCCAAACCAGAAAATAACGCAGGATCTGTTCAAGGAGTATGTGAAGTGTGCGAAAGTATGAGTCTGATGAGGTCAAATCCCAGACCTATCCCAGACCTAACTTGCGTTATCCTCTAAGATATTGATCGAAACCAGATTTAATCGACTGTTTCAGTGCGGTACCACATTACTACGTGATCCAAACCAGAAAAAACCCAGGATCAGTTCAACAAGTATGTGAAGAATGCGAAAGTATGAGTCTGATGAGTGAGAATCCCAGGGCTAACATAGACCTAACATTCGTTATCCTCTAAAAAATTGATCGAAACCAGGTTTAATCGAGTGTTTCAGTGTGGTACCACATTACTACGTGATCCAAACCAGAAAAAACCCAGGATCAGTGCAACAAGTATGTGAAGAATGCGAAAGTATGAGTCTGATGAGTGGAATTCCCAGGGCTGACCTAGACCTAACATGCGTTATCCCCTAAAATATTGATCGAAACCAGGTTTAATCGACTGTTTCAGTGTGGTATCACACAACTACGTGACCCAAACCAGAAAAAACCCAGGATCTGTTCAACAAGTATGTGAAGAATGCGAAAGTATGAGTCTGATGAGTGAAAATCTCAGGCCTAACCTAGACCTAACATGCGTTATCCTCTAAAATATTGATCGAAACCTGGTTTAATCGACTGTTTCAGTGTGGTACCACATTACTATGTTATCCAAACCAGAAAATAACCCAGGATCTGTTCAAGGAGTATGTGAAGTGTTGCGAAAGTATGAGTCTGATGAGGTCAAATCCGAGACCTAACCCAGACCTAACATGCGTTAGCCTCTAAAATATTTACCAAGACCTGGTTTAATTGAAAGTTTCAGTGTGGTACCACATTACTACGTGATCCAAACTAGAAAAAACCCAGGATCCGTTCATCAAGTATGTGAAGAATGCGAGAGTATGAGTCTGATCAGTGAAAATCTCAGACCTTACCTAGACCTAACTTGCGTTGTCCTCTAAAATATTGACGGAAACCAGGTTTCATTGACTGTTTCAGTGTGGTACTACATTACTACGTGATGCAATCCAGGAAAAGCCCAGGATCTAGCCATGAAGTATGAGAAATATGCGAAAGTATGAGCCTGATGAGGGCACATCCTAGACCTAACCCAGACCTAACATGCGTTAGCCTCTAATGTATTTATCAAGACCTGGTTTAATTGAAAGTTTCAGTGTGGTACCACATTACTACGTGATGCAATCCAGAAAAAGCCCAGGATCTAGCCATCAAGTTTGAGAAATATGCGAAAGAATGAGCCTGATGAGAGCAAATCCCAGAGCTAACCTAGACCTTACATGCGTTATCCTCTAAAATATTGAGCGAAACCAGGTTTAATGGACTGTTTCAGTGTGGTACCACACTACTTCGTGATCCAAACTAGAAAAAACCCAGGATCTGTTCAACAAGTATGTGAAAAACGCTAAACTGTGAGCCTGATGAGGGCAAATCTTAGACCTAACCCAGACCTAAGATGCGTTAACCTCTAAAATATTAATCCAGACCAGGTTTCATTGAATGTTTCAGTGTGGTACCACTTAACTACGTTATCCAATCCAGAAATAGCACAGGATCTAGCCATGAAGTATGAGAAATATGCGAAAGTAAGAGCCTGATGAGGGCAAATCCTAGACCTATCCCAGACCTAACTTGCGTTATCCTCTAAAATATTGATCGAAACCAGGTTTAATTGACTGTTTCAGCGTGGTACCACATTACTACGTGATACAATCCAGAAACAGCCCAGGATGTAGCCTTGAAGTATGAGAAATATGCGACAGTATGAGCCTGATGAGTGAAAATCCCAGGCCTAACCTAGACCTACCATGCGTTATCCTCTAATATATTGATCCAAACCAGGTATAATGGACTGTTTCAGTGTGGTACCACACTACAACGTGATCCAAACCAGAAAAAACCCAGGATCTGTTCAACAAGTATGTGAAAAACGCGAAAGTATGAGCCTGATGAGGGCAAATCCAAGACCTATCCCAGACCTAACTTGCGTTGTCCTCTAAGATATTGATGGAAACCAGGTTTAATTGACTGTTTCAGTGTTGTACTTCATTACTACGTGATGCAATCCAGAAAAAGCCCAGGATCTAGCCATCAAGTTTCAGAAATATGCGAAAGAATGAGCCTGATGAGGGCAAATCCCAGACCTAACCTAGACCTAACATGAATAATTCTCTAAAATATTGATTGAAACCAGGTTTAATTGACTGTTTCAGTGTGGTCCCACATTACTACGTGATCCAAACCAGAAAAAACCCAGGATCCGTTCAACAAGTATGTGAAGAATGCGAAAGTATGAGACTGATGAGTGAAAATCCCAGGCCTATCCTAGACCTAACATGCGTTATCCTCAGAACTATTGACCGAAACCTGGTTTAATCGACCGTTTCAGTGTGGTACCACATTACTATGTGATCCAAACCAGAAAAAACCCAGGATCTGTTCAACAAGTATGTGAAGAACGCTAAACTGTGAGCCTGATGAGGGCAAATCTTAGACCTAACCCAGACCTAAGATGCGTTAACCTCTAAAATATTTATCCAGACCAGGTTTCATTGAATGTTTCAGTGTGGTACCACTTTACTACGTGATCCAATCCAGAAATAGCCCAGGATCTAGCCATGAAGTATGAGAAATATGCGAAAGTAAGAGCCTGATGAGGGCAAATCCTGGACCTATCCCAGACCTAACTTGCGTTATCCTCTAAAATATTTATCAAGACCAGGTTTAATTGAATGTTTCAGTGTGGTACCACATTACTACGTGATCCAAACTAGAAAAAACCCAGGATCCGTTCATCAAGTATGTGAAGAATGCGAGAGTATGAGTCTGATCAGTGCAAATCTCAGACCTTACCTAGACCTAACTTGCGTTGTCCTCTAAAATATTGACGGAAACCAGGTTTCATTGACTGTTTCAGTGTGGTACTACATTACTACGTGATGCAATCCAGAAAAAGCCCAGGATCTAGCCATGAAGTATGAGAAATATGCGAAAGAATGAGCCTGATGAGAGCAAATCCCAGACCTAACCTAGACCTAACATGCGTTATCCTCTAAAATATTGAGCAAAACCAGGTTTAATGGACTGTTTCAGTGTGGTACCACACTACTTCGTGATCCAAACCAGAAAAAACCCAGGATCTGTTCAACAAGTATGTGAAAAACGCTAAACTGTGAGCCTGATGAGGGCAAATCTTAGACCTAACCCAGACCTAAGATGCGTTATCCTCTAAAATATTTATCCAGACCAGGTTTCATTGAATGTTTCAGTGTGGTCCCACATTACTACGTGATCCAAACCAGAAAAAACCCAGGATCCGTTCAACAAGTATGTGAAGAATGCGAAAGTATGAGTCTGATGAGTGTAATTCCCAGACCTAACCTAGACCTAACATGCGTTACCCTCTAAAATATTGAGCGAAACCAGGTTTAATGGACTGTTTCAGTGTGCTACCACATTACTATGTGATCCAAACCAGAAAATAACCCAGGATCTGTTCAAGGAGTATGTGCAGTGTGCGAAAGTATGAGTCTGATGAGGTCAAATCCCAGACCTATCCCAGACCTAACTTGCGTTATCCTCAAAAATATTGATCGAAACCAGGTTTAATCGACTGTTTCAGTGTGGTACCACATTACTACGTGATCCAAACCAGAAAAAACCCAGGATCCGTTCAACAAGTATGTGAAGAATGCGAAAGTATGAGTCTGATGAGTGTAATTCCCAGACCTAACCTAGACCTAACATGCGTTACCCTCTAAAATATTGAGCGAAACCAGGTTTAATGGACTGTTTCAATGTGGTACCACACTACATCGTGATCCAAACCAGAAAAAACCGAGGATCTGTTCAACAAGTATGTGAAAAACGCTAAACTGTGAGCCTGATGAGGGCAAATCTTAGACCTAACCGAGACCTAAGATGCGGTATCCTCTAAAATATTTATCCAGACCAGGTTTCATTGAATGTTTCAGTGTGGTACCACTTTACTACGTGATCCAATCCAGAAACAGCCCAGGAACTAGCCATGAAGTATGAGAAACATGCGAAAGAATGAGCCAGATGAGATCAAATCCCAGACCTAACCTAGACCTAACATGAATTATTCTGTAATATATTGATCGAAACCAGGTTTAATTGACTGTTTCAGTGTGGTCCCACATTACTACGTGATCCAAACGAGAAAAAAAACAGGATCCGTTCAACAAGAATGTGAAGAATGCGAAAGTATGAGTCTGATGAGTGAAAATCTCAGGCCTAACCTAGACCTAACATGCGTTATCCTCTAAAATATTGATCGAAACCTGGTTTAATCGACTGTTTCAGTGTGGTACCACATTACTATGTTATCCAAACCAGAAAATAACCCAGGATCTGTTCAAGGAGTATGTGAAGTGTTGCGAAAGTATGAGTCTGATGAGGTCAAATCCGAGACCTAACCCAGACCTAACATGCGTTAGCCTCTAAAATATTTATCAAGACCTGGTTTAATTGAAAGTTTCAGTGTGGTACCACATTACTACGTGATGCAATCCAGAAAAAGCCCAGGATCTAGCCATCAAGTTTGAGAAATATGCGAAGGAATGTGCCTGATGAGAGCAAATCCCAGACCTAACCTAGACCTAACATGAATTGTTCTCTAAAATATTGACCGAAACCAGGTTTAATTGACTGTTTCAGTGTGGTCCCACATTACTACGTGATCCAAACCAGAAAAAACCCAGGATCTGTTCAACAAGTATGTGAAAAACGCTAAACTGTGAGCCTGATGAGGGCAAATCGTAGACCTAACCCAGACCTAAGATGCGTTAACCTCTAAAATATTTATCCAGACCAGGTTTCATTGAATGTTTCAGTGTGGTACCACTTTACTACGTGATGCAATCCAGGAAAAGCCCAGGATCTAGCCATGAAGTATGAGAAATATGCGAAAGTATGAGCCTGATGAGGGCACATCCTAGACCTAACCTAGACCTAACATGCGTTAGCCTCCAAAATATTTATCAAGACCTGGTTTAATTGACTGTTTCAGCGTGGTACCACATTACTACGTGATACAATCCAGAAACAGCCCAGGATGTAGCCTTGAAGTATGAGAAATATGCGACAGTATGAGCCTGATGAGTGAAAATCCCAGGCCTAACCTAGACCTACCATGCGTTATCCTCTAATATATTGATCCAAACCAGGTATAATGGACTGTTTCAGTGTGGTACCACACTACAACGTGATCCAAACCAGAAAAAACCCAGGATCTGTTCAACAAGTATGTGAAAAACGCGAAAGTATGAGCCTGATGAGGGCAAATCCAAGACCTATCCCAGACCTAACTTGCGTTGTCCTCTAAGATATTGATGGAAACCAGGTTTAATTGACTGTTTCAGTGTTGTACTTCATTACTACGTGATGCAATCCAGAAAAAGCCCAGGATCTAGCCATCAAGTTTCAGAAATATGCGAAAGAATGAGCCTGATGAGGGCAAATCCCAGACCTAACCTAGACCTAACATGAATAATTCTCTAAAATATTGATTGAAACCAGGTTTAATTGACTGTTTCAGTGTGGTCCCACATTACTACGTGATCCAAACCAGAAAAAACCCAGGATCCGTTCAACAAGTATGTGAAGAATGCGAAAGTATGAGACTGATGAGTGAAAATCCCAGGCCTATCCTAGACCTAACATGCGTTATCCTCAGAACTATTGACCGAAACCTGGTTTAATCGACCGTTTCAGTGTGGTACCACATTACTATGTGATCCAAACCAGAAAAAACCCAGGATCTGTTCAACAAGTATGTGAAGAACGCTAAACTGTGAGCCTGATGAGGGCAAATCTTAGACCTAACCCAGACCTAAGATGCGTTAACCTCTAAAATATTTATCCAGACCAGGTTTCATTGAATGTTTCAGTGTGGTACCACTTTACTACGTGATCCAATCCAGAAATAGCCCAGGATCTAGCCATGAAGTATGAGAAATATGCGAAAGTAAGAGCCTGATGAGGGCAAATCCTGGACCTATCCCAGACCTAACTTGCGTTATCCTCTAAAATATTTATCAAGACCAGGTTTAATTGAATGTTTCAGTGTGGTACCACATTACTACGTGATCCAAACTAGAAAAAATCCAGGATCCGTTCATCAAGTATGTGAAGAATGCGAGAGTATGAGTCTGATCAGTGAAAATCTCAGACCTTACCTAGACCTAACTTGCGTTGTCCTCTAAAATATTGACGGAAACCAGGTTTCATTGACTGTTTCAGTGTGGTACTACATTACTACGTGATGCAATCCAGAAAAAGCCCAGGATCTAGCCATGAAGTATGAGAAATATGCGAAAGAATGAGCCTGATGAGAGCAAATCCCAGACCTAACCTAGACCTAACATGCGTTATCCTCTAAAATATTGAGCAAAACCAGGTTTAATGGACTGTTTCAGTGTGGTACCACACTACTTCGTGATCCAAACCAGAAAAAACCCAGGATCTGTTCAACAAGTATGTGAAAAACGCTAAACTGTGAGCCTGATGAGGGCAAATCTTAGACCTAACCCAGACCTAAGATGCGTTATCCTCTAAAATATTTATCCAGACCAGGTTTCATTGAATGTTTCAGTGTGGTCCCACATTACTACGTGATCCAAACCAGAAAAAGCCCAGGATCCGTTCAAGAAGTATGTGAAGAATGCGAAAGTATGAGTCTGATGAGTGAAAATCCCAGGCCTAACCTAGACCTAGCATGCGTTATCCTCTATAAAATTGTTCGAAACCTGGTTTAATCGACTGTTTCAGTGTGCTACCACATTACTATGTGATCCAAACCAGAAAATAACCCAGGATCTGTTCAAGGAGTATGTGCAGTGTGCGAAAGTATGAGTCTGATGAGGTCAAATCCCAGACCTATCCCAGACCTAACTTGCGTTATCCTCAAAAATATTGATCGAAACCAGGTTTAATCGACTGTTTCAGTGTGGTACCACATTACTACGTGATCCAAACCAGAAAAAACCCAGGATCCGTTCAACAAGTATGTGAAGAATGCGAAAGTATGAGTCTGATGAGTGTAATTCCCAGACCTAACCTAGACCTAACATGCGTTACCCTCTAAAATATTGAGCGAAACCAGGTTTAATGGACTGTTTCAATGTGGTACCACACTACATCGTGATCCAAACCAGAAAAAACCGAGGATCTGTTCAACAAGTATGTGAAAAACGCTAAACTGTGAGCCTGATGAGGGCAAATCTTAGACCTAACCGAGACCTAAGATGCGGTATCCTCTAAAATATTTATCCAGACCAGGTTTCATTGAATGTTTCAGTGTGGTACCACTTTACTACGTGATCCAATCCAGAAACAGCCCAGGAACTAGCCATGAAGTATGAGAAACATGCGAAAGAATGAGCCAGATGAGATCAAATCCCAGACCTAACCTAGACCTAACATGAATTATTCTGTAATATATTGATCGAAACCAGGTTTAATTGACTGTTTCAGTGTGGTCCCACATTACTACGTGATCCAAACGAGAAAAAAAACAGGATCCGTTCAACAAGAATGTGAAGAATGCGAAAGTATGAGTCTGATGAGTGAAAATCTCAGGCCTAACCTAGACCTAACATGCGTTATCCTCTAAAATATTGATCAAAACCTGGTTTAATCGACTGTTTCAGTGTGGTACCACATTACTATGTTATCCAAACCAGAAAATAACCCAGGATCTGTTCAAGGAGTATGTGAAGTGTTGCGAAAGTATGAGTCTGATGAGGTCAAATCCGAGACCTAACCCAGACCTAACATGCGTTAGCCTCTAAAATATTTATCAAGACCTGGTTTAATTGAAAGTTTCAGTGTGGTACCACATTACTACGTGATGCAATCCAGAAAAAGCCCAGGATCTAGCCATCAAGTTTGAGAAATATGCGAAGGAATGTGCCTGATGAGAGCAAATCCCAGACCTAACCTAGACCTAACATGAATTGTTCTCTAAAATATTGACCGAAACCAGGTTTAATTGACTGTTTCAGTGTGGTCCCACATTACTACGTGATCCAAACCAGAAAAAACCCAGGATCTGTTCAACAAGTATGTGAAAAACGCTAAACTGTGAGCCTGATGAGGGCAAATCGTAGACCTAACACAGACCTAAGATGCGTTAACCTCTAAAATATTTATCCAGACCAGGTTTCATTGAATGTTTCAGTGTGGTACCACTTTACTACGTGATGCAATCCAGGAAAAGCCCAGGATCTAGCCATGAAGTATGAGAAATATGCGAAAGTATGAGCCTGATGAGGGCACATCCTAGACCTAACCTAGACCTAACATGCGTTAGCCTCCAAAATATTTATCAAGACCTGGTTTAATTGAAAGTTTCAGTGTGGTACCACATTACTACGTGATGCAATCCAGAAAAAGCCCAGGATCTAGCCATCAAGTTTGAGAAATATGCGAAAGAATGTGCCTGATGAGAGCAAATCGCAGACCTAACCTAGACCTAACATGAATTATTCTCTAAAATATTGACCGAAACCAGGTTTAATTGTCTGTTTCAGTGTGGTCCCACATTACTACGTGATCCAAACCAGAAAAAAACCAGGATCCGTTCAACAAGTATGTGAAGAATGCGAAAGTATGAGTCCGATGAGTGAAAATCCCAGGCCTAACCTAGACCTAACATGCGTTATCCTCAAAAATATTGATCGAAACCTGGTTTAATCAACTGTTTCAGTGTGGTACCACATTACTATGTGATCCAAACCAGAAAATAACCCAGGATCTGTTCAACAAGTATGTGAAAAACGCGAAAGTATGAGTCTGATGAGGTCAAATCCCAGACCAATCCCAGACTTAAATTGCGTTATCCTCTAAAATATTGATCGAAACCAGGTTTAATCGACTGTTTCAGTGTGGTACCACACTATTACGTGATCCAAACCAGAAAAAACCCAGGATCTAGCCATCAAGTATGAGAAATATGCGAAAGAATGAGCCTGATGAGAGCAAATCCCAGACCTAACCTAGACCTTACATGCGTTATCCTCTAAAATATTGAGCGAAACCAGGTTTAATGGACTGTTTCAGTGTGGTACCACACTACTTCGTGATACAAACCAGAAAAATCCCAGGATCTGTTGAACAAGTATGTGAAAAACGCTAAACTGTGAGCCTGATGAGGGCAAATCTTAGACCTAACCCAGACCTAAGATGCGTTAACCTCTAAAATATTTATCCAGACCAGGTTTAATTGACTGTTTCAGCGTGGTACCACATTACTACGTGATACAATCCAGAAACAGCCCAGGATCTAGCCTTGAAGTATGAGAAATATGCGAAAGTATGAGCCTGATGAGAGCAAATCCCAGACCTAACCTAGACCTTACATGCGTTATCCTCTAAAATATTGATCGATACCAGGTTTAATTGACTGTTTCAGCGTGGTACCACATTACTACGTGATACAATCCAGAAACAGCCCAGGATCTAGCCATGAAGTATGAGAAACATGCGAAAGAATGAGCCAGATGAGAGCAAATCCCAGGCCTAACCTAGACCGAACGTGAATTATTCTCTAATATATTGATCGAAACCAGGTTTAATTGACTGTTTCAGTGTGGTCCCACATTACTACTTGATCCAAACGAGAAAAAACCCAGGATCCGTTCAACAAGAATGTGAAGAATGCGAAAGTATGAGTCTGATGAGAGCAAATCCCAGACCTAACCTAGACCTAACATGAATTATTCTCTAAAATATTGACCGAAACCAGGTTTAATTGACTGTTTCAGTGTGGTCCCACATTACTACGTGATCCAAACCAGAAAAAACCCAGGATCAGTTCAACAAGTATGTGAAAAACGCTAAACTGCGAGCCTGATGAGGGCAAATCGTAGACCTAATCCAGACCTAAGATGCGTTAACCTCTAAAATATTTATCCAGACCAGGTTTCATTGAATGTTTCAGTGTGGTACCACTTTACTACGTGATGCAATCCAGGAAAAGCCCAGGATCTAGCCATGAAGTATGAGAAATATGCGAAAGTATGAGCCTGATGAGGGCACATCCTAGACCTAACCCAGACCTAACATGCGTTAGCCTCTAAAGTATTTATCAAGACCTGGTTTAATTGAAAGTTTCAGTGTGGTACCACATTACTACGTGATGCAATCCAGAAAAAGCCCAGGATCTAGCCATCAAGTTTGAGAAATATGCGAAAGAATGAGCCTGATCAGAGCAAATCCCAGAGCTAACCTAGACCTTACATGCGTTATCCTCTAAAATATTGAGCGAAACCAGGTTTAATGGACTGTTTCAGTGTGGTACCACACTACTTCGTGATCCAAACTAGAAAAAACCCAGGATCTGTTCAACAAGTATGTGAAAAACGCTAAACTGTGAGCCTGATGAGGGCAAATCTTAGACCTAACCCAGACCTAAGATGCGTTAACCTCTAAAATATTAATCCAGACCAGGTTTCATTGAATGTTTCAGTGTGGTACCACTTTACTACGTGATCCAATCCAGAAAAAGCCCAGGATCCGTTCAAGAAGTATGTGAAGAATGCGAAAGTATGAGTCTGATGAGTGAAAATCTCAGGCCTAACCTAGACCTAACATGCGTTATCCTCAAAAATATTGATCGAAACCAGGTTTAATCGACTGTTTCAGTGTGGTACCACATTACTACGTGATCCAAACCAGAAAAAACCCAGGATCCGTTCAACAAGTATGTGAAGAATGCGAAAGTATGAGTCTGATGAGTGAAAATCCCAGACCTAACCTAGACTTAACATGCGTTATCCTCTAAAATATTGATCGAAACCTGGTTTAATCGACTGTTTCAGTGTGGTACCACATTACTATGTGATCCAAACCAGAAAATAACCCAGGATCTGTTCAAGGAGTATGTGAAGTGTGCGAAAGTATGAGTCTGATGAGGTCAAATCCCAGACCTATCCCAGACCTAACTTGCGTTATCCTCTAAAATATTGATCGAAACCAGGTTTAATCGACTGTTTCAGTGTGGTACCACATTACTATGTGATCCAAACCAGAAAATAACGCAGGATCCGTTCAACAAGTATGTGAAGAATGCGAAAGTATGAGTCTGATGAGTGTAATTCCCAGACCTAACCTAGACCTAACATGCGTTACCCTCTAAAATATTGAGCGAAACCAGGTTTAATGGACTGTTTCAATGTGGTACCACACTACATCGTGATCCAAACCAGAAAAAACCGAGGATCTGTTCAACAAGTATGTGAAAAACGCTAAACTGTGAGCCTGATGAGGGCAAATCTTAGACCTAACCGAGACCTAAGATGCGGTATCCTCTAAAATATTTATCCAGACCAGGTTTCATTGAATGTTTCAGTGTGGTACCACTTTACTACGTGATCCAATCCAGAAACAGCCCAGGAACTAGCCATGAAGTATGAGAAACATGCGAAAGAATGAGCCAGATGAGATCAAATCCAGACCTAACCTAGACCTAACATGAATTATTCTGTAATATATTGATCGAAACCAGGTTTAATTGACTGTTTCAGTGTGGTCCCACATTACTACGTGATCCAAACGAGAAAAAAAACAGGATCCGTTCAACAAGAATGTGAAGAATGCGAAAGTATGAGTCTGATGAGTGAAAATCTCAGGCCTAACCTAGACCTAACATGCGTTATCCTCTAAAATATTGATCGAAACCTGGTTTAATCGACTGTTTCAGTGTGGTACCACATTACTATGTTATCCAAACCAGAAAATAACCCAGGATCTGTTCAAGGAGTATGTGAAGTGTTGCGAAAGTATGAGTCTGATGAGGTCAAATCCGAGACCTACCCCAGACCTAACATGCGTTAGCCTCTAAAATATTTATCAAGACCTGGTTTAATTGAAAGTTTCAGTGTGGTACCACATTACTACGTGATGCAATCCAGAAAAAGCCAGGATCTAGCCATCAAGTTTGAGAAATATGCGAAGGAATGTGCCTGATGAGAGCAAATCCCAGACCTAACCTAGACCTAACATGAATTGTTCTCTAAAATATTGACCGAAACCAGGTTTAATTGACTGTTTCAGTGTGGTCCCACATTACTACGTGATCCAAACCAGAAAAAACCCAGGATCTGTTCAACAAGTATGTGAAAAACGCTAAACTGTGAGCCTGATGAGGGCAAATCGTAGACCTAACCCAGACCTAAGATGCGTTAACCTCTAAAATATTTATCCAGACCAGGTTTCATTGAATGTTTCAGTGTGGTACCACATTACTACGTGATGCAATCCAGGAAAAGCCCAGGATCTAGCCATGAAGTATGAGAAATATGCGAAAGTATGAGCCTGATGAGGGCACATCCTAGACCTAACCTAGACCTAACATGCGTTAGCCTCCAAAATATTTATCAAGACCTGGTTTAATTGAAAGTTTCAGTGTGGTACCACATTACTACGTGATGCAATCCAGAAAAAGCCCAGGATCTAGCCATCAAGTTTGAGAAATATGCGAAAGAATGTGCCTGATGAGAGCAAATCGCAGACCTAACCTAGACCTAACATGAATTATTCTCTAAAATATTGACCGAAACCAGGTTTAATTGTCTGTTTCAGTGTGGTCCCACATTACTACGTGATCCAAACCAGAAAAAAACCAGGATCCGTTCAACAAGTATGTGAAGAATGCGAAAGTATGAGTCCGATGAGTGAAAATCCCAGGCCTAACCTAGACCTAACATGCGTTATCCTCAAAAATATTGATCGAAACCTGGTTTAATCAACTGTTTCAGTGTGGTACCACATTACTATGTGATCCAAACCAGAAAATAACCCAGGATCTGTTCAACAAGTATGTGAAAAACGCGAAAGTATGAGTCTGATGAGGTCAAATCCCAGACCAATCCCAGACTTAAATTGCGTTATCCTCTAAAATATTGATCGAAACCAGGTTTAATCGACTGTTTCCGTGTGGTACCACACTATTACGTGATCCAAACCAGAAAAAACCCAGGATCTAGCCATCAAGTATGAGAAATATGCGAAAGAATGAGCCTGATGAGAGCAAATCCCAGACCTAACCTAGACCTTACATGCGTTATCCTCTAAAATATTGAGCGAAACCAGGTTTAATGGACTGTTTCAGTGTGGTACCACACTACTTCGTGATACAAACCAGAAAAATCCCAGGATCTGTTGAACAAGTATGTGAAAAACGCTAAACTGTGAGCCTGATGAGGGCAAATCTTAGACCTAACCCAGACCTAAGATGCGTTAACCTCTAAAATATTTATCCAGACCAGGTTTAATTGACTGTTTCAGCGTGGTACCACATTACTACGTGATACAATCCAGAAACAGCCCAGGATCTAGCCTTGAAGTATGAGAAATATGCGAAAGTATGAGCCTGATGAGAGCAAATCCCAGACCTAACCTAGACCTTACATGCGTTATCCTCTAAAATATTGATCGATACCAGGTTTAATTGACTGTTTCAGCGTGGTACCACATTACTACGTGATACAATCCAGAAACAGCCCAGGATCTAGCCATGAAGTATGAGAAACATGCGAAAGAATGAGCCAGATGAGAGCAAATCCCAGACCTAACCTAGACCGAACGTGAATTATTCTCTAATATATTGATCGAAACCAGGTTTAATTGACTGTTTCAGTGTGGTCCCACATTACTACTTGATCCAAACGAGAAAAAACCCAGGATCCGTTCAACAAGAATGTGAAGAATGCGAAAGTATGAGTCTGATGAGAGCAAATCCCAGACCTAACCTAGACCTAACATGAATTATTCTCTAAAATATTGACCGAAACCAGGTTTAATTGACTGTTTCAGTGTGGTCCCACATTACTACGTGATCCAAACCAGAAAAAACCCAGGATCAGTTCAACAAGTATGTGAAAAACGCTAAACTGTGAGCCTGATGAGGGCAAATCGTAGACCTAACCCAGACCTAAGATGCGTTAACCTCTAAAATATTTATCCAGACCAGGTTTCATTGAATGTTTCAGTGTGGCACCACTTTACTACGTGATGCAATCCAGGAAAAGCCCAGGATCTAGCCATGAAGTATGAGAAATATGCGAAAGTATGAGCCTGATGAGGGCACATCCTAGACCTAACCTAGACATAACATGCGTTAGCCTCTAAAATATTTATCAAGACCTGGTTTAATTGAATTTTCAGTGTGGTACCACATTACTACGTGATGCAATCCAGAAAAAGCCCAGGATCAAGTTTGAGAAATATGCGAAAGAATGTGCCTGATGAGAGCAAATCGCAGACCTAACCTAGACCTAACATGAATTATTCTCTAAAATACTGACCGAAACCAGGTTTAATTGACTGTTTCAGTGTGGTCCCACATTACTACGTGATCCAGAAAAAAACCAGGATCCGTTCAACAAGTATGTGAAGAATGCGAAAGTATGAGTCCGATGAGTGAAAATCCCAGGCCTAACCTAGACCTAACATGCGTTATCCTCAAAAATATTGATCGAAACCTGGTTTAATCAACTGTTTCAGTCTGGTACCACATTACTATGTGATCCAAACCAGAAAATAACCCAGGATCTGTTCAACAAGTATGTGAAAAACGCGAAAGTATGAGTCTGATGAGGTCAAATCCCAGACCAATCCCAGACTTAAATTGCGTTACCCTCTAAAATATTGATCGAAACCAGGTTTAATCGACTGTTTTAGTGTGGTACCACACTATTACGTGATCCAAACCAGAAAAAACCCAGGATCTAGCCATCAAGTATGAGAAATATGCGAAAGAATGAGCCTGATGAGAGCAAATCCCAGACCTAACCTAGACCTTACATGCGTTATCCTCTAAAATATTGAGCGAAACCAGGTTTAATGGACTGTTTCAGTGTGGTACCACACTACTTAGTGATCCAAACTAGAAAAAACCCAGGATCTGTTCAACAAGTATGTGAAAGACGCTAAACTGTGAGCCTGATGAGGGCAAATCTTAGACCTAACCCAGACCTAAGATGCGTTAACCTCTAAAATATTAATCCAGACCAGGTTTCATTGAATGTTTCTGTGTGGTACCACTTTACTACGTGTACCAATCCAGAAATAGCACAGGATCTAGCCATGAAGTATGAGAAATATGCGAAAGTAAGAGCCTGATGAGGGCAAATCCTAGACCTATCCCAGACCTAACTTGCGTTATCCTCTAAAATATTGATCGAAACCAGGTTTAATTGACTGTTTCAGCGTGGTACCACATTACTACGTGATACAATCCAGAAACAGCCCTGGATGTAGCCTTGAAGTATGAGAAATATGCGACAGTATGAGCCTGATGAGTGAAAATCCCAGGCCTAACCTAGACCTACCATGCGTTATCCTCTAATATATTGATCCAAACCAGGTATAATGGACTGTTTCAGTGTGGTACCACACTACTACGTGATCCAAACCAGAAAAAACCCAGGATCTGTTCAACAAGTATGTGAAGAATGCGAAAGTATGAGACTGATGAGTGAAAATCCCAGGCCTAACCTAGACCTAACATGCGTTATCCTCAAAACTATTGACCGAAACCTGGTTTAATCGACCGTTTCAGTGTGGTACCACATTACTATGTGATCCAAACCAGAAAAAACCCAGGATCTGTTCAACAAGTATGTGAAGTATGCGAAAGTATGAGCCTGATGAGGGCAAATCCCAACCTAACCTAGACCTAACATGCTTTATTCTCTAAAATATTTATCGAAACCAGGTTCATTGGACTGTTTCAGTGTGGTACCACATTATTACGTGATCCAAACCAGAAGAAACCCAGGATCTGTTCAACAACTGTGTGAAAAAAGCGAAAGTACGCGCCTGATGAGGGCAAATCCCAGACCAATCCCAGACCCAACTTGCGTCATCCTATAAAATATTGATCGAAACAAGGTTTAATTGACTGTTTCAGTGTGGTACCATTTTGCTACGTTATCCAATGCAGAAAAAACCATTGATCAGGTCAACATGTATGTTAAAACTGCGAAAGTATGACCCTGATGAGGGCAAATCCCAGAACTAACCTAGACCTGACATGTGTTATCCTCTAAAATAATAATTGAAACCAGGTTCAATGGTCTGCTTCAGTGTGGTACCACATTACTACGTGATCCAAACCAGAAAAAACCCAGGATCTGTTCAACAAGTGTGTGAAAAACGCGAAAGTATGAGCCTGATGAGGGTAAATCCTAGACCTAACACAGACCTAACATGCGTTATCCTCTAAAATATTTATCAAGACCAGGTTTAATTGAATGTTTCGGTGTAGTACCACATTACTACGTGATCCAAACGAGAAAAAAACCCAGGATCTGTTCAACAAGTATGTGAAGTATGCCAAAGTATGAGTCTGATGAGGGCAAATCCCAGGCCTAACCTAGACCTAACATGCGTTATCCTCTAAAATAATAATTGAAACCAGGTTTAATGGTCTGCTTCAGTGAGGTACCACTTTACTACATGATCCAAACCAGAAAAAGCCCAGGATCTGGCCAACGAGTATGCCAAAAATGCGAAAGTACGAGCCTGATGAGAGCAAATCCCAGACCTAACCTAGACCTAACATGCTTCATTCTTTAAAATATTGATGGAAACCAGGTTTAATGGACTGTTTTAGTGTGGTACCACATTACTACGTGATCCAAACCAGAAAAAACCCAGGATCTGTTCAACAAGTGTGTGAAAAACGCGAAAGTACGAGCCTGATGAGGGCAAATCCCAAAACTATCCCAGGCCTAACTTGCGTTGTCCTGTAAAATATTGATGGAAACCAGGTTTAATCGACTGTTTCAACATGGTCCTACATTACTACGTGATCCAATCCAGAAAAAGCCCAGGATCTAGCCATGAAGTATGAGAAATATGCGAAAGTATGAGCCTCACGAGGGCGAATCCTAGACCTAACCCAGACCTAACATGCGTCATCCTCTAAAATATTTATCAAGACCAGGTTTAATTGAATGTTTCAGTGTGGTACCACATTACTACGTGATCCAAACCAGAAAAAAACCCAGGATCTGTTCAACAAGTGTGTGAAAAACGCGAAGGTGTGAGCCTGATGAGGGCATATCCAACACCTATCCCAGACCTAACTTGCGTTATCAACTAAAATACTGATCGAGGGCAGGATTAAGCGACTGTTTCAGTGTGGTACCACATTACTACGTGATCCAAACCAGAAAGAGCCCCGGATCTGGCCAACATGTATAAGAAATATGCGAAAGTATGAGCCTGATGCGGGCAAATCCTGGACCTATCCCAGACCTAACATGCGTTATCCTCTAAAATATTTATTAAGACCAGGTTTAATTGAATGTTTCAGTGTGGCACCACATTACTACGTGATCCAAACCAGAAAAATCCTAGGATCTGCCCAACAAGTATGAGAAATATGCGAAAGTTTGAGTCTGATGAGGGCAAATCCCAGGCCTAACCTAGACCTAACATGCGTTATCCTCTAAAACATTGATCGAAACCAGGTTTGATGGACTGTTTCAGTGTGGTACCACATTAGGGCGTGATCCAAACCAGAAAAAGCCAGGGATCTGTTCAACAAGTATGTGAAAAACGCGAAAATATGACCCTGATGAGGGCAAATCCCAGACCTAACTTGCGTCAACATCTAAAATATTGATCGAAACAAGGTTTAATTGACTGTTTCAGTTAGGTACCATTTTGCTACGTTATCCAATGCAGAAAAAACCATTGATCAGGTCAACATGTATGTTAAAACTGCGAAAGTATGACCCTGATGAGGGCAAATCCCAGAACTAAACTAGACCTAACATGTGTTATCCTCTAAAATAATAATTGAAACCAGGTTCAATGGTCTGCCTCAGTGTGGTACCACATTACTACGTGATCCAAACCAGAAAAAACCCAGGATCTGTTCAACAAGTGTGTGAAAAACGCGAAAGTATGAGCCTGATGAGGGTAAATCCTAGACCCAACCCAGACCTAACATGCGTTATCCTCTAAAATATTTATCAAGACCAGGTTTAATTGAATGTTTCCGTGTAGTACCACATTACTACGTGATCCAAACCAGAAAAAAACCCAGGATCTGTCCAACAAGTATGTGAAGTATGCCAAAGTATGAGTCTGATGAGGGCAAATCCCAAGCCTAACCTAGACCTAACATGCGTTATCCTCTAAAATAATAATTGAAACCAGGTTTAATAGTCTGCTTCAGTGTGGTACCACTTTACTACATGATCCAATCCAGAAAAAGCCCAGGATCTGGCCAACGAGTATGCGAAAAATGCGAAAGTACGAGCCTGATGAGAGCAAATCCCAACCTAACCTAGACCTAACATGCTTTATTCTCTAAAATATTTATCGAAACCAGGTTCATTGGACTGTTTCAGTGTGGTACCACATTATTACGTGATCCAAACCAGAAGAAACCCAGGATCTGTTCAACAACTGTGTGAAAAAAGCGAAAGTACGCGCCTGATGATGGCAAATCCCAGACCAATCCCAGACCCAACTTGCGTCATCCTATAAAATATTGATCGAAACAAGGTTTAATTGACTGTTTCAGTGTGGTACCATTTTGCTACGTTATCCAATGCAGAAAAAACCATTGATCAGGTCAACATGTATGTTAAAACTGCGAAAGTATGACCCTGATGAGGGCAAATCCCAGAACTAACCTAGACCTGACATGTGTTATCCTCTAAAATAATAATTGAAACCAGGTTCAATGGTCTGCTTCAGTGTGGTACCACATTACTACGTGATCCAAACCAGAAAAAACCCAGGATCTGTTCAACAAGTGTGTGAAAAACGCGAAAGTTTGAGCCTGATGAGGGTAAATCCTAGACCCAACCCAGACCTAACATGCGTTATCCTCTAAAATATTTATCAAGACCAGGTTTAATTGAATGTTTCCGTGTAGTACCACATTACTACGTGATCCAAACCAGAAAAAAACCCAGGATCTGTTCAACAAGTATGTGAAGTATGCCAAAGTATGAGTCTGATGAGGGCAAATCCCAAGCCTAACCTAGACCTAACATGCGTTATCCTCTAAAATAATAATTGAAACCAGGTTTAATAGTCTGCTTCAGTGTGGTACCACTTTACTACATGATCCAATCCAGAAAAAGCCCAGGATCTGGCCAACGAGTATGCGAAAAATGCGAAAGTACGAGCCTGATGAGGGCAAATCCCAGACCAATCCCAGACCCAACTTGCGTCATCCTATAAAATATTGATCGAAACAAGGTTTAATTGACTGTTTCAGTGTGGTACCATTTTGCTACGTTATCCAATGCAGAAAAAACCATTGATCAGGTCAACATGTATGTTAAAACTGCGAAAGTATGACCCTGATGAGGGCAAATCCCAGAACTAACCTAGACCTGACATGTGTTATCCTCTAAAATAATAATTGAAACCAGGTTCAATGGTCTGCTTCAGTGTGGTACCACATTACTACGTGATCCAAACCAGAAAAAACCCAGGATCTGTTCAACAAGTGTGTGAAAAACGCGAAAGTATGAGCCTGATGAGGGTAAATCCTAGACCTAACACAGACCTAACATGCGTTATCCTCTAAAATATTTATCAAGACCAGGTTTAATTGAATGTTTCGGTGTAGTACCACATTACTACGTGATCCAAACGAGAAAAAAACCCAGGATCTGTTCAACAAGTATGTGAAGTATGCCAAAGTATGAGTCTGATGAGGGCAAATCCCAGGCCTAACCTAGACCTAACATGCGTTATCCTCTAAAATAATAATTGAGACCAGGTTTAATGGTCTGCTTCAGTGAGGTACCGCTTTACTACATGATCCAAACCAGAAAAAGCCCAGGATCTGGCCAACGAGTATGCCAAAAATGCGAAAGTACGAGCCTGATGAGAGCAAATCCCAACCTAACCTAGACCTAACATGCTTTATTCTCTAAAATATTTATCGAAACCAGGTTCATTGGACTGTTTCAGTGTGGTACCACATTATTACGTGATCCAAACCAGAAGAATCCCAGGATCTGTTCAACAACTGTGTGAAAAAAGCGAAAGTACGCGCCTGATGAGGGCAAATCCCAGACCAATCCCAGACCCAACTTGCGTCATCCTATAAAATATTGATCGAAACAAGGTTTAATTGACTGTTTCAGTGTGGTACCATTTTGCTACGTTATCCAATGCAGAAAAAACCATTGATCAGGTCAACATGTATGTTAAAACTGCGAAAGTATGACCCTGATGAGGGCAAATCCCAGAACTAACCTAGACCTGACATGTGTTATCCTCTAAAATAATAATTGAAACCAGGTTCAATGGTCTGCTTCAGTGTGGTACCACATTACTACGTGATCCAAACCAGAAAAAACCCAGGATCTGTTCAACAAGTGTGTGAAAAACGCGAAAGTATGAGCCTGATGAGGGTAAATCCTAGACCTAACACAGACCTAACATGCGTTATCCTCTAAAATATTTTTCAAGACCAGGTTTAATTGAATGTTTCGGTGTAGTACCACATTACTACGTGATCCAAACGAGAAAAAAACCCAGGATCTGTTCAACAAGTATGTGAAGTATGCCAAAGTATGAGTCTGATGAGGGCAAATCCCAGGCCTAACCTAGACCTAACATGCGTTATCCTCTAAAATAATAATTGAAACCAGGTTTAATGGTCTGCTTCAGTGAGGTACCACTTTACTACATGATCCAAACCAGAAAAAGCCCAGGATCTGGCCAACGAGTATGCCAAAAATGCGAAAGTACGAGCCTGATGAGAGCAAATCCCAGACCTAACCTAGACCTAACATGCTTCATTCTTTAAAATATTGATGGAAACCAGGTTTAATGGACTGTTTCAGTGTGGTACCACATTACTACGTGATCCAAACCAGAAAAAACCCAGGATCTGTTCAACAAGTGTGTGAAAAACGCGAAAGTATGAGCCTGATGAGGGTAAATCCTAGACCCAACCCAGACCTAACATGCGTTATCCTCTAAAATATTTATCGAGACCAGGTTTAATTGAATGTTTCCGTGTAGTACCACATTACTACGTGATCCAAACCAGAAAAAAACCCAGGATCTGTTCAACAAGTATGTGAAGTATGCCAAAGTATGAGTCTGATGAGGGCAAATCCCAGGCCTAACCTAGACCTAACATGCGTTATTATCTAAAATATTGATCGTGACCAGGTTTAATCGACTGTTTCTGTGTGGTACCACATTACTTCCCTTATCCAAACCAGAAATAACCCAGGATCTGTTCAACAAGTATGTGATAAATGCGAAAGTATGAACCTGATGAGGGCAAATCCCAGACCTAACCTAGACCTAACATGTGTTATCCTCTAAAATAATAATTGAAACCAGGTTCAATGGTCTGCTTCAGTGTGGTACCACATTACTACGTGATCCAAACCAGAAAAAACCCAGGATCTGTTCAACAAGTGTGTGAAAAACGCGAAAGTTTGAGTCTGATGAGGGCAAATCCCAGGCCTAACCTAGACCTAACATGCGTTATCCTCTAAAATATTTATCGAAACCAGGTTTCATGGACGGTTTCAGTGTGGTACCACATTACCACGTGATTCACGCCAGAAAAAACCCTGGATCTGTACAACAAGTATGTGAAGAATGCGAAAGTATGAGCCAGATGAGGGCAAATCCTAGACCTAACCCAGACCTAACATGCGTCATCCTCTAAAATATTGGTCGAGACCAGATTCAGTCGACAGTTTCAGTGTGGTACCACTTTACTACGTGATCCAAACCAGAAATAACCCAGGTTCTGTTGAACAAGTATGTGAAGAATGCGAAAACATGGGTCTGATGAGGGCAAATCCTAGACCTAACCCAGAGCTAACATGCGTTATCATCAAAAATATTGATCGAAACCAGGTTTAATCGACTGTTTCAGACTGGTACCACATTACTACGTTATCCAATCCAGTAAAATCCAAGGATCTGCCCAACAAGAATGAGAGATATGCGAAAGTATGAGTCTGATGAGGGCAAATCCCAGGCCTAACCTAGACCTAACATGCGTTATCCTCTAAAATATTGATCGAAACCAGGTTTAATTGACTGTTTCAGTGTGGTACCACATTACCACGTGATTCAAGCCAGAAAAAGCACAGGATCTGTACAACAAGTATGTGAAATATGCGAAAGTATGAGTCTGATGAGGGCAAATACTAGACTTAACCCAGACCTAACATGCGTTATCATCTAAAATATTGATCGAAACCAGGTTTAATCGACTGTTTCAGAGTGATATCACATTACTACGTGATCCAAACCAGAAAAAACCCAGGAACTGTTCAACAAGTATGAGCAATATGCGAAAGTTTCAGTCTGAAGAGGGCAAATCCCAGGCCTAACCTAGACCTAACATGCGTTATCCTCTAAAGTATTGATCGAAACCGGGTTTCATGGACGGTTTCAGTGTGGTACCACATTACCACGTGATTCAAACCAGAAAAAACCCAGGATCTGTCCAACAAGTATGTGAAGAATGCGAAAGTATGAGCCAGATGAGGGCAAATCCCAGTCCTAACCTAGACCTAACATGCGTTATCCTCTAAAATATTGATCGAAACCAAGTTTCATGGACTGTATCAGTGTGGTACCACATTACCACGTGATTCAAGCCAGAAAAAACTTAGGATCTGTACAACAAGTATGTGAAATATGCGAAAGTATGAGTCTGATGAGGGCAAATACTAGACCTAACCCGGACCTAACATGCGTTATCATCTAAAATATTGATCGAAACCAGGTTTAATCGACTGTTTCAGTGTGCTACCACATTACTACGTGATCCAATCCAGAAAAATCCAAGGATCTGCGCAACAAGTATGAGAAATATGCGAAAGTTTGAGTCTGGTGAGGGCAAATCCCAAGCCTAACCTAGACCTAACATGCGTTATCCTCTAAAATATTGATCGAAACCATGTTTCATGGACTGTATCAGTGTGGTACCACATTACCACGTGACTCAAACCAGAAAAAACCCAGGATCTGTACAACAAGTATGAGAAAAATGCGAAAGTTTGAGTCTGATGAAGGCAAATCCCAGGCCTAACCTAGACCTAACATGCGTTATCCTCTAAAATATTGGTCGAAACCAGGTTTCATGGACTGTATCAGTGTGGTACCACATTACCACGTGATTCAAGCCAGAAAAAACCCAGGATCTGTACAACAAGTATGTGAAAAATGCGAAAGTATGACCCTGATGTGGGCAAATCCCAGAGCTTTCCCAGACCTAACATGCGATATCGTCTAAAATATTGATCGAAACCAGGTTTAATCGACTGTTTCAGTGTGGTACCACATTACTACGTGATCCAAACCAGAAAAAGCCCAGGATCTGGCCTACGAGTATGCGAAAAATGCGAAAGAATGAGTCTGATGAGGGCAAATCCCAGGTTTAACCTAGACCTAACATGCGTTACCCTCAAAAATATTGATCGAGACTAGGTTTCATGGACTGTTTCAGTGTGGTACCAAATTACTACGTGATCCAATCCAGAAAAATCCAAGGATCTGGTCAACAAGTGTGAGAAATATGCGAAAGTTGAGTCTGATTAGGGCAAATCCCAGGCCAAACCTAGACCTAACATACGTTATCCTCTAAAATATTGTTCGAGACCAGGATTTATCGACTGTTTCAGTGTGGTACCACTTTACTACGTGATCCAAACCAGAAATAACCCAGGACCTGTTCAAAAAGTTTGTGAAGAATGCGAAAGTATAGGTCTGATGAGGGCAAATCCTAGACCTAACCCAGACCTAACATGCGTTATCATCTAAAATATTGATCGAAACCAGGTTTAATCGACTGTTTGAGTGCGGTACCACATTACCACCTGATCCAAACCAGAAAAAACCCAGGATCTGTACAACAAGTATGTGAAAAATGCGAAAGTATGAGCCTGATGAGGGCGAATCCCAGGCCTAACCTAGACCTAACATGCGTTATCCTCTAAAATATTGTGCGAGACCAGGATTAATCGGCTGTTTCAGTGTGGTACCACTTTACTACGTGATCCAAACCAGAAAAAGCCCAGGATCTGCCCAACAAGTATGAGAAATATGCGAAAGTTTGAGTCTGATGAGGGCAAATCCCAGGCCTAACCTAGACCTACCATGGTGTATCCTCTAAAATATTGGTCGTATCCAGGTTTAATTAACTGTTACACTGGGGTACCACATTACTACGTGATTCAAGCCAGAAAAAACCCAGGATCTGTACAACAAGTATGTGAAAAATGCGAAAGTATGAGCCTGATGAGGGCAAATCCCAGGCCTAACCTAGACCTAACATGCGTTATCCTATAAAATATTGATCGAGACCGGGATTAATCGACTGTTTCAGTGTGGTACCACTTTACTACGTGATCCAAACCTTAAAAAGCCAGGGTTCTGTTTAACAAGTATGTGAAAAATGCGAATGTATGACCCTGATGAGGGCAAATCCCAGACCTATCCCAGACCTAACATGCGATATCGTCTAAAATATTGATCGAAACCAGGTTTAATCGACTGTTTCAGTGAGGTACCACATTACTACGTGATCCAAACCAGAAAAAGCCCAGGATCTGGCCTACGAGTATGCGAAAAATGCGAAAGAATGAGCCTGGTGAGGGCAAATCCCAGGCCTAACCTAGACCTAACATGGTGTATCCTCTAAAATATTGGTCGTATCCAGGTTTAATTAACTGTTTCACTGTGGTACCACATTACTACGTGATCCAATCCAGAAAAATCCAAGGATCTGCCCAACAAGTATGAGAAATATCCGAAAGTTTGAGTCTGATGAGGGCAAATCCCAGGCCTAACCTAGACCTAACATGCGTTATCCTCTAAAATATTGATCGAAACCAGGTTTCGTGGACTGTATCAGTGTGGTACCACATTACCACGTGATTCAAGCCAGAAAAAACCCAGGATCTGTTCAACAAGTATGTGAAGTATGCCAAAGTATGAGTCTGATGAGGGCAAATCCCAAGCCTAACCTAGACCTAACATGCGTTATCCTCTAAAATAATAATTGAAACCAGGTTTAATAGTCTGCTTCAGTGTGGTACCACTTTACTACATGATCCAATCCAGAAAAAGCCCAGGATCTGGCCAACGAGTATGCGAAAAATGCGAAAGTACGAGCCTGATGAGAGCAAATCCCAACCTAACCTAGACCTAACATGCTTTATTCTCTAAAATATTTATCGAAACCAGGTTCATTGGACTGTTTCAGTGTGGTACCACATTATTACGTGATCCAAACCAGAAGAAACCCAGGATCTGTTCAACAACTGTGTGAAAAAAGCGAAAGTACGCGCCTGATGATGGCAAATCCCAGACCAATCCCAGACCCAACTTGCGTCATCCTATAAAATATTGATCGAAACAAGGTTTAATTGACTGTTTCAGTGTGGTACCATTTTGCTACGTTATCCAATGCAGAAAAAACCATTGATCAGGTCAACATGTATGTTAAAACTGCGAAAGTAAGACCCTGATGAGGGCAAATCCCAGAACTAACCTAGACCTGACATGTGTTATCCTCTAAAATAATAATTGAAACCTGGTTCAATGGTCTGCTACAGTGTGGTACCACATTACTTTGTGATCCAAACCAGAAAAAACCCAGGATCTGTTCAACAAGTGTGTGAAAAACGCGAAAGTATGAGCCTGATGAGGGTAAATCCTAGACCTAACCCAGACCTAACATGCGTTATCCTCTAAAATATTTATCAAGACCAGGTTTAATTGAACGTTTCGGTGTAGTACCACATTACTACGTGATCCAAACCAGAAAAAAACCCAGGATCTCTTCAACAAGTATGTGAAGTATGCCAAAGTATGAGTCTGATGAGGGCAAATCCCAGGCCTAACCTAGACCTAACATGCGTTATTATCTAAAATATTGATCGTGACCAGGTTTAATCGACTGTTTCTGTGTGGTACCACATTACTTCCCTTATCCAAACCAGAAATAACCCAGGATCTGTTCAACAAGTATGTGATAAATGCGAAAGTATGAACCTGATGAGGGCAAATCCCAGACCTAACCTAGACCTAACATGTGTTATCCTCTAAAATAATAATTGAAACCAGGTTCAATGGTCTGCTTCAGTGTGGTACCACATTACTACGTGATCCAAACCAGAAAAAACCCAGGATCTGTTCAACAAGTGTGTGAAAAACGCGAAAGTTTGAGTCTGATGAGGGCAAATCCCAGGCCTAACCTAGACCTAACATGCGTTATCCTCTAAAATATTTATCGAAACCAGGTTTCATGGACGGTTTCAGTGTGGTACCACATTACCACGTGATTCACGCCAGAAAAAACCCTGGATCTGTACAACAAGTATGTGAAGAATGCGAAAGTATGAGCCAGATGAGGGCAAATCCTAGACCTAACCCAGACCTAACATGCGTCATCCTCTAAAATATTGGTCGAGACCAGATTCAGTCGACAGTTTCAGTGTGGTACCACTTTACTACGTGATCCAAACCAGAAATAACCCAGGTTCTGTTGAACAAGTATGTGAAGAATGCGAAAACATGGGTCTGATGAGGGCAAATCCTAGACCTAACCCAGAGCTAACATGCGTTATCATCAAAAATATTGATCGAAACCAGGTTTAATCGACTGTTTCAGACTGGTACCACATTACTACGTTATCCAATCCAGTAAAATCCAAGGATCTGCCCAACAAGAATGAGAGATATTCGAAAGTATGAGTCTGATGAGGGCAAATCCCAGGCCTAACCTAGACCTAACATGCGTTATCCTCTAAAATATTGATCGAAACCAGGTTTAATTGACTGTTTCAGTGTGGTACCACATTACCACGTGATTCAAGCCAGAAAAAGCACAGGATCTGTACAACAAGTATGTGAAATATGCGAAAGTATGAGTCTGATGAGGGCAAATACTAGACTTAACCCAGACCTAACATGCGTTATCATCTAAAATATTGATCGAAACCAGGTTTAATCGACTGTTTCAGAGTGATATCACATTACTACGTGATCCAAACCAGAAAAAACCCAGGAACTGTTCAACAAGTATGAGCAATATGCGAAAGTTTCAGTCTGAAGAGGGCAAATCCCAGGCCTAACCTAGACCTAACATGCGTTATCCTCTAAAGTATTGATCGAAACCGGGTTTCATGGACGGTTTCAGTGTGGTACCACATTACCACGTGATTCAAACCAGAAAAAACCCAGGATCTGTACAACAAGTATGTGAAGAATGCGAAAGTATGAGCCAGATGAGGGCAAATCCCAGTCCTAACCTAGACCTAACATGCGTTATCCTCTAAAATATTGATCGAAACCAAGTTTCATGGACTGTATCAGTGTGGTACCACATTACCACGTGATTCAAGCCAGAAAAAACTTAGGATCTGTACAACAAGTATGTGAAATATGCGAAAGTATGAGTCTGATGAGGGCAAATACTAGACCTAACCCGGACCTAACATGCGTTATCATCTAAAATATTGATCGAAACCAGGTTTAATCGACTGTTTCAGTGTGCTACCACATTACTACGTGATCCAATCCAGAAAAAGCCCAGGATCTGGCCTACGAGTATGCGAAAAATGCGAAAGAATGAGTCTGATGAGGGCAAATCCCAGGCTTAACCTAGACCTAACATGCGTTACCCTCAAAAATATTGATCGAGACTAGGTTTCATGGACTGTTTCAGTGTGGTACCAAATTACTACGTGATCCAATCCAGAAAAATCCAAGGATCTGGTCAACAAGTGTGAGAAATATGCGAAAGTTGAGTCTGATGAGGGCAAATCCCAGGCAAAACCTAGACCTAACATACGTTATCCTCTAAAATATTGTTCGAGACCAGGATTTATCGACTGTTTCAGTGTGGTACCACTTTACTACGTGATCCAAACCAGAAATAACCCAGGACCTGTTCAAGAAGTATGTGAAAAATGCGAAAGTATGAGCCTGATGAGGGCGAATCCCAGGCCTAACCTAGACCTAACATGCGTTATCCTCTAAAATATTGTGCGAGACCAGGATTAATCGGCTCTTTCAGTGTGGTACCACTTTACTACGTGATCCAAACCAGAAAAAGCCCAGGATCTGCCCAACAAGTATGAGAAATATGCGAAAGTTTGAGTCTGATGAGGGCAAATCCCAGGCCTAACCTAGACCTACCATGGTGTATCCTCTAAAATATTGGTCGTATCCAGGTTTAATTAACTGTTACACTGGGGTACCACATTACTACGTGATTCAAGCCAGAAAAAACCCAGGATCTGTACAACAAGTATGTGAAAAATGCGAAAGTATGAGCCTGATGAGGGCAAATCCCAGGCCTAACCTAGACCTAACATGCGTTATCCTATAAAATATTGATCGAGACCGGGATTAATCGACTGTTTCAGTGTGGTACCACTATACTACGTGATCCAAACCTTAAAAAGCCAGGGTTCTGTTTAACAAGTATGTGAAAAATGCGAATGTATGACCCTGATGAGGGCAAATCCCAGACCTATCCCAGACCTAACATGCGATATCGTCTAAAATATTGATCGAAACCAGGTTTAATCGACTGTTTCAGTGAGGTACCACATTACTACGTGATCCAAACCAGAAAAAGCCCAGGATCTGGCCTACGAGTATGCGAAAAATGCGAAAGAATGAGCCTGGTGAGGGCAAATCCCAGGCCTAACCTAGACCTAACATGGTGTATCCTCTAAAATATTGGTCGTATCCAGGTTTAATTAACTGTTTCACTGTGGTACCACATTACTACGTGATCCAATCCAGAAAAATCCCAGGATCTGCCCAACAAGTATGAGAAATATCCGAAAGTTTGAGTCTGATGAGGGCAAATCCCAGGCCTAACCTAGACCTAACATGCGTTATCCTCTAAAATATTGATCGAAACCAGGTTTCGTGGACTGTATCAGTGTGGTACCACATTACCACGTGATTCAAGCCAGAAAAAACCCAGGATCTGTACAACAAGTATGTGAAAAATGCGACAGTATGAGCCTGATGAGGGCAAATCCCAGGCCTAACCTAGACCTAACATGCGTTATCCTCTAAAATATTGTTCGAGACCAGGATTAATCGACTGTTTCAGTGTGGTACCACTTTACTACGTGATCCAAACCAGAAAAAGCCCAGGATCTGGCCAACGAGTATGCGAAAAATGCGAAAGTATGACCCTGATGCGGGCAAATCCCAGACCTATCCCAGACCTAACATGCGATATCGTCTAAAATATTGATCGAAACCAGGTTTAATCGACTGTTTCAGTGTGGTACCAGATTACTACGTGATCCAAACCAGAAGAAGCCCAGGATCTGGCCAACGAGTATGCGAAAAATGCGAAAGAATGAGTCAGATGAGGGCAAATACTAGACCCAACCCAGAACTAACATGCGTTATCATCTAAAATATTGATCGAAACGAGGCTTAATCGACTGTTTCAGAGTGGTACCACATTACTACGTGATCCAAACCAGAAAAAACCCAGGATCTGTTCATCAAGTATGTGAAGAATGCGAAAGTATGAGCCTGATGAGGGCAAATCCCAGGCCAAACCTAGACCTAACATGCGTTATCCTCTAAAATATTGTTCGAGACCAGGATTTATCGACTGTTTCAGTGTGGTACCACTTTACTACGTGATCCAAACCAGAAATAACCCAGGACCTGTTCAACAAGTATGTGAAGAATGCGAAAGTATAGGTCTGATGAGGGCAAATCCAAGACCTAACCCAGACCTAACATGCGTTATCATCTAAAATATTGATCGAAACCAGGTTTAATCGACTGTTTCAGAGTGGTACCACATTACTACCTGAACCAAACCAGAAATAACCCTGGAACTGTTCAACTAGTATGTGAGGAATGCGAAAGTATGGGTCTGATGAGGGCAAATCCCAGGCCTAACCTAGACCTAGCATGAGTTATCCTCTAAAATATTGATCGAAACCAGGTTTAATGGACTGCTTCAGTGTGGTACCACATTCTTACGTGATGCAGACCAGTGAAAGCCCAGGATCTGGCCAACAGGTATGTGAGAAATGCGAAAGCATGAGTCTGATGAGGGCAAATACTAGACCCAACCCAGAACTAACATGCGTTATCATCTAAAATATTGATCGAAACGAGGCTTAATCGACTGTTTCAGAGTGGTACCACATTACTACGTGATCCAAACCAGAAAAAACCCAGGATCTGTTCATCAAGTATGTGAAGAATGCGAAAGTATGAGCCAGATGAGGGCAAATCGCAGACCTATCCCAGACCCAACTTGCGTTATCCTCTAAAATATTGGTCGAGACCATGTTTAATCGACTGTTTGAGTGTGGTACCACATTACCACCTGATCCAAACCAGAAATAGCCCAGGATCTGGCCAACGATTATGCGAAAAATGCGAAGGTATGAGCCAGATGAGGGCAAATCCTAGACCTATCCCAGACCTAACATGCGTTACCCTCAAAGATATTGATCAAAACGAGGTTTAATCGACTGTTTCAGTGTGGTTCCACATTACTACCTGATCCAGACCACTGAATGCCCAGGATCTGGCCAACGAGTATGTGAGAAATGCGAAGGTGTGAGCCTGATGAGGGCATATCCAACACCTATCCCAGACCTAACTTGCGTTATCAACTAAAATACTGATCGAGGGCAGGATTAAGCGACTGTTTCAATGTGGTACCACTTTACTTCCTGTTCCAAACCAGAAAGAGCCCCGGATCTGGCCAACATGTATGAGAAATATGCGAAAGTATGAGCCTGATGCGGGCAAATCCTGGACCTATCCCAGACCTAACATGCGTTATCCTCTAAAATATTTATTAAGACCAGGTTTAATTGAATGTTTCAGTGTGGCACCACATTACTACGTGATCCAAACCAGAAAAATCCTAGGATCTGCCCAACAAGTTTGAGAAATATGCGAAAGTTTGAGTCTGATGAGGGCAATTCCCAGGCCTAACCTAGACCTAACATGCGTTATCCTCTAAAATATTGATCGAAACCAGGTTTCATGGACTGTATCAGTGTGGTACCACATTACTACGTGATCCAATCCAGAAAAATCCAAGGATCTGCCCATCAAGAATGAGAAATATGCGAAAGTTTGAGTCTGATGAGGGCAAATCCCAGGCCTAACCTAGACCTAACATGCGTTATCCTCTAAGATATTGATCGAGACTAGGAGTAATCGACTGTTTCAGTGTGGTACCACTTTACTACGTGATCCAAACCAGAAATAACCCAGGATCTGTTGAACATGTATGTGAAGAATGCGAAAACATGGGTCTGATGAGGGCAAATCCTACACCTAACCCAGAGCTAACATGCGTTATCATCAAAAATATTGATCGAAACCAGGTTTAATCGACTGTCTCAGACTGGTACCACAATACTACGTTATCCAATCCAGCAAAATCCAAGGATATGCCCAACAAGAATGAGAGATATGCGAAAGTATGAGTCTGATGAGGGCAAATCCCAGGCCTAACCTAGACCTAACATGCGTTATCCTCTAAAATATTGATCGAAACCAGGTTTAATTGACTGTTTCAGTGTGGTACCACATTACTACGTTTTCCAATCCAGCAAAATCCAAGGATATGCCCAACAAGAATGAGAGATATGCGAAAGTATGAGTCTGATGAGGGCAAATCCCAGGCCAAACCTAGACCTAACATGCGTTATCCTCTAAAATATTGTTCGAGACCAGGATTTATCGACTGTTTCAGTGTGGTACCACTTTACTACGTGATCCAAACCAGCAATAACCCAGGACCTGTTCAACAAGAATGTGAAGAATGCGAAAGTATAGGTCTGATGAGGGCAAATCCAAGACCTAACCCAGACCTAACATGCGTTATCATCTAAAATATTGATCGAAACCAGGTTTAATCGACTGTTTCAGAGTGGTACCACATTACTACCTGAACCAAACCAGAAATAACCCTGGAACTGTTCAACTAGTATGTGAGGAATGCGAAAGTATGGGTCTGATGAGGGCAAATCCCAGGCCTAACCTAGACCTAGCATGAGTTATCCTCTAAAATATTGATCGAAACCAGGTTTAATGGACTGCTTCAGTGTGGTACCACATTACTACGTGATGCAGACCAGTGAAAGCCCAGGATCTGGCCAACAGGTATGTGAGAAATGCGAAAGTATGAGTCTGATGAGGGCAAATACTAGACCCAACCCAGAACTAACATGCGTTATCATCTAAAATATTGATCGAAACGAGGCTTAATCGACTGTTTCAGAGTGGTACCACATTATTACGTGATCCAAACCAGAAAAAACCCAGGATCTGTTCATCAAGTATGAGAAATATGCGAAAGTTTGAGTCTGATGAGGGCAAATCCCAGGCCTAACCTAGACCTAACATGCGTTATCCTCTAAAATACTGATCGAAACCAAGTTTCATGGACGGTTTCAGTGTGGTACCATATTACCACGTGATTCACGCCAGAAAAAACCCAGGATCTGTACAACAAGTATGTGAAGAATGCGAAAGTATGAGCCAGATGAGGGCAAATCGCAGACCTATCCCAGACCCAACTTGCGTTATCCTCTAAAATATTGGTCGAGACCATGTTTAATCGACTGTTTGAGTGTGGTACCACATTACCACCTGATCCAAACCAGAAATAGCCCAGGATCTGGCCAACGATTATGCGAAAAATGCGAAGGTATGAGCCAGATGAGGGCAAATCCTAGACCTATCCCAGACCTAACATGCGTTACCCTCAAAGATATTGATCAAAACGAGGTTTAATCGACTGTTTCAGTGTGGTACCACATTACTACCTGATCCAGACCACTGAATGCCCAGGATCTGGCCAACGAGTATGTGAGAAATGCGAAGGTGTGAGCCTGATGAGGGCATATCCAACACCTATCCCAGACCTAACTTGCGTTATCAACTAAAATACTGATCGAGGGCAGGTTTAAGCGACTGTTTCAGTGTGGTACCACTTTACTTCCTGTTCCAAACCAGAAAGAGCCCCGGATCTGGCCAACATGTATGAGAAATATGCGAAAGTATGAGCCTGATTAGGGCAAATCCTAGACCTAACCTAGACCTAACATGAGTTATTCTCTAAAATATTCATCGAAGCCAGGTTTAATGGACTTTTTCAGTGTGGTACCACATTACTACGTTTTCCAAACCAGAAAAAACCCAGGATCCGTTCAACAAGTATGTGAGGAATGCGAAAGTATGTGTATGATGAAGGAAAATCCCAGGCCTAACCTAGACCTAACTTGCGTTATCCTCTAAAACATTGATCGAAACCAGGTTTAATGGACTGTTACAGTGTGGTACCACATTACTACGTGATCCAATCCAGAAAAAGCCCAGGATCTGGCCATCAAGTATGAGAAATATGAGAAAGTATGAGCCTGGTGAGGGGAAATCCTAGACCTAACCCAGACCTAACATGCGTTATCCTCTAAAATATTTATCAAGACCAGATTTAATGGACTGTATCAGTGTGGTACCACATTAGTACATGATCCAAACCAGAATAAGCCAGGGATCTGTTCAACAAGTATGTGAAAAATGCGAAAGTATGACCCTGATGGGGGCAAATCCCAAGCCTAATCTAGACCTAACAAGCGTTATCCTCTAAAATATTGATCGAAACTAGGTTTAATGGACTGTTTCAGTGTGGTACCACATTACTACGTGATCGAAACCAGAAAAACCGAGCATCTGTTCAACAAGTATGTTAAAAATGCGAAAGTATGTCCCTGATGAGGGCAAATCCCAGGCCTAACCTAGACCTAACATGCGTTATCCTCTAAGATATTGATCGAGACTAGGAGTAATCGACTGTTTCAGTGTGGTACCACTTTACTACGTGATCCAAACCAGAAATAACCCAGGATCTGTTGAACATGTATGTGAAGAATGCGAAAACATGGGTCTGATGAGGGCAAATCCTACACCTAACCCAGAGCTAACATGCGTTATCATCAAAAATATTGATCGAAACCAGGTTTAATCGACTGTCTCAGACTGGTACCACAATACTACGTTATCCAATCCAGCAAAATCCAAGGATATGCCCAACAAGAATGAGAGATATGCGAAAGTATGAGTCTGATGAGGGCAAATCCCAGGCCTAACCTAGACCTAACATGCGTTATCCTCTAAAATATTGATCGAAACCAGGTTTAATTGACTGTTTCAGTGTGGTACCACATTACTACGTTTTCCAATCCAGCAAAATCCAAGGATATGCCCAACAAGAATGAGAGATATGCGAAAGTATGAGTCTGATGAGGGCAAATCCCAGGCCAAACCTAGACCTAACATGCGTTATCCTCTAAAATATTGTTCGAGACCAGGATTTATCGACTGTTTCAGTGTGGTACCACTTTACTACGTGATCCAAACCAGCAATAACCCAGGACCTGTTCAACAAGTATGTGAAGAATGCGAAAGTATAGGTCTGATGAGGGCAAATCCAAGACCTAACCCAGACCTAACATGCGTTATCATCTAAAATATTGATCGAAACCAGGTTTAATCGACTGTTTCAGAGTGGTACCACATTACTACCTGAACCAAACCAGAAATAACCCTGGAACTGTTCAACTAGTATGTGAGGAATGCGAAAGTATGGGTCTGATGAGGGCAAATCCCAGGCCTAACCTAGACCTAGCATGAGTTATCCTCTAAAATATTGATCGAAACCAGGTTTAATGGACTGTTTCAGTGTGGTACCACTTTACTACGTGATCCAAACCAGCAATAACCCAGGACCTGTTCAACAAGTATGTGAAGAATGCGAAAGTATAGGTCTGATGAGGGCAAATCCAAGACCTAACCCAGACCTAACATGCGTTATCATCTAAAATATTGATCGAAACGAGGCTTAATCGACTGTTTCAGAGTGGTACCACATTACTACGTGATCCAAACCAGTAAAAACCCAGGATCTGTTCATCAAGTATGAGAAATATGCGAAAGTTTGAGTCTGATGAGGGCAAATCCCAGGCCTAACCTAGACCTAACATGCGTTATCCTCTAAAATACTGATCGAAACCAAGTTTCATGGACGGTTTCAGTGTGGTACCACATTACCACGTGATTCACGCCAGAAAAAACCCAGGATCTGTACAACAAGTATGTGAAGAATGCGAAAGTATGAGCCAGATGAGGGCAAATCGCAGACCTATCCCAGACCCAACTTGCGTTATCCTCTAAAATATTGGTCGAGACCATGTTTAATCGACTGTTTGAGTGTGGTACCACATTACCACCTGATCCAAACCAGAAATAGCCCAGGATCTGGCCAACGATTATGCGAAAAATGCGAAGGTATGAGCCAGATGAGGGCAAATCCTAGACCTATCCCAGACCTAACATGCGTTACCCTCAAAGATATTGATCAAAACGAGGTTTAATCGACTGTTTCAGTGTGGTACCACATTACTACCTGATCCAGACCACTGAATGCCCAGGATCTGGCCAACGAGTATGTGAGAAATGCGAAGGTGTGAGCCTGATGAGGGCATATCCAACACCTATCCCAGACCTAACTTGCGTTATCAACTAAAATACTGATCGAGGGCAGGTTTAAGCGACTGTTTCAGTGTGGTACCACTTTACTTCCTGTTCCAAACCAGAAAGAGCCCCGGATCTGGCCAACATGTATGAGAAATATGCGAAAGTATGAGCCTGATGCGGGCAAATCCTGGACCTATCCCAGACCTAACATGCGTTATCCTCTAAAATATTTATTAAGACCAGGTTTAATTGAATGTTTCAGTGTGGCACCACATTACTACGTGATCCAAACCAGAAAAATCCTAGGATCTGCCCAACAAGTATGTGAAAAATGCGAAAGTATGAGCCTGATTAGGGCAAATCCTAGACCTAACCTAGACCTAACATGAGTTATTCTCTAAAATATTCATCGAAGCCAGGTTTAATGGACTTTTTCAGTGTGGTACCACATTACTACGTTTTCCAAACCAGAAAAAACCCAGGATCCGTTCAACAAGTATGTGAGGAATGCGAAAGTATGTGTATGATGAAGGAAAATCCCAGGCCTAACCTAGACCTAACTTGCGTTATCCTCTAAAACATTGATCGAAACCAGGTTTAATGGACTGTTACAGTGTGGTACCACATTACTACGTGATCCAATCCAGAAAAAGCCCAGGATCTGGCCATCAAGTATGAGAAATATGAGAAAGTATGAGCCTGGTGAGGGGAAATCCTAGACCTAACCCAGACCTAACATGCGTTATCCTCTAAAATATTTATCAAGACCAGATTTAATGGACTGTATCAGTGTGGTACCACATTAGTACATGATCCAAACCAGAATAAGCCAGGGATCTGTTCAACAAGTATGTGAAAAATGCGAAAGTATGACCCTGATGGGGGCAAATCCCAAGCCTAATCTAGACCTAACAAGCGTTATCCTCTAAAATATTGATCGAAACTAGGTTTAATGGACTGTTTCAGTGTGGTACCACATTACTACGTGATCGAAACCAGAAAAACCGAGCATCTGTTCAACAAGTATGTTAAAAATGCGAAAGTATGTCCCTGATGAGGGCAAATCCCAGGCCTAACCTAGACCTAACATGCGTTATCCTCTAAGATATTGATCGAGACTAGGAGTAATCGACTGTTTCAGTGTGGTACCACTTTACTACGTGATCCAAACCAGAAATAACCCAGGATCTGTTGAACATGTATGTGAAGAATGCGAAAACATGGGTCTGATGAGGGCAAATCCTACACCTAACCCAGAGCTAACATGCGTTATCATCAAAAATATTGATCGAAACCAGGTTTAATCGACTGTCTCAGACTGGTACCACAATACTACGTTATCCAATCCAGCAAAATCCAAGGATATGCCCAACAAGAATGAGAGATATGCGAAAGTATGAGTCTGATGAGGGCAAATCCCAGGCCTAACCTAGACCTAACATGCGTTATCCTCTAAAATATTGATCGAAACCAGGTTTAATTGACTGTTTCAGTGTGGTACCACATTACTACGTTTTCCAATCCAGCAAAATCCAAGGATATGCCCAACAAGAATGAGAGATATGCGAAAGTATGAGTCTGATGAGGGCAAATCCCAGGCCAAACCTAGACCTAACATGCGTTATCCTCTAAAATATTGTTCGAGACCAGGATTTATCGACTGTTTCAGTGTGGTACCACTTTACTACGTGATCCAAACCAGCAATAACCCAGGACCTGTTCAACAAGTATGTGAAGAATGCGAAAGTATAGGTCTGATGAGGGCAAATCCAAGACCTAACCCAGACCTAACATGCGTTATCATCTAAAATATTGATCGAAACCAGGTTTAATCGACTGTTTCAGAGTGGTACCACATTACTACCTGAACCAAACCAGAAATAACCCTGGAACTGTTCAACTAGTATGTGAGGAATGCGAAAGTATGGGTCTGATGAGGGCAAATCCCAGGCCTAACCTAGACCTAGCATGAGTTATCCTCTAAAATATTGATCGAAACCAGGTTTAATGGACTGCTTCAGTGTGGTACCACATTACTACGTGATGCAGACCAGTGAAAGCCCAGGATCTGGCCAACAGGTATGTGAGAAATGCGAAAGTATGAGTCTGATGAGGGCAAATACTAGACCCAACCCAGAACTAACATGCGTTATCATCTAAAATATTGATCGAAACGAGGCTTAATCGACTGTTTCAGAGTGGTACCACATTACTACGTGATCCAAACCAGTAAAAACCCAGGATCTGTTCATCAAGTATGAGAAATATGCGAAAGTTTGAGTCTGATGAGGGCAAATCCCAGGCCTAACCTAGACCTAACATGCGTTATCCTCTAAAATACTGATCGAAACCAAGTTTCATGGACGGTTTCAGTGTGGTACCACATTACCACGTGATTCACGCCAGAAAAAACCCAGGATCTGTACAACAAGTATGTGAAGAATGCGAAAGTATGAGCCAGATGAGGGCAAATCGCAGACCTATCCCAGACCCAACTTGCGTTATCCTCTAAAATATTGGTCGAGACCATGTTTAATCGACTGTTTGAGTGTGGTACCACATTACCACCTGATCCAAACCAGAAATAGCCCAGGATCTGGCCAACGATTATGCGAAAAATGCGAAGGTATGAGCCAGATGAGGGCAAATCCTAGACCTATCCCAGACCTAACATGCGTTACCCTCAAAGATATTGATCAAAACGAGGTTTAATCGACTGTTTCAGTGTGGTACCACATTACTACCTGATCCAGACCACTGAATGCCCAGGATCTGGCCAACGAGTATGTGAGAAATGCGAAGGTGTGAGCCTGATGAGGGCATATCCAACACCTATCCCAGACCTAACTTGCGTTATCAACTAAAATACTGATCGAGGGCAGGTTTAAGCGACTGTTTCAGTGTGGTACCACTTTACTTCCTGTTCCAAACCAGAAAGAGCCCCGGATCTGGCCAACATGTATGAGAAATATGCGAAAGTATGAGCCTGATGCGGGCAAATCCTGGACCTATCCCAGACCTAACATGCGTTATCCTCTAAAATATTTATTAAGACCAGGTTTAATTGAATGTTTCAGTGTGGCACCACATTACTACGTGATCCAAACCAGAAAAATCCTAGGATCTGCCCAACAAGTATGTGAAAAATGCGAAAGTATGAGCCTGATTAGGGCAAATCCTAGACCTAACCTAGACCTAACATGAGTTATTCTCTAAAATATTCATCGAAGCCAGGTTTAATGGACTTTTTCAGTGTGGTACCACATTACTACGTTTTCCAAACCAGAAAAAACCCAGGATCCGTTCAACAAGTATGTGAGGAATGCGAAAGTATGTGTATGATGAAGGAAAATCCCAGGCCTAACCTAGACCTAACTTGCGTTATCCTCTAAAACATTGATCGAAACCAGGTTTAATGGACTGTTTCAGTGTGGTACCACATTACTACGAGATCCAGACAAGTGAAAGCCCAGGATCTGGCCAACGAGTATGTGAGAAATGCGAAAGTATGTCCCTGATGAGGGCAAATCCCAGGCCTAACCTAGACCTAACATGCGTTATCCTCTAAGATATTGATCGAGACTAGGAGTAATCGACTGTTTCAGTGTGGTACCACATTACTTCGTGATCCAGACAAGTGAAAGCCCAGGATCTGGCCAACAAGTATGTGAGAAATGCGAAGGTATGAGCCTGATGAGGGCAGAAATCACACCTATCCCAGACCTAACTTCCGTTATCCTATAAAATATTGATCGAGACCGGGATTAATCCGCTGTTTCAGTGTGGTACCACTTTACTACGTGATCCAAACCAGAAAAAGCCAGGATTCTGTTCAACAAGTATGTGAAAAATGCGAAAGTTTGAGTCTGATCAGGGCAAATCCCAGGCCTAACCTAGACCTAACATGCGTTATCCTCTAAAATATTGATCGAAACCAGGTTTCATGGACGGTTTCAGTGTGGTACCACATTACCACGTGATCCAAACCTGAAATAACCCAGCATCTGTTGAACAAGTATGTGAAGAATGCGAAAACATGGGCCTGATGAGGGCAAATCCTAGACCTAACCCAGAGCTAACATGCGTTATCATCAAAAATATTGATCGAAACCAGGTTTAATCGACTGTTTCAGACTGGTACCACATTACTACGTTATCCAATCCAGTAAAATCCAAGGATCTGCCCAACAAGTATGAGAGATATGCGAAAGTATGAGTCTGATGAGGGCAAATCCCAGGCCTATCCTAGACCTAACATGCGTTATCCTCTAAAATATTGATCGAAACCAGGTTTAATTGACTCTTTCAGTGTGGTACCACATTACTACGTGATCCAAACCAGAAAAAACCCAGGATCTGTTCAACAAGTATGTGAAGAATGCGAAAGTATGAGACAGATGAGGGCAAATCCCAGGGCAAACCTAGAGCTAACCTGCGTTATCATCTAAAATATTGATCGAAACCAGGTTTAATAGACTGTTTCAGTGTGGTACCACATTACTACGTGATCCAAACCAGAAAAAACCCAGGATCTGTTCAACAAGTTTGTGAAGAATGCGAAAGTATGAGACAGATGATGGCAAATCCTAGACCTAACCCAGACCTAGCATGCGTTATCATCTAAAATATTGAACGAAACCAGGTTTAATCGACTGTTTCTGTGTGGTACCACATTACTACCTGATCCAAACCAGAAATAACCCAGGATCTGCCCAACAAGTATGAGAAATATGCGAAAGCATGAGCCTGATGCGGGCAAATCCTGGACCTATCCCAGACGTAACATGCGTTATCCTCTAAAATATTGTTCGAGACCAGGATTAATCGTCTGTTTCAGTGTGGTACCACTTTACTACGTGATCCAGACCAGAAAAAACCCAGGATCTGTTCAACAAGTATGTGAAGAATGCGAAAGTATGAGACAGATGAGGGCAAATCCCAGGGCAAACCTAGACCTAACCTGCGTTATCATCTAAAATATTGATCGAAACCAGGTTTAATAGACTGTTTCAGTGTGGTACCACATTACTACGTGATCCAAACCAGAAAAAACTCAGGATCTGTTCAACAAGTATGTGAAGAATGCGAAAGTATGAGACAGATGATGGCAAATCCTAGACCTAACCCAGACCTAGCATGCGTTATCATCTAAAATATTGAACGAAACCAGGTTTAATCGACTGTTTCTGTGTGGTACCACATTACTACCTGATCCAAACCAGAAATAACCCAGGATCTGCCCAACAAGTATGAGAAATATGCGAAAGCATGAGCCTGATGCGGGCAAATCCTGGACCTATCCCAGACGTAACATGCGTTATCCTCTAAAATATTGTTCGAGACCAGGATTAATCGTCTGTTTCAGTGTGGTACCACTTTACTACGTGATCCAGACCAGAAAAAACCCAGGATCTGTTCAACAAGTATGTGAAGAATGCGAAAGTATGAGACAGATGAGGGCAAATCCCAGGGCAAACCTAGACCTAACCTGCGTTATCATCTAAAATATTGATCGAAACCAGGTTTAATAGACTGTTTCAGTGTGGTACCACATTACTACGTGATCCAAACCAGAAAAAACTCAGGATCTGTTCAACAAGTATGTGAAGAATGCGAAAGTATGAGACAGATGAGGGCAAATCCCAGGCCTAACCTAGACCTAGCATGAGTAATCCTCTAAAATATTGATCGAAACCAGGTTTAATGGACTGTTTCAGTGTGGTACCACATTACTACGAGATCCAGACAAGTGAAAGCCCAGGATCTGGCCAACGAGTATGTGAGAAATGCGAAGGTGTGAGCCTGATGAGGGCAGATCCGACACCTATCCCAGACCTAACTTGCGTTATCCTCTAAAATATTGATCGAGGGCAGGATTAATCGACTGTTTCAATGTGGTACCACTTTACTTCGTGATCCAAACCAGAAAAAGCCCAGGATCTGGCCAACAAGTATGAGAAATATGCGGAAGTATGAGCCTGATGCGGGCAAATCCTGGACCTATCCCAGACCTAACATGCGTTATCCTCTAAAATATTGATCGAGACCAGGTATAATTGACTGTTTCAGTGTGGCACCACATTACTACATGATCCAAACCAGAAAAAACCCAGGATATGTTCAACAAGTATATGAAGAACGCGAAGGTATGGGCCTGATGGGGGCAAATCCCAGGCCTAACCTAGACCGTGCCTGAGTTATCCTCTAAACTATTGATCGAAACCTGGTTTAATGGACTGTTTCAGTGTGGTACCACATTACTACGAGATCCAGACAAGTGAAAGCCCAGGATCTGGCCAACAAGTATGTGAGAAATGCGAAGGTATGAGCCTGATGAGGGCAGAAATCACACCTATCCCAAACCTAACTTCCGTTATCCTATAAAATATTGATCGAGACCGGGATTAATCCGCTGTTTCAGTGTGGTACCACTTTACTACGAGATCCAAACCGGAAAAAGCCAGGATTCTGTTCAACAAGTATGTGAAAAATGCGAAAGTTTGAGTCTGATGAGGGCAAATCCCAGGACTAACCTAGACCTAACATGCGTTATCCTCTAAAATATTGATCGAAACCAGGTTTCATGGACGGTTTCAGTGTGGTACCACATTACCACGTGATCCAAACCAGAAATAACCCAGCATCTGTTGAAGAAGTATGTGAAGAATGCTAAAACATGGGTCTGATGAGGGCAAATCCTAGACCTAACCCAGAGCTAACATGCGTTATCATCAAAAATATTGATCGAAACCAGGTTCAATCGGCTGTTTCAGACTGGTACCACATTACTACGTTATCCAATCCAGTAAAATCCAAGGATCTGCCCAACAAGTATGAGGCATATGCGAAAGTATGAGTCTGATGAGGGCAAATCCCAGGCCTATCCTAGACCTAACATGCGTTATCCTCTAAAATATTGATCGAAACCAGGTTTAATTGACTCTTTCAGTGTGGTACCACATTACTACGTGATCCAAACCAGAAAAAACCCAGGATCTGTTCAACAAGTATGTGAAGACTGCGAAAGTATGAGACAGATGAGGGCAAATCCCAGGGCAAACCTAGACCTAACCTGCGTTATCATCTAAAATATTGATCGAAACCAGGTTTAATAGACTGTTTCAGTGTGGTACCACATTACTACGTGATCCAAACCAAAAAAACCCAGGATCTGTTCAACAAGTATGTGAAGAATGCGAAAGTATGGGTCTGATGAGGGCAAATCCCAGGCCTATCCTAGACCTAACATGCGTTATCCTCTAAAATATTGATCGAAACCAGGTTTAATTGACTCTTTCAGTGTGGTACCACATTACTACGTGATCCAAACCAGAAAAAACCCAGGATCTGTTCAACAAGTATGTGAAGACTGCGAAAGTATGAGACAGATGAGGGCAAATCCCAGGGCAAACCTAGACCTAACCTGCGTTATCATCTAAAATATTGATCGAAACCAGGTTTAATAGACTGTTTCAGTGTGGTCCCACATTACTACGTGATCCAAACCAAAAAAACCCAGGATCTGTTCAACAAGTATGTGAAGAATGCGAAAGTATGGGTCTGATGAGGGCAAATCCCAGGCCTAACCTAGACCTAACATGAGTTATCCTCTAAAATATTGATCGAAACCAGGGTTAATCGACTGTTTCTGTGTGGTGCCACATTACTACCTGATACAAACCAGAAATAACCCAGGATCTGTTCAGCAAGCATGCGAAGAATGCGAAAGTATGGGTCTGATGAGGGCAAATCCTAGACCTAACCCAGACCTAACATGCGTTATCATCAAAAATATTGATCGAGACCAGGTTTAATCGACTGTTTCAGAGTGGTACCACATTACTACGTGATCCAAACAAGAAAAAGCCCAGGATCTGGCCAACAAGTATGAATAATATGCGAAAGTATGAGCCTCATGAGGGCAAATCCCACACCTAACCGAGTCCTAGCCGGTGTTATCCTCTAAAATATTGATCGAGACCAGGATTAATCGGCTGTTTCATTATGGTACCACTTTACTACGTGATCCAAACCAGAAAGAGCCCAGGATCTGGCTAACAAGTATGAGAAATGTGCGAATGTACGAGCCTGATGAGAGCAAATCCCCAGACCTAACCTAGACCTAACATGGTGTATCCTCTAAAATATTGGTCGTATCTAGCTTTAACTAAGTGTTTCAGTGTGGGATCACATTACTACGTGATCCAATCCAGAAAAAACCCAGGATCTGTTCAACAAGTATGTGAAATAAGCGAAGGTATGAGTCTGACGAGTGCAGATCCCAGACCTATCCCAGACCTAACATGCGTTATCCTCTAAAATATTGATCGAGACCAGGATTAATCGACAGTTTCAGTGTGGTACCACATTACTACCTGATCCAAACCAGAAATAACCCAGGATTTGTTGAACAAGTATGTGATGAATGCGAAAGTATGGGTCTGATGAGGGCAAATCCCAGGCCTAACCTAGACCTAGCATGAGTTATCCTCTAAAATATTGTTCGAGACCAGGATTAATCGACTGTTTCAGTGTGGTACCACTTTACTACGTGATCCAAACCAGAAATAACCCAGGACCTGTTCAACAAGTATGTGATGAATGCGAAAGTATGGGTCTGATGAGGGCAAATCCCAGGCCTAACCTAGACCTAGCATGAGTTATCCTCTAAAACATTGTTCAAGACCAGGATTGAGCGACTGTTTCAGTGTGGTACCACTTTACTACGTGATCCAAACCAGAAATAACCCAGGACCTGTTCAACAAGTATGTGATGAATGCGAAAGTATGGGTCTGATGAGAGCAAATCCCCAGACCTATCCCAGACCCAACTTGCGTTATCCTCTAAAATATTGGTCGAGACCAGGTTTAGTCGACTGTTTCAGTGTGGTACCACATCACTACGTGATCCGAACCAGAAAAAGCCCAGGATCACGCCAACAAGTGTGAGAAATATGCGAAAGTATGAGCCTGATGAGAGCAAATCCCCAGACCTAACCTAGACCTAACATGGTGTATCCTCTAAAATGTTGATCGTGACCAGGTTTAATCTACTGTTTCAGTGTGGTACCACATTACTACCTGATCCAAACCAGAAATAACCCAGGATTTGTTGAACAAGTATGTGATGAATGCGAAAGTATGGGTCTGATGAGGGCAAATCCCAGGCCTAACCTAGACCTAACATGGTGTATCCTCTAAAATGTTGATCGTGACCAGGTTTAATCTACTGTTTCAGTGTGGTACCACATTACTACCTGATCCAAACCAGAAATAACCCAGGAGCTGTTCAACAAGTATGTGATGAATGCGAAAGTATGGGTCTGATGAGGGCAAATCCCAGGCCTAACCTAGACCTAGCATGAGTTATCCTCTAAAATATTGTTCGAGACCAGGATTAATCGACTGTTTCAGTGTGGTACCACTTTACTACGTGATCCAAACCAGAAATAACACAGGATCTGTTCAACAAGTATGTGATGAATGCGAAAGTATGGGTCTGATGAGGGCAAATCCCAGGCCTAACCTAGACCTAGCATGAGTTATCCTCTAACATATTGTTCGAGACCAGGATTACTCGACTGTTTCAGTGTGGTACCACTTTACTACGTGATCCAAACCAGAAATAACCCAGGAGCTGTTCAACAAGTATGTGAAGAATGCGAAAGTATGGGTCTGATGAGGGCAAATCCCAGGCCTAACCTAGACCTAACTTGCGTTATCCTCTAAAACATTGATCGAAACCAGGTTTAATGGACTGTTTCAGTGTGGTACCACATTACTACGAGATCCAGACAAGTGAAAGCCCAGGATCTGGCCAACGAGTATGTGAGAAATGCGAAAGTATGTCCCTGATGAGGGCAAATCCCAGGCCTAACCTAGACCTAACATGCGTTATCCTCTAAGATATTGATCGAGACTAGGAGTAATCGACTGTTTCAGTGTGGTACCACATTACTTCGTGATCCAGACAAGTGAAAGCCCAGGATCTGGCCAACAAGTATGTGAGAAATGCGAAGGTATGAGCCTGATGAGGGCAGAAATCACACCTATCCCAGACCTAACTTCCGTTATCCTATAAAATATTGATCGAGACCGGGATTAATCCGCTGTTTCAGTGTGGTACCACTTTACTACGTGATCCAAACCAGAAAAAGCCAGGATTCTGTTCAACAAGTATGTGAAAAATGCGAAAGTTTGAGTCTGATCAGGGCAAATCCCAGGCCTAACCTAGACCTAACATGCGTTATCCTCTAAAATATTGATCGAAACCAGGTTTCATGGACGGTTTCAGTGTGGTACCACATTACCACGTGATCCAAACCTGAAATAACCCAGCATCTGTTGAACAAGTATGTGAAGAATGCGAAAACATGGGCCTGATGAGGGCAAATCCTAGACCTAACCCAGAGCTAACATGCGTTATCATCAAAAATATTGATCGAAACCAGGTTTAATCCACTGTTTCAGACTGGTACCACATTACTACGTTATCCAATCCAGTAAAATCCAAGGATCTGCCCAACAAGTATGAGAGATATGCGAAAGTATGAGTCTGATGAGGGCAAATCCCAGGCCTATCCTAGACCTAACATGCGTTATCCTCTAAAATATTGATCGAAACCAGGTTTAATTGACTCTTTCAGTGTGGTACCACATTACTACGTGATCCAAACCAGAAAAAACCCAGGATCTGTTCAACAAGTATGTGAAGAATGCGAAAGTATGAGACAGATGAGGGCAAATCCCAGGGCAAACCTAGAGCTAACCTGCGTTATCATCTAAAATATTGATCGAAACCAGGTTTAATAGACTGTTTCAGTGTGGTACCACATTACTACGTGATCCAAACCAGAAAAAACCCAGGATCTGTTCAACAAGTTTGTGAAGAATGCGAAAGTATGAGACAGATGATGGCAAATCCTAGACCTAACCCAGACCTAGCATGCGTTATCATCTAAAATATTGAACGAAACCAGGTTTAATCGACTGTTTCTGTGTGGTACCACATTACTACCTGATCCAAACCAGAAATAACCCAGGATCTGCCCAACAAGTATGAGAAATATGCGAAAGCATGAGCCTGATGCGGGCAAATCCTGGACCTATCCCAGACGTAACATGCGTTATCCTCTAAAATATTGTTCGAGACCAGGATTAATCGTCTGTTTCAGTGTGGTACCACTTTACTACGTGATCCAGACCAGAAAAAACCCAGGATCTGTTCAACAAGTATGTGAAGAATGCGAAAGTATGAGACAGATGAGGGCAGATCCCAGGGCAAACCTAGACCTAACCTGCGTTATCATCTAAAATATTGATCGAAACCAGGTTTAATAGACTGTTTCAGTGTGGTACCACATTACTACGTGATCCAAACCAGAAAAAACTCAGGATCTGTTCAACAAGTATGTGAAGAATGCGAAAGTATGAGACAGATGATGGCAAATCCTAGACCTAACCCAGACCTAGCATGCGTTATCATCTAAAATATTGAACGAAACCAGGTTTAATCGACTGTTTCTGTGTGGTACCACATTACTACCTGATCCAAACCAGAAATAACCCAGGATCTGCCCAACAAGTATGAGAAATATGCGAAAGCATGAGCCTGATGCGGGCAAATCCTGGACCTATCCCAGACGTAACATGCGTTATCCTCTAAAATATTGTTCGAGACCAGGATTAATCGTCTGTTTCAGTGTGGTACCACTTTACTACGTGATCCAGACCAGAAAAAACCCAGGATCTGTTCAACAAGTATGTGAAGAATGCGAAAGTATGAGACAGATGAGGGCAAATCCCAGGGCAAACCTAGACCTAACCTGCGTTATCATCTAAAATATTGATCGAAACCAGGTTTAATAGACTGTTTCAGTGTGGTACCACATTACTACGTGATCCAAACCAGAAAAAACTCAGGATCTGTTCAACAAGTATGTGAAGAATGCGAAAGTATGAGACAGATGAGGGCAAATCCCAGGCCTAACCTAGACCTAGCATGAGTAATCCTCTAAAATATTGATCGAAACCAGGTTTAATGGACTGTTTCAGTGTGGTACCACATTACTACGAGATCCAGACAAGTGAAAGCCCAGGATCTGGCCAACGAGTATGTGAGAAATGCGAAGGTGTGAGCCTGATGAGGGCAGATCCGACACCTATCCCAGACCTAACTTGCGTTATCCTCTAAAATATTGATCGAGGGCAGGATTAATCGACTGTTTCAATGTGGTACCACTTTACTTCGTGATCCAAACCAGAAAAAGCCCAGGATCTGGCCAACAAGTATGAGAAATATGCGGAAGTATGAGCCTGATGCGGGCAAATCCTGGACCTATCCCAGACCTAACATGCGTTATCCTCTAAAATATTGATCGAGACCAGGTATAATTGACTGTTTCAGTGTGGCACCACATTACTACATGATCCAAACCAGAAAAAACCCAGGATATGTTCAACAAGTATATGAAGAACGCGAAGGTATGGGCCTGATGGGGGCAAATCCCAGGCCTAACCTAGACCGTGCCTGAGTTATCCTCTAAACTATTGATCGAAACCTGGTTTAATGGACTGTTTCAGTGTGGTACCACATTACTACGAGATCCAGACAAGTGAAAGCCCAGGATCTGGCCAACAAGTATGTGAGAAATGCGAAGGTATGAGCCTGATGAGGGCAGAAATCACACCTATCCCAAACCTAACTTCCGTTATCCTATAAAATATTGATCGAGACCGGGATTAATCCGCTGTTTCAGTGTGGTACCACTTTACTACGAGATCCAAACCGGAAAAAGCCAGGATTCTGTTCAACAAGTATGTGAAAAATGCGAAAGTTTGAGTCTGATGAGGGCAAATCCCAGGACTAACCTAGACCTAACATGCGTTATCCTCTAAAATATTGATCGAAACCAGGTTTCATGGACGGTTTCAGTGTGGTACCACATTACCACGTGATCCAAACCAGAAATAACCCAGCATCTGTTGAAGAAGTATGTGAAGAATGCTAAAACATGGGTCTGATGAGGGCAAATCCTAGACCTAACCCAGAGCTAACATGCGTTATCATCAAAAATATTGATCGAAACCAGGTTCAATCGGCTGTTTCAGACTGGTACCACATTACTACGTTATCCAATCCAGTAAAATCCTAGGATCTGCCCAACAAGTATGAGGCATATGCGAAAGTATGAGTCTGATGAGGGCAAATCCCAGGCCTATCCTAGACCTAACATGCGTTATCCTCTAAAATATTGATCGAAACCAGGTTTAATTGACTCTTTCAGTGTGGTACCACATTACTACGTGATCCAAACCAGAAAAAACCCAGGATCTGTTCAACAAGTATGTGAAGACTGCGAAAGTATGAGACAGATGAGGGCAAATCCCAGGGCAAACCTAGACCTAACCTGCGTTATCATCTAAAATATTGATCGAAACCAGGTTTAATAGACTGTTTCAGTGTGGTACCACATTACTACGTGATCCAAACCAAAAAAACCCAGGATCTGTTCAACAAGTATGTGAAGAATGCGAAAGTATGGGTCTGATGAGGGCAAATCCCAGGCCTATCCTAGACCTAACATGCGTTATCCTCTAAAATATTGATCGAAACCAGGTTTAATTGACTCTTTCAGTGTGGTACCACATTACTACGTGATCCAAACCAGAAAAAACCCAGGATCTGTTCAACAAGTATGTGAAGACTGCGAAAGTATGAGACAGATGAGGGCAAATCCCAGGGCAAACCTAGACCTAACCTGCGTTATCATCTAAAATATTGATCGAAACCAGGTTTAATAGACTGTTTCAGTGTGGTCCCACATTACTACGTGATCCAAACCAAAAAAACCCAGGATCTGTTCAACAAGTATGTGAAGAATGCGAAAGTATGGGTCTGATGAGGGCAAATCCCAGGCCTAACCTAGACCTAACATGAGTTATCCTCTAAAATATTGATCGAAACCAGGGTTAATCGACTGTTTCTGTGTGGTGCCACATTACTACCTGATACAAACCAGAAATAACCCAGGATCTGTTCAGCAAGCATGCGAAGAATGCGAAAGTATGGGTCTGATGAGGGCAAATCCTAGACCTAACCCAGACCTAACATGCGTTATCATCAAAAATATTGATCGAGACCAGGTTTAATCGACTGTTTCAGAGTGGTACCACATTACTACGTGATCCAAACAAGAAAAAGCCCAGGATCTGGCCAACAAGTATGAATAATATGCGAAAGTATGAGCCTCATGAGGGCAAATCCCACACCTAACCGAGTCCTAGCCGGTGTTATCCTCTAAAATATTGATCGAGACCAGGATTAATCGGCTGTTTCATTATGGTACCACTTTACTACGTGATCCAAACCAGAAAGAGCCCAGGATCTGGCTAACAAGTATGAGAAATGTGCGAATGTACGAGCCTGATGAGAGCAAATCCCCAGACCTAACCTAGACCTAACATGGTGTATCCTCTAAAATATTGGTCGTATCTAGCTTTAACTAAGTGTTTCAGTGTGGGACCACATTACTACGTGATCCAATCCAGAAAAAACCCAGGATCTGTTCAACAAGTATGTGAAATAAGCGAAGGTATGAGTCTGACGAGTGCAGATCCCAGACCTATCCCAGACCTAACATGCGTTATCCTCTAAAATATTGATCGAGACCAGGATTAATCGACAGTTTCAGTGTGGTACCACATTACTACCTGATCCAAACCAGAAATAACCCAGGATTTGTTGAACAAGTATGTGATGAATGCGAAAGTATGGGTCTGATGAGGGCAAATCCCAGGCCTAACCTAGACCTAGCATGAGTTATCCTCTAAAATATTGTTCGAGACCAGGATTAATCGACTGTTTCAGTGTGGTACCACTTTACTACGTGATCCAAACCAGAAATAACCCAGGACCTGTTCAACAAGTATGTGATGAATGCGAAAGTATGGGTCTGATGAGGGCAAATCCCAGGCCTAACCTAGACCTAGCATGAGTTATCCTCTAAAACATTGTTCAAGACCAGGATTGAGCGACTGTTTCAGTGTGGTACCACTTTACTACGTGATCCAAACCAGAAATAACCCAGGACCTGTTCAACAAGTATGTGATGAATGCGAAAGTATGGGTCTGATGAGAGCAAATCCCCAGACCTATCCCAGACCCAACTTGCGTTATCCTCTAAAATATTGGTCGAGACCAGGTTTAGTCGACTGTTTCAGTGTGGTACCACATCACTACGTGATCCGAACCAGAAAAAGCCCAGGATCACGCCAACAAGTGTGAGAAATATGCGAAAGTATGAGCCTGATGAGAGCAAATCCCCAGACCTAACCTAGACCTAACATGGTGTATCCTCTAAAATGTTGATCGTGACCAGGTTTAATCTACTGTTTCAGTGTGGTACCACATTACTACCTGATCCAAACCAGAAATAACCCAGGATTTGTTGAACAAGTATGTGATGAAAGCGAAAGTATGGGTCTGATGAGGGCAAATCCCAGGCCTAACCTAGACCTAACATGGTGTATCCTCTAAAATGTTGATCGTGACCAGGTTTAATCTACTGTTTCAGTGTGGTACCACATTACTACCTGATCCAAACCAGAAATAACCCAGGAGCTGTTCAACAAGTATGTGATGAATGCGAAAGTATGGGTCTGATGAGGGCAAATCCCAGGCCTAACCTAGACCTAGCATGAGTTATCCTCTAAAATATTGTTCGAGACCAGGATTAATCGACTGTTTCAGTGTGGTACCACTTTACTACGTGATCCAAACCAGAAATAACACAGGATCTGTTCAACAAGTATGTGATGAATGCGAAAGTATGGGTCTGATGAGGGCAAATCCCAGGCCTAACCTAGACCTAGCATGAGTTATCCTCTAACATATTGTTCGAGACCAGGATTACTCGACTGTTTCAGTGTGGTACCACTTTACTACGTGATCCAAACCAGAAATAACCCAGGAGCTGTTCAACAAGTATGTGAAGAATGCGAAAGTATGGGTCTGATGAGGGCAAATCCCAGGCCTAACCTAGACATAACATGCGTTATCTCATAAAATATTGATCGAAACCAGGTTTAATTGAACGTTTCAGTGTGATACCACATTACGACGTGATCCAATCCAGAAAAAACCCAGGATCTGTTCAACAAGTATGAGGAGAATGCGAAAGTATGTGTCTGATCAGGGTAAATCCCAGGCCTAACCTAGACATAACATGCGTTATCCTGTAAAATATTCATCGAAACCAGGTTTAATGGACTTTTTCAGTGTGGTGCCACATTACTACGTGATCCAAACCATAAAAAGCCCAGAATCTGGCCATCAACTATGAGAAATATGCGAAAGTACGAGCCTGATGAGGGCAAATCCCAGACCTATCCGAGACATAACATGCGTTATCCTCTAAAATATTGATCGAAACCAGGTTTAATGGACTGTTTCCGTGTGGTACCACATTACTACGTGATCCAAGCCAGAAAAAAACCCAGGATCTGTACAACTAGTATGTGAGGAATGCGAAAGTATGACCCTGATGAGGGCAAATCCCAAACCTAACCATGTCCTAACATGCGTTATTCTCTAAAATATTGATCGAAACCAGGTTTAATGGACTGTAACAGTGTGGTACCACATTACTACGTGATCCAAACCAGAAAAACCCGGGATCTGTTTTACAAGTATGTGAAAAACCCGAAACTATGAGCCTGATGAGGGCAAATCCCAGACCTATCCCAGACTTCACATGCGTTATCCTCTAAAATATTGATCGAAACCAGGTTTAATGGACTGTTTCAGTGTGGTACCACATTACTACGTTATCCAAACCAGAAAAAACCCAGGATATGTTCAACAAGTATCTGCAGAATGCGAAAGTATGTGCCTGATGAGAGCAAATCCCAGACCTAACCAAGACCTAACATGCGTTATTCTCTAAAATATTCATCGAAACCAGGTTTAATGGACTGTTTCAGTGTGGTACCACGTTACTACGTGATGCAATCCAGAAAAAGCCCAGGATCTGGCCATCAAGTATAAGAAATATGCGAAAGTATGAGCCTGCTGAGGGTAAATCCTAGACCTAACCCAGACCTAACATGCGTTATCCTCTAAAATATTTATCAAGACCAGATTTAATTGAATGTTTCAGTGTGGTACCACATTGCTACGTGATCCAGACCAGAAAAAAACCCAGGATCTGGCCATCAAGTATAAGAAATATGCGGAAGTATGAGCCTGCTGAGGGCAAATCCTAGACCTAACCCAGACCTAACATGCGTTATCCTCTAAAATATTGATCGAAACCAGGTTTAATGGACTGTTTCAGTGTGGTACCACATTACTACGTTATCCAAACCAGAAAAAACCCAGGATATGTTCAACAAGTATCTGCAGAATGCGAAAGTACGTGCCTGATGAGAGCAAATCCCAGACCTAACCAAGACCTAACATGCGTTATTCTCTAGAATATTGATCGAAACCAGGTTTAATGGACTGTTTAAGTGTGGTACCACATTGCTGCGTGATCCAATCCAGAAAAAGCCCAGGATCTAGCCGTCAAGTATGAGAGATATGCGAAAGTATGACCCTGGTGAGGGCAAATCCCAGGCCTGACCTAGACCTAACATGCGTTATCCTCTAAAATATTGATCGAAACTAGGTTTAATGGACTGTTTCAGTGTGGTACCACATTACTACGTGATCCAAACCAGAAAAAACCCTGGAGCTGTTCAACAAGTATGTGAAAAACGCGAAACTATGAGCCTGATGGGGGCAAATCCCAGACCTATCCCAGACATAACATGCGTTATCCTCTAAAATATTGATCGAAACCAGGTTTAATGGACTTTTTCAGTGTGGTACCACATTACTACGTGATCCAAACCAGAAAAAACCCAGGATCCGTTCTACATGTATGTGAAGAATGCGAAAGTATGTGTCTGATGAGGGCAAATCCCAGGCCTAACCTAGACCTAACATGGGTTATCCTCTAAAATATTTATCAAGACCAGATTTAGTTGAATGTTTCAGTGTGGTACCACATTGCTACGTGATCCAAACCAGAAAAAGGCCAGAATCTGGCCATCAGGTATGAGAAATATGCGAAAGTACGAGCCTGATGAGAGCAAATCCCAGACCTAACCTTGTTAAAGTACTAAGGGACTTTAACGTGGGTCCGGATGAGGAAACAGACAGGGAGAGAAATTGTTACAAGTTTTTCAATAAAGTTTTTATTACAAAAATATAAATGAACTATTTAAACATTTTAACAAAACAAAACTAGAAACTAAAAGAAAAAACTGACGACGGCTCCCATTGCGGCCTCGTCTCCTCTTTTTTAGTCTCCTTATTTCAATTTTCTACTGCGGAGGCTTTCTGAAACAAAAGAATCCGCCTAATAAATACATTTGCGGACAAGTCAACAATCGCGCGCTCGTCAGCTGTTTCTCGCGCTCCAGCGACAGTCTGGTGTGCTTGGAGGGGAGAGCTGGCTGGCTATCTAGCGCTCTAGCTAGTGGACTGTATATTCTTCTCTTTCTGGTCGATGAGATTCTCTTTCTACGATCTCACTGACGCGCACAACCGGGTAGACGAGCTTTTCTCCGTTCTACCGGGTTCTCTTTGCAATGCCACGGACGGGAAACCAAATGGAGGTTGTAAGGCTCCAAGAAGCTATATCCCGCGAGCACGCTCCCCGTGCGGGTGGCGTTTCTACACCACCCACGCAAGAGGACGTCTTGTCCTAGTTCGGCTCCCTCGTCAGCTGCTCCTCAGGAGCGACCTGCGGTATGCACACGTGGTTGCCAAGCCGGCGATTCCTTCATCAAAGGAACGCCCGGCAGCCAGCCGTGGCTACCTCGACGGAGGCTCCTGTCCTGAGGAACTGGCCTGCGGCTCACCGGTTCAGGACTCAATCCCCTGCAATTCCAACCACCCTACGTTCACAGCCCAGTGTGGTCGACTCACAGCTGGTAGTGGGTGTAGCGATGGAAGGAAGGCTCTTCGAACCCTTTGCTCCACCGTACGCTTAGGCCCTACTTATTGTCCCCTCACGACGGTATATTGGAGCGGGTTCTCCGACGCCCGATGCACGGAGAGCACCACGAAGTGATATTCTTTCTGAATATCTATCTTCCGGTTGCTCCTACGCCGTATAGCTCTAATCTTGGTCGGTGAAACTTTCCACCCCACCGGTCGGTGTACTCTCACTGGTACACAGGACGGGTGGTTCCAGTGGGTTTCGTATGACCTCTAGAAACGGTGAACTACCACTAGGTGATACCTGTATGTCGGTATCAGCCCTCCAGTAGCTCTAACCGGATAATTGGAAGAAGACTCAAGGCGATCCACACCGAATCTCCAACGTCGCAGTCGCATCCACGAACTGCAACGTTCAATCACAATCCTGCGTCTACGATCGCTTCACCCTCGGCGTGCCTTGCGATCGCTGCAACGTCAGGCAGATTGTCCGTTTTCTGGGGAAAATCTCAAGTCGCTATGACGAGATTTTCCAATAAACTATTTGTCCGCAAACTGATTCTATTACGAGGAGAGAGATCGGCTCATCCACCTCGGAGCTCGTAGGGAAATGGGAACGCGACCGTCACAAGGTCCGCTCTCGATCGCCGACGGCTCAAGAATGAACCGTGACGATCTGCAAGCAGCGACGGCCGCGGCCGGCTCCGTCGCGCAAGCGCAGAACCGGGTAGCTACGCCTCGCGTTGCTGGGCCCGGGCTGCTACGCGCCGCGTGGCCACGGCGCGGCGCTGCCGCGTTTCGTCTATCGATCTTTTTCCGATAGATCTCTTTTCTCTCTCTTTCTCAGCGCTAACAACACATTCCTAGAATTTGCTCCAAAACTCGAGAATTTCAGTGAAGCTAGCTTGAAAAAACACGTAAATAGCCGCGGTATACTAATCTGAACGATGGAAAATTTCCATGTCAGCACAACCATCTAGAATTACGCGAATTCAATATAGATACGGGCATCGCGGCCGAGTTTCTGCGTCTCGGACTCATGCGATATTTAAACATACCGCCCCCCTTGCACGAATTGTGCAACACTAAGAGGACGCGGTTGTCCCGTACGGCAAGGATTTTACGCGAACCGAGAAAGAGAGACGCGCACTTTTAATTCGAAAAATTAAAAAATTTTTAATAATTAAAAGTACTTACTGTTGTCCAGCAGTGGCCTGTTGCAGAATCCTCATTGAGGTTTGCAGCATTTGATCTGCCAATGCTCTCGTGGTAGCGTCAACCGTCCGGAGATGCATCCCCGCATAGCCCTTTGTCTGCCGTGCCTTCTTTGGCAAGGGCCTCTGCGTTTGGCGGAATCCGCTTGGCCCCGGCTGTGGCTCCGCAGCAGGTTTGGCCTGCCTTCTCCTTCGTCGCTTCTTAGCAGCCGGGTTGCTGCCAGCTTGCGCTGGTGCTGGCTGCCCATGCCGTGGCGGTGGAGGCGTCGGTATCGCCTGTTGCTGGTCTCGCGGCTGGGCCGGTCCTTCCAGCTTGTCTGGCCGCCAGGCGCTATGTAACAGCCGCCCGCCTGGTGCCCACCGAAGGACATACGTCCCTCCGGGGATGCGGGCATTATATTTTCCTCCGGCCTGTACAACTCGAGCCGGGATCCGGACCTTGTCCAGCCCCAAATTTATCTCGACGTCCGGTTCGGGAGCAGCGGCGGCCTCTACCTCTTCTGCCCAAGAGGGCTGAGACGTTTCCGCCAACTTCAGGATTCGTCCAAACTGAATGTCGATCTCGGGGTCCCCCGAGATCATAATTGTACTTTCTGGATTGCTACTTGTGTCGCTCATGGTAGTTCAGAATTGACTGAATGGAATATGGCGACGCGTGGACCGCAGTCTCGCTCGGGTTGTTTACGTTGCTAGGCAACCCGTACCTCGGATTGAGCCCTAGCAACGACGGATAGATGCAAGTAGACACCGGTTTCTATGAACGTGGTGGTACTTCACCTTCCGAATTCCTCGACAACAAAATCTGGAATTTCAATGTTTCCTCGAAAGCGACGTTGCCACTTGTCGCTATCGTGGAAAAATTCACAGAAAATTTACACGACCCCGAAATTGGTCGTGTAGAGATAGATTCGGCCGTGCGTACTTTAACGACACGTGCCTATCCCTTACCAATGAAACATTCTCTATTCGTCCCAGTTTCCATTGATTTATGGGAGAATAGAGAGTTCTGCACTAAAACCACATAATTTGATTTTAGCAATTTATGGGCCATATGCCTCTTCCCAAGACTTTATAGGAACGTAAAATAATTACGTCCCGCATCTCCTGATCAAGACTTTGGCGAAACATGCAATAATCACGTCCCGCTTGTCTCTAGATCACTTCAGGAAATTTCTGAATCGCCCTCGATCGGTTAAACAACGCGAGAGACGTTCAGTTTCCACTGATTCCTGTCGGAAAGTCTTTCAATCGACTTTCGACCGAACATAACTCCGTGTGAGAGACGCTTAATCGTCTGAGTTATCACTTAAAGCAGCGATCGATCGCGATTTTCCGCTTCGATCGTACAGAAACAAATCTATATTTCTCCGTTTTTTGCGTGAATTCACTCAGAGTGCGCTTTCAGTGAGATTTCACTGGTTTTCACACCGGTGATTTATCAAAAATGCGTGCTATCGATACAGCTTGCAATTTTGAAAATTACGTGCCGCATCTGATTCGCTACATCGACCTTCGCTTCTACCGCATCGATCTCGATGCACGAAGGCGTCTTTTGGCCAACAATCTCTTGATTGTCCGAACCAATTTTTTCCACAAATCCACCGCTTGAATTGAAGAAGTTCCGCGGCTTCCATTCCTTGCGAATTTGAATTCGCGGTATTGGAACGCTCGCGAAATGCCTTCATTCAGCATCGGGGATTTTCTCCGTTTCGTCGCCACCCGGTTGACTTTTCTGTCCTGCCAGATAGAGACGTTGCGGGTCGATTGCCCGTTTTTTCTTTTCTTTGTCCTTTGAAAACTCTGTCGTAGGCTTACGACTTTCCGTTTCCTTTCCGTAACGCTCGAAATGCAGCAGAGTATGGTGTCTGCCATTGCATTTAGAGCATACTTTTTCGGACGGACAGTTGAACCGCTCGTGACCCGGCGACAAGCAGATAATGCACAACCGACTATCTTTTGCGTAACGATAGCGGTAGTCTACCGTCAAGCCTTGGAAAGCACTGCATTGTGCTATTCCATGCTCGAGGCCGCAAAATCCACAAGATTCGCTGTTCTCCGAGCGACTTTCCACGACGGAGTTGTAACTCCGTACTTTAATTTTCGGTGGGTTACTCGTCGAAGATTTGCCCTTACCATCATCCGTTATTGTGATAGCGCGAGCACGCACCTCCAGAAATTCCACTAGTTCGTGAAACGAGGGATATTTCGTGGAGAGCTTCTGCGACAGTTCCCACTCCAGAAGGAGAGACCCTTCAAGCCTGCTTTTGATTGCATGGGCCAGCAGCCAATCTCGCTGCTCTCTTGTCGTGCCCAGTTTTTCAAAAGCGGCAAAAGCCTGCTTGAAGACGACAGTGACCTGATGTAAGCTAGTCAGGTCATCCTTTTTAATCGTCTTCATTTTTGTCAATTGATCAAGCAGTTTGGCGGTCACCATACGTGGAAGCCCGAACTGATCTTTCAGGGTTTGCCACGCTACCTCGAAATTACCTTCAGTAATTTCAAGGTGTGCGATCGCAGCCAACGCTTGATCTTCCACACAGGCGTTCAGATATTGCAATCGATGCACATCTGAAAGCCTCGGGTTATTGATTATACTAGCGGTGAATAGATCCTCGAAATGGCTCCATTTACGAGGATCCCCGCCGAATTTATTCAGACGTTGCTTTGGAAGCTCAATAGCGACATCATGCTGGTCGACCGACGACGCCGCTGTTTTTTTCTCAGCGGCTAGTTGCGTCAGTTCCGTAGCAATGTACGCCTGAAACTCCATAAACATAGTCTCCCATGCTTCAATTCCACCTTTCAAAACGAAGTTGCTTTTCTCGCACTTCGCAGGTGGATATTTTCTTCGAACAGCCAAGTACTGATCAACAGCTTTCTTGTACTGTTCGGAAACCGAGTCGAGCTTTGACTTGAGAAGTATCTCATTGTACTGAGCTCGACCTCGTTTCTTTAAATTTGTTATCGACCGTGACATTGCTTCAAACCGGCAGGTCAGGTCATCGAAATCGATTTCAATCTCGCTACGACCGACCTCTCTGGCCAATGCCATGGTGATCTTTTATTCGAGGATTGAAAATCAACTCGAAAATTCGTCCCGTAAGTAGCGACTTACGTGAACGTACTTGTAACTCTCTACTGTCTTTTCTTTCCTCGAATCCGGCTCGAAGGACCAAATGTTAAAGTACTAAGGGACTTTAACTTGGGTCCGGATGAGGAAACAGACAGGGAGAGAAATTGTTACAAGTTTTTCAATAAAGTTTTTATTACAAAAATATAAATGAACTATTTAAACATTTTAACAAAACAAAACTAGAAACTAAAAGAAAAAACTGACGACGGCTCCCATTGCGGCCTCGTCTCCTCTTTTTTAGTCTCCTTATTTCAATTTTCTACTGCGGAGGCTTTCTGAAACAAAAGAATCCGCCTAATAAATACATTTGCGGACAAGTCAACAATCGCGCGCTCGTCAGCTGTTTCTCGCGCTCCAGCGACAGTCTGGTGTGCTTGGAGGGGAGAGCTGGCTGGCTATCTAGCGCTCTAGCTAGTGGACTGTATATTCTTCTCTTTCTGGTCGATGAGATTCTCTTTCTACGATCTCACTGACGCGCACAACCGGGTAGACGAGCTTTTCTCCGTTCTACCGGGTTCTCTTTGCAATGCCACGGACGGGAAACCAAATGGAGGTTGTAAGGCTCCAAGAAGCTATATCCCGCGAGCACGCTCCCCGTGCGGGTGGCGTTTCTACACCACCCACGCAAGAGGACGTCTTGTCCTAGTTCGGCTCCCTCGTCAGCTGCTCCTCAGGAGCGACCTGCGGTATGCACACGTGGTTGCCAAGCCGGCGATTCCTTCATCAAAGGAACGCCCGGCAGCCAGCCGTGGCTACCTCGACGGAGGCTCCTGTCCTGAGGAACTGGCCTGCGGCTCACCGGTTCAGGACTCAATCCCCTGCAATTCCAACCACCCTACGTTCACAGCCCAGTGTGGTCGACTCACAGCTGGTAGTGGGTGTAGCGATGGAAGGAAGGCTCTTCGAACCCTTTGCTCCACCGTACGCTTAGGCCCTACTTATTGTCCCCTCACGACGGTATATTGGAGCGGGTTCTCCGACGCCCGATGCACGGAGAGCACCACGAAGTGATATTCTTTCTGAATATCTATCTTCCGGTTGCTCCTACGCCGTATAGCTCTAATCTTGGTCGGTGAAACTTTCCACCCCACCGGTCGGTGTACTCTCACTGGTACACAGGACGGGTGGTTCCAGTGGGTTTCGTATGACCTCTAGAAACGGTGAACTACCACTAGGTGATACCTGTATGTCGGTATCAGCCCTCCAGTAGCTCTAACCGGATAATTGGAAGAAGACTCAAGGCGATCCACACCGAATCTCCAACGTCGCAGTCGCATCCACGAACTGCAACGTTCAATCACAATCCTGCGTCTACGATCGCTTCACCCTCGGCGTGCCTTGCGATCGCTGCAACGTCAGGCAGATTGTCCGTTTTCTGGGGAAAATCTCAAGTCGCTATGACGAGATTTTCCAATAAACTATTTGTCCGCAAACTGATTCTATTACGAGGAGAGAGATCGGCTCATCCACCTCGGAGCTCGTAGGGAAATGGGAACGCGACCGTCACAAGGTCCGCTCTCGATCGCCGACGGCTCAAGAATGAACCGTGACGATCTGCAAGCAGCGACGGCCGCGGCCGGCTCCGTCGCGCAAGCGCAGAACCGGGTAGCTACGCCTCGCGTTGCTGGGCCCGGGCTGCTACGCGCCGCGTGGCCACGGCGCGGCGCTGCCGCGTTTCGTCTATCGATCTTTTTCCGATAGATCTCTTTTCTCTCTCTTTCTCAGCGCTAACAACACATTCCTAGAATTTGCTCCAAAACTCGAGAATTTCAGTGAAGCTAGCTTGAAAAAACACGTAAATAGCCGCGGTATACTAATCTGAACGATGGAAAATTTCCATGTCAGCACAACCATCTAGAATTACGCGAATTCAATATAGATACGGGCATCGCGGCCGAGTTTCTGCGTCTCGGACTCATGCGATATTTAAACAAACCTAGACCTAACATGAGTTATTCTCTAAAATATTCATCGAAACCAGGTTTAATGGACTTTTTCAGTGTGGTACCACATTACTACGTGATCCAAACCAGAAAAAACCCAGGATCCGTTCTACATGTATGTGAAGAATGCGAAAGTACGTGTCTGATGAGGGCAAATCCCAGGCCTAACCTAGACCTAACATGCGTTATCCTCTAAAATATTTATCAAGACCAGATTTAGTTGAATGTTTCAGTGTGGTACCACATTGCTACGTGATCCAAACCAGAAAAAACCCAGAATCTGTTCAACAAGTATGTGAAAAACGCGAAACTATGAGCCTGATGAGGGCAAATCCCAGACCTATCCCAGACATAACATGCGTTATCCTCCACAATATTTATCAAGACCAGGTCTAATTGAATGTTTCAGTGTGGTACCACATTACTACGTGATGCAAACCAGAAAAATCCCAGAATCTGTTCTACAAGTATGTGAAAGACACGAAACTATGAGCCTGATGAGGGCAAATCCCAGAGCTATACCAGACCTAACAGGCGTTATTCTCTAGAATATTGATCGAAACCAGGTTTAATGGACTGTTTCAGTCTGGTACCACATTACTACGTGATCCAATCCAGAGAAAGCCCAGGTTCTAGCCATGAAGTATGAGAAATATGCGAAATTATGAGCCTGATTAGGGCAAATTCTAGACCTAACCCAGACCTAACATGCTTTATCCTCTAAAATATTTATCAGGAGCAGGTTTAATCGACAGTTTCAGTGTGGTACCACATTGCTACGTGATCCAAACCAGAAAAAACCCAGGATCCTTTCAACAAGTATGTGAAGAATGCGAAAGTATGTGTCTGATGAGGGAAAATCCCAGGCCTAACCTAGACCTAACTTGCGTTATCCTCTAAAATATTGACCGAAACCAGGTTCAATGGACTGTTTCAGTGTGGTACCACATTACTACGTGATCCAATCCAGAAAAAGCCCAGGATCTGGCCATGAAGTATAAGAAATATGCGAAAGTATGAGCCTGCTGAGGGCAAATCCTAGACCTAACCCAGACCTAACATGCGTTATCCTCTAAAATATTTATCAAGACCAGATTTAATTGAATGTTTCAGTGTGGTGCCACATTGCTACGTGATCCAGACCAGAAAAAAACCCAGGATCTGGCCATCAAATACGAGAAATTTGCGAAAGTACGTGCCTGATGAGAGCAAATCCCAGACCTAACCAAGACCTAACATGCGTTATTCTCTAGAATATTGATCGAAACCAGGTTTAATGGACTGTTTAAGTGTGGTACCACATTGCTGCGTGATCCAATCCAGAAAAAGCCCAGGATCTAGCCGTCAAGTATGAGAAATATGCGAAAGTATGTGCCTGCTGGGGGCAAATCCTGGACCTAACCCAGACCTAACATGAGTTATTCTCAAAAATAATGATCCAAACCAAGTTTAATGGACTGTTTCAGTGTGGTACCACATTAGTACATGATCCAAACCAGAATAAGCCTGGGATTTGTTCAACAAGTATGTGAAAAACGCGAAAGTATGACCCTGATGAGGGCAAATCCCAGGCCTAATCTAGACCTAGCATGCGTTATCCTCTAAAATATTCATCGAAACTAGGTTTAATGGACTGTTTCAGTGTGGTACCACATTACTACGTGATCCAAACCAGAAAAAACCCTGGATCTGTTCAACAAGTATGTGAAAAACGCGAAACTATGAGCCTGATGGGGGCAAATCCCAGACCTGTCCCAGACCTAAAATGCGTTATCCTCTAAAATATTTATCAAGACCAGGTTTAATTGAATGTTTCGTTGTGGTACCACATTACTACGTGATCCAATCCAGAAGAAGCCCAGGATCTGGCCATGAAGTATAAGAGATATGCGAAAGTATGACCCTGATGAGGGCAAATCCCAGGCCTAATCTAGACCTAACATGCGTCATCCTCTAAAATATTGATCGAAACTAGGTTTAATGGACTGTTTCAGCGTGGTACCACATTACTACGTGATCCAATCCAGAAAAAGACCAGGATCTAGCCATCAAGTATGAGAAAAGTGCGAAAGCGTGTCCCTGATGAGGGCAAATCCCAGACCTAACCAAGACCTAACATGCGTTATTCTCCAAAATATTGGTCGAAACTAGGTTTAATGGACTGTTTCAGTGTGGTACCACATTACTACGTGATCCAATCCAGAAAAAGCCCAGGATCTAGCCATCAAGTATGAGAAATGTGCGAAAGTGTGAGCCTGATGAGGGCAAATCCTAGACCTAACCCAGACCTAACATGCGTTATCCTCCGCAATATTTATCAAGACCAGGTCTAATTGAATGTTTCAGTGTGGTACCACATTACTACGTGATGCAAATCATAAAAAACCCAGGATATGTTCAACAAGTATGTGGAGAATGCGAAAGTATGTGTCTGATGAGGGCAAATCCCAGGCCTAACCTAGACATAACATACGTTATCCTCTGAAATATTCATCGAAACCAGGTTTAATGGACTGTTTCCGTGTGGTACCACATTACTGCGGGATCCAAACCAGAAAAGGCCAGAATCTGGCCGTCAGGTATGAGAAATATGCGAAAGTACGAGCCTGATGAGGGCAAATCCCAGGCCTCACCTAGACCTAACATGCGTTATCCTCTAAAATATTCATCGAAACCAGGCTTAATGGACTGTTTCAGTGTGGAACCACAGTACTACGTGATCCAAACCAGAATAACCCAGGATCTGTTCAACAAGTATGTTAAAAATGCGAAAGCATGACCCTGATGGGGGCACATCCCAGACCTATCCCAGACCTAACTTGCGATGTCCTCTAAAATATTGGTGGAAACCAGGTTTAATGGACTGTTTCAGTGTGGTACCACATTACTACGTGATCCAAACCAGAAAAAACCCAGGATCTGTTCTACAAGTATGAGAGAAACGCGAAACTATGAGCCTGATGAGGGGGGAAATCCCAGAGCAATCCCAGACCTAACAGGCGTTATCCTCTAAAATATTTATCAAGACCAGGTCTAATTGAATGTTTCAGTGTGGTACCACATTACTACGTGATCCAAACCAGAAAAAACCCAGGATATGTTCAACAAGTATGTGGAGAATGCGAAAGTATGTGTCTGATGAGGGCAAATCCCAGGCCTAACCTAGACATAACATACGTTATCCTCTGAAATATTCATCGAAACCAGGTTTAATGGACTGTTTCCGTGTGGTACCACATTACTGCGGGATCCAAACCAGAAAAGGCCAGAATCTGGCCGTCAGGTATGAGAAATATGCGAAAGTACGAGCCTGATGAGGGCAAATCCCAGGCCTCACCTAGACCTAACATGCGTTATCCTCTAAAATATTCATCGAAACCAGGCTTAATGGACTGTTTCAGTGTGGAACCACAGTACTACGTGATCCAAACCAGAATAACCCAGGATCTGTTCAACAAGTATGTTAAAAATGCGAAAGCATGACCCTGATGGGGGCACATCCCAGACCTATCCCAGACCTAACTTGCGATGTCCTCTAAAATATTGGTGGAAACCAGGTTTAATGGACTGTTTCAGTGTGGTACCACATTACTACGTGATCCAAACCAGAAAAAACCCAGGATCTGTTCTACAAGTATGAGAGAAACGCGAAACTATGAGCCTGATGAGGGGGGAAATCCCAGAGCAATCCCAGACCTAACAGGCGTTATCCTCTAAAATATTTATCAAGACCAGGTCTAATTGAATGTTTCAGTGTGGTACCACATTACTACGTGATCCAAACCAGAAAAAACCCAGGATATGTTCAACAAGTATGTGGAGAATGCGAAGGTATGTGTCTGATGAGGGCAAATCCCAGGCCTAACCTATACATAACATGCGTTATCCTCTGAAATATTCATCGAAACCAGGTTTAATGGACTGTTTCCGTGTGGTACCACATTACTACGGGATCCAAACCAGAAAAGGCCAGAATCTGGCCATCAACTATGAGAAATATGCGAAAGTACGAGCCTGATGAGGGCAAATCCCAGACCTATCCGAGACATAACATGCGTTATCCTCTAAAATATTGATCAAAACCAGGTTTAATGGACTGTTTCAGTGTGGTACCACATTACTACGTGATCCAAACCAGAAAAACCCAGGATCTGTTCTACAAGTATGTGAAAAACCCGAAACTATGAGCCTGATGACGGCAAATCCCAGACCTATCCCAGACTTCACATGCGTTATCCTCTAAAATATTGATCAAAACCAGGTTTAATGGACTGTTTCAGTGTGGTACCACATTACTACGTGATCCAAACCAGAAAAACCCAGGATCTGTTCTACAAGTATGTGAAAAACCCGAAACTATGAGCCTGATGACGGCAAATCCCAGACCTATCCCAGACTTCACATGCGTTATCCTCTAAAATATTGATCGAAACCAGGATTAATGGACTGTTTCAGTGTGGTACCACATTACCACGTGATCCAAACCAGAAAAAACCCAGGATATGTTCAACAAGTATCTGGAGAATGCGAAAGTATGTGCCTGATGAGAGCAAATCCCAGACCTAACCAAGACCTAACATGCGTTATTCTCTAAAATATAGATCGAAACCAGGTTTAATGGCCTGTTTCAGTGTGGTACCACGTTACTACGTGATCCAATCCAGAAAAAGCCCAGGATCTGGCCATCAAGTATAACAAATATGCGAGAGTATGAGCCTGCTGAGAGAAAATCCTAGACCTAACCCAGACCTAACATGCGTTATCCTCTAAAATATTTATCAAGACCAGATTTAATTGAATGTTTCAGTGTGGTACCACATTGCTACGTGATCCAGACCAGAAAAAAACCCAGGATCTGGCCATCAAATACGAGAAATATGCGAAAGTACGTGCCTGATGAGAGCAAATCCCAGACCTAACCAAGACCTAACATGCGTTATTCTCTAGAATATTGATCGAAACCAGGTTTAATGGACTGTTTCAGTGTGGTACCACATTACTGCGTGATCCAAACCAGAAAAAACCCAGGATATGTTCAACAAGTATCTGGAGAATGCGAAAGTATGTGCCTGATGAGATCAAATCCCAGACCTAACCAAGACCTAACATGCGTTATTCTCTAAAATATAGATCGAAACCAGGTTTAATGGACTGTTTCAGTGTGGTACCACGTTACTACGTGATCCAATCCAGAAAAAGCCCAGGATCTAGCCATCAAGTATGAGAAATATGCGAAAGTATGTGCCTGCTGGGGGCAAATCCTGGACCTAGCCCAGACCTAACATGAGTTATTCTCTAAAATAATGATCCAAACCAAGTTTAATGGACTGTTTCAGTGTGTTACCACATTAGTACATGATCCAAACCAGAAAAAGCCCAGGATCTGGCCATCAAGTATAAGAGATATGCGAAAGTATGACCCTTATGAGGGCAAATTCCAGGCCTGATCTAGACCTAACATGCGTTATCCTCTAAAATATTGATCGAAACTAGGTTTAATGGACTGTTCCAGTGTGGTACCACATTACTACGTGATCCAAACCAGAATAACCCAGGATCTGTTCAACAAGTATGTTAAAAGTGCGAAAGCATGACCCAGATGAGGGCAAATCCCACACCTATCCCAGACCTAACTTGCGTTGTCCTCTAAAATATTGATGGAAACCAGGTTTAATGGACTGATTCAGTGTGGTACCACATTACTACGTGATCGAAACCAGAAAAAACCCTGGATCTGTTCAACAAGTATGTGAAAAACGCGAAACTATGAGCCTGATGAGGGCAAATCCCAGACCTATCCCAGACATAACATGCCTTATCCTCTAAAATATTGATCGAAACCAGGTTTAATGGACTGTTTCAGTGTGGTACCACATTACTACGTGATCCAATCCAGAAAAAGCCCAGGATCTAGCCTTCAGTATGAGAAATGTGCGAAAGTATGACCCTGATGGGGGCAAATCCTAGACCTAACCCAGACCTAACATGCGTTATCCTCTAAAATATTGATCGAAACTAGGTTTAATGGACTGTTTCGGCGTGGTACCACATTACTACGTGATCCAATCCAGAAAAAGACCAGGATCTAGCCATCAAGTATGAGAAATGTGCGAAATTATGAGCCTGCTGAGGGCAAATCCTAGACCTAACCCAGACCTATCATGAGCTATTCTCTAAAATATTGATCCAAACCAGGTTTAATGGACTGTTTCAGTGTGGTACCACATTAGCACATGATCCAAACCAGAATAAGCCAGGGATCTGTTCAACAAGTATGTGAAAATCGCGAAATTATGACCCTGATGGGGGCTAATCCCAGGCCTAACCTAGACCTAGCATGCGTTATCCTCTAAAATATTCATCGAAAATAGGTTTAATGGACTGTTTCAGTGTGGTACCACATTACTACGTGATCCAATCCAGAAAAAGCCCAGGATCTAGCCATCAAGTATGAGAAATGTGCGAAATTATGACCCTGATGGGGGCAAATCCCAGGCCTAACCTAGACCTAACATGGGTTATCCTCTAAAATATTTATCAAGACCAGATTTAGTTGAATGTTTCAGTGTGGTACTACATTACTACGTGATCCAAACCAGAAAAAGGCCAGAATCTGGCCATCAGGTATGAGAAATATGCGAAAGTACGAGCCTGATGAGAGCAAATCCCAGACCTAACCTAGACCTAACATGAGTTATTCTCTAAAATATTCATCGAAACCAGGTTTAATGGACTTTTTCAGTGTGGTACCACATTACTACGTGATCCAAACCAGAAAAAACCCAGGATCCGTTCTACATGTATGTGAAGAATGCGAAAGTATGTGTCTGATGAGGGCAAATCACAGGCCTAACCTAGACCTAACATGCGTTATCCTCCAAATTATTTATCAAGACCAGATTTAGTTGAATGATTCAGTGTGGTACCACATTGCTACGTGATCCAAACCAGAAAAAACCCAGAATCTGTTCAACAAGTATGTGAAAAACGCGAAACAATGAGTCTGATGAGGGCAAATCCCAGACCTATCCCAGACATAACATGCCTTATCCTCTAAAATATTGATCGAAACCAGGTTTAATGGACTGTTTCAGTGTGGTACCACATTACTACGTGATGCAATCCAGAAAAAGCCCAGGATCTAGCCTTCAGTATGAGAAATGTGCGAAAGTATGACCCTGATGGGGGCAAATCCTAGACCTAACCCAGACCTAACATGCGTTATCCTCTAAAATATTTATCAAGACCAGGTCTAGTTGAATGTTTCAGTGTGGTACCACATTACTACGTGATCCAAACCAGAGAAAACCCAGGATATGTTCAACAAGTATGTGGAGAATGCGAAAGTATGTGTCTGATGAGGGCAAATCCCAGGCCTAACCTAGACCTAACATGCGATATCCTCTAAAATATTGATCGATACTAGGTTTAATGGACTGTTTCAGAGTGGTAACACATTACTGCGTGATCCAATCCAGAAAAAGCCCAGGATCTAGCCATCAAGTATGAGAAATATGCGAAAGTATGAGCCTATTCAGGGCAAATCCTAGAACTAACCCAGGCCTAACATGAGTTATTCTCTAAAATATTGATCCAAACCAGGTTTAATGGACTGTTTCAGTGTGGTACCACATTAGTACACGATCCAAACCAGAATAAGCCAGGGATCTGTTCATCAAGTATGTGAAAAATGCGAAAGTATGTGTCTGATAAAGGCAAATCCCAGGCCCAACATAGACATAACATGCGTTATCTCCTAAAATATTGATCGAAACCAGGTTTAATTGAATGTTTCAGTGTGGTACCACATTACTACGTGATCCAAACCAGAAAAAACCCAGAATCTGTTCAACAAGTATGTGAAAAACGCGAAACTATGAGCCTGATGAGGGCAAATCCCAGACCTATCCCAGACATAACATGCGTTATCCTCTAAAATATTGATAGAAACCAGGTTTAATGGACTGTTTCAGTGTGGTACCACATTAGTACACGATCCAAACCAGAATAAGCCAGGGATCTGTTCAACAAGTATGTGAAAAACGCGAAAGTATGACCCTGATGAGGGCAAATCCCTGGCCTAACCTAGACCTAACATGCGTTATCCTCTAAAATATTCGTTGAAACTAGGTTTAATGGACTGTTTCAGTGTGGTACCACATTGCTACGTGATCCAAACCAGAAAAACCCAGGATCTGTTCAACAAGTATGTGAAAAATGCGAAAGTATGACCCTGATGAGGGCAAATCCCAGACCTATCCCAGACCTAACTTGCGTTGTCCTCTAAAATATTGATGGAAACCAGGTTTAATGCACTGGTTCATTGTGGTACCACATCACTGCGTGATACAAACCAGAAAAACCCGGGATCTGTTCAACAAGTATGTGAAATATGCGAAAGTATGACCCTGATGAGGGCAAATCCCAGACCTAACCATGACCTAACATGCGTTATTCTCTAAAATATTGATCGAAACCAGGTTTAATGGCCTGTTTCAGTGTGGTACCACATTACTACGTGATCCAAACCAGAAAAAACCCAGGATCTGTTCTACAAGTATGTGAAAAACCCGAAACTATGAGCCTGATGAGGGAAAATCCCAGACCTATCTCAGACTTCACATGCGTTATCCTCTAAAATATTGATCGAAACCAGGTTTAATGGACTGTTTCAGTGTAGTACCACATTACTACGTGATCCAAACCAGAAAAAGCCAGGGATCTGTTCATCAAGTATGTGAAAAATGCGAAAGTATGTGTCTGATAAAGGCAAATCCCAGGCCCAACATAGACATAACATGCGTTATCTCCTAAAATATTGATCGAAACCAGGTTTAATTGAATGTTTCAGTGTGATACCACATTACGACGTGATCCAATCCAGAAAAAACCCAGGATCTGTTCTACAAGTATGTGAAAAACGCGAAAGTATGACCCTGATGAGGGCAAATCCCAGGCCTAACCTAGACCTAACATGCGTTATCCTCTAAAATATTCATTGAAACTAGGTTTAATGGACTGTTTCAGTGTGGTACAACATTACTACGTGATCCAAACCAGAAAAACCCAGTATCTGTTCAACAAGTATGTGAAAAATGCGAAAGTATGACCCTGATGAGGGCAAATCCTAGACCTATCCCAGACCTAACTTGCGTTGTCCTCTAAAATATTGATGGAAACCAGGTTTAATGCACTGGTTCATTGTGGTACCACATTACTGCGTGATACAAACCAGAAAAACCCGGGATCTGTTCAACAAGTATGTGAAATATGCGAAAGTATGACCCTGATGAGGGCAAATCCCAGACCTAACCATGATCTAACATGCGTTATTCTCTAAAATATTGATCGAAACCAGGTTTAATGGCCTGTTTCAGTGTGGTACCACATTACTACGTGATCCAAACCAGAAAAATCCCAGGATCTGTTCTACAAGTATGTGAAAAACCCGAAACTATGAGCCTGATGAGGGAAAATCCCAGACCTATCCCAGACATAACATGCGTTATCCTCTAAAATATTGATAGAAACCAGGTTTAATTGAATGTTTCAGTGTGATACCACATTACGACGTGATCCAATCCAGAAAAAACCCAAGATCTGTTCAACAAGTATGTGGAGAATGCGAAAGTATGTGTCTGATCAGGGTAAATCCCAGGCCTAACCTAGACATAACATGCGTTATCCTGTAAAATATTCATCGAAACCAGGTTTAATGGACTGTTTCAGTGTGGTACCACATTACTACGTGATCCAATCCAGAAAAAGCCCAGGATCTAGCCATCAAGTATGAGAGATGTGCGAAAGTATGAGCCTGTGGAGGGCAAATCCTAGACCTAACCCAGACCTAACATGCGTTATCCTCTAAAATATTTATCAAGACCAGGTCTAATTGAATGTTTCAGTGTGGTACCACATTACTACGTGATCCAAACCAGAAAAAACCCAGGATATGTTCAACGAGTATGTGGAGAATGCGAAAGTATGTGTCTGATGAGGGCAAATCCCAGGCCTAACCTAGACATAACATGCGTTATCCTCTGAAATATTCATCGAAACCAGGTTTAATGGACTGTTTGCGTGTGGTACCACATTACTACGGGAACCAAACCAGAAAAGGCCAGAATCTGGCCATCAAGTATGAGAAATATCCCCTCAGGGGCTGCCAGCCTTTCAGCTGCAGTACGGGCTTAACGAACCCGGGGTACCCGAGTCATACACACACCGTAAGCCTCCTGTTGGTCGTCACAACGACCCATTCCCAATTCTTCTATTGGTTTTGTGAATGGTACGTGACGGCAGGAGGAACGGGGGTCTTGGCTTAACCGCCTGGGCCACGAGTATGGCGACTCTATAAAATCGCCCTCCAATCCTAAGCTATGGTGCGCGGCGATGGGATGCATGGTTGGGGGAGAAGGCCCAATCCCAAGCGACCACCTCCGGGGAACCTGTCGAACCCCCGGAGTATTAGGCTTACCCGGGTAAGGCGGCTCTGCCCGGGTGGACCTTTATTTTCGACCATCTCGTGGGATTTTTATGGACACAGAAAATAAAATGGGGATGGGGCGGGTTTTGTCGGTTGGGGAGGACGGAGACGGGGCTGGGGTTAGGGTGGCGGCGCTCGCGCCCCACTCAGCGCCAGGTCCGGCTTCGTGGAGGGTGGAGGAGGACGACGAGACGGCGTCGGTCTCGTCCTTCTCCTCCAGCACGAGCCACATAGGCTCTAAGAGGAAGAGGACGGGGCAGGCCGTCGTCGAGGTGGGCGGGGCGATGAGCCCGTCGGTGAGGCTGAGTTACCTCAGGGACGAGGTGACCGAGGAGATATCGGAGAGGATCTCCTCGTCCCTGAGGCGGGTGGAGAAAGTCGCCGCTGCCTGCGCCTTTAAGGGGCAGAAAAGCGGTGACGCGGAGGCCCTGAAGGCCGCGGCGGAGGAAATGAGGGAGGCGGCGCGGGAGCTCAGAGGGCAGAGGCGCTGTGGAACAGCGCGGCCCTCCCTCCCATCCTCCCTCCTCCTCCACCGACGCGTCCCTCGGCGGAGGTAAATAAGCGGAGTGCGCGGCAGTGGTGCGGGGCACCGCGGGCCCCTCCACCCGCACTCCGCCCGTGAAGAAGTCCCCGTCCTCCTCAGAAGACGATCTTCTGAGGAGGATTGGGGACATGATTGATGGCAAGCTGGCCGCCTTCCGGGAGGAGCTCCTCGCCGGAAGAGCGGTCAGCAGGAAGGCGGTGCCTCCCCGACCTGTTCCGGTACAGTCGGGGAAGGCAAAGAAGGGCGGAGTGAAGGCTCCGCCCAGCGTTGCGGCACCAGGGCCCCGGGTCGCGACCCCCAAGGGGGGTGGTATACCCGTGGTCGCGGTGGTCGCGTCCTCCACGGCACCCTCCCAAGGGGGGGTGGCGTGGAGTGAGGTGGTGGGGCGGAAGGCGAAGCGGGCGGCGAGGAAAGCCTCGCAACCGCAGCCTCCGCCTCCGCCGTCGGCGGCCAAGGTAAAGGCCGCGAAGGTCGGGAAGGCACGACCAGGTCGTCCCCCAAAAACGGCAGCGGTGACGCTGACCGTTGCGCAGGGGGGCGACCTGACCCTCGCGGAGGCGATGCGGCTCGCCAGGGAGAATATCTCCCTGGAAGAGCTGGGCATCGCCTCCGTGAGGGCGAAGAGGGCCGTGACCGGGGGTCTCTTGCTGGAGATCCCCGGTGCAGAGGGCGGCGCGAAGGCGGATCGTCTCGCCCAGAGGCTCCGGGAGCAGCTGGGCGAGCGAGGTGTCCGGGTCGCCCGGCCCACGAAGCGCACGGAGATGCGCGTTTGTGGGCTGGACGACTCGGTCAGCGCACAGGATGTGTCCCGTGCCCTTGCGAGGGCGGGGGACTGTCCTGTGGAGGACCTGCGGATCGGAGAGATCCGCAGGTCGCCCTCCGGCCTCGGGTCGGTGTGGGCCCGGTGCCCCCTCTCCGCCGCCCGTAAGGTGGCGGAATCCGGGAGGGTGTTGGTGGGGTGGGTTTCGGCGCGAGTGGAAATCCTCGCGCCGCGCCCGCTCCAGTGTCACCGCTGCCTCGAATTGGGGCACGTGAGGCAGTGGTGCACCTCGCCGGTGGACCGCAGCGGTCAGTGTTACCGCTGCGGTGCCAAAGAGCACCGTGCGAGCCAGTGCTCGGCGGCCCCCCACTGCCCGCTGTGTGCGGACATGGGGAGGCCAGCCGATCACAGGGTGGGGAGCAAGAAGTGCTCCCCCCCCCCCTCCCGGAAGGAGAGGAAGAGGCGGGCTGCACCGGCTCCGGTGCCGAGGGCGGTGGCATCGGCCTCCATGGAGGTGGACGGTGCTACGAGGACGGACGGCCGGGAGGAGGCTGGCGCGGCCATTAATTAATGCCGCTCCGCCTCCTCCTCCAGGCCAACCTCAACCACTGCCGCGCGGCACAGGACTTGATGTCCCAAGTCCTCGCGGAGTGGGGGGTTGGCCTGGCGGTCGCCGCCGAGCCGTACCGCGTCCCTGATCACCCTCATTAGGTGGGCGACGCGGACGGCTTGGTGGCGACGGTATGGGGAGGGGGCGACGGGTCCCCACCGTTCTCCTTGTTGGAGCGCGGTCGGGGATTCGTCGCCGTGGACTGGGGGGGAGTCGCTGTGGTGGGGTGCTACATTTCGCCCCGTAGCGGTCACGCTGCGTTCGAGCTGTACTTGGCCGAGGTCGCGGCATGCGTGCAGCGCTACGCGGCCCGGCCGGTGCTGGTCCTGGGGGATTTTAATGCCAAGTCGGTGGCTTGGGGATCCCCCAGGACCTCCGTTCGCGGCGGGATCCTGGGCGATTGGGCGGCGGGGCTCGACCTCCGGGTATTGAACCGGGGGTCGGAGCACACATGCGTGCGGCGATATGGGGGGTCCATCGTGGATGTTGGATTCGCGACCCCCAACGCCGTGCGCATGGTGTCGGGTTGGCACGTGGTCGCGGGGGCAGAGACACTCTCCGATCACCGGTACATCCTGATGGAGGTCTCTGCCGCCGCGAGTGCATCCCGACACGGCCGCCTGCGTGGCACCCCACCACGCCGCTGGCCGCTTCGGCGCCTGGACAAGGACGCCCTGATGGCAGCTGCCCTCGCTGCAACTTGGCCGCAGGGAGCGGCCGAGTTGCCGAGCATAGAGGAGGAGGTCGCCCGGCTCGGAGCATTGGTCGCGGGTATTTGCGACGCGGCGATGCCTCGGGTCGGGCGGGCTTCTCCTCGCCGGGCGGTGTACTGGTGGTCGGACGCGATCGCGGAGTTGCGAGTCGCGACTGTCCGCGCCCGACGCCAGTACACCCGCGCGCGCCGTCGTCAACGTACAGGCGACGGCGTGGCGCGAGCGAGGGCAGCTGATGACCTGTATGGAGCATACCGCGTGGCGCGGGTTGCTCTGCAGGTCGCCATCAAACGGGCCAAGACCCAGGCATGGAAGGAGCTCCTCCAGACCCTTGATGACGATCCATGGGGGCGCCCATATAAGGTGGTGCTGAATAAGCTCCGCCCGTGGGCGCCCCCCGTCACCGAGGGTCTTGACCCCCGGCTGCTGGAGGACGTGGTCAATACACTCTTCCCAATTGGGGAGAGGGGACCGCGTCCTCCGGCGGCGGCGGCTGTCCCAGTGGAGTGGACGGCCGAGCTGGGGGTCACGCAGGAGGAGCTGGCAGCGGCCATCAGACGGCTCGGGGTTCGTAACACGGCCCCGGGTCCGGATGGTGTGCCCGGCCGGGTTTGGGTCTTGACCCAGGGCGTCCTTGGGGCCGACCTCAGGCGGTTGTTCGACCGCTGCCTGAGGGACGGGCGATTCCCCCCCAGTTGGAAGGTGGCGAGGATGGTCCTCCTCCGGAAGGAGGGTCGGCCCGCGGAGTCTCCCTCCGCATACCGGCCCATTTGTCTCCTCGACGAGGTGGGCAAGCTCTTCGAGCGTGTGATTGCTGCCCGCCTCGTCGAGCACCTGTCGCGGGGTGATCCCGGTCTGGCCGACTGCCAGTTCGGTTTCCGGGGGGGCCGATCGACTATCGACGCGATAGGTCGTGTGAGGGCCCTCTCGGATGCGGCCGTCTCCCGGGGAGGGGTGGCATTGGCAATATCCTTGGATATTGCCAATGCCTTTAACACCCTCCCCTGGGAAGAGATAAGGAGGGGACTCGAATATCATCGAGTCCCCCCTTGTCTCAGGGCGGTCGTCGGGGATTATCTCCGCGGCAGGTGGATCGAGTATCCGGGCCGGGATGGTGATATGCGGAGGGAGGTGTACTGCGGTGTTCCGCAGGGGTCGGTCCTCGGGCCACTCCTGTGGAACATCGCGTACGACTCGGTGTTGCGGGCCGGCCTCCCCGACGGCGTCAGCACGGTGTGTTATGCCGATGACACACTGGTGCTGGCCGTCGGGGCGCACTGGGGGAGGGCCATGCGTCGCGCGGAGGAGGGGTCGCAACGCGTCGTCGACCGAATCAGGGGGATGGGGATGACGGTGGCGGTCCATAAGACCGAGGTGATTGCGTTTCATTCACCTCGGCAGGATCCGCCACCCCCTTTGATTCGGGTGGGTGGGGCTGACATCGAGGTGAAGCCCCAGATCAGGTATCTAGGGCTGATCCTCGATAGCCACTGGCGTTTCGAGGAGCATTTCCGCTGCCTGGTCCCCCGGTTGGAAAGGATGGTTGCGGCTCTGGGCCGGATCCTGCCCAACCTGGGGGGCCCGGCGGGCCGAGTTCGTCGCCTCTATGTGGCAATGGTCCAGTCGGTGGCCCTATACGGGGCCCCCGTCTGGGCGGAGGACCTGGCTGCCTCCCGGCGCAGCATGACTATGCTGCGTCGGGTGCAGAGGCGCATGGCGCTCAGGGTCGTCCGCGGGTATCGGACCATGTCACATGAGGCGGCGACGGTTCTAGCGGGGATGCCGCCCATGGACCTGCTCGCGCGGTCGCACGCGGTGATGTACCGGCACCGCGTCGACCGTCGCGCGGGGGTGGGGGCGCTCCCGGGCGGGCAGGAACCTGCTTGGGGCGATTTGAAGCGCCAGGCCCGGCAGTCCGTGTTGCTTGCGTGGCAGGAGCGGCTGGCTCTGCCAACTGCGGGGCACCGGACTGTCGGGGCTGTTCGGCCACTCCTGAAGGAGTGGCTGGACAGAGGCCATGGCAGCCTCACCTACCGGCTGGCACAGGTATTTTCCGGGCATGGCAGCTTCGGAAGATACCTGTGCCGGATAGGGAAGGAGCCGACGGCGCGTTGCTGCCACTGCGACGCTGAGCAGGACACGGCGGATCATACCCTGGAGGTATGCCCCGCGTGGGAGGGGGAGCGCCGAGTCCTGGTCGGCGTCGTCGGGCGGGATGTCTCGCTGCCGGGCGTGGTGCGCGCCATGCTCGGCAGCGAGGAGAAGTGGAGGGCCGTGGCCTCCTTCTGCGAGAACGTAATGTTGCAGAAGGAGGCCGCGGGGAGGGAGCGCGAGCTTCAGCGGCGCACTGAAGCTCGCGCTCGTGCGGTGGCCCGAGGTCGTCGCCCGGTCGCGAGGCGTCGCGGGCGGCCGCCTCGGCGTGGCGGATGACCTAGGCTGGGAGGGGGGTCCTGAGGGGACCCTCCTCCCGCCAGGCGGCGCCGGGTCGGAACGGTTGGGGGTAGGAGTGCCTCCCCCTACCGGTCCGACGCAAGGGGAGGCACCCTCGGCGGTCTGGTGCGGCCATGAACGCCCGGCCGCCGAGGGGTGGAAACGGGGTCGCGGGCGGTTGCGAGTTGGGGTTCGCAGCCGCCACTAAACGCGGCCCCGGGACGGATAGCGGCGGGATGGAGTGGCCCCGTCCCGCCGCTATGAGGCAGTGTGTCTACTGGGGGGACCGATTGTCCCCCCGGGGGATGGGCGCGAAAGCGCGGGCACGGGGAGGATACCGGAAGAATGCTTCGAGCGATTCCCGGTATCCTCCCAAAGCGTGCCGAAGGGTCACCGTGGGGTTTTTAGTGGGTAGGTCCCGCGCCTGTCGTTGTACGGGCGCGGGGAATCCCACACACCCCTCCCACCTCTCCCCAAGGAGGTGGGAGGGAGTCTTTCGAAGATTTTCCCCACGACAAAAAAAAAAAAAAAAAAAAAAAGACCAGATTTAGTTGAATGTTTCAGTGTGGTACCACATTACTACGTGATCCAAACCAGAAAAAACCCAGAATCTGTTCAACAAGTATGTGAAAAACGCGTAACTATGTGCCTGATGAGGGCAAATCCCAGACCTATCTCAGACATAACATGCGTTATCCTCTAAAATATTGATCGAAACCAGGTTTAATGGACTGTTTCAGTGTGGTACCACATTACTACGTGATCCAAACCAGAAAAAGCCAGGGATCTGTTCAACAGGTATGTGAAAAATGCGAAAGTATGAGCCTGACGAGGGCAAATCCCAGGCCTAACCTAGACCTAACATGCGATATCCTCTAAAATATTGATCGAAACTAGGTTTAATGGACTGTTTCAGTGTGGTAACACATTACTATGTGATCCAAACCAGAAGAAGCCAGGGATCTGTTCAACAAGTATGTGAATAATGCGAAAATATGGCCCTGATGTGGGCAAATCCCAGGTCTAACCTAGACATAACATGCGTTATCCTCTAAAATATTCATCGAAACTAGGTTTAATTGAACGTTTCAGTGTGATAACACATTACTACGTGATCCAATCCAGAAAAAGCCCAGGTTCTAGCCATCAAGTATGAGAAATATGCGAAAGTATGAGCCCGCTGAGGGCAAATCCCAGACCTAACCCAGACCTAACATGCGTTAACCTCCAATATATTTATCACGACCAGATTTAATTGAATGTTTCAGTGTGGTACCACATTACTACGTGATCCATACCAGAAAAAACCCAGGATCTGTTCAACAAGTATGTGGTGCATGCGAAGCTATGAGCCTGATGAAGGCAAATCCCAGACCTATCCCAGACATTACTTGCGTTATCCTCTAAAATATTGATCGAAACCAGGTTTAATGGACTGTTTCAGTGTGGTACCACATTACTACGGGATCCAATCCAGAAAAAGGCCAGAAACTGTTCAACAAGTATGTGAAAAACGCGAAAGTATGACCCTGATGAGGGCAAATCCCAGGCCTAATCTAAACCTAACATGCGTTATCCTCTAAACTATTGATCGAAACTAGGTTTAATGGACTGTTTCAGTGTGGTACCACATTACTACGTGATCCAAACCAGAAAAACCGGGGATCTGTTCAACAAGTATGTTAAAAATGCGAAAGTATGACCCAGATGAGGGCAAATCCCAGACAAGTCCCAGACCTAACATGCGTTGTCCTCTAAAATATTGATCGAAACCAGATTTAATGGACTGTTTCAGTGTGGTACCACATTACTACGTAATCCAAACCAGAAGAAGCCAGGGATCTGTTCAACAAGTATGTGTACAATGCGAAAATATGGCCCTGATGAGGGCAAATCCCAGGTCTAACCTAGACGTAACATGCGTTATCCTCTAAAATATTCATCGAAGCCAGGTTTAATGGACTGTTTCAGTGTGGTACCACATTACTACGGAATCCAATCCAGAAAAAGGCCAGAATCTGTTCAACAAGTATGTGAAAAACGCGAAACTATGAGCCTGATGAGGGCAAATCCCAGACCTATCCCGGACATAACATGCGTTATCCTCTAAAATACTGATCGAAACCAGGTTTATTGAACTGTTTCAGTGTGGTACCACATTACTACATGATCCAAACCAGAATAAGCCAGGGATCTGTTCAACAAGTATGTGAAAAACGCGAAAGTATGACCCTGATAAGGGCAAATCCCAGGCCTAATCTAGACCTAACATGCGTTATCCTCTAAAATATTCATCGAAACTACGTTTAATTGAATGTTTCAGTGTGATACCACATTACTACGTGATCTAATCCAGAAAAAGCCCAGGTTCTAGCCATCAAGTATGAGAAATATGCGAAAGTATGAGCCCGCTGAGGGCAAATCCTAGACCTAACCCAGACCTAACATGCGTTATCCTTCAAAATATTTAACAAGACCAGATTTAATTGAATGTTTCAGTGTGGTACCACATTACTACGTGATCCAAACCAGAAAAAACCCAGGATCTGTTCAACAAGTATGTGGAGAATGCGAAAGTATGTGTCTGATGAGGGCAAATCCCAGGCCCAACCTAGACATAACATGCGTTATCCTCTAAAATATTGATCGAAACCAGGTTTAATGGACTGTTTCAGTGTGGTACCACATTACTACGGGATCCAATCCAGAAAAAGGCCAGAAACTGTTCAACAAGTATGTGAAAAACGCGAAACTATGAGCCTGATGGGGGCAACTCCCAGACAAATCCCAGACATAACATGCGTTATCCTCTAAAATATTGATCGAAACCAGGTTTAATGGACGGTTTCAGTGTGGTACCACATTACTACGTGTCCAAACCAGAAAAAACCCAGGACCCGTTCTACATGTATGTGAAGAATGCGAAATTATGTGTCTGATGAGGGAAAATCCTAGGCCTAATCTAGACCTAACTTGCGTTACCCTCAAAATTATTGATCGAAACCAGGTTTAATGGACTGTTTCAGTGTGGTACCACATTACTACGCGATCCAATCCAGAAAAAGGCCAGAAACTGTTCAACAAGTATGTGAAAAACGCGAAACTATGAGCCTGATGGGGACAACTCCCAGACAAATCCCAGACATAACATGCGTTATCCTCTAAAATATTGATCGAAACCAGGTTTAATGGACTTTTTCAGTGTGGTACCACATTACTACGTGATCCAATCCAGAAAAAGCCCAGGATCGGGCCATCAAGTATGAGAAATATGCGAAAGTATGAGCCTGCTGAGGGCAAATCCTAGACCTAACCCAGACCTAACATGCGTTATCCTCTAAAATATTTATCAAGACCAGATTTAATGGACTGTTCAGTGTGGTACCACATTACTACGAGATCCAAACCAGAATAAAACCCAGGATCTGTACAACTAGTATGTGAAGAATGCGAAAGTATGAGCCTGACGAGGGCAAATCCCAGACCTATCCCAGACATAACTTGCGTTATCCTCTAAAATATTGATCGAAACCAGGTTTAATGGATTGTTTCAGTGTGGTACCACATTACTACGTGATCCAATCCAGAAAAAGCCCAGGATCTGGCCATCAAGTATGAGAAATATGCGAAAGTATGAGCCTGCTGAGGGCAAATCCTAGACCTAACCCAGACCTAACATGCGTTATCCTCTAAAATATTTATCAAGACCAGATTTAATGGACTGTTTCAGTGTGGTACCACATTAGTACATGATCCAAACAAGAATAAGCCAGGGATCTGTTCAACAAGTATGTGAAAAATGCGAAAGTATGACCCAGATGAGGGCAAATCCCAGACATGTCCCAGACCTAACATGCGTTGTCCTCTAAAATATTGGTCGAAACCAGATTTAATGGACTGTTTCAGTGTGGTACCACATTACTACGTAATCCAAAGCAGAAGAAGCCAGGGATCTGTTCAACATGTATGTGAACAATGCGAAAATATGGCCCTGATGAGGGCAAATCCCAGACCTATCCCAGACATAACATGCGTTATCCTCTAAAATATTGATCGAAACCAGGTTTAATGAATTGTTTCAGTGTGGTACCACATTACTACGTGATCCAAACCAGAAAAAGCCGGGGATCTGTGCAACAAGTATGTGAAAAATGCGAAAATATGACCCTGATGAGGGCAAATCCCGGACCTAACCTAGACCTAACATGAGTTATTCTCTAAAATATTCATCGAAGCCAGGTTTAATGGACCTTTTCAGTGTGGTACCCCATTACTACGTGATCCAAACCAGAAAAAACCCAGGATCCGTTCTACATGTATGTGAAGAATGCGAAATTATGAGTCTGATGAGGGAAAATCCCAGGCCTAACCTAGACCTAACATGCGTTACCCTCAAAATTATTGATCGAAACCAGGTTTAATCAACTGTTTCGGTGTGGTACCACATTACTACGTGATCCAAACCAGAAAAAGACCAGAATCTGGTCATCAACTATGAGAAATATGCGAAAGTACGAGCCTGATGAGAGCAAATCCCAGACCTAACCAAGATCTAACATGCGATATTCTGTAAAATATTGATCGAAACCAGGTTTAATGGACAGTTTCAGTGTGGTACCACATTACTACGTGATCCAAACCAGAAAAAGCCAGGGATCTGTTCAACTAGTATGTGAAGAATGCGAAAGTATGTGTCTGATGAGGGAAAATCCCAGGCCTAACCTAGACATAACATGCGTTATCCTCTAAAATATTCTTCGAAACCAGGTTTAATCGACTGTTTCATTGTGGTACCACATTACTACGTGATGCAAACCAGAATAAATCCCAGGATCTGTACAGCTAGTATGTGAAGAATGCGAAAGTATGAGCCTGACGAGGGCAAATCCCAGACCTATCCCAGACATAACTTGCGTTATCATCTAAAATATTGACCGAAACCCTTTTAGATCGACTGTTTCAGTGTGGTACCACATTACTACGTGATCCAAACCAGAAAAAGCCCAGAGTCTGGCCATCAAGTAAGAGAAATATGCGAAAGTACGAGCCTGATGAGAGCAAATCCCAGACCTATCCTAGACCTAACATGAGTTATTCTCTAAAATATTTATCAAGACCAGGTTTAATCGACTGTTTCAGTGTGGTACCACATTGCTACGTGATCCAATCCAGAAAAAACCCAGGATCCGTTCAACAAGTGTGTGAAGAATGCGAAAGTATGTGTCTGATGAGGGAAGATCCCAGGCCTAACCTAGACATAGCATGCGTTATCCTCTAAAATATTGATCGAAACCAGGTTTAATGGACAGTTTCAGTGTGGTACCACATTACTACGTGATCCAAACCAGAAAAAGCCAGGGATCTGTTCAACTAGTATGTGAAGAATGCGAAAGTATGTGTCTGATGAGGGAAAATCCCAGGCCTAACCTAGACATAACATGCGTTATCCTCTAAAATATTCTTCGAAACCAGGTTTAATCGACTGTTTCATTGTGGTACCACATTACTACGTGATGCAAACCAGAATAAAACCCAGGATCTGTACAGCTAGTATGTGAAGAATGCGAAAGTATGAGCCTGACGAGGGCAAATCCCAGACCTATCCCAGACATAACTTGCGTTATCATCTAAAATATTGACCGAAACCCTTTTTGATCGACTGTTTCAGTGTGGTACCACATTACTACGTGATCCAAACCAGAAAAAGCCCAGAATCTGGCCATCAACTATGAGAAATATGCGAAAGTACGAGCCTGATGAGAGCAAATCCCAGACCTGAGCAAGACCTAACATGCGTTATTCTGTAAAATATTGATCGAAACCAGGTTTAATGGACTGTTTCAGTGTGGTACCACATTACTACGTGATCCAAACCAGAAAAAGCCTGGGATCTGTTTAACAAGTATGTGAAAAATGCGAAAGTATGTATCTGATGAGGGAAAATCCCAGGCCTAACCTAGACATAACAAGAGTTATTCTCTAAAATATTCATCGAAGCCAGGTTTAATCGACAGTTTCAGTGTGGTACCACATTACTACGTGATCCAAACCAGAAAAAGCCAGGGATCTGTTCAACTAGTATGTGAAGAATGCGAAAGTATGTGTCTGATGAGGGAAAATCCCAGGCCTAACCTAGACATAACATGCGTTATCCTCTAAAATATTCTTCGAAACCAGGTTTAATGGACTGTTTCAGTGTGGTACCACATTACTACGTGATCCAATCCAGAAAAACCCCAGGATCTAGCCATGAAGTATGAGAAATATGCGAAATTATGATCCTGATAAGGGCAAATCCTAGACCTAACCCAGACCTAACATGCGTTATCCTCTAAAATATTTATCAAGACCAGGTTTAATCGACTGTTTCAGTGTGGTACCACATTACTACGTGATCCAAACCAGAAAAAACCCAGGATCCGTTCAACTAGTATGTGAAGAATGCGAAAGTATGTGTCTGATTCACCGCTGCCTCGAATTGGGGCACGTGAGGCAGTGGTGCACCTCGCCGGTGGACCGCAGCGGTCAGTGTTACCGCTGCGGTGCCAAAGAGCACCGTGCGAGCCAGTGCTCGGCGGCCCCCCACTGCCCGCTGTGTGCGGACATGGGGAGGCCAGCCGATCACAGGGTGGGGAGCAAGAAGTGCTCCCCCCCCCCCTCCCGGAAGGAGAGGAAGAGGCGGGCTGCACCGGCTCCGGTGCCGAGGGCGGTGGCATCGTCCTCCATGGAGGTGGACGGTGCTACGGGGACGGACGGCCGGGAGGAGGCTGGCGCGGCCATTAATTAATGCCGCCCCGCCTCCTCCTCCAGGCCAACCTCAACCACTGCCGCGCGGCACAGGACTTGATGTCCCAAGTCCTCGCGGAGTGGGGGGTTGGCCTGGCGGTCGCCGCCGAGCCGTACCGCGTCCCTGATCACCCTCATTGGGTGGGCGACGCGGACGGCTTGGTGGCGACGGTATGGGGAGGGGGCGACGGGTCCCCACCGTTCTCCTTGTTGGAGCGCGGTCGGGGATTCGTCGCCGTGGACTGGGGGGGAGTCGCTGTGGTGGGGTGCTACATTTCGCCCCGTAGCGGTCACGCTGCGTTCGAGCTGTACTTGGCCGAGGTCGCGGCATGCGTGCAGCGCTACGCGGCCCGGCCGGTGCTGGTCCTGGGGGATTTTAATGCCAAGTCGGTGGCTTGGGGATCCCCCAGGACCTCCGTTCGCGGCGGGATCCTGGGCGATTGGGCGGCGGGGCTCGACCTCCGGGTATTGAACCGGGGGTCGGAGCACACATGCGTACGGCGATATGGGGGGTCCATCGTGGATGTTGGATTCGCGACCCCCAACGCCGTGCGCATGGTGTCGGGTTGGCACGTGGTCGCGGGGGCAGAGACACTCTCCGATCACCGGTACATCCGGATGGAGGTCTCTGCCGCCGCGAGTGCATCCCGACACGGCCGCCTGCGTGGCACCCCACCACGCCGCTGGGCGCTTCGGCGCCTGGACAAGGACGCCCTGATGGCAGCTGCCCTCGCTGCAACTTGGCCGCAGGGAGCGGCCGAGTTGCCGAGCATAGAGGAGGAGGTCGCCCGGCTCGGAGCATTGGTCGCGGGTATTTGCGACGCGGCGATGCCTCGGGTCGGGCGGGCTTCTCCTCGCCGGGCGGTGTACTGGTGGTCGGACGCGATCGCGGAGTTGCGAGTCGCGACTGTCCGCGCCCGACGCCAGTACACCCGCGCGCGCCGTCGTCAACGTACAGGCGACGGCGTGGCGCGAGCGAGGGCAGCTGATGACCTGTATGGAGCATACCGCGTGGCGCGGGTTGCTCTGCAGGTCGCCATCAAACGGGCCAAGACCCGGGCATGGAAGGAGCTCCTCCAGACCCTTGATAACGATCCATGGGGGCGCCCATATAAGGTGGTGCTGAATAAGCTCCGCCCGTGGGCGCCCCCCGTCACCGAGGGTCTTGACCCCCGGCTGCTGGAGGACGTGGTCAATACACTCTTCCCAATTGGGGAGAGGGGACCGCGTCCTCCGGCGGCGGCGGCTGTCCCAGTGGAGTGGACGGCCGAGCTGGGGGTCACGCAGGAGGAGCTGGCAGCGGCCATCAGACGGCTCGGGGTTCGTAACACGGCCCCGGGTCCGGATGGTGTGCCCGGCCGGGTTTGGGTCTTGACCCAGGGCGTCCTTGGGGCCGACCTCAGGCGGTTGTTCGACCGCTGCCTGAGGGACGGGCGATTCCCCCCCAGTTGGAAGGTGGCGAGGATGGTCCTCCTCGGGAAGGAGGGTCGGCCCGCGGAGTCTCCCTCCGCATACCGGCCCATTTGTCTCCTCGACGAGGTGGGCAAGCTCTTCGAGCGTGTGATTGCTGCCCGCCTCGTCGAGCACCTGTCGCGGGGTGATCCCGGTCTGGCCGACTGCCAGTTCGGTTTCCGGGGGGGCCGATCGACTATCGACGCGATAGGTCGTGTGAGGGCCCTCTCGGAGGCGGCCGTCTCCCGGGGAGGGTGGCATTGGCAATATCCTTGGATATTGCCAATGCCTTTAACACCCTCCCCTGGGAAGAGATAAGGAGGGGGCTCGAATATCATCGAGTCCCCCCTTGTCTCAGGGCGGTCGTCGGGGATTATCTCCGCGGCAGGTGGATCGAGTATCCGGGCCGGGATGGTGATATGCGGAGGGAGGTGTACTGCGGTGTTCCGCAGGGGTCGGTCCTCGGGCCACTCCTGTGGAACATCGCGTACGACTCGGTGTTGCGGGCCGGCCTCCCCGACGGCGTCAGCACGGTGTGTTATGCGGATGACACACTGGTGCTGGCCGTCGGGGCGCACTGGGGGAGGGCCATGCGTCGCGCGGAGGAGGGGTCGCAACGCGTCGTCGACCGGATCAGGGGGATGGGGATGACGGTGGCGGTCCATAAGACCGAGGTGATTGCGTTTCATTCACCTCGGCAGGATCCGCCACCCCCTCTGATTCGGGTGGGTGGGTCTGACATCGAGGTGAAGCCCCAGATCAGGTATCTGGGGCTGATCCTCGATAGCCACTGGCGTTTCGAGAAGCATTTCCGCTGCCTGGTCCCCCGGTTGGAAAGGATGGTTGCGGCTCTGGGCCGGATCCTGCCCAACCTGGGGGGCCCGGCGGGCCGAGTTCGTCGCCTCTATGTGGCAATGGTCCAGTCGGTGGCCCTATACGGGGCCCCCGTCTGGGCGGACGACCTGGCTGCCTCCCGGCGCAGCATGACTATGCTGCGTCGTGTGCAGAGGCGCATGGCGCTCAGGGTCGTCCGCGGGTATCGGACCATGTCACATGAGGCGGCGACGGTTCTAGCGGGGATGCCGCCCATGGACCTGCTCGCGCGGTCGCACGCGGTGATGTACCGGCACCGCGTCGACCGTCGCGCGGGGGTGGGGGCGGTCCCGGGCGGGCAGGAACCTGCTTGGGGCGATTTGAAGCGCCAGGCCCGGCAGTCCGTGTTGCTCGCGTGGCAGGAGCGGCTGGCTCTGCCAACCGCGGGGCACCGGACTGTCGGGGCTGTTCGGCCGCTCCTGAAGGAGTGGCTGGACAGAGGCCATGGCAGCCTCACCTACCGGCTGGCACAGGTATTTTCCGGGCATGGCAGCTTCGGAAGATACCTGTGCCGGATAGGGAAGGAGCCGACGGCGCGTTGCTGCCACTGCGACGCTGAGCAGGACACGGCGGATCATACCCTGGAGGTATGCCCCGCGTGGGAGGGGGAGCGCCGTGTCCTGGTCGGCGTTGTCGGGCGGGATGTCTCGCTGCCGGGCGTGGTGCGCGCCATGCTCGGCAGCGAGGAGAAGTGGAGGGCCGTGGCCTCCTTCTGCGAGAACGTAATGTTGCAGAAGGAGGCCGCGGGGAGGGAGCGCGAGCTTCAGCGGCGCGCTGAAGCTCGCGCTCGTGCGGTGGCCCGAGGTCGTCGCCCGGTCGCGAGGCGTCGCGGGCGGCCGCCTCGGCGTGGCGGATGACCTAGGCTGGGAGGGGGGTCCTGAGGGGACCCTCCTCCCGCCAGGCGGCGCCGGGTCGGACCGGTTGGGGGTAGGAGTGCCTCCCCCTACCGGTCCAACGCAAGGGGAGGCACCCTCGGCGGTCTGGTGCGGCCATGAACGCCCGGCCGCCGAGGGGTGGAAACGGGGTCGCGGGCGGTTGCGAGTTGGGGCTCGCAGCCGCCACTAAACGCGGCCCCGGGACGGATAGCGGCGGGATGGAGTGGCCCCGTCCCGCCGCTATGAGGCAGTGTGTCTACTGGGGGGACCGATTGTCCCCCCGGGGGATGGGCGCGAAAGCGCGGGCACGGGAGGATACCGGAAGAATGCTTCGAGCGATTCCCGGTATCCTACCAAAGCGTGCCGAAGGGTCACCGTGGGGTTTTTAGTGGGTAGGTCCCGCGCCTGTCGTTGTACGGGCGCGGGGAATCCCACACACCCCTCCCACCTCGCCCCAAGGAGGTGGGAGGGAGTCTTTCGAAGATTTTCCCCACGACAAAAAAAAAAAAAAAAAAAAAAAAAGTATGTGTCTGATGAAGGAAAATCCCAGGCGTAACCTAGACCTAACTTGCGTTATACTCTAAAATATTGATCGAAACCAGGTTTAATGGACTATTTCAGTGTGGTACCACATTACTACGTGATCCAATCCAGAAAAACCCCAGGATCAGGCCATCAAGTATGAGAAATATGCGAAAGTACGAGCCTGATGAGAGCAAATCCCAGACCTAACATAGACCTAACATGAGTTATTCTCTAAAATATTCATCGAAGCCAGGTTTAATGGACTTTTTCAGTGTGGTACCACATTACTACGTGATCCAAACCAGAAAAAACCCAGGATCCGTTCAACAAGTATGTGAAGAATGCGAAAGTATGTGTCTGATGAAGGAAAATCCCAGGCCTAACCTAGACCTAACTTGCGTTATCCTCTAAAATATTGATCGAAACCAGGTTTAATGGACAGTTTCAGTGTGGTACCACATTACTACGTGATCCAATCCAGAAAAAGCCCAGGATCTGGCCATCAAGAATGAGAAATATGGGAAAGTATGAGCCTGATGAGGGCAAATCCCAGACCTATCCTAGACCTAACATGAGTTATTCTGTAAAATATTTATCAAGACCAGATTTAATAGACTGTTTCAGGGTGGTACCACATTAGTACATGATCCAAACTAGAATAAGCCCAGGATCTGGCCACGAAGTATGAGAAATATGCGAAAGTACGAGCCTGATGAGAGCAAATCCGAGACCTAACCTAGACCTAACATGAGTTATTCTTTAAAATATTCATCGAAACCAGGTTTGATGGACTGTTTCAGTGTGGTACCACATTACTACGTGATCCAATCCAGAAAAAGGCTAGAATCTAGCCATCAAGTATGAGAAATATGCGAAAGTATGAGCCCGCTGAGGGCAAATCCTAGACCTAACCCTGACCTAACATGAGTTATCCTCTAAAATATTGATCGAAACCAGGTTTAATGGACTGTTTCAGTGTGGTACCACATTACTACGTGATCCAAACCAGAAAAAGCCAGGGATCTGTTCAACAAGTATGTGAAAAATGCGAAAATATGACCCTGATGAGGGCAAATCCCGGACCTAACCTAGACCTATAATGAGTTATTCTCTAAAATATTCATCGAAGCCAGGTTTAATGGACTTTTTCATTGTGGTACCTCATTACTACGTGATCCAAACTAGAAAAAACCCAGGATCCGTGGAACAAGTATGTGAAGAATGCGAAAGTATGTGTCTGATGAGGGAAAATCCCAGGCCTAACCTGGACATAACATGCGTTATCCTCTAAAATATTCATCGAAACCAGGTTTAATGGACTGTTTCAGTGTGGTACCACGTTACTACGTGATCCAAACCAGAATAAAACCCAGGATTTGTACAACTAGTATGTGAAGAATGCGAATGTATGGGCCTGACGAGGGCAAATCCCAGACCTATCCCAGACATAACTTGCGTTATCATCTAAAATATTGACCGAAACCTGTTTTAATCGACTGTTTCAATGTGGCACCACATTACTACGTGATCAAAACCAGAAAAAGCCCAGAATCTGGCCATCAACTATGAGAAATATGCGAAAATACGAGCCTGATGAGAGCAAATCCCAGACCTAACCAAGACCTAACATGCGTCACTCTGTAAAATGTTGATCGAAACCAGGTTTAATGGACTGTTTCAGTGTGGTACCACATTACTACGTGATCCAAACCAGAAAAAAGCCAGAATGTGTTCAACAGGTATGTGAAAAATGCGAAAGTATGAGCCTGACGAGGGCAAATCCCAGACCTATCCCAGACATATCATGCGTTATCCTCTACAATATTGATCGAAACCAGGTTTAATGGACTGTTTCAGTGCGGTACCACACTACTACGTGATCCAAACCAGAAAAAGTCAGGGATCTGTTCAAGAAGTATGTGAAAAGTGCGAAAGTATGTGTCTGATGATGGCAAATCCCAGGCCTATCCCAGACATAACATGCGTTATCCTCTAAAATATTGATCGAAACCAGGTTTAATTTACTGTTTCAGTGTGGTACCACATTAATACGTGATCCTAAGCAAGAAAACCCGTGTTCTGGCCAACAAGAATGCGAAAAATGCGAAATTATGAGGCAGATGATTGCAGATTCCAGACCTAACCCAGGCGTAACCGGCGTTCTCCGCTAAAGTATTAAGCGGAACCAGGTTTTATTGATTATATTTCAGTGTGGTACCACATTAATACGTGATCCTAACCAGAACAAAACCCAGGATCTTGCCAACAAGTTAGCGAAAAATACGAAAGTATGAGCCAGATGATTGCAAATACCAGACGTAACACAGACATAACCGGTGTTATCCTCTAAAATATTGATCGAATCAAGGTTGAATTGATTATTTCTGTGTGGCACCACATTAATACGTGATCCTAACCAGAAAAAACCCGGGTTCTGGCCAACAAGAATGCGAAAAATGCGAAATTATGAGGCAGATGATTGCAAATACCAGAACTAACCCAGACATAACGGGCGATATCCTCTAAAATATTAATCGGAAGCAGGATTAATTGACTGCTTCAGTGTGGTACCACATTACTACGTGATCCGAACCAGAAAAAGCCCAGGATCTGACGAACAAGTACGCGAAAAATGCGAAAGTATGAGCCAGATGATTGCGAATACCAGACGTAATCCAGACATAAAGGGCGTTATCCCCTAAAATATTGATCGAATCCAGGTTGAATTGATTACTTCTGTGTGGCACCACATTAATACGTGATCCTAACCAGAGAAAAATCCAGGGTCTGGCCTACAAGAATGCGAAAAATGCAAAAGTGTGAGGCAGATAATTGCAAATACCAGACCTAACCCAGACATAAAGGGCGTTATCCCCTAAAATATTGATCGAATCCAGGTTGAATTGATTACTTCTGTGTGGCACCACATTAATACGTGATCCTAACCAGAGAAAAATACAGGGTCTGGCCAACGAGAATACGAAAAATGCGAAAGTGTGAGCTAGATGATGGCAAATACCAGACCTAACCCTGACATAACCGGCGTTATCCTCTAAAATATTAATCAGAACCAGGTGTAATTGACTGCGTCAGTGTGGTACCACATTACTACGTGATCGAAACCAGAAAAAGCCCAGGATCTGTCCAACAAGAATGCGAAAAATGCGAAATTATGAGGCAGATGATTGCAAATACCAGACCTAACCCAGACGTAACCGGCGTTATCCGCTAAAATATTAATCGCAACCAGGTTCTATTGACTATTTCAGTGTAGTACCACATTACTACGTGATCCAAACCAGAAAAAGCCCAGGATCTGGCCATTCAAGTATGCGAAAAATGCGAAAGTACGAGCTAGATGGTGGCATATACGAGACCTGACCTAGCCGTAACCGGCGTTATCATCTAAAATATTAATCGGAACCAGGTTTTATTGACTATCTCATTGTGGTACCACATTAATACGTAATCCTAACCAGGACAAAATCCAGGATCTGGCCAACAAGTGGCCAAAAATGCGAAATTATGTGCCAGATGAATGCGAATACCAGACGTAACCCAGACACAACCGATGTTATCCTCTAAAATATTGATCGAATCCAAGTGGAATTGACTATTTCTGTGTGGCACCACATTACTACGTGATCGAAACCAGAAAAAGCCCAGCATCTGACCGAAAAGAATGCGAAAAATCGAAAGTATTAGCGATGATTGCGAATACCAGACCTAACACAGACGTAACCGGCGTTCTCCTCTAAAATATTAATTGGAACCACAATTAAACCCAGACAAAACGGGTGTTATCCTCTACAATATTAATCGCAACCAGGTGAAATTGACTGCTTTGGTGTGGAACCACATTACTACGGAATCCAAGCCAGAAAAAAACCCAGGATCTGGCCAACAAGAATGCGAAAAATGCGAAAGTATGAGCCAGATGATTACAAATTCCAGACGTAACCCAGACATAACCGGTGTTATCCTCTAAAATATTGATCGAATCCAGGTTGAATTGATTATTTCTGTGTGGCACTACATTAATACGTGATCCCTACCAAAAAAAAACCCGGGTTCTGGCCAACAAGAATGCGAAAAATGCGAAATTATGAGGCAGATGATTGCAAATACCAGACCTAACCCAGACATAACCGGCGTTATCCTCTAAAATATTGATCGAATCCAGGTTGAGTTGATTGTTTCTGTGTGGCACCACATTATTACGTGATCCAAACCAAAAAAAAACCCAGGATCTGACAAACTAGTATGCGAAAAATGCGAAAGTATGAGCCAGTTGATTGCAAATACCAGAACTAACCCAGACATAACCAGCGTTATCATCTAAAATATTAATCGGAACCAGGTTTAGTTTACTGGTTCAGTGTGGTACCACATTACTACGTGATCCAAATCAGAAAAATACCAGAAGCTGGCCTACAGAAATCCGAATGATGCGAAAGCATGAGATAGATGATGGCAAATACCAGGCATAACCCTGACATAACCGGCGTTATCCTCTAAAATATTAATCAGAACCAGGTGTAATTGACCGCCTCAGTGTGGTACCACATTACTACGTGATCGAAACCAGAAAAAGCCCAGGATCTGGCCAACAAGAATGCGAAAAATGCGAAATTATGAGGCAGAAGATTGCAAATACCAAACCTAACCCAGACGTAACCGGCGTTCTCCTCTAAAATATTAATCGCAACCAGGTTCTATTGACTTTGTCAGTGTAGTACCACATTACTACGTGATCCAAACCAGAAAAAGCCCAGGATCTGGCCATTCAAGTATGCGAAAAATGCGAAAGTACGAGCTAGATGGTGGCATATACGAGACCTAACCCAGCCATAACCGGCGTTATCATCTAAAATATTAATCGGAACCAGGTTTTGTTGACTATCTCAGTGTGGTACCACATTAATACGTAATCCTAACCGGGACAAAACCCAGGATCTGGCCAACAAGTTGCGAAAAATGCGAAATTATGTGGCAGATGAATGCGAATACCAGACGTAACCCAGACACAACCGATGTTATCCTCTAAAATATTGATCGAATCCAAGTGGAATTGACTATTTCTGTGTGGCACCACATTAATACGTGATCCTCACCAGAAAAAATCCCAGGATCTGACCGACAAGAATGCGAAAAATCGAAAGTATTAGCCAGATGGTTGCGAATACCAGACCTAACACAGACGTAACCGGCGTTCTCCTCTAAAATATTAATTGGAACCAGGTTTAATTGACTGTATCACTGTGGTACCACATTACTACGTGAAACTAACCAGAAAAAAAACCAGGATCTGGCCATTCAAGTATGCGAAAGATGCGAAAGTATGAGCTAGATGATGGCAAATACCAGACCTAACCCAGACATAACCGGCGTTATCCTCTAAAATATTAATCGGAACCAGGTTCAGTTGACTGTTACAGTGTGGTAAGACATTACTACGTGATCCAAAACAGAAAAACCCCAGGATCTGGCTATTCAAGTATGCGAAAAATGCGAACGTATGAGCTAGATGATTGCAAATACCAGAACTAACCCAGACATAATCGGCGTTAACCTCGAAAATATTAATCCGAACCAGGTTTAGTTGACTGTTACAGGGTGGTAAGACATTACTACGTCATCCAAAACAGAAAAAGCCCAGGATCTGGCTTTCAAGTATGCGAAAAATGCGAAAGTATGAGCTAGATGATGGCAAATACCAGACCTAACCCTGACATAACCGGCGTTATGCTCTAAAATATTAATCGCAACCTGGTTTAATTGACTGTTTCGGTGTGGTACCACTTTACTACGTGATCCCAACGAGAAAAAGCCCAGGGTCTGGCCAACAAGTATGCGAAAAATGCGAAAGTATGGGGCAGATGATTGCAAATACCAGACGTAACCAAGGCACAACCGGTGTTATCGTCTAAAATATTGATCGAATCCAGGTGGAATTGACTATTTCTGTGTGGCACCACTTTAATTCGTGATCGTAACCAGAAAAAAGCCCACGATCTGACCATCAAGTAAGCGAAAAATACGAAAGTATGTGCCAGATAATTGCAAAAACCACAACTAACCCACACAACACCGGCGTTCTCCTCTGAAATATTAATCGGAAGCAGGTTTTGTTGACTGTTACAGGGTGGTAAGACATTACTACGTGATCCAAAACAGAAAAAGCCCAGGATCTGGCTATTCAAGTATGCGAAAAATGCGAAAGTATGAGCTAGATGATGGCAAATACCAGACCTAACCCTGACATGACCGGCGTTATCCTCTAAAATATTAATCGGAACCAGGTTTAGTTGACTGTTACAGTGTGGTAAGACATTACTACGTGATCCAAAACAGAAAAAGCCCAGGATCTGGCAATTCAAGTATGCGAAAAATGCGAAAGTATGAGCTAGATGATGGCAAATACCAGAGCTAACCCTGACATAACCAGCGTTATGCTCTAAAATATTAATCACAACCTGGTTTCATTGACTGTTTCGGTGTAGTACCACTTTACTACGTGATCCAAACCAGAAAATGCCCAGGATCTGACCAACAAGTAGGCGAAAAATGCGAAGGAATGGGGCAGATGATTGCAAATACCAGAACTAACCCAGACATAACCGGCGTTATCTTCTAAAATATTAATCGGAACCAGGTTTTATTGACTATTTCAGTGTGATACCACATTAATACGTGATCCTAACGAGAACAAAACCCAGGATCTGGCCATTCAAGTATGCGAAAAATGCGAAAGTATGAGCAAGATGATTGCAAAAACCCCACCTAACCAAGACGTAACCGGCGTTATCCTCGAAAATATTAATCGGAACCAGGTTTAATTGACTGTTTCACTGTGGTACCACATAAATACGTGATCCTAAAGAGAAAAAAACCCAGGATCTGGCCATTCAAGTAAGCGAAAAATGTGAAAGTATGAGCTAGATGATGGCAAATACCAGGCCTTACCCTGACATAACTGGCGTTATGCTCTAAAATATTAATCGCAACCTGGTTAAATTGACTGTTTCGGTGTGGTACCACCATACTACGTGATCCAAACCAGAAAAAGCCCAGGATATGACCATCAAGTTGGCGAAAAATGCGAAAGTGTGAGGCAGATGATTGCAAAAACCACAACTAACCCACACAACACCGGCGTTCTCCTCTGAAATATTAATCGGAAGCAGGTCTTGTTGACTGTTACAGGGTGGTAAGACATTACTACGTGATCCAAAACAGAAAAAGCCCAGGATCTGGCTATTCAAGTATGCGAAAAATGCGAAAGTATGAGCTAGATGATGGCAAATACCAGACCTAACCCTGACATGACCGGCGTTATCCTCTAAAATATTAATCGGAACCAGGTTTAGTTGACTGTTACAGTGTGGTAAGACATTACTACGTGATCCAAAACAGAAAAAGCCCAGGATCTGGCAATTCAAGTATGCGAAAAATGCGAAAGTATGAGCTAGATGATTGCAAATACCAGAACTAACCCAGACATAATCGGCGTTAAGCTCTAAAATATTGATCGAATCCAAGTGGAATTGACTATTTCTGTGTGGCACCACATTAATACGTGATCCTCACCAGAAAAAAACCCAGGATCTGACCGACAAGAATGCGAAAAATCGAAAGTATTAGCTAGATGATTGCGAATACCAGACCTAACACAGACGTAACCGGCGTTCTCATCTAAAATATTAATTGGAACCAGGTTTAATTGACTGTTTCACTGTGGTACCACATAAATACGTGATCCTAAAGAGAAAAAAACCCAGGATCTGGCCATTCAAGTAAGCGAAAAATGTGAAAGTATGAGCTAGATGATGGCAAATACCAGGCCTTACCCTGACATAACCGGCGTTATCCTCTAAAATATTAATCAGAACCAGGTGTAATTGACTGCCTCAGTGTGGTACCACATTACTACGTGATCGAAACCAGAAAAAGCCCAGGATCTGTCCAACAAGAATGCGAAAAATTCGAAATTATGAGGCAGATGATTGCAAATACCAGACCTAACCCAGACGTAACCGGCGTTATCCGCTAAAATATTAATCGCAACCAGGTTCTATTGACTATTTCAGTGTAGTACCACATTACTACGTGATCCAAACCAGAAAAAGCCCAGGATCTGGCCATTCAAGTATGCGAAAAATGCGAAAGTACGAGCTAGATGGTGGCATATACGAGACCTGACCTAGCCGTAACCGGCGTTATCATCTAAAATATTAATCGGAACCAGGTTTTATTGACTATCTCATTGTGGTACCACATTAATACGTAATCCTAACCAGGACAAAATCCAGGATCTGGCCAACAAGTGGCCAAAACTGCGAAATTATGTGCCAGATGAATGCGAATACCAGACGTAACCCAGACACAACCGATGTTATCCTCTAAAATATTGATCGAATTCAAGTGGAATTGACTATTTCTGTGTGGCACCACATTAATACGTGATCCTCACCAGAAAAAAACCCAGCATCTGACCGAAAAGAATGCGAAAAATCGAAAGTATTAGCGATGATTGCGAATACCAGACCTAACACAGACGTAACCGGCGTTCTCCTCTAAAATATTAATTGGAACCACAATTAAACCCAGACAAAACGGGTGTTATCCTCTACAATATTAATCGCAACCAGGTGAAATTGACTGCTTTGGTGTGGAACCACATTACTACGGAATCCAAGCCAGAAAAAAACCCAGGATCTGGCCAACAAGAATGCGAAAAATGCGAAAGTATGAGCCAGATGATTACAAATTCCAGACGTAACCCAGACATAACCGGTGTTATCCTCTAAAATATTGATCGAATCCAGGTTGAATTGATTATTTCTGTGTGGCACTACATTAATACGTGATCCCAACCAAAAAAAAACCCGGGTTCTGGCCAACAAGAATGCGAAAAATGCGAAATTATGAGGCAGATGATTGCAAATACCAGACCTAACCCAGACATAACCGGCGTTATCCTCTAAAATATTGATCGAATCCAGGTTGAGTTGATTGTTTCTGTGTGGCACCACATTATTACGTGATCCAAACCAAAAAAAAAACCCAGGATCTGACAAACTAGTATGCGAAAAATGCGAAAGTATGAGCCAGTTGATTGCAAATACCAGAACTAACCCAGACATAACCAGCGTTATCATCTAAAATATTAATCGGAACCAGGTTTAGTTGACTGGTTCAGTGTGGTACCACATTACTACGTGATCCAAATCAGAAAAATCCCAGAAGCTGGCCTACAGAAATGCGAATGATGCGAAAGCATGAGATAGATGATGGCAAACACCAGGCATAACCCTGACATAACCGGCGTTATCCTCTAAAATATTAATCAGAACCAGGTGTAATTGACCGCCTCAGTGTGGTACCACATTACTACGTGATCGAAACCAGAAAAAGCCCAGGATCTGGCCAACAAGAATGCGAAAAATGCGAAATTATGAGGCAGAAGATTGCAAATACCAAACCTAACCCAGACGTAACAGGCGTTCTCCTCTAAAATATTAATCGCAACCAGGTTCTATTGACTACTTCAGTGTAGTACCACATTACTACGAGATCCAAACCAGAATAAAACCCAGGATCTGTACAACTAGTATGTGAAGAATGCGAAAGTACGAGCCTGACGAGGGCAAATCCCAGACCTATCCCAGACATAACTTGCGTTATCCTCTAAAATATTGATCGAAACCAGGTTTAATGGATTGTTTCAGTGTGGTACCACATTACTACGTGATCCAATCCAGAAAAAGCCCAGGATCTGGCCATCAAGTATGAGAAATATGCGAAAGTATGAGCCTGCTGAGGGCAAATCCTAGACCTAACCCAGACCTAACATGCGTTATCCTCTAAAATATTTATCAAGACCAGATTTAATGGACTGTTTCAGTGTGGTACCACATTAGTACATGATCCAAACAAGAATAAGCCAGGGATCTGTTCAACAAGTATGTGAAAAATGCGAAAGTATGACCCAGATGAGGGCAAATCCCAGACATGTCCCAGACCTAACATGCGTTGTCCTCTAAAATATTGATCGAAACCAGATTTAATGGACTGTTTCAGTGTGGTACCACATTACTACGTAATCCAAAGCAGAAGAAGCCAGGGATCTGTTCAACAAGTATGTGAACAATGCGAAAATATGGCCCTGATGAGGGCAAATCCCAGACCTATCCCAGACATAACATGCGTTATCCTCTAAAATATTGATCGAAACCAGGTTTAATGAATTGTTTCAGTGTGGTACCACATTACTACGTGATCCAAACCAGAAAAAGCCGGGGATCTGTGCAACAAGTATGTGAAAAATGCGAAAATATGACCCTGATGAGGGCAAATCCCGGACCTAACCTAGACCTAACATGAGTTATTCTCTAAAATATTCATCGAAGCCAGGTTTAATGGACCTTTTCAGTGTGGTACCCCATTACTACGTGATCCAAACCAGAAAAAACCCAGGATCCGTTCTACATGTATGTGAAGAATGCGAAATTATGAGTCTGATGAGGGAAAATCCCAGGCCTAACCTAGACCTAACATGCGTTACCCTCAAAATTATTGATCGAAACCAGGTTTAATCAACTGTTTCGGTGTGGTACCACATTACTACGTGATCCAAACCAGAAAAAGACCAGAATCTGGTCATCAACTATGAGAAATATGCGAAAGTACGAGCCTGATGAGAGCAAATCCCAGACTTAACCAAGACCTAACATGCGATATTCTGTAAAATATTGATCGAAACCAGGTTTAATGGACAGTTTCAGTGTGGTACCACATTACTACGTGATCCAAACCAGAAAAAGCCAGGGATCTGTTCAACTAGTATGTGAAGAATGCGAAAGTATGTGTCTGATGAGGGAAAATCCCAGGCCTAACCTAGACATAACATGCGTTATCCTCTAAAATATTCTTCGAAACCAGGTTTAATCGACTGTTTCATTGTGGTACCACATTACTACGTGATGCAAACCAGAATAAATCCCAGGATCTGTACAGCTAGTATGTGAAGAATGCGAAAGTATGAGCCTGACGAGGGCAAATCCCAGACCTATCCCAGACATAACTTGCGTTATCATCTAAAATATTGACCGAAACCCTTTTTGATCGACTGTTTCAGTGTGGTACCACATTACTACGTGATCCAAACCAGAAAAAGCCCAGAATCTGGCCATCAACTATGAGAAATATGCGAAAGTACGAGCCTGATGAGAGCACATCCCAGACCTGAGCAAGACCTAACATGCGTTATTCTCTAAAATATTTATCAAGACCAGGTTTAATCGACTGTTTCAGTGTGGTACCACATTGCTACGTGATCCAATCCAGAAAAAACCCAGGATCCGTTCAACAAGTGTGTGAAGAATGCGAAAGTATGTGTGTGATGAGGGAAGATCCCAGGCCTAACCTAGACATAGCATGCGTTATCCTCTAAAATATTGATCGAAACCAGGTTTAATGGACAGTTTCAGTGTGGTACCACATTACTACGTGATCCAAACCAGAAAAAGCCAGGGATCTGTTCAACTAGTATGTGAAGAATGCGAAAGTATGTGTCTGATGAGGGAAAATCCCAGGCCTAACCTAGACATAACATGCGTTATCCTCTAAAATATTCTTCGAAACCAGGTTTAATCGACTGTTTCATTGTGGTACCACATTACTACGTGATGCAAACCAGAATAAAACCCAGGATCTGTACAGCTAGTATGTGAAGAATGCGAAAGTATGAGCCTGACGAGGGCAAATCCCAGACCTATCCCAGACATAACTTGCGTTATCATCTAAAATATTGACCGAAACCCTTTTTGATCGACTGTTTCAGTGTGGTACCACATTACTACGTGATCCAAACCAGAAAAAGCCCAGAATCTGGCCATCAACTATGAGAAATATGCGAAAGTACGAGCCTGATGAGAGCACATCCCAGACCTGAGCAAGACCTAACATGCGTTATTCTGTAAAATATTGATCGAAACCAGGTTTAATGGACTGTTTCAGTGTGGTACCAAATTACTACGTGATCCAAACCAGAAAAAGCCAGGGATCTGTTCAACAAGTATGTGAAAAATGCGAAAGTATGTATCTGATGAGGGAAAATCCCAGGCCTAACCTAGACATATCAAGAGTTATTCTCTAAAATATTCATCGAAGCCAGGTTTAATCGACAGTTTCAGTGTGGTACCACATTACTACGTGATCCAAACCAGAAAAAGCCAGGGATCTGTTCAACTAGTATGTGAAGAATGCGAAAGTATGTGTCTGATGAGGGAAAATCCCAGGCCTAACCTAGACATAACATGCGTTATCCTCTAAAATATTCTTCGAAACCAGGTTTAATGGACTGTTTCAGTGTGGTACCACATTACTACGTGATCCAATCCAGAAAAACCCCAGGATCTAGCCATGAAGTATGAGAAATATGCGAAATTATGATCCTGATAAGGGCAAATCCTAGACCTAACCCAGACCTAACATGCGTTATCCTCTAAAATATTTATCAAGACCAGGTTTAATCGACTGTTTCAGTGTGGTACCACATTACTACGTGATCCAAACCAGAAAAAACTCAGGATCCGTTCAACTAGTATGTGAAGAATGCGAAAGTATGTGTCTGATGAAGGAAAATCCCAGGCGTAACCTAGACCTAACTTGCGTTATACTCTAAAATATTGATCGAAACGAGGTTTAATGGACTATTTCAGTGTGGTACCACATTACTACGTGATCCAATCCAGAAAAACCCCAGGATCAGGCCATCAAGTATGAGAAATATGCGAAAGTACGAGCCTGATGAGAGCAAATCCCAGACCTAACATAGACCTAACATGAGTTATTCTCTAAAATATTCATCGAAGCCAGGTTTAATGGACTTTTTCAGTGTGGTACCACATTACTACGTGATCCAAACCAGAAAAAACCCAGGATCCGTTCAACTAGTATGTGAAGAATGCGAAAGTATGTGTCTGATGAAGGAAAATCCCAGGCCTAACCTAGACCTAACTTGCGTTATCCTCTAAAATATTGATCGAAACCAGGTTTAATGGACAGTTTCAGTGTGGTACCACATTACTACGTGATCCAATCCAGAAAAAGCCCAGGATCTGGCCATCAAGAATGAGAAATATGGGAAAGTATGAGCCTGCTGAGGGCAAATCCCAGACCTATCCTAGACCTAACATGAGTTATTCTCTAAAATATTTATCAAGACCAGATTTAATGGACTGTTTCAGGGTGGTACCACATTAGTACATGATCCAAACCAGAATAAGCCCAGGATCTGGCCATGAAGTATGAGAAATATGCGAAATTACGAGCCTGATGAGAGCAAATCCGAGACCTAACCTAGACCTAACATGAGTTATTCTTTAAAATATTCATCGAAACCAGGTTTGATGGACTGTTTCAGTGTGCTACCACATTACTACGTGATCCAATCCAGAAAAAGGCTAGAATCTAGCCATCAAGTATGAGAAATATGCGAAAGTATGAGCCCGCTGAGGGCAAATCCTAGACCTAACCCTGACCTAACATGAGTTATCCTCTAAAATATTGATCGAAACCAGGTTTAATGGACTGTTTCAGTGTGGTACCACATTACTACGTGATCCAAACCAGAAAAAGCCAGAGATCTGTTCAACAAGTATGTGAAAAATGCGAAAATATGACCCTGATGAGGGCAAATCCCGGACCTAACCTAGACCTATAATGAGTTATTCTCTAAAATATTCATCGAAGCCAGGTTTAATGGACTTTTTCATTGTGGTACCTCATTACTACGTGATCCAAACTGGAAAAAACCCAGGATCCGTGGAACAAGTATGTGAAGAATGCGAAAGTATGTGTCTGATGAGGGAAAATCCCAGGCCTAACCTAGACATAACATGCGTTATCCTCTAAAATATTCATCGAAACCAGGTTTAATGGACTGTTTCAGTGTGGTACCACGTTACTACGTGATCCAAACCAGAATAAAACCCAGGATTTGTACAACTAGTATGTGAAGAATGCGAATGTATGGGCCTGACGAGGGCAAATCCCAGACCTATCCCAGACATAACTTGCGTTATCATCTAAAATATTGACCGAAACCTGTTTTAATCGACTGTTTCAATGTGGCACCACATTACTACGTGATCAAAACCAGAAAAAGCCCAGAATCTGGCCATCAACTATGAGAAATATGCGAAAATACGAGCCTGTTGAGAGCAAATCCCAGACCTAACCAAGACCTAACATGCGTCACTCTGTAAAATGTTGATCGAAACCAGGTTTAATGGACTGTTTCAGTGTGGTACCACATTACTACGTGATCCAAACCAGAAAAAAGCCAGAATGTGTTCAACAGGTATGTGAAAAATGCGAAAGTATGAGCCTGACGAGGGCAAATCCCAGACCTATCCCAGACATATCATGCGTTATCCTCTACAATATTGATCGAAACCAGGTTTAATGGACTGTTTCAGTGCGGTACCACACTACTACGTGATCCAAACCAGAAAAAGTCAGGGATCTGTTCAACAAGTATGTGAAAAGTGCGAAAGTATGTGTCTGATGATGGCAAATCCCAGGCCTATCCCAGACATAACATGCGTTATCCTCTAAAATATTGATCGAAACCTGGTTTAATTTACTGCTTCAGTGTGGTACCACATTAATACGTGATCCTAAACAAGAAAACCCGTGTTCTGGCCAACAAGAATGCGAAAAATGCGAAATTATGAGGCAGATGATTGCAGATTCCAGACCTAACCCAGGCGTAACCGGCGTTCTCCGCTAAAGTATTAAGCGGAACCAGGTTTTATTGATTATATTTCAGTGTGGTACCACATTAATACGTGATCCTAACCAGAACAAAACCCAGGATCTTGCCAACAAGTTAGCGAAAAATACGAAAGTATGAGCCAGATGATTGCAAATACCAGACGTAACACAGACATAACCGGTGTTATCCTCTAAAATATTGATCGAATCAAGGTTGAATTGATTATTTCTGTGTGGCACCACATTAATACGTGATCCTAACCAGAAAAAACCCGGGTTCTGGCCAACAAGAATGCGAAAAATGCGAAATTATGAGGCAGATGATTGCAAATACCAGAACTAACCCAGACATAACGGGCGATATCCTCTAAAATATTAATCGGAAGCAGGATTAATTGACTGCTTCAGTGTGGTACCACATTACTACGTGATCCGAACCAGAAAAAGCCCAGGATCTGACGAACAAGTACGCGAAAAATGCGAAAGTATGAGCCAGATGATTGCGAATACCAGACGTAACCCAGACATAAAGGGCGTTATCCCCTAAAATATTGATCGAATCCAGGTTGAATTGATTACTTCTGTGTGGCACCACATTAATACGTGATCCTAACCAGAGAAAAATCCAGGGTCTGGCCTACAAGAATGCGAAAAATGCGAAAGTGTGAGGCAGATAATTGCAAATACCAGACCTAACCCAGACATAAAGGGCGTTATCCCCTAAAATATTGATCGAATCCAGGTTGAATTGATTACTTCTGTGTGGCACCACATTAATACGTGATCCTAACCAGAGAAAAATCCAGGGTCTGGCCAACGAGAATACGAAAAATGCGAAAGTGTGAGCTAGATGATGGCAAATACCAGACCTAACCCTGACATAACCGGCGTTATCCTCTAAAATATTAATTGGAACCACAATTAAACCCAGACAAAACGGGTGTTATCCTCTAAAATATTAATCGGAAGCAGGATTAATTGACTGCCTCAGTGTGGTACCACATTACTACGTGATCGAAACCAGAAAAAGCCCAGGATCTGTCCAACAAGAATGCGAAAAATGCGAAATTATGAGGCAGATGATTGCAAATACCAGACCTAACCCAGACGTAACCGGCGTTATCCGCTAAAATATTAATCGCAACCAGGTTCTATTGACTATTTCAGTGTAGTACCACATTACTACGTGATCCAAACCAGAAAAAGCCCAGGATCTGGCCATTCAAGTATGCGAAAAATGCGAAAGTACGAGCTAGATGGTGGCATATACGAGACCTGACCTAGCCGTAACCGGCGTTATCATCTAAAATATTAATCGGAACCAGGTTTTATTGACTATCTCATTGTGGTACCACATTAATACGTAATCCTAACCAGGACAAAATCCAGGATCTGGCCAACAAGTGGCCAAAAATGCGAAATTATGTGCCAGATGAATGCGAATACCAGACGTAACCCAGACACAACCGATGTTATACTCTAAAATATTGATCGAATCCAAGTGGAATTGACTATTTCTGTGTGGCACCACATTAATACGTGATCCTCACCAGAAAAAACCCAGCATCTGACCGAAAAGAATGCGAAAAATCGAAAGTATTAGCGATGATTGCGAATACCAGACCTAACACAGTCGTAACCGGCGTTCTCCTCTAAAATATTAATTGGAACCACAATTAAACCCAGACAAAACGGGTGTTATCCTCTACAATATTAATCGCAACCAGGTGAAATTGACTGCTTTGGTGTGGAACCACATTACTACGGAATCCAAGCCAGAAAAAAACCCAGGATCTGGCCAACAAGAATGCGAAAAATGCGAAAGTATGAGCCAGATGATTACAAATTCCAGACGTAACCCAGACATAACCGGTGTTATCCTCTAAAATATTGATCGAATCCAGGTTGAATTGATTATTTCTGTGTGGCACTACATTAATACGTGATCCCAACCAAAAAAAAACCCGGGTTCTGGCCAACAAGAAAGCGAAAAATGCCAAATTATGAGGCAGATGATTGCAAATACCAGACCTAACCCAGACATAACCGGCGTTATCCTCTAAAATATTGATCGAATCCAGGTTGAGTTGATTGTTTCTGTGTGGCACCACATTATTACGTGATCCAAACCAAAAAAAAAACCCAGGATCTGACAAACTAGTATGCGAAAAATGCGAAAGTATGAGCCAGTTGATTGCAAATACCAGAACTAACCCAGACATAACCAGCGTTATCATCTAAAATATTAATCGGAACCAGGTTTAGTTGACTGGTTCAGTGTGGTACCACATTACTACGTGATCCAAATCAGAAAAATACCAGAAGCTGGCCTACAGAAATCCGAATGATGCGAAAGCATGAGATAGATGATGGCAAATACCAGGCATAACCCTGACATAACCGGCGTTATCCTCTAAAATATTAATCAGAACCAGGTGTAATTGACCGCCTCAGTGTGGTACCACATTACTACGTGATCGAAACCAGAAAAAGCCCAGGATCTGGCCAACAAGAATGCGAAAAATGCGAAATTATGAGGCAGAAGATTGCAAATACCAAACCTAACCCAGACGTAACCGGCGTTCTCCTCTAAAATATTAATCGCAACCAGGTTCTATTGACTACTTCAGTGTAGTACCACATTACTACGTGATCCAAACCAGAAAAAGCCCAAGATCTGGCCATTCAAGTATGCGAAAAATGCGAAAGTACGAGCTAGATGGTGGCACATACGAGACCTAACCCAGCCATAACCGGCGTTATCATCTAAAATATTAATCGGAACCAGGTTTTGTTGACTATCTCAGTGTGGTACCACATTAATACGTAATCCTAACCGGGACAAAACCCAGGATCTGGCCAACAAGTTGCGAAAAATGCGAAATTATGTGGCAGATGAATGCGAATACCAGACGTAACCCAGACACAACCGATGTTATCCTCTAAAATATTGATCGAATCCAAGTGGAATTGACTATTTCTGTGTGGCACCACATTAATACGTGATCCTCACCAGAAAAAATCCCAGGATCTGACCGACAAGAATGCGAAAAATCGAAAGTATTAGCCAGATGATTGCAAATACCAGAACTGACCCAGACATAATCGGCGTTAACCTCGAAAATATTAATCCGAACCAGGTTTAGTTGACTGTTACAGGGTGGTAAGACATTACTACGTGATCCAAAACAGAAAAAGCCCAGGATCTGGCCAACAAGAATGCGAAAAATGCGAAATTATGAGGCAGAAGGTTGCAAATACCAAACCTAACCCAGACGTAACCGGCGTTCTCCTCTAAAATATTAATCGCAACCAGGTTCTATTGACTACTTCAGTGTAGTACTACTTTACTACGTGATCCCAACGAGAAAAAGCCCAGGGTCTGGCCAACAAGTATGCGAAAAATGCGAAAGTATGGGGCAGATGATTGCAAATACCAGACGTAACCAAGGCACAACCGGTGTTATTGTCTAAAATATTGATCGAATCCAGGTGGAATTGACTATTTCTGTGTGGCACCACTTTAATTCGTGATCGTAACCAGAAAAAAGCCCAGGATCTGACCATCAAGTAAGCGAAAAATACGAAAGTATGAGCCAGATAATTGCAAAAACCACAACTAACCCAGACATAACCGGCGTTATCCACTAAAATATTAATCGGAACCTGGTTTAGTTGACTGCTTCAGCGTGGTACCACATTATTACGTGATCCTAAAGAGAAAAGAACCCAGGATCTGGCCATTCAAGTAAGCGAAAAATACGAAAGTATGAGCTAGATGATGGCAAATACCAGAGCTAACCCTGACATAACCAGCGTTATGCTCTAAAATATTAATCACAACCTGGTTTCATTGACTGTTTCGGTGTAGTACCACTTTACTACGTGATCCAAACCAGAAAATGCCCAGGATCTGACCAACAAGTAGGCGAAAAATGCGAAGGAATGGGGCAGATGATTGCAAATACCAGAACTAACCCAGACATAACCGGCGTTATCTTCTAAAATATTAATCGGAACCAGGTTTTATTGACTATTTCAGTGTGATACCACATTAATACGTGATCCTAACGAGAACAAAACCCAGGATCTGGCCATTCAAGTATGCGAAAAATACGAAAGTATGAGCAAGATGATTGCAAAAACCCCACCTAACCAAGACGTAACCGGCGTTTTCCTCGAAAATATTAATCGGAACCAGGTTTAATTGACTGTTTCACTGTGGTACCACATAAATACGTGATCCTAAAGAGAAAAAAACCCAGGATCTGGCCATTCAAGTAAGCGAAAAATGTGAAAGTATGAGCTAGATGATGGCAAATACCAGGCCTTACCCTGACATAACTGGCGTTATGCTCTAAAATATTAATCGCAACCTGGTTAAATTGACTGTTTCGGTGTGGTACCACCTTACTACGTGATCCAAACCAGAAAAAGCCCAGGATATGACCATCAAGTTGGCGAAAAATGCGAAAGTGTGAGGCAGATGATTGCAAAAACCACAACTAACCCACACAACACCGGCGTTCTCCTCTGAAATATTAATCGGAAGCAGGTGTATTTGCCTGCTTCAGTGTGGTACCACATTACTACGTGATCCAAATCAGAAAAAGCCCAGGAGCTGGTCTACAGGAATGCGAAAGATGCGAAAGTATGAGGCAGATGATTGCAAATACCAGACGCAACCCAGACATAAGCGGTGTCATCCTCTAAAATATTGATCGAATACAGGTTGAATTGACTATTTCAGTGTGGCAGCACATTAATACGTGAAACTAACCAGAAAAAAAACCAGGCTCTGGCCATTCAAGTATGCGAAAGGTGCGAAAGTATGAGCTAGATGATGGCAAATACTAGACCTAACCCAGACATAACCGGCGTTATCCTCTAAAATACTAATCGGAACCAGGTTTAGTTGACTGTTACAGAGTGGTAAGACATTACTACGTGATCCAAAACAGAAAAAGCCCAGGATCTGGCTATTCAAGTATGCGAAAAATGCGAAAGTATGAGCTAGATGATGGCAAATACCAGACCTAACCCAGGCACAACCGTCGATCTCCTCTAAAATATTAATCGGAACCAGGATTTATTGACTGTTTCACTGTGGTACCACATAAATACGTGATCCTAAAGAGAAAAATACCCAGGATCTGGCCATTCAAGTAAGCGAAAAATGCGAAAGTATGAGCTAGATGATGGCAAATACCAGACCTAACCCAGACATAACCGGCGTTATCCTCTAAAATATTAATCGGAACAAGGTTTAGTTGACTGTTTCGGTGTCGTGCCACATTACTACGTGATACTCACCAGAAAAAGCCCAGGATCTGGCCATTCAAGTATGAGAAAAATGCGAAAGTATGTGCTTGATGATTGCAAAAACCACAACTAACCCAGAAAAAACCGGCGTTCTCCACTAAAATATTAATCGGAAGCAGGTTTATTTGACTGCTTCAGCGTGGTACCACATTACTACGTGATCCAAATCAGAATAAGCCCAGGATCTGGCCAACAAGTATGCGAAAAATGCGAAGGAATGAGGCAGATGATTGCAAATACCAGAACCAACCCAGACATAACCGGCGTTATCTTCTAAAATATTAATCGGAACCAGGTTTTATTGACTATTTCAGTGTGATACCACATTAATACGTGATCCAAACCAGAACAAAACCCAGGATCTGGCCATTCAAGTATGCGAAAAATGCGAAAGTATGAGCTAGATGATGGCAAATACCAGAGCTAACCCTGACATAACCGGCGTTATGCTCTAGAATATTAATCGCAACCTGGTTTCATTGACTGTTTCGGTGTAGTACCACTTTACTACGTGATCCAAACCAGAAAAAGCCCAGGATCTGACCAACAAGTAGGCGAAAAATGCGAAGGAATGGGGCAGATGATTGCAAATACCAGAACTAACCCAGACATAACCGTTGTTATCTTCTAAAATATTAATCGGAACCAGGTTTTATTGACTATTTCAGTGTGATACCACATTAATACGAGATCCCAACTAAAACAAAACCCAGGATCAGGCCATTCAAGTAAGCGAAAAATGCGAAAGTATGAGCTCGATGATGGCAAATACCAGAGCTAACCCTGACATAACCGGCGTTATGCTCTAAAATATTAATCGCAACCTGGTTTCATTGACTCTTTCGGTGTAGTACCACTTTACTACGTGATCCAAACCAGAAAAAGCCCAGGATCTGACCAACAAGTAGGCGAAAAATGCGAAGGAATGGGGCAGATGATTGCAAATACCAGAACTAACCCAGACATAACCGGCGTTATCTTCTAAAATATTAATCGGAACCAGGTTTTATTGACTATTTCAGTGTGATACCACATTAATACGTGATCTTAACGAGAACAAAACCCAGGATCTGGCCATTCAAGTATGCGAAAAATCCGAAAGTATGAGCAAGATGATTGCAAAAACCCCACCTACCCAAGACGTAACAGGCGATATCCTCGAAAATATTAATCGGAACCAGGTTTAATTGACTGTTTCACTGTGATACCACATAAATACGTGATCATAAAGAGAAAAAAACCCAGGATCTGGCCATTCAAGTAAGCGAAAAATGTGAAAGTATGAGCTAGATGATGGCAAATACCAGGCCTTACCCTGACATAACTGGCGTTATGCTCTAAAATATTAATCGCAACCTGGTTTAATTGACTGTTTCGGTGTGGTACCACTTTACTACGTGATCCAAACCAGAAAAAGCCCAGGATATGACCATCAAGTAGGCGAAAAATGCGAAAGTGTGAGGCAGATGATTGCAAAAACCACAACTAACCCAGACATCACCGGCGTTCTCCTCTGAAATATTAATCGGAAGCAGGTGTATTTGCCTGCTTCAGTGTGGTACCACATTACTACGTGATCCAAATCAGAAAAAGCCCAGGAGCTGGTCTACAGGAATGCGAAAGATGCGAAAGTATGAGGCAGATGATTGCAAATACCAGACGCAACCCAGACATAACCGGTGTCATCCTCTAAAATATTGATCGAATACAGGTTGAATTGACTATTTCAGTGTGGCAGAACATTAATACGTGAAACTAACCAGAAAAAAAACCAGGCTCTGGCCATTCAAGTATGCGAAAGGTGCGAAAGTATGAGCTAGATGATGGCAAATACTAGACCTAACCCAGACATAACCGGCGTTATCCTCTAAAATATTAATCGGAACAAGGTTTAGTTGACTGTTTCGGTGTCGTGCCACATTACTACGTGATACTCACCAGAAAAAGCCCAGGATCTGGCCATTCAAGTATGAGAAAAATGCGAAAGTATGTGCTTGATGATTGCAAAAACCACAACTAACCCAGAAAAAACCGGCGTTCTCCACTAAAATATTAATCGGAAGCAGGTTTATTTGACTGCTTCAGCGTGGTACCACATTACTACGTGATCCAAATCAGAATAAGCCCAGGATCTGGCCAACAAGTATGCGAAAAATGCGAAGGAATGAGGCAGATGATTGCAAATACCAGAACCAACCCAGACATAACCGGCGTTATCTTCTAAAATATTAATCGGAACCAGGTTTTATTGACTATTTCAGTGTGATACCACATTAATACGTGATCCAAACCAGAACAAAACCCAGGATCTGGCCATTCAAGTATGCGAAAAATGCGAAAGTATGAGCTAGATGATGGCAAATACCAGAGCTAACCCTGACATAACCGGCGTTATGCTCTAGAATATTAATCGCAACCTGGTTTCATTGACTGTTTCGGTGTAGTACCACTTTACTACGTGATCCAAACCAGAAAAAGCCCAGGATCTGACCAACAAGTAGGCGAAAAATGCGAAGGAATGGGGCAGATGATTGCAAATACCAGAACTAACCCAGACATAACCGTTGTTATCTTCTAAAATATTAATCGGAACCAGGTTTTATTGACTATTTCAGTGTGATACCACATTAATACGAGATCCCAACTAAAACAAAACCCAGGATCAGGCCATTCAAGTAAGCGAAAAATGCGAAAGTATGAGCTCGATGATGGCAAATACCAGAGCTAACCCTGACATAACCGGCGTTATGCTCTAAAATATTAATCGCAACCTGGTTTCATTGACTCTTTCGGTGTAGTACCACTTTACTACGTGATCCAAACCAGAAAAAGCCCAGGATCTGACCAACAAGTAGGCGAAAAATGCGAAGGAATGGGGCAGATGATTGCAAATACCAGAACTAACCCAGACATAACCGGCGTTATCTTCTAAAATATTAATCGGAACCAGGTTTTATTGACTATTTCAGTGTGATACCACATTAATACGTGATCTTAACGAGAACAAAACCCAGGATCTGGCCATTCAAGTATGCGAAAAATCCGAAAGTATGAGCTAGATGATGGCAAATACCAGGCCTTACCCTGACATAACTGGCGTTATGCTCAAAAATATTAATCGCAACCTGGTTTAATTGACTGTTTCGGTGTGGTACCACTTTACTACGTGATCCAAACCAGAAAAAGCCCAGGATATGACCATCAAGTAGGCGAAAAATGCGAAAGTGTGAGGCAGATGATTGCAAAAACCACAACTAACCCAGACATCACCGGCGTTCTCCTCTGAAATATTAATCGGAAGCAGGTGTATTTGCCTGCTTCAGTGTGGTACCACATTACTACGTGATCCAAATCAGAAAAAGCCCAGGAGCTGGTCTACAGGAATGCGAAAGATGCGAAAGTATGAGGCAGATGATTGCAAATACCAGACGCAACCCAGACATAACCGGTGTCATCCTCTAAAATATTGATCGAATACAGGTTGAATTGACTATTTCAGTGTGGCAGAACATTAATACGTGAAACTAACCAGAAAAAAAACCAGGCTCTGGCCATTCAAGTATGCGAAAGGTGCGAAAGTATGAGCTAGATGATGGCAAATACTAGACCTAACCCAGACATAACCGGCGTTATCCTCTAAAATATTAATCGGAACAAGGTTTAGTTGACTGTTTCGGTGTCGTGCCACATTACTACGTGATACTCACCAGAAAAAGCCCAGGATCTGGCCATTCAAGTATGAGAAAAATGCGAAAGTATGTGCTTGATGATTGCAAAAACCACAACTAACCCAGAAAAAACCGGCGTTCTCCACTAAAATATTAATCGGAAGCAGGTTTATTTGACTGCTTCAGCGTGGTACCACATTACTACGTGATCCAAATCAGAATAAGCCCAGGATCTGGCCAACAAGTATGCGAAAAATGCGAAGGAATGAGGCAGATGATTGCAAATACCAGAACCAACCCAGACATAACCGGCGTTATCTTCTAAAATATTAATCGGAACCAGGTTTTATTGACTATTTCAGTGTGATACCACATTAATACGTGATCCAAACCAGAACAAAACCCAGGATCTGGCCATTCAAGTATGCGAAAAATGCGAAAGTATGAGCTAGATGATGGCAAATACCAGAGCTAACCCTGACATAACCGGCGTTATGCTCTAGAATATTAATCGCAACCTGGTTTCATTGACTGTTTCGGTGTAGTACCACTTTACTACGTGATCCAAACCAGAAAAAGCCCAGGATCTGACCAACAAGTAGGCGAAAAATGCGAAGGAATGGGGCAGATGATTGCAAATACCAGAACTAACCCAGACATAACCGTTGTTATCTTCTAAAATATTAATCGGAACCAGGTTTTATTGACTATTTCAGTGTGATACCACATTAATACGAGATCCCAACTAAAACAAAACCCAGGATCAGGCCATTCAAGTAAGCGAAAAATGCGAAAGTATGAGCTCGATGATGGCAAATACCAGAGCTAACCCTGACATAACCGGCGTTATGCTCTAAAATATTAATCGCAACCTGGTTTCATTGACTCTTTCGGTGTAGTACCACTTTACTACGTGATCCAAACCAGAAAAAGCCCAGGATCTGACCAACAAGTAGGCGAAAAATGCGAAGGAATGGGGCAGATGATTGCAAATACCAGAACTAACCCAGACATAACCGGCGTTATCTTCTAAAATATTAATCGGAACCAGGTTTTATTGACTATTTCAGTGTGATACCACATTAATACGTGATCTTAACGAGAACAAAACCCAGGATCTGGCCATTCAAGTATGCGAAAAATCCGAAAGTATGAGCAAGATGATTGCAAAAACCCCACCTACCCAAGACGTAACAGGCGATATCCTCGAAAATATTAATCGGAACCAGGTTTAATTGACTGTTTCACTGTGGTACCACATAAATACGTGATCATAAAGAGAAAAAAACCCAGGATCTGGCCATTCAAGTAAGCGAAAAATGTGAAAGTATGAGCTAGATGATGGCAAATACCAGGCCTTACCCTGACATAACTGGCGTTATGCTCTAAAATATTAATCGCAACCTGGTTTAATTGACTGTTTCGGTGTGGTACCACTTTACTACGTGATCCAAACCAGAAAAAGCCCAGGATATGACCATCAAGTAGGCGAAAAATGCGAAAGTGTGAGGCAGATGATTGCAAAAACCACAACTAACCCAGACATCACCGGCGTTCTCCTCTGAAATATTAATCGGAAGCAGGTGTATTTGCCTGCTTCAGTGTGGTACCACATTACTACGTGATCCAAATCAGAAAAAGCCCAGGAGCTGGTCTACAGGAATGCGAAAGATGCGAAAGTATGAGGCAGATGATTGCAAATACCAGACGCAACCCAGACATAACCGGTGTCATCCTCTAAAATATTGATCGAATACAGGTTGAATTGACTATTTCAGTGTGGCAGAACATTAATACGTGAAACTAACCAGAAAAAAAACCAGGCTCTGGCCATTCAAGTATGCGAAAGGTGCGAAAGTATGAGCTAGATGATGGCAAATACTAGACCTAACCCAGACATAACCGGCGTTATCCTCTAAAATACTAATCGGAACCAGGTTTAGTTGACTGTTACAGGGTGGTAAGACATTACTACGTGATCCAAAACAGAAAAAGCCCAGGATCTGGCTATTCAAGTATGCGAAATATGCGAAAGTATGACCTAGATGATGGCAAATACCAGACCTAACCCAGGCATAACCGTCGATCTCCTCTAAAATATTAATCGGAACCAGGATTTATTGACTGTTTCACTGTGGTACCACATAAATGCGTGATCCTAAAGAGAAAAAAACCCAGGATCTGGCCATTCAAGTAAGCGAAAAATGCGAAAGTATGAGCTAGATGATGGCAAATACCAGACCTAACCCTGACATGACCGGCGTTATCCTCTAAAATATTAATCGGAACCAGGTTTAGTTGACTGTTACAGTGTGGTAAGACATTACTACGTGATCCAAAACAGAAAAAGCCCAGGATCTGGCAATTCAAGTATGCGAAAAATGCGAAAGTATGAGCTAGATGATTGCAAATACCAGAACTAACCCAGACATAATCGGCGTTAACCTCTAAAATATTGATCGAATCCAAGTGGAATTGACTATTTCTGTGTGGCACCACATTAATACGTGATCCTCACCAGAAAAAAACCCAGGATCTGACCGTCAAGAATGCGAAATATCGAAAGTATTAGCCAGATGATTGTGAATACCAGACCTAACACAGACGTAACCGGCGTTTTCCTCTAAAATATTAATTGGAACCAGGTTTAATTGACTGTATCACTGTGGTACCACATTACTACGTGACACTAACCAGAAAAAAACCCAAGATCAGGCCATTCAAGTATGCGAAAGATGCGAAAGTATGAGCTAGATGATGGCAAATACCAGACCTAACCCAGATATAACCGGCGTTATCCTCTAAAATATTAATCGGAACCAGGTTTAGTTGACTGTTTCGGTGTCGTGCCACATTACTACGTGATACTCTCCAGAAAAAGCCCAGGATCTGGCCATTCAAGTATGAGAAAAATGCGAAAGTATGTGCTAGATGATTGTAAAAACCACAACTAACCCAGAAAAAACCGGCGTTCTCCTCTAAAATATTAATCGGAAGCAGGTTTATTTGACTGCTTCTGCGTGGTACCACATTACTACGTGATCCAAATCAGAAAAAGCCCAGGATCTGGCCAACAAGTATGCGAAAAATGCGAAGGAATGAGGCAGATGATTGCAAATACCAGAACCAACCCAGACATAACCGGCGTTATCTTCTAAAATATTAATCGGAACCAGGTTTTCTTGACTATTTCAGTGTGATACCACATTAATACGTGATCTAAACCAGAACAAAACCCAGGATCTGGCCACTCAAGTAAGCGAAAAATGTGAAAGTATGAGCTAGATGATGGCAAATACCAGGCCTTACCCTGACATAACCGGCGCTATGCTCTAAAATATTAATCGCAACCTGTTTTAATTGACTGTTTCGGTGTGGTACCACTTTACTACGTGATCCAAGCCAGAAAAAGCCCAGGATGTGAGCAATAAGTATGCGAAAAATGCGAAAGTATGAGGCAGATGATTGCAAATACCAGAACTAACCCAGACATAACCGGTGTTACCCTCTAAGATATTGATCGAATCCAGGTGGAATTGTCTATTTCTCTGTGGCACCACATTAATACGTGATCCTAACCAGAAAAAACCCAATTTCTGGCCAACAACAATGCGAAAAATGAGAAAGTATGAGCTAGATGATGCCAAAAACCAGACCTAACCCAGGCATAACCAGCGTTCCCCTCTAAAATATTAGTCGGAACCAGATTTTATTGATTATTTCAGTGTGGTACCACATTAATACCTGATCCTTACCAGAACAAAACACAGGGTCTGGCCAACAAGTATGCGAAAAATGCGAAAGTATGAGGCAGATAATTGCAAATACCAGACGTAACCCAGGCACAACCGGTGTTATCCTCTAAAATATTGATCGAATCTAGGTGGAATTGACTATTTCTGTGTAGCACCACTTTAATTCGTGATCGTGACCAGAAAAAAACCCAGGATCTGACCAACCAGTAAGCGAAAAATACGAAAGTAGGAGCCAGATGATTGCAAATACCAGAACTGACCCAGACATAACCGGAGTTATCTTCTAAAATATTAATCGGAACCAGGTTTTATTGACTATTTCAGTGTGGTACCACATTAATACGTGATCCTAACCAGAACAAAACCCAGGATCTGGCCATCCAAGTATGCGAAAGATACGAATGTATGAGCCAGATGATTGCAAATACCAGCACTCTCCCAGACATAACCGGCGTTATCCTCTAAAATATTAATCGGCAGCAGGTGTATTTGATTGCTCCAGTGTGGTACCACATTACTACGTGATCCAAATCAGAAAAAGCGCAGGAGCTGGTCTACAGGAATGCGAACGATGCGAAAGTATGAGGCAGATGATTGCAAATACCAGACGCAACCCAGCCATAACCGGTGTCATCCTCTAAAATATAGATCGAATACGAGGTTGAATTGACTATTTCAGTGTGGCACCACATTAATACGTGATACTAACCAGAAAAAAACCCAGGATCTGGCCATTGGAGTACGCGAAAAATGCGAAAGTATGAGCTAGATGATGGCAAATACCAGACCCAACCCAGGCATAACCGTCGTTCTCCTCTAAAATATTAATCGGAACCAGGATTTAGTAATTATATTTCAGTGTGGTACCACATTAATACGTGATCCCAACCAGAACAAAACCCAGGATCTGGCCAACAAGTATGCGAAAAATGCGAAAGTATCAGCCAGATGATTGCAAATACCAGAACTAACCCAGACATAATCGGCGTTATCCTCGAAAATATTAATCCGAACCAGGTTTAATTGACTGTCTCACTGTAGTACCACATAAATACGTGATCCTGAAGAGAAAAAATCCCTGGATCTGGCCATTCAAGTAAGCGAAAAATGCGAAAGTATGAGCTAGATGATGGCAAATACCAGACCTAACCCAGACATAACCGGCGTTATCTTCTAAAATATTAATCGGACCCAGGTTTTATTGACTATTTCAGTGTGGTACCACATTAATACGTGATCCTAACCAGAACAAAACCCAGGATCTGGCCATTCAAAGTATGCGATAAATACGGAAGTATGTTCCAGGTGATTGCAAATTCCAGGACTCTTCCAGACATAACCGGCGTTATCCCCTAAAATATTGATCCAATCCAGGTTGAATTGATTACTTCTGTGTGGCACCACATTCATACGTGATCCTAACCAAAAAAAAACCCAGCATCTGGCCAACAAGTTGCGAAAAATGCGAAAAAATGTGCCAGATGAATGCGAATACCAGACGTAACCCAGACACAACCGATGTTATCCTCTAAAATATTGATCGAGTCCAAGTGGAATTGACTATTTCTGTGTGGCACCACATTAATACGTGATCCTCACCAGAAAAAAACCCAGGATCTGACCGACAAGAATGCGAAAAATGGAAAGTATTAGCCAGATGATTGCGAATACCAGACCTAACACAGACGTAACCGGCGTTCTCCTCTAAAATATTAATTGGAACCAGGTTTAATTGACTGTATCACTGTGGTACCACATTACTACGTGAAACTAACCAGAAAAAAACCCAGGATCTGGCCATTCACGTATGCGAAAGATGCGAAAGTATGAGCTAGATGATGGCAAATACCAGACCTAACCCAGACATAACCGGCGTTATCCTCTAAAATATTAATCGGAACCAGGTTTAGTTGACTGTTACAGTGTGGTAAGACATTACTACGTGATCCAAAACAGAAAAAGCCCAGGATCTGGCTATTCAAGTATGAGAAAAATGCGAAAGTATGAGCTAGATGATTGCAAATACCAGAACTAACCCAGACATAACCGGCGTTATCCTCTAAAGTACTAATCGGAACCAGGTTTAGTTGACTGTTACAGGGTGGTAAGACATTAATACGTGATCCTAACCGGAACAAAACCCAGGATCTGGCCATTCAAGTATGCGAAAAATGCGAAAGTATGTGCTAGATGATTGCAAAAACCACAACTAACCCAGAAAAAACCGGCGTTCTCCTCTAAAATGTTAATCGGAAGCAGGTTTATTTGACTGCTTCAGTGTGGTACCACATTACTACGTGATCCAAATCAGAAAAGGCCCAGGATCTGGCCAACAAGTATGCGAAAAATGCGAAGGAATGAGGCAGATGATTGCAAATACCAGAACCAACACAGACATAACCGGCGTTATCTTCTAAAATATTAATCGGAACCAGGTTTTATTGACTATTTCAGTGTGATACCACATTAATACGTGATCCCAACCAGAACAAAACCCAGGATCTGGCCATTCAAGTATGCGAAAAATGCGAAAGTATGAGCTAGATGATGGCAAATACCAGAGCTAACCCTGACATATCCGGCGTTATGCTCTAAAATATTAATCGCAACCTGGTTTCATTGACTGTTTCGGTGTAGTACCACTTTTCTACGTGATCCAAACCAGAAAAAGCCCAGGTTCAGACCAACAAGTAGGCGAAAAATGCGAAGGAATGGGGCAGATGATTGCAAATACCAGAACTAACCCAGACATAACCGGCGTTATCTTCAAAAATATTAATCGGAACCACGTTTTATTGACTATTTCGATGTGATACCACATTAATACGTGATCCTAACGAGAACAAAACCCAGGATCTGGCCATTCAAGTAAGCGAAAAATGTGAAAGTATGAGCTAGATGATGGCAAATACCAGGCCTTACCCTGACATAACCGGCGCTATGCTCTAAAATATTAATCGCAACCTGGTTTAATTGACTGTTTCGGTGTGGTACCACTTTACTACGTGATCCAAGCCAGAAAAAGCCTAGGATGTGACCAATAAGTAGGCGAAAAATGCGAAAGTATGAGGCAGATGATTGCAAATACCAGAACTAACCCAGACATAACCGCTGTTACCCTCTAAGATATTGATCGAATCCAGGTGGAATTGTCTATCTCTCTGTGGCACCACATTAATACGTGATTCTAACCAGAAAAAACCCAAGTTCTGGCCAACAACAATGCGAAAAATGAGAAAGTATGAGCTAGATGATGCCAAAAACCAGACCTAACCCAGACATAACCAGCGTTCCCCTCTAAAATATTAGTCGGAACCAGATTTTATTGATTATTTCAGTGTGGTACCACATTAATACCTGATCCTCACCAGAACAAAACCCAGGGTCTGGCCAACCAGTAAGCGAAAAATACGAAAGTATGAGCCAGATGATTGCAAATACCAGGACTCTCCCAGACATAACCGGCGTTATCCTCTAAAATATTAATCGGAAGCAGGTGTATTTGACTGTTCCAGTGTGGTACCACATTACTACGTGATCCAAAACAGAGAAAGCGCATGAGCTGGTCTACAGGAATGCGAACGATGCGATAGTATGAGGCAGATGATTGCATATACCAGACGCAACCCAGCCATAACCGGTGTCATCCTCTAAAATATAGATCGAATACAGGTTGAATTGACCATTTCAGTGTGGCACCACATTAATACGTGATACTAACCAGAAAAAACCCAGGATCTGGCCATTGCAGTATGCGCAAAATGCGAAAGTATGTGCTAGATGATTGCATAAACCACAACTAACCCTGACATAACCGGCGTTGTGCTCTAAAATATTAATCGGAACCAGGTTTTACTGACTATTTCAGTGTGGTACCACATTAATACGTGATCCTAACCAGAGCAAAACCCAGGATCTGGCCATTCAAGTATGCGAAAAATACGGAAGTATGAGCCAGATGATTACAAATACCAGGACTCTCCCAGACATAACCGGCGTTATCCTCTAAAATATAAATCGGAATCAGGTTCAGTTGACTGTTTCGGTGTCGTGCCACATTACTACGTGATCCTCACCAGAAAAAGCCCAGGATCTGGCCATTCAAGTATGAGAAAAATGCGAAAGTATGAGGCAGATGATTGCAAATACCAGGACTAACCCAGACATAACCGGCGTTATCCACTGAAATATTAATCGGAACCAGGTTTAATTGACTGCTTCAGTGTGGTACCACATTAATACGTGATCCTAGCCGGAACTAAACCCAGGATCTGGCCATTCAAGTATGCGAAAAATGCGAAAGTATGTTCTAGATGATTGCAAAAACCACAACAAACCCAGACAAAACCGGCGTTCTCCTCTAAAATATTAATCGGAAGCAGGTTTATTTGACTGCTTCAGTGTGGTACCTCATTACTACGTGATTCAAATCAGAAAAAGCCCAGGATCTGGCCAACAAGTATGCGAAAAATGCGAAGGAATGAAGCAGATGATTGCAAATACCAGAACTAACCCAGACATAACCGGCGTTATCTTCTAAAATATTAATCGGAACCATGTTTTATTGACTATTTCAGTGTGATACCACATTAATACGTGATCCTAACGAGAACAAAACCCAGGATCTGGCCATTCAAGTATGCGAAAAATACGAAAGTTTGAGCAAGATGATTGCAAAAACCTCACCTAACCAAGACATAACCGGCGTTATCCTCGAAGATATTAATCGGAACCAGGTTTAATTGACCGTTTCGCTGTGGTACCACATAAATACGTGATCCTAAAGAGAAAAAAACCCAGGATCTGGCCATTGAAGTAAGCGAAAAATGCGAAAGTATGAGCGAGATGATGGCAAATACCAGACCTAACCCTGACATAACCGGCGTTATGCTCTAAAATATTAATCGCAACCTGGTTTAATTGACTGTTTCGGTGAGGTACCACTTTACTACGTGATCCAAACCAGAAAAAGCCCAGGATCTGACCAACAAGTAGGCGAAAAATGCGAAGGAATGGGGCAGGTGATTGCAAATACCAGAACTAACCCAGACATAACCGGCGTTCTCTTCTAAAATATTAATCGGAACCAGGTTTTATTGACTATTTCAGTGTGATACCACATTAATACCTGATCCAAACGAGAACAAAACCCAGGATCTGGCCATTCAAGTATGCGAAAAATATGAAAGTATGAGCTAGATGATTGCAAAAATCACAACTAACCAAGACATAACCGGCGTAATCCACTAAAATATTAATCGGAACCTGGTTTAATTGACTGTTTCGGTGTGGTACCACTTTACTACGTGATCCAAGCCAGAAAAAGCCTAGGATGTGACCAATAAGTAGGCGAAAAATGCGAAAGTATGAGGCAGATGATTGCAAATACCAGAACTAACCCAGACATAACCGCTGTTACCCTCTAAGATATTGATCGAATCCAGGTGGAATTGTCTATCTCTCTGTGGCACCACATTAATACGTGATTCTAACCAGAAAAAACCCAAGTTCTGGCCAACAACAATGCGAAAAATGAGAAAGTATGAGCTAGATGATGCCAAAAACCAGACCTAACCCAGACATAACCAGCGTTCCCCTCTAAAATATTAGTCGGAACCAGATTTTATTGATTATTTCAGTGTGGTACCACATTAATACCTGATCCTCACCAGAACAAAACCCAGGGTCTGGCCAACCAGTAAGCGAAAAATACGAAAGTATGAGCCAGATGATTGCAAATACCAGGACTCTCCCAGACATAACCGGCGTTATCCTCTAAAATATTAATCGGAAGCAGGTGTATTTGACTGTTCCAGTGTGGTACCACATTACTACGTGATCCAAAACAGAGAAAGCGCATGAGCTGGTCTACAGGAATGCGAACGATGCGATAGTATGAGGCAGATGATTGCATATACCAGACGCAACCCAGCCATAACCGGTGTCATCCTCTAAAATATAGATCGAATACAGGTTGAATTGACCATTTCAGTGTGGCACCACATTAATACGTGATACTAACCAGAAAAAACCCAGGATCTGGCCATTGCAGTATGCGCAAAATGCGAAAGTATGTGCTAGATGATTGCATAAACCACAACTAACCCTGACATAACCGGCGTTGTGCTCTAAAATATTAATCGGAACCAGGTTTTACTGACTATTTCAGTGTGGTACCACATTAATACGTGATCCTAACCAGAGCAAAACCCAGGATCTGGCCATTCAAGTATGCGAAAAATACGGAAGTATGAGCCAGATGATTACAAATACCAGGACTCTCCCAGACATAACCGGCGTTATCCTCTAAAATATAAATCGGAATCAGGTTCAGTTGACTGTTTCGGTGTCGTGCCACATTACTACGTGATCCTCACCAGAAAAAGCCCAGGATCTGGCCATTCAAGTATGAGAAAAATGCGAAAGTATGAGGCAGATGATTGCAAATACCAGGACTAACCCAGACATAACCGGCGTTATCCACTGAAATATTAATCGGAACCAGGTTTAATTGACTGCTTCAGTGTGGTACCACATTAATACGTGATCCTAGCCGGAACTAAACCCAGGATCTGGCCATTCAAGTATGCGAAAAATGCGAAAGTATGTTCTAGATGATTGCAAAAACCACAACAAACCCAGACAAAACCGGCGTTCTCCTCTAAAATATTAATCGGAAGCAGGTTTATTTGACTGCTTCAGTGTGGTACCTCATTACTACGTGATTCAAATCAGAAAAAGCCCAGGATCTGGCCAACAAGTATGCGAAAAATGCGAAGGAATGAAGCAGATGATTGCAAATACCAGAACTAACCCAGACATAACCGGCGTTATCTTCTAAAATATTAATCGGAACCATGTTTTATTGACTATTTCAGTGTGATACCACATTAATACGTGATCCTAACGAGAACAAAACCCAGGATCTGGCCATTCAAGTATGCGAAAAATACGAAAGTTTGAGCAAGATGATTGCAAAAACCTCACCTAACCAAGACATAACCGGCGTTATCCTCGAAGATATTAATCGGAACCAGGTTTAATTGACCGTTTCGCTGTGGTACCACATAAATACGTGATCCTAAAGAGAAAAAAACCCAGGATCTGGCCATTGAAGTAAGCGAAAAATGCGAAAGTATGAGCGAGATGATGGCAAATACCAGACCTAACCCTGACATAACCGGCGTTATGCTCTAAAATATTAATCGCAACCTGGTTTAATTGACTGTTTCGGTGAGGTACCACTTTACTACGTGATCCAAACCAGAAAAAGCCCAGGATCTGACCAACAAGTAGGCGAAAAATGCGAAGGAATGGGGCAGGTGATTGCAAATACCAGAACTAACCCAGACATAACCGGCGTTCTCTTCTAAAATATTAATCGGAACCAGGTTTTATTGACTATTTCAGCGTGATACCACATTAATACCTGATCCAAACGAGAACAAAACCCAGGATCTGGCCATTCAAGTATGCGAAAAATATGAAAGTATGAGCTAGATGATTGCAAAAATCACAACTAACCAAGACATAACCGGCGTAATCCACTAAAATATTAATCGGAACCAGGTTTAATTGACTGTTTCACTGTGGTACCACATAAATACGTGATCCTAAAGAGAAAAAAACCCAGGATCTGGCCATTCAAGTAAGCGAAAAATGCGAAAGTATGAGCTAGATGATGGCAAATACCAGACCTAACCCTGACATAACCGGCGTTATGCTCTAAAATATTAATGGCAACCTTGTTTAATTGACTGTTTCGGTATAGTACCACTTTACTACGTGATCCAAACCAGAAAAAGCCCAGGATCTGACCAACGAGTAGGCGAAAAATGCGAAGGAATGGGGCAGATGATTGCAAATACCAGAACTAACCCAGACATAACCGGCGTTATCTTCTAAAATATTAATCGGAACCAGGTTTTATTGACTATTTCAGTGTGATACCACATAAATACGTGATCCTAAAGAGAAAAAAACCCAGGCTCTGGCCATTCAAGTAAGCGAAATATGTGAAATTATGAGCTAGATGATGGCAAATACCAGGCGTTACCCTGACATAACCGGCGTTATGCTCTAAAATATTAATCGCAACCTGGTTTAATTGACTGTTTCGGTGAGGTACCACTTTACTACGTGATCCAAACCAGAAAAAGCCCAGGATATGACCAACAAGTAGGCGAAAAATGCGAAAGTGTGAGGCAGATGATTGCAAAAACCACAACTAACCCAGACAAAACCGGCGTTCTCCTCTGAAATATTAATCGGAAGCAGGTGTATTTGCCTGCTTCAGTGTGGTACCACATTACTACGTGATCCAAATCAGAAAAAGCCCAGGAGCTGTTCTACAGGAATGCGAAAGATGCGAAAGTATGAGGCAGATGATTGCAAATACCAGACGCAACCCAGACATAACCGGGGTCATCCTCTAAAATATTGATCGAATACAGGTTGAATTGACTATTTCAGTGTGGCAGCACATTAATACGTTAAACTAACCAGAAAAAAACCCAGGATTTGGCCATTCAAGTATGAGAAAGGTGCGAAAGTATAAGCTAGATGATGGCAAATACTAGACCTAACCCAGACATAACCGGCGTTATCCTCTAAAATACTAATCGGAACCAGGTTTAGTTGACTGTTACAGGGTGGTAAGACATTACTACGTGATCCAAAACAGAAAAAGCCCAGGATCTGGCTATTCAAGTATGCGAAAAATGCGAAAGTATGAGCTAGATGATGGCAAATACCACAACTAACCCAGACATAACCGGCGTTATGCTCTAAAATATTAATCGGAACCAGGTTTTATTGACTATTTCAGTGTGATACCACATTAATACGTGATCCTAACCAGAACAAAACCCAGGATCAGGCCATTCAAGTATGCGAAAAATACGAAAGAATGAGCTAGATGATTGCAAAAACCACAACTAACCCAGACATAACCGGCGTTATCCACTAAAATATTAATCGGAACCAGGTTTAATTGACTGTTTCACTGTGGTACCACATAAATACGTGATCCGAAAAAGAAAAAAACCCAGGATCTGGCCATTCAAGTAAGCGAAAAATGCGAAAGTATGAGCTAGATGATGGCAAATACCAGAGCTAACCCTGACATAACCGGCGTTATGCTCTAAAATATTAATCGCAACCTGGTTTAATTGACTGTTTCGGTGTAGTACCACTTTACTACGTGATCCAAACCAGAAAAAGCCCAGGATCTGACCAACAAGTAGGCGAAAAATGCGAAGGAATGGGGCAGATGATTGCAAATACCAGAACTAACCCAGACATAACCGGCGTTATCTTCTAAAATATTAATCGGAACCAGGTTTTATTGACTATTTCAGTGTGATACCACATTAATAAGTGATGCTAACCAGAACAAAACCCAGGATGTGGCCATTCAAGTCTGCGAAAAATGCGAAAGTATGTGCTAGATGATTGCAAAAACCACAACTAACCCAGACATAACCGGCGTTATCCTCCAAAGTATTAATCGCAACCGGGTTTAATTGACTGTTTCGGGGTGGTACCGCATTACTACGTGATCCAAACCAGAAAAAGGCGAGGATCTGGCCGACAAGTATGCGAAACATGCGAAAGTACGAGCCAGATGAGGGCAAATACGAGACCAAACCCAGACGTAACCGGCGGTATCCTCTAAAATATTAATCGCAACCAGGTTCAATTGACTGTTTCGTTGTGGAACCACATTACTACGGGTTCCAAACCAGAAAATACCCAGGATTTGGCCAAAAAGTATGCGAAAAACGCGAAAGTACGAGCAAGATTGGGGCAAATCCCAGACCAAAACGAAACATAGCCGGCGTTATCCTCTAAAATATTAATCGCAACCAGGTTTAATTGACTGTTTCGGTGTGGAAACACATTACCACGGGATACAAGCCAGAAAAAAACCCAGGATCTGGCCGACAAGTATGCGAAAATTGCGAAAGTACGAGCCAGATGATTGCAAATACCAGAACAAACCCAGCCATAAACAGCGTTATCCTCTGAAATATTAATCGGAACCTGGTTTAATTGACTTATTCAGTGTGGTACCACATTACTACGTGGTCCAAGCCAGGAAAAGGCCAGGATGTGGCCAACAAGTATTGGAAAATTGCGAAAGTACGAGCCAGATGAGGGCAAATACCAGACCTAACCCAGACATAACCGGCGTTATCCTCTAAAATATTAAGCGCAAACAGGTTTACTTGACTGTTTCGGTGTGGTACCGCATTACTACGTGATCCAAACCCGGGAAAGGCGAGGATCTGACCAACAAGTAGGCGAAAAATGCGAAGGAATGGGGCAGGTGATTGCAAATACCAGAACTAACCCAGACATAATCGGCGTTCTCTTCTAAAATATTAATCGGAACCAGGTTTTATTGACTATTTCAGTGTGATACCACATTAATACGTGATCCAAACGAGAACAAAACCCAGGATCTGGCCATTCAAGTATGCGAAAAATATGAAAGTATGAGCCAGATGATTGCAAAAACCACAACTAACCAAGACATAACCGGCGTTATCCTCTAAAATATTAATCGGAACCAGGTTTAATTGACTGTTTCACTGTGGTACCACATAAATACGTGAACCTATAGAGAAAAAAACCCAGGATCTGGCCATTCAAGTAAGCGAAAAATGCGAAAGTATGAGCTAGATGATGGCAAATACCAGGCGTTACCCTGACATAACCGGCGTTATGCTCTAAAATATTAATCGCAACCTGGTTTAATTGACTGTTTCGGTGAGGTACCACTTTACAACGTGATCCAAATCAGAAAAATCCCAGGATATGACCAACAAGTAGGCGAAAAATGCGAAAGTGTGAGGCAGATGATTGCAAAAACCACAACTAACCCAGACAAAACCGGCGTTCTCCTCTGAAATATTAATCGGAAGCAGGTTTAATTGACTGCTTCAGTGTGGTACCACATTAATACGTGATCCTAACCGGAACAAAACCCAGGATCTGACCAACAAGTAGGCGAAAAATGCGAAGGAATGGGGCAGATGATTGCAAATACCAGAACTAACCCAGACGTAACCGGCGTTATCTTCTAAAATATTAATCGGAACCAGGTTTTATTGACTATTTCAGTGTGATACCACATTAATACGTGATCCAAACGAGAACAAAACCCAGGATCTGGCCATTCAAGTATGCGAAAAATGCGAAAGTATGTGCTACATGATTGCAAAAACCACAACTATCCCAGACATAACCGTCGATCTCCTCTAAAATATTAATCGGAACCAGGTTTAATTGACTCTTTCACTGTGGTACCACATAAATACGTGATCCTACAGAGAAAAGACCCAGGATCTGGCCATTCAAGTAAGCGAAAAATGCGAAAGTATGAGCTACATGATGGCAAATACCAGGCGTTACCCTGACATAACCGGCGTTATACTCTAAAATATTATTCGCAACCTGGTTTAATTGACTGTTTCGGTGCGTTACCACTTTACAACGTGATCCAAACCAGAAAAAGCCCAGGATATGACCAAGAAGTAGGCGAAAAATGCGAAGGAATGGGGCAGATGATTGCAAATACCAGAACTAACCCAGACATAACAGGCGTCATCTTCAAAAATATTAATCGGAAGCAGGTTTAATTGACTGCTTCAGTGTGATACCACATTAATACGTGATCCTAACCGGAAGAAAACCCAGGATCTGGCCATTCAAGTATGCGAAAAATGCGAAAGTATGTGCTAGATGATTGCAAAAACCACAACTAACCCAGACATAACCGGCGTTATCCACTAAAATATTAATCGGAACCAGGTTTAATTGACTGTTTCACTGTGGTCCCACATAAATACGTGAACCTAAAGAGAAAAAAACCCAGGATCTGGCCATTCAAGTAAGCGAAAAATGCGAAAGTATGAGCTAGATGATGGCAAATACCAGAGCTAACCCTGACATAACCGGCGTTATGCTCTAAAATATTAATCGCAACCTGGTTTAATTGACTGTTTCGGTGTAGCACCACTTTACTACGTGATCCAAACCAGAAAAAGCCCAGGATCTGACCAACAAGTAGGCGAAAAATGCGAAGGAATGGGGCAGATGATTGCAAATACCAGAACTAACCCAGACGTAACCGGCGTTATCTTCTAAAATATTAATCGGAACCATGTTTTATTGACTATTTCAGTGTGATACCACATTAATACGTGATCCAAACGAGAACAAAACCCAGGATCTGGCCATTCAAGTATGCGAAAAATACGAAAGTTTGAGCAAGATGATTGCAAAAACCTCACCTAACCAAGACATAACCGGCGTTATCCTCGAAAATATTAATCGGAACCAGGTTTAATTGACCGTTTCGCTGTGGTACCACATAAATACGTGATCCTAAAGAGAAAAAAACCCAGGATCTGGCCATTGAAGTAAGCGAAAAATGCGAAAGTATGAGCGAGATGATGGCAAATACCAGACCTAACCCTGACATAACCGGCGTTATGCTCTAAAATATTAATCGCAACCTGGTTTAATTGACTGCTTCGGTGAGGTACCACTTTACTACGTGATCCAAACCAGAAAAAGCCCAGGATCTGACCAACAAGTAGGCGAAAAATGCGAAGGAATGGGGCAGGTGATTGCAAATACCAGAACTAACCCAGACATAACCGGCGTTCTCTTCTAAAATATTAATCGGAACCAGGTTTTATTGACTATTTCAGTGTGATACCACATTAATACCTGATCCAAACGAGAACAAAACCCAGGATCTGGCCATTCAAGTATGCGAAAAATATGAAAGTATGAGCTAGATGATTGCAAAAATCACAACTAACCAAGACATAACCGGCGTAATCCACTAAAATATTAATCGGAACCAGGTTTAATTGACTGTTTCACTGTGGTACCACATAAATACGTGATCCTAAAGAGAAAAAAACCCAGGATCTGGCCATTCAAGTAAGCGAAAAATGCGAAAGTATGAGCTAGATGATGGCAAATACCAGACCTAACCCTGACATAACCGGCGTTATGCTCTAAAATATTAATGGCAACCTTGTTTAATTGACTGTTTCGGTATAGTACCACTTTACTACGTGATCCAAACCAGAAAAAGCCCAGGATCTGACCAACGAGTAGGCGAAAAATGCGAAGGAATGGGGCAGATGATTGCAAATACCAGAACTAACCCAGACATAACCGGCGTTATCTTCTAAAATATTAATCGGAACCAGGTTTTATTGACTATTTCAGTGTGATACCACATAAATACGTGATCCTAAAGAGAAAAAAACCCAGGCTCTGGCCATTCAAGTAAGCGAAATATGTGAAATTATGAGCTAGATGATGGCAAATACCAGGCGTTACCCTGACATAACCGGCGTTATGCTCTAAAATATTAATCGCAACCTGGTTTAATTGACTGTTTCGGTGAGGTACCACTTTACTACGTGATCCAAACCAGAAAAAGCCCAGGATATGACCAACAAGTAGGCGAAAAATGCGAAAGTGTGAGGCAGATGATTGCAAAAACCACAACTAACCCAGACAAAACCGGCGTTCTCCTCTGAAATATTAATCGGAAGCAGGTGTATTTGCCTGCTTCAGTGTGGTACCACATTACTACGTGATCCAAATCAGAAAAAGCCCAGGAGCTGTTCTACAGGAATGCGAAAGATGCGAAAGTATGAGGCAGATGATTGCAAATACCAGACGCAACCCAGACATAACCGGTGTCATCCTCTAAAATATTGATCGAATACAGGTTGAATTGACTATTTCAGTGTGGCAGCACATTAATACGTTAAACTAACCAGAAAAAAACCCAGGATTTGGCCATTCAAGTATGAGAAAGGTGCGAAAGTATGAGCTAGATGATGGCAAATACCAGACCTAACCCAGACATAACCGGCGTTATCCTCTAAAATACTAATCGGAACCAGGTTTAGTTGACTGTTACAGGGTGGTAAGACATTACTACGTGATCCAAAACAGAAAATGCCCAGGATCTGGCTATTCAAGTATGCGAAAAATGCGAAAGTATGAGCTAGATGATGGCAAATACCAGACCTATCCCAGACACAACTGTCGATCTCCTCTAAAATATTAATCGGAACCAGTATTTATTGACTGTTTCACTGTGGTACCACATAAATACGTGATCCTAAAGAGAGAAAAACCCAGGCTCTGGCCATTCAAGTAAGCGAAATATGTGAAAGTATGAGCTAGATGATGGCAAATACCACAACTAACCCAGACATAACCGGCGTTATGCTCTAAAATATTAATCGCAACCTGGTTTAATTGACTGTTTCGGTGAGGTACCACTTTACTACGTGATCCAAACCAGAAAAATCCCAGGATATGACCAACAAGTAGGCGAAAAATGCGAAAGTGTGAGGCAGATGATTGCAAAAACCACAACTAACCCAGACAAAACCGGCGTTCTCCTCTAAAATATGAATCGGAAGCAGGTTTATTTGACTGCTTCAGTGTGGTACCTCATTACTACGTGATTCAAATCAGAAAAAGCCCAGGATCTGGCCAACAAGTATGCGAAAAATGAGAAGGAATGAAGCAGATGATTGCAAATACCAGAACTAACCCAGACATAACCGGCGATATCTTCTAAAATATTAATCGGAACCAGGTTTTATTGACTATTTCAGTGTGATACCACATTAATACGTGATCCTAACCAGAACAAAACCCAGGATCAGGCCATTCAAGTATGCGAAAAATACGAAAGAATGAGCTAGATGATTGCAAAAACCACAACTAACTCAGACATAACCGGCGTTATCCACTAAAATATTAATCGGAACCAGGTTTAATTGACTGTTTCACTGTGGTACCACATAAATACGTGATCCGAAAAAGAAAAAAACCCAGGATCTGGCCATTCAAGTAAGCGAAAAATGCGAAAGTATGAGCTAGATGATGGCAAATACCAGAGCTAACCCTGACATAACCGGCGTTATGCTCTAAAATATTAATCGCAACCTGGTTTAATTGACTGTTTCGGTGTAGTACCACTTTACTACGTGATCCAAACCAGAAAAAGCCCAGGATCTGACCAACAAGTAGGCGAAAAATGCGAAGGAATGGGGCAGATGATTGCAAATACCAGAACTAACCCAGACATAACCGGCGTTATCCTCTAAAGTATTAGTCGCAACCGGGTTTAATTGACTGTTTCGGGGTGGTACCGCATTACTACGTGATCCAAACCAGAAAAAGGCGAGGATCTGGCCAACAAGTATGCGAAACATGCGAAAGTACCAGCCAGATGAGGGCAAATACGAGACCAAACCCAGACGTAACCGGCGGTATCCTCTAAAATATTAATCGCAACCAGGTTCAATTGACTGTTTCGTTGTGGAACCACATTACTACGGGTTCCAAACCAGAAAATACCCAGGATTTGGCCAAAAAGTATGCGAAAAACGCGAAAGTACGAGCAAGATGAGGGCAAATCCCAGACCAAAACGAAACATAGCCGGCGTTATCCTCTAAAATATTAATCGCAACCAGGTTTAATTGACTGTTTCGGTGTGGAAACACATTACCACGGGATACAAGCCAGAAAAAAACCCAGGATCTGGCCGACAAGTATGCAAAAATTGCGAAAGTACGAGCCAGATGATAGCAAATACCAGAACATACCCAGCCATAAACAGCGTTATCCTCTGAAATATTAATCGGAACCTGGTTTAATTGACTTATTCAGTGTGGTACCACATTACTACGTGGTCCAAGCCAGGAAAAGGCCAGGATGTGGCCAACAAGTATTGGAAAATTGCGAAAGTACGAGCCAGATGAGGGCAAATACCAGACCTAACCCAGACATAACCGGCGTTATCCTCTAAAATATTAAGCGCAAACAGGTTTACTTGACTGTTTCGGTGTGGTACCGCATTACTACGTGATCCAAACCAGGGAAAGGCGAGGATCTGACCAACAAGTAGGCGAAAAATGCGAAGGAATGGGGCAGGTGATTGCAAATACCAGAACTAACCCAGACATAATCGGCGTTCTCTTCTAAAATATTAATCGGAACCAGGTTTTATTGACTATTTCAGTGTGATACCACATTAATACGTGATCCAAACGAGAACAAAACCCAGGATCTGGCCATTCAAGTATGCGAAAAATATGAAAGTATGAGCCAGATGATTGCAAAAACCACAACTAACCAAGACATAACCGGCGTTATCCTCTAAAATATTAATCGGAACCAGGTTTAATTGACTGTTTCACTGTGGTACCACATAAATACGTGAACCTAAAGAGAAAAAAACCCAGGATCTGGCCATTCAAGTAAGCGAAAAATGCGAAAGTATGAGCTAGATGATGGCAAATACCAGGCGTTACCCTGACATAACCGGCGTTATGCTCTAAAATATTAATCGCAACCTGGTTTGATTGACTGTTTCGGTGAGGTACCACTTTACAACGTGATCCAAATCAGAAAAATCCCAGGATATGACCAACAAGTAGGCGAAAAATGCGAAAGTGTGAGGCAGATGATTGCAAAAACCACAACTAACCCAGACAAAACCGGCGTTCTCCTCTGAAATATTAATCGGAAGCAGGTTTAATTGACTGCTTCAGTGTGGTACCACATTAATACGTGATCCTAACCGGAACAAAACCCAGGATCTGACCAACAAGTAGGCGAAAAATGCGAAGGAATGGGGCAGATGATTGCAAATACCAGAACTAACCCAGACGTAACCGGCGTTATCCACTAAAATATTAATCGGAACCAGGTTTAATTGACTGTTTCACTGTGGTCCCACATAAATACGTGAACCTAAAGAGAAAAAAACCCAGGATCTGGCCATTCAAGTAAGCGAAAAATGCGAAAGTATGAGCTAGATGATGGCAAATACCAGAGCTAACCCTGACATAACCGGCGTTATGCTCTAAAATATTAATCGCAACCTGGTTTAATTGACTGTTTCGGTGTAGTACCACTTTACTACGTGATCCAAACCAGAAAAAGCCCAGGATCTGACCAACAAGTAGGCGAAAAATGCGAAGGAATGGGGCAGATGATTGCAAATACCAGAACTAACCCAGACGTAACCGGCGTTATCTTCTAAAATATTAATCGGAACCAGGTTTTATTGACTATTTCAGTGTGATACCACATTAATACGTGATCCAAACGAGAACAAAACCCAGGATCTGGCCATTCAAGTATGCGAAAAATACGAAAGTATGAGCAAGATGGTGGCAAAAACCTCACCTAACCAAGACATAACCGCCGTTATCCTCGAAAATATTAATCAGAACCAGGTTTAATTGACTGTTTCACTGTGGTACCACATAAATACGTGATCCTAAAGAGAAAAAAACCCAGGATCTGGCCATTCAAGTAAGCGAAATATGTGAAAGTCTGAGCTAGATGATGGCAAATACCAGGCCTTACCCTGACATAACCGGCGTTATGCTCTAAAATATTAATCGCAACCTGGGTTAATTGACTGTTTCGGTGTGGTACCACTTTACTACGTGATCCAAACCAGAAAAAGCCCAGGATATGACCAACAAGTAGGCGAAAAATGCGAAAGTGTGAGCTAGATGATGGCAAATACCAGACCTAACCCTGACATAACCGGCGTTATGCTCTAAAATATTAATCGGAACCTGATTTTATTGATTATTTCAGTGTGGTACCACATTAATACCTGATCCTCACCAGAACAAAACCCAGGGTCTGGCCAACAGGTATGCGAAAAATGCGAAAGTATGAGCCAGATGATTGCAAATACCAGAACTAACCCAGACATAACCGGCGTTATCTTCTAAAATATTAATCGGAACCAGGTTTTATTGACTATTTCAGTGCGGTACCACATTAATACGTGATCCTAAGCAGAACAAAACCCAGGATCTGGCCATTCAAGTATGCGAAAAATACGAATGTATGAGCCAGATGATTGCAAATACCAGGACTCTCCCAGACATAACCGGCGTTATCCTCTAAAATATTAATCGGAAGCAGGTGTATTACTGCTTCAGTGTGGTACCACATTACTACGTGATCCAAATCAGAAAAAACCCAGGAGCTGGTCTACAGGAATGCGAAAGTATGAGGCAGATGATGCCAAATAATAGACGCAATCCAGCCATAACCGGTGTCATCCTCTAAAATATTGATCGAATACAGGTTGAATTGACTATTACAGTGTGGCACCACATTAATACGTGATACTAACCAGAAAAAAACCCAGGATCTGGCCATTGGAGTATGCGAAAAATGCGAAAGTATGAGCTAGATGATGGCAAATACCAGACCTAACCCAGGCATAACCGTCGTTCTCCTCTAAAATATTAATCGGCACCAGGATTTTGTAATTATATTTCAGTGTGGTACCACATTAATACGTGAAACTAACCCGAATAAAACCCAGGATCTGGCCATTCAAGTATGCGAAAGATGCGAAAGTATGAGCTAGATGATGGCAAATACCAGACCTAACCCAGGCATAACCGTCGATCTCCTCTAAAATATTAATCGGAACCAGAATTTATTGATTATATTTCAGTGTGGTACCACATTAATACGTGATCCTAACCAGAACAAAACCCAGGATCTGGCCAACAAGTATGCGAAAAATGCGAAAGTATAAGGCAGATGATTGCAAATACCAGACGTAACCCAGACACAACCGGCGTTATTCTTGAAAATATTAATCGGAACCAGGCTTAATTGACTGCTTCGCTGTGGTACCATATAAATACGTGATCCTAATCAGAACAAAACCGAGGATATGGCCAACAAGTATCCGAAAAATGCGAAAGTATAAGGCAGATGATTGCAAATACCAGACGTAACCCAGACACAAACGGCGTTATTCTCGAAAATATTAATCGGAACCAGGCTTAATTGACTGCTTCGCTGTGGTACCACATAAATACGTGATCCTAATCAGAACAAAACCTAGGATATGGCCATTCAAGTATGCAAAAAGCGCGAAAGTATGAGCCATATGATTGCAAATACCAGAACTAACCCAGACATAATCGGCGTTATCCTCGAAAATGTTAATCCGAACCAGGTTTAATTGACTGTTTCACTGTGGTACCACATTACTACGTGATCCAAATCTGAAAAAGCCCAGGATCTGGCCAACAAGTATGCGAAAAATGAGAAAGTATGAGCTAGATGATGCCAAAAAGCAGACCTTACCCAGGCATAACCGGCGTTCCCCCCTAAAATATTAATCGGAACCAGGTTTTATTGATTATTTCAGTGTGGTACCACATTACTACGTGATCCAAACCCGAAATAGCCCTGGATCTGGCCAACAAGTATGCGAAAAACGCGAGTGTATGAGCCAGATGATTGCAAATACCAGAACTAACAGAGACATAACCGGCGTTATCCTCTAAAATATTAATCGCAACCAGGTTTAATTGACTGTTTCGGTGTGGACCCACGCTACTACGGGTTCCAATCCAGAAAAACCCAGGATTTGGCCAACAAGTATTGGAAAAATGCGAAAGTACGAGCCAGATGAGGGCAAATACCAGACCAAACCGAGACATAAACAGGGTTATCCTCTAAAATATTAATCGTAACCAGGTTTAATTGACTGTTTCGGTGTGGTACCACATTACTACGGGATCCAAGCCAGAAAAAGGCGAGGCTCTGGCCAACAAGTATTGGAAAAATGCGAAAGTACGAGCCAGATGAGGGCAAATACCAGACCTAACCCAGACATAACCGGCGTTATCCTCTAAAATATTAATCGCAACAAGGTTTAATTGACTGTTTCGGTGTGGTACCGCAATACTACGTGATCCAAACCAGAGAAAGCCCTGGATCTGGCCAACAAGTATTGGAAAAATGCGAAAGTACGAGCCAGATGAGGGCAAATACCAGACCTAACCCAGACATAACCGGCGTTATCCTCTAAAATATTAATCGCAACCGGGTTTAATTGACTGTTTCGGTGTGGTACCGCATTACTACGTGATCCAAACCAGGAAAAGTCCAGGATCTGGCCTACAAGTATGCGAAAAACGCGAAAGTACGAGCAAGATGAGGGCAAATCTCAGACCTAACCGAGACATAACCGGCGTTATCCTCTAAAGTATTAATCGCAACCGGGTTTAATTGACTGTTCCGGGGTGGTACCGCATTACTACGTGATCCAAACCAGAAAAAGGCGAGGATCTGACCAACAAGTATGTGAAAAATGCGAAAGTACGAGCCAGATGTGGGGAAATACGACACCTAACCCAGACGTAACCGGCGGTATCCTCTAAAATATTAATCGCAACCGGGTTTAATTGACTGTTCCGGGGTGGTACCGCATTACTACGTGATCCAAACCAGAAAAAGGCGAGGATCTGGCCAAAAAGTATGCGAAAAACGCGAAAGTACGAGCAAGATGAGGGCAAATCCCAGACCAAAACGAAACATAACCGGCGTTATCCTCTAAAATATTAATCGCAACCAGGTTTAATTGACTGTTTCGGTGTGGTACCACATTACTACGGGATCCAAGCCAGAAAAAGGCGAGGCTCTGGCCAACAAGTATTGGAAAAATGCGAAAGTACGAGCCTGATGAGGGCAAATACCAGACCTAACCCAGACATAACCGGCGTTATCCTCTAAAATATTAAGCGCAAACAGGTTTAATTGACTGTTTCGGTGTGGTACCGCATTACTACGGGTTCCAATCCAGAAAAACCCAGGATTTGGCCAACAAGTATGCGAAAAACGCGAAAGTACGAGCAAGATGAGGGCAAATCCCAGACCAAAACGAAACATAACCGGCGTTATCCTCTAAAATATTAATCGCAACCAGGTTTAATTGACTGTTTCGGTGTGGAACCGCATTACTACGTGATCCAAACCAGAAAAAGGCCAGGAATTGGCCAACAAGTATTGGAAAAATGCGAAAGTACGAGCCAGATAAGGGCAAATACCAGACCTAACCGAGACATAAACAGGGTTATCCTCTAAAATATTAATCGTAACCAGGTTTGATTGACAGTTTCGGTGTGGTACCACATTACTACGGGATACAAGCCAGAAAAAACGCAGGTACTGGCCAACAAGTACGCGAAAAATGCGAAAGTAAGAGCCAGATGAGGGCAAATACGAGACCTAACCCAGACATAACCGGCGTTATCCTCTAAAATATTAATCGCAACCAGGTTTAATTGACTGTTTCGGTGTGGAGCCACATTACTACGGGAACCAAACCAGAAAAAACCCAGGATCTGGCCAACAAGTATTGGAAAAATGCGAAAGTACGAGCCAGATGAGGGCAAATACCAGACCTAACCGAGACATAACCGGCGGTTTCTCCTAAAATATTAATCGCAACCAGGTTTGATTGACTGTTTCGGTGTGGTACCACATTACTGCGGGATCCAAGCCAGAAAAAACGCAGGTACTGGCCAACAAGTACGCGAAAAATGCGAATGTAAGAGCCAGATGAGGGCAAATACGAGACCTAACCCAGACATAACCGACGTTATCCTCCAAAATATTAATTGCAAACCAGGTTTAATTGGCTGTTTCGGTGTGAAACCACATTACGACGGGATCCAAACCACAAAAAACCCAAGATCTGGACTACTAGTATGCGAAAAATGCGAAAGTACAAGCCAGATGAGGGCAAATACCAGACCTTACCGAGACATAACCGGCGTTATCCTCTAAAATATTAATCGCAACCAGGTGTAATTGACTGCTTCGGTGTGGAACCACATTACTACGGGATCCAAGCAAGAAAAAAACCAGGATCTGGCCAACATGTTTGCGAAAAATGCGAAGGTACGAGCCAGATGAGGGCAAATCCCAGACTTAACCGAGACATAACGGCGTTATCCTCTAAAATATTAATCGCAACCAGGTGTAATTGACTGCTTCGGCGTGATACCGCATTACTGCGTGATCCAAACCAGAAAAAGGCCAGGATCTGGCCAACAAGTATGCGAAAAACGCGAAAGTACGAGCCAGATGGGGGCAATTACCAGACCTAACCCAGACATAACCGGCGTTATCCTCTATAATATTTATCGCAACCAGGTGTAATTGACTGCTTCGGTGTGGGACCACATTACTACGTGATCCATGCCAGAAAAAACCCAGGATCTGACCAACAAGAATGCGAAAATTGCGAAAGTATGAGCCAGATGATTGGAAATACCAGAACTAACCCAGACATAACCAGCGCTATCCTCTAAAATATTAATCGCAACCAGGTTTGATTGACAGTTTCGGTGTGGTACCGCATTACTACGTGATCCAAACCAGAAAAAAACCAGGATCTGGCCAACATGTTTGCGAAAAATGCGAAGGTACGAGCAAGATGAGGGCAAATCCCAGACCTAACCGAGACATAACCGGCGTTATCCTCTAAAATATTAATCACTACCAGGTGTAATTGACTGTTTCGGTTTGGAGTCACATTACTACGGGTTCCATACCAGAAAAAACACAGGATCTGGCCAACAAGTATGCGAAATCGCGAAAGTATGAGCCAGATGATTGCAAATGAACTAACGCAGCCATAACCAGCGTTATCCTCTAAATTACTAATCGGAACCAGCTTTTATTGACTGTTTCAGTGTGGTACCACATTAGTACGTGATCCAAACCAGAAAAAAAGCCCAGGATCTGGCCAACAAGTATGCGAAAAATGCGAAAGTACGAGCCAGATGAAGGCAAATACCAGACCTAACCGAAACATAACCGGCGTTTTCTTCTAAAATATTAATCGCAACCAGGTTTGATTGACTGTTTCGGTGTGGTACCACATTACTACGGGCCCAAGCCAGAAAAAACGCGGGTACTGGCCAACAAGTACGCGAAAAATGCGAATGTAAGAGCCAGATGAGGGCAAATACGAGACCTAACCCAGACATAACCGACTTTATCCTCCAAAATATTAATTGCAAACCAGGTTTAATTGGCTGTTTCAGTGTGGTACCACATTACTACCTGATCCAAACCAGAAAAAACCCAGGATCTGTTCAACAAGTATGTGAAGAATGCGAAAGTATGAGTCTGATGAGGGCAAATCCCAGGCCTAACCTAGACCTAACATGCGTTATCCTGTAAATTATTCATCTAAACCAGATTTGATGGACTGTTTCAGTGTGGTACCACATTAGCTCGTGATCCAAACCAGAAAAAGCCAAGGATCTGTTCAACAAGTATGAGAAAAACGCGAAAAGATGACCCTGATGAGGGCAAATCCCAGACCTACCCCAGACCTAACTTGCGTCAACCTATAAAATATTGATCGAAACCAGGTTTCATTGACTGTTTCAGTGTGGTACCACATTACTACGTAATTCAATCCAGAAATAGCCCAGGATCTAGCCATGAAGTATGAGAAATATGCGAAAGTATGAGCCTGATGAGGGCAAATCCTAGACCTATCCCAGACCTAACATGCGTTATCCTCTAAAATATTTATGAAGACCAGGTTTAATTGAATGTCTCGGTGTGGTTCCACATTACTACGTGATCCAAACCAGAAAAAAAACCCAGGATCTGTTCAACAATTATGCAAAGTATGCGAAAGTATGAGTCTGATGAGGGCAGATCCCAGACAAATCCCAGACCTAACTTGCGTTATCCAATAAAATATTGATCGAGACCAGGATTAATCGACTGTTTCAGTGTGGTACCACATAACTACGTGATCCAATCCAGAAAAAGCCCAGGATCTGGCCAACAAGTATGAGCAATATGCGAAAGTATGAGCCAGATGAGGGCAAATCATAGACCTAACCCAGACCTAACATGCATTATCATCTAAAATATTGATCGAAACCAGGTTTAATCGACTGTTTCAGTGTGGTACCACATTACTACGTGATCCAAACCAGAAAAAAACCCAGGATCTGTTCAACAAGTATGTGAAGTATGCGAAAGTATGAGTCTGATGAGGGCAAATCCCAGGGCTAACCTAGACATAACATGCGGTATCCTCTAAAATATTGATCGAAACCAGGTTTAATGGACTGTTTCAGTGTGGTACCACATTACAACGTGATCCAATCCAGAAATAGCCCAGGATCTAGCCATGATGTAATAGAAGTATGCGAAAGTATGAGCCTGATGAGGGCAAATCCTAGACCTTACCCAGACCTGACATGCGTTATCCTCTAAAATATTTATCAAGACCAGGTTTAATTGAATGTTTCAGTGTGGTACCACATTACTACCTGATCCAAACCAGAAAAAACCCAGGATCCGTTCAACAAGTATGTGAAGAACGCGAAAGTATGAGTCTGATGAGGGCAAATCCCAGACCTATCCCAGACCTAACATGCGTTATCCTCAAAAATATTGATCGAAACCAGGTTTAATTGACTGTTTCAGTGTGGTACCACATTACTACGTAATTCAATCCAGAAATAGCCCAGGATCTAGCCATGAAGTATGAGAAATATGCGAAAGTATGAGCCTCACGAGGGCAAATCCTAGACCTAACCCAGACCTAACATGCGTTATCCTCTAAAATATTTATCAAGACCAGGTTTAATTGAATGTTTCGGTGTGGTACCACATTAATACGTGATCCAAACCAGAAAAAAACCCAGGATCTGTTCAACAAGTACGTGAAGAATGCGAATGTATGAGTCTGATGAGGGCAAATCCCAGACCTATCCCAGACCTAACATGCGTTATCCTCAAAAATATTGATCGAAACCAGGTTTAATCGACTGTTTCAGTGTGGTACCACATTACTACGTGATCCAAACCAGAAAAAAACCCAGGATCTATTCAACAAGTATGTGAAGTATGCGAAAGTATGAGTCTGATGAGGGCAAATCCCAGGGCTAACCTAGACATAACATGCGGTATCCTCTAAAATATTGATCGAAACCAGGTTTAATGGACTGTTTCAGTGTGGTACCACTTTACTACGTGATCCAAACCAGAAAAAACCCAGGATCTATTCAACAAGTATGTGAAGTATGCAAAAGTATGAGTCTGATGAGGGCAAATCCCAGACCTATCCCACACCTAACATGCGTTATCATCTAAAATATTAATCGAAACCTGGTTTAATCGACTGTTTCAGTGTGGTACCACATTACTACGTGATCCAAACCAGAAAAAACCCAGGATCTATTCAACAAGTATGTGAAGTATGCAAAAGTATGAGTCTGATGAGGGCAAATCCCAGACCTATCCCAGACCAAACATGCGTTATCCTATAAAATATTTATCGAAACCAGGTTTAATGGACTGTTTCAGTGTGGTACCACTTTACTACGTGATCCAAACCAGAAAAAACCCAGGATCTATTCAACAAGTATGTGAAGTATGCAAAAGTATGAGTCTGATGAGGGCAAATCCCAGACCTATCCCACACCTAACATGCGTTATCATCTAAAATATTAATCGAAACCTGGTTTAATCGACTGTTTCAGTGTGGTACCACATTACTAGCTGATCCAAACCAGAAATAACCCAGGAACTGTACAACTGGTATGTGAAGTATGCGAAAGTATGACCCTGATGAGGGCAAATCCCAGACTTATCCCAGACCTAACATGCGATATCGTCTAAAATATTGATCGAAACCAGGTTTAATCGACTGTTTCAGTGTGGTACCACATTACTACGTGATCCAAACCAGAAAAAGCCCAGGATCTAGCCATGAAGTGTGAGAAATATGCGAAAGTAAGAGCCTGACGAGGGCGAATCCCAGACCTATCCCAGACCTAACATGCGTTATCCTCTCAAATATTGGCCGTATCCAGGTTTAATTAACTGCTTCAGTGTGGTACCACGTTACTACGTGATCCAATCCAGAAAAATCCAAGGATCTGGCCAACAAGTTTGAGAAATATGCGAAAGTACGAGCGTGATGAGTGAAAATCCCAGGCCTTACCTAGACCTAACATGCGTTACCCTCAAAAATATTGATCGAAACCAGGTTTAATCGACTGTTTCAGTGTGGTACCACATTACTACGTGATCCAGTCCAGAAAAAACCCAGGATCTATTCAACAAGTATGTGAAGTATGCAAAAGTATGAGTCTGATGAGGGCGAATCCCAGACCTATCCCAGACCTAACATGCGTTATCCTCTAAAATATTGATCGAAACCAGGTTTAATGGACTGTTTCAGTGTGGTACCACTTTACTACGTGATCCAAACCAGAAAAAGCCAGGGATCTGTTCCACAAGTATGTGAAGAATGCGATAGTATGAGTCTGATGAGGGCAAATCCCAGGCCTAACCTAGACTTAACATGCGATATCATCTAAAATATTCATCGAAACCTGGTTTAATCGACTCTTTCAGTGTGGTACCACATTACTAGCTGATCCAAACCAGAAACAACCCAGGAACTGTACAACTAGTATGTGAAGTATGCGAAAGTATGACCCTGATGAGGGCAAATCCCAGACCTATCCCAGACCTAGCATGAGTTATCCTCTAAAATATTGATCGAAACCAGGCTTAATGGACTGTTTCAGTGTGGTACCACGTTACTACGTGATCCAGACCAGTGAAAGCCCAGGATCTGGCCAAAGGGATGTGAGAAATGCGAAGGTATGAGCCTGATGAGGGGCAGATCCCACACCTATCCCAGACCTAACTTGCGTTATCCTATAAAATATTGATCGAGACCAGGATTAATCGACTGTTTCAGTGTGGCACCACATTACTACGTGATCCAAACCAGAAAAAAACCCAGGATCTGTTCAACAAGTATGTGAAGTATGCGAAAGTATGAGTCTGATGAGGGCAAATCCCAGACCTATGCCAGACCTAACATGCGTTATCCTCTAAAATATTTATCAAGACCAGGTTTAATTGACTGTTTTAGTGTGGTTCCACTTTACTAGGTGATCCAAACCAGAAAAAGCCCAGGATCTGTTCAACAAGTATGTGAAAAACGCGAAACTATGAGCCTGATGAGGGCAAATTCCAGACCTATGCCAGACCTAACATGCGTTATCCTCTAAAATATTTATCAAGACCAGGTTTAATTGAACGTTTCAGTGTGCTACCACATTTCTACGTGATCCAAACCAGGGAAAAACCCAGGATCCGTTCAACAAGAATGTGAAGAATGCGAAAGTATGAGTCTGATGAATGAAAATCCCAGGCCTAACCTAGACCTAACATGCGTTACCCTCGAAAATATTGATCGAAACCAGGTTAAATCGACTGTTTCAGTGTGGTACCACATTACTACGTGATCCAAACCAGATAAAACCCAGGATCTATTCAACAAGTATGTGAAGTATGCGTAAGTATGAGTCTGATGAGGGCAAATCCCAGACCTATCCCAGACCTAACATGCGTTATCCTATAAAATATTTATCGAAACCAGGTTTAATGGACTGTTTCAGTGTGGTACCACATTACTACGTGATCCAAACCAGAAAAAGCCAGGGATCTGTTCAACAAGTATGTGAGGAATGTGATAGTATGATTCTGATGGGGGCAAATCCCAGGCCTAACCTAGACTTAACATGCGTTATCATCTAAAATATTGATCGAAACCTGGTTTAATCGACTGTTTCAGTGTGGTACCACATTACTAGCTGATCCAAACCAGAAATAACCCAGGAACTGTACAACTGGTATGTGAAGTATGCGAAAGTATGACCCTGATGAGGGCAAATCCCAGACTTATCCCAGACCTAACATGCGATATCGTCTAAAATATGGATCGAAACCAGGTTTAATCGACTGTTTCAGTGTGGTACCACATTACTGCGTGATCCAAACCAGAAAAAGCCCAGGATCTAGCCATGAAGTGTGAGAAATATGCGAAAGTAAGAGCCTGACGAGGGCAAATACTAGACATAACCCAGACCTAACATGCGTTATCCTCTCAAATATTGGCCGTATCCAGGTTTAATTAACTGCTTCAGTGTGGTACCACGTTACTACGTGATCCAATCCAGAAAAATCCAAGGATCTGGCCAACAAGTATGTGAAAAATACGAAAGTATGACCCTGATGAGGGCAAATCCTAGACCTATCCCAGACCTAACATGCGTTATCCTCAAAACTATTGATCGAAACCAGGTTTAATCGACTGTTTCAGTGTGGTACCACATTACTACGTGATCCAAACCAGAAAAAAACCCAGGATCTGTTCAACAAGTATGTGAAGTATGCGAAAATATGAGTCTGATGAGGGCAAATCCCAGGCCTAACCTAGACCTAACATGCGGTATCCTCTAAAATATTGATCGAAACCAGGTTTAGTGGACTGTTTCAGTGTGGTACCACATTACTGCGTGATCCAAACCGGAAAAGCCCAGGATCTGTTCAACAAGTATGTGAAAAATACGAAAGTACGAGCCTGATGAGTGCAAATCCCAGACCAATCCCAGACCTAACTTGCGTTCCTCTAAAATATTGATCGAAATTAGGTTTAATTGACTGTTTCAGTATGGTACTACATTACTACGTGATCCAATCCAGAGAAAGCCCAGGATCTAGCCATGAAGTATGTGAAATATGCGAAAGTATGAGCCTCACGAGGGCAAATCCTAGACCTAACCCAGACCTAACATGCGTTATCCTCATAAATATTGATCGAAACCAGGTTTAATCGACTGTATCAGTGTGGTACCACATTACTATGTGATCCAAACCAGAAAAAACCCAGGATCTGGCCAATAAGTATGAGAAATATGCGAAAGTATGAGCCTGATGAGGGCAAATCGTAGACCTAACCTAGACCTAACATGCGTTATCCTCAAAAATATTTATCAAGACCAGGTTTAATTGAATGTTTCAGTGTGGTACCACATTACTACGTGATCCAAACCAGAAAAAACCCAGGATCCGTTCAACAAGTATGTGAAGTATGCGAAAGTATGAGTCTGATGAGGGCAAATCCCAGACCTATCCCAGACCTAACATGCGTTATCCTCAAAAATATTGATCGAAGCCAGGTTTAACCGACTGTTTCAGTGTGGTACCACATTACTACGTGATCCAAACCAGAAAAAAACCCAGGATCTGTTCAACAAGTATGTGAAGTATGCGAAAGTATGAGTCTGATGAGGGCAAATCCCAGGCCTAACCTAGACATAACATGCGGTATCCTCTAAAATATTGATCAAAACCAGGTTTAGTGGACTGTTTCAGTGTAGTACCACATTACTGCGTGATCCGAACCGGAAAAGCCCAGGATCTGTTCAACAAGTATGTGAAAAATACGAAAGCATGACCCTGATGATGGCAAATCCTAGACCTGACCCAGACCTAACATGCGTTATCCTCTATAATATTTATCAAGGCCAGGTTTAATTGAATGTTTCAGTGTGGTACCACATTACTTCGTGATCCAAACCAGAAAAAAACCCAGGATCTGTTCAACAAGTATGTGAAGTATGCGAAAGTATGAGTCTGATGAGGGCAGATCCCTGGCAAATCCCAGACCTAACGTGCGTTATCCAATAAAATATTGATCGACACCAGGATTAATCGACTGTTTCAGTGTCGTACCACATAACTACGTGATCTAATCCAGAAAAAGCCCAGGATCTGGCCAACAAGTATGAGAAATATGCGAAAGTATGAGCCAGATGAGGGCAAATCCTAGACCTAACCCAGACCTAACATGCATTATCATCTAAAATATTGATCGAAACCAGGTTTAATCGACTGTTTCAGTGTGGTACCACATTACTACCTGATCCAAACCAGAAATAACCCGGGAACTGTTCAACTAGTATCTGAAGTACGCGAAAGTATGAGACTGATGAGTGAAACTCCCAGTCCTAACCTAGACCTAACATGCGTTATTCTCTAAAATATTGATCGTGACCAGGTTTAATCGACTGTTTCAGTGTGGTACGACATTACTACCTGATCCAAATCAGAAATAACCCAGGATCTGTCCAACAAGTGTGTGAAAAACGCGAAAGTACGAGCCTGATGATGGCAAATCCCAGACCTATCCCAGACCCAACTTGCGTCATCCTATAAAATATTGATCGAAACAAGGTTTAATTGACTGTTTCAGTGTGGTACCATTTTGCTACGTTATCCAAAGCAGAAAAAACCATTGATCAGGACAACATGTATGTTAAAACTGCGAAAGTATGACCCTGATGGGGGCAAATCCCATAAATAACCTAGACCTAACATGTGTTATCCTCTAAAATAGTAATTGAAACCAGGTTTAATGGTCTGCTTCAGTGTGGTATCACATTACTACGTGATCGAAACCCGAAAAAACCCAGAATCTGGCCATCAAGTATGATAAATATGCGAAAGTACGAGCCAGATGAGAGCAAATCCCAGACCTAACCTAGACCTAACATGCGTTATTCTCTAGAATATTGATCGAAACCAGGTTTAATGGACAGTTTCAGTGTGGTACCACATTACAACGTGATCCAAACCAGAAAAAGCCCAGGATATGTTCAACAAGTATGTGAAGAATGCGAAAGTATGAGTCTGATGAGTGAAAATCCCAGGCCTAACCTAGACCTAGCATGCGTTACCCTCAAAAATATTGATCGAAACCAGGTTTAATCGACTGTTTCAGTGTGGTACCACATTACTACGTGATCCAAACCAGAAAAAGCCCGGGATCTAGCCATGAAGTGTGAGAAATATGCGAAAGTAAGAGCCTGACGAGGGCAAATACTAGACCTAACCCAGACCTAACATGCGTTATCCTCTCAAATATTGGCCGTATCCAGGTTTAATTGACTGCTTCAGTGTGGTACCACGTTACTACGTGATCCAATCCAGAAAAAGCCCAGAATCTGGCCATCAAGTATGAGAAATATGCGAAAGTGCGAGCGTGATGTGAGCATATCTGAGACCTAACCAAGACCTAACATGCGTTATTCTCTAGAATATTGATCGAAACCAGGTTTAATGGACTGTTTCAGTGTGGTACCACATTACAACGTGATCCAAACCAGAAAAAGCCCAGGATATGTTCAACAAGTATGTGAAAAACGCGAAACTATGAGCCTGATGAGGGCAAATTCCAGACCTATGCCAGACCTAACATGCGTTATCCTCTAAAATATTTATCAAGACCAGGTTTAATTGAACGTTTCAGTGAGGTACCACATTACTACGTGATCCAAACCAGGGAAAAACCCAGGATCCGTCCAACAAGTATGTGAAGAATGCGAAAGTATGTGTCTGAAGAATGAAAATCCCAGGCCTAACCTAGACCTAACATGCGTTACCCCAAAAGTATTGATCGAAACCAGGTTAAATCGACTGTTTCAGTGTGGTACCACATTACAACGTGATCCCATCCAGAAATAGCCCAGGATCTAGCCATGAAGGTTTAGAAATATGCGAAAGTATGAGACTGATGAGGGCAAATCCTAGACCTTACACAGACCTAACTTGCGTTATCCTCTAAAATATTTATCAAGACCAGGTTTAATTGAATGTTTCAGTGTGGTACCACATTAGTACGTGATCCAAACCAGAAAAAACCCAGGATCCGTTCAACAAGTACGTGAAGAATGCGAAAGTATGAGTCTGACGAGGGCAAATCCCAGACCTTTCCCAGACCTAACATGCGTTATCCTCAAAAATACTGATCGAAACCAGGTTTAATCGACTGTTTCAGTGTGGTACCACATTACAACGTGATCCAATCCAGAAATAGCCCAGGATCTAGCCATGAAGTATTAGAAATATGCGAAAGTATGAGCCTGATGAGGGCAATTCCTAGACCTTACCCAGACCTAACATGCGTTATCCTCTAAAATATTTATCAAGACCAGGTTTAATTGAATGTATCAGTGTGGTACCACATTACTACGTGATCGAAACCAGAAAAAACCCAGGATCCGTTCAACAAGTACGTGAAGAATGCGAAAGTATGAGTCTGATGAGGGCAAATCCCAGACCTATCCCAGACCTAACATGCGTTATGCTCTAAAATATTGATCGAAACCAGGTTTAGTGGACTGTTTCAGTGTGGTACCACATTACTGCGTGATCCAAACCGGAAAAGCCCAGGATCTGTTCAACAAGTATGTGAAAAATACGAAAGTATGACCCTGATGAGGGCAAATCCTAGACCTTACCCAGACCTAACATGCGTTATCCTCGAAAATATTTATCAAGGCCAGGTTTAATTGAATGTTTCAGTGTGGTACCACCTTACTACGTGATCCAAACCAGAAAAAACCCAGGATCCGTTCAACAAGTATGTGAAGAATGCGAAAGTATGAGTCTGATGAGTGAAAATCCCAGGCCTAACCTAGACCTTACATGCGTTATCCTCAAAAATATTGATCGAAACCACGTTTAATCGACTGTTTCAGTGTGGTACCACATTACTGCGTGATCCAAACCAGAAAAAACCCAGCATCTGTTCAACAAGTATGTGAAAAACACGAAAGTATGAGCCTGATGGGGGCAAATTCCAGACCTATGCCAGACCTAACATGCGTTATCCTCTAAAATATTTATCAAGACCAGGTTTAATTGAACGTTTCAGTGAGGTACCACATTACTACGTGATCCAAACCAGAAAAAAACCCAGGATCTGTTCAACAAGTATGTGAAGTATGCGAAAGTATGACCCTGATGAGGGCAAATCCTAGACCTTACACAGACCTAACATGCGTTATCCTCTAAAATATTTATCAAGACCAGGTTTAATTGAATGTTTCAGTGTGGTACCACATTACTACGTGATCCAAACCAGAAAAAACCCAGGATCCGTTCAACAAGTATGTGAAGAATGCGAAAGTATGAGTCTGATGAGTGAAAATCCCAGGCCTAACCTAGACCTTACATGCGTTATCCTCAAAAATATTGATCGAAACCACGTTTAATCGACTGTTTCAGTGTGGTACCACATTACTGCGTGATCCAAACCAGAAAAAACCCAGCATCTGTTCAACAAGTATGTGAAAAACACGAAAGTATGAGCCTGATGGGGGCAAATCCCAGACCTATCCCAGACCTAACATGCGTTATCCTCAAAAATATTGATCGAAACCAGGTTGAACCGACTGTTTCAGTGTGGTACCACATTACTACGTGATCCAAACCAGAAAAAAACCCAGGATCTGTTCAACAAGTATGTGAAGTATGCGAAAGTATGAGTCTGATGAGGGCAATTCCCAGGCCTAACCTAGACATAACATGCGGTATGCTCTAAAATATTGATCGAAACCAGGTTTAGTGGACTGTTTCAGTGTGGTACCACATTACTGCGTGATCCAAACCGGAAAAGCCCAGGATCTGTTCAACAAGTATGTGAAAAATACGAAAGTATGACCCTGATGAGGGCAAATCCTAGACCTTACCCAGACCTAACATGCGTTATCCTCGAAAATATTTATCAAGGCCAGGTTTAATTGAATGTTTCAGTGTGGTACCACCTTACTACGTGATCCAAACCAGAAAAAACCCAGGATCCGTTCAACAAGTATGTGAAGAATGCGAAAGTATGAGTCTGATGAGTGAAAATCCCAGGCCTAACCTAGACCTTACATGCGTTATCCTCAAAAATATTGATCGAAACCAGGTTTAATCGACTGTTTCAGTGTGGTACCACATTACTACGTGATCCAAACCAGAAAAAAACCCAGGATCTGTTCAACAAGTATGTCAAGTTTGCGAAAGTATGAGTCTGATGAGGGCAAATCCCAGGCCTAACCTAGACCTAACATGCGTTATCCAATAAAATATTGATCGAGACCAGGATTAATCGACTGTTTCAGTGTGGTACCACATAACTACGTGATCCAATCCAGAAAAAGCCCAGGATCTAGCCATGAAGTATGAGAAATATGCGAAAGTATGAGCCTGATGAGGGCAAATCTTAGACCTAACCCAGACCTAACATGCGTTATCCTCTAAAATATTTATCAAGACCAGGTTTAATTGAATGTTTCGGTGTGGTACCACATTACTACGTGATCCAAACCAGAAAAAAACCCAGGATCTGTTCAACAAGTATGTGAAGTATGCGAAAGTATGAGTCTGATGAGGGCAGATCCCTGGCAAATCCCAGACCTAACTTGCGTTATCCAATAAAATATTGATCGAGACCAGGATTAGTCGACTGTTTCAGTGTGGTACCACATAACTACGTGATCCAATCCAGAAATAGCCCAGGATCTGGCCAACAAGTATGAGAAATATGCGAAAGTATGAGCCAGATGAGGGCAAATCCTAGACCTAACCCAGACCTAACATGCATTATCATCTAAAATATTGATCGAAACCAGGTTTAATCGATTGTTTCAGTGTGGTACCACATTACTACCTGATCCAAACCAGAAATAACCCAGGAACTGTTCAACTAGTATGTGAAGTATGCGAAAGTATGAGACTGATCAGTGAAACTCCCAGGCCTATCCTAGACCTAACATGCGTTATCCTTAAAAATATTGATCCAAACCAGGTTTAATGGACTGTTTCAGTGTGGTACCACATTACAACGTGATCCAATCCAGAAATAGCCCAGGACCTAGCCATGAAGTATTAGAAATATGCGAAAGTATGAGCATGATGAGGGCAATTCCTAGACCTTACCCAGACCTAACATGCGTTATCCTCTAAAATATTTATCAAGACCAGGTTTAATTGAATGTATCAGTGTGGTACCACATTACTACGTGATCCAAACCAGAAAAAACCCAGGATCCGTTCAACAAGTACGTGAAGAATGCGAAAGTATGAGTCTGATGAGGGCAAATCCCAGACCTATCCCAGACCTAACATGCGTTATCCTCAAAAATATTGATCGAAACCAGGTTTAATCGACTGTTTCAGTGTGGTACCACATTACGACGTGATCCAGACCAGAAAAAAACCCAGGATCTGTTCAACAAGTATGTGAAGTATGCGAAAGTATGAGTCTGATGAGGGCAGATCCCTGGCAAATCCCAGACCTAACTTGCGTTATCCAATAAAATATTGATCGAAACCAGGTTTAGTGGACTGTTTCAGTGTGGTACCACATTACTGCGTGATCCAAACCGGAAAAGCCCAGGATCTGTTCAACAAGTACGTGAAAAATACGAAAGTATGACCCTGATGAGGGCAAATCCTAGACCTTACCCAGACCTAACATGCGTTATCCTCTAAAATATTTATCAAGACCAGGTTTAATTGAATGTTTCAGTGTGGTACCACATTACTACGTGATCCAAACCAGAAAAAACCCAGGATCCGTTCAACAAGTATGTGAAGTATGCGAAAGCATGAGTCTGATGAGGGCAGATCCCAGACAAATCCCAGACCTAACTTGCGTTATCCAATAAAATATTGATCGAGACCAGGATTAATCGACTGTTTCAGTGTGGTACCACATAAGTACGTGATCCAATCCAGATAAAGGGCCAGGATCAGGCCAACAAGTATGAGAAATATGCGAAAGTATGAGCCAGATGAGGGCAAATCCTAGACCTAACCCAGACCTAACATGCATTATCATCTAAAATATTGATCGAAACCAGGTTTAATCGACTGTTTCAGTGTGGTACCCCATTACTACCTGATCCAAACCAGAAATAACCCAGGAACTGTTCAACTAGTATGTGAAGTATGCGAAAGTATGAGACTGATAAGTGAAACTCCCAGGCCTATCCTAGACCTAACATGCGTTATCCTCAAAAATATTGATCGAAACCAGGTTTAATAGACTGTTTCAGTGTGGTACCACATTACAACGTGACCCAATCCAGAAATAGCCCGGGATCTAGCCATGAAGTATTAGAAATATGCGAAAGTATGAGCCTGATGAGGGCAAATCCTAGACCTTACCCAGACCTAACTTGCGTTATCCTCTAAAATATTTATCAAGACCAGGTTTAATTGAATGTTTCAGTGTGGTACCACATTAGTACGTGATCCAAACCAGAAAAAACCCAGGATCCGTTCAACAAGTACGTGAAGAATGCGAAAGTATGAGTCTGACGAGGGCAAATCCCAGACCTTTCCCAGACCTAACATGCGTTATCCTCAAAAATATTGATCGAAACCAGGTTTAATCGACTGTTTCAGTGTGGTACCACATTACTACGTGATCCAAACCAGAAAAAAACCCAGGATCTGTTCAACAAGTATGTGAAGTATGCGAAAGTATGAGTCTGATGAGGGCAAATCCCAGACCTATCCCAGACCTAACATGCGTTATCCTCAAAAATATTGATCGAAACCAGGTTTAATCGACCGTTTCAGTGTGGTACCACATTACTACCTGATCCAAACCAGAAATAACCCAGGAACTGTTCAACTAGTATGTGAAGTATGCGAAAGTATGAGACTGATGAGTGAAACTCCCAGGCGTATCCTAGACCTAACATGCGTTATCCTCAAAAATATTGATCCAAACCAGGTTTAATGGACTGTTTCAGTGTGGTACCACATTACAACGTGATCCAATCCAGAAATAGCCCAGGATCTAGCCATGAAGTATTAGAAATATGCGAAAGTATGAGCCTGATGAGGGCAATTCCTAGACCTTACCCAGACCTAACATGCGTCATCCTCTAAAATATTTATCAAGACCAGGTTTAATTGAATGTATCAGTGTGGTACCGCATTACTACGTGATCGAAACCAGAAAAAACCCAGGATCCGTTCAACAAGTACGTGAAGAATGCGAAAGTATGAGTCTCATGAGGGCGAATCCCAGACCTATCCCAGACCTAACATGCGTTATCCTCAAAAATATTGATCGAAACCAGGTTTAATCGACTGTTTCAGTGTGGTACCACATTACTACGTGATCCAAACCAGACAAAAACCCAGGATCTGTTCAACAAGTATGTGAAGAATGCGAAAGTATGAGCCTGATGGGGGCAAATCCCAGGCCTAACCTAGACCTAACATGCGTTATCCACAAAAATATTGATCAAAACCACGTTTAATCGACTGTTTCAGTGTGGTACCACATTACTACGTGATCCAAACCAGACAAAAACCCAGGATCTGTTCAACAAGTATGTGAAGAATGCGAAAGTATGAGCCTGATGGGGGCAAATCCCAGGCCTAACCTAGACATAACATGCGTTATCCTCTAAAATATTGATCGAAACCAGGTTTAGTGGACTGTTTCAGTGTGGTACCACATTACTACGTGATACAAAGTAGAAAAAACCCTCGATCAGGTCAACATGTATGTTAAAACTGCGACAGTATGACCCTAATGGGGGCAAATCCCAGGCCTAACCTAGACCTAACATGAATTATTCTCTAAAATATTGATCGAAACCAGGTTTAATGGACTGTTTCAGTCTGGTGCCACATTACTACGTGATCCAAACCAGAAAAAACCCAGGTTCTGTTCAACAAGTATGTGAAAAACGCGAATGTATGAGCCTCACGAGGGCAAATCCTAGACCTAACCCAGACCTAACATGCGTTATCCTCTAAAATATTTATCAAGACCAGATTTAATTGAATGTTTTAGTGTGGTACCACATCACTGCGTGATCCAAACCAGAAAAAAACCCAGGATCTGTTCAACAAGTATGTGAAGAATGCGAAAGTATGAGTCTGATGAGGGCAAATCCCAGGCCTATCCTAGACCTAACTTGCGTTATCCAATAAAATATTGATCGAGACCAGGATTAATCGACTGTTTCAGTGTGGTACCACATTACTACGTCATCCAAACCAGAAAAAGTCCAGGATCTAGCCATGAAGTATGAGAAATATGCGAAATTATGAGCCAGATGAGGGCAAATCCTAGACCTAACCCAGACCTAACATGCGTTATCCTCTAAAATATTGGCCGTATCCAGGTTTAATTAACTGTTTCAGTGTGGTACCACGTTACTACGTGATCCAATCCAGAAAAATCCACGGATCTGGCCAACAAGTATGAGAAATATGCGATAGTATGAGTCTGATGAGGGCAAATCCCAGGCCTAACCTAGACCTAACATGCTTTATCCTCTAAAATATTGATCGAAACCAGGTTTAATCGACTGTTTCTGTGTGGTACCACATTACTACCTGATCCAAACCAGAAAAAACCCAGGATCTGTTCAACAAGTATGTGAAGAATGCGAAAGTATGAGTCTGATGAGGGCAGATCCCAGACAAATCCCAGACCTAACTTGCGTTATCCAATAAAATATTGATCGAGACCAGGATTAATCGACTGTTTCAGTGTGGTACCACATAACTACGTGATCCAATCCAGAAAAAGCCGAGGATCTGGCCAACAAGTATGAGAAATATGCGAAAGTATGAGCCAGATGAGGGCCAATCCTATACCTAACCCAGACCTAACATGCGTTATCCTCAAAAATATTGATCGAAACCAGGTTTAATGGACTGTTTCAGTGTGGTACCACATTACAACGTGATCCAATCCAGAAATAGCCCAGGATCTGTTCATCAAGTGTGTGATGAATGCGGAAGTATGGGTCTGATGAGGGCAAATCGCAGGCCTAACCTCAACCCAGCATGAGTTACTCTCTAAAATATTGATCGTGACCAGGTTTAATCGACTGCTTCAGTGTGGTACCATTTTGCTACGTTATCCAAAGCAGAAAAAACCATCGATCAGGACAACATGTATGTTAAAACTGCGTAAGTATGACCCTGATGAGGGCAAATCCCAGACCTAACCTAGACCTAACATGTGTTATCCTCTAAAATACAAATTGAAACCAGGTTTAATGGTCTGCTTCAGTGTGGTACCACATTACTGCGTGATCCAAACCAGAAAAAACCCAGGATCTGTTCAACAAGTATGTGAAAAATGCGAAGGTATGATCCTGATGAGGGCAAAATCCAGGCCTATCCCAGACCTAACTTGCGTTGTCCTCTAAAATATTGATGGAAACCAGATTTAATTGATTGTTCCAGTGTGGTAGCACATTACTACGTGATCCAAACCAGAAAAAGCACCGGAGCTGTTCAACAAGTATGTGCAGAATGCGAAAGTACGAGCCTGATGAGAGCAAATCCCAGACCTAACCTAGACCTAACATGCGTTATCCTCTAAAATATTGGCCGTATCCAGGTTTAATGGACTGTTTCAGTGTGGTACCACGTTCCTACGTGATCCAATCCAGAAAAATCCAAGGATCTGGCCAACAAGTATGAGAAATATGCGATAGTATGAGTCTGATGAGGGCAAATCCCAGGCCTAACCTAGACCTAACATGCGTTATCCTCTAAAATATTGATCGAAACCAGGTTTAATCGACTGTTTCAGTGTGGTACCACATTACTACCTGATCCAAACCAGAAATAACCCAGGAACTGTTCAACAAGTATGTGAAGTATGCGAAAGTATGAGACTGATGAGGGCAGATCCCAGACAAATCCCAGACCTAACTTGCGTTATCCAATAAAATATTGATCGAAACCACGTTTAATCGACTGTTTCAGTGTGGTACCACATTACTGCGTGATCCAAACCAGAAAAAACCCAGCATCTGTTCAACAAGTATGTGAAAAATACGAAAATATGACCCTGATGAGGGCAAATCCTAGACCTAACCCAGACCTAACATGCATTATCATCTAAAATATTGATCGAAACCAGGTTTAATCGACTGTTTCAGTGTGGTACCACATTACTACCTGATCCAAACCAGAAATAACCCAGGAACTGTTCAACAAGTATGTGAAGTATGCGAAAGTATGAGACTGATGAGCGAAACTCCCAGGCCTAACCTAGACATAACATGCGCTATACTCAAAAATATTGATCGAAACCAGGTTCAATGGACTGTTTCAGTGTGGTACCACATTACAACGTGATCCAATCCAGAAATAGCCCAGCATCTAGCCATGATGTATTAGAAATATGCGAAAGTATGAGCCTCATGAGGGCAAATCCTAGACCTTACCCAGAGCTAACATGCGTTATCCTCTAAAATATTTATCAAGACCAGGTTTAATTGAATGTTTCAGTGTGGTACCACATTACTACGTGATCCAAACCAGAAAAAACCCAGGATCCGTTCAACAAGTATGTGAAGAATGCGAAAGTATGAGTCTGATGAGGGCATCCCAGACCTATCCCAGACCTAACATGCGTTATCCTCAAAAATATTGATCGAAACCAGGTTTAATCGACTGTTTCAGTGTGGTACCACATTACAACGTGATCCAAACCAGAAAAAAACCCAGGATCTGTTCAACAAGTATGTGAAGTATGCGAAAGTATGAGTGTGATGAGTGCAAATCCCAGGCGTAACCTAGACATAACATGCGGTATCCTCTAAAATATTGATCGAAACCAGGTTTAGTGGACTGTTTCAGTGTGGTACCACATTACTGCGTGATCCAAACCAGAAAAAACCCAGGATCTGTTCAACAAGTATGTGAGAAATACGAAAGTATGACCCTGATGAGGCAAATCCCAGACCTATCCCAGACCTAACATGCGTTATCCTCTCAAATATTGGCCGTATTCAGGTTTAATTAACTGCTTCAGTGTGGTACCCCCTTACTACATGATCCAATCCAGAAAAATCCAAGGATCTGGCCAACAAGTATGAGAAATATGCGAAGGTATGATCCTGATGAGGGCAAATCCCAGACCTATCCCAGACCTAACTTGCGTTGTCCTCTAAAATATTGGCGGAAACCAGATTTAATTGATTGTTTCAGTGTGGTAGCACATTACTACGTGATCCAAACCAGAAAAAGCACCGGAGCTGTTCAACAAGTATGTGCAGAATGCGAAAGTACGAGCCTGATGAGAGCAAATCCCAGACCTAACCTAGACCCAACATGCGTTATTCCCTAAAATATTGATCGAATCAAGGCTTAATTGACTGTTTCAGTGTGGTACCATTTTGCTACGTTATCCAAAGCAGGTAAAACCATCGATCAGGACAAGATGTATGTTAAAACTGCGAAAGTATGACCCTGATGAGGGCAAATCCCAGAACTAACCTAGACCTAACATGTGTTATCCTCTAAAATAATAATTGAAACCAGGTTTAATGGTCTGCTTCAGTGTGGTACCACATTACTACGTGATCCAAACCAGAAAAAACCCAGGATCTGTTCAACAAGTGTGTGAAAAACGCGAAAGTACGAGCCTCACGAGGGCAAATCCTAGACCTAACCCAGACCTAACATGCGCTATCCTCTAAAATATTTATCAAGACCAGGTTTAATTGAATGTTTCGGTGTGGTACCACATCACTGCGTGATCCAAACCAGAAAAAAACCCACGATCTGTTCAACAAGTATGTGAAGTATGCGAAAGTATGAGTCTGATGAGGGCAAATCCCAGGCCTAACCTAGACCTAGCATGCGTTATCCTCTAAAATATTGATCGAAACCAGGATTAGTAGACTGTTTCAGTGTGGTACCACATTACTACGAGAAGCAAACGAGAAAAAGCCAGGGATCCGTTCAACAAGTATGTGAAAAATTCGAAAAAAAGACCCTGATGAGGGCAAATCCCAGACCTATCCCAGACCTAACTAGCGTTATCCTCTAAAATATTGGCCGTATCCATGTTTAAGTAACTGTTTCAGTGTAGTACCACGTTACTACGTGATCCAATCCAGAAAAATCCAAGGATCTGGCCAACAAGTATGAGAAATATGCGATAGTATGAGTCAGATGAGGGCAAATCCTAGACCTAACCCAGACCTGACATGCATTATCATCCAAAATATTGATCGAAACCAGGTTTAATCGACTGTTTCAGTGTGGTACCACATTACTACCTGATCCAAACCAGAAATAACCCAGGAACTGTTCAACAAGTATGTGAAGTATGCGAAAGTATGAGACTGATGAGCGAAACTGCCAGGCCTAACCTAGACATAACATGCGTTATCCTCAAAAATATTGATCGAAACCAGGTTCAATGGACTGTTCCAGTGTGGTACCACATTACAACGTGATCCAATCCAGTAATAGCCCAGGATCTAGCCATGAAGTATTAGAAATATGCGAAAGTATGAGCCTCATGAGGGCAAATCCCAGGCCTAACCTAGACCTAACATGCGTTATCCTCAAAAATATTGATCGAAACCAGGTTTAATCGAATGTTTCAGTGTAGTGCCACATTACTACGTGATCCAAACCAGAAAAAACCCTGGATCTGTTCAACAAGTATGTGAAGAATGCGAAAGTATGAGACTGATGAGGGCAGATCCTAGACAAATCCCAGACCTAACTTGCGTTATCCAATATAATATTGATCGAGACCAGGATTAATCGACTGTTTAAGTGTGGTACCACATTACTGCGTGATCCAAACCAGAAAAAACCCACGATCTGTTCAACAAGTGTGTGAAAAACGCGAAAGTACGAGCCTGATGAGGGCAAATCCCAGACCTATCCCAGACCTAACTTGCGTTATCCTCTAAAATATTGATCGAAATCAGGTATAATTGACTGTTTCAGTGTGGTACCACATTAGTACGTGATCCGAACCAGAAAAAGCCTAGAATCTGGCCATCAAGTATGAGAAATATGCTAAAGTACGAGCCTGATGAGAGCAAATCCCAGACCTGACCTAGACCTAACATGCGTTATCCTCTAAAATATTGATCGAAACCTGATTTAATGGACTGTTTCAATGTGGTACCACACTACTACATGATCCAAACCAGAAAAAACCCAGGATCTGTTCAACAAGTGTGTGAAGTATGCGAAAGTATAAGTCTGATGAGGGCAAATCCCAGGCCTAACCTAGACCTAACTTGCGTTATCCTCTAAAATATTGATCGAAACCAGGTTTAATTGACTGTTTCAGTGTGGTACCACATTACTGCGTCATCCAAACCAGAAAAAGTCCAGGATCTAGCCATGAAGTATGAGAAATATGCGAAATTATGAGCCAGATGAGGGCAAATCCTAGACCTTACCCAGACCTAACATGCGTTATCCACTAAAATATTGGCCGTATCCAGGTTCAATTATCTGATTCAGTGTGGCACCACGTTACTACGTGATCCAATCCAGAAAAATCCCAGGATCTGGCAAACAAGTATGAGAAATATGCGATAGTATGAGTCTGATAAGGGAAAATCCCAGGCCTAACCTAGACCTAACATGTGTTATCCTCTAAATTTTGATCGAAACCAGGTTTAATCGACTGTTTCAGTGTGGTACCACATTACTACCTGATCCAAACAAGAAAAAACCCAGGATCTTTTCAACAAGTATGTGAAGAATACGAAAGTATGAGAGTGATGATGGCAGATCCCAGACAAATCCCAGACCTAACTTGCGTTATCCAATAAAATATTGATCGAGACCAGGATTAATCGACTGTTTCAGTGTGGTACCATTTTGCTACGTTATCCAATGCAGAAAAAACCATTGATCAGGTCAACATGTATGTTAAAACTGCGAAAGTATGACCCTGATGAGGGCAAATCCCAGAACTAACCCAGACCTAACATGTGTTATCCTCTAAAATAATAATTGAAACCAGGTTCAATGGTCTGCTTCAGTGTGGTACTACATTACTACGTGATCCAAACCAGAAAAATCCCAGGATCTGTTCAACAAGTATGTGATAAATGCGAAAGTATTGGTCTCATGAGGGCAAATCCCAGGCCGAACCTAGACCTTGCATAAGTTATCCTCTAAAAGATTGTTCGAGACCAGGATTAATCGACTGTTTCTGTGTGGTACCACTTTACTACGTGATGCAAAGCAGAAAAAACCCTCGATCAGGTCAACATGTATGTTAAAACTGCGAAAGTATGAACCTGATGAGGGGAAATCCCAGACCTAACCTAGACCTAACATGCGTTATCCTCAAAAATATTGATCGAAACCAGGTTTAATCGAATGTTTCAGTGTGGTGCCACATTACTACGTGATCCAAACCAGAAAAAAAACCCAGGATCTGTTCAACAAGTATGTGAAGTATGCGAAAGTATGAGTCTGATGAGGGCAAATCCCAGACCTAACCTAGACCTAACATGCGTTATTCTCTAAAATATTGATCGAAACCAGGTTTAATCGACTGTTTCAGTGTGGTACCACATTACTACGTGATCCAAACCAGAAAAAACCCAGGATCTGTTCAACAAGTATGTGATAAATGCGAAAGTATTGGTCTGATGAGGGCAAATCCCCGGCCTAACCTAGACCTAACATGCGTTATCCTCAAAAATATTGATCGAAACCAGGTTCAATCGAATGTTTCAGTGTGGTACCACATTACTACTTGATCCAAACCAGAAAAAGCCTAGAATCTGGCCATCAAGTATGAGAAATATGCGAAAGTACGAGCCTGATGAGAGCAAATCCCAGACCTGACCTAGACCTAACATGCGTTATTCTCTAAAATATTGATCGAAACCTGATTTATTGGACTGTTTCAATGTGGTACCACACTACTACGTGATCCAAACCAGAAATAACCCAGGATCTGTTCAACAAGTATGTGAAAAACGGGAAAGTATCAGCCTGATGAGGGCAAATCCCCAGACCTAACCCAAACATAACTTGCGATATCCTCTAAAATATTGGTCGAAACCAGGTTTAATTGACTGTTTTAGTGTGGTACCACTTTACTACGTGATCCAAAGCAGAAAAAACCATCGATCAGGACAACATGTATGTTAAAACTGCGAAAGTATGACACTGATGAGGGCAAATCCCAGAACTAATCTAGACCTAACATGTGTTATCCTCTTAAATAATAATTGAAACCAGGTTTAATGGTTTGCATCAGTGTGGTGCCACATTACTACGTGATCCAAACCAGAAAAAACCCAGGATCTGTTCAACAAGTGTGTGAAAAACGCGAAAGTACGAGCCTGATGAGGGCAAATCCCAGACCTATCCCAGACCTAACTTGCGTTATCCTCTAAAATATTCATCAAGACCAGGTTTAATTTAATGTTTCAGTGTGGTACCACATTACTACGTGATCCAAACCAGAAAAAACCCAGGATCTGTTCAACAAGCATGTGAAAAACGCGAAAGTACGAGCCTGATGAGGGCAACTCCCAGACCTATCCCAGACCTAACTTGCGTTATCCTCTAAAATATTGGCCGTATCCAGGTTTAATTAACTGTTTCAGTGTGGTACCACGTTACTACGTGATCCAATCCAGAACAATCCAAGGATCAGGCCAAGAAGTATGAGAAATATGCGAAAGTATGAGCCAGATGAGGGCAAATCCTAGACCTACCCCAGACCTAACATGCGTTGTCCTCTAAAATATTGATGGAAACCAGATTTAATTGACTGTTTCAGTGTGGTAGCACATTACTACGTGATCCAAACCAGAAAAAGCACCGGAGCTGTTCAACAAGTATGTGAAAAATGCGAAAGTATGACCCTGATGAGAGCAAATCCCAGCCAAATCCCAGACCTAACTTGCGTTATCCAATAAAATATTGATGGAGACCAGGATTAATCGACTGTTTCAGTGTGGTACCACATTACTGCGTGATCCAAACCAGAAAAAACCCAGGATCTGTTCAACAAGTGTGTGAAGAACGCGAAAGTAAAAGCCTGATGAGGGCAAATCCCAGACCTATCTCAGGCCTAACTTGCGTTATCCTCTAAAATATTGATCGAAACCAGGTCTAATTGACTGTTTCAGTGTGGTACCACATTACTGCGTCGTCCAAACCAGAAAAAGTCCAGGATCTAGCCATGAAGTATGAGAAATATGCAAAATTATGAGCCAGATGAGGGCAAATCCTAGACCTAACCCAGACCTAACATTCGTTATCCTCTAAAATATTGATGGAAACTAGATTTAATTGACTGTTTCAGTGTGGTACCACATTACTACCTGATCCAAACCAGAAAAAACCCAGGATCTGTTCAACAAGTATGTGAAGAATGCGAAAGTATGAGACTGATGAGGGCAGATCCCAGACATATCCCAGACCTAACTTGCGTTATCCAATAAAATATTGATCGAGACCAGGATTAATCGACTGTTTCAGTGTGGTACCACATTACTGCTTGATCCAAACCAGAAAAAACCCAAGATCTGTTCAACAAGTATGTGAAAAATGCGAAAGTATGACCCTGATGAGGGCAAATCCCAGGCCTAACCTAGACCTAACATGCGTTATCCTCAAAAATATTCATCGAAACCGGATTTAATTGACTGTTTCAGTGTGGTGCCACATGACTACGTGATCCAATCCAGAAAAAGCCCAGGATCTGGCCAACAAGTATGAGAAATATGCGAAAGTATGAGCCAGATGAGGGCAAATCCTAGACCTAACCCAGACCTAACATGCGTTATCCTCTAAATTTTGATCGAAACCAGGTTTAATCGACTGTTTCAGTGTGGTACCACATTACTACCTGATCCAAACCAGAAAAAACCCAGGATCTGTTCAACAAGTATGTGAAGAATGCGAAAGTATGAGACTGATGAGGGCAGATCCCGGACAAATCCCAGACCTAACTTGCGTTATCCAATATAATATTGATCGAGACCAGGATTAATCAACTGTTTCAGTGTGGTACCACACTACTGCGTGATTCAAACCAGAAAAAACCCAGGATCTGTTCAACAAGTGTGTGAAGAACGCGAAAGTAAAAGCCTGATGAGGGCAAATCCCAGACCTTTGCCAGACCTAACATGCGTTATCCTCTAAAACATTGATCGAAACCAGGTTTAGTGGACTGTTTCAGTGTGGTACCACATTACTACTTGATCCAAACCAGAAAAAGCCCAGAATCTGGTCATCAAGTATGAGAAATATGCGAAAGTACGAGCCTGATGAGAGCAAATCCCAGTCCTAACCTAGACCTAACATTCGTTACTCTCTAAAATATTGATCGTGACCAGGTATAATCGACTGTTTCAGTGTGGTACCACATTACTTCCCTTATCCAAACCAGAAATAACCCAGGATCTGTTCAACAAGTATGTGATAAATGCGAAAGTATGGGTCTGATGAGGGCAAATCCCAGGCCTAACCTAGACCTAGCATAAGTTATCCTCTAAAATGTTGTTCGAGACCAGGATTAATCGACTGTTTCTGTGTGGTACCACTTTACTACGTGATGCAAAGCAGAAAAAACTCACGATCAGGTCAACATGTATGTTAAAAGTGCGAAAGTATGACCCAGATGAGGGCAAATCCCAGAAATAACCTAGACCTAACATGTGTTATCCTCTAAAATAGTAATTGAAACCAGGTTTAATGGACTGCTTCAGTGTGGTACCACATTACTACGTGATCCAAACCAGAAAAAGCCCAGGACCCGGTCAACAAGTATGAGAAATATGCGAAAGTATGAGCCTGATGAGAGCAAATCCCAGACCTGACCTAGACCTAACATGTGTTATCCTCTAAAATAATAATTGAAACCAGGTTTTATGGTCTGCTTCAGTGTGGTACCACATTACTACGTGATCCAAACCAGAAATAGCCAGGGATCTGTTCAACAAGCATGTGAAAAACGCGAAAATATGACCCTGATGAGGGCAATTCCCAGACCTATCCCAGATCTAACTTGCGTCAACCTAAAAAATATTGATCGAAACCAGGTTTAATGGTCTGCTTCTGTGTGGTACCACATTACTACGTGATCGAAACCAGAAAAAACCCAGAATCTGGCCATCAAGCATGATAAATATGCGAAAGTACGAGCCTAATGACGGCAAATCCCAGGCCTAACCTAGACCTAGCATCAGTTATCCTCTAAGATATTGTTCGAGACAAGTATTAATCGACTGCTTCTGTGTCGTACCACTTTACTACGTGATCCAAAGCAGAAAAAACCCTCGATCAGGTCAACATGTATGTTAAAACTGCGAAAGTATGAACCTGTTGAGGGCAAATACTAGACCTAACCCAGACCTAACATGTGTTATCCTCTGAAATATTGGCCGTATCCATGTTTAGTTAACTGCTTCAGTGTGGCACCACGTTACTACGTGATCCAATCCAGAAAAATCCAAGGATCTGGCCAACAAGTATGAGAAATATGCGAAAGTATGAGCCAGATGACGGCAAGTCCTAGACCTAACCCAGACCTAACATGCATTATCATCTAGAATATTGATCGAAACCAGGTTTAATCGACTGTTTCAGTATGGTACTACCTGATCAAAACCAGAAATAACCCAGGAACTGTTGAAATAGTATGTGCAGTACGCGAAAGTATGAGACTGATGAGTGGAAATCCCAGGCCTAACCTAGACCTAACATGCGTTATCCTCAAAAATATTGATCGAAACCAGGTTTAATCGACTGTTTCATTGTGGTGCCACATTACTACGTGATCCAAACCAGAAAAAACCCAGGATCCGTTCAACAAGTATGTGAAGAATGCGAAAGTATGAGTCTGATGAGGGCAAATCCCAGACCTATCCCAGACCTAACATGCGTTATCCTCAAAAATATTGATCGAAACCAGGTTTAATCGACTGTTTCAGTGTGGTACCACATTACTACGTGATCCAAACCAGAAAAAAATCCAGGATCTGTTCAACAAGTATGTGAAGTATGCGAAAGTATGAGCCTGATGAGGGCAAATCCCAGACCTATCCCAGACCCAACTTACGTCATCCTACAAAATATTGATCGAAACAAGGTTTAATCGACTGTTTCTGTGTGGTACCACATTACTACGTGATCCAAGCCAGAAAAAAACCCAGGATCTGTTCAACAAGTATGTGAAGTATGCGAAAGTATGAGCCTGATGAGGGCAAATCCCAGACCTATCCCAGACCCAACTTACGTCATCCCATAAAATATCGATCGAAACAAGGTTTAATTGACTGTTTCAGTGTGGTACCATTTTGCTACGTTATCCAATGCAGAAATAACCATTGATCAGGTCAACATGTATGTTAAAACTGCGAAAGTATGACCCTGATGAGGGCAAATCCCAGAACTAACCTAGGCCTAACATGTGTTATCCTCTAAAATAATAATTGAAACCAGGTTCAATGGTCTGCTCCAGTGTGGTACCACATTACTACGTGATCCAAACCAGAAAAAACCCAGGATCTGTTCAACAAGTATGTGATAAATGCGAAAGTATTGGTCTGATGAGGGCAAATCCCAGGCCTAAAGTTAGACCTAGCCTAAGTTATCCTCTAAAATATTGTTCGAGACCAGGATTAATCGACTGTTTCTGTGTGGTACCACTTTACTACGTGATGCAAAGCAGAAAAAACCCTCGATCAGGTCAACATGTATGTTAAAACTGCGAAAGTATGAACCTGATGAGGGCAAATCCCAGACCTAACCTAGTCCTAACATGCGTTATTCTCTAAAATATTGATCGAAACCAGGCTTAATCGACTGTTTCAGTGTGGTACCACATTACTACATGATCCAAACCAGAAAAAGCCTAGAATCTGGCCATCAAGTATGAGAAATATGCGAAAGTACGAGCCTGATGAGAGCAAATCCCAGACCTGACCTAGACCTAACATGCGTTATTCTCTAAAATATTGATCGAAACCTGATTTAATGGACTGTTTCAATGTGGTACCACACTACTACGTGATCCAAACCAGATATAACCCAGGATCTGTTCAACAAGTATGTGAAAAACGGGAAAGTATCAGCCTGATGAGGGCAAATCCCCAGGTCTAACCCAAACATAACTTGCGATATCCTCTTAAATATTGGTCGAAACCAGGTTTAATTGACTGTTTTAGTGTGGTACCACTTTACTACGTGATCCAAAGCAGAAAAAACCATCGATCAGGACAACATGTATGTTAAAACTTGGAAAGTATGACACTGATGAGGGCAAATCCCAGAACTAATCTAGACCTAACATGTGTTATCCTCTTAAATAATAATTGAAGCCAGGTTAAATGGTTTGCTTCAGTGTGGTGCCACATTACTACGTGATCCAAACCAGAAAAAACCCAGGATCTGTTAAACAAGTGTGTGAAAAACGCGAAAGTACGAGCCTGATGAGGGCAAATCCCAGACCTATCCCAGACCTAACTTGCGTTATCCTCTAAAATATTCATCAAGACCAGGTTTAATTTAATGTTTCAGTGTGGTACCACATTACTACGTGATCCAAACCAGAAAAAACCCAGGATCTGTTCAACAAGTATGTGAAGTATGCGAAAGTATAAGTCTGATGAGGGCAAATCCCAGGCCTAACCTAGACCTAACATACGTTATCCTCTAAAATATTGAGCGAAACCAGGTTTGATGGACTGTTTCAGTGTGGTACCACATAAGTCCGTGATCCAAACCAGAAAAAGCCAGGGACCTGTTCAACAAGCATGTGAAAAACGCGAAAGTACGAGCCTGATGAGGGCAAATCCCAGACCTATCCCAGACCTAACTTGCGTTATCCTCTAAAATATTGGCCGTATCCAGGTTTAATTTACTGTTTCAGTGTGGTACCACGTTACTACGTGATCCAATCCAGAAAAATCCAAGGATCAGGCCAACAAGTATAAGAAATATGCGAAAGTATGAGCCAGATGAGGGCAAATCCTAGACCTACCCCAGACCTAACATGCGTTGTCCTCTACAATATTGATGGAAACCAGATTTAATTGACTGTTTCAGTGTGGTAGCACATTACTACGTGATCCAAACCAGAAAAAGCACCGGAGCTGTTCAACAAGTATGTGAAAAATGCGAAAGTATGACCCTGATGAGAGCAAATCCCAGCCAAATCCCAGACCTAACTTGCGTTATCCAATAAAATATTGATGGAGACCAGGATTAATCGACTGTTTCAGTGTGGTACCACATGACTACGTGATCCAATCCAGAAGAAGCCCAGGATCTGACCAACAAGTATGAGAAATATGCGAAAGTATGAGCCAGATGGGGGCAAATCCTAGACCTAACCCAGACCTAACATGCGTTATCCTCTAAATTTTGATCGAAACCAGGTTTAATCGACTGTTTCAGTGTGGTACCACATTACTACCTGATCCAAACCAGAAAAAACCCAGGTTCTGTTCAACAAGTATGTGAAGAATGCGAAAGTATGAGACTGATGAGGGCAGATCCCGGACAAATCCCAGACCTAACTTGCGTTATCCAATATAATATTGATCGAGACCAGGATTAAGCGACTGTTTCAGTGTGGTACCACATTACTGCGTGATCCAAACTAGAAAAAACCCGGGATCTGTTCAACAAGTGTGTGAAGAACGCGAAAGTAAAAGCCTGATGAGGGCAAATCCCAGACCTATCTCAGACCTAACTTGCGTTATCCTCTAAAATATTGATCGAAACCAGGTTTAATTGACTGTTTCAGTGTGGTACTACATTACTACGTGATCCAACCCAGAAGAAGCCCAGGATCTAGCCATGAAGTATGAGAAATATGCGAAAGTATGGGCCTCACGAGGACAAATCCTAGACCTAACCCAGACCTAACATGCGTTATCCTCTAAAATATTTATCAAGACCAGGTTTAATTGAATTTTTCAGTCTGGTATCACATTACTACGTGATCCAAACCAGAAAAAACCCAACATCTGTTCAACAAGTATGTGAAGTATGCGAATGTATGAGACTGATGAGTGGAGCTCCCAGGCCTAACCTAGACATAACATGCGTTATCCTCAAAAATATTGATCGAAACCAGGTTTAATTGACTGTTTCAGTGTGGTACCACATTACTGCGTCGTCCAAACCAGAAAAAGTCCAGGATCTAGCCATGAAGTATGAGAAATATGCAAAATTATGAGCCAGATGAGGGCAAATCCTAGACCTAACCCAGACCTAACATGCATTATCATCCAAAATATTGATCGAAACCAGGTTTAATCGACTGTTTCAGTGTGGTACCACATTACTGCGTCGTCCAAACCAGAAAAAGTCCAGGATCTAGCCATGAAGTATGAGAAATATGCAAAATTATGAGCCAGATGAGGGCAAATCCTAGACCTAACCCAGACCTAACATGCATTATCATCCAAAATATTGATCGAAACCAGGTTTAATCGACTGTTTCAGTGTGGTACCACATTACTGCGTCGTCCAAACCAGAAAAAGTCCAGGATCTAGCCATGAAGTATGAGAAATATGCAAAATTATGAGCCAGATGAGGGCAAATCCTAGACCTAACCCAGACCTAACATGCATTATCATCCAAAATATTGATCGAAACCAGGTTTAATCGACTGTTTCAGTGTGGTACCACATTACTACCTGATCCAAACCAGAAATAACCCAGGAACTGTTCAACAAGTATGTGAAGTATGCGAAAGTATGAGACTGATGAGCGAAACTCCCAGGCCTAACCTAGACATAACATGCGTTATCCTCAAAAATATTGATCGAAACCAGGTTCAATGGACTGTTCCAGTGTGGTACCACATTACAACGTGATCCAATCCAGTAAAAGCCCAGGATCTAGCCATGAAGTATTAGAAATATGCGAAAGTATGAGCCTCATGAGGGCAAATCCCAGGCCTAACCTAGACCTAACATGCGTTATCCTCAAAAATATTGATCGAAACCAGGTTTAATCGAATGTTTCAGTGTAGTGCCACATTACTACGTGATCCAAACCAGAAAAAAACCCAGGATCTGTTCAACAAGTATGTGAAGTATGCGAAAGTATGAGTTTGATGAGGGCAAATCCCAGACCTATGCCAGACCTAACATGCGTTATCCTCTAGAATATTTATCAAGACCAGGTTTAATTGACTGTTTTAGTGTGGTTCCACTTTACTACGTGATCCAAAGCAGAAAAAACCCTCGATCAGGTCAACATGTATGTTAAAACTGCGAAAGTATGAACATGATGAGGGCAAATCCCAGACCAAACCTAGACCTAACATGTGTTATCCTCTAAAATAATAATTGAAACCACGTTTAATGGTCTGCTTCAGTGTGGTACCACATTACTACGTGATCGAAACCCGAAAAAACCCCGAATCTGGCAATCAAGTATGATAAATATGCGAAAGTACGAGCCTGATGAGAGCAAATCCCAGACCTAACCTAGACCTAACATGCTTTATTCTCTAAAATATTGATCGAAACCAGGTTTAATGGACTGTTTCAGTGTGGTAACACATTACTACGTGATCCAAACCAGAAAAAACCCAGGATCTTTTCAACAAATGTGTGAAAAACGCGAAAGTACGAGCCTGATGAGGGCAAATCCCAGACCTATCCCAGGCCTATCTTGCGTTGTCCTGTAAAATATTGATGGAAACCAGGTTTAATTGACTGTTTCATTGTGGTACTACATTACTACGTGATCAAAACCAGAAAAAGCCCAGAATCTGGCCATCAAGTATGGGAAATATGCGAAAGTACAAGCGAGATGGGAGCATATCCGAGACCTAACCAAGACCTAACATGCCTTATTCTCTAGAATATTGATCGAACCCAGGTTTAATGGACTGTTTCAGCGTGGTACCACATAACTACGTGATCCACACCAGAAAAAGCCCAGGATCTGTTCAACAAGTATGTGAAAAACGCGAAACTATGAGCCTGATGAGGGCAAATTCCAGACCTATGCCAGACCTAACATGCGTTATCCTCTAAAATATTTATCAAGACCAGGTTTAATTGAATGTTTCAGTGTGGTACCACATTACTACGTGATCCAAACCAGGGAAAAACCCAGGATCCGTTCAACAAGTATGTGAAGAATGCGAAAGTATGAGTCTGATGAGTGAGAATCCCAGGCCTAACCTAGACCTAGCATGAGTTATCCTCTAAAATATTGATCGAAACCAGGTTTAATCGACTGTTTCAGTGTGGTACCACATTACTACCTGCTCCAAACCAGAAAAAACCCAGGATCTGTTCAACAAGTATGTGAAGAATGCGAAAGTATGAGACTGATGAGCGAAACTCCCAGGCCTAACCTAGACATAACATGCGTTATCCTCAAAAATATTGATCGATACCAGGTTCAATGGACTGTTTCAGTGTGGTACCACATTACAACGTGATCCAATCCAGAAATAGCCCAGGATCTAGCCATGAAGTATTAGAAATATGCGAAAGTATGAGCCTCATGAGGGCAAATCCTAGACCTTACCCAGACCTAACATGCGTTATCCTCTAAAATATTTATCAAGACCAGGTTTAATTGAATGTTTCAGTGTGGTACCACATTACTACTTGATCCAAACCAGAAAAAAACCCAGGATCTGTTCAACAAGTATGTGAAATATGCGAAAGTACGAGCCTGATGAGAGCAAATCCCAGACCTAACCTAGACCTAACATGCGTTATTCTCTATAATATTGATCGTGACTAGGTTTAATCGATAGTTTCAGTCTGGTACCACATTACTACCTGATCCAAACCAGAAATAACCCAGGATTTGTTCAACAAGTATGTGATAAACGCGAAAGTATGGGTCTGATGACGGCAAATCCCAGGCCTAACCTAGACATAACATGCGTTATCCTCAAAAATATTGATCGAAACCAGGTTCAATGGACTGTTCCAGTGTGGTACCACATTACAACGTGATCCAATCCAGTAATAGCCCAGGATCTAGCCATGAAGTATTAGAAATATGCGAAAGTATGAGCCTCATGAGGGCAAATCCCAGGCCTAACCTAGACCTAACATGCGTTATCCACAAAAATATTGATCGAAACCAGGTTTAATCGAATGTTTCAGTGTAGTGCCACATTACTACGTGATCCAAACCAGAAAAAAACCCAGGATCTGTTCAACAAGTATGTGAAGTATGCGAAAGTATGAGTTTGATGAGGGCAAATCCCAGACCTATGCCAGACCTAACATGCGTTATCCTCTAGAATATTTATCAAGACCAGGTTTAATTGGCTGTTTTAGTGTGGTTCCACTTTACTACGTGATCCAAAGCAGAAAAAACCCTCGATCAGGTCAACATGTATGTTAAAACTGCGAAAGTATGAACCTGATGAGGGCAAATCCCAGACCAAACCTAGACCTAACATGTGTTATCCTCTAAAATAATAATTGAAACCACGTTTAATGGTCTGCTTCAGTGTGGTACCACATTACTACGTGATCGAAACCCGAAAAAACCCCGAATCTGGCAATCAAGTATGATAAATATGCGAAAGTACGAGCCTGATGAGGGCAAATCCCAGACCTATCCCAGGCCTATCTTGCGTTGTCCTGTAAAATATTGATGGAAACCAGGTTTAATTGACTGTTTCATTGTGGTACTACATTACTACGTGATCAAAACCAGAAAAAGCCCAGAATCTGGCCATCAAGTATGGGAAATATGCGAAAGTACAAGCGAGATGGGAGCATATCCGAGACCTAACCAAGACCTAACATGCCTTATTCTCTAGAATATTGATCGAAACCAGGTTTAATGGACTGTTTCAGCGTGGTACCACATAACTACGTGATCCACACCAGAAAAAGCCCAGGATCTGTTCAACAAGTATGTGAAAAACGCGAAACTATGAGCCTGATGAGGGCAAATTCCAGACCTATGCCAGACCTAACATGCGTTATCCTCTAAAATATTTATCAAGACCAGGTTTAATTGAATGTTTCAGTGTGGTACCACATTACTACGTGATCCAAACCAGGGAAAAACCCAGGATCCGTTCAACAAGTATGTGAAGAATGCGAAAGTATGAGTCTGATGAGTGAGAATCCCAGGCCTAACCTAGACCTAGCATGAGTTATCCTCTAAAATATTGATCGAAACCAGGTTTAATCGACTGTTTCAGTGTGGTACCACATTACTACCTGCTCCAAACCAGAAAAAACCCAGGATCTGTTCAACAAGTATGTGAAGAATGCGAAAGTATGAGACTGATGAGCGAAACTCCCAGGCCTAACCTAGACATAACATGCGTTATCCTCAAAAATATTGATCGATACCAGGTTCAATGGACTGTTTCAGTGTGGTACCACATTACAACGTGATCCAATCCAGAAATAGCCCAGGATCTAGCCATGAAGTATTAGAAATATGCGAAAGTATGAGCCTCATGAGGGCAAATCCTAGACCTTACCCAGACCTAACATGCGTTATCCTCTAAAATATTTATCAAGACCAGGTTTAATTGAATGTTTCAGTGTGGTACCACATTACTACTTGATCCAAACCAGAAAAAAACCCAGGATCTGTTCAACAAGTATGTGAAATATGCGAAAGTACGAGCCTGATGAGAGCAAATCCCAGACCTAACCTAGACCTAACATGCGTTATTCTCTATAATATTGATCGTGACTAGGTTTAATCGATAGTTTCAGTCTGGTACCACATTACTACCTGATCCAAACCAGAAATAACCCAGGATTTGTTCAACAAGTATGTGATAAACGCGAAAGTATGGGTCTGATGACGGCAAATCCCAGGCCTAACCTAGACATAACATGCGTTATCCTCAAAAATATTGATCGAAACCAGGTTCAATGGACTGTTCCAGTGTGGTACCACATTACAACGTGATCCAATCCAGTAATAGCCCAGGATCTAGCCATGAAGTATTAGAAATATGCGAAAGTATGAGCCTCATGAGGGCAAATCCCAGGCCTAACCTAGACCTAACATGCGTTATCCACAAAAATATTGATCGAAACCAGGTTTAATCGAATGTTTCAGTGTAGTGCCACATTACTACGTGATCCAAACCAGAAAAAAACCCAGGATCTGTTCAACAAGTATGTGAAGTATGCGAAAGTATGAGTTTGATGAGGGCAAATCCCAGACCTATGCCAGACCTAACATGCGTTATCCTCTAGAATATTTATCAAGACCAGGTTTAATTGACTGTTTTAGTGTGGTTCCACTTTACTACGTGATCCAAAGCAGAAAAAACCCTCGATCAGGTCAACATGTATGTTAAAACTGCGAAAGTATGAACCTGATGAGGGCAAATCCCAGACCAAACCTGGACCTAACATGTGTTATCCTCTAAAATAATAATTGAAACCACGTTTAATGGTCTGCTTCAGTGTGGTACCACATTACTACGTGATCGAAACCCGAAAAAACCCCGAATCTGGCAATCAAGTATGATAAATATGCGAAAGTACGAGCCTGATGAGAGCAAATCCCAGACCTAACCTAGACCTAACATGCTTTATTCTCTAAAATATTGATCGAAACCAGGTTTAATGGACTGTTTCAGTGTGGTAACACATTACTACGTGATCCAAACCAGAAAAAACCCAGGATCTTTTCAACAAATGTGTGAAAAACGCGAAAGTACGAGCCTGATGAGGGCAAATCCCAGACCTATCCCAGGCCTATCTTGCGTTGTCCTGTAAAATATTGATGGAAACCAGGTTTAATTGACTGTTTCATTGTGGTACTACATTACTACGTGATCAAAACCAGAAAAAGCCCAGAATCTGGCCATCAAGTATGGGAAATATGCGAAAGTACAAGCGAGATGGGAGCATATCCGAGACCTAACCAAGACCTAACATGCCTTATTCTCTAGAATATTGATCGAAACCAGGTTTAATGGACTGTTTCAGCGTGGTACCACATAACTACGTGATCCACACCAGAAAAAGCCCAGGATCTGTTCAACAAGTATGTGAAAAACGCGAAACTATGAGCCTGATGAGGGCAAATTCCAGACCTATGCCAGACCTAACATGCGTTATCCTCTAAAATATTTATCAAGACCAGGTTCAATGGACTGTTTCAGTGTGGTACCACATTACAACGTGATCCAATCCAGAAATAGCCCAGGATCTAGCCATGAAGTATTAGAAATATGCGAAAGTATGAGCCTCATGAGGGCAAATCCTAGACCTTACCCAGACCTAACATGCGTTATCCTCTAAAATATTTATCAAGACCAGGTTTAATTGAATGTTTCAGTGTGGTACCACATTACTACTTGATCCAAACCAGAAAAAAACCCAGGATCTGTTCAACAAGTATGTGAAATATGCGAAAGTACGAGCCTGATGAGAGCAAATCCCAGACCTAACCTAGACCTAACATGCGTTATTCTCTATAATATTGATCGTGACTAGGTTTAATCGATAGTTTCAGTCTGGTACCACATTACTACCTGATCCAAACCAGAAATAACCCAGGATTTGTTCAACAAGTATGTGATAAACGCGAAAGTATGGGTCTGATGACGGCAAATCCCAGGCCTAACCTAGACATAACATGCGGTTTCCTCTAAAATATTGGTCGAAAACAGGTTTAGTGGACTGTTTCAGTGTGGTACCATATTACTGCGTCATCCAAACCAGAAAATGTCCAGGATCTAGCCATGAAGTATGAGAAATATGCGAAATTATGAGCCAGATGAGGGCAAATCCTAGACCTTACCCAGACCTAACATGCGTTATCCTCTAAAATATTGGCCGTATCCAGGTTTAATTAACTGTTTCAGTGTGGCACCACGTTACTACGTGATCCAATCCAGAAAAATCCAAGGATATGGCCAAGAAGTATGAGAAATATGCGATAGTATGAGTCTCATGAGGACAAATCCCCGGCCTAACCTAGACCTAACATGCGTTATCCTCTAAACTATTGATCGAAACCAGGATTAGTGGACTGTTTCAATGTGGTACCACACTACTACATGATCCAAACCAGAAAAAACCCAGGATCTGTTCAACAAGTGTGTGAAGTATGCGAAAGTATAAGTCTGATGAGGGCAAATCCCAGGCCTCACCTAGACCTAACATACGTTATCCTCTAAAATATTGATCGAAACCAGGTTTGATGGACTGTTTCAGTGTGGTACCACATTAGTACGTGATCCAAACCAGAAAAAGCCAGGGACCTGTTCAACAAGCATGTGAAAAACGCGAAAGTACGAGCCGGATGAGGGCAAATCCCAGACCTATCCCAGACCTAACTTGCGTTATCCTCTAAAATATTGATCGAAACCAGGTTTGATGGACTGTTTCAGTGTGGTACCACATTACTGCGTGATCCAAACCAGAAAAAACCCAGGATCTGTTCAACAAGTGTGTGAAGAACGCGAAAGTAAAAGCCTGATGAGGGCAAATCCCAGACCTATCTCAGGCCTAACTTGCGTTATCCTCTAAAATATTGATCGAAACCAGATTTAATTGACTGTTTCAGTGTGGTAGCACATTACTACGTGATCCAATCCAGAAAAAGCCCAGGATCTGGCCAACAAGTATGAGAAATATGCGAAAGTATGAGCCAGATGAGGGCAAATCCTAGACCTACCCCAGACCTAACATGCGTTGTCCTCTAAAATATTGATGGAAACCAGATTTAATTGACTGTTTCAGTGTGGTAGCACATTACTACGTGATCCAAACCAGAAAAAGCACCGGAGCTGTTCAACATGTATGTGCAGAATGCGAAAGTACGAGCCTGATGAGAGCAAATCCCAGACCTAACCTAGACCTAACATGCGTTATTCCCTAAAATATTGATCGAAACAAGGTTTAATAAGACTGTTTCAGTGTGGTACCATTTTGCTACGTTATCCAAAGCAGAAAAAACCATCGATCAGGACAACATGTATGTTAAAACTGCGAAAGTATGACCCTGATGAGGGCAAATCCCAGAACCAACCTAGACCTAACATGTGTTATCCTCTAAAATAATAATTGAAACCAGGTTTAATGGTCTGCTTCAGTGTGGTACCACATTACTACGTGATCGAAACCAGAAAAAACCCAGAATCTGGCCATCTAGCATGATAAATATGCGAAAGTAAAAGCCTGATGAGGGCAAATCCCAGAACTATCCCAGACCTAACTTGCGTTATCCTCTAAAATATTGATCGAAACCAGGTTTAATTGACTGTTTCAGTATGGTACTACATTACTACGTTATCCAATCCAGAAAAAGCCCAGCATCTAGCCATGAAGTATGAGAAATATGCGAAAGTATGAGACTCACGAGAGCAAATCCTAGACCTAACCCAGACCTAACATGCGTTATCCTCTAAAATATTTATCAAGACCAGGTTTAATTGAATGTTTCAGTGTGATACCACATTACTACGTGATCCAAACCAGAAAAAAACCGAGGATCTGTTCAACAAGTATGTGAAGTATGCGAAAGTATGAGTCTGATGAGGGCAAATCCCAGGCCTAACCTAGACCTAACATGCGTTTTCCTATAAAATAGTGATCGAAACCAGGTTTGATGGACTGTTTCAGTGTGGTACCACATTAGGACGTGATCCAAACCAGAAAAAGCCAGGGATCTGTTCAACAAGTATGTGAAAAACGCGAAAATATGACCCTGATGAGGGCAAGCCCCAGACCTATCCCAGACATAACATGCGTTATCCTCTAAAATATTGATAGAAACCAGGTTTAATGGACTGTTTCAGTGTGGTACCACATTAGTACACGATCCAAACCAGAATAAGCCAGGGATCTGTTCAACAAGTACGTGAAGAATGCGAAAGTATGAGTCTGATGAGGGCAAATCCCAGACCTATCCCAGACCTAACATGCGTTATCCTCTAAAATATTGGCCGTATCCAGGTTCAATTAACTGTTTCAGTGTGGCACCACGTTACTACGTGATCCAATCCAGAAAAATCCAAGGATCTGGCAAACAAGTATGAGAAATATGCGATAGTATGAGTCTGATAAGGGCAAATCCCAGGCCTAACCTAGACCTAACATGTGTTATCCTCTAAATTTTGATCGAAACCAGGTTTAATCGACTGTTTCAGTGTGGTACCACATTACTACCTGATCCAAACAAGAAAAAACCCAGGATCTTTTCAACAAGTATGTGAAGAATGCGAAAGTATGAGAGTGATGATGGCAGATCCCAGACAAATCCCAGACCTAACTTGCGTTATCCAATAAAATATTGATCGAGACCAGGATTAATCGACTGTTTCAGTGTGGTACCATTTTGCTACGTTATCCAATGCAGAAATAACCATTGATCAGGTCAACATGTATGTTAAAACTGCGAAAGTATGACCCTGATGAGGGCAAATCCCAGAACTAACCCAGACCTAACATGTGTTATCCTCTAAAATAATAATTGAAACCAGGTTCAACGGTCTGCTTCAGTGTGGTACCACATTACTACGTGATCCAAACCAGAAAAAACCCAGGATCTGTTCAACAAGTATGTGATAAATGCGAAAGTATTGGTCTGATGAGGGCAAATCCCAGGCCGAACCTAGACCTTGCATAAGTTATCCTCTAAAATATTGTTCGAGACCAGGATTAATCGACTGTTTCTGTGTGGTACCACTTTACTACGTGATGCAAAGCAGAAAAAACCCTCGATCAGGTCAACATGTATGTTAAAACTGCGAAAGTATGAACCTGATGAGGGGAAATCCCAGACCTAACCTAGACCTAACATGCGTTATCCTCAAAAATATTGATCGAAACCAGGTTTAATCGAATGTTTCAGTGTGGTGCCACATTACTACGTGATCCAAACCAGAAAAAAAACCCAGGATCTGTTCAACAAGTATATGAAGTATGCGAAAGTATGAGTCTGATGAGGGCAAATCCCAGACCTAACCTAGACCTAACATGCGTTATTCTCTAAAATATTGATCGAAACCAGGTTTAATCGACTGTTTCAGTGTGGTACCACATTACTACGTGATCCAAACCAGAAAAAACCCAGGATCTGTTCAACAAGTATGTGATAAATGCGAAAGTATTGGTCTGATGAGGGCAAATCCCAGGCCTAACCTAGACCTAACATGCGTTATCCTCAAAAATATTGATCGAAACCAGGTTCAATCGAATGTTTCAGTGTGGTACCACATTACTACTTGATCCAAACCAGAAAAAGCCTAGAATCTGGCCATCAAGTATGAGAAATATGCGAAAGTACGAGCCTGATGAGAGCAAATCCCAGACCTGACCTAGACCTAACATGCGTTATTCCCTAAAATATTGATCGAAACCTGATTTAATGGACTGTTTCAATGTGGTACCACACTACTACGTGATCCAAACCAGAAGTAACCCAGGATCTGTTCAACAAGTATGTGAAGTATGCGAAAGTATCAGCCTGATGAGGGCAAATCCCCAGACCTAACCCAAACATAACTTGCGATATCCTCTAAAATATTGGTCGAAACCAGGTTTAATTGTCTGTTTTAGTGTGGTACCACTTTACTACGTGATCCAAAGCAGAAAAAACCATCGATCAGGACAACATGTATGTTAAAACTGCGAAAGTATGACACTGATGAGGGCAAATCCCAGAACTAATCTAGACCTAACATGTGTTATCCTCTTAAATAATAATTGAAACCAGGTTTAATGGTTTGCTTCAGTGTGGTGCCACATTACTACGTGATCCAAACCAGAAAAAACCCAGGATCTGTTCAACAAGTGTGTGAAAAACGCGAAAGTACGAGCCTGATGAGGGCAAATCCCAGACCTATCCCAGACCTAACTTGCGTTATCCTCTAAAATATTCATCAAGACCAGGTTTAATTTAATGTTTCAGTGTGGTACCACATTACTACGTGATCCAAACCAGAAAAAACCCAGGATCTGTTCAACAAGTATGTGAAGTATGCGAAAGTATAAGTCTGACGAGGGCAAATCCCAGGCCTAACCTAGACCTAACATACGTTATCCTCTAAAATATTGATCGAAACCAGGTTTGATGGACTGTTTCAATGTGGTACCACATTAGTACGTGATCCAAACCAGAAAAAGCCAGGGACCTGTTCAACAAGCATGTGAAAAACGCGAAAGTACGAGCCTGATGAGGGCAACTCCCAGACCTATCCCAGACCTAACTTGCGTTATCCTCTAAAATATTGGCCGTATCCAGGTTTAATTAACTGTTTCAGTGTGGTACCACGTTACAACGTGATCCAATCCAGAACAATCCAAGGATCAGGCCAAGAAGTATGAGAAATATGCGAAAGTATGAGCCAGATGAGGGCAAATCCTAGACCAACCCCAGACCTAACATGCGTTGTCCTCTAAAATATAGATGGAAACCAGATTTAATTGACTGTTTCAGTGTGGTAGCACATTACTACGTGATCCAAACCAGAAAAAGCACCGGAGCTGTTCAACAAGTATGTGAAAAATGCGAAAGTATGACCCTGATGAGAGCAAATCCCAGCCAAATCCCAGACCTAACTTGCGTTATCCAATAAAATATTGATGGAGACCAGGATTAATCGACTGTTTCAGTGTGGTACCACATTACTGCGTGATCCAAACCAGAAAAAACCCAGGATCTGTTCAACAAGTGTGTGAAGAACGCGAAAGTAAAAGCCTGATGAGGGCAAATCCCAGACCTATCTCAGGCCTAACTTGCGTTATCCTCTAAAATATTGATCGAAACCAGGTTTAATTGACTGTTTCAGTGTGGTACCACATTACTGCGTCGTCCAAACCAGAAAAAGTCCAGGATCTAGCCATGAAGTATGAGAAATATGCAAAATTATGAGCCCGATGAGGGCAAATCCTAGACCTAACCCAGACCTAACATGCGTTATCCTCTAAAATATTGATGGAAACCAGATTTAATTGACTGTTTCAGTGTGGTACCACATTACTACCTGATCCAAACCAGAAAAAACCCAGGATCTGTTCAACAAGTATGTGAAGAATGCGAAAGTATGAGACTGATGAGGGCAGATCCCAGACATATCCCAGACCTAACTTGCGTTATCCAATAAAATATTGATCGAGACCAGGATTAATCGACTGTTTCAGTGTGGTACCACATTACTGCTTGATCCAAACCAGAAAAAACCCAAGATCTGTTCAACAAGTATGTGAAAAATGCGAAAGTATGACCCTGATGAGGGCAAATCCCAGGCCTAACCTAGACCTAACATGCGTTATCCTCAAAAATATTCATCGAAACCGGATTTAATTGACTGTTTCAGTGTGGTGCCACATGACTACGTGATCCAATCCAGAAAAAGCCCAGGATCTGGCCAACAAGTATGAGAAATATGCGAAAGTATGAGCCAGATGAGGGCAAATCCTAGACCTAACCCAGACCTAACATGCGTTATCCTCTAAATTTTGATCGAAACCAGGTTTAATCGACTGTTTCAGTGTGGTACCACATTACTACCTGATCCAAACCAGAAAAAACCCAGGATCTGTTCAACAAGTATGTGAAGAATGCGAAAGTATGAGACTGATGAGGGCAGATCCCGGACAAATCCCAGACCTAACTTGCGTTATCCAATATAATATTGATCGAGACCAGGATTAATCAACTGTTTCAGTGTGGTACCACACTACTGCGTGATTCAAACCAGAAAAAACCCAGGATCTGTTCAACAAGGGTGTGAAGAACGCGAAAGTAAAAGCCTGATGAGGGCAAATCCCAGACCTGTGCCAGACCTAACATGCGTTATCCTCTAAAACATTGATCGAAACCAGGTTTAGTGGACTGTTTCAGTGTGGTACCACATTACTACTTGATCCAAACCAGAAAAAGCCCAGAATCTGGTCATCAAGTATGAGAAATATGCGAAAGTACGAGCCTGATGAGAGCAAATCCCAGTCCTAACCTAGACCTAACATTCGTTACTCTCTAAAATATTGATCGTGACCAGGTATAATCGACTGTTTCAGTGTGGTACCACATTACTTCCCTTATCCAAACCAGAAATAACCCAGGATCTGTTCAACAAGAATGTGATAAATGCGAAAGTATGGGTCTGATGAGGGCAAATCCCAGGCCTAACCTAGACCTAGCATAAGTTATCCTCTAAAATATTGTTCGAGACCAGGATTAATCGACTGTTTCGGTGTGGTACCACTTTACTACGTGATGCAAAGCAGAAAAAACCCTCGATCAGGTCAACATGTATGTTAAAAGTGCGAAAGTATGACCCAGATGAGGGCAAATCCCAGAAATAACATAGACCTAACATGTGTTATCCTCTAAAATAGTAATTGAAACCAGGTTTAATGGTCTGCTTCAGTGTGGTATCACATTACTACGTGATCGAAACCCGAAAAAACCCAGAATCTGGCCATCATGTATGATAAATATGCGAAAGTACGAGCCTGATGAGAGCAAATCCCAGACCTAACCCAGACCTAACATGCTTTATTCTTTAAAATATTGATGGAAACCAGGTTTAATGGACTGCTTCAGTGTGGTACCACATTACTACGTGATCCAAACCAGAAAAAGCCCAGGACCCGGTCAACAAGTATGAGAAATATGCGAAAGTATGAGCCTGATGAGAGCAAATCCCAGACCTGACCTAGACCTAACATGCGTTATACTCTAAAATATTGATCGAAACCTGATTTAATGGACTGTTTCAATCTGGTACGACACTACTACGTGATCCAAACCAGAAAAAACCCAGGATCTGTTCAACAAGTATGTGAAAAACGGGAAAGTATGTGCCTGATGAGGGCAAATCCCCAGACCTAACCCAAACATATCTTGCGTTATCCTCTAAAATATTGATCGAAACAGGTTTAATTGACTGTTTTAGTGTGGTACCACTTTACTACGTGATTCAAAGCTGAAAAGACCATCGATCAGGACAACATGTATGTTAAAACTGCGAAAGTATGACCCTGATGAGGGCAAATCCCAGAACTAACCTAGACCTAACATGTGTTATCCTCTAAAATAATAATTGAAACCAGGTTTTATGGTCTGCTTCAGTGTGGTACCACATTACTACGTGATCCAAACCAGAAATAGCCAGGGATCTGTTCAACAAGCATGTGAAAAACGCGAAAATATGACCCTGATGAGGGCAATTCCCAGACCTATCCCAGATCTAACTTGCGTCAACCTAAAAAATATTGATCGAAACCAGGTTTAATGGTCTGCTTCAGTGTGGTACCACATTACTACGTGATCGAAACCAGAAAAAACCCAGAATCTGGCCATCAAGCATGATAAATATGCGAAAGTACGAGCCTGATGGGAGCAAATCCCAGAACTAACCTTGTCCTAACATGCTTCATTCTCTAAAATATTGATCGAAACCAGGTTTAATGGACTGTTTCAGTGTGGTACCACATTACTACGAGATCCAAATCAGAAAAAACCCAGGATCTGTTCAACAAGTGTGTGAAAAACGCGAAAGTACGAGCCTAATGACGGCAAATCCCAGGCCTAACCTAGACCTAGCATCAGTTATCCTCTAAAATATTGTTCGAGACAAGTATTAATCGACTGCTTCTGTGTGGTACCACTTTACTACGTGATCCAAAGCAGAAAAAACCCTCGATCAGGTCAACATGTATGTTAAAACTGCGAAAGTATGAACCTGTTGAGGGCAAATACTAGACCTAACCCAGACCTAACATGTGTTATCCTCTGAAATATTGGCCGTATCCAGGTTTAGTTAACTGCTTCAGTGTGGCACCACGTTACTACGTGATCCAATCCAGAAAAATCCAAGGATCTGGCCAACAAGTATGTGAAATATGCGAAAGTATGAGTCTGATGAGGGCAAATCCCAGACCTATCCCAGACCTAACATGCGTTATCCTCAAAAATATTGATCGAAACCAGGTTTAATCGACTGTTTCAGTGTGGTACCACATTACTACGTGATCCAAACCAGAAAAAAATCCAGGATCTGTTCAACAAGTATGTGAAGTATGCGAAAGTATGAGCCTGATGAGGGCAAATCCCAGACCTATCGCAGACCCAACTTACGTCATCCTATAAAATATTGATCGAAACAAGGTTTAATCGACTGTTCCTGTGTGGTACCACATTACTACGTGATCCAGGCCAGAAAAAAACCCAGGATCTGTTCAACAAGTATGTGAAGTATGCGAAAGTATGAGCCTGATGAGGGCAAATCCCAGACCTATCCCAGACCCAACTTACGTCATCCCATAAAATATCGATCGAAACAAGGTTTAATTGACTGTTTCAGTGTGGTACCATTTTGCTACGTTATCCCATGCAGAAATAACCATTGATCAGGTCAACATGTATGTTAAAACTGCGAAAGTATGACCCTGATGAGGGCAAATCCCAGAACTAACCTAGACCTAACATGTGTTATCCGCTAAAATAATAATTGAAACCAGGTTCAATGGTCTGCTCCAGTGTGGTACCACATTACTACGTGATCCAAACCAGAAAAAACCCAGGATCTGTTCAACAAGTATGTGATAAATGCGAAAGTATTGGTCTGATGAGGGCAAATCCCCAGGTCTAACCCAAACATAACTTGCGATATCCTTTTAAATATTGGTCGAAACCAGGTTTAATTGACTGTTTTAGTGTGGTACCACTTTACTACGTGATCCAAAGCAGAAAAAACCATCGATCAGGACAACATGTATGTTAAAACTTGGAAAGTATGACACTGATGAGGGCAAATCCCAGAACTAATCTAGACCTAACATGTGTTATCCTCTTAAATAATAATTGAAGCCAGGTTTAATGGTTTGCTTCAGTGTGGTGCCACATTACTACGTGATCCAAACCAGAAAAAACCCAGGATCTGTTCAACAAGTGTGTGAAAAACGCGAAAGTACGAGCCTGATGAGGGCAAATCCCAGACCTATCCCAGACCTAACTTGCGTTATCCTCTAAAATATTCATCAAGACCAGGTTTAATTTAATGTTTCAGTGTGGTACCACATTACTACGTGATCCAAACCAGAAAAAACCCAGGATCTGTTCAACAAGTATGTGAAGTATGCGAAAGTATAAGTCTGACGAGGGCAAAACCCAGGCCTAACCTAGACCTAACATACGTTATCCTCTAAAATATTGAGCGAAACCAGGTTTGATGGACTGTTTCAGTGTGGTACCACATAAGTCCGTGATCCAAACCAGAAAAAGCCAGGGACCTGTTCAACAAGCATGTGAAAAACGCGAAAGTACGAGCCTGATGAGGGCAAATCCCAGACCTATCCCAGACCTAACTTGCGTTATCCTCTAAAATATTGGCCGTATCCAGGTTTAATTAACTGTTTCAGTGTGGTACCACGTTACTACGTGATCCAATCCAGAAAAATCCAAGGATCAGGCCAACAAGTATAAGAAATATGCGAAAGTATGAGCCAGATGAGGGCAAGTCCTAGACCTACCCCAGACCTAACATGCGTTGTCCTCTACAATATTGATGGAAACCAGATTTAATTGACTGTTTCAGTGTGGTAGCACATTACTACGTGATCCAAACTAGAAAAAGCACCGGAGCTGTTCAACAAGTATGTGAAAAATGCGAAAGTATGACCCTGATGAGAGCAAATCCCAGCCAAATCCCAGACCTAACTTGCGTTATCCAATAAAATATTGATGGAGACCAGGATTAATCGACTGTTTCAGTGTGGTACCACATGACTACGTGATCCAATCCAGAAAAAGCCCAGGATCTGGCCAACAAGTATGAGAAATATGCGAAAGTATGAGCCAGATGGGGGCAAATCCTAGACCTAACCCAGACCTAACATGCGTTATCCTCTAAATTTTGATCGAAACCAGGTTTAATCGACTGTTTCAGTGTGGTACCACATTACTACCTGATCCAAACCAGAAAAAACCCAGGTTCTGTTCAACAAGTATGTGAAGAATGCGAAAGTATGAGACTGATGAGGGCAGATCCCGGACAAATCCCAGACCTAACTTGCGTTATCCAATATAATATTGATCGAGACCAGGATTAATCGACTGTTTCAGTGTGGTACCACATTACTGCGTGATCCAAACCAGAAAAAACCCGGGATCTGTTCAACAAGTGTGTGAAGAACGCGAAAGTAAAAGCCTGATGAGGGCAAATCCCAGACCTATCTCAGACCTAACTTGCGTTATCCTCTAAAATATTGATCGAAACCAGGTTTAATTGACTGTTTCAGTGTGGTACTACATTACTACGTGATCCAATCCAGAAGAAGCCCAGGATCTAGCAATGAAGTATGAGAAATATGCGAAAGTATGAGCCTCACGAGGACAAATCCTAGACCTAACCCAGACCTAACATGCGTTATCCTCTAAAATATTTATCAAGACCAGGTTTAATTGAATTTTTCAGTCTGGTACCACATTACTACGTGATCCAAACCAGAAAAAAACCCAACATCTGTTCAACAAGTATGTGAAGTGTGCGAATGTATGAGACTGATGAGTGAAGCTCCCAGGCCTAACCTAGACCTAACATCCGTTATCCTCTAAAATATTGATCGAAACCAGGTTTGATGGACTGTTTCTGTGTGGTACCACATTACTGCGTCGTCCAAACCAGAAAAAGTCCAGGATCTAGCCATGAAGTATGAGAAATATGCAAAATTATGAGCCTGATGAGGGCAAATCCCAGGCCTAGCCTAGACCTAACTTGCGTTATCCTCTAAAATATTGATCGAAACCAGGTTTAATTGACTGTTTCAGTGTGGTACCACATTACTGCGTCGTCCAAACCAGAAAAAGTCCAGGATCTAGCCATGAAGTATGAGAAATATGCAAAATTATGAGCCAGATGAGGGCAAATCCTAGACCTAACCCAGACCTAACATGCGTTATCCTCTAAAATATTGATGGAAACCAGATTTAATTGACTGTTTCAGTGTGGTACCACATTACTACCTGATCCAAACCAGAAAAAACCCAGGATCTGTTCAACAAGTATGTGAAGAATGCGAAAGTATGAGACTGATGAGGGCATATCCCAGACATATCCCAGACCTAACATGCGTTATCCAATAAAATATTGATCGAGACCAGGATTAATCGACTGTTGCAGTGTGGTACCACATTACTGCTTGATCCAAACCAGAAAAAACCCAAGATCTGTTCAACAAGTATGTGAAAAATGCGAAAGTATGACCCTAATGAGGGCAACTCCCAGGCCTAACCTAGACCTAACATGCGTTATCCTATAAAATAGTGATCGAAACCAGGTTTGATGGACTGTTTCAGTGTGGTACCACATTAGGACCTGATCCAAACCAGAAAAAGCCAGGGATCTGTTCAACAAGTATGTGAAAAACGCGAATATATGACCCTGATGAGGGCAAATCCCAGACCTATCCCAGACCTAGCTTGCGTCAACCTATAAAATATTGATCGAAACCAGGTTTCATTGACTGTTTCAGTGTGGTACCACATTACTACGTGATTCAATCCAGAAATAGCCCAGGATCTAGCCATGAAGTATGAGAAATATGCGAAAGTGTGAGCCAGATGAGGGCAAATCCTCTACCTAACCCAGACCTAACATGCGTTATCCTCTAAAATACTTATCAAGTCCAGGTTTAATTGAATGTTTCGGTGTTGTACCGCATTACTACGTGATCCAAACCAGAAAAAACCCAGGATCTGTTCAACAAGTATGTGAAGTATGCCAAAGTATGAGTCTGATGAGGGCAAATCCCAGGCCTAACCTAGACCTAACATGCGTTATCCTCTAAAATATTGATCGAAACCAGGTTTGATGGACTGTTTCTGTGTGGTACCACATTACTACTTGATCCAAACCAGAAAAAAACCCAGGATCTGTTCAACAAGTGTGTGAAGTATGCGAAAGTATGAGTCTGATGAGGGCAAATCCCAGGCCTAGCCTAGACCTAACTTGCGTTATCCTCTAAAATATTGATCGAAACCAGGTTTAATTGACTGTCTCAGTGTGGTACCACATTACTGCGTCGTCCAAACCAGAAAAAGTCCAGGATCTAGCCATGAAGTATGAGAAATATGCAAAATTATGAGCCAGATGAGGGCAAATCCTAGACCTAAACCAGACCTAACATGCGTTATCCTCTAAAATATTGATGGAAACCAGATTTAATTGACTGTTTCAGTGTGGTACCACATTACTACCTGATCCAAACCAGAAAAAACCCAGGATCTGTTCAACAAGTATGTGAAGAATGCGAAAGTATGAGACTGATGAGGGCAGATCCCAGACATATCCCAGACCTAACATGCGTTATCCAATAAAATATTGATCGAGACCAGGATTAATCGACTGTTGCAGTGTGGTACCACATTACTGCTTGATCCAAACCAGAAAAAACCCAAGATCTGTTCAACAAGTATGTGAAAAATGCGAAAGTATGACCCTAATGAGGGCAACTCCCAGGCCTAACCTAGACCTAACATGCGTTATCCTCTAAAATATTGATCGAAACCAGATTTAATTGACTGTTTCAGTGTGGTACCACATTACTGCTTGATCCAAACCAGAAAAAAACCCAGGATCTGTTCAACAAGTATGTGAAGTATGCGAAAGTATGAGTCTGATGAGGGCAAATCCCAGGCCTAACCTAGACCTAACATGCGTTATCCTATAAAATAGTGATCGAAACCAGGTTTGATGGACTGTTTCAGTGTGGTACCACATTAGGACCTGATCCAAACCAGAAAAAGCCAGGGATCTGTTCAACAAGTATGTGAAAAACGCGAAAATATGACCCTGATGAGGGCAAATCCCAGACCTATCCCAGACCTAGCTTGCGTCAACCTATAAAATATTGATCGAAACCAGGTTTCATTGACTGTTTCAGTGTGGTACCACATTACTACGTGATTCAATCCAGAAATAGCCCAGGATCTAGCCATGAAGTATGAGAAATATGCGAAAGTGTGAGCCAGATGAGGGCAAATCCTCTACCTAACCCAGACCTAACATGCGTTATCCTCTAAAATATTTATCAAGTCCAGGTTTAATTGAATGTTTCGGTGTTGTACCGCATTACTACGTGATCCAAACCAGAAAAAACCCAGGATCTGTTCAACAAGTATGTGAAGTATGCCAAAGTATGAGTCTGATGAGGGCAAATCCCAGGCCTAACCTAGACCTAACATGCGTTATCCTCTAAAATATTGATCGAAACCAGGATTAGTGGACTGTTTCAGTGTGGTACCACATTACTACCTGATCAAAACCAGAAATAACACAGGAACTGTTCAACTAGTATGTGCAGTATGCGGAAGTATGAGACTGATGAGTGGAAATCCCAGGCCTAACCTAGACCTAACATGCGTTATCCTCAAAAATATTGATCGAAACCAGGTTTAATCGACTGTGTCAGTGTGGTACCACATCACTACCTGATCAAAACCAGAAATAACCCAGGAACTGTTCAACTAGTATGTGCAGTATGCGAAAGTATGAGACTGATGAGTGGAAATCCCAGGCCTAACCTAGACCTAACATGCGTTATCCTCAAAAATATTGATCGAAACAAGGTTTAATTGACTGCTTCAGTGTGGTACCATATTGCTACGTTATCCAAAGCAGAAAATACCATTGATCAGGACAACATGTATGTTAAAACTGCGAAAGTATGACCCAGATGGGGGCAAATCCCAGAAATAACCTAGACCTAATATGTGTTATCCTCTAAAATAGTAATTGAAACCAGGTTTAATGGACTGCTTCAGTGTGGTATCACATTACTACGTGATCGAAGCCCGAAAAATCCCAGAATCTGGCCATCAAGTATGATAAATATGCGAAAGTACGAGCCTGATGAGGGTAAAGCCTAGACCAAACCCAGACCTAACATGCGTTATCCTCTAAAATATTTATCAAGACCAGGTTTAATTGACTGTTTCAGTGTGGTACTACATTACTACGTGATCCAATCCAGAAACAGCCCAGGATCTGTTTAACAAGTATGTGAAGTATGCGAAAGTATGAGTCTGATGAGGGCAAATCCCAGGCCTAACCTAGACCTAACATGCGTTATCCTCTAAAATATTGATCGAAACCAGGTTTGATGGACTGTTTCAGTGTGGTACCACATTACTACGTGATCCAAACCAGAAAAAAACCCAGGATCTGTTCAACAAGTATGTGAAGTATGCGAAAGTATGAGTCTAATGAGGGCAAATCCCAGGCCTAACCAAGACCTAACTTGCGTTATCCAATAAAATATTGATCGACACCAGGATTAATCGACTGTTTCAGTGTGGTACCAGATGACTACGTGATCCAATCCAGAAAAATCCAAGGATCTGGCCAACATGTATGAGAAATATGCGATAGTATGAGTCTGATGAGGGCAAATCCCAGGCCTAACCTAGACCTAACATGCGTTATCCTCTAAAATATTGATCGAAACCAGGTTTGATGGACTCTTTCAGTGTGGTACCACATTACTACGTGATCCAAACCAGAAAAAAACCCAGGATCTGTTCAACAAGTATGTGAAGTATGCGAAAGTATGAGTCTAATGAGGGCAAATCCCAGGCCTAACCTAGACCTAACTTACGTTATCCAATAAAATATTGATCGAGACCAGGATTAATCGACTGTTTCAGTGTGGTACCACATGACTACGTGATCCAATCCAGAAAAATCCAAGGACCTGGCCAACAAGTATGAGAAATATGCGATAGTATGAGTCTGATGAGGGCAAATCCCAGGCCTAACCTAGACCTAACATGCGTTATCCTCTAAAATATTGATCGAAACCAGGTTTGATGGACTCTTTCAGTGTGGTACCACATTACTACGTGATCCAAACCAGAAAAAAACCCAGGAACCGTTCAACAAGTATGTGAAGTATGCCAAAGTATGAGTCTGATGAGGGCAAATCCCAGGCCTAACCTAGACCTAACATGCGTTATCCTCTAAAATATTGATCGAAACCAGGATTAGTGGACTGTTTCAGTGTGGTACCACATTACTACCTGATCAAAACCAGAAATAACACAGGAACTGTTCAACTAGTATGTGCAGTATGCGGAAGTATGAGACTGATGAGTGGAAATCCCAGGCCTAACCTAGACCTAACATGCGTTATCCTCAAAAATATTGATCGAAACCAGGTTTAATCGACTGTGTCAGTGTGGTACCACATCACTACCTGATCAAAACCAGAAATAACCCAGGAACTGTTCAACTAGTATGTGCAGTATGCGAAAGTATGAGACTGATGAGTGGAAATCCCAGGCCTAACCTAGACCTAACATGCGTTATCCTCAAAAATATTGATCGAAACAAGGTTTAATTGACTGCTTCAGTGTGGTACCATATTGCTACGTTATCCAAAGCAGAAAATACCATTGATCAGGACAACATGTATGTTAAAACTGCGAAAGTATGACCCAGATGGGGGCAAATCCCAGAAATAACCTAGACCTAACATGTGTTATCCTCTAAAATAGTAATTGAAACCAGGTTTAATGGACTGCTTCAGTGTGGTATCACATTACTACGTGATCGAAGCCCGAAAAATCCCAGAATCTGGCCATCAAGTATGATAAATATGCGAAAGTACGAGCCTGATGAGGGTAAAGCCTAGACCAAACCCAGACCTAACATGCGTTATCCTCTAAAATATTTATCAAGACCAGGTTTAATTGACTGTTTCAGTGTGGTACTACATTACTACGTGATCCAATCCAGAAACAGCCCAGGATCTGTTTAACAAGTATGTGAAGTATGCGAAAGTATGAGTCTGATGAGGGCAAATCCCAGGCCTAACCTAGACCTAACATGCGTTATCCTCTAAAATATTGATCGAAACCAGGTTTGATGGACTGTTTCAGTGTGGTACCACATTACTACGTGATCCAAACCAGAAAAAAACCCAGGATCTGTTCAACAAGTATGTGAAGTATGCGAAAGTATGAGTCTAATGAGGGCAAATCCCAGGCCTAACCAAGACCTAACTTGCGTTATCCAATAAAATATTGATCGACACCAGGATTAATCGACTGTTTCAGTGTGGTACCAGATGACTACGTGATCCAATCCAGAAAAATCCAAGGATCTGGCCAACATGTATGAGAAATATGCGATAGTATGAGTCTGATGAGGGCAAATCCCAGGCCTAACCTAGACCTAACATGCGTTATCCTCTAAAATATTGATCGAAACCAGGTTTGATGGACTCTTTCAGTGTGGTACCACATTACTACGTGATCCAAACCAGAAAAAAACCCAGGATCTGTTCAACAAGTATGTGAAGTATGCGAAAGTATGAGTCTAATGAGGGCAAATCCCAGGCCTAACCTAGACCTAACTTACGTTATCCAATAAAATATTGATCGAGACCAGGATTAATCGACTGTTTCAGTGTGGTACCACATGACTACGTGATCCAATCCAGAAAAATCCAAGGACCTGGCCAACAAGTATGAGAAATATGCGATAGTATGAGTCTGATGAGGGCAAATCCCAGGCCTAACCTAGACCTAACATGTGTTATCCTCTAAATTTTGATCGAAACCAGGTTTAATCGACTGTTTCAGTGTGAAACCACATTACTACCTGATCCAAACCAGAAAAAACCCAGGATCTTTTCAACAAGTATGTGAAGAATGCGAAAGTATGAGCCAGTTGAGGGCAAATCCTAGACCTAACCCAGACCTAACATGCGTTATCCTCTAAATTTTAATCGAAACCTGGTTTAATCGACTGTTTCAGTGTGGTACCACATTACTGCGTCATCCAAACCAGAAAAAGCCCAGGATCTAGCCATGAAGTATGAGAAATATGCGAAATTATGAGCCAGATCAGGGCAGATCCCAGACAAATCCCAGACCTAACTTGCGTTATCCAATAAAATATTGATCGAGACCAGGATTAATCGACTGTTTCAGTGTGGTACCACATGACTACGTGATCCAATCCAGAAAAAGGCCAGGATCTGGCCAACAAGTATGAGAAAAACGCGAAAGTACGAGCCTGATGAGGGCAAATCCCAGACCTATCCCAGACCTAACTTGCGTTATCCTATAAAATATTTATCGAAACCTTTAATTGACTGTTTCAGTGTGGTACTACATTACTACGTGATCCAATCGAGAAACAGCCCAGGATCTGTTTAACAAGTATGTGAAGTATGCGAAAGTATGAGTCTGATGAGGGCAAATCCCAGGCCTAACCTAGACCTAACATGCGTTATCCTCTAAAATATTGATCGAAACCAGGTTTGATGGACTGTTTCAGTGTGGTACCACATTGCTACGTGATCCAAACCAGAAAAAAACCCAGGATCTGTTCAACAAGTATGTGAAGTATGCGAAAGTATGAGTCTAATGAGGGCAAATCCCAGGCCTAACCAAGACCTAACTTGCGTTATCCAATAAAATATTGATCGACACCAGGATTAATCGACTGTTTCAGTGTGGTACCAGATGACTACGTGATCCAATCCAGAAAAATCCAAGGATCTGGCCAACATGTATGAGAAATATGCGATAGTATGAGTCTGATGAGGGCAAATCCCAGGCCTAACCTAGACCTAACATGCGTTATCCTCTAAAATATTGATCGAAACCAGGTTTGATGGACTGTTTCAGTGTGGTACCACATTACTACGTGATCCAAACCAGAAAAAAACCCAGGATCTGTTCAACAAGTATGTGAAGTATGCGAAAGTATGAGTCTAATGAGGGCAAATCCCAGGCCTAACCTAGACCTAACTTACGTTATCCAATAAAATATTGATCGAGACCAGGATTAATCGACTGTTTCAGTGTGGTACCACATGACTACGTGATCCAATCCAGAAAAATCCAAGGACCTGGCCAACAAGTATGAGAAATATGCGATAGTATGAGTCTGATGAGGGCAAATCCCAGGCCTAACCTAGACCTAACATGTGTTATCCTCTAAATTTTGATCGAAACCAGGTTTAATCGACTGTTTCAGTGTGGAACCACATTACTACCTGATCCAAACCAGAAAAAACCCAGGATCTTTTCAACAAGTATGTGAAGAATGCGAAAGTATGAGCCAGTTGAGGGCAAATCCTAGACCTAACCCAGACCTAACATGCGTTATCCTCTAAATTTTAATCGAAACCAGGTTTAATCGACTGTTTCAGTGTGGTACCACATTACTGCGTCATCCAAACCAGAAAAAGCCCAGGATCTAGCCATGAAGTATGAGAAATATGCGAAATTATGAGCCAGATCAGGGCAGATCCCAGACAAATCCCAGACCTAACTTGCGTTATCCAATAAAATATTGATCGAGACCAGGATTAATCGACTGTTTCAGTGTGGTACCACATGACTACGTGATCCAATCCAGAAAAAGGCCAGGATCTGGCCAACAAGTATGAGAAAAACGCGAAAGTACGAGCCTGATGAGGGCAAATCCCAGACCTATCCCAGACCTAACTTGCGTTATCCTCTAAAATATTGAACGAGACCTGGATTAATCGACTGTTTCAGTGCGGTAGCACATTACTGCTTGATCCAAACCAGAAAAAAACCCAGGATCTGTTCAACAAGTATGTGAAAAATGCGAAAGTATGAGTCTAATGAGGGCAAATCCCAGGCCTAACCTAGACCTAACTTACGTTATCCAATAAAATATTGATCGAGACCAGGATTAATCGACTGTTTCAGTGTGGTACGACATGACTACGTGATCCAATCCAGAAAAATCCAAGGACCTGGCCAACAAGTATGTGAAGTATGCGAAAGTATGAGTCTGATGAGGGCAAATCCCAGGCCTAACCTAGACCTAACATGCGTTATCCTCTAAAATATTGGCCGTATCCAGGTTTAATTAACTGTTTCAGCGTGGTACCACATTACTACCTGATCCAAACCAGAAAAAAACCCAGGATCTGTTCAACAAGTATGTGAAGTATGCGAAAGTATGAGTCTTATGAGGGCAAATCCCAGGCCTAACCTAGACCTAACTTGCGTTATCCAATAAAATATTGAACGAGACCTGGATTAATCGACTGTTTCAGTGCGGTAGCACATTACTGCTTGATCCAAACCAGAAAAAAACCCAGGATCTGTTCAACAAGTATGTGAAAAATGCGAAAGTATGACCCTGATGAGGGCAAATCCCAGACCTATCCCAGACCAAACTTGCGTTGTACTCTAAAAGATTGATGAAAACCAGATTTAATTGACTGTTTGAGTGTGGTAGCACATTACTACGTGATCCAAACCAGAAAAAGCACCGGAGCTGTTCGACAAGTATGTGCAGAATGCGAAAGAACGAGCCTGATGAGAGCAAATACCAGACCTAACCTAGACCTAACATGCGTTGTCCTTTAAAATATTGATCGAAACCAGGTTTAGTTGACTGTTTCACTGTGGTGCAAGTTAGGTCTAGGTTAGGCCTGGGATTTTCCTTCATCAGACACATACTTTCGCATTCTTCACATACTTGTTGAACGGATCCTGGGTTTTTTCTGGTTTGGATCACGTAGTAATGTGGTACCACACTGAAAAAGTCCATTAAACCTGGCTTCGATGAATATTTTAGAGAATAACTCATGTTAGGTCTATGTTAGGTCTGGGATTTGCTCTCATCAGGCTCGTACTTTCGCATATTTCTCATACTTGATGGCCTGATCCTGGGGTTTTTCTGGATTGGATCACGTAGTAATGTGGTACCACACTGAAATAGTCCATTAAACCTGGTTTCGATCAATATTTTAGAGTATAACGCAAGTTAGGTCTAGGTTACGCCTGGGATTTTCCTTCATCAGACACATACTTTTTTTTTTTTTTTTTTTTTTTTGTCGTGGGGAAAATCTTCGAAAGACTCCCTCCCACCTCCTTGGGGCGAGGTGGGAGGGGTGTGTGGGATTCCCCGCGCCCGTACAACGACAGGCGCGGGACCTACCCACTAAAAACCCCACGGTGACCCTTCGGCACGCTTTGGTAGGATACCGGGAATCGCTCGAAGCATTCTTCCGGTATCCTCCCGTGCCCGCGCTTTCGCGCCCATCCCCCGGGGGGACAATCGGTCCCCCCAGTAGACACACTGCCTCATAGCGGCGGGACGGGGCCACTCCATCCCGCCGCTATCCGTCCCGGGGCCGCGTTTAGTGGCGGCTGCGAGCCCCAACTCGCAACCGCCCGCGACCCCGTTTCCACCCCTCGGCGGCCGGGCGTTCATGGCCGCACCAGACCGCCGAGGGTGCCTCCCCTTGCGTTGGACCGGTAGGGGGAGGCACTCCTACCCCCAACCGGTCCGACCCGGCGCCGCCTGGCGGGAGGAGGGTCCCCTCAGGACCCCCCTCCCAGCCTAGGTCATCCGCCACGCCGAGGCGGCCGCCCGCGACGCCTCGCGACCGGGCGACGACCTCGGGCCACCGCACGAGCGCGAGCTTCAGCGCGCCGCTGAAGCTCGCGCTCCCTCCCCGCGGCCTCCTTCTGCAACATTACGTTCTCGCAGAAGGAGGCCACGGCCCTCCACTTCTCCTCGCTGCCGAGCATGGCGCGCACCACGCCCGGCAGCGAGACATCCCGCCCGACAACGCCGACCAGGACACGGCGCTCCCCCTCCCACGCGGGGCATACCTCCAGGGTATGATCCGCCGTGTCCTGCTCAGCGTCGCAGTGGCAGCAACGCGCCGTCGGCTCCTTCCCTATCCGGCACAGGTATCTTCCGAAGCTGCCATGCCCGGAAAATACCTGTGCCAGCCGGTAGGTGAGGCTGCCATGGCCTCTGTCCAGCCACTCCTTCAGGAGCGGCCGAACAGCCCCGACAGTCCGGTGCCCCGCGGTTGGCAGAGCCAGCCGCTCCTGCCACGCGAGCAACACGGACTGCCGGGCCTGGCGCTTCAAATCGCCCCAAGCAGGTTCCTGCCCGCCCGGGACCGCCCCCACCCCCGCGCGACGGTCGACGCGGTGCCGGTACATCACCGCGTGCGACCGCGCGAGCAGGTCCATGGGCGGCATCCCCGCTAGAACCGTCGCCGCCTCATGTGACACGGTCCGATACCCGCGGACGACCCTGAGCGCCATGCGCCTCTGCACCCGACGCAGCATAGTCATGCTGCGCCGGGAGGCAGCCAGGTCGTCCGCCCAGACGGGGGCCCCGTATAGGGCCACCGACTGGACCATTGCCACATAGAGGCGACGAACTCGGCCCGCCGGGCCCCCCAGGTTGGGCAGGATCCGGCCCAGAGCCGCAACCATCCTTTCCAAACGGGGGACCAGGCAGCGGAAATGCTGCTCGAAACGCCAGTGGCTATCGAGGATCAGCCCCAGATACCTGATCTGGGGCTTCACCTCGATGTCAGCCCCACCCACCCGAATCAGAGGGGGTGGCGGATCCTGCCGAGGTGGATGAAACGCAATCACCTCGGTCTTATGGACCGCCACCGTCATCCCCATCCCCCTGATCCGGTCGACGACGCGTTGCGACCCCTCCTCCGCGCGACGCATGGCCCTCCCCCAGTGCGCCCCGACGGCCAGCACCAGTGTGTCATCCGCATAACACACCGTGCTGACGCCGTCGGGGAGGCCGGCCCGCAACACCGAGTCGTACGCGATGTTCCACAGGAGTGGCCCGAGGACCGACCCCTGCGGAACACCGCAGTACACCTCCCTCCGCATATCACCATCCCGGCCCGGATACTCGATCCACCTGCCGCGGAGATAATCCCCGACGACCGCCCTGAGACAAGGGGGGACTCGATGATATCCGAGCCCCCTCCTTATCTCTTCCCAGGGGAGGGTGTTAAAGGCATTGGCAATATCCAAGGATATTGCCAATGCCACCCCTCCCCGGGAGACGGCCGCCTCCGAGAGGGCCCTCACACGACCTATCGCGTCGATAGTCGATCGGCCCCCCCGGAAACCGAACTGGCAGTCGGCCAGACCGGGATCACCCCGCGACAGGTGCTCGACGAGGCGGGCAGCAATCACACGCTCGAAGAGCTTGCCCACCTCGTCGAGGAGACAAATGGGCCGGTATGCGGAGGGAGACTCCGCGGGCCGACCCTCCTTCCGGAGGAGGACCATCCTCGCCACCTTCCAACTGGGGGGGAATCGCCCGTCCCTCAGGCAGCGGTCGAACAACCGCCTGAGGTCGGCCCCAAGGACGCCCTGGGTCAAGACCCAAACCCGGCCGGGCACACCATCCGGACCCGGGGCCGTGTTACGAACCCCGAGCCGTCTGATGGCCGCTGCCAGCTCCTCCTGCGTGACCCCCAGCTCGGCCGTCCACTCCACTGGGACAGCCGCCGCCGCCGGAGGGCGCGGTCCCCTCTCCCCAATTGGGAAGAGTGTATTGACCACGTCCTCCAGCAGCCGGGGGTCAAGACCCTCGGTGACGGGGGGCGCCCACGGGCGGAGCTTATTCAGCACCACCTTATATGGGCGCCCCCATGGATCGTCATCAAGGGTCTGGAGGAGCTCCTTCCATGCCTGGGTCTTGGCCCGTTTGATGGCGACCTGCAGAGCAACCCGCGCCACGCGGTATGCTCCATACAGGTCATCAGCTGCCCTCGCTCGCGCCACGCCGTCGCCTGTACGTTGACGACGGCGCGCGCGGGTGTACTGGCGTCGGGCGCGGACAGTCGCGACTCGCAACTCCGCAATCGCGTCCGACCACCAGTACACCGCCCGGCGAGGAGAAGCCCGCCCGACCCGAGGCATCGCCGCGTCGCAAATACCCGCGACCAATGCTCCGAGCCGGGCGACCTCCTCCTCTATGCTCGGCAACTCGGCCGCTCCCTGCGGCCAAGTTGCAGCGAGGGCAGCTGCCATCAGGGCGTCCTTGTCCAGGCGCCGAAGCGCCCACCGGCGTGGTGGGGCGCCACGCAGGCGGCCGTGTCGGGATGCACTCGCGGCGGCAGAGACCTCCATCCGGATGTACCGGTGATCGGAGGGTGTCTCTGCCCCCGCGACCACGTGCCAACCCGACACCATGCGCACGGCGTTGGGGGTCGCGAATCCAACATCCACGATGGACCCCCCATATCGCCGCACGCATGTGTGCTCCGACCCCCGGTTCAATACCCGGAGGTCGAGCCCCGCCGCCCAGTCGCCCAGGATCCCGCCGCGAACGGAGGTCCTGGGGGATCCCCAAGCCACCGACTTGGCATTAAAATCCCCCAGGACCAGCACCGGCCCGGCCGCGTAGCGCTGCACGCATGCCGCGACCTCGGCCAAGTACAGCTCGAACGCAGCGTGACCGCTACGGGGCGAAATGTAGCACCCCACCACAGCGACTCCCCCCCAGTCCACGGCGACGAATCCCCGACCGCGCTCCAACAAGGAGAACGGTGGGGACCCGTCGCCCCCTCCCCATACCGTCGCCACCAAGCCGTCCGCGTCGCCCACCCAATGAGGGTGATCAGGGACGCGGTACGGCTCGGCGGCGACCGCCAGGCCAACCCCCCACTCCGCGAGGACTTGGGACATCAAGTCCTGTGCCGCGCGGCAGTGGTTGAGGTTGGCCTGGAGGAGGAGGCGGGGCGGCATTAATTAATGGCCGCGCCAGCCTCCTCCCGGCCGTCCGTCCCCGTAGCACCGTCCACCTCCATGGAGGACGATGCCACCGCCCTCGGCACCGGAGCCGGTGCAGCCCGCCTCTTCCTCTCCTTCCGGGAGGGGGGGGAGCACTTCTTGCTCCCCACCCTGTGATCGGCTGGCCTCCCCATGTCCGCACACAGCGGGCAGTGGGGGGCCGCCGAGCACTGGTTCGCACGGTGCTCTTTGGCACCGCAGCGGTAACACTGACCGCTGCGGTCCACCGGCGAGGTGCACCACTGCCTCACGTGCCCCAATTCGAGGCAGCGGTGACTCTGGAGCGGGCGCGGCGCGAGGATTTCCACTCGCGCCGAAACCCACCCCACCAACACCCTCCCGGATTCCGCCACCTTACGGGCGGCGGAGAGGGGGCACCGGGCCCACACCGACCCGAGGCCGGAGGGCGACCTGCGGATCTCTCCGATCCGCAGGTCCTCCACAGTACAGTCCCCCGCCCTCGCAAGGGCACGGGACACATCCTGTGCGCTGACCGAGTCGTCCAGCCCACAAACGCGCATCTCCGTGCGCTTCGTGGGCCGGGCGACCAGGACACCTCGCTCGCCCAGCTGCTCCCGGAGCCTCTGGGCGAGACGATCCGCCTTCGCGCCGCCTTCTGCACCGGGGATCTCCAGCAAGAGACCCCCGGTCACGGCCCTCTTCGCCCTCACGGAGGCGATGCCCAGCTCTTCCAGGGAGATATTCTCCCTGGCGAGCCGCATCGCCTCCGCGAGGGTCAGGTCGCCCCCCTGCGCAACGGTCAGCGTCACCGCTGCCGTTTTTGGTGGACGACCTGGTCGTGCCTTCCCGACCTTCGCGGCCTTTACCTTGGCCGCCGGTGGCGGAGGCGGAGGCTGCGGTTGCGAGGCCTTCCTCGCCGCCCGCTTCGCCTTCCGCCCCACCACCTCACTCCACGCCACCCCCCCCTTGGGAGGGTGCTGTGGAGGACGCGACCACCGCGACCACGGGTACACCACCCCCCTTGGGGGTCGCGACCCGGGGCCCTGGTGCCGCAACGCTGGGCGGAGCCTTCACTCCGCCCTTCTTTGCCTTCCCCGACTGTACCGGAACAGGTCGGGGAGGCACCGCTTTCCCGCTGACCGCTCTTCCGGCGAGGAGCTCCTCCCGGAAGGCGGCCAGCTTGCCATCAATCATGTCCCCAATCCTCCTCAGAAGATCGTCTTCTGAGGAGGACGGGGACTTCTTCACGGGCGGAGTGCGGGTGGAGGGGCCCGCGGTGCCCCGCACCACTGCCGCCGCACTCCGCTTATTTACCTCCGCCGAGGGACGCGGCGGTGGAGGAGGAGGCAGGATGGGAGGGAGGGCCGCGCTGTTCCACAGCGCCTCTGCCCTCCTCCTCCCCTGTCGCTCCTCCTCCAACAGGAGCTGCAGACGGGCGTTCCGCCCTCTGAGCTCCCGCGCCGCCTCCCTCATTTCCTCCGCCGCGGCCTTCAGGGCCTCCGCGCCACCGCTTTTCTGCCCCTTAAAGGCGCAGGCAGCGGCGACTTTCTCCACCCGCCTCAGGGACGAGGAGATCCTCTCCGATATCTCCTCGGTCACCTCGTCCCTGAGGCAACTCAGCCTCACCGACGGGCTCATCGCCCCGCCCACCTCGACGACGGCCTGCCCCGTCCTCTTCCTCTTAGAGCCTATGTGGCTCGTGCTGGAGGAGAAGGACGAGACCGACGCCGTCTCGTCGTCCTCCTCCACCCTCCACGAAGCCGAACCTGGCGCTGAGTGGGGCGCGAGCGCCGCCACCCTAACCCCAACCCCGTCACCGTCCTCCCCAACCGACAAAACCCGCCCCATTCCCATTTTATTTTCTGTGTCCATAAAAATCCCACGAGATGGTCGGAAATAAAGGTCCACCCGGGCAGAGCCGCCTTACCCGGGTAAGCCTAATACTCCGGGGGTTCGGCAGGTTCCCCGGAAGTGGTCGCTTGGGATTGGGCCTTCTCCCCCAACCATGCATCCCATCGCCGCGCACCATAGCTTAGGATTGGAGGGCGAATTTATAGAGTCGCCATACTCGTGGCCCAGGCGGTTAAGCCAAGACCCCCGTTCCTCCTGCCGTCACGTACCATTCACAAAACCAATAGGGAATTGTGAATGGGTCGTTGTGACGACCAACAGGAGGCTTACGGTGTGTGTATGACTCGGGTACCCCGGGTTCGTTAAGCCCGTACTGCAGCTGAAAGGCTGGCAGCCCCTGAGGGGATCCCAGACCTAACTTGCGTTATCCTCTAAAATATTGATCGAAACCAGGTTTGATGGGCTCTTTCAGTGTGGTACCACATTAGTACGTGATCCAAACTAGAAAAAGACAGGGATCTGTTCAACAAGTATGTGAAAAACGCGAAAATATGACCCTGATGAGGGCAAATCCCAGACCTATCCCAGACCTAACATGTGTTATCCTCTAAATTTTGATCGAAACCAGGTTTAATCGACTGTTTCAGTGTGGTACCACATTACTACCTGATCCAAACCAGAAAAAACCCAGGATCTGTTCAACAAGTATGTGAAGAATGCGAAAGTATGAGCCAGTTGAGGGCAAATCCTAGACCTAACCCACACCTAACATGCGTTATCCTCTAAATTTTAATCGAAACCAGGTTTAATCGACTGTTTCAGTGTGGTACCACATTACTGCGTCATCCAAACCACAAAAAGTCCAGGATCTAGCCATGAAGTATGAGAAATATGCGAAATTATGAGCCAGATCAGGGCAGATCCCAGACAAATCCCAGACCTAACTTGCGTTATCCTCTAAAATATTGATCGAAACCAGGTTTCATGCACTGTTTCAGTGTGGTACCACATTACTGCGCCATCCAAACCAGAAAAAGTCCAGGATCTAGCCATGAAGTATGAGAAATATGCGAAATTATGAGCCAGATGAGGGCAAATCCTAGACCTAACCCAGACCTGACATGCGTTATCCTCTATAATATTGGCCGTATCCAGGTTTAATTAACTGTTTCAGTGTGGTACCACGTTACTACGTGATCCAATCCAGAAAAATCCAAGGATCTGGCCAAGAAGTATGAGAAATATGCGATAGTATGAGTCTGATGAGGTCAAATCCCAGGCCTAACCTAGACCTAACATGCGTTATCCTCTAAATTTTGATCGAAACCGGGGTTAATCGACTGTTTCAGTGTGGTACCACATTACTACCTGATCCAAACCAGAAAAAACCCAGGATCTGTTCAACAAAGTATGTGAAGAATGCGAAAGTAAGAGACTGATGAGGGCAGATCCCAGACAAATCCCAGACCTAACTTGCGTTACCCAATAAAATATTGATCGAGACCAGGATTAATCGACTGTTTCAGTGTGGTACCACATGACTACGTGATCCAATCCAGAAAAAGCCCAGGATCTGGCCAACAAGTATGAGAAATATGCGAATGTATGAGCCAGATGAGGGCAAATCCTAGACCTAACCCAGACCTAACATGTGTTATCCTCTAAATTATGATCGAAACCAGGTTTAATCGACTGTTTCAGTGTGGTACCACATTACTACCTGATCCAAATCAGAAAAAACCCAGGATCTGTTCAACAAGTGTGTGAAACACGCGAAAGTACGAGCCTGATGAGGGCAATTCGCAGACCTATCCCAGACCCAACTTGCGTCACCCTATAAAATATTGATCGAAACAAGGTTTAATTGACTGTTTCAGTGTGGTACCATTTTGCTATGTTATCCAAAGCAGAAAAAACCATCGATCAGGACAACATGTATGTTAAAACTGCGAAAGTATGACCCTGATGAAGGCAAATCCCAGAACTAACCTAGCCCTAACATGTGTTATCCTCTAAAATAATAATTGAAACCAGGTTCAATGGTCTGCTTCAGTGTGGTACCACATTACTACGTGATCCAAACCAGAAAAAACCCAGGATCTGTTCAACAAGTGTGTGAAAAACGCGAAAGTACGAGCCTGATGAGGGCAAATCCCAGACCTATCCCAGACCTAACTTGCGTTATCCTCTAAAATATTGATCGAAATCAGGTTTAATTGACTGTTTCAGTGTGGTACTACATTACTACGTGATCCAAACCAGAAACAGCCCAGGATCTAGCCATGAAGTATGAGAAATATGCGAAAGTATGAGCCTCACGAGGGCAAATCCTAGACCTAACCCAGACCTAACATGCGTTATCCTCTAAAATATTTATCGGTACCAGGTTTAATTGAATGTTTCAGTGTGGTACCACATGACTACGTGATACAATCCAGAAAAAGCCCAGGATCTGGCCAACAAGTATGAGAAATATGCGAAAGTATGAGCCAGATGAGGGCAAATCCTAGACCTAACCCAGACCTAACATGTGTTATCCTCTAAATTTTGATCGAAACCAGGTTTAATCGACTGTTTCAGTGTGGTACCACATTACTACCTGATCCAAACCAGAAAAAACCCTGGATCTGTTCAACAAGTATGTGAAGAATGCGAAAGTATGAGACTGATGAGGGCAGATCCCAGACAAATCCCAGACCTAACTTGCGTTATCCAATATAACATTGATCGAGACCAGGATTAATCGACTGTTTCAGTGTGGTACCACATTACTGCGTGATCCAAATCAGAAAAAACCCAGGATCTGTTCAACAAGTGTGTGAAAAACACGAAAGTACGAGCCTGATGTGGGCAAATCCCAGACCTATCCCAGACATAACTTGCGTTATCCTCTAAAATATTGATCGAAACCAGGTTTAATTGACTGTTTCAGTGTGGCACTACATTACTACGTGATCCAATCCAGAAACAGCCCAGGATCTAGCCATGAAGTATGAGAAATATGCGAAAGTATGAGCCTCACGAGGGCAAATCCTAGACCTAACCCAGACCTAACATGCGTTATCCTCTAAAATATTTATCAAGACCAGGTTTAATTGAATGTTTCAGTCTGGTACCACATTACTACGTGATCCAAACCAGAAAAAACCCCAGTATCTGTTCAACAAGTATGTGAAGTATGCGAATGTATGAGACTGATGAGGGCAAATCCCAGACCTATCCCAGACCTAACTTGCGTCAACCTAAAAAATAGTGATCGAAACCCGGTTTCATTGACCGTTTCAGTATGGTACCACATTACTACGTGATCCAAACCAGAAAGAAACCCAGGATCTGTTCAACAAGTATGTGAAGTATGCGAAAGTATGAGTCTGATGTGGACAAATCCCAGGCCTAACCTAGACCTAACTTGCGTTATCCTCTAAAATATTGATCGAAATCAGGTTTAATTGACTGTTTCAGTGTGGTACCACATTACTACCAAGATCCAAACCAGAAAAAACCCAGGATCTTTTCAACAAGTATGTGAAGAATGCGAAAGTATGGGACTGATGAGGGCAGATCCCAGACAAATCCCAGACCTAACTTGCATTATCGAATAAAATATTGATCGAGACCAGGATTAATCGACTGTTTCAGTGTGGTACCACATTACTGCGTGATCCAAATCAGAAAAAACCCAGGATCTGTTCAACAAGTGTGTGAAAAACACGAAAGTACGAGCCTGATGTGGGCAAATCCCAGACCTATCCCAGACATAACTTGCGTTATCCTCTAAAATATTGATCGAAACCAGGTTTAATTGACTGTTTCAGTGTGGTACTACATTACTACGTGATCCAATCCAGAAACAGCCCAGGATCTAGCCATCAAGTATGAGAAATATGCGAAAGTATGAGCCTCACGAGGGCAAATCCTAGACCTAACCCAGACCTAACATGCGTTATCCTCTAAAATATTTATCAAGACCAGGTTTAATTGAATGTTTCAGTCTGGTACCACATTACTACGTGATCCAAACCAGAAAAATCCCCAGGATCTGTTCAACAAGTATGTGAAGTATGCGAATGTATGAGACTGATGAGGGCAAATCCCAGACCTATCCCAGACCTAACTTGCGTCAACCTAAAAAATAGTGATCGAAACCCGGTTTCATTGACCGTTTCAGTATGGTACCACATTACTACGTGATCCAAACCAGAAAGAAACCCAGGATCTGTTCAACAAGTATGTGAAGTATGCGAAAGTATGAGTCTGATGTGGGCAAATCCCAGGCCTAACCTAGACCTAACTTGCGTTATCCTCTAAAATATTGATCGAAATCAGGTTTAATTGACTGTTTCAGTGTGGTACCACATTACTACCAAGATCCAAACCAGAAAAAACCCAGGATCTTTTCAACAAGTATGTGAAGAATGCGAAAGTATGGGACTGATGAGGGCAGATCCCAGACAAATCCCAGACCTAACTTGCATTATCGAATAAAATATTGATCGAGACCGGGATTAATCGACTGCTTCAGTGTGGTACCACATGACTACGTGATCCAATCCAGAAAAAGCCCAGGATCTGGCCAACAAGTATGAGAAATATGCGAAAGTATGAGCCAGATGGGGGCAAATCCTAGACCTAACCCAGACCTAACATGCGTTATCCTCTAAATTTTGATCGAAACCAGGTTTAATCGACTGTTTCAGTGTGGTACCACATTACTACCTCATCCAAACCAGAAAAAACCCAGGATCTGTTCAACAAGTATGTGAAGAATGCGAAAGTATGAGACTGATGAGGGCAGATCCCAGACAAATCCCAGACCTAACTTGCGTTATCCAATAAAATATTGATCGAGACGAGGATTAATCGATTGCTTCAGTGTGGTACCACATGACTACGTGATCCAATCCAGAAAAAGCCCAGGATCTGGCCAACAAGTATGAGAAATATGCGAAAGTGTGAGCCAGATGAGGGCAAATCCTAGACCTAACCCAGACCTAACATGTGTTATCCTCTAAATTTTGATCGAAACCAGGTTTAATCGACTGTTTCAGTGTGGTACCACATTACTACCTGATCCAAACCAGAAAAAACCCAGGATCTGTTCAACAAGTATGTGAAGAATGCGAAAGTATGAGACTGATGAGGGCAGATCCCAGACAAATCCCTGACCTAACTGGCGTTATCCAATATAACATTGATCGAGACCAGGATTAATCGACTGTTTCAGTGTGGTACCACATTACTGCGTGATCCAAATCAGAAAAAACCCAGGATCTGTTCAACAAGTGTGTGAAAAACACGAAAGTACGAGCCTGATGTGGGCAAATCCCAGACCTATCCCAGACATAACTTGCGTTATCCTCTAAAATATTGATCGAAACCAGGTTTAATTGACTGTTTCAGTGTGGTACTACATTACTACGTGATCCAATCCAGAAACAGCCCAGGATCTAGCCATGAAGTATGAGAAACATGCGAAAGTATGAGCCTCACGAGGGCAAATCCTAGACCTAACCCAGACCTAACATGCGTTATCCTCTAAAATATTTATCAAGACCAGGTTTAATTGAATGTTTCAGTCTGGTACCACATTACTACGTGATCCAAACCCGAAAAAACCCCAGGATATGTTCAACAAGTATGTGAAGTATGCGAAAGTATGAGTCTGATGAGGGCAAATCCCAGGCCTAACCTAGACCTAACTTGCGTTATCCTCTAAAATATTGATCGAAATCAGGTTTAATTGACTGTTTCAGTGTGGTACCACATTACTGCGTCTTCCAAACCAGAAAAAGTCCAGGATCTAGCCATGAAGTATGAGAAATATGCGAAATTATGAGCCAAATGAGAGCAAATCCTAGACCTAACCCAGACCCAACATGCGTTATCCTCTAAAATATTGGCCGTATCCAGGTTTTATTAACTGTTTCAGTGTGGTACCACGTTACTACGTGATCCAATCCAGAAAAATCCAAGGATCTGGCCAACAAGTATGAGAAATATGCGATAGTATGAGTCTGATGAGGGCAAATCCCAGGCCTAACCTAGACCTAACATGTGTTATCCTCTAAATTTTGATCGAAACCAGGTTTAATCGACTGTCTCAGTGTGGTACCACATTACTACCTGATCCAAACCAGAAAAAACCCAGGATCTTTTCAACAAGTATGTGAAGAATGCGAAAGTTTGAGACTGATGAGGGCAGATCCCAGACAAATCCCAGACCTAACTTGCGTTATCCAATAAAATATTGATCGAAACCAGGTTCAATGGACTGTTTCAGTGTGGTACCACATTACGACGTGATCCAATCCAGAAATAGCCCAGGATCTAGCCATGAAGTATTAGAAATATGCGAAAGTATGAGCCTGATGAGAGCAAATCCCAGACCTAACCTAGACCTAACACGCGTTATTCTCTAAAATATTGATCGTGACCAGGTTTAATCGACTGTTTCAGTGTGGTACCACATTACTACCTGATCCAAACCAGAAATAACCCAGGATCTGTTCAACAAGTGTGTGAAAAACGCGAAAGTACGACCCTGATGAGGGCAAATCCCAGACCTATCCCAGACCCAACTTGCGTCATCCTATAAAATATTGATCGAAACAAGGTTTAATTGACTGTTTCAGTGTGGTACCATTTTTCTACGTTATCCAAAGCAGAAAAAACCATCGATCAGGACAACATGTATGTTAAAACTGCGAAAGTATAACCCTGATGAGGGCAAATCCCAGAAATAACCTAGCCCTAACATGTGTTATCCACTAAAATAGTAATTGAAACCAGGTTTAATGGTCTGCTTCAGTGTGGTACCACATTACTACGACATCAAAACCAGAAAAAACCCAGAATCTGGCCATCAAGCATGATAAATATGCGAAAGTCCGAGCCTGATGGGAGCAAACCCCAGACCTTACCTAGTCCTAACATGCTTTATTCTCTAAAATATTGATCGAAACCAGGTTTAATGGACTGTTTCAGTGTGGTACCACATTACTACGAGATCAAAAACAGGGAAAACCCAGGATCTCTTCAACAAGTGTGTGAAAAACGCGAAAGTACGAGCCTGATGAGGGCAAATCCCAGACCTATCCCAGACCTAACTTGCGTTATCCTCTAAAATATTGATCGAAACCAGGTTCAATGGAAAGTTTCAGTGTGGTACCACATTACAACATGATCCAATCCAGAAATAGCCCAGGATCTGGCCAACAAGTATGAGAAATATGCGAAAGTATGAGCCTCATGAGGGCAAATCCTAGACCTTACCCAGACCTAACATGCGTTATCCTTTAAAATATTTATCAAGACCAGGTTTAATTGAATGTTTCAGTGTGGTACCACATTACTACCTGATCCAAACCAGAAATAACCCAGGATCTGTTCAACAAGTGTGTGAAAAACACGAAAGTACGAGCCTGAGGGGGGCAAATCCCAGACCTATCCCAGACCCAACTTGCGTCATCCTATAAAATATTGATCGAAACCGGGTTTAATCGACTGTTTCAGTGTGGTACCACATTACAACGTGATCCAATCCAGAAAAAGCCCAGGATCTAGCCATGAAGTATTAGAAATATGCGAAAGTATGAGCCTGATGAGAGCAAATCCCAGACCTAACCTAGACCTAACACGCGTTATTCTCTAAAATATTGATCGTGACCAGGTTTAATCGACTGTTTCAGTGTGGTACCACATTACTACCTGATCAAAACCAGAAATAACCCAGGATCTGTTCAACAAGTGTGTGAAAAACGCAAAAGTACGACCCTGATGAGGGCAAATCCCAGACCTATCCCAGACCCAACTTGCGTCATCCTATAAAATATTGATCGAAACAAGGTTTAATTGACTGTTTCAGTGTGGTACCATTTTGCTACGTTATCCAAAGCAGAAAACACCATCGATCAGGACAACATGTATGTTAAAACTGCGAAAGTATAACCCTGATGAGGGCAAATCCCAGAAATAACCTAGACCAAACATGTGTTATCCACTAAAATAGTAATTGAAACCAGGTTTAATGGTCTGCTTCAGTGTGGTACCACATTACTACGTGATCCGAATCAGAAAAAACCCAGGATCTGTTCAACAAGTGTGTGAAAAACGCGAAAGTACGAGCCTGATGAGGGCAAATCCCAGACCTATCCCAGACCTAACTTGCGTTATCCTCTAAAATATTGATCGAAACCAGGTTCAATGGACTGTTTCAGTGTGGTACCACATTACAACGTGATCCAATCCAGAAATAGCCCAGGATCTAGCCATGAAGTATTAGAAATATGCGAAAGTATGAGCCTGACGAGGGCGAATACTAGACCTAACTCAGACCTAACATGCGTTATCCTCTCAAATATTGGCCGTATCCAGGTTTAATTAACTGCTTCAGTGTGGTACCACGTTACTACGTGATCCAATCCAGAAAAATCCAAGGATCTGGCCAACAAGTATGAGAAATATGCGAAAGTACGAGCCTGATGGGAGCAAATCCCAGTCCTAACCTAGTCCTAACATGCTTTATTCTCTAAAATATTGATCGAAACCAGGTTTAATGGACTGTTTCAGTGTGGTACCACATTACTACGAGATCCAAATCAGAAAAAACCCAGGATCTGTTCAACAAGTGTGTGAAACACGCGAAAGTACGAGCCTGATGAAGGCAAATCCCAGACCTATCCCAGACCTAACTTGCGTTTTCCTCTAAAATATTGATCGAAACCAGGTTCAATGGACTGTTTCAGTGTGGTACCACATTACAACGTGATCCAATTCAGAAATAGCCCAGGATCTAGCCATGAAGTATTAGAAATTTGCGAAAGTATGAGCCTGACGAGGGCAAATGGTAGACCTAACCCAGACCTGACATGCGTTATCCTCTCAAATATTGGCCGTATCCAGGTTTAATTAACTGCTTCAGTGTGGTACCACGTTACTACGTGATCCAATCCAGAAAAATCCAAGGATCTGGCCAACAAGTATGAGAAATATGCGAAAGTACGAGCCTGATGGGAGCAAATCCCAGACCTAACCTAGTCCTAACATGCTTTATTCTCTAAAATATTGATCGAAACCAGGTTTAATGGACTGTTTCAGTGTGGTACCACATTACTACCAGATCCAAATCAGAAAAATCCAAGGATCTGGCCAAGAAGTATGAGAAATATGCGATAGTATGAGTCTGATGAGGTCAAATTCCAGGCCTAACCCAGACCTAACATGCGTTATCCTCTAAAATATTTATCAAGACCAGGTTTAATTGAATGTTTCAGTCTGGTACCACATTACTACGTGATCCAAACCAGAAAAAACCCCAGGATCTGTTCAACAAGTATGTGAAGTATGCGAATGTATGAGACTGATGAGGGCAAATCCCAGACCTATCCCAGACCTAACTTGCGTCAACCTAAAAAATAGTGATCGAAACCTGGTTTCATTGACCGTTTCAGTGTGGTACCACATTACTACCTGATCCAAACCAGAAAAAAACCCAGGATCTGTTCAACAAGTATGTGAAGTATGCGAAAGTATGAGTCTGATGAGGGCAAATCCCAGGCCTAACCTAGACCTAACTTGCGTTATCCTCTAAAATATTGATCGAAATCAGGTTTAATTGACTGTTTCAGTGTGGTACAACATTACTGCGTCTTCCAAACCAGAAAAAGTCCAGGATCTAGCCATGAAGTATGAGAAATATGCGAAATTATGAGCCAAATGAGAGCAAATCCTAGACCTAACCCAGACCCAACATGCGTTATCCTCTAAAATATTGGCCGTATCCAGGTTTAATTAACTGTTTCAGAGTGGTACCACGTTACTACGTGATCCAATCCAGAAGAATCCAAGGATCTGGCCAACAAGTATGAGAAATATGCGATAGTATGAGTCTGATGAGGGCAAATCCCAGGCCTAACCTAGACCTAACATGTGTTATCCTCTAAATTTTGATCGAAACCAGGTTTAATCGACTGTCTCAGTGTGGTACCACATTACTACCTGATCCAAACCAGAAAAAACCCAGGATCTTTTCAACAAGTATGTGAAGAATGCGAAAGTATGAGACTGATGAGGGCAGATCCCAGACAAATCCCAGACCTAACTTGCGTTATCCAATAAAATATTGATCGAGACCAGGATTAATCGACTGCTTCAGTGTGGTCCCACATGACTACGTGATCCAATCCAGAAAAAGCCCAGGATCTGGCCAACAAGTATGAGAAATATGCGAAAGTATGAGCCAGATGAGGGCAAATCCTAGACCTAACCCAGACATAACTTGCGTTATCCTCTAAAATATTGATCGAAATCAGGTTTAATTGACTGTTTCAGTATGGTTCTACATTACTACCTGATCCAATCCAGAAAAAGCCCAGGATCTAGCCATGAAGTATGAGAAATATGCGAAAGTATGAGCCTCACGAGGGCAAATCCTAGACCTATCCCAGACCTAACATGCGTTATCCTCTAAAATATTTATCAAGACCAGGTTTAATTGAATGTTTCAATGTGGTACCACCTTACTACGTGATGCAAACCAGAAAAAACCCAGGATCCGTTCAACAAGTATGTGAAGAATGCGAAAGTATGAGTCTGATGAGGGCAAATCCCAGACCTATCCCAGACCTAACATGCGTTATCCTCAAAAATATTGATCGAAACCAGGTTTAATCGACTGTTTCAGTGTGGTACCACATTACTACGTGATCCAAATCAGAAAAAAACCCAGGATCTGTTCAACAAGTATGTGAAGTATGCGAAAGTATGAGTCTGATGAGGGCAAATCCCAGACCTATCCCAGACCTAACATGCGTTATCCTCAAAAATATTGATCGAAACCAGGTATAATCGACTGTTTCAGTGTGGTACCATATTACTGCGTGGTCCAAACCAGAAAAAACCCAGGATCTGTTCAACAAGTGTGTGAAAAACGCGAAAGTACGAGGCTGATGAGGGCAAATCCCAGACCTACCAGAGCTAACTTGCGTTATCCTCTAAAATATTGTTCGAAACCGGGTTTAATCGACTGTTTCAGTGTGGTACCACATTACTACTTGATCCAAACCAGAAAAAAACCCAGGATCTGTTCAACAAGTATGTGAAGTATGCGAAAGTACGAGCCTGATGAGAGCAAATCACAGACTTAACCTAGACCTAACATGCGTTATTCTCTATAATATTGATCGTGACCAGGTTTAATCGACTGTCTCAGTGTGGTACCACATTACTAACTGATCCAAACCAGAAATAACCCAGGATCTGTTCAACAAGTATGTGATAAATGCGAAAGTATGGGTCTGATGACGGCAAATCCCTGGCCTAACCTAGACCTAGCATGAGTTATCCTCTAAAATATTGTTCGAGATCAGGATTAATCGACTGTTTCTGTGTGGTACCACTTTACTACGCTATCCAAACCAGAAAAAGTCCAGGATCTAGCCATGAAGTATGAGAAATATGCGAAATTATGAGCCAGATGAGGGCAAATCCTAGACCTTACCCAGACCTAACATGCGTTATCCTTTAAAATATTTATCAAGACCAGGTTAAATTGAATGTTTCAGTGTGGTACCACATTACTACGTCATCCAAACCAGAAAAAACCCAGGATCTGTTCAACAAGTGTGTGAAAAACGCGAAAGTACGAGCCTGATGAGGCGAATCCCAGACCTACCCCAGACCTAACTTGCGTTATCCTCTAAAATATTGATCGAAACCAGGTTTGATGGACTGTTTCAGTGCGGTACCACATTAGTACGTGATCCAAACCAGAAAAAGCCAGGGATCTGTTCAACAAGCATGTGAAAAACGCGAAAATATGACCCTGATGTGGGCAATTCCCAGACCTATCCCAGACCTAACATGTCTTATCCTCAAAAATATTGATCGAAACCAGGTTTCTTTGACCGTTTCAGTGTGGTACCACATTACTACGTGATCCAAAGCAGAAAGAAACCCAGGATCTGTTTAACAAGTATGTGAGGTATGCGAAAGTATGAGTCTGATGAGGGCAAATCCCAGGCCTAACCTAGACCTAACTTGCGTTATCCTCTAAAATATTCATCGAAACCAGGTTTAATTGACTGGTTCAGTGTGGTACCACATTACTGCGCTATCCAAACCAGAAAAAGTCCAGGATCTAGCCATGAAGTATGAGAAATATGCGAAATTATGAGCCAGATGAGGGCAAATCCTAGACCTTACCCAGACCTAACATGCGTTATCCTTTAAAATATTTATCAAGACCAGGTTAAATTGAATGTTTCAGTGTGGTACCACATTACTACGTCATCCAAACCAGAAAAAACCCAGGATGCGTTCAACAAGTATGTGAAGAATGCGAAAGTATGAGTCTGATGAGGGCATCCCAGACCTATCCCAGACCTAACATGCGTTATCCTCAAAAATATTGATCGAAACCGGGTTTAATCGACTGTTTCAGTGTGGTACCACATTACAACGTGATCCAATCCAGAAATAGCCCAGGATCTAGCCATGAAGTATTAGAAATATGCGAAAGTATGGGCCTGATGAGAGCAAATCCCAGACCTAACCTAGACCTAACACGCGTTATTCTCTAAAATATTGATCATGACCAGGTTTAATCGACTGTTTCAGTGTGGTACCACATTACTACCTGATCCAAACCAGAAATAACCCAGGATCTGTTCAACAAGTGTGTGAAAAACACGAAAGTAAGAGCCTGATGAGGGCAAATCCCAGACCTATCCCAGACCCAACTTGCGTCATCCTATAAAATATTGATCGAAGCCAGTTTTAATTGACTGTTTCAGTGTGGTACCACGTTACTACGTGATCCAATCCAGAAAAATCCAAGGATCTGGCCAACAAGTAAGAGAAATATGCGAAAGTACGAGCCTGATGGGAGCAAATCCCAGACCTAACCTAGTCCTAACATGCTTTATTCTCTAAAATATTGATCGAAACCAGGTTTAATGGACTGTTTCAGTGTGGTACCACATTACTACGAGATCCAAATCAGAAAAAACCCAGGATCTGTTCAACAAGTGTGTGAAAAACGCGATAGTACGAGCCTGATGAGGGCAAATCCCAGACCTACCCCAGACCTAACTTGCGTTATCCTCTAAAATATTGATCGAAGCCAGTTTTAATTGACTGTTTCAGTGTGGTACCACATTACTACGTGATCCAATCCAGAAAAAGCCCAGGATCTAGCCATGAAGTGTGGGAAATATGCGAAAGTAAGAGCTTGACGAGGGCAAATCCCAGAAATAACCTAGACCTAACATGTGTTATCCTCTAAAATAGTAATTGAAACCAGGTTTAATGGTCTGCTTCAGTGTGGTACCACATTCCTACGTGATCGAAACCAGAATAAACCCAGAATCTGGCCATCAAGCATGATAAATATGCGAAAGTACGAGCCTGATGGGAGCAAATCCCAGACCTAACCTAGTCCTAACATGCTTTATTCTCTAAAATATAGATCGAAACCAGGTTTAATGGACTGTTTCAGTGTGGTACCACATTACTACGAGATCCAAATCAGAAAAAACCCAGGATCTGTTCAACAAGTGTGTGAAAAATGCGAAACTACGAGCCTGATGAGGGCAAATCCCAGACCTAGCCCAGACCTAACATGCGGTATCCTCTAAAATATTGATCGAAACCGGGTTTAATCGACTGTTTCAGTGTGGTACCACATTACAACGTGATCCAATCCAGAAATAGCCCAGGATCTAGCCATGAAGTATTAGAAATATGCGAAAGTATGAGCCTGATGAGAGCAAATCCCAGACCTAACCTAGTCCTAACATGCTTTATCATCTAGAATATTGATCGAAACCAGGTTTAATCGACTGTTTCAGTGTGGTACCACATTACTACCTGATCAAAACCAGAAATAACCCAGGAACTGTTCAACTAGTATGTGAAGTATGCGAAAGTATGAGACTGATGAGTGAAAATCCCAGGCCTAACCTAGACCTAACATGCGTTATCCTCTAAAATATTTATCAAGACCAGGTTTAATTGAATGTTTCAGTCTGGTACCAGATTACTACGTGAACCAAACCAGAAAAAACCCCAGGATCTGTTCAACAAGTATGTGAAGTATGCGAATGTATGAGACTGATGAGGGCAAATCCCAGACCTATCCCAGACCTAACTTGCGTCAACCTAAAAAATAGTGATCGAAACATGGTTTCATTGACTGTTTCAGTGTGGTACCGCATTACTGCGTCTTCCAAACCAGAAAAAGTCCAGGATCTGTTCAACAAGTATGTGAAGTATGCGAATGTATGAGCCTGACGAGGGCAAATGCTAGACCTAACCCAGACCTGACATGCGTTATCCTCTCAAATATTGGCCGTATCCAGGTTTAATTAACTGCTTCAGTGTGGTACCACGTTACTACGTGATCCAATCCAGAAAAATCCAAGGATCTGGCCAACAAGTATGAGAAATATGCGAAAGTACGAGCCTGATGGAGCAAATCCCAGACCTAACCTAGTTCTAACATGCTTTATTCTCTAAAATATTGATCGAAACCAGGTTTAATGGACTGTTTCAGTGTGGTACCACATTACTACCAGATCCAAATCAGAAAAATCCAAGGATCTGGCCAAGAAGTATGAGAAATATGCGATAGTATGAGTCTGATGATGTCAAATCCCAGGCCTAACCCAGACCTAACATGCGTTATCCTCTAAAATATTTATCAAGACCAGGTTTAATTGAATGTTTCAGTCTGGTACCACATTACTACGTGATCCAAACCAGAAAAAACCCCAGGATCTGTTCAACAAGTATGTGAAGTATGCGAATGTATGAGACTGATGAGGGCAAATCCCAGACCTATCCCAGACCTAACTTGCGTTATCCTCTAAATTTTGATCGAAACCAGGTTTAATCGACTGTTTCAGTGTGGTACCACATTACTACCTCATCCAAACCAGAAAAAACCCAGGATCTGTTCAACAAGTATGTGAAGAATGCGAAAGTATGAGACTGATGAGGGCAGATCCCAGACAAATCCCAGACCTAACTTGCGTTATCCAATAAAATATTGATCGAGACGAGGATTAATCGATTGCTTCAGTGTGGTACCACATGACTACGTGATCCAATCCAGAAAAAGCCCAGGATCTGGCCAACAAGTATGAGAAATACGCGAAAGTGTGAGCCAGATGAGGGCAAATCCTAGACCTAACCCAGACCTAACATGTGTTATCCTCTAAATTTTGATCGAAACCAGGTTTAATCGACTGTTTCAGTGTGGTACCACATTACTACCTGATCCAAACCAGAAAAAACCCAGGATCTGTTCAACAAGTATGTGAAGAATGCGAAAGTATGAGACTGATGAGGGCAGATCCCAGACAAATCCCTGACCTAACTTGCGTTATCCAATATAACATTGATCGAGACCAGGATTAATCGACTGTTTCAGTGTGGTACCACATTACTGCGTGATCCAAATCAGAAAAAACCCAGGATCTGTTCAACAAGTGTGTGAAAAACACGAAAGTACGAGCCTGATGTGGGCAAATCCCAGACCTATCCCAGACATAACTTGCGTTATCCTCTAAAATATTGATCGAAACCAGGTTTAATTGACTGTTTCAGTGTGGTACTACATTACTACGTGATCCAATCCAGAAACAGCCCAGGATCTAGCCATGAAGTATGAGAAACATGCGAAAGTATGAGCCTCACGAGGGCAAATCCTAGACCTAACCCAGACCTAACATGCGTTATCCTCTAAAATATTTATCAAGACCAGGTTTAATTGAATGTTTCAGTCTGGTACCACATTACTACGTGATCCAAACCCGAAAAAACCCCAGGATATGTTCAACAAGTATGTGAAGTATGCGAAAGTATGAGTCTGATGAGGGCAAATCCCAGGCCTAACCTAGACCTAACTTGCGTTATCCTCTAAAATATTGATCGAAATCAGGTTTAATTGACTGTTTCAGTGCGGTACCACATTACTGCGTCTTCCAAACCAGAAAAAGTCCAGGATCTAGCCATGAAGTATGAGAAATATGCGAAATTATGAGCCAAATGAGAGCAAATCCTAGACCTAACCCAGACCCAACATGCGTTATCCTCTAAAATATTGGCCGTATCCAGGTTTAATTAACTGTTTCAGTGTGGTACCACATTACGACGTGATCCAATCCAGAAATAGCCCAGGATCTAGCCATGAAGTATTAGAAATATGCGAAAGTATGAGCCTGATGAGAGCAAATCCCAGACCTAACCTAGACCTAACACGCGTTATTCTCTAAAATATTGATCGTGACCAGGTTTAATCGACTGTTTCAGTGTGGTACCACATTACTACCTGATCCAAACCAGAAATAACCCAGGATCTGTTCAACAAGTGTGTGAAAAACGCGAAAGTACGACCCTGATGAGGGCAAATCCCAGACCTATCCCAGACCCAACTTGCGTCATCCTATAAAATATTGATCGAAACAAGGGTTAATTGACTGTTTCAGTGTGGTACCATTTTTCTACGTTATCCAAAGCAGAAAAAACCATCGATCAGGACAACATGTATGTTAAAACTGCGAAAGTATAACCCTGATGAGGGCAAATCCCAGAAATAACCTAGACCTAACATGTGTTATCCACTAAAATAGTAATTGAAACCAGGTTTAATGGTCTGCTTCAGTGTGGTACCACATTACTACGACATCAAAACCAGAAAAAACCCAGAATCTGGCCATCAAGCATGATAAATATGCGAAAGTACGAGCCTGATGGGAGCAAACCCCAGACCTAACCTAGTCCTAACATGCTTTATTCTCTAAAATATTGATCGAAACCAGGTTTAATGGACTGTTTCAGTGTGGTACCACATTACTACGAGATCAAAAACAGAGAAAACCCAGGATCTCTTCAACAAGTGTGTGAAAAACGCGAAAGTACGAGCCTGATGAGGGCAAATCCCAGACCTATCCCAGACCTAACTTGCGTTATCCTCTAAAATATTGATCGAAACCAGGTTCAATGGAAAGTTTCAGTGTGGTACCACATTACAACATGATCCAATCCAGAAATAGCCCAGGATCTGGCCAACAAGTATGAGAAATATGCGAAAGTATGAGCCTCATGAGGGCAAATCCTAGACCTTACCCAGACCTAACATGCGTTATCCTTTAAAATATTTATCAAGACCAGGTTTAATTGAATGTTTCAGTGTGGTACCACATTACTACCTGATCCAAAGCAGAAATAACCCAGGATCTGTTCAACAAGTGTGTGAAAAACACGAAAGTACGAGCCTGATGGGGGCAAATCCCAGACCTATCCCAGACCCAACTTGCGTCATCCTATAAAATATTGATCGAAACCGGGTTTAATCGACTGTTTCAGTGTGGTACCACATTTCATCGTGATCCAATCCAGAAAAAGCCCAGGATCTAGCCATGAAGTATTAGAAATATGCGAAAGTATGAGCCTGATGAGAGCAAATCCCAGACCTAACCTAGACCTAACACGCGTTATTCTCTAAAATATTGATCGTGACCAGGGTTAATCGACTGTTTCAGTGTGGTACCACATTACTACCTGATCAAAACCAGAAATAACCCAGGATCTGTTCAACAAGTGTGTGAAAAACGCGAAAGTACGACCCTGATGAGGGCAAATCCCAGACCTATCCCAGACCCAACTTGCGTCATCCTATAAAATATTGATCGAAACAAGGTTTAATTGACTGTTTCAGTGTGGTACCATTTTGCTACGTTATCCAAAGCAGAAAACACCATCGATCAGGACAACATGTATGTTAAAACTGCGAAAGTATAACCCTGATGAGGGCAAATCCCAGAAATAACCTAGACCAAACATGTGTTATCCACTAAAATAGTAATTGAAACCAGGTTTAATGGTCTGCTTCAGTGTGGTACCACATTACTACGTGATCCGAATCAGAAAAAACCCAGGATCTGTTCAACAAGTGTGTGAAAAACGCGAAAGTACGAGCCTGATGAGGGCAAATCCCAGACCTATCCCAGACCTAACTTGCGTTATCCTCTAAAATATTGATCGAAACCAGGTTCAATGGACTGTTTCAGTGTGGTACCACATTACAACGTGATCCAATCCAGAAATAGCCCAGGATCTAGCCATGAAGTATTAGAAATATGCGAAAGTATGAGCCTGACGAGGGCGAATACTAGACCTAACTCAGACCTAACATGCGTTATCCTCTCAAATATTGGCCGTATCCAGGTTTAATTAACTGCTTCAGTGTGGTACCACGTTACTACGTGATCCAATCCAGAAAAATCCAAGGATCTGGCCAACAAGTATGAGAAATATGCGAAAGTACGAGCCTGATGGGAGCAAATCCCAGACCTAACCTAGTCCTAACATGCTTTATTCTCTAAAATATTGATCGAAACCAGGTTTAATGGACTGTTTCAGTGTGGTACCACATTACTACGAGATCCAAATCAGAAAAAACCCAGGATCTGTTCAACAAGTGTGTGAAAAACGCGAAAGTACGAGCCTGATGAGGGCAAATCCCAGACCTATCCCAGACCTAACTTGCGTTTTCCTCTAAAATATTGATCGAAACCAGGTTCAATGGACTGTTTCAGTGTGGTACCACATTACAACGTGATCCAATCCAGAAATAGCCCAGGATCTAGCCATGAAGTATTAGAAATTTGCGAAAGTATGAGCCTGACGAGGGCAAATGCTAGACCTAACCCAGACATAACTTGCGTTACCCTCTAAAATATTGATCGAAATCAGGTTTAATTGACTGTTTCAGTATGGTTCTACATTACTACCTGATCCAATCCAGAAAAAGCCCAGGATCTAGCCATGAAGTATGAGAAATATGCGAAAGTATGAGCCTCACGAGGGCAAATCCTAGACCTAACCCAGACCTAACATGCGTTATCCTCTAAAATATTTATCAAGACCAGGTTTAATTGAATGTTTCAATGTGGTACCACCTTACTACGTGATGCAAACCAGAAAAAACCCAGGATCCGTTCAACAAGTATGTGAAGAATGCGAAAGTATGAGTCTGATGAGGGCAAATCCCAGACCTATCCCAGACCTAACATGCGTTATCCTCAAAAATATTGATCGAAACCAGGTTTAATCGACTGTTTCAGTGTGGTACCACATTACTACGTGATCCAAATCAGAAAAAAACCCAGGATCTGTTCAACAAGTATGTGAAGTATGCGAAAGTATGAGTCTGATGAGGGCAAATCCCAGACCTATCCCAGACCTAACATGCGTTATCCTCAAAAATATTGATCGAAACCAGGTTTAATCGACTGTTTCAGTGTGGTACCATATTACTGCGTGGTCCAAACCAGAAAAAACCCAGGATCTGTTCAACAAGTGTGTGAAAAACGCGAAAGAACGAGGCTGATGAGGGCAAATCCCAGACCTACCAGAGCTAACTTGCGTTATCCTCTAAAATATTGTTCGAAACCGGGTTTAATCGACTGTTTCAGTGTGGTACCACATTACTACTTGATCCAAACCAGAAAAAAACCCAGGATCTGTTCAACAAGTATGTGAAGTATGCGAAAGTACGAGCCTGATGAGAGCAAATCACAGACTTAACCTAGACCTAACATGCGTTATTCTCTATAATATTGATCGTGACCAGGTTTAATCGACTGTCTCAGTGTGGTACCACATTACTAACTGATCCAAACCAGAAATAACCCAGGATCTGTTCAACAAGTATGTGATAAATGCGAAAGTATGGGTCTGATGACGGCAAATCCCAGGCCTAACCTAGACCTAGCATGAGTTATCCTCTAAAATATTGTTCGAGATCAGGATTAATCGACTGTTTCTGTGTGGTACCACTTTACTACGCTATCCAAACCAGAAAAAACCCAGGATCTGTTCAACAAGTGTGTGAAAAACGCGAAAGTACGAGCCTGATGAGGCAAATCCCAGACCTACCCCAGACCTAACTTGCGTTATCCTCTAAAATATTGATCGAAACCAGGTTTGATGGACTGTTTCAGTGTGGTACCACATTAGTACGTGATCCAAACCAGAAAAAGCCAGGGATCTGTTCAACAAGCATGTGAAAAACGCGAAAATATGACCCTGATGTGGGCAATTCCCAGACCTATCCCAGACCTAACATGTCTTATCCTCAAAAATATTGATCGAAACCAGGTTTCTTTGACCGTTTCAGTGTGGTACCACATTACTACGTGATCCAAAGCAGAAAGAAACCCAGGATCTGTTTAACAAGTATGTGAGGTATGCGAAAGTATGAGTCTGATGAGGGCAAATCCCAGGCCTAACCTAGACCTAACTTGCGTTATCCTCTAAAATATTCATCGAAACCAGGTTTAATTGACTGGTTCAGTGTGGTACCACATTACTGCGCTATCCAAACCAGAAAAAGTCCAGGATCTAGCCATGAAGTATGAGAAATATGCGAAATTATGAGCCAGATGAGGGCAAATCCTAGACCTTACCCAGACCTAACATGCGTTATCCTTTAAAATATTTATCAAGACCAGGTTTAATTGAATGTTTCAGTGTGGTACCACATTACTACGTCATCGAAACCAGAAAAAACCCAGGATGCGTTCAACAAGTATGTGAAGAATGCGAAAGTATGAGTCTGATGAGGGCATCCCAGACCTATCCCAGACCTAACATGCGTTATCCTCAAAAATATTGATCGAAACCGGGTTTAATCGACTGTTTCAGTGTGGTACCACATTACAACGTGATCCAATCCAGAAATAGCCCAGGATCTAGCCATGAAGTATTAGAAATATGCGAAAGTATGAGCCTGATGAGAGCAAATCCCAGACCTAACCTAGACCTAACACGCGTTATTCTCTAAAATATTGATCATGACCAGGTTTAATCGACTGTTTCAGTGTGGTACCACATTACTACCTGATCCAAACCAGAAATAACCCAGGATCTGTTCAACAAGTGTGTGAAAAACACGAAAGTAAGAGCCTGATGAGGGCAAATCCCAGACCTATCCCAGACCCAACTTGCGTCATCCTATAAAATATTGATCGAAGCCAGTTTTAATTGACTGTTTCAGTGTGGTACCACGTTACTACGTGATCGAATCCAGAAAAATCCAAGGATCTGGCCAACAAGTAAGAGAAATATGCGAAAGTATGAACCTGATGAGGGCAAATCCCAGGCCTAACCTAGACCTAACATGTGTTATCCTCTAAATTTTGATCGAAACCAGGTTTAATCGACTGTCTCAGTGTGGTACCACATTACTACCTGATCCAAACCAGAAAAAACCCAGGATCTTTTCAACAAGTATGTGAAGAATGCGAAAATATGACCCTGATGTGGGCAATTCCCAGACCTATCCCAGACCTAACATGTCTTATCCTCAAAAATATTGATCGAAACCAGGTTTCTTTGACCGTTTCAGTGTGGTACCACATTACAACGTGATCCAATCCAGAAATAGCCCAGGATCTAGCCATGAAGTATTAGAAATATGCGAAAGTATGAGACTGACGAGGGCATATACTAGACCTAACCCAGACCTAACATGCGTTATCCTCTCAAATATTGGCCGTATCCAGGTTTAATTGACTGTTTCAGTATGGTACTACATTACTACGTGATCCAATCCAGAAAAAGCCCAGGATCTAGCCATGAAGTATGAGAAATATGCGAAAGTATGAGCCTCACGAGGGCAAATCCTAGACCTAACCCAGACCTAACATGCGTTATCCTCTAAAATATTTATCAAGACCAGGTTTAATTGAATGTTTCAATGTGGTACCACCTTACTACGTGATCCAAACAAGAAAAAACCCAGGATCCGTTCAACAAGTATGTGAAGAATGCGAAAGTATGAGTCTGATGAGGGCAAATCCCAGACCTATCCCAGACCTAACATGCGTTATCCTCAAAAATATTGATCGAAACCAGGTTTAATCGACTGTTTCAGTGTGGTACTACATTACTACGTGATCCAAACCAGAAAAAAACCCAGGATCTGTTCAACAAGTATGTGAAGTATGCGAAAGTATGAGTCTGATGAGGGCAAATCCCAGGCCTAACATAGACATAACATGCGGTATCCTCTAAAATACTGATCGAAACCAGGTTTAGTGGACTGTTTCAGTGTGGTACCATATTACTGCGTGATCCAAACCAGAAAAAACCCAGGATCTGTTCAACAAGTGAGTGAAAAACGCGAAAGTACGAGGCTGATGAGGGCAAATCCCAGACCTACCGCAGAGCTAACTTGCGTTATCCTCTAAAATATTGTTCGAAACCGGGTTTAATCGACTGTTTCAGTGTGGTACCACATTACTACTTGATCCAAACCAGAAAAAAACCCAGGATCTGTTCAACAAGTATGTGAAGTATGCGAAAGTACGGGCCTGATGAGAGCAAATCCCAGACCTAACCTAGACCTAACATGCATTATCATCTAAAATATTGATCGAAACCAGGTTTAATCGACTGTTTCAGTGTGGTACCACATTACTACCTGATCGAGACCAGAAATAACCCAGGAACTGTTCAACTAGTATGTGAAGTATGCGAAAGTATGAGACTAATGAGTGAAACTCCCAGGCCTAACCTAGACCTAACATGCGTTATCCTCTAAAATATTTATCAAGACCAGGTTTAATTGAATGTTTCAGTGTGGTACCACATTACTACGAGATCCAAACCAGAAAAAACCCAGGATCCGTTCAACAAGTATGTGAAGAATGCGAAAGTATGAGTCTGATGAGGGCAAATCCTAGACCTTACCCAGACCTAACATGCGTTATCCTCTAAAATATTTTTCAAGACCAGGTTTAATTGAATGTTTCAGTGTGGTACCACATTACTACCTGATCGAGACCAGAAATAACCCAGGAACTGTTCAACTAGTATGTGAAGTATGCGAAAGTATGAGACTAATGAGTGAAACTCCCAGGCCTAACCTAGACCTAACATGCGTTATCCTCTAAAATATTTATCAAGACCAGGTTTAATTGAATGTTTCAGTGTGGTACCACATTACTACGAGATCCAAACCAGAAAAAACCCAGGATCCGTTCAACAAGTATGTGAAGAATGCGAAAGTATGAGTCTGATGAGGGCAAATCCTAGACCTTACCCAGACCTAACATGCGTTATCCTCTAAAATATTTTTCAAGACCAGGTTTAATTGAATGTTTCAGTGTGGTACCACATTACTACCTGATCCAGACCAGACATAACCCAGGAACTGTTCAACTAGTATGTGAAGTATGCGAAAGTATGAGACTGATGAGTGAAACTCCCAGGCCTAACCTAGACCTAACATGCGTTATCCTTAAAAATATTGATCGAAACCAGGTTTAATGGACTGTTTCAGTGTGGTACCACATTACAACGTGATCCAATCCAGAAATAGCCCAGGATCTAGCCATGAAGTATTAGAAATATGCGAAAGTATGAGCCTGATGAGGGCAAATCCTAGACCTTACCCAGACCTATCATGCGTTATCCTCTAAAATATTTATCAAGACCAGGTTTAATTGAATGTTTCAGTGTGGTACCAGATTACTACGTGAACCAAACCAGAAAAAACCAAGGATCCGTTCAACAAGTATGTGAAGAATACGAAAGTATGAGACTGATGAGGGCAAATCCTAGACCGTACCCAGACCTGACATGCGTTATCCTCTAAAATATTTATCAAGACCAGGTTTAATTGAATGTTTCAGTGTGGTACCACATTACTACCTGATCCAAACCAAAAAAAACCCAGGATCCGTTCAACAAGTATGTGAAGAATGCGAAAGTATGAGTCTGATGAGGGCAAATCCCAGACCTATCGCAGGCCTAGCATGCGTTATCCTCAAAAATATTGATCGAAACCATGTTTAATCGACTGTTTCAGTGTGGTACCACATTACTACGTGATCCAAACCAGAAAAAGCCCAGAATCTGGCCATCAAGTATGAGAAATATGCGAAAGTACGAGCCTGATGAGAGCAAATCCCAGACCTAACCTTGACCTAACATGCCTTATTCTCTAAAATATTGATCGTGACCAGGTTTAATCGACTGTTTCAGTGTGGTACCACATTACTACCTGATCCAAATCAGAAATAACCCAGGTTCTGTTCAACAAGTGTGTGAAAAACGCGAAAGTACGAGCCTGATGAGGGCAAATCCCAGACCTATCCCAGACCCAACTTGCGTCATCCTATAAAATATTGATCGAAACCATGTTTAATCGACTGTTTCAGTGTGGTACCACATTACTACGTGATCCAAACCAGAAAAAGCCCAGAATCTGGCCATCAAGTATGAGAAATATGCGAAAGTACGAGCCTGATGAGAGCAAATCCCAGACCTAACCTAGACCTAACATGCTTTATTATCTAAAATATTGATCGAAACCAGGTTTATTGGACTGTTTCAGTGTGGTACCACATTACTACGTGATCCAAACCAGAAGAAACCATCGATCAGGACAACAAGTGTGTGAAACACGCGAAAGTACGAGCCAGATGAGGGCAAATCATAGACCTAACCCAGACCTAACATGCACTATCATCTAAAATATTGATCGAAACCAGGTTTAATCGACTGTTTCAGTGTGGTACCACATTACTACCTGATCCAAACCAGAAATAACCCAGGAACTGTCCAACTAGTATGTGAAGTATGCGAAAGTATGAGACTGATGAGTGAAACTCCCAGGCCTAACCTAGACCTAACATGCGTTATCCTCAAAAATATTGATCGAAACCAGGTTTAATGGACTGTTTCAGTGTGGTACCACATTACAACGTGTTCCAATCCAGAAATAGCCCAGTATCTAGCCATGAAGTATTAGAAATATGCGAATGTATGAGCCTGATGAGGGCAAATCCTAGACCTTACCCATACCTAACATGCGTTATCCTCTAAAATATTTATCAAGACCAGGTTTAATTGAATGTTTCAGTGTGGTACCACATTACTATGAGATCCAAACCAGAAAAAACCCAGGATCCGTTCAACAAGTATGTGAAGAATGCGAAAGTATGAGTCTGATGAGGGCAAATCCCAGACCTATCCCAGACCTAACATGCGTTATCCTCAAAAATATTGATCGAAACCAGGTTTAACCGACTGTTTCAGTGTGGTACCACATTACTACGTGATCCAAACCAGAAAAAAACCCAGGATCTGTTCAACAAGTATGTGAAGTATGCGAAAGTATGAGTCTGATGAGGGCAAATCCCAGGACTAACCTAGACATAACTTGCGGTATCCTCTGAAATATTGATCGAAACCAGGTTTAGTGGACTGTTTCAGTGTGGTATCACATTACTGCGTGATCCAAACCGGAAATGCCCAGGATCTGTTCAACAAGTATGTGAAAAATACGAAAGTATGACCCTGATGAGGGCAAATCCTAGACCTTACCCAGACCTAACATGCGTTATCCTCTAAAATATTTATCTAGACCAGGTTTAATTGAATGTTTCAGTGTGGTACCACATTACTACCTGATCCAAACCAGAAAAAACCCAGGATCCGTTCAACAAGTATGTGAAGTATGCGAAAGTATGAGTCTGATGAGGGCAAATCCCAGACCTATCCCAGACCTAACATGCGTTATCCTCAAAGATATTGATCGAAACCAGGTTCAGAGTACCGTTTCAGTGTGGTACCACATTACTGCGTGATCCAAACCCGAAAAGCCCAGGATCTGTTCAACAAGTATGTGAAAAACGCGAAAATATGACCCTGATGAGGGCAAATCCCAGACCTTTCCCAGACCTAACTTGCGTCAACCTATAAAATATTGATCGAAACCAGGTTTCATTGACTGTTGCAGTGTGGTACCACATTACTACGTGATTCAATCCAGAAATAGCCCAGGATCTAGCCATGAAGTATGAGAAATATGCGAAAGTATGAGCCTGATGAGGGCAAATCCTAGACCTAACCCAGACCTAACATGCGTTATCCTCTAAAATATTTATCAAGACCAGGTTTAATTGAATGTTTCGGTGTGGTACCACATTACTACGTGATCCGAACCAGAAAAAAACCCAGGATCTGTTCAACAGGTATGTGAAGTATGCGAAAGTATGAGTCTGATGAGGGCAGATCCCAGGCCTAACCTAGACCTAGCATAAGTTATCCTCTAAAATATTGTTCGAGACCAGGATTAATCGACTGTTTCTGTGTGGTACCACTTTACTACGTGATGCAAAGCAGAAAAAACCCTCGATCAAGTCATCATGTATGTTAAAAGTGCGAAAGTATGACCCAGATGAGGGCAAATCCCAGAAATAATCTAGACCTAACATGTGTTATCCTCTAAAATAGTAATTGAAACCAGGTTTAATGGTCTGCTTCAGTGTGGTATCACATTTCTACGTGATCGAAACCCGAAAAAACCCAGAATCTGGCCATCATGTATGATAAATATGCGAAAGTACGAGCCTGATGAGAGCAAATCCCAGACGTAACTTAGACCTAACATGCTTTATTCTCTAAAATATTGATAGAAAACCAGGTTTATTGGACTGTTTCGGTGTGGTACCACATTACTACGTGATCCGAACCAGAAAAAAACCCAGGATCTGTTCAACAGGTATGTGAAGTATGCGAAAGTATGAGTCTGATGAGGGCAGATCCCAGACAAATCCCAGACCTAACATGCGTTAACCAATAAAATATTGATCGAGACCAGGATTAATCAACTGTTTCAGTGTGGTACCACATAAATACATGATCCAAACCAGAAATAACCCAGGATCTGTTCATCAAGTATGTGATGAATGCGAAAGTATGGGTCTGATGAGGGCAAATCCCAGGCCTAACCTAGACCTAGCATGAGTTATCCTCTAAAATATTGTTCGAGACCAGGATTAATCGACTGTTTCAGTGTGGTACCACTTCAGTACGTGATCCAAAGCAGAAAAAAGACTCGATCAGGTCAACATGTATGTTAATACTGCGAAAGTATGATCCTGATGAGGGCAAATCCCAGACCTAACCTAGACCTAACATATGTTATCCACTAAAATAATAATTGAAACCAGGTTCAATGGTCTGCTTCAGTGTGGTACCACATTACTACGTGATCGAAACCCGAAAAAACCCAGAATCTGGCCATGAAGTATGATAAATATGCGAAAGTATGAGCCTCACGAGGGCAAATCCTAGACCTAACCCAGACCTAACATGCGTTATCCTCTAAAATATTTACCAAGACCAGGTTTAATTGAATGTTTCAGTGTGGTACCACATTACTACGTGATCCAAACCAGAAAAAAGCCCAGGATCTGTTCAACAAGTATGTGAAAAACGCGAAAGTACGAGCCTGATGAGGGCAAATCCCAGGCCTAACCTAGACCTAGCATAAGTTATCCTCTAAAATATTGTTCGAGACCAGGATTAATCGACTGTTTCTGTGTGGTACCACTTTACTACGTGATGCAAAGCAGAAAAAACCCTCGATCAAGTCAACATGTATGTTAAAAGTGCGAAAGTATGACCCAGATGAGGGCAAATCCCAGAAATAACCTAGACCTAACATGTGTTATCCTCTAAAATAGTAATTGAAACCAGGTTTAATGGTCTGCGTCAGTGTGGTATCACATTACTACGTGATCGAAACCCGAAAAAACCCAGAATCTGGCCATCATGTATGATAAATATGCGAAAGTACGAGCCTGATGAGAGCAAATCCCAGACCTAACTTAGACCTAACATGCTTTATTCTCTAAAATATTGATCGAAACCAGGTTTATTGGACTGTTTCAGTGTGGTACCACATTACTACGTGATCCAAACCAGAAGAAACCATCGATCAGGACAACATGTATGTTAAAACTGCGAAAGTATGACCCTGATGAAGGCAAATCACAGAACTAACCTAGTCCTAACATGTGTTATCCTCTAAAATAATGATTGAAACCAGGTTCAATGGTCTGCTTCAGTGTGGTACCACATTACTACGTGATCCAAACCAGAAAAAACCCAGGATCTGTTCAACGAGAAAGTACGACCCTGATGAGGGCAAATCCCAGACCTATCCCAGACCTACCTTGCGTCATCCTCTAAAATATTGATCGAAATCAGGTTTAATTGACTGTTTCAGTAAGGTACTACATTACTACGTGACCCAATCCAGAAAAAGCCCAGGATCTGGCCAACAAGTATGAGCAATATGCGAAAGTATGAGCCAGATGAGGGCAAATCATAGACCTAACCCAGACCTAACATGCATTATCGTCTAAAATATTGAACGAAACCAGGTTTAATCGACTGTTTCAGTGTGGTACCACATTACTACCTGATCCAAACCAGAAAAAACCCGGGAACTGTCCAACTAGTATGTGAAGTATGCGAAAGTATGAGACTGATGAGGGCAAATCCTAGACCGTACCCAGACCTGACATGCGCCATCCTCTAAAATATTTATCAAGACCTGGTTTAGTTGAATGTTTCAGTGTGGTACCACATTACTACCTGATCCGAACCAGGAAAAACCCAGGATCCGTTCAACAAGTATGTGAAGAATGCGAAAGTATGAGTCTGATGAGGGCAAATCCCAGACCTATCCCAGTCCTAACATGCGTTATCCTCAAAGATATTGATCGAAACCATGTTTAATCGACTGTTGCAGTGTGGTACCACATTACTACGTGATCCAAACCAGAAAAAAAGCCAGGATCAGTTCAACAAGTATGTGAAGTATGCAAAAGTATGAGTCGGATGAGGGCTAATCCCAGGCCTAACCTAGACATAACATGCGGTATCCTCTAAAATATTGATCGAAACCAGGTTCAGTGGACTGTTTCAGTGTGGTACCACATTACTGCGTGATCCAAACCGGAAAAGCCCAGGATCTGTTCAACAAGCATGTGAAAAATACGAAAGTATTACCCTGATGAGGGCAAATCCCAGACCTATCCCAGACCCAACTTGCGTCATCCTAGAAAATAATGATCGAAACAAGGTTTAATCGACTGTTTCAGTGTGGTACCACATTACTACCTGATCCAAACCAGAAATAACCCAGGAACTGTCCAACTAGTATGTGAAGTATGCGAAAGTATGAGACTGATGAGTGAAACTCCCAGGCCTAACCTGGACCTAACATGCGTTGTCCTCAAAAATATTGATCGAAACCAGGTTTAATGGACTGTTTCAGTGTGGTACCACATTACAACGTGTTCCAATCCAGAAATAGCCCAGTATCTAGCCATGAAGTATTAGAAATATGCGAAAGTATGAGCCTGATGAGGGCAAATCCTAGACCTTACCCATACCTAACATGCGTTATCCTCTAAAATATTTATCAAGACCAGGTTTAATTGAATGTTTCAGTGTGGTACCACATTACTATGAGATCCAAACCAGAAAAAACCCAGGATCCGTTCAACAAGTATGTGAAGAATGCGAAAGTATGAGTCTGATGAGGGCAAATCCCAGACCTATCCCAGACCTAACATGCGTTATCCTCAAAAATATTGATCGAAACCAGGTTTAACCGACTGTTTCAGTGTGGTACCACATTACTACGTGATCCAAACCAGAAAAAAACCCAGGATCTGTTCAACAAGTATGTGAAGTATGCGAAAGTATGAGTCTGATGAGGTCAAATCCCAGGACTAACCTAGACATAACTTGCGGTATCCTCTAAAATATTGATCGAAACCAGGTTTTGTGGACTGTTTCAGTGTGGTATCACATTACTGCGTGATCCAAACCGGAAATGCCCAGGATCTGTTCAACAAGTATGTGAAGTATGCGAAAGTATGAGTCTGATGAGGTCAAATCCCAGGACTAACCTAGACATAACTTGCGGTATCCTCTAAAATATTGATCGAAACCAGGTTTTGTGGACTGTTTCAGTGTGGTATCACATTACTGCGTGATCCAAACCGGAAATGCCCAGGATCTGTTCAACAAGTATGTGAAAAATACGAAAGTATGACCCTGATGAGGGCAAATCCCAGACCTATCCCAGACCTAACATGCGTTATCCTCAAAGATATTGATCGAAACCTTGTTCAGAGGACCGTTTCAGTGTGGTACCACATTACTGCGTGATCCAAACCGGAAAAGCCCAGGATCTGTTCAACAAGTATGTGAAAAACGCGAAAGTATGACCCTGATGAGGGCAAATCCCAGACCTTTCCCAGACCTAACTTGCGTCAACCTATAAAATATTGATCGAAACCAGGTTTCATTGACTGTTTCAGTGTGGTACCACATTACTACGTGATTCAATCCAGAAATAGCCCAGGATCTAGCCATGAAGTATGAGAAATATGCGAAAGTATGAGCCTGATGAGGGCAAATCCTAGACCTAACCCAGACCTAACATGCGTTATCCTCTAAAATATTTATCAAGACCAGGTTTAATTGAATGTTTCGGTGTGGTACCACATTACTACGTGATCCGAACCAGAAAAAAACCCAGGATCTGTTCAACAGGTATGTGAAGTATGCGAAAGTATGAGACTGATGAGGGCAAATCCTAGACCGTACCCAGACCTGACATGCGCCATCCTCTAAAATATTTATCAAGACCAGGTTTAGTTGAATGTTTCAGTGTGGTACCACATTACTACCTGATCCGAACCAGGAAAAACCCAGGATCCGTTCAACAAGTATGTGAAGAATGCGAAAGTATGAGTCTGATGAGGGCAAATCCCAGACCTATCCCAGTCCTAACATGCGTTATCCTCAAAGATATTGATCGAAACCATGTTTAATCGACTGTTGCAGTGTGGTACCACATTACTACGTGATCCAAACCAGAAAAAAAGCCAGGATCAGTTCAACAAGTATGTGAAGTATGCAAAAGTATGAGTCGGATGAGGGCTAATCCCAGGCCTAACCTAGACATAACATGCGGTATCCTCTAAAATATTGATCGAAACCAGGTTCAGTGGACTGTTTCAGTGTGGTACCACATTACTGCGTGATCCAAACCGGAAAAGCCCAGGATCTGTTCAACAAGCATGTGAAAAATACGAAAGTATGACCCTGATGAGGGCAAATCCCAGACCTATCCCAGACCCAACTTGCGTCATCCTAGAAAATAATGATCGAAACAAGGTTTAATCGACTGTTTCAGTGTGGTACCACATTACTACCTGATCCAAACCAGAAATAACCCAGGAACTGTCCAACTAGTATGTGAAGTATGCGAAAGTATGAGACTGATGAGTGAAACTCCCAGGCCTAACCTAGACCTAACATGCGTTGTCCTCAAAAATATTGATCGAAACCAGGTTTAATGGACTGTTTCAGTGTGGTACCACATTACAACGTGTTCCAATCCAGAAATAGCCCAGTATCTAGCCATGAAGTATTAGAAATATGCGAAAGTATGAGCCTGATGAGGGCAAATCCTAGACCTTACCCATACCTAACATGCGTTATCCTCTAAAATATTTATCAAGACCAGGTTTAATTGAATGTTTCAGTATGGTACCACATTACTATGAGATCCAAACCAGAAAAAACCCAGGATCCGTTCAACAAGTATGTGAAGAATGCGAAAGTATGAGTCTGACGAGGGCAAATCCCAGACCTATCCCAGACCTAACATGCGTTATCCTCAAAAATATTGATCGAAACCAGGTTTAACCGACTGTTTCAGTGTGGTACCACATTACTACGTGATCCAAACCAGAAAAAAACCCAGGATCTGTTCAACAAGTATGTGAAGTATGCGAAAGTATGAGTCTGATGAGGTCAAATCCCAGGACTAACCTAGACATAACTTGCGGTATCCTCTAAAATATTGATCGAAACCAGGTTTTGTGGACTGTTTCAGTGTGGTATCACATTACTGCGTGATCCAAACCGGAAATGCCCAGGATCTGTTCAACAAGTATGTGAAGTATGCGAAAGTATGAGTCTGATGAGGTCAAATCCCAGGACTAACCTAGACATAACTTGCGGTATCCTCTAAAATATTGATCGAAACCAGGTTTTGTGGACTGTTTCAGTGTGGTATCACATTACTGCGTGATCCAAACCGGAAATGCCCAGGATCTGTTCAACAAGTATGTGAAAAATACGAAAGCATGACCCTGATGAGGGCAAATCCCAGACCTATCCCAGACCTAACATGCGTTATCCTCAAAGATATTGATCGAAACCTTGTTCAGAGGACCGTTTCAGTGTGGTACCACATTACTGCGTGATCCAAACCGGAAAAGCCCAGGATCTGTTCAACAAGTATGTGAAAAACGCGAAAATATGACCCTGATGAGGGCAAATCCCAGACCTTTCCCAGACCTAACTTGCGTCAACCTATAAAATATTGATCGAAACCAGGTTTCATTGACTGTTTCAGTGTGGTACCACATTACTACGTGATTCAATCCAGAAATAGCCCAGGATCTAGCCATGAAGTATGAGAAATATGCGAAAGTATGAGCCTGATGAGGGCAAATCCTAGACCTAACCCAGACCTAACATGCGTTATCCTCTAAAATATTTATCAAGACCAGGTTTAATTGAATGTTTCGGTGTGGTACCACATTACTACGTGATCCGAACCAGAAAAAAACCCAGGATCTGTTCAACAGGTATGTGAAGTATGCGAAAGTATGAGTCTAATGAGGGCAGATCCCAGACAAATCCCAGACCTAACATGCGTTAACCAATAAAATATTGATCGAGACCAGGATTAATCAACTGTTTCAGTGTGGTACCACATAAATACATGATCCAAACCAGAAATAACCCAGGATCTGTTCATCAAGTATGTGATGAATGCGAAAGTATGGGTCTGATGAGGGCAAATCCCAGGCCTAACCTAGACCTAGCATGAGTTATCCTCTAAAATATTGTTCGGGACCAGGATTAATCGACTGTTTCAGTGTGGTACCACTTCAGTACGTGATCCAAAGCAGAAAAAAGACTCGATCAGGTCAACATGTATGTTAATACAGCGAAAGTATGATCCTGATGAGGGCAAATCCCAGACCTAACCTAGACCTAACATATGTTATCCACTAAAATAATAATTGAAACCAGGTTTAATGGTCTGCTTCAGTGTGGTACCACATTACTACGTGATCGAATCCCGAAAAAACCCAGAATCTGGCCATGAAGTATGATAAATATGCGAAAGTACGAGACTGATCAGAGCTAATCCCAGACCTAACCTAGACCTAACATGCTTTATTCTCTAAAATATTAATCGAAACCAGGTTTATTGGTCTGTTTCAGTGTGGTACCACATTACTACGTGATCCAAACCAGAAGAAACCCAGGATCTGTTCAACAAGTGTGTGAAACACGCGAAAGTACGAGCCTGATGAGGGCAATTCCCAGACCTATCCCAGACCCAACTTGCGTCATCCTATAAAATATTGATCGAAACAAGGTTTAATTGACTGTTTCAGTGTGGTACCATTTTGCTACGTTATCCAGAGCAGAAAAAACTATCGATCAGGTCAACATGTATGTTAATACTGCGAAAGTATGATCCTGATGAGGGCAAATCCCAGACCTAACCTAGACCTAACATATGTTATCCACTAAAATAATAATTGAAACCAGGTTCAATGGTCTGCTTCAGTGTGGTACCACATTACTACGTGATCGAAACCCGAAAAAACCCAGAATCTGGCCATGAAGTATGATAAATATGCGAAAGTATTAGCCTCACGAGGGCAAATCCTAGACCTAACCCAGACCTAACATGCGTTATCCTCTAAAATATTTACCAAGACCAGGTTTAATTGAATGTTTCAGTGTGGTACCACATTACTACGTGATCCAAACCAGAAAAAAGCCCAGGATCTGTTCAACAAGTATGTGAAGTATGCGAAAGTATGAGTCTGATGAGGGCAAATCCCAGGCCTAACCTAGACCTAACATGCGTTATCCTGTAAATTATTCATCTAAACCAGGTTTGATGGACTGTTTCAGTGTGGTACCACATTAGGTCGTGATCCAAACCAGCAAAAGCCAGGGATCTGTTCAACAAGTATGTGAAAAACTCGAAAAGATGACCCTGATGAGGGCAAATCCCAGACCTATCCCAGACCTAACTTGCGTCAACCTATAAAATATTGATCGAAACCAGGTTTAATTGAATGTTTCGGTGTGGTTCCACATTACTACGTCATCCAAACCTGAAAAAAACCCAGGATCTGTTCAACAAGTATGTGAAGTATGCGAAAGTATGAGTCTGATGAGGGCAGATCCCAGACAAATCCCAGACCTAACTTGCGTTATCCAATAAAATATTGATCGAGACCAGGATTAATCGACTGTTTCAGTGTGGTACGACATAACTACGTGATCCAATCCAGAAAAACCCCCCGGAACTGTTTAACAAGTATGTGAAAAATACGAAAGTATGACCATGATGAGGGCAAATCCTAGACCTTACCCAGACCTAACATGCGTTATCCTCTAAAATATTTATCAAGACCAGGTTTCATTGAATGTTTCAGTGTGGTACCACATTACTACGTGATCCAAACCAGAAAAAACCCAGGATCCGTTCAACAAGTATGTGAAGAATGCGAAAGTATGAGTCTGATGAGGGCAAATCCCAGACCTATCCCAGACCTAACATGCGTTATCCCCAAAAATATTGATCGAAACCAGGTTGAATCGACTGTTTCAGTGTGGTACCACATTACTACGTGATCCAAACCAGAAAAAAACCCAGGATCTGTTCAACAAGTATGTGAAGTATGCGAAAGTAAGAGTCTGATGAGGGCAAATCCCAGGCCTAACCTAGACCTAACATGCGGTATCCTCTAAAATATTGATCGAAACCAGGTTCAGTGGACCGTTTCAGTGTGGTGCCACATTACTGCGTGATCCAAACCGGAAAAGCCCAGGATCTGTTCAACAAGTATGTGAAAAACGCGAAAGTACGAGCCTGATGAGTGCAAATCCCAGACCAATCCCAGACCTAACTTGCGTTATCCTCTAAAATATTGATCGAAATCAGGTTTAATTGACTGTTTCAGTGTGGTACGATTGTGCTACGTTATCCAAAGCAGAAAAAACCATTGATCAGGACAACATGTGTGTTAAAACTGCGAAAGTATGACCCTGATGAGGGCAAATCCCAGAAATAACCTAGACCTAACATGTGTTATCCTCTAAAATAGTAATTGAAACCTGTTTTAATGGTCTGCTTCAGTGTGGTATCACATTACTACGTGATCGAAACCCGAAAAAACCCAGAATCTGGCCATCAAGTATGATAAATATGCGAAAGTACGAGTCTGATGAGAGCAAATCCCAGACCTAACCTAGACCTAACATGCTTTATTCTCTAAAATATTGATCGAAACCAGGTTTATTGGACTGTTTCAGTGTGGTACCACATTACTACGTGATCCAAACCAGAAGAATCCCAGGATGTGTTCAACAACTGTGTGAAAAACGCGAAAGTACGCGCCTGATGAGGGCAAATGCCAGACCAATCCCAGACCCAACTTGCGTCATCCTATAAAATATTTATCGAAACAAGGTTTAATTGACTGTCTCAGTGTGGTACCATTTTGCTACGTTATCCAAAGCAGAAAAAACCACTGACCAGGACAACATGTATGTTAAAACTGCGAAAGTATGACCCTGATGAGGGCAAATCCCAGAAATAACCTAGACCTAACATGTGTTATTCTCTAAAATAGTAATTGAAACCAGGTTCAATGGTCTGCTTCAGTGTGGTACTACATTACTACGTGATCCAATCCAGAAGAAGCCCAGGATCTAGCCATGAAGTATGAGAAATATGCGAAAGTATGAGCCTCACGAGGGCAAATCCTAGACCTAACCCAGACCTAACATGCGTTATCCTCTAAAATATTTATCAAGACCAGGTTTAATTGAATGTTTCAGTGTGGTACCACATTACTACGTGATCCAAACCAGAAAAAAACCCTGGATCTGTTCAACAAGTATGTGAAGTATGCGAAAGTATGGGTCTGATGAGGGCAAATCCCAGGCCTAACCTAGAACTAACATGCGTTATCCAATAAAATATTGATCGAGACCAGGATTAATCGACTGTTTCAGTGTGGTACCACATAACTACGTTATCCAATCCAGAAAAATCCCAGGATCTAGCCATGAAGTATGAGAAATATGCGAAAGTATCAGCCTGATGAGGGCAAATCCCAGACCTATCCCTGACCTAACATGCGTTATCCTCAAAAATATTGATCGAAACCAGGTTTAATCGACTGTTTCAGTGTGGTACCACATTACTACGTGATCCAAACCAGAAAAAAACCCAGGATCTGTTCAACAAGTATGTGAAAAATACGGAAGTATGAGTCTGATGAGGGCAAATCCCAGACCTCTCCCAGACCTAACATGCGTTATCCACAAAAATATTGATCGAAACCAGGTTTAATCGACTGTTTCAGTGTGGTACCACATTACTACGTGATCCAAACCAGAAAAGAACCCAGGATCTGTTCAACAAGTATGTGAAGTATGCGAAAGTATGAGTCTGATGAGGGCAAATCCCAGACCTATCCCAGACCTAACATGCGTTATCCTCAAAAATATTGATCGAAACCAGGTTTAATGGACTGTTTCAGTGTGGTACCACATTACAACGTGATCCAATCCAGAAGTAGCCCAGGATCTAGCCATGAAGTATTAGAAATATGCGAAAGTATGTGCCTGATGAGGGCAAATCCTAGACCTTACCCAGACCTAACTTGCGTTATCCTCTAAAATATTTATCAAGACCAGGTTTAATTGAATGTGTCAGTGTGGTACCACATTAGTACGTGATCCAAACCAGAAAAAACCCAGGATCCGTTCAACAAGTATGTGAAGAATGCGAAGGTATGAGTGTCGATGAGGGCAAATCCTAGACCTATCCCAGACCTAACATGCGTTATCCTCAAAAATATTGATCGTGACCAGGTTTAATCGACTGTTTCAGTGTGGTACGACATTACTACCTGATCCAAATCAGAAATAACCCAGGATCTGTTCAACAAGTGTGTGAAAAACGCGAAAGTACGAGCCTGATGAGGGCAAATCCCAGACCTATCCCAGACCCAACTTGCGTCATCCTATAAAATATTGATCGAAACAAGGTTTAATTGACTGTTTCAGTGTGGTACCATTTTGCTACGTTATCCAAAGCAGAAAAAACCATTGATCAGGATAACATGTATGTTAAAACTGCGAAAGTATGGCCCTGATGGGGGCAAATCCCAGAAATAGCCTAGACCTAACATGTGTTACCCTCTAAAATAGTAATTGAAACCTGGTTTAATGGTCTGCTTCGGTGTGGTATCACATTACTACGTGATCGAAACCCGAAAAAACCCAGAATCTGGCCATCAAGTATGATAAATATGCGAAAGTACGAGCCTGATGAGAGCAAATCCCAGACCTAACCCAGACCTAACATGCGCTATTCTCTAGAATATTGATCGAAACCAGGTTTAATGGACTGTTTCAGGGTGGTACCACATTACAACGTGATCCAAACCAGAAAAAGCCCAGGATATGTTCAACAAGTATGTGAAGAATGCGAAAGTATGAGTCTGATGAGTGAATATCCCAGGCCTAACCTAGACCTAACATGCGTTATCCTCTCAAATATTGGCCGTATCCAGGTTTAATTGACTGCTTCAGTGTGGTACCACGATACTACGTGATCCAATCCAGAAAAAGCCCAGAATCTGGCCATCAAGTATGAGAAATATGCGAAAGTGCGAGCGTGATGAGAGCATATCTGTGACCTAACCAAGACCTAACATGCGTTATTCTCTAGAATATTGATCGAAACCAGGTTTAATGGACTGTTTCAGTGTGGTACCACATCACAACGTGATCCAAACCAGAAAAAGCCCAGGATATGTTCAACAAGTATGGTAAAAACGCGAAACTATGAGCCTGATGAGGGCAAATTCCAGACCTATGCCAGACCTAACATGCGTTATCCTCTAAAATATTTATCAAGACCAGGTTTAATTGAACGTTTCAGTGTGGTACCACATTACTACGTGATCCAAACCAGGGAAAAACCCAGGATCCGTTCAACAAGTATGTGAAGAATGCGAAAGTATGAGTCTGAAGAATGAAAATCCCAGGCCTAACCTAGACCTAACATGCGTTACCCCAAAAATATTGATCGAAACCAGGTTAAATCGACTGTTTCAGTGTGGTACCACATTACTACGTGATCCAAACCAGAAAAAACCCAGGATCTATTCAACAAGTATGTGAAGTATGCGAAAGTATGAGTCTGATGAGGGCAAATCCCAGACCCATCCCTGACCTAACATGCGTTATCCTCTAAAATATTTATCCAAACCAGGTTTAATGGACAGTCTCAGTGTGGTACCACATTACTACGTGATCCAAACCAGAAAAAGCCAGGGATCTGTTCAACAAGTATGTGAAGAATGCGATAGTATGAGTCCGATGAGGGCAAATCCCAGGCCTAACCTAGTCTTAGCATGCGTTATCATCTAAAATAATGGTCGAAACCTGGTTTAATCGACTGTTTCAGTGTGGTACCACATTACTACCTGATCCAAACCAGAAAAAGCCCAGGATCTAGCCATGAAGTGTGAGAAATATGCGAAAGTAAGAGCCTGACGAGGGCAAATACTAGACCTAACCCAGACCTAACATGCGTTATCCTCTCAAATATTGGCCGTATCCAGGTTTAATTAACTGCTTCAGTGTGGTACCACGGTACCACGTGATCCAATCCAGAAAAATCCAAGGATCTGGCCAACAAGTATGAGAAATATGCGAAAGTACGAGCGTGATGAGTGAAAATCCCAGGCCTATCCTATACCTAACATGCGTTATCCTCAAAAATATTGATCGAAACCAGGTTTAATGGACTGTTTCAGTGTGGTACCACATTACTACGTGATCCAAACCAGAAAAAGCCAGGGATCTGTTCAACAAGTATGTGAAGAATGCGATAGTATGAGCCTGATGAGGGCAATTCCTAGACCTTACCCAGACCTAACATGCGTTATCCTCTAAAATATTTATCAAGACCAGGTTTAATTGAATGTATCAGTGTGGTACCACATTACTACGTGATCTAAACCAGAAAAAACCCAGGATCCGTTCAACAAGTACGTGAAGAATGCGAAAGTATGAGTCTGATGAGGGCAAATCCCAGACCTATCCCAGACCTAACATGCGTTATCCTCAAAAATATTGATCGAAACCAGGTTTAATGGACTGTTTCAGTGTGGTACCACATTACTACGTGATCCAAACCAGAAAAAGCCAGGGATCTGTTCAACAAGTATGTGAAGAATGCGATAGTATGAGCCTGATGAGGGCAATTCCTAGACCTTACCCAGACCTAACATGCGTTATCCTCTAAAATATTTATCAAGACCAGGTTTAATTGAATGTATCAGTGTGGTACCACATTACTACGTGATCCAAACCAGAAAAAACCCAGGATCTGTTCAACAAGTATGTGAAGTATGCGAAAGTATGACCCTGATGAGGGCAAATTCCAGACCTATGCCAGACCTAACATGCGTTATCCTCTAAAATATTTATCAAGACCAGGTTTGATTGAACGTTTCAGTGTGGTACCACATTACTACGTGATCCAAACCAGGGAAAAACCCAGGATCTATTCAACAAGTATGTGAAGTATGCGAAAGTATGAGTCTGATGAGGGCAAATCCCCGGCCTAACCTAGACTTAACATGCGTTATCATCTAAAATATTGATCGAAACCTGGTTTAATCGACTCTCTCAGTGTGGTACCACATTACTAGCTGATCCAAACCAGAAATAACCCAGGAACTGTACAACTGGTATGTGAAGTATGCGAAAGTATGAGTCTGATGAGGGCAAATCCCAGACCTATCCCAGACCTAACATGCGTTATCCTCAAAAATATTGATCGAAACCAGGTTTAATCGACTGTTTCAGTGTGGTACCACATTACTACCTGATCCAAACCAGAAATAACCCAGGAACTGTTCAACTAGTATGAGAAGTATGCGAAAGTATGAGACTGATAAGTGAAACTCCCAGGCCTATCCTAGACCTAACATGCGTTATCCTCAAAGATATTGATCGAAACCAGGTTTAATGGACTGTTTCAGTGTGGTACCACATTACAACGTGATCCAATCCAGAAATAGCCCAGGATCTAGCCATGAAGTATTAGAAATATGCGAAAGTATGAGCCTGATGAGGGCAAATCCTAGACCTTACCCTGTCCTAACTTGCGTTATCCTCTAAAATATTTATCAAGACCAGCTTTAATTGAATGTTTCAGTGAGGTAACACATTAGTACGTAATCCAAACCAGAAAAAAACCCAGGATCCGTTCAACAAGTACGTGAAGAATGCGAAAGTATGAGTCTGATGAGGGCAAATCCCAGACCTTTCCCAGACCTAACATGCGTTATCCTCAAAAATATTGATCGAAACCAGGTTTAATCGACTGTTTCAGTGTGGTACCACATTACTACGTGATCCAAACCAGAAAAGAACCCAGGATCTGTTCAACAAGTATGTGAAGTATGCGATAGTATGAGTCTGATGAGGGCAAATCCCAGACCTATCCCAGACCTAACATGCGTTATCCTCAAAAATATTGATCGAAACCAGGTTTAATCGACTGTTTCAGTGTGGTACCACATTACTACGTGATCCAAATCAGAAATAACCCAGGATCTGTTCAACAAGTGTGTGAAAAACGCGAAAGCACGAGCCTGATGAGGGCAAATCCCAGACCTATCCCAGACCCAACTTGCGTCATCCTATAAAATATTGATCGAAACAAGGTTTAATTGACTGTTTCAGTGTGGTACCATTTTGCTACGTTATCCAAAGCAGAAAAAAACACTGATCAGGACAACATGTATGTTAAAACTGCGAAAGTATGGCCCTGATGTGGGCAAATCCCAGAAATAGCCTAGACCTAACATGTGTTACCCTCTAAAATAGTAATTGAAACCGGGTTTAATGGTCTGCTTCAGTGTGGTATAACATTACTACGTGATCGAAACCCGAAAAAACCCAGAATCTGGCCATCAAGTATGATAAATATGCGAAAGTACGAGCCTGATGAGAGCAAATCCCAGACCTAACCTAGACCTAACATGCGTTATTCTCTAGAATATTGATCGAAACCAGGTTTAATGGACTGTTTCAGTGTGGTACCACATTACAACGTGATCCAAACCAGAAAAAGCCCAGGATATGTTCAACAAGTATGTGAAGAATGCGAAAGTATGAGTCTGATGAGTGAAAATCCCAGGCCTAACCTAGACCTAACATGCGTTACCCTCAAAAATATTGATCGAAACCAGGTTTAATCGACTGTTTCAGTGTGGTACCACATTACTACCTGATCAAAACCAGAAAAAGCCCAGGATCTAGCCATGAAGTGTGAGAAATATGCGAAAGTAAGAGCCTGACGAGGGCAAATACTAGACCTAACCCAGACCTAACATGCGTTATCCTCTCAAACAGTGGCCGTATCCAGGTTTAATTGACTGCTTCAGTGTGGTACCACGTTACTACGTGATCCAATCCAGAAAAAGTCCAGAATCTGGCCATCAAGTATGAGAAATATGCGAAAGTGCGAGCGTGATGAGAGCATATCTGAGACCTAACCAAGACCTAACATGCGTTATTCTCTAGAATATTGATCGAAACCAGGTTTAATGGACTGTTTCAGTGTGGTACCACATTACAACGTGATCCAAACCAGAAAAAGCCCAGGATATGTTCAACAAGTATGTGAAAAACGCAAAACTATGAGCCTGATGAGGGCAAATTCCAGACCTATGCCAGACCTCACATGCGTTATCCTCTAAAATATTTATCAAGACCAGGTTTAATTGAATGTGTCAGTGTGGTACCACATTAGTACGTGATCCAAACCAGAAAAAACCCAGGATCCGTTCAACAAGTACGTGAAGAATGCGAAAGTATGAGTCTGATGAGGGCAAATCCCAGACCTTTCCCAGACCTAACATGCGTTATCCTCAAAAATATTGATCGAAACCAGGTTTAATCGACTGTTTCAGTGTGGTACCACATTACTACGTGATCCAAACCAGAAAAAAACCCAGGATCTGTTCAACAAGTATGTGAAGTATGCGAAAGTATGAGTCTGATGAGGGCAAATCCCCGGCCTAACCTAGACTTAACATGCGTTATCATCTAAAATATTGATCGAAACCTGGTTTAATCGACTCTCTCAGTGTGGTACCACATTACTAGCTGATCCAAACCAGAAATAACCCAGGAACTGTACAACTGGTATGTGAAGTATGCGAAAGTATGACCCTGATGAGGGCAAATCCTAGACCTATCCCAGACCTAACATGCGATATCGTCTAAAATATTGATCGAAACCAGGTTTAATCGACCGTTTCAGTGTGGTACCACATTACTACGTGATCCAAACCAGAAAAAGCCAGGATCTAGCCATGAAGTGTGAGAAATATGCGAAAGTAAGGGCCTGACGAGGGCAAATACTAGACCTAACCCAGACCTAACATGCGTTATCCTCTCAAATATTGGCCGTATCCAAGTTTAATTAACTGCTTCAGTGTGGTACCACGGTACCACGTGATCCAATCCAGAAGAATCCAAGGATCTGGCCAACAAGTATGAGAAATATGCGTAAGTACGAGCGTGATGAGTGAAAATCCCAGGCCTATCCTAGACCTAACATGGGTTATCCTCAAAAATATTGATCGAAACCAGGTTTAATGGACTGTTTCAGTGTGGTACCACATTACAACGTGATCCAATCCAGAAGTAGCCCAGGATCTAGCCATGAAGTATTAGAAATATGCGAAAGTATGAGCCTGATGAGGGCAAATCCTAGACCTTACCCACACCTAACTTGCGTTATCCTCTAAAATATTTATCAAGACCAGGTTTAATTGAATGTGTCAGTGTGGTACCACATTAGTACGTGATCCAAACCAGAAAAAACCCAGGATCCGTTCAACAAGTACGTGAAGAATGCGAAAGTATGAGTCTGATGAGGGCAAATCCCAGACCTTTCCCAGACCTAACATGCGTTATCCTCAAAAATATTGATCGAAACCAGGTTTAATCGACTGTTTCAGTGTGGTACCACATTACTACGTGATCCAAACCAGAAAAAAACCCAGGATCTGTTCAACAAGTATGTGAAGTATGCGAAAGTATGAGTCTGATGAGGGCAAATCCCAGACCTATCCCAGACCTAACATGCGTTATCCTCAAAAATATTGATCGAAACCAGGTTTAATCGACTGTTTCAGTGTGGTACCACATTACTACGTGATTCAAACCGGAAAAGCCCAGGATCTGTTCAACAAGTATGTGAAAAATACGAAAATATGACCCAGATGAGGGCAAATCCTAGACCTTACCCAGACCTAACATGCGTTATCCTCTAAAATATTTATCAAGACCAGGTTTAATTGAATGTTTCAGTGTGGTACCACATTACTACGTGATCCAAACCAGAAAAAACCCAGGATCCGTTCAACAAGTATGTGAAGTATGCGAAAGTATGAGTCTGATGAGGGCAGATCCCAGACAAATCCCAGACCTAACTTGCGTTATCCAATAAAATATTGATCGAGACCAGGATTAATCGACTGTTTCAGTGTGGTACCCCATAAGTACGTGATCCATTCCAGAAAAAGGCCAGGATCAGGCCAACAAGTATGAGAAATATGCAAAAGTATGAGCCAGATGAGGGCAAATCCTAGACCTAACCCAGACCTAACATGCATTATCATCTAAAATATTGACCGAAACCAGGTTTAATCGACTGTTTCAGTGTGGTACCACATTACTACCTGATCCAAACCAGAAATAACCCAGGATCTGTTCAACAAGTATGTGATAAATGCGAAGGTATGGGTCTGATGAGGGCAAATCCCAGGCCTAACCTAGACCTAGCATAAGTTATCCTCTAAAATATTGTTCGAGACCAGGATTAATCGACTGTTTCTGTGTGGTACCACTTTACTACATGATCCAAACCAGAAAAAGCCCAGGATCTGGCCAACGAGTATGCGAAAAATGCGAAAGTACGAGCCTGATGAGGGCAAATCCCAGACCTTTCCCAGACCTAACATGCGTTATCCTCGAAAATATTGATCGAAACCAGGTTTAATCGACTGTTTCAGTGTGGTACAACTTTACTACGTGATCCAATCCAGAAATAGCCCCGGATCTAGCCATGAAGTATTAGAAATATGCGAAAGTATGAGCCTGATGAGGGCAAATCCTAGACCTTACCCAGACCTAACTTGCGTTATCCTCTAAAATATTTATCAAGACCAGGTTTAATTGAATGTTTCAGTGTGGTACCACATTAGTACGTGATCCAAACCAGAAAAAACCCAGGATCCGTTCAACAAGTACGTGAAGAATGCGAAAGTATGAGTCTGATGAGGGCAAATCCCAGACCTTTCCCAGACCTAACATGCGTTATCCTCAAAAATATTGATCGAAACCAGGTTTAATCGACTGTTTCAGTGTGGTACCACATTACTACGTGATCCAAACCAGAAAAAAACCCAGGATCTGTTGAACAAGTATGTGAAGTATGCGAAAATATGAGTCTGATGAGGGCAAATCCCAGACCTATCCCAGACCTAACATGCGATATCCTCAAAAATATTGATCGAAACCAGGTTTAATCGACTGTTTCAGTGTGGTACCACATTACTACGTGATCCAAACCAGACAAAAGCCCAGGATCTGTTCAACAAGTATGTGAAGTATGCGAAAGTACGAGCCTGATGAGAGCAAATCCCAGTCCTAACCTAGACCTAACATGCGTTATCCTCTAAAATATTTATCAAGACCAGGTTTAATTGAATGTTTCAGTGTGGTACGACATTACTACCTGATCCAAATCAGAAATAACCCAGGATCTGTTCAACAAGTGCGTGAAAAACGCGAAAGTACGAGCCTGATGAGGGCAAATCCCAGACCTATCCCAGACTCAACTTGCGTCATCCTATAAAATATTGATCGAAACAAGGTTTAATTGACTGTTTCAGTGTGGTACCATTTGGCTACGTTATCCAAAGCAGAAAAAACCATTGATCAGGACAACATGTATGTTAAAACTGCGAAAGTATGACCCTGATAGGGGCAAATCCCAGAAATAACCTAGACCTAACATGTGTTACCCTCTAAAATAGTAATTGAAACCAGGTTTAATGGTCTGCTTCAGTGTGGTATCACATTACTACGTGATCGAAACCCGAAAAAACCCAGAATCTGGCCATCAAGTATGATAAATATGCGAAAGTACGAGCCTGATGAGAGCAAATCCCAGACCTAACCTAGACCTAACATGCTTTATTCCCTAAAATATTGATCGAAACCAGGTTTATTGGACTGTTTCAGTGTGGTACCACCTTACTACGTGATCCAATCCAGAAGAAACCCAGGATCTGTTCAACAAGTGTGTGAGAAACGCGAAAGTACGAGCCTGATGGGGGTAAATCCTAGACCTAACCCAGACCTAACATGCGTTATCCTCTAAAATATTTATCAAGGCCAGGTTTAATTGAATGTTTCGGTGTAGTACCACATTACTACGTGATCCAAACCAGAAAAAAACCCAGGATCTGTTCAACAAGTATGTGAAGTATGCGAAAGTATGAGTCTGATGAGGGCAAATCCCAGGGCTAACCTAGACATAACATGCGGTATCCTCTAAAATATTGATCGAAACCAGGTTTAGTGGACCGTTTCAGTGTGGTACCACCTTACTACGTGATCCAATCCAGAAGAAACCCAGGATCAGGTCAACATGTATGTTAGAACGGCGAAAGTATGAACCTGATGAGGGCAAATCCCAGACCTAACCTAGACCTAACATGTGTTATCCTCTAAAATAATAATTGAAACCAGGTTTAATGGTCTGCATCAGTGTGGTACCACTTTACTACATGATCCAAACCAGAAAAAGCCCAGGATCTGGCCAACGAGTATGCGAAAAATGCGAAAGTACGAGCCTGATGAGGGCAAATCCCAGACCTTTCCCAGACCTAACATGCGTTATCCTCAAAAATATTGATCGAAACCAGGTTTAATCGACTGTTTCAGTGTGGTACCACATTACTACGTGATCCAAACCAGAAAAAAACCCAGGATCTGTTCAACAAGTATGTGAAGTATGCGAAAGTATGAGTCTGATGAGGGCAAATCCCAGACCTATCCCAGACCTAACATGCGTTATCCTCAAAAATATTGATCGAAACCAGGTTTAATGGACAGTTTCAGTGTGGTACCACATTACTACGTGATCCAAACCAGAAAAAGCCAGGGATCTGTTCAACAAGTATTTGAAAAATACGAAAGTATGACCCTGATGAGGGCAAATGCTAGACCTTACCCAGACCTAACATGCGTTATCCTCTAAAATATTTATCAAGACCAGGTTTAATTGAATGTTTCAGTGTGGTACCACATTACTACGTGATCCAAACCAGAAAAAACCCAGGATCCGTTCAACAAGTATGTGAAGTATGCGAAAGTATGAGTCTGATGAGGGCAGATCCCAGACAAATCCCAGACCTAACTTGCGTTATCCAATAAAATATTGATCGAGACCAGGATTAATCGACTGTTTCAGTATGGTACCACATAAGTACGTGATCCAATCCAGAAAAAGGGCAGGATCAGGCCAACAAGTATGAGAAATATGCTAAAGTATGAGCCAGATGAGGGCAAATCCTAGACCTAACCCAGACCTAACATGCATTATCATCTAAAATATTGATCGAAACCAGGTTTAATCGACTGTTTCAGTGTGGTACCACATTACTACCTGATCCAAACCAGAAATAACCCAGGAACTGTTCAACTAGTATGTGAGAAATACGAAAGTATGACCCTGATGAGGGCAAATCCCAGACCTATCACAGATCTAACTTGCGTTATCCTCTAAAATATTGATCGAAACCGGGTTTAATCGACTGTTTCAGTGTGGTACCACATTACTACTTGATCCAAACCAGAAAAAGCCCAGGATCTAGCCATGAAGTATTAGAAATATGCGAAAGTATGAGCCTGATGAGGGCAAATCCTAGACCTTACCCAGACCTAACTTGCGTTATCCTCTAAAATATTTATCAAGACCAGGTTTAATTGAATGTTTCAGTGTGGTACCACATTAGTACGTGATCCAAACCAGAAAAAACCCAGGATCCGTTCAACAAGTACGTGAAGAATGCGAAAGTATGAGTCTGATGAGGGCAAATCCCAGACCTTTCCCAGACCTAACATGCGTTATCCTTAAAAATATTGATCGAAACCAGGTTTAATCGACTGTTTCAGTGTGGTACCACATTACTACATGATCCAAACCAGAAAAAAACCCAGGATCTGTTCAACAAGTATGTGAAGTATGCGAAAGTATGAGTCTGATGAGGGCAAATCCCAGACCTATCCCAGACCTAACATGCGTTATTCTCAAAAATACTGTTCGAAACCAGGTTTAATCGACTGTTTCAGTGTGGTACAATTTTACTACGTGATCCAATCCAGAAATAGCCCCGGATCTAGCCATGAAGTATTAGAAATATGCGAAAGTATGAGCCTGATGAGGGCAAATCCTAGACCTTACCCAGACCTAACATGCGTTATCCTCAAAAATATTGATCGAAACCAGGTTTAATCGACTGTTTCAGTGTGGTACCACATTACTACGTGATCCAAACCAGAAAAAAACCCAGGATCTATTCAACAAGTATGTGAAGTATGCGAAAGTATGAGTCTGATGAGGGCAAATCCCAGGGCTAACCTAGACATAACATGCGGTATCCTCCAAAATATTGATCGAAACCAGGTTTAGTGGACTGTTTCAGTGTGGTACCACATTACTGCGTGATTCAAACCGGAAAAGCCCAGGATCTGTTCAACAAGTATGTGAAAAATACGAAAATATGACCCAGATGAGGGCAAATCCTAGACCTTACCCAGACCTAACATGCGTTATCCTCTAAAATATTTATCAAGACCAGGTTTAATTGAATGTTTCAGTGTGGTACCACATTACTACGTGATCCAAACCAGAAAAAACCCAGGATCCGTTCAACAAGTATGTGAAGTATGCGAAAGTATGAGTCTGATGAGGGCAGATCCCAGACAAATCCCAGACCTAACTTGCGTTATCCAATAAAATATTGATCGAGACCAGGATTAATCGACTGTTTCAGTGTGGTACCACATAAGTACGTGATCCATTCCAGAAAAAGGCCAGGATCAGGCCAACAAGTATGAGAAATATGCAAAAGTATGAGCCAGATGAGGGCAAATCCTAGACCTAACCCAGACCTAACATGCATTATCATCTAAAATATTGACCGAAACCAGGTTTAATCGACTGTTTCAGTGTGGTACCACATTACTACCTGATCCAAACCAGAAATAACCCAGGATCTGTTCAACAAGTATGTGATAAATGCGAAGGTATGGGTCTGATGAGGGCAAATCCCAGGCCTAACCTAGACCTAGCATAAGTTATCCTCTAAAATATTGTTCGAGACCAGGATTAATCGACTGTTTCTGTGTGGTACCACTTTACTACATGATCCAAACCAGAAAAAGCCCAGGATCTGGCCAACGAGTATGCGAAAAATGCGAAAGTACGAGCCTGATGAGGGCAAATCCCAGACCTTTCCCAGACCTAACATGCGTTATCCTCGAAAATATTGATCGAAACCAGGTTTAATCGACTGTTTCAGTGTGGTACAACTTTACTACGTGATCCAATCCAGAAATAGCCCCGGATCTAGCCATGAAGTATTAGAAATATGCGAAAGTATGAGCCTGATGAGGGCAAATCCTAGACCTTACCCAGACCTAACTTGCGTTATCCTCTAAAATATTTATCAAGACCAGGTTTAATTGAATGTTTCAGTGTGGTACCACATTAGTACGTGATCCAAACCAGAAAAAACCCAGGATCCGTTCAACAAGTACGTGAAGAATGCGAAAGTATGAGTCTGATGAGGGCAAATCCCAGACCTTTCCCAGACCTAACATGCGTTATCCTCAAAAATATTGATCGAAACCAGGTTTAATCGACTGTTTCAGTGTGGTACCACATTACTACGTGATCCAAACCAGAAAAAAACCCAGGATCTGTTGAACAACTATGTGAAGTATGCGAAAGTATGAGTCTGATGAGGGCAAATCCCAGACCTATCCCAGACCTAACATGCGATATCCTCAAAAATATTGATCGAAACCAGGTTTAATCGACTGTTTCAGTGTGGTACGACATTACTACCTGATCCAAATCAGAAATAACCCAGGATCTGTTCAACAAGTGCGTGAAAAACGCGAAAGTACGAGCCTGATGAGGGCAAATCCCAGACCTATCCCAGACTCAACTTGCGTCATCCTATAAAATATTGATCGAAACAAGGTTTAGTTGACTGTTTCAGTGTGGTACCATTTTGCTACGTTATCCAAAGCAGAAAAAACCATTGATCAGGACAACATGTATGTTAAAACTGCGAAAGTATGACCCTGATAGGGGCAAATCCCAGAAATAACCTAGACCTAACATGTGTTACCCTCTAAAATAGTAATTGAAACCAGGTTTAATGGTCTGCTTCAGTGTGGTATCACATTACTACGTGATCGAAACCCGAAAAAACCCAGAATCTGGCCATCAAGTATGATAAATATGCGAAAGTACGAGCCTGATGAGAGCAAATCCCAGACCTAACCTAGACCTAACATGCTTTATTCTCTAAAATATTGATCGAAACCAGGTTTATTGGACTGTTTCAGTGTGGTACCACCTTACTACGTGATCCAATCCAGAAGAAACCCAGGATCTGTTCAACAAGTGTGTGAGAAACGCGAAAGTACGAGCCTGATGGGGGTAAATCCTAGACCTAACCCAGACCTAACATGCGTTATCCTCTAAAATATTTATCAAGGCCAGGTTTAATTGAATGTTTCGGTGTAGTACCACATTACTACGTGATCCAAACCAGAAAAAAACCCAGGATCTGTTCAACAAGTATGTGAAGTATGCGAAAGTATGAGTCTGATGAGGGCAAATCCCAGGGCTAACCTAGACATAACATGCGGTATCCTCTAAAATATTGATCGAAACCAGGTTTAGTGGACTGTTTCAGTGTGGTACCACCTTACTACGTGATCCAATCCAGAAGAAACCCAGGATCAGGTCAACATGTATGTTAGAACGGCGAAAGTATGAACCTGATGAGGGCAAATCCCAGACCTAACCTAGACCTAACATGTGTTATCCTCTAAAATAATAATTGAAACCAGGTTTAATGGTCTGCATCAGTGTGGTACCACTTTACTACATGATCCAAACCAGAAAAAGCCCAGGATCTGGCCAACGAGTATGCGAAAAATGCGAAAGTACGAGCCTGATGAGGGCAAATCCCAGACCTTTCCCAGACCTAACATGCGTTATCCTCAAAAATATTGATCGAAACCAGGTTTAATCGACTGTTTCAGTGTGGTACCACATTACTACGTGATCCAAACCAGAAAAAAACCCAGGATCTGATCAACAAGTATGTGAAGTATGCGAAAGTATGAGTCTGATGAGGGCAAATCCCAGACCTATCCCAGACCTAACATGCGTTATCCTCAAAAATATTGATCGAAACCAGGTTTAATGGACAGTTTCAGTGTGGTACCACATTACTACGTGATCCAAACCAGAAAAAGCCAGGGATCTGTTCAACAAGTATTTGAAAAATACGAAAGTATGACCCTGATGAGGGCAAATGCTAGACCTTACCCAGACCTAACATGCGTTATCCTCTAAAATATTTATCAAGACCAGGTTTAATTGAATGTTTCAGTGTGGTACGACATTACTACGTGATCCAAACCAGAAAAAACCCAGGATCCGTTCAACAAGTATGTGAAGTATGCGAAAGTATGAGTCTGATGAGGGCAGATCCCAGACAAATCGCAGACCTAACTTGCGTTATCCAATAAAATATTGATCGAGACCAGGATTAATCGACTGTTTCAGTGTGGTACCACATAAGTACGTGATCCAATCCAGAAAAAGGCCAGGATCAGGCCAACAAGTATGAGAAATATGCTAAAGTATGAGCCAGATGAGGGCAAATCCTAGACCTAACCCAGACCTAACATGCATTATCATCTAAAATATTGATCGAAACCAGGTTTAATCGACTGTTTCAGTGTGGTACCACATTACTACCTGATCCAAACCAGAAATAACCCAGGAACTGTTCAACTAGTATGTGAGAAATACGAAAGTATGACCCTGATGAGGGCAAATCCCAGACCTATCACAGATCTAACTTGCGTTATCCTCTAAAATATTGATCGAAACCGGGTTTAATCAACTGTTTCAGTGTGGTACCACATTACTACTTGATCCAAACCAGAAAAAGCCCAGGATCTAGCCATGAAGTATTAGAAATATGCGAAAGTATGAGCCTGATGAGGGCAAATCCTAGACCTTACCCAGACCTAACTTGCGTTATCCTCTAAAATATTTATCAAGACCAGGTTTAATTGAATGTTTCAGTGTGGTACCACATTAGTACGTGATCCAAACCAGAAAAAACCCAGGATCCGTTCAACAAGTACGTGAAGAATGCGAAAGTATGAGTCTGATGAGGGCAAATCCCAGACCTTTCCCAGACCTAACATGCGTTATCCTTAAAAATATTGATCGAAACCAGGTTTAATCGACTGTTTCAGTGTGGTACCACATTACTACATGATCCAAACCAGAAAAAAACCCAGGATCTGTTCAACAAGTATGTGAAGTATGCGAAAGTATGAGTCTGATGAGGGCAAATCCCAGACCTATCCCAGACCTAACATGCGTTATTCTCAAAAATACTGTTCGAAACCAGGTTTAATCGACTGTTTCAGTGTGGTACCACATTACTACGTGATCCAAACCAGAAAAAACCCAGGATCCGTTCAACAAGTATGTGCAGAATGCGAAAGTATGAGTCTGATGAGGGCAAATCCCAGACCTATCCCAGACCTAACATGCGTTATCCTCAAAAATATTGATCGAAACCAGGTTTAATCGACTGTTTCAGTGTGGTACCACATTACTACGTGATCCAAACCAGAAAAAGCCCAGAATCTGGCCATCAAGTATGAGAAATATGCGAAAGTACGAGCCTGATGAGAGCAAATCCCAGACCTAACCTTGACCTAACATGCCTTATTCTCTAAAATATTGATCGTGACCAGGTTTAATCGACTGTTTCAGTGTGGTACCACATTACTACCTGATCCAAATCAGAAATAACCCAGGAACTGTTCAACTAGTATGTGAGAAATACGAAAGTATGACCCTGATGAGGGCAAATCCCAGACCTATCACAGATCTAACTTGCGTCATCCTATAAAATATTGATCGAAACAAGGTTTAATCGACTGTTTCAGTGTGGTACCACATTACTACCTGATCCAAACCAGAAATAACCCAGGAACTGTTCAACTAGTATGTGAGAAATACGAAAGTATGACCCTGATGAGGGCAAATCCCAGACCTATCACAGATCTAACTTGCGTCATCCTATAAAATATTGATCGAAACAAGGTTAAATTGACTGTTTCAGTGTGGTATCATTTTGCTACGTTATCCAAAGCAGAAAAAACCTTTGATCAGGACGACGTGTATGTTAAAACTGCGAAAGTATGACCCTGATGAGGGCAAATCCCAGAAATAACCTAGACCTAACATGTGTTATCCTCTAAAATAGTAATTGAAACCAGGTTTAATGGTCTGCTTCAGTGTGGTATCACATTACTACGTGATCGAAACCCGAAAAAACCCAGAATCTGACCATCAAGTATGATAAATATGCGAAAGTACGAGCCTGATGAGAGTAAATCCCAGACCTAACTTAGACCTAACATGCTTTAGTCTCTAAAATATTGATCGAAACCAGGTTTAATGGACTGTTTCAGTGTGGTACCACATTACTACGTGATCCAAACCAGAAAAAACCCAGGATCTGTTCAACACGTGTGTGAAAAACGCGAAGGTACGAGCCTGATGAGTGCAAATCCCAGACCTATCCCAGGCCTAACTTGCGTTGTCCTGTAAAATATTGATGGAAACCAGGTTTAATTGACTGTTTCACTGTGGTACTACATTACTACGTGATCAAAACCAGAAAAAGCCCAGAATCTGGCCATCAAGTATGAGATATATGCGAAAGTACGAGCGTGATGAGAGCATATCCCAGACTTAACCAAGACCTAACATGCGTTATTCTCTAGAATATTGATCGCAACCAGGTTTAATGGACTGTTTCAGTGTGGTACCACATTACAACGTGATCCAAACCAGAAAAAGCCAGGGATCTGTTCAACAAGTATGTGAAAAACGCGAAACTATGAGCCTGATGAGGGCATATCCGAGACCTAGCCAAGACCTAACATGTGTTATTCTCTAGAATATTGATCGCAACCAGGTATAATGGACTGTTTCAGTGTGGTACCACATTACAACGTGATCCAAACCAGAAATTGCCAGGGATCTGTTCAACAAGTATGTGAAAAACGCGAAACTATGAGCCTGATGAGGGCAAATTCCAGACCTATGCCAGACCTAACATGCGTTATCCTCTAAAATATTGATCGGAACCAGGTTAAATCGACTGTTTCAGTGTGGTACCACATTACTACGTGATCCAAACCAGAAAAAACCCAGGATCTATTCAACAAGTTTGTGAAGTATGCGAAAGTATGAGTCTGATGAGGGCAAATCCCAGACCTATCCCAAACCTAACATGCGTTATCCTCTAAAATATTTATCGAAACCAGGTTTAATGGACTGTTTCAGTGTGGTACCACATTACTACGTGATCCAAGCCAGAAAAAGCCAGGGATCTGTTCAACAAGTATGTGAAGAATGGGATAGTATGAGTCTGATGAGGGCAAATCTCAGGCCTAACCTAGACTTAACATGCGTTATCATCTAAAATATTGATCGAAACCTGGTTTTATCGACTGTTTCAGTGAGGTACCACATTACTAGCTGATCCAAACCAGAAATAACCCAGGAACTGTACAACTGGTATGTGAAGTATGCGAAAGTATGACCCTGATGAGGGCAAATCCCAGACCTATCCCAGACCTAGCATGCGATATCGTCTAAAATATTGATCGAAACCAGGTTTAATCGACTGTTTCAGTGTGGTACCACATTACTACGTGATCCAAACCAGAAAAAGCCCAGGTTCTAGCCATGAAGTGTGAGATATATGCGAACGTAAGAGCCTGACGAGGGCAAATACTAGACCTAACCCAGACCTAACATGCGTTATCCTCTCAAATATTGGCCGTATCCAGGATTAATTAACTGCTTCAGTGTGGTACCACGTTACTACGTGATCCAATCCAGAAAAATCCAAGGATCTGGCCAACAAGTATCGAAATATGCGAAAGTACGAGCGTGATGAGTGAAAATCCCAGGCCTAACCAAGACCTAACATGCGTTACCCTCAAAAATATTGATCGAAACCAGGTTTAATCGACTGCTTCAGTGTGGTACCACATTACTACGTGATCCAAACCAGAAAAAACCCAGGATCTGTCCAACAAGTATGTGAAGTATGCGAAAGTATGAGTCTGATGAGGGCAAATCCCAGACCTATGCCAGACCTAACATGCGTTATCCTCTAAAATATTTATCAAGACCAGGTTTAATTGACTGTTTTAGTGTGGTTCCACTTTACTACGTGATCCAGAGCAGAAAAAGCCCTCGATCAGGTCAACATGTATGTTAAAACTGCGAAAGTATGAACCTGATGAGGGCAAATCCCAGACCAAACCCAGACCTAACATGTGTTATCCTCTAAAATAATAATTGAAACCAGGTTTAATGGTCTGCTTCAGTGTGGTACCACATTACTACGTGATCGAAACCCGAAAAAACCCCGAATCTGGCAATCAAGTATGATAAATATGCGAAAGTACGAGCCTGATGAGAGCAAATCCCAGACCAAACCTAGTCCTAACATGCTTTATTCTCTAAAATATTGATCGAAACCATGTTTAATGGACTGTTTCAGTGTGGTACCACATTACTACGTGATCCAAACCAGAAAAAACCCAGGATCTGTTCAACAAGTGTGTGAAAAACGCGAAGGTACGAGCCTGATGAGTGCAAATCCCAGACCTATCCCAGGCCTAACTTGCGTTGTCCTGTAAAATATTGATGGAAACCAGGTTTAATTGACTGTTTCACTATGGTACTACATTACTACGTGATCCAAACCAGAAAAAGCCAGGGATCAGTTCAACAAGTATGTGAAAAACGCGAAACTTTTAGCCTGATGAGGGCAAATCCCAGACCTATCCCAGACCTAGCATGAGTTATCCTCTAAAATATTGATCGAAACCAGGCTTAATGGACTCTTTCAGTGTGGTACCACATTACTACGTGATCCAGACCATTGGAAGCCCAGGATCTGGCCAAAGGGATGTCAGAAATGCGAAGGTATGAGCCTGATGAGGGGCAGATCCCACACCTATCCCAGACCTAACTTGCGTTATCCTATAAAATATTGATCGAAACCAGGTTTAATGGACTGTTTCAGTGTGGTGCCACATTACTACGTGATCCAAACCAGAAAAAACCCAGGATCTGTCCAACAAGTATGTGAAGTATGCGAAAGTATGCCCCAGATGAGGGCAAATCCCAGACCTATCCCAGACCAAACATGCGATATCGTCTAAAATATTGATCGAGACCGGGATTAATCGACTGTTTCAGTGCGGTACCACTTTACTACGTGATCCAAACCAGAAAAAGCCAGAGTTCTGTTCAACAAGTATGTGAAGAATGCGAAAGTATGGGTCTGATGGGGGCAAATCCCAGGCCTATCCCAGACCTAACATGCGTTTTCCTCTAAAATATTGTTCGAAACCAGGTTTAATGGACTGTTTCAGTGTGGTACCACATTACTACGTGATCCAAACCAGAAAAAGCCAGGTATCTGTTCAACAAGTATGTGAAGAATGCGATAGTATGAGTCTGATGAGGGCAAATCCCAGGCCTAACCTAGACTTAACATGCGTTATCATCTAAAATATTGATCGAAACCTGGTTTAATCGACTGTTTCAGTGTGGTACCACATTACTAGCTGATCCAAACCAGAAACAACCCAGGAACTGTACAACTAGTATGTGAAGTATGCGAATGTATGAGGCTGATGAGGGCAAATCCCAGACCTATCCCTGACCTAACATGCGATATCGTCTAAAATATTGATCGAAACCAGGTTTAATCGACTGTTTCAGTGTGGTACCACATTACTACGTGATCCAAACCAGGGAAAAACCCAGGATCCGTTCAACAAGTATGTGAAGAATGCGAAAGTATGAGTCTGATGAATGAAAATCCCTGGCCTAATCTAGACCTAACATGCGTTACCCTCAAAAATATTGATCGAAACCAGGTTAAATCGTCTGTTTCAGTGTGGTACCACATTACTACGTGATCCAAACCAGAAAAAACACAGGATCTATTCAACAAGTATGTGAAGTATGCGAAAGTATGAGTCTGATAAGGGCAAATCCCAGACCTATCCCAGACCTAGCATGAGTTATCCTCTAAAATATTGATCGAAACCAGGCTTAATGGACTGTTTCAGTGTGGTACCACATTACTACGTGATCCAGACCAGTGGAAGCCCGGGATCTGGCCAAAGTGCTGTGAGAAATGCGAAGGTATGAGCCTGATGAGGGGCAGATCCCACACCTATCCCAGACCTAACTTGCGTTAACCTATAAAATATTGATCGAGACCAGGATTAATCGACTGTTTCAGTGTGGCACCACATTACTGCGTGATTCAAACCAGAAAAAGCCCAGAATGTGGCCATCAAGTATGAGAAATATGCGAAAGTGCGAGCGTGATGAGAGCATATCTGAGACCTAACCAAGACCTAACATGCGTTATTCTCTCGAATATTGATCGAAACCAGGTTTAATGGACTGTTTCAGTGTGGTACCACATTACAACGTGATCCAATCCAGAAAAAGCCCAGGATGTGTTCAACAAGTATGTGAAAAACGCGAAACTATGAGCCTGATGAGGGCAAATTCCAGACCTATGCCAGACCTAACGTGCGTTATCCTCTAAAATATTTATCAAGACCAGGTTTAATTGAACGTTTCAGTGTGGTACCACATTACTACGTGATCCAAACCAGGGAAAAACCCAGGATCCGTTCAACAAGTATGTGAAGAATGCGAAAGTATGAGTCTGATGAATGAAAATCCCAGGCCTAACCTAGACCTAACATGCGTTACCCTCAAAAATATTGATCGAAACTAGGTTAAATCGACTGTTTCAGTGTGGTACCACATTACTACGTGATCCAAACCAGAAAAAACCCAGGATCTATTCAACAAGTATGTGAAGTATGCGAAAGTATGACCCTGATGAGGGCAAATCCCAGACCTATCCCTGACCTAACATGCGATATCGTCTTAAATATTGATCGAAACCAGGTTTAATCGACTGTTTCTGTGTGGTACCACATTACTACGTGATCCAAACCAGAAAAAGCCAAGGATCTGTTCAACTAGTATGTGAAAAACGCGAAACTATTAGCCTGATGAGGGCAAATCCCAGACCTATCCCAAACCTAGCAGAGTCATCCTCTAAAATACAGATCGAAACCAGGCTTAATGGACTGTTTCAGTGTGATACCACACTACTACGTGATCCAGACCAGTGAAAGCCCAGGGATCTGCTCAACAAGTATGTGAAGAATGGGATAGTATGAGTCTGATGAGGGCAAATCCTAGGCCTAACCTAGACTTAACATGCGTTATCATCTAAAGTATTGATCGAAACCTGGTTTAATCGACTGTTTCAGTGTGGTACCACATTACTAGCTGATCCAAACCAGAAATAACCCAGGAACTGTACAACTGGTATGTGAAGTATGCGAAAGTATGACCCTGATGAGGGCAAATCCCAGACCTATCCCAGACCTAACATGCGTTATCCTCTAAAATATTTATCGAAAACAGGTTTAATGGACTGTTTCAGTGTGGTACCACATTACTACGTGATCCAAGCCAGAAAAAGCCAGGGATCTGTTCAACAAGTATGTGAAGAATGGGATAGTATGAGTCTGATGAGGGCAAATCCCAGGCCTAACCTAGACTTAACATGCGTTATCATCTAAAATATTGATCGAAACCTGGTTTAATCGACTGTTTCAGTGTGGTACCACATTACTAGCTGATCCAAACCAGAAATAACCCAGGAACTGTACAACTGGTATGTGAAGTATGCGAAAGTATGACCCTGATGAGGGCAAATCCCAGGCCTAACCTAGACTTAATATGCGTTATCATCTAAAATATTGATCGAAACCTGGTTTAATCGACTGTTTCAGTGTGGTACCACATTACTAGCTGATCCAAACCAGAAAAAACCCAGGATCTATTCAACAAGTATGTGAAGTATGCGAATGTATGAGTCTGATGAGGGCAAATCCAGACCTATCCCAGACCTAACATGCGTTATCCTCTAAAATATTAATCGAAACCAGGTTTAATGGACTGTTTCAGTGTGGTACCACTTTACTACGTGATCCAAACCAGAAAAAGCCAGGGATCTGTTCAACAAGTATGTGAAGAATGCGATAGTATGAGTCTGATGAGGGCAAATGCCAGGCCTAACCTAGACTTAACATGCGTTATCATCTAAAATATTGATCGAAACCAGGTTTAATCGACTGTTTCAGTGTGGTACCACATTACTACGTGATCCAAACCAGAAAAAGCCTAGGATCTGTTCAACAAGTATGTGAAAAACGCGAAACTATTAGCCTGATGAGGGCAAATCCCAACCCTATCCCAGACCTAGCATGAGTTATCCTCTAAAATATTGATCGAAACCAGGCTTAATGGACTGTTTCAGTGTGGTACCACATTACTACGTGATCCAGACCAGTGGAAGCCCAGGATCTGGCCAAAGGGCTGTGAGAAATGCGAAGGTATGAGCCTGATGAGGGGCAGATCCCACACCTATCCCAGACCTAACTTGCGTTATCCTATAAAATATTGATCGAGACCAGGTTAAATCGTCTGTTTCAGTGTGGTACCACATTACTACGTGATCCAAACCAGAAAAAACCCAGGATCTATTCAACAAGTATGTGAAGTATGCGAAAGTATGAGTCTGATAAGGGCAAATCCCAGACCTATCCCAGACCTAACATGCGTTATCCTCTAAAATATTTATCGAAACCAGGATTAATGGACTGTTTCAGTGTGGTACCACATTACTACGTGATCCAAACCAGAAAAAGCCAGGGATCTGTTCAACAAGTATGTGAAGAATGCGATAGTATGAGTCAGATGAGGGCAAATCCCAGGCCTAACCTAGACTTAACATGCGTTATCATCTAAAATATTGATCGAAACCTGGTTTAATCGACTGTTTCAGTGTGGTACCACATTACTAGCTGATCCAAACCAGAAATAACCCAGGAACTGTGCAACTGGTATGTGAAGTATGCGAAAATATGACCGTGATGAGGGCAAATCCCAGACCTATCCCAGACCTTGCATGCGATATCGTCTAAAATATTGATCGAAACCAGGTTTAATCGACTGTTTCAGTGTGGTACCACATTACTACGTGATCCAAACCAGAAAAAACCCAGGATCTATTCAACAAGTATGTGAAGTATGCGAATGTATGAGTCTGATGAGGGCAAATCCCAGACCTATCCCAGACCTAACATGCGTTATCCTCTAAAATATTGATCGAAACCAGGTTTAATGGACTGTTTCAGTGTGGTACCACTTTACTACGTGATCCAAACCAGAAAAAGCCAGGGATCTGTTCAACAAGTATGTGAAGAATGCGATAGTATGAGTCTGATGAGGGCAAATCCCAGGCCTAACCTAGACTTAATATGCGTTATCATCTAAAATATTGATCGAAACCTGGTTTAATCGACTGTTTCAGTGTGGTACCACATTACTAGCTGATCCAAACCAGAAACAACCCAGGAACTGTACAACTAGAATGTGAAGTATGCGAAAGTATGACCCTGATGAGGGCAAGTCCCAGACCCATCCCAGGCCTAACATGCGATATCGTCTATAATATTGATCGAAACCAGGTTTAATGGACTGTTTCAGTGCGGTAGCACATTACTACGTGATCCAAACCAGAAAAAGGCCAGGATCTGTTCAACAAGTATGTGAAGAATGCGATAGTATGAGTCTGATGAGGGCAAATCCCAGGCCTAACCTAGACTTAACATGCGTTATCATCTAAAATATTAATCGAAACCTGGTTTAATCGACTGTTTCAGTGTGGTACCACATTACTAGCTGATCCAAACCAGAAATAACCCAGGAACTGTACAACTAGTATGTGAAATATGCGAAAGTGCGAGCGTGATGAGAGCATATCTGAGACCTGACCAAGACCTAACATGCGTTATTTTCTCGAATATTGATCGAAACCAGGTTTAATGGACTGTTTCAGTGTGGTACCACATTACTACGTGATCCAAGCCAGAAAAAGCCAGGGATCTGTTCAACAAGTATGTGAAGAATGGGATAGTATGAGTCTGATGAGGGCAAATCCCAGGCCTAACCTAGACTTAACATGCGTTATCATCTAAAATATTGATCGAAACCTGGTTTAATCGACTGTTTCAGTGTGGTACCACATTACTAGCTGATCCAAACCAGAAATAACCCAGGAACTGTACAACTGGTATGTGAAGTATGCGAAAGTATGACCCTGATGAGGGCAAATCCCAGGCCTAACCTAGACTTAATATGCGTTATCATCTAAAATATTGATCGAAACCTGGTTTAATCGACTGTTTCAGTGTGGTACCACATTACTAGCTGATCCAAACCAGAAAAAACCCAGGATCTATTCAACAAGTATGTGAAGTATGCGAATGTATGAGTCTGATGAGGGCAAATCCAGACCTATCCCAGACCTAACATGCGTTATCCTCTAAAATATTAATCGAAACCAGGTTTAATGGACTGTTTCAGTGTGGTACCACTTTACTACGTGATCCAAACCAGAAAAAGCCAGGGATCTGTTCAACAAGTATGTGAAGAATGCGATAGTATGAGTCTGATGAGGGCAAATGCCAGGCCTAACCTAGACTTAACATGCGTTATCATCTAAAATATTGATCGAAACCTGGTTTAATCGACTGTTTCAGTGTGGTACCACATAACTAGCTGATCCAAACCAGAAACAACCCAGGAACTGTACAACTAGTATGTGAAGTATGCGAATGTATGAGTCTGATGAGGGCAAATCCCAGACCTATCCCTGACCTAACATGCGATATCGTCTAAAATATTGATCGAAACCAGGTTTAATCGACTGTTTCAGTGTGGTACCACATTACTACGTGATCCAAACCAGAAAAAGCCTAGGATCTGTTCAACAAGTATGTGAAAAACGCGAAACTATTAGCCTGATGAGGGCAAATCCCAACCCTATCCCAGACCTAGCATGAGTTATCCTCTAAAATATTGATCGAAACCAGGCTTAATGGACTGTTTCAGTGTGGTACCACATTACTACGTGATCCAGACCAGTGGAAGCCCAGGATCTGGCCAAAGGGCTGTGAGAAATGCGAAGGTATGAGCCTGATGAGGGGCAGATCCCACACCTATCCCAGACCTAACTTGCGTTATCCTATAAAATATTGATCGAGACCAGGTTAAATCGTCTGTTTCAGTGTGGTACCACATTACTACGTGATCCAAACCAGAAAAAACCCAGGATCTATTCAACAAGTATGTGAAGTATGCGAAAGTATGAGTCTGATAAGGGCAAATCCCAGACCTATCCCAGACCTAACATGCGTTATCCTCTAAAATATTTATCGAAACCAGGATTAATGGACTGTTTCAGTGTGGTACCACATTACTACGTGATCCAAACCAGAAAAAGCCAGGGATCTGTTCAACAAGTATGTGAAGAATGCGATAGTATGAGTCAGATGAGGGCAAATCCCAGGCCTAACCTAGACTTAACATGCGTTATCATCTAAAATATTGATCGAAACCTGGTTTAATCGACTGTTTCAGTGTGGTACCACATTACTAGCTGATCCAAACCAGAAATAACCCAGGAACTGTGCAACTGGTATGTGAAGTATGCGAAAATATGACCCTGATGAGGGCAAATCCCAGACCTATCCCAGACCTTGCATGCGATATCGTCTAAAATATTGATCGAAACCAGGTTTAATCGACTGTTTCAGTGTGGTACCACATTACTACGTGATCCAAACCAGAAAAAACCCAGGATCTATTCAACAAGTATGTGAAGTATGCGAATGTATGAGTCTGATGAGGGCAAATCCCAGACCTATCCCAGACCTAACATGCGTTATCCTCTAAAATATTGATCGAAACCAGGTTTAATGGACTGTTTCAGTGTGGTACCACTTTACTACGTGATCCAAACCAGAAAAAGCCAGGGATCTGTTCAACAAGTATGTGAAGAATGCGATAGTATGAGTCTGATGAGGGCAAATCCCAGGCCTAACCTAGACTTAATATGCGTTATCATCTAAAATATTGATCGAAACCTGGTTTAATCGACTGTTTCAGTGTGGTACCACATTACTAGCTGATCCAAACCAGAAACAACCCAGGAACTGTACAACTAGAATGTGAAGTATGCGAAAGTATGACCCTGATGAGGGCAAATCCCAGACCCATCCCAGGCCTAACATGCGATATCGTCTATAATATTGATCGAAACCAGGTTTAATGGACTGTTTCAGTGCGGTACCACATTACTACGTGATCCAAACCAGAAAAAGGCCAGGATCTGTTCAACAAGTATGTGAAGTATGCGAAAGTATGACCCTGATGAGGGCAAATCCCAGACCTATCCCTGACCTAACATGCGATATCGTCTAAAATATTGATCGAAACCAGGTTTAATCGACTGTTTCTGTGTGGTACCACATTACTACGTGATCCAAACCAGAAAAAGCCAAGGATCTGTTCAACTAGTATGTGAAAAACGCGAAACTATTAGCCTGATAAGGGCAAATCCCAGACCTATCCCAAACCTAGCAGAGTCATCCTCTAAAATACAGATCGAAACCAGGCTTAATGGACTGTTTCAGTGTGGTACCACACTACTACGTGATCCAGACCAGTGAAAGCCCAGGGATCTGTTCAACAAGTATGTGAAGAATGGGATAGTATGAGTCTGATGAGGGCAAATCCTAGGCCTAACCTAGACTTAACATGCGTTATCATCTAAAGTATTGATCGAAACCTAGTTTAATCGACTGTTTCAGTGTGGTACCACATTACTAGCTGATCCAAACCAGAAATAACCCAGGAACTGTACAACTGGTATATGAAGTATGCGAAAGTATGACCCTGATGAGAGCAAATCCCAGGCCTAACCTTGACTTAACATGCGTTATCATCTAAAATATTAATCGATACCTGGTTTAATCGACTGTTTCAGTGTGGTACCACATTACTAGCTGATCCAAACCAGAAACAACCCAGGAACTGTACAACTAGAATGTGAAGTATGCGAAAGTATGACCCTGATGAGGGCAAATCCCAGACCCATCCCAGGCCTAACATGCGATATCGTCTAAAATATTGATCGAAACCAGGTTTAATGGACTGTTTCAGTGTGGTACCACATTACTACGTGATCCAAGCCAGAAAAAGCCAGGGATCTGTTCAACAAGTATGTGAAGAATGGGATAGTACGAGTCTGATGAGGGCAAATCCCAGGCCTAACCTAGACTTAACATGCGTTATCATCTAAAATATTGATCGAAACCTGGTTTAATCGACTGTTTCAGTGTGGTACCACATTACTAGCTGATCCAAACCAGAAATAACCCAGGAACTGTACAACTGGTATGTGAAGTATGCGAAAGTATGACCCTGATGAGGGCAAATCCCAGACCTATCCCAGACCTAACATGCGATATCGTCCAAAATATTGATCGAAACCAGGTTTAATCGACTGTTTCAGTGTGGTACCACATTACTACGTGATCCAAACCAGAAAAAGCCCAGGATCTAGCCATGAAGTGTGAGAAATATGCGAACGTAAGAGCCTGACGAGGGCAAATACTAGACCTAACCCAGACCTAACATGCGTTATCCTCTCAAATATTGGCCGTATCCAGGATTAATTAACTGCTTCAGTGTGGTACCACGTTACTACGTGATCCAATCCAGAAAAATCCAAGGATCTGGCCAACAAGTATCAGAAATATGCGAAAGTACGAGCGTGACGAGTGAAGATCCCAGGCCTAACCAAGACCTAACATGCGTTACCCTCAAAAATATTGATCGAAACCAGGTTTAATCGACTGTTTCAGTGTGGTACCACATTACTACGTGATCCAAACCAGAAAAAACCCAGGATCTGTCCAACAAGTATGTGAAGTATGCGAAAGTATGAGTCTGATGAGGGCAAATCCCAGACCTATGCCAGACCTAACATGCGTTATCCTCTAAAATATTTATCAAGACCAGGTTTAATTGACTGTTTTAGTGTGGTTCCACTTTACTACGTGATCCAAAGCAGAAAGAGCCCTCGATCAGGTCAACATGTATGTTAAAACTGCGAAAGTATGAACCTGATGAGGGCAAATCCCAGACCAAACCTAGACCTAACATGTGTTATCCTCTAAAATAATAATTGAAACCAGGTTTAATGGTCTGCTTCAGTGTGGTACCACATTACTACGTGATCGAACCCCGAAAAAACCCCGAATCTGGCAATCAAGTATGATAAATATGCGAAAGTACGAGCCTGATGAGAGCAAATCCCAGACCTAACCTAGACCTAACATGCTTTATTCTCTAAAATATTGATCGAAACCATGTTTAATGGACTGTTTCAGTGTGGTACCACATTACTACGTGATCCAAACCAGAAAAAACCCAGGATCTGTTCAACAAGTGTGTGAAAAACGCGAAGGTACGAGCCTGATGAGTGCAAATCCCAGACCTATCCCAGGCCTAACTTGCGTTGTCCTGTAAAATATTGATGGAATCCAGGTTTAATTGACTGTTTCAATATGGTACTACATTACTACGTGATCCAAACCAGAAAAAGCCAGGGATCTGTTCAACAAGTATGTGAAAAACGCGAAACTTTTAGCCTGATGAGGGCAAATCCCAGACCTATCCCAGACCTAGCATGAGTTATCCTCTAAAATATTGATCGAAACCAGGCTTAATGGACTGTTTCAGTGTGGTACCACATTACTACGTGATCCAGACCATTGAAAGCCCAGGATCTGGCCAAAGGGATGTGAGAAATGCGAAGGTATGAGCCTGATGAGGGGCAGATCCCACACCTATCCCGGACCTAACTTGCGTTATCCTATAAAATATTGATCGAAACCAGGTTTAATGGTCTGTTTCAGTGTGGTGCCACATTACTACGTGCTCCAAACCAGAAAATGCCAGGGAACTGTACAACTAGTATGTGAAGTATGCGAAAGTATGCCCCAGATGAGGGCAAATACCAGACCCATCCCAGACCAAACATGCGATATCGTCTAAAATATTGATCGAGACCGGGATTAATCGACTGTTTCAGTGCGGTACCACTTTACTACGTGATCCAAACCAGAAAAAGCCAGAGTTCTGTTCAACAAGTATGTGAAGAATGCGAAAGTATGGGTCTGATGGGGGCAAATCCCAGGCCTATCCCAGACCTAACATGCGTTTTCCACTAAAATATTGATCGAAACCAGGTTTAATGGACTGTTTCAGTGTGGTACCACATTACTACGTGATCCAAACCAGAAAAAGCCAGGTATCTGTTCAACAAGTATGTGAAGAATGCGATAGTATGAGTCTGATGAGGGCAAATCCCAGGCCTAACCTAGACTTAACATGCGTTATCATCCAAGATATTGATCGAAACCTGGTTTACTCGACTGTTTCAGTGTGGTACCACATTACTAGCTGATCCAAACCAGAAATAACCCAGGAACTGTACAACTAGTATGTGATGTATGCGAAAGTATGACCCTGATGAGGGCAAATCCCAGACCTATCCCTGACCTAACATGCGATATCGTCTAAAATATTGATCGAAACCAGGTTTAATCGACTGTTTCAGTGTGGTACCACATTACTACGTGATCCAAACCAGAAAAAACCCAGGATCTATTCAACAAGTATGTGAAGTATGCGAATGTATGAGTCTGATGAGGGCAAATCCCAGACCTATCCCAGACCTAACATGCGTTATCCTCTAAAATATTGATCGAAACCAGGTTTAATGGACTGTTTCAGTGTGGTACCACTTTACTACGTGATCCAAACCAGAAAAAGCCAGGGATCTGTTCAACAAGTATGTGAAGAATGCGATAGTATGAGTCTGATGAGGGCAAATCCCAGGCCTAACCTAGACTTAACATGCGTTATCATCTAAAATATTGATCGAAACCTGGTTTAATCGACTGTTTCAGTGTGGTGCCACATTACTAGCTGATCCAGACCAGTGGAAGCCCTGGATCTGGCCAAAGGGCTGTGAGAAATGCGAAGGTATGAGCCTGATGAGGGGCAGATCCCACACCTATCCCAGACCTAACTTGCGTTATCCTATAAAATATTGATCGAGACCAGGTTAAATCGTCTGTTTCAGTGTGGTACCACATTACTACGTGATCCAAACCAGAAAAAACCCAGGATCTATTCAACAAGTATGTGAAGTATGCGAAAGTATGAGTCTGATAAGGGCAAATCCCAGACCTATCCCAGACCTAACATGCGTTATCCTCTAAAATATTTATCGAAACCAGGATTAATGGACTGTTTCTGTGTGGTACCACATTACTACGTGATCCAAACCAGAAAAAGCCAGGGATCTGTTCAACAAGTATGTGAAGAATGCGATAGTATGAGTCAGATGAGGGCAAATCCCAGGCCTAACCTAGACTTAACATGCGTTATCATCTAAAATATTGATCGAAACCTGGTTTAATCGACTGTTTCAGTGTGGTACCACATTACTAGCTGATCCAAACCAGAAATAACCCAGGAACTGTGCAACTGGTATGTGAAGTATGCGAAAGTATGACCCTGATGAGGGCAAATCCCAGACCTATCCCAGACCTTGCATGCGATATCGTCTAAAATATTGATCGAAACCAGGTTTAATCGACTGTTTCAGTGTGGTACCACATTACTACGTGATCCAAACCAGAAATAACCCAGGAACTGTACAACTGGTATGTGAAGTATGCGAAAGTATGACCCTGATGAGGGCAAATCCCAGACCTATCCCAGACCTAACATGCGTTATCCTCTAAAATATTGATCGAAACCAGGTTTAATGGACTGTTTCAGTGTGGTACCACTTTACTACGTGATCCAAACCAGAAAAAGCCAGGGATCTGTTCAACAAGTATGTGAAGAATGCGATAGTATGAGTCTGATGAGGGCAAATCCCAGGCCTCAGCTAGACTTAACATGCGTTATCATCTAAAATATTGATCGAAACCTGGTTTAATCGACTGTTTCATTGTGGTACCACATTACTAGCTGATCCAAACCAGAAACAACCCAGGAACTGTACAACTAGTATGTGAAGTATGCGAAAGTATGACCCTGATGAGGGCAAATCCCAGACCTATCCCAGACCTAACATGCGATATCGTCTAAGATATTGATCGAAACCAGTTTTAATCGACTGTTTCAGTGTGGTACCACATTACTACGTGATCCAAACCAGAAAAAGGCCAGGATCTGTTCAAGAAGTATGTGAAGAATGCGATAGTATGAGTCTGATGAGGGCAAATCCCAGGCCTAACCTAGACTTAACATGCGTTATCATCTAAAATATTAATCGAAACCTGGTTTAATCGACTGTTTCAGTGTGGTACCACATTACTAGCTGATCCAAACCAGAAATAACCCAGGAACTGTACAACTAGTATGTGAAATATGCGAAAGTGCGAGCGTGATGAGAGCATATCTGAGACCTAACCAAGACCTAACATGCGTTATTCTCTCGAATATTGATCGAAACCAGGTTTAATGGACTGTTTCAGTGTGGTACCACATTACAACGTGATCCAATCCAGAAAAAGCCCAGGATGTGTTCAACAAGTATGTGAAAAACGCGAAACTATGAGCCTGATGAGGGCAAATTCCAGACCTATGCCAGACCTAACGTGCGTTATCCTCTAAAATATTTATCAAGACCAGGTTTAATTGAACGTTTCAGTGTGGTACCACATTACTACGTGATCCAAACCAGGGAAAAACCCAGGATCCGTTCAACAAGTATGTGAAGAATGCGAAAGTATGAGTCTGATGAATGAAAATCCCAGGCCTAACCTAGACCAAACATGCGTTACCCTCAAAAATATTGATCGAAACTAGGTTAAATCGACTGTTTCAGTGTGGTACCACATTACTACGTGATCCAAACCAGAAAAAACCCAGGATCTATTCAACAAGTATGTGAAGTATGCGAAAGTATGACCCTGATGAGGGCAAATCCCAGACCTATCCCTGACCTAACATGCGATATCGTCTAAAATATTGATCGAAACCAGGTTTAATCGACTGTTTCTGTGTGGTACCACATTACTACGTGATCCAAACCAGAAAAAGCCAAGGATCTGTTCAACTAGTATGTGAAAAACGCGAAACTATTAGCCTGATGAGGGCAAATCCCAGACCTATCCCAAACCTAGCAGAGTCATCCTCTAAAATACAGATCGAAACCAGGCTTAATGGACTGTTTCAGTGTGGTACCACACTACTACGTGATCCAGACCAGTGAAAGCCCAGGGATCTGTTCAACAAGTATGTGAAGAATGGGATAGTATGAGTCTGATGAGGGCAAATCCTAGGCCTAACCTAGACTTAACATGCGTTATCATCTAAAGTATTGATCGAAACCTAGTTTAATCGACTGTTTCAGTGTGGTACCACATTACTAGCTGATCCAAACCAGAAATAACCCAGGAACTGTACAACTGGTATGTGAAGTATGCGAAAGTATGACCCTGATGAGAGCAAATCCCAGGCCTAACCTTGACTTAAAATGCGTTATCATCTAAAATATTAATCGAAACCTGGTTTAATCGACTGTTTCAGTGTGGTACCACATTACTAGCTGATCCAAACCAGAAACAACCCAGGAACTGTACAACTAGAATGTGAAGTATGCGAAAGTATGACCCTGATGAGGGCAAATCCCAGACCCATCCCAGACCTAACATGCGATATCGTCTAAAATATTGATCGAAACCAGGTTTAATGGACTGTTTCAGTGTGGTACCACATTACTACGTGATCCAAGCCAGAAAAAGCCAGGGATCTGTTCAACAAGTATCTGAAGAATGGGATAGTTCGAGTCTGATGAGGGCAAATCCCAGGCCTAACCTAGACTTAACATGCGTTATCATCTAAAATATTGATCGAAACCTGGTTTAATCGACTGTTTCAGTGTGGTACCACATTACTAGCTGATCCAAACCAGAAATAACCCAGGAACTGTACAACTGGTATGTGAAGTATGCGAAAGTATGACCCTGATGAGGGCAAATCCCAGACCTATCCCAGACCTAACATGCGATATCGTCCAAAATATTGATCGAAACCAGGTTTAATCGACTGTTTCAGTGTGGTACCACATTACTACGTGATCCAAACCAGAAAAAGCCCAGGATCTAGCCATGAAGTGTGAGAAATATGCGAACGTAAGAGCCTGACGAGGGCAAATACTAGACCTAACCCAGACCTAACATGCGTTATCCTCTCAAATATTGGCCGTATCCAGGATTAATTAACTGCTTCAGTGTGGTACCACGTTACTACGTGATCCAATCCAGAAAAATCCAAGAATCTGGCCAACAAGTATCAGAAATATGCGAAAGTACGAGCGTGACGAGTGAAAATCCCAGTCCTAACCAAGACCTAACATGCGTTACCCTCAAAAATATTGATCGAAACCAGGTTTAATCGACTGTTTCAGTGTGGTACCACATTACTACGTGATCCAAACCAGAAAAAACCCAGGATCTGTCCAACAAGTATGTGAAGTATGCGAAAGTATGAGTCTGATGAGGGCAAATCCCAGACCTATGCCAGACCTAACATGCGTTATCCTCTAAAATATTTATCAAGACCAGGTTTAATTGACTGTTTTAGTGTGGTTCCACTTTACTACGTGATCCAAAGCAGAAAGAGCCCTCGATCAGGTCAACATGTATGTTAAAACTGCGAAAGTATGAACCTGATGAGGGCAAATCCCAGACCAAACCTAGACCTAACATGTGTTATCCTCTAAAATAATAATTGAAACCAGGTTTAATGGTCTGCTTCAGTGTGGTACCACATTACTACGTGATCGAAACCCGAAAAAACCCCGAATCTGGCAATCAAGTATGATAAATATGCGAAAGTACGAGCCTGTTGAGAGCAAATCCCAGACCTAGCCTAGACCTAACATGCTTTATTCTCTAAAATATTGATCGAAACCATGTTTAATGGACTGTTTCAGTGTAGTACCACATTACTACGTGATCCAAACCAGAAAAAACCCAGGATCTGTTCAACAAGTGTGTGAAAAACGCGAAGGTACGAGCCTGATGAGTGCAAATCCCAGACCTATCCCAGGCCTAACTTGCGTTGTCCTGTAAAATATTGATGGAATCCAGGTTTAATTGACTGTTTCACTATGGTACTACATTACTACGTGATCCAAACCAGAAAAAGCCAGGGATCTGTTCAACAAGTATGTGAAAAACACGAAACTTTTAGCCTGATGAGAGCAAATCCCAGACCTAACCTAGACCTAACATGCTTTATTCTCTAAAATATTGATCGAAACCAGGTTTAATGGACTGTTTCAGTGTGGTGCCACATTACTACGTGATCCAAACCAGAAAATGCCAGGGAACTGTACAACTAGTATGTGAAGTATGCGAAAGTATGCCCCAGATGAGGGCAAATACCAGACCTATCCCAGACCAAACATGCGATATCGTCTAAAATATTGATCGAGACCGGGATTAATCGACTGTTTCAGTGCGGTACCACTTTACTACGTGATTCAAACCAGAAAAAGCCAGAGTTCTGTTCAACAAGTATGTGAAGAATGCGAAAGTATGGGTCTGATGGGGGCAAATCCCAGGCCTATCCCAGACCTAACATGCGTTTTCCACTAAAATATTGATCGAAACCAGGTTTAATGGACTGTTTCAGTGTGGTACCACTTTACTACGTGATCCAAACCAGAAAAAGCCAGGGATCTGTTCAACAAGTATGTGAAGAATGCGATAGTATGAGTCTGATGAGGGCAAATCCCAGGCCTAACCTAGACTTAACATGCGTTATCATCTAAAATATTGATCGAAACCTGGTTTAATCGACTGTTTCAGTGTGGTACCACATTACTACGTGATCCAAACCAGAAAAAACCCAGGATCTATTCAACAAGTATGTGAAGTATGCGAATGTATGAGTCTGATGAGGGCAAATCCCAGACCTATCCCAGACCTAACATGCGTTATCCTCTAAAATATTGATCGAAACCAGGTTTAATGGACTGTTTCAGTGTGGTACCACTTTACTACGTGATCCAAACCAGAAAAAGCCAGGGATCTGTTCAACAAGTATGTGAAGAATGCGATAGTATGAGTCTGATGAGGGCAAATCCCAGGCCTAACCTAGACTTAACATGCGTTATCATCTAAAATATTGATCGAAACCTGGTTTAATCGACTGTTTCAGTGTGGTACCACATTACTAGCTGATCCAAACCAGAAACAACCCAGGAACTGTACAACTAGTATGTGAAGTATGCGAATGTATGAGTCTGATGAGGGCAAATCCCAGACCTATCCCTGACCTAACATGCGTTATCGTCTAAAATATTGATCGAAACCAGGTTTAATCGACTGTTTCAGTGTGGTACCACATTACTACGTGATCCAAACCAGAAAAAGCCTAGGATCTGTTCAACAAGTATGTGAAAAACGCGAAACTATTAGCCTGATGAGGGCAAATCCCAGACCTATCCCAGACTTAACATGCGTTTTCCACTGAAATATTGATCGAAACCAGGTTTAATGGACTGTTTCAGTGTGGTACCACATTACTACGTGATCCAAACCAGAAAAAGCCAGGTATCTGTTCAACAAGTATGTGAAGAATGCGATAGTATGAGTCTGATGAGGGCAAATCCCAGGCCTAACCTAGACTTAACATGCGTTATCCTCTAAAATATTGATCGAAACCAGGTTTAATGGACTGTTTCAGTGTGGTACCACTTTACTACGTGATCCAAACCAGAATAAGCCAGGGATCTGTTCAACAAGTATGTGAAGAATGCGATAGTATGAGTCTGATGAGGGCAAATCCCAGGCCTAACCTAGACTTAACATGCGTTATCATCTAAAATATTGACCGAAACCTGGTTTAATCGACTGTTTCAGTGTGGTACCACATTACTAGCTGATCCAAACCAGAAACAACCCAGGAACTGTACAACTAGTATGTGAAGTATGCGAATGTATGAGTCTGATGAGGGCAAATCCCAGACCTATCCCAGACCTAACATGCGTTATCCTCTAAAATATTGATCGAAACCAGGTTTAATGGACTGTTTCAGTGTGGTACCACTTTACTACGTGATCCAAACCAGAATAAGCCAGGGATCTGTTCAACAAGTATGTGAAGAATGCGATAGTATGAGCCTGATGAGGGCAAATCCCAACCCTATCCCAGACCTAGCATGAGTTATCCTCTAAAATATTGATCGAAACCAGGCTTAATGGACTGTTTCAGTGTGGTACCACATTACTACGTGATCCAGACCAGTGGAAGCCCAGGATCTGGCCAAAGGGCTGTGAGAAATGCGAAGGTATGAGCCTGATGTGGGGCAAATCCCAGACCTATCCCAGACCTAACTTGCGTTATCCTATAAAATATTGATCGAGACCAGGATTAATCGACTGTTTCAGTGTGGCACCACATTACTACGTGATTCAAACCAGAAAAAGCCCAGAATGTGGCCATCAAGTATGAGAAATATGCGAAAGTGCGAGCGTGATGAGAGCATATCTGAGACCTAACCAAGACCTAACATGCGTTATTCTCTCGAATATTGATCGAAACCAGGTTTAATGGACTGTTTCAGTGTGGTACCACATTACAACGTGATCCAATCCAGAAAAAGCCCAGGATGTGTTCAACAAGTATGTGAAAAACGCGAAACTATGAGCCTGATGAGGGCAAATTCCAGACCTATGCCAGACCTAACGTGCGTTATCCTCTAAAATATTTATCATGACCAGGTTTAATTGAACGTTTCAGTGTGGTACCACATTACTACGTGATCCAAACCAGGGAAAAACCCAGGATCCGTTCAACAAGTATGTGAAGAATGCGAAAGTATGAGTCTGATGAGGGCAAATCCCAGACCTATCCCTGACCTAACATGCGATATCATCTAAAATATAGATCGAAACCTGGTTTAATCGACTGTTTCAGTGTGGTACCACATTACTAGCTGATCCAAACCAGAAACAACCCAGGAACTGTACAACTAGAATGTGAAGTATGCGAAAGTATGACCCTGATGGAGGCAAATCCCAGACCTATCCCTGACCTAACATGCGATATCGTCTAAAATATTGATCGAAACCAGGTTTAATCGACTGTTTCAGTGTGGTACCACATTACTACGTGATCCAAACCAGAAAAAACCCAGGATCTATTCAACAAGTATGTGAAGTATGCGAAAGTATGACCCTGATGAGGGCAAATCCCAGACCTATCCCAGACCTAGCATGAGTTATCCTCTAAAATATTGATCGAAACCAGGCTTAATGGACTGTTTCAGTGTGGTACCACATTACTACGTGATCCAGACCAGTGAAAGCCCAGGATGTGGCCAAAGGGATGTGAGAAATGCGAAGGTATGAGCCCGATGAGGGGCAGATCCCACACCTATCCCAGACCTAACTTGCGTTATCCTATAAAACATTGATCGAGACCAGGATTAATCGACTGTTTCTGTGGGGCACCACATTACTACGTGATTCAAACCAGAAAAAGCCCAGAATCTGGCCATCAAGTATTAGAAATATGCGAAAGTGCGAGCGTGATGAGAGCATATCTGAGACCTAACCAAGACCTAACATGCGTTATTCTCTCGAATATTGATCGAAACCAGGTTTAATGGACTGTTTCAGTGTGGTACCACATTACTACGTGATCCAAACCAGAAAAAGCCAGGGATCTGTTCAACAAGTATGTGAAGAATGCGATAGTATGAGTCAGATGAGGGCAAATCCCAGGCCTAACCTAGACTTAACATGCGTTATCATCTAAAATATTGACCGAAACCTGGTTTAATCGACTGTTTCAGTGTGGTACCACATTACTACGTGATCCAAACCAGAAAAAGCCCAGGATCTAGCCAGGAAGTGTGAGAAATATGCGAAAGTAAGAGCCTGACGAGGGCAAATACTAGACCTAACCCAGACCTAACATGCGTTATCCTCTCAAATATTGGCCGTATCCAGGTTTAATTAACTGCTTCAGTGTGGTACCACGTTGCTACGTGATCCAATCCAGAAAAATCCAAGGATCTGGCCAACAAGTATGAGAAATATGCGAAAGAACGAGCGTGATGAGTGGAAATCCCAGGCCTAACCTAGACCTAACAAGCGTTACCCTCCAAAATATTGATCGAAACCAGGTTTAATGGACTGTTTCAGTGTGGTACCACGTTACTACGTGATCCAATCCAGAAAAATCCAAGGATCTGGCCAACAAGTATCAGAAATATGCGAAAGTACGAGCGTGACGAGTGAAAATCCCAGGCCTAACCAAGACCTAACATGCGTTACCCTCAAAAATATTGATCGAAACCAGGTTTAATCGACTGTTTCAGTGTGGTACCACATTACTACGTGATCCAAACCAGAAAAAACCCAGGATCTGTCCAACAAGTATGTGAAGTATGCGAAAGTATGAGTCTGATGAGGGCAAATCCCAGACCTATGCCAGACCTAACATGCGTTATCCTCTAATATATTTATCAAGACCAGGTTTTATTGACTGTTTTAGTGTGGTTCCACTTTACTACGTGATCCAAAGCAGAAAGAGCCCTCGATCAGGTCAACATGTATGTTAAAACTGCGAAAGTATGAACCTGATGAGGGCAAATCCCAGACCAAACCTAGACCTAACATGTGTTATCCTCTAAAATAATAATTGAAACCAGGTTTAATGGTCTGCTTCAGTGTGGTACCACATTACTACGTGATCGAAACCCGAAAAAACCCCGAATCTGGCAATCAAGTATGATAAATATGCGAAAGTACGAGCCTGATGAGAGCAAATCCCAGACCTAACCTAGACCTAACATGCTTTATTCTCGAAAATATTGATCGAAACCATGTTTAATGGACTGTTTCAGTGTGGTACCACATTACTACGTGATCCAAACCAGAAAAAACCCAGGATCTGTTCAACAAGTGTGTGAAAAACGCGAAGGTACGAGCCTGATGAGTGCAAATCCCAGACCTATCCCAGGCCTAACTTGCGTTGTCCTGTAAAATATTGATGGAATCCAGGTTTAATTGACTGTTTCACTATGGTACTACATTACTACGTGATCCAAACCAGAAAAAGCCAGGGATCTGTTCAACAAGTATGTGAAAAACGCGAAACTTTTAGCCTGATGAGGGCAAATCCCAGACCTATCCCAGACCTAGCATGAGTTATCCTCTAAAATATTGATCGAAACCAGGCTTAATGGACTGTTTCAGTGTGGTACCACATTACTACGTGATCCAGACCATTGAAAGCCCAGGATCTGGCCAAAGGGATGTGAGAAATGCGAAGGTATGAGCCTGACGAGGGGCAGATCCCAAACCTATCCCGGACCTAACTTGCGTTATCCTATAAAATATAGATCGAAACCAGGTTTAATGGACTGTTTCAGTGTGGTGCCACATTACTACGTGATCCAAACCAGAAAATGCCAGGGAACTGTACAACTAGTATGTGAAGTATGCGAAAGTATGCCCCAGATGAGGGCAAATACCAGACCTATCCCAGAACAAACATGCGATATCGTCTAAAATATTGATCGAGACCGGGATTAATCGACTGTTTCAGTGCGGTACCACTTTACTACGTGATCCAAACCAGAAAAAGCCAGAGTTCTGTTCAACAAGTATGTGAAGAATGCGAAAGTATGGGTCTGATGGGGGCAAATCCCAGGCCTATCCCAGACCTAACATGCGTTTTCCACTAAAATATTGATCGAAACTAGGTTTAATGGACTGTTTCAGTGTGGTACCACATTACTACGTGATCCAAACCAGAAAAAGCCAGGTATCTGTTCAACAAGTATGTGAAGAATGCGATAGTATGAGTCTGATGAGGGCAAATCCCAGGCCTAACCTAGACTTAACATGCGTTATCATCTAAAATATTGATCGAAACCTGGTTTAATCGACTGTTTCAGTGTGGTACCACATTACTAGCTGATCCAAACCAGAAATAACCCAGGAACTGTACAACTAGTATGTGATGTATGCGAAAGTATGACCCTGGTGAGGGCAAATCCCAGATCTATCCCTGACCTAACATGCGATATCGTCTAAAATATTGATCGAAACCAGGTTTAATCGACTGTTTCAGTGTGGTACCACATTACTACGTGAGCCAAACCAGAAAAAACCCAGGATCTATTCAACAAGTATGTGAAGTATGCGAATGTATGAGTCTGATGAGGGCAAATCCCAGACCTATCCCAGACCTAACATGCGTTATCCTCTAAAATATTGATCGAAACCAGGTTTAATGGACTGTTTCAGTGTGGTACCACTTTACTACGTGATCCAAACCAGAAAAAGCCAGGGATCTGTTCAACAAGTATGTGAAGAATGCGATAGTATGAGTCTGATGAGGGCAAATCCCAGGCCTAACCTAGACTTAACATGCGTTATCATCTAAAATATTGACCGAAACCTGGTTTAATCGACTGTTTCAGTGTGGTACCACATTACTAGCTGATCCAAACCAGAAACAACCCAGGAACTGTACAACTAGTATGTGAAGTATGCGAATGTATGAGTCTGATGAGGGCAAATCCCAGACCTATCCCTGACCTAACATGCGATATCGTCTAAAATATTGATCGAAACCAGGTTTAATCGACTGTTTCGTTGTGGTACCACATTACTACGTGATCCAAACCAGAAAAAGCCTAGGATCTGTTCAACAAGTATGTGAAAAACGCGAAACTATTAGCCTGATGAGGGCAAATCCCAACCCTATCCCAGACCTAGCATGAGTTATCCTCTAAAATATTGATCGAAACCAGGCCTAATGGTCTGTTTCAGTGTGGTACCACATTACTACGTGATCCAGACCAGTGGAAGCCCAGGATCTGGCCAAAGGGCTGTGAGAAATGCGAAGGTATGAGCCTGATGAGGGGCAGATCCCACACCTATCCCAGACCTAACTTGCGTTATCCTATAAAATATTGATCGAGACCAGGATTAATCGACTGTTTCAGTGTGGCACCACATTACTACGTGATTCAAACCAGAAAAAGCCCAGAATGTGGCCATCAAGTATGAGAAATATGCGAAAGTGCGAGCGTGATGAGAGCATATCTGAGACCTAACCAAGACCTAACATGCGTTATTCTCTCGAATATTGATCGAAACCAGGTTTAATGGACTGTTTCAGTGTGGTACCACATTACAACGTGATCCAAACCAGAAAAAGCCCAGGATATGTTCAGCAAGTATGTGAAAAACGCGAAACTATGAGCCTGATGAGGGCAAATTCCAGGCCTATGCCAGACCTAACATGCGTTATCCTCTAAAATATTTATCAAGACCAGGTTTAATAGAACGTTTCAGTGTGGTACCACATTACTACGTGATCCAAACCAGGGAAAAACCCAGGATCCGTTCAACAAGTATGTGAAGAATGCGAAAGTATGAGTCTGATGAATGAAAATCCCAGGCCTAACCTAGACCTAACATGCGTTACCCTCAAAAATATTGAACGAGACTAGGTTAAATCGACTGTTTCAGTGTGGTACCACATTACTACGTGATCCAAACCAGAAAAAACCCAGGATCTATTCAACAAGTATGTGAAGTATGCGAAAGTATGACCCTGATGAGGGCAAATCCCAGACCCATCCCAGACCTAACATGCGATATCGTCTAAAATATTGATCGAAACCAGGTTTAATGGACTGCTTCAGTGTGGTACCACATTACTACGTGATCCAAACCAGAAAAAGCCAGGTATCTGTTCAACAAGTATGTGAAGAATGCGATAGTATGAGTCTGATGAGGGCAAATCCCAGGCCTAACCTAGACTTAACATGCGTTATCATCTAAAATATTGATCGAAACCTGGTTTAATCGACTGTTTCAGTGTGGTACCACATTACTAGCTGATCCAAACCAGAAATAACCCAGGAACTGTACAACTAGTATGTGATGTATGAGAAAGTATGACCCTGATGAGGGCAAATCCCAGACCTATCCCTGACCTAACATGCGATATCGTCTAAAATATTGATCGAAACCAGGTTTAATCGACTGTTTCAGTGTGGTACCACATTACTACGTGATCCAAACCAGAAAAAGCCTAGGATCTGTTCAACAAGTATGTGAAAAACGCGAAACTATTAGCCTGATGAGGGCAAATTCCAGGCCTATGCCAGACCTAACATGCGTTATCCTCTAAAATATTTATCAAGACCAGGTTTAATTGAACGTTTCAGTGTGGTACCACATTACTACGTGATCCAAACCAGGGAAAAACCCAGGATCCGTTCAACAAGTATGTGAAGAATGCGAAAGTATGAGTCTGATGAATGAAAATCCCAGGCCTAACCTAGACCTAACATGCGTTACCCTCAAAAATATTGAACGAGACTAGGTTAAATCGACTGTTTCAGTGTGGTACCACATTACTACGTGATCCAAACCAGAAAAAACCCAGGATCTATTCAACAAGTATGTGAAGTATGCGAAAGTATGACCCTGATGAGGGCAAATCCCAGACCCATCCCAGACCTAACATGCGATATCGTCTAAAATATTGATCGAAACCAGGTTTAATGGACTGCTTCAGTGTGGTACCACATTACTACGTGATCCAAACCAGAAAAAGCCAGGTATCTGTTCAACAAGTATGTGAAGAATGCGATAGTATGAGTCTGATGAGGGCAAATCCCAGGCCTAACCTAGACTTAACATGCGTTATCATCTAAAATATTGATCGAAACCTGGTTTAATCGACTGTTTCAGTGTGGTACCACATTACTAGCTGATCCAAACCAGAAATAACCCAGGAACTGTACAACTAGTATGTGATGTATGAGAAAGTATGACCCTGATGAGGGCAAATCCCAGACCTATCCCTGACCTAACATGCGATATCGTCTAAAATATTGATCGAAACCAGGTTTAATCGACTGTTTCAGTGTGGTACCACATTACTACGTGATCCAAACCAGAAAAAGCCTAGGATCTGTTCAACAAGTATGTGAAAAACGCGAAACTATTAGCCTGATGAGGGCAAATCCCAGACCTATCCCAGACCTAGCATGAGTTATCCTCTAAAATATTGATCGAAACCAGGCTTAATGGACTGTTTCAGTGTGGTACCACATTACTACGTGATCCAGACCAGTGAAAGCCCAGGATGTGGCCAAAGGGATGTGAGAAATGCGAAGGTATGAGCCCGATGAGGGGCAGATCCCACACCTATCCCAGACCTAACTTGCGTTATCCTATAAAACATTGATCGAGACCAGGATTAATCGACTGTTTCTGTGGGGCACCACATTACTACGTGATTCAAACCAGAAAAAGCCCAGAATCTGGCCATCAAGTATGAGAAATATGCGAAAGTGCGAGCGTGATGAGAGCATATCTGAGACCTAACCAAGACCTAACATGCGTTATTCTCTCGAATATTGATCGAAACCAGGTTTAATGGACTGTTTCAGTGTGGTACCACATTACTACGTGATCCAAACCAGAAAAAGCCAGGGATCTGTTCAACAAGTATGTGAAGAATGCGATAGTATGAGTCAGATGAGGGCAAATCCCAGGCCTAACCTAGACTTAACATGCGTTATCATCTAAAATATTGGCCGTATCCAGGTTTAATTAACTGCTTCAGTGTGGTACCACTTTACTACGTGATCCAAACCAGAAAAAGCCAGGGATCTGTTCAACAAGTATGTGAAGAATGCGATAGTATGAGTCTGATGAGGGCAAATCCCAGGCCTCACCTAGACTTAACATGCGTTATCATCTAAAATATTGATCGAAACCTGGTTTAATCGACTGTTTCAGTGTGGTACCACATTACTACGTGATCCAGACCAGTGAAAGCCCAGGATCTGGCCAAAGGGATGTGAGAAATGCGAAGGTATGAGCCTGATGTGGGGCAGATCCCACACCTATCCCAGACCTAACTTGCGTTATCCTCTGAAATATTGCTCGAGACCAGGATTAATCGACTGCTTCAGTGTGGTACCACATTACTACGTGATCGAAACCCGAAAAAACCCCGAATCTGACAAACAAGTATGATAAATATGCGAAAGTGCGAGCCCGATGAGTGCAAATCCCAGACCTAACCTAGACCTAGCATGCTTTATTCTCTAAGATATTGATCGAAACCAGGTTTAATGGACTGTTTCAGTGTGGTACCACATTACTACGTGATCCAAACGAGAAAAAACCCAGGATCTGTTCAACAAGTGTGTGAAAAACGCGAAAGTACGAGCCTGATGAGGGCAAATCCCAGACCTGTCCCAGACCTAACTTGCGTTGTCCTGTAAAATAGTGACGGAAACCTGGTTTAATTGAATGTTTCTTTGTGGTACTACATTGCTACGTGATCAAAACCAGAAAAAGCCCAGAATCTGGCCATCAAGTATGAGAAATATGCGAAAGTACGAGCGTGATGAGAGCATATCCGAGAACTAACCAAGACCTAACTTGCGTTATTCTCAAGAATATTGATCGAAACCAGGTTTAATGGACTGTTTCAGTGTGGAACCACATTACTACGTGATCCAAACCAGAAAAAGCCCAGGATCTGTTCAACAAGTATGTGAAAAACGCGAAAATATGAGCCTGATGAGGGCAAATTCCAGACCTATGCCAGACCTAACATGCGTTATCCTCTAAAATATTTATCAAGACCAGGTTTAATTGAATGTTTCAGTGTGGTACCACATTACTACGTGATCCAAACCAGGGAAAAACCCAGGATCTATTCAACAAGTATGTGAAGAGTGCGAAAGTATGAGTCTGATGAGTGAAAATCCCAGGCCTAACCTAGACCTAACTTGCGTTACCCCCAATAATATTGAACGAAACTAGGTTAAATCGACTGTTTCAGTGTGGTACCACATTACTACGTGATCCAAACCAGAAAAAACCCAGGATCTATTCAACAAGTATGTGAAGTATGCGAAAGTATGACCCTGATGAGGGCAAATCCCAGACCTATCCCTGACCTAACATGCGATATCGTCTAAAATATTGATCGAAACCAGGTTTAATCGACTGTTTCTGTGTGGTACCACATTACTACGTGATCCAAACCAGAAAAAGCCAAGGATCTGTTCAACTAGTATGTGAAAAACGCGAAATTATTAGCCTGATGAGGGCAAATCCCAGACCTATCCCAAACCTAGCAGAGTCATCCTCTAAAATATAGATCGAAACCAGGCTTACTGGACTGTTTCAGTGTGGTACCACACCACTACGTGATCCAGACCAGTGATAGCCCAGGGATCTGTTCAACAAGTATGTGAAGAATGGGATAGTATGAGTCTGATGAGGGCAAATCCTAGGCCTAACCTAGACTTAACATGCGTTATCATCTATAGTATTGATCGAAACCTAGTTTAATCGACTGTTTCAGTGTGGTACCACATTACTAGCTGATCCAAACCAGAAATAACCCAGGAACTGTACAACTGGTATGTGAAGTATGCGAAAGTATGACCCTGATGAGAGCAAATCCCAGGCCTAACCTTGACTTAACATGCGTTATCATCTAAAATATAGATCGAAACCTGGTTTAATCGACTGTTTCAGTGTGGTACCACATTACTAGCTGATCCAAACCAGAAACAACCCAGGAACTGTACAACTAGAATGTGAAGTATGCGAAAGTATGACCCTGATGAGGGCAAATCCCAGACCCATCCCAGACCTAACATGCGATATCGTCTAAAATATTGATCGAAACCTAGTTTAATCGACTGTTTCAGTGTGGTACCACATTACTAGCTGATCCAAACCAGAAATAACCCAGGAACTGTACAACTGGTATGTGAAGTATGCGAAAGTATGACCCTGATGAGAGCAAATCCCAGGCCTAACCTTGACTTAACATGCGTTATCATCTAAAATATAGATCGAAACCTGGTTTAATCGACTGTTTCAGTGTGGTACCGCATTACTAGCTGATCCAAACCAGAAACAACCCAGGAACTGTACAACTAGAATGTGAAGTATGCGAAAGTATGACCCTGATGAGGGCAAATCCCAGACCCATCCCAGACCTAACATGCGATATCGTCTAAAATATTGATCGAAACCAGGTTTAATGGACTGCTTCAGTGTGGTACCACATTACTACGTGATCCAAACCAGAAAAAGCCAGGTATCTGTTCAACAAGTATGTGAAGAATGCGATAGTATGAGTCTGATGAGGGCAAATCCCAGGCCTAACCTAGACTTAACATGCGTTATCATCTAAAATATTGATCGAAACCTGGTTTAATCGACTGTTTCAGTGTGGTACCACATTACTAGCAGATCCAAACCAGAAATAACCCAGGAACTGTACAACTAGTATGTGAAGTATGCGAAAGTATGACCCTGATGAGGGCAAATCCCAGACCTATCCCTGACCTAACCTGCGATATCGTCTAAAATATTGATCGAAACCAGGTTTAATCGACTGTTTCTGTGTGGTACCACATTACTACGTGATCCAAACCAGAAAAAGCCTAGGATCTGTTCAACAAGTATGTGAAAAACGCGAAACTATTAGCCTGATGAGGGCTAATCCCAGACCTATCCCAGACCTAGCATGAGTCATCCTCTAAAATATTGATCGAAACCAGGCTTAACGGACTGTTTCAGTGTGGTACCACATTACTACGTGATCCAGACCAGTGAAAGCCCAGGATCTGGCCAAAGGGATGTGAGAAATGCGAAGGTATGAGCCTGATGTGGGGCAGATCCCACACCTATCCCAGACCTAACTTGCGTTATCCTCTGAAATATTGCTCGAGACCAGGATTAATCGACTGCTTCAGTGTGGTACCACATTACTACGTGATCGAAACCCGAAAAAACCCCGAATCTGACAAACAAGTATGATAAATATGCGAAAGTGCGAGCCCGATGAGTGCAAATCCCAGACCTAACCTAGACCTAGCATGCTTTATTCTCTAAAATATTGATCGAAACCAGGTTTAATGGACTGTTTCAGTGTGGTACCACATTACTACGTGATCCAAACCAGAAAAAACCCAGGATCTATTCAACAAGTGCGTGAAAAACGCGAAAGTACGAGCCTGATGAGGGCAAATCCCAGACCTGTCCCAGACCTAACTTGCGTTGTCCTGTAAAATAGTGACGGAAACCTGGTTTAATTGACTGTTTCATTGTGGTACTACATTGCTACGTGATCAAAACCAGAAAAAGCCCAGAATCTGGCCATCAAGTATGAGAAATATGCGAAAGTACGAGCGTGATGAGAGCATATCCGAGAACTAACCAAGACCTAACTTGCGTTATTCTCAAGAATATTGATCGAAACCAGGTTTAATGGACTGTTTCAGTGTGGAACCACATTACTACGTGATCCAAACCAGAAAAAGCCCAGGATCTGTTCAACAAGTATGTGAAAAACGCGAAAATATGAGCCTGATGATGGCAAATTCCAGACCTATGCCAGACCTAACATGCGTTATCCTCTAAAATATTTATCAAGACCAGGTTTAATTGAATGTTTCAGTGTGGTACCACATTACTACGTGATCCAAACCAGGGAAAAACCCAGGATCTATTCAACAAGTATGTGAAGAGTGCGAAAGTATGAGTCTGATGAGTGAAAATCCCAGGCCTAACCTAGACCTAACTTGCGTTACCCTCAAAAATATTCATCGAAACCAGGTTTAATCGAGTTTTTCAGTGTGGTACCACATTACTACGTGATCCAATCCAGGAAAAGCCCAGGATCTAGCCATGAAGTGTGAGAAATATGCGAAAGTAAGAGCCTGACGAGGGCAAATACAAGACCTAACCCAGACCTAACATGCGTTATCCTCTCAAATATTGGCCGTATCCAGGTTTAATTAACTGCTTCAGTGTGGTACCACGTTACTACGTGATCCAATCCAGAAAAATCCAAGGATCTGGCCAACAAGTATGGAAATATGCGAAAGTACGAGCGTTATGAGTGAAAATCCCAGACCTATCCCAGACCTAGCATGAGTTATCCTCTAAAATATTGATCAAAACCAGGTTTAATGGACTGTTTCAGTGTGGTACCACATTACGACGGGATCCAAACCATAAAAAACCCAAGATCTGGCCAACTAGTATGTGAAAATTGCTGAAAGTATGAGACACATGAGGGCAAATCCCAGAACTAACCGAGACATAACCGACGTTTTCCTCTGAAATATTAATCACAACCAGGTTTAATTGACTGTTTCGGTGTGGTACCGCATTACTACGTGATCCAAACCAGAAAAAGGCAAGGATCTGGCCAGCATGTATGAGAAAAATGCGAAAGTACGACCCAGATGAGGGCAAATACCAGACCTAACCGAGACATAACCGGCGTTATCCTCTAAAATATTAATCGCAACCAGGTTTAGTTGACTGTTTCGGAGAGGAACCACATTACTACGGGATCACATCCAGAAAGAACCCAGGATCTGGCCAACAAGTATGCGAAAAACGCGATAGTATGAGCCAGATGATTGCTGATATAAGAACTAACCCAGACATAACCAGCGTGATCCTCTAAAATACTAATCGGAACCAGCTTTTATTGACTGTTTCTGGGTGGTACCACATTACTACGTGATCCAAACGAGAAAAAACCCAGGATCTGGCCAACAAGTATGCGGAAAATGCGAAAGTACGAGCAAGATGAGGGCAAATCCCAGACCAACCCGAGACATAACCGGCGTTATCCTCTAAAATATTATTCGCAATCATGTTTAATTGACTGCTTCGGAGTGGAACCTCATTACTAGGGGATCCAAGCCAGAAAAAACCCAGGATCTGGCCACAAGTATGTGAAAAACGCGAAAGTATGAGTCTGATGAGGGCAAATCCCAGACCAACCCGAGACATAACCGGCGTTATCCGCTAAAATATTATTCGCAATCATGTTTAATTGACTGCTTCGGAGTGGAACCTCATTACTAGGGGATCCAAGCCAGAAAAAACCCAGGATCTGGCCAAAAAGTATGCGAAAATTGCGAAAGTACGAGACAGATGAGGCAAATCCCAGACATAACCGAGACATAACCGGCGTTATCCTCTATTATATTAATCGCAACCAGGTGTAATTGACTGTTTCGGTGTGGAACCACATTACGACGGGATCCAAACCACAAAAAACCCAAGATCTGGCCAACTAGTATGTGAAAATTGCGAAAGTATGAGTCTGATGAGGGCAAATCCCAGACCAACCCGAGACATAACCGGCGTTATCCGCTAAAATATTATTCGCAATCATGTTTAATTGACTGCTTCGGAGTGGAACCTCATTACTAGGGGATCCAAGCCAGAAAAAACCCAGGATCTGGCCAGCATGTATGAGAAAAATGCGAAAGTATGAGCCAGATGATTGCAAATACCACACATAACCGAGACATAACCGGCGTTATCCTCTATTATATTAATCGCAACCAGGTGTAATTGACTGTTTCGGTGTGGAACCACATTACTACGGGATCCAAGACAGAAAAAACCCAGGATCTGGCCAACAAGTATGCGAAAATTGCGAAAGTACGAGCCAGATGATTGCAAATACCACACATAACCGAGACATAACCGGCGTTATCCTCTAAAATATTAATCGCAACCAGGTGTAATTAACTGTTTCGGTGTAGAACCACTTTACTAAGGAATCCAAGCAAGAAAAAACCCAGGATCTGGCCAAAAAGTATGCGAAAATTGCGAAAGTACGAGACAGATGAGGCAAATCCCAGACATAACCGAGACATAACCGGCGTTATCCTCTATTATATTAATCGCAACCAGGTGTAATTGACTGTTTCGGTGTGGAACCACATTACTACGGGATCCAAGAAAGAAAAAACCCAGGATCTGGCCAAAAAGTATGCGAAAATTGCGAAAGTACGAGACAGATGAGGCAAATCCCAGACATAACCGAGACATAACCGGCGTTATCCTCTATTATATTAATCGCAACCAGGTGTAATTGACTGTTTCGGTGTGGAACCACATTACTACGGGATCCAAGAAAGAAAAAACCCAGGATCTGGCCAACAAGTATGCGAAAATTGCGAAAGTACGCTGCAGATGAGGGCAAATCCCAGACCTAACCGAGACATAACCGGCGTTATCCTCTAAAATATTAATCGCAACCAGGTTTAATTGACTGTTTCGGAGTGGAACCACATTATTACGGGATCCAAGCCAGAAAAAACCCAGGATCTGGCCACAAGTATGTGAAAAACGCGAAAGTATGAGCCAGATGAGGGCAAATCCCAGACCTAACCGAGACATAACCGGCGTTATCCTCTAAAATATTAATCACGACCAGGTGTAATTGACTGTTTCGGTTTGGAGCCACATTACTACGGGTTCCATACCAGAAAAAACACAGGATCTGGCCAACAAGTATGCGAAATCGCGAAAGTATGAGCCAGATGATTGCAAATGAACTAACGCAGCCATAACCAGCGTTGTCCTCTAAATTACTAATCGGAACCAGCTTTTATTGACTGTTTCGGTGTGGTGCCACATTAGTACGTGATCCAAACCAGAAAAAAAGCCCAGGATCTGGCCAACAAGTATGCGAAAAATGCGAAAGTACGAGCCAGATGAAGGCAAATTTCAGACCTAACCCAGACATAACCGGCGTTACCCTCTAAAATATTAACCGCAACCAGGTGTAATTGACTGCCTCGGTGTGGAACCACATTACTACGTGATCCAAACCAGAAATAGCCCAGGATCTGGCCAACAAGTATGCGGAAAATGCGAAAGTACGAGCAAGATGAGGGCAAATCCCAGACCTAACCGAGACATAACCGGCGTTATCCTCTAAAATATTATTCGCAATTAGGTTTAATTGACTGTTTCGGTGTGGTACCGCATTATTACGTGATCCAAACCAGAAAAAGCCCTGGATCTGGCCAAGAAGTATGCGAAAAATGCGAAAGTACGAGCCAGATGAGGGCAAATCCCAGACATAACCGAGACATAACCGGCGATATCCTCTATTATATTAATCGCAACCAGGTGTAATTGACTGTTTCGGTGTGGAACGACATTACTACGGGATACAAGACAGAAAAAACCCAGGATCTGGCCAACAAGTATGCGAAAATTGCGAAAGTACGAGCCAGATGGGGGCAAATCCCAGACATAACCGAGACATAACCGGCGTTATCCTGTATTATATTAATCGCAACCAGGTGTAATTGACTGTTTCGGTGTAAAACCACATTACTACGGGATCCAAGACAGAAATAGCCCAGGATCTGGCCAACAAGTATGCGGAAAATGCGAAAGTACGAGCAAGATGAGGGCAAATCCCGGACCTAACCGAGACATAACCGGCGTTATCCTCAAAAATATTAATCGCAACCAGGTGTAATTAACTGTTTCGGTGTGGAACCACATTACTACGGGATCCAAGCCAGAAAATGGCGAGGATCTGGCCAACAAGTATGCGAAAAGTGCGAAAGTACGAGCCAGATGAGGGCAAATCCCAGAACTAACCGAGACATAACCGGCGTTATCCTCTAAAATATTAATCGCCACCAGGTTTAATTGACTGTTTCGGTGTGGTACCGCATTACCACGTGATCCAAACCAGAAATATCCCAGGATCTGGCCAACAAGTATGCGTAAAATGTGAAAGTAAGAGCCAGATGAGGGCAAATCCCATACCTAACCGAGACATAACCGGCATTATCCTCTAAAATATTAATCACAACCAGGTTTAATTTACTGTTTCGGAGTGGAACCACATTACTACGGGATCCAAGCCAGAAAAAACCCAGGATCTGGCCACAAGTATGTGAAGAACGCGAAAGCATGAACCAGATGATTGCAAATACCAGAACTAACCCAGACATACCCAGCGTGATCCTTTAAAATACTAATCGGAACCAGCTTTTATTGACTGTTTGAGGGTGGTGCCACATTACTACGTGATCCAAACCAGAAATAGCCCAGGATCTGGCCACCAAGTATGCGGAAAATGCGAAAGTACGAGCAAGATGTGGGCAAATCCCAGACCTAACCGAGACATAAACGGCGTTATCCTCTAAAATATTATTCGCAATCAGGTTTAATTGACTGTTTCGGTGTGGTACCGCATTATTACGTTATCCAAACCAGAAAAAGCCCTGGATCTGGCCAAGAAGTATGCGAAAAATGCGAAAGTACGAGCCAGATGAGGGCAAATCCCAGACATAACCGAGACATAACCGGCGTTATCCCCTAAAATATTAATCGCAACCAGGTGTAGTTAACTGTTTCGGTGTGGAACCACATTACTACGGGATCCAAGCCAGAAAATGGCGAGGATCTGGCCAACAAGTATGCGAAAAGTGCGAAAGTACGAGCCAGATGAGGGCAAATCCCAGAACTAACCGAGACATAACCGGCGTTATCCTCTAAAATATTAATCGCCACCAGGTTTAATTGACTGTTTCGGTGTGGTACCGCATTACCACGTGATCCAAACCAGAAATATCCCAGGATCTGGCCAACAAGTATGTGAAAAACGCGAAAGTATGAGCCAGATGAGGGCAAATCCCAGACCTAACCGAGACATAACCGGCGTTATCCTCTAAAATATTAATCACGACCAGGTTTAATTGACTGTTTCGGTGTGCAGCCACATTACTACGTGATCCATACCTGAAAAAGCCCAGGATCTGGCCAACAGGCATGCGGAAAATGCGAAAGTACGAGCCAGATGAGGGCAAATCCCAGACATAACCGAGACATAACGGGCGTTATCCACTAAAAATTTAATCGCAACCAGGTATAATTGACTGTTTCGGTGTGGTACCGCATTACCACGTGATCCAAACCAGAAAAAAGCCGGGATCTGGCCAACAAGTATGCGAAAAATGCGAAAGTATGAGCTAGATAGTGGCAAATACCAGACCTAACCCAGGCATAACCGGCGTTCTCCTCTAAAATATAAATCGGAACCAGCTTTTAGTGACTGTTTCAGTGTGGTACCACATTACTACGTGATCCAAACCTGAAAAAGACCAGGATCTGGCCAACAAGTATGCGAGAAATGCGAAAGTACAAGCCAGATGAGGGCTAATACCAGACCTTGCCGAGACATAACCGGCGTTATCCTCTAAAATATTAATCGCCACCAGGTTTAATTGACTGTTTCGGTGTGGTACCGCATTATTACGTGATCCAAACCAGAAGAAGCCCTGGATCTGGCCAAGAGGTATGCCAAAAATGCAAAAGTACGAGACAAATGAGGGCAAATCCCAGACATAACCGAGACATAACCGGAGTTATCATGTACTATATTAATCGCAACCAGGTGTAATTGACTGTTTCGGTGTAGAACCACATTACTACGGGATCCAAGACAGAAAAAACCCAGGATTTGGCCAACAAGTATGCGAAAATTGCGAAAGTATGAGCAAGATGAGGGCAAATACCAGACCTAACCCAGACATAACCGGCGTTATCCTCTGAAATATTAATCACAACCCGGTTTAATTGACTGTTTCGGTGTCGTACCGCATTACTACGTGATCTATACCAGAACAAGGCTAGGATCTGGCCAACAAGTATGCGAAAAATGCGAAAGTACGACCCAGATGAGGGCAAATACCAGACCTAACCGAGACATAACCGGCGTTATCCTCTAAAATATTAATCGCAACCAGGTGTAATTAACTGTTTCGGTGTGGAACCACATTACTACGGGATCCAAGCCAGAAAATGGCGAGGATCTGGCCAACAAGTATGCGAAAAGTGCGAAAGTACGAGCCAGATGAGGGCAAATCTCAGAACTAACCGAGACATAACCGGCGTTATCCTCCATAATATTAATCGCAAACAGGTTTAATTAACTGTTTCGGTGTGGCACCGCATTACTACGTGATCCAAACCAGAAAAAGCCCAGGATCCTGCCAACAAGTACGCGAAAAATGCGAAGGTACGAGCCTGATGGGAACAAATCCCAGACCTATCCGAGACATAACAGCGTGATCCTCTAAAATATTAATCGCAACCAGGTTTAATTGACTGTATCGGTGTGGTGCCGCATTACTACGTGATCCAAACCAGAAAAAGGCCTGGATCTGGCCAACAAGTATGCGAAAAGTGCGAAAGTACGAGCCAGATGAGGGCAAATCCCAGACCTAACCGAGACATAACCGGCGTTATCCTCCATAATATTAATCGCAAACAGGTTTAATTGACTGTTTCGGTGTGGCACCGCATTAGTGCGTGATCCAAACCAGAAAAAGACGAGAATGTGGCCAACAAGTGTGCGAAAAACGCGAAAGTATGAGCCAGATAATTGCAAATACCAGACCTAACCCAGACATAACCGGCGTTATCCTCTAAAATACTAATCGGAACCAGCTTTTATTGACTGTTTCAGTGAGGTACCGCATTACTACGTGGGCCAAGTCAGAAAATGGCCAGGATCTGGCCAACAAGTATGCGAAAAATGCGAAAGTACGAGCCAGATGAGGGCTAATACCAGACCTATCCCAGACATAACCGGCGTTATCCGTTAAAATATTCATCGCAACCAGGTTTAATTGACTGTTTCGGTGTGGTACTGCATTACTGCGTGATCCAAACCAGAAAAAGCCCAGGATCTGCCCAACAAGTATGCGAAAAATGCGAAAGTACGAGCCAGATGAGGGCAAATACCAGACCCAACCGAGACATAACCGGCGTTATCCTCTAAAATATTAATCGCAACCAGGTGTAATTAACTGATTCGGTGTGGAACCACATTACTACGGGATCCAAGCCAGAAAAACGCCAGGATCTGGCCAACAAGTATGCGAAAAATGCGAAAGTACGAGCCAGATGAGGCCAAATCTCAGACCTAACCGAGACATAACCGGCGTTATCCTCTAAAATATTAATCGCAACCAGGTTTAATTGACTGTTTCGGTGTGGTACCGTATTACCACGTGATCCAAACCAGAAATATCCCAGGATCTGGCCAACAAGTATGCGTAAAATGCGAAAGTATGAGCCAGATGAGGGCAAATACCAGACCCAACCGAGACATAACCGGCGTTATCCTCTAAAATATTAATCGCAACCAGGTGTAATTAACTGATTCGGTGTGGAACCACATTACTACGGGATCCAAGCCAGAAAAAGCCCAGGATCTGGCCACAAGTATGTGAAAAACGCGAAAGTATGAACCAGATGATTGCAAATACCAGAACTAACCCAGACATAACCAGCGTCATCCTCTAAAATACTAATCGGAACCAGCATTTTTTGGCACTTTCAGGGTGGTACCACATTACTACGTGATCCAAACCAGAAATAGCCCAAGATCTGGCCAACAAGTATGCGGAAAATGTGAAAGTACGAGCAAGATGAGGGCAAATCCCAGACCTAACCGAGACATAACCGGCGTTATCCTCTAAAATATTATTCGCAATCAGGCTTAATAGACTGTTTCGGTGTGGTACCGCATTATTACGTGATCCAAACCAGAAAAAGCCCTGGATCTGGCCAAGAAGTATGCGAAAAATGCGAAAGTACGAGCCAGATGAGGGCAAATCCCAGACATAACCGAGACATAACCGGCATTATCCTCAATTATATTAATCGCAACCAGGTGTAATTGACTGTTTCGGTGTGGAACCACATTACTACGGGATCCAAGACTGAAAAAACCCAGGATCTGGCCAACAAGTATGCGAAAATTGCGAAAGTATGAGCCAGATGATTGCAAATACCACACATAACCGAGACATAACCGGCGTTATCCTCTGAAATATTAATCGCAACCATGTGTAATTAACTGTTTCGGTGTGGAACCACATTACTACGGGATCCAAGCCTGAAGAAACCCAGGATCTGGCCAAAAAGTATGCGAAAATTGCGAAAGTATCAGACAGGTGATTGCAAATACCAGAACTAACCCAGACATAACCAGTGTTATCCCCTATAATATTAATCGCAACCAGGTTTAATTGACAGTTTCTGTGTGGAACCACATTTCTACGGGATCCAAACCAGAAAAAACCCCGGATCTGGCCAGCAAGTATGCGAAAAACGCGAAAGAACGAGCCAGATGAGGGCAAATCCCAGAACTAACCGTGACATAACCGGCGTTATCCTCTAAAATATTAATCACAACCAGGTTTAGTTGACTGTTTCGGTGTGGTACCGCATCACTACGTGATCCAAACCAGAAAAAGCCCAGAATCCTGCCAACAAGTATGGGAAAAATGCGAAGGTACGAGCCAGGTAAGGGCAAATCCCAGACCTATCCGAGACATAACCGGCGTTATCCTCTAAAATATTAATCGCAACCAGGTTTAATTTACTGTTTCGGAGTGGAACCACATTACTACGGGATCCAAGCCAGAAAAAACCCAGGATCTGGCCACAAGTATGTGAAATACGTGAAAGTATGAACCAGATGATTGCAAATACCAGAACTAACCCAGACATAACCAACGTCATCCTCTAAAATACTAATCGGAACCAGCATTTATTGACTGTTTCTGTGTGGTACCACATTACTACGTGATCGAAACCAGAAATATCCCAGGATCTGCCCAACAAGTATGCGAAAAATGCGAAAGAATGTGCCAGATGATTGCAAATACCAGAAAAGGACCCAAACATAACCAGCGTTATCCTCCAAAATATTAATCGCAAACCAGGTTTAATTGGCTGTTTCGGTGTGGAACCACATTACGACGGGATCCAAACCACAAAAAATTCAAGATCTGACCAACTAGTATGCGAAAAACGCGATAGTATGAGCCAGATGATTGCAGATATCAGAACTAACCCAGACATAACCTGCGTGACCCTCTAAAATACTAATCGGAACCAGCTTTTACTGACTGTTTCAGGGTGGTACCACATTACTACGTGATCCAAACCAGAAATAGCCCAGGATCTGGCCAACAAGTATGCGGAAAATGCGAAAGTACGAGCCAGATGAGGGCAAATCCCAGACATAACCGAGACATAACCGGCATTATCCTCAGTTATATTAATCGCAACCAGGTGAAATTGACTGTTTCGGTGTGGAACCACATTACTACGGGATCCAAACCAGAAAAAACCCAGGATCTGGCCAACGAGTATGCGAAAAACGCGAAAGTATGAGCCAGATGATTGGAAATACCAGAACTAACGCAGACATAGCTACCGTTATCCTCTAAACTATTAATCGGAACTAGGTTTAATTGACTGATTCGGTGTGGTACCGCATTTCAACGTGATCCAATCCAGAAAAACGCCAGGATCTGGCCAACAAGTTTGCGCAAAATTCGAAATTACGAGCCAGGTGAGGGCAAATACCAGACCTAAACCAGACATAACCGGCGTTGTCCTCTAAAATATTAATCGCAACCCGGTTTAATTGACTGTTTCGGTGTGGCACCGCATTACTACGTGATCCAAACCAGAAAAAGCCCAGGATCCTGCCAACAAGTACGCGAAAAATGCGAAGGTACGAGCCTGATGGGAACAAATCCCAGACCTATCCGAGACATAACAGCGTGATCCTCTAAAATATTAATCGCAACCAGGTTTAATTGACTGTATCGGTGTGGTGCCGCATTACTACGTGATCCAAACCAGAAAAAGGCCTGGATCTGGCCAACAAGTATGCGAAAAGTGCGAAAGTACGAGCCAGATGAGGGCAAATCCCAGACATAACCGAGACATAACCGGCATTATCCTCAATTATATTAATCGCAACCAGGTGTAATTGAGTGTTTCGGTGTGGAACCACATTACTACGGGATCCAAGACTGAAAAAACCCAGGATCTGGCCAACAAGTATGCGAAAATTGCGAGAGTATGAGCCAGATGATTGCAAATACCACACATAAGCGAGACATAACCGGCGTTATCCTCTGAAATATTAATCGCAACCATGTGTAATTAACTGTTTCGGTGTGGAACCACATTACTACGGGATCCAAGCCTGAAGAAACCCAGGATCTGGCCAAAAAGTATGCGAAAATTGCGAAAGTATCAGACAGGTGATTGCAAATACCAGAACTAACCCAGACATAACCAGTGTTATCCCCTATAATATTAATCGCAACCAGGTTTAATTGACAGTTTCTGTGTGGAACCACATTTCTACGGGATCCAAACCAGAAAAAACCCCGGATCTGGCCAGCAAGTATGCGAAAAACGCGAAAGAACGAGCCAGATGAGGGCAAATCCCAGAACTAACCGTGACATAACCGGCGTTATCCTCTAAAATATTAATCACAACCAGGTTTAGTTGACTGTTTCGGTGTGGTACCGCATCACTACGTGATCAAACCACAAAAAGCCCAGGATCCTGCCAACAAGTATGGGAAAAATGCGAAGGTACGAGCCAGGTGAGGGCAAATACCAGCCCTAAACCAGACATAACCGGCGTTATCGTCAAAAGTATTTATCGCAACCAGGTTTAATTGACTGTTTCGGTGTGGTACCGCATTACTACGTGGGCCAAGCCAGAGAAACGCCAGGATCTGGCCAACAAGTATGCGCAAAATGCGAAAGTACGAGCCAGATGAGGGCAAATACCAGACCTAAACCAGACATAACCGGCGTTATCCTGTATAATACTAATCGGAACCAGCTTTTATTGACTGTTTCAGTGTGGTACCGCATTACTTCGTGGGCCAAACCAGAAAAACGCCAGGATCTGGCCAATAAGTACGCGAAAAATGCGAAAGTACGAGCCAGGTGAGGGCAAATACCAGACCTAACCCAGACATAACCGGCGTTATCCTCTAAAATATTAAACGCAACTAGGTTTAATTGACAGTTTCAGTGTGGTACCGCATTGCTACGTGGGCCAAGCCAGAGAAACGCCAGGATTTGCCCAACAAGTATGCGCAAAATTCGAAAGTACGACCCAGGTGAGGGCAAATACCAGACCTAAACCAGACATAACCGGTGTTGTCCTCTAAAATATTATTCGCAACCCGGTTTAATTGACTGTTTCGGTGTGGTACCGCATTACTACGTGATCCAAACAAGAAAAACGCCAGGATCTGGCCAACAAGTATGCGAAAAATGCGAAAGTACGAGCCAGATGAGGGCAAATACCAGACCTAAACCAGACATAACCGTTGTTGTCCTCTAAAATATTAATCGCAACCCGGTTTAATTGACTGCTTCGGTGTGGTACCGCATTACTACGTGTTCCAAACCAGAAAAACGCCAGGATCTGGCCAACAAGTATGCGAAAAATGCGAAGGTACGAGCCAGATGAGGGCAAATACCAGACCTAACGCAGACATAACCAGCGTTATCCTCTAAAATATTAATCGGAAGTCGGTTTAATTGACTGTTTCAGTGTGGTACCACATTACTACGTGGGCCAAGCCAGAAAAAGGCCAGGATCTGGCTAACATGTATGCGAAAAATGCGAAAGTACGAGCCAGAACTGGGCAAGTACCAGACCTAACCCAGACATAACCGGCGTTATCCTCTAAAATACTAATCGGAACCAGGTTTAATTGACTGTTTCGGTGTGGTACCGCATTACCACGTGATCCGAGCCAGAAATATCCCAGGATCTGGCCAACAAGTATGCGTAAAATGCGAAAGTACGAGCCAGATTAGGGCAAATTCCAGACCTCACCAAGACATAACCGGCGTTATCCTCTAAAATACTAATCGGAACCAGCTTTTATTGACTGTTTCAGTGTGGTACCACACTACTACGGGATCCAAACCAGAAAAAACCCAGGATTTGGCCAACAAGTATGTGAAAAACGCGAAAGTATGAACCAGATGATTGCAAATACCAGAACTAACCCAGACATAACCAGCGTCATCCTCTAAAATACTAATCGGAACCAGCTTTTATTGACTGTTTCAGTGTGGTACCACATTACTACGGTATCCAAACCAGAAAAAACCCAGGATTTGGCCAACAAGTATGCGAAAAATGCGATAGAACGAGCCAGATGAGGGCAAATCCCAGACCTAACCGAGACATAACGGCGTTATCCTCCATAATATTAATCGCAAACAGGTTTAATTGTATGTTTCGGTGTGGCACCGCATTAGTGCGTGATCCAAACCAGAAAAAGACGAGGATGTGGCCAACAAGTGTGCGAAAATTGCGAAAGTACGAGCCAGATGAGGGCAAATACCAGACATAACCCAGACATAACCGGCGTTATCCTCTAAAATATTAATCGCAACCAGGTTTAATTAACTGTTTCGGTGTGGTACCGCATTACTACGTGATCCAAACCAGAAAAAGTTCAGGATCCTGCCAACAAGTATGCGACAATTGCGAAAGCACGAGCCAGATGAGGGCAAATCCCAGAACTAACCGTGACATAACAGGCGTTATCCTCTAAAATATTAATCACAACCAGGTTTAATTGACTGTTTCGGTGTGGTACCGCATTACTACGTGATCCAAACCAGAAAAAGCCCAGGATCCTGCCAACAAGTACGCCAAAAATGCGAAGGTACGAGCCTGATGGGAACAAATCCCAGATCTATCCGAGACATAACCGGCGTTATCCTCTAAAATATTAATCGCAACCAGGTTTAATCGACTGTATCGGTGTGGTGCCGCATTACTATGTGATCCAAACCAGAAAAAGGCCTGGATCTGGCCAACAAGTATGCGAAAAGTGCGATAGTACGAGCCAGATGAGGGCAAATCCCAGACCTAACCGAGACATAACGGCGTTATCCTCCATAATATTAATCGCAAACAGGTTTAATTGTCCGTTTCGGTGTGGCACCGCATTAGTGCGTGATCCAAACCAGAAAAAGGCGAGGATGTGGCCAACAAGTGTGCGAAAAACGCGAAAGTATGAGCCAGATGATTGCAAGTACCAGACCTAACCGAGACATAACCGGCGTTATCCTCTAAAATATTAATCGCAACCAGGTTTAATTGACTGTTTCGGAGTGGAACCACATTACTACGGGATCCAAGCCAGAAAAAACCCCGGGATCTGGCCAACAAGTGTGCGAAAAACGCGAAAGTATGAGCCAGATGAGGGCAAATACCAGACCTAAACCAGACATAACCGTTGTTGTCCTCTAAAATATTAATCGCAACCCGGTTTAATTGACTGCTTCGGTGTGGTACCGCATTACTACGTGATCCAAACCAGAAAAACGCCAGGATCTGGCCAACAAGTATGCGAAAAATGCGAAAGTATGAGCTAGATGATGGGAAATACCAGACCTAACCCAGATATAACCGGCGTCATCCTTTAAATATTAATCGGAACCAGGATTAATTGACTTTTTCAATGCGGTACCACAGTACTACGTGGCCCAAATCAGAAAAAGTCCAAGACCTGGCCAACAAGTATGCCTAAAATTCGAAAGTACGAGCCAGATGAGGGCAAATCCGAAACCTAACCCAGACTTAACTGGTGTTATCCTCTAAAATATTCACCGAATCCAGGTTGAATTGACTATTTCAGTGTGGCACCACATTAATACGTGATCCGAACGAGAAAAGAACCCAGGATCTGGCCACCAAGTATGCGAGAAAATCGAAAGTATGAGGCAGGTGATTGCAAATACTAGACGTAACCCAGACCTAACCGGTGTTATCCCCTAAAATATTAATCGAAACCAGGTTTAAATGACTGTTCCAGTGTGGTACCACATTACTACGTGATCCAAATCAGAAAAAGCCCAGGATCTGGCCAACAAGTATGCGAAAAATGCGAAAGTATGAGCTAGGTGATGGCAAATACCAGACCTAACCCAGTCATAACCTGCGTTATCCTCTTATATATTAATCGGAACCAGGTTTAGTTGACAGTGTCCGTGTGGTACCACATTAATACGTTATCCAAACCAGAAAAATCCAAGGATCTGTTCAACAAGTATAAGAAATATACAAAAGTATGAGCCTGATGCGGGCAAATCCTGGACCTAACCCAGACCTAACATGCGTTATCCTCTAAAATATTGATCGAGACCAGGTGTAATTGACTGTTTCAGTGTGGTAGTACATTACTGTGTGATCCGATCCAGAAAAAGCAAAGGATCTGGCTAACAAGTATGAGAAATATGCGAAAGTGTTAGCCTGATGAGGGCAAATCCTGGACCTAACCCAGACCTAACATGCGTTATCCTGTAAAATATTGATCGAGACCAGGTTTACTCGACCGTTTCAGTGTGGTACCATATTACTATGTGATCCAAACCAGAAATAGCCCAGGATCAGGCCAACAAGTATGAGAAATATGCGAAAGTATGAGTCTCATGGGGGCAAATCCCAGACCTAACATGCGTTATCCATTAAAATATTGACCGAGACTAGGTTTAATTAACTGTTTCAGTGTGGTACCACATTACAACGTGATTCAAACCAGAAACAACCTAGGATCTGTTCAACAAGTATGTGAAAAATGCGACGGCACGAGCCTGATGATGGCAGATCCCAGACCTAACCCAGACCTAACCGGTGTTATCTCCTAAAATATTGATCGTAACCAGGTTTAGTTGACTGTTTCAGTGTGGTACCACATTACTACGTGGGCCAAGCCAGAAAAACGCCAGGATCTGGCCAACAAGTATGCGAAAAATGCGAAAGTACGAGCCAGATGAGGGCAAATACCAGACATAACCCAGACATAACCGGCGTTATCCTCTAAAATATTAATCGCAACCAGGTTTAATTAACTGTTTCGGTGTGGTACCGCATTACTACGTGATCCAAACCACAAAATGCCCAGGATCCTGCCAACAAGTATGCGACAATTGCGAAAGTACGAGCCAGATGAGGGCAAACCCCGGAACTAACCGTGACATAACAGGCGTTATCCTCTAAAATATTAATCACAACCAGGTTTAATTGTCTGTTTCGGTGTGGCACCGCATTACTACGTGATCCAAACCAGAAAAAGGCGAGGATGTGGCCAACAAGTGTGCGAAAAACGCGAAAGTACGAGCCAGGTGAGGGCAAATACCAGACCTAAACCAGACATAACCGGCGTTATCCTCTAAAATATTAATCGCAACGAGGTTTAATTGACTGTTTTGTTGTGAACCCACATTACTGCGGGATCCAAGGCAGGTGAATCCCAAGATCTGGCCAACAAGTATGCGAAAAACGCGAATGAATGTGCCAGATGATTGCAAATACCAGAATTAACCCAGACATATCCAGCGTTATCCTCTAAAATACTAATCGGTACCAGCTTTTATTGACTGTTTCCGTGTGGTGCCACATTACTACGTGATCCAAACCAGAAAAAGCCCGGGATCTGGCCAACAAGTATGCGAAAAATGCGAAAGTACGAGCCAGATGAGGGCAAATCCCAGACCTAACCGAGACATAACCGGTATTATCCTCTAAACTATTGATCGAAACCAGCTTTAATTGACTGTTTCAGAGTAGCACCACTTTACTACGTGATCCAAATCAGAAAAAGCCCAGGATCTGGCCAACAAGTATGCGAAAAAAGCGAAGGTACGAGCCAGATGAGAGCAAATCCCAGACATAACCCAGACATAACCGGCGTTATCCTCTAAAATATTAATCGCAACCAGGTTTAATTAACTGTTTCGGTGTGGTACCGCATTACTACGTGATCCAAACCAGAAAAAGTTCAGGATCCTGCCAACAAGTATGCGACAATTGCGAAAGCACGAGCCAGATGAGGGCAAATCCCAGAACTAACCGTGACATAACAGGCGTTATCCTCTAAAATATTAATCACAACCAGGTTTAATTGACTGTTTCGGTGTGGTACCGCATTACTACGTGATCCAAACCAGAAAAAGCCCAGGATCCTGCCAACAAGTACGCCAAAAATGCGAAGGTACGAGCCTGATGGGAACAAATCCCAGATCTATCCGAGACATAACCGGCGTTATCCTCTAAAATATTAATCGCAACCAGGTTTAATCGACTGTATCGGTGTGGTGCCGCATTACTATGTGATCCAAACCAGAAAAAGGCCTGGATCTGGCCAACAAGTATGCGAAAAGTGCGATAGTACGAGCCAGATGAGGGCAAATCCCAGACCTAACCGAGACATAACGGCGTTATCCTCCATAATATTAATCGCAAACAGGTTTAATTGTCCGTTTCGGTGTGGCACCGCATTAGTGCGTGATCCAAACCAGAAAAAGGCGAGGATGTGGCCAACAAGTGTGCGAAAAACGCGAAAGTATGAGCCAGATGATTGCAAGTACCAGACCTAACCGAGACATAACCGGCGTTATCCTCTAAAATATTAATCGCAACCAGGTTTAATTGACTGTTTCGGAGTGGAACCACATTACTACGGGATCCAAGCCAGAAAAAACCCCGGGATCTGGCCAACAAGTGTGCGAAAAACGCGAAAGTATGAGCCAGATGAGGGCAAATACCAGACCTAAACCAGACATAACCGTTGTTGTCCTCTAAAATATTAATCGCAACCCGGTTTAATTGACTGCTTCGGTGTGGTACCGCATTACTACGTGATCCAAACCAGAAAAACGCCAGGATCTGGCCAACAAGTATGCGAAAAATGCGAAGGTACGAGCCAGATGAGGGCAAATACCAGACCTAACGCAGACATAACCAGCGTTATCCTCTAAAATATTAATCGGAAGTCGGTTTAATTGACTGTTTCAGTGTGGTACCACATTACTACGTGGGCCAAGCCAGAAAAAGGCCAGGATCTGGCCAACAACTATGCGAAAAATGCGAAAGTATGAGCTAGATGATGGGAAATACCAGACCTAACCCAGATATAACCGGCGTCATCCTTTAAATATTAATCGGAACCAGGATTAATTGACTTTTTCAATGCGGTACCACAGTACTACGTGGCCCAAATCAGAAAAAGTCCAAGACCTGGCCAACAAGTATGCCTAAAATTCGAAAGTACGAGCCAGATGAGGGCAAATCCGAAACCTAACCCAGACTTAACTGGTGTTATCCTCTAAAATATTCACCGAATCCAGGTTGAATTGACTATTTCAGTGTGGCACCACATTAATACGTGATCCGAACGAGAAAAGAACCCAGGATCTGGCCACCAAGTATGCGAGAAAATCGAAAGTATGAGGCAGGTGATTGCAAATACTAGACGTAACCCAGACCTAACCGGTGTTATCCCCTAAAATATTAATCGAAACCAGGTTTAAATGACTGTTCCAGTGTGGTACCACATTACTACGTGATCCAAATCAGAAAAAGCCCAGGATCTGGCCAACAAGTATGCGAAAAATGCGAAAGTATGAGCTAGGTGATGGCAAATACCAGACCTAACCCAGTCATAACCTGCGTTATCCTCTTATATATTAATCGGAACCAGGTTTAGTTGACAGTGTCCGTGTGGTACCACATTAATACGTTATCCAAACCAGAAAAATCCAAGGATCTGTTCAACAAGTATAAGAAATATACAAAAGTATGAGCCTGATGCGGGCAAATCCTGGACCTAACCCAGACCTAACATGCGTTATCCTCTAAAATATTGATCGAGACCAGGTGTAATTGACTGTTTCAGTGTGGTAGTACATTACTGTGTGATCCGATCCAGAAAAAGCAAAGGATCTGGCTAACAAGTATGAGAAATATGCGAAAGTGTTAGCCTGATGAGGGCAAATCCTGGACCTAACCCAGACCTAACATGCGTTATCCTGTAAAATATTGATCGAGACCAGGTTTACTCGACCGTTTCAGTGTGGTACCATATTACTATGTGATCCAAACCAGAAATAGCCCAGGATCAGGCCAACAAGTATGAGAAATATGCGAAAGTATGAGTCTCATGGGGGCAAATCCCAGACCTAACATGCGTTATCCATTAAAATATTGACCGAGACTAGGTTTAATTAACTGTTTCAGTGTGGTACCACATTACAACGTGATTCAAACCAGAAACAACCTAGGATCTGTTCAACAAGTATGTGAAAAATGCGACGGCACGAGCCTGATGATGGCAGATCCCAGACCTAACCCAGACCTAACCGGTGTTATCTCCTAAAATATTGATCGTAACCAGGTTTAGTTGACTGTTTCAGTGTGGTACCACATTACTACGTGGGCCAAGCCAGAAAAACGCCAGGATCTGGCCAACAAGTATGCGAAAAATGCGAAAGTACGAGCCAGATGAGGGCAAATACCAGACATAACCCAGACATAACCGGCGTTATCCTCTAAAATATTAATCGCAACCAGGTTTAATTAACTGTTTCGGTGTGGTACCGCATTACTACGTGATCCAAACCACAAAATGCCCAGGATCCTGCCAACAAGTATGCGACAATTGCGAAAGTACGAGCCAGATGAGGGCAAACCCCGGAACTAACCGTGACATAACAGGCGTTATCCTCTAAAATATTAATCACAACCAGGTTTAATTGTCTGTTTCGGTGTGGCACCGCATTACTACGTGATCCAAACCAGAAAAAGGCGAGGATGTGGCCAACAAGTGTGCGAAAAACGCGAAAGTACGAGCCAGGTGAGGGCAAATACCAGACCTAAACCAGACATAACCGGCGTTATCCTCTAAAATATTAATCGCAACGAGGTTTAATTGACTGTTTTGTTGTGAACCCACATTACTGCGGGATCCAAGGCAGGTGAATCCCAAGATCTGGCCAACAAGTATGCGAAAAACGCGAATGAATGTGCCAGATGATTGCAAATACCAGAATTAACCCAGACATATCCAGCGTTATCCTCTAAAATACTAATCGGTACCAGCTTTTATTGACTGTTTCCGTGTGGTGCCACATTACTACGTGATCCAAACCAGAAAAAGCCCGGGATCTGGCCAACAAGTATGCGAAAAATGCGAAAGTACGAGCCAGATGAGGGCAAATCCCAGACCTAACCGAGACATAACCGGTATTATCCTCTAAAATATTGATCGAAACCAGCTTTAATTGACTGTTTCAGAGTAGCACCACTTTACTACGTGATCCAAATCAGAAAAAGCCCAGGATCTGGCCAACAAGTATGCGAAAAAAGCGAAGGTACGAGCCAGATGAGAGCAAATCCCAGACATAACCCAAACATAACCGGTGTAATCCTCTAAAATATTAATCGGAGCCGGGTTTAATTGACTGTTTCAGTGTGGTACCACATTATTACGTGATTCAAATCAGAAAAAGCCCAGGACCCTGCCAACAAGTATGCCAAAAATGCGAAAGTATGAGGCAGATGATTGCAAATACCAGACCTAACCCAGACATAACGGGCGTTATCCTCTAAAATATTAATCGGAATCAGATTTAGTTGACTATTACAAAGTGGTACCACAGTACTACGTGATCCAAACCAGATATAGCCCAGGATCTTGCCATGAGTTATGCGAAAAAAGCGAAGGTACGAGCCAGATGAGAGCAAATCCCAGACATAACCCAAACATAACCGGTGTAATCCTCTAAAATATTAATCGGAGCCGGGTTTAATTGACTGTTTCAGTGTGGTACCACATTACTACGTAATCCAAATCAGAAAAAGCCCAGGACCTGGCCAACAAGTATGCCAAAAATTCGAAAGTACGAGCCTGATGAGGGCAAATCCGAGACCTAACCCAGTCATAACCTGCGTTATCCTCTTATATATTAATCGGAACCAGGTTTAGTTGACAGTGTCCGTGTGGTACCACATTAATACGTGATCCAAACCAGAAAAAACCCAGGATCTGTTCAACAAGTATGTGAAGAATGCGAAAGTATGTGTCTGATGAGGACAAATCCCAGGCCGAACCTAGACCTAACCGGCGTTATCCCCTAAAATATTAATCGGAACCAGGTTTAGTTGACTGTTTCAGTGTGGCAGCACATTACTGCGTGATTCAAATCAGAAAAAGCCCAGGATCAGGCCAACAAGTATGTGAAGAATGCGTAGGTCTGAGCTTGATGTGGGCAAATCCTGGACCTAACCCAGACCTAACATGCGTTATCCTGTAAAATGTTGATCGTGACCAGGTTTAATCGACTGTTTCAGTGTGGTACCACATTACAACGTGATTCAAACCAGAAAAAACCCAGAATCTGTTCAAGAAGTATGTGAAAAATGCGAAGGTATGAGCCTGATGAGGGCAAATCCTGGATCTAACCCAGACATAACATGCGTTATCCTCTAAAATGTTGATCGTGACCAGGTTTAATCGACTGTTTCAGTGTGGTACCACATTACTACCTAATCCAAACCAGGAAAAACCCAGGATCTGTTCAACAAGTATGTGAAGAATGCGAACGTACGAGCCAGATGAGTGCAAATCCCCGACCTAACCCAGACCTAACCGGTGTTATCTCCTAAAATATTGCTCGTAACCAGGTTTAGTTGACAGTTTCAGTGCGGTACCACATTAATACGTTACCCAAACCAGAAAATAACCCTGGATCTGGCCAACAACTATGCGAAAAATGTGAAAGTATGAGTCAGATGATTGCAAATACCAGACCTTACCCAGCCATATCCGGCGTTATCCTCTAAAATATTGATCGAAGCCAGGTTTAATGGACTTTTTCAATGTGGTACCACATTACTACGTAATCCAAATCAGAAAAAGCCCAGGACCTGGCCAACAAGTATGCCAAAAATTCGAAAGTATGAGCCAGATGAGGGCAAATCCGAGACCTAACCCAGACTTAACTGGTGTTATCCTCTAAAATATTCACCGAATCCAGGTTGAATTGACTATTTCAGTGTGGCACCACATTAATACGTGATCCGAACGAGAAAAGAACCCAGGATCTGGCCACCAAGTATGCCAGAAAATCGAAAGTATGAGGCAGATGATTGCAAATACTAGACGTAACCCAGACCTAACCGGTGTTGTCCCCTAAAATATTGATCGAAACCAGGTTTAAATGACTGTTTCAGTGTGGTACCACATTACTACGTGATCCAAATCAGAAAAAGCCCAGGATCTGGCCAACAAGTATGCGAAAAATGCGAAAGTATGAGCTAGGTGATAGGAAATACCAGACCTAACCCAGTCATAACCTGCGTTATCCTCTTATATATTAATCGGAACCAGGTTTAGTTGACAGTGTCCGTGTGGTACCACATTAATACGTTATCCAAACCAGAAAAATCCAAGCATCTGTTCAACAAGTATAAGAAATATACAAAAGTATGAGCCTGATGCGGGCAAATCCTGGACCTAACCCAGACCTAACCGGTGTTGTCCACTAAAATATTGATCGAAACCAGGTTAAAATGACTGTATCAGTGTGGTACCACATTACTACGTGATCCAAACCAGAAAAATCCAAGGATCTGGCTAACAAGTATGAGAAATATGCGAAAGTGTTAGCCTGATGAGGGCAAATCCTGGACCTAACCCAGACCTAACATGCGTTATCCTGTAAAATATTGATCGAGACCAGGTTTACTCGACCGTTTCAGTGTGGTACCATATTACTACGTGATCCAAACCAGAAATAGCCCTGGATCAGCCCCACAAGTATGAGAAATATGCGAAAGTATGAGTCTCATGGGGGCAAATCCCAGACCTAACATGCGTTATGCGTTAAAATATTGACCGAGACTAGGTTTAATTGACTGTTTCAGTGTGGTACCACATTACAACGTGATTCAAACCAGAAACAACCTAGGATCTGTTCAACAAGTATGTGAAAAATGCGACGGTATGAGCCTGATGATGGCAGATCCCAGACCTAACCCAGACCTAACCGGTGTTATCTCCTAAGTATTGATCGTAACCAGGTTTAGTTGACTGTTTCAGTGTGGCGCCACTTTACTACGTGATCCAAACCAGAAAAAGCCCAGGATTTGGCCATTCAAGTATGCGAAAAGTGCGAAAGTATGAGCAAGATGATGGCAAATACCAGAACTAACCCAGACATAACCGGCGTTATCCCCTAAAATATTAATCGGAACCAGGATTAGTTGACTGTTTCAGTGTGGCAGCACGTTACTGCGTGATTCAAATCAGAAAAAGCCCAGGATCTGGCCAACAAGTATGCCAAAAATGCGGAAGTATCAGGAAAATGATTGCAAATACCAGACGTAACCCAGACCTAACCGGTGTTATCCTCTAAAATATTGATCCAAGCCAGGTCTAATGCACTGTGTCAGTGTGGTACCACATTAATACGTTATCCAAACCAGAAAAATCCAAGGATCTGGCCAACAAGTATAAGAAATATGCGTTAGTATGGGTCTGATCAGAGCAAATCCCAGGCCTAACCTAGACCTAACTTGCGTTATCATCTAAAATATTGATCGAAACCAGGTTTAATCGACTGTTTCAGTGTGGTACCGCATTACTACCTGATCCATACCAGAAAAACCCAGGATCTGTTCAACACGTATGTGAAGAATGCGAAAGTATGTGTCTGATTAGGGCAAATCCCAGCCCTAACCTAGACCTAACATGTGTTATCCTCTAAAACATTGATCGAAATCAAGTTTCATGGACTGTTTCGGTGTGATACCACATTACTACGTGGTTCAAACCAGAAAAAAACCCAGGATCTGTTCAAAAAGTATGTGAAAAATGCGAAGCTGTGAGCCTGATACGGGCAGATCCCAGACCTATCCCAGACCTAACTTGCGTTATCCTATATAATATTGATCGAGACCAGGATTAATCGACAGTTTCAGTGTGATACCACATTACTACGTGATTCAAACGAGAAAAAAACCCAGAATCTGTTCAACAAGTATGTGAAAAATGCGAAGCTATGAGCCTGATGAGGGCAAATCCTGGACCTAAACCAGACCTAACATGCGTTATCCTCTAAAATGTTGATCGTGACCAGGTTTAATCGACTGTTTCAGTTTAATACCACATTACAACGTGATTCAAACCAGAAAAGACCCAGGATCTGTTCAACAAGTATGTGGAGAATGCGAAGGTATGAGACTGATGAGAGCAAATTCCAGACCTAACCCAAACCTAACATGCGTTTTCCTCTGAAATATTGATCGAGACCAGGTTTAGTCGACTGTATCAGTGTGGTACCACATTACTACGTGATCCAAACCAGAAAAAGCCCAGGATGAGGTCAACAAGTATGAGAAATGTGCGAAAGTATAAGCCTCATGAGGGCAAATCGCAGACCTAACCCAGACCTAACATGCGATATCCTTTAAAATATTGACCGAGACTAGGTTTGATTGACAGTTTCAGTGTGGTACCACATTACCACGTGATCCAAACCAGAAAAAGCCCAGGATCTGGCCAACGGGTATGCGAAAAATGCGAAAGTATGAGCCAGATGAGGGCAAATTCTAGACCTAACCCAGACCTAACTTGCGTTATCCTATAAAATATTGATCGATACCAGGATTAATCGACTGTTTCTGTGGGGTACCAGTTTACTACGTGATTCAAACCAGAAAAAACCCAGGATCTGTTCAACAAGTATGCGAAAAATGCGAAAGTATGAGCCAGCTGAGGGCAAATCCTCGACCTAACGCAGACCTAGCATGCGTTATCCTCGAAAATATTGGTCGTATCCAGGTTTAACTGACTGTTTCAGTGTGGTACCTCATAACTACGTGATCCAATCCAGAAAAAGCCCAGGATCTGGCCAACAAGTATGAGAAATATGCGAAAGTATGAGTCAGATGAGGGCAAATCCTAGACCTAACCCAGACCTAACATGCGTTATCATCTAAAATATTGATCGAAACATGGTTTCATCGACTGTTTCTGTGTGGTACCACATTACTACGTGATCCAACCCAGAAAAAGCCCAGGATGAGGTCAACAAGTATGAGAAATATGCGAAAGTATAAGCCTCATGAGGGCAAATCCCAGACCTAACCCAGGCCTAACATGCGATATCCTTTAAAATATTGACCGAGACTAGGTTTGATTGACTGTTTCAGTGTGGTACCACATTACCACGTGATCCAAACCAGAAAAAGCCCAGGATCTGGCCAACGAGTATGCGAAAAATGCGATAGTATAAGCCAGATGAGGGCAAATCCTAGACCTAATCCAGACCTAACATGCGTTATCCTGTAAAATATTGATCGAGACCAGGTTTACTCGACCGTTTCAGTGTGGTACCATATTACTACGTGATCCAAACCAGAAATAGCCCTGGATCAGCCCAACAAGTATGAGAAATATGCGAAAGTATGAGTCTCATGGGGGCAAATCCCAGACCTAACATGCGTTATCCGTTAAAATATTGACCGAGACTAGGTTTAATTGACTGTTTCAGTGTGGTGCCACATTACAACGTGATTCAAACCAGAAACAACCTAGGATCTGTTCAACAAGTATGTGAAAAATGCGACGGTATGAGCCTGATGATGGCAGATCCCAGACCTAACCGGTGTTATCTCCTAAAATATTGATCGTAACCAGGTTTAGTTGACTGTTTCAGTGTGGCGCCACTTTACTACGTGGTCCAAACCAGAAAAAGCCCAGGATTTGGCCATTCAAGTATGCGAAAAGTGCGAAAGTATGAGCAAGATGATGGCAAATACCAGAACTAACCCAGACATAACCGGCGTTATCCCCTAAAATATTAATCGGAACCAGGATTAGTTGACTGTTTCAGTGTGGCAGCACGTTACTGCGTGATTCAAATCAGAAAAAGCCCAGGATCTGGCCAACAAGTATGCCAAAAATGCGGAAGTATCAGGAAAATGATTGCAAATACCAGACGTAACCCAGACCTAACCGGTGTTATCCTCTAAAATATTGATCCAAGCCAGGTCTAATGCACTGTGTCAGTGTGGTACCACATTAATACGTTATCCAAACCAGAAAAATCCAAGGAACTGGCCAACAAGTATAAGAAATATGCGTTAGTATGGGTCTGATCAGAGCAAATCCCAGGCCTAACCTAGACCTAACTTGCGTTATCATCTAAAATATTGATCGAAACCAGGTTTAATCGACTGTTTCAGTGTGGTACCGCATTACTACCTGATCCATACCAGAAAAACCCAGGATCTGTTCAACACGTATGTGAAGAATGCGAAAGTATGTGTCTGATTAGGGCAAATCCCAGGCCTAACCTAGACCTAACTTGCGTTATCCTATAAAATATTGACCGAGACTAGGTTTCATGGACTGTTTCAGTTTGATACCACATTACAACGTGATTCAAACCAGAAAAGACCCAGGATCTGTTCAACGAGTATGCGAAAAATGCGAAAGTATGAGTCTGATGAGGGCAAATCACAGGCCTAACCCAGACCTAACATGCGTTAGCCTCTGAAATATTGATCGAGACCAGGTTTAGTCGACTGTTTCAGTGTGGTACCACATTACTACGTGATCCAAACCAGAAAAAGCCCAGGATGAGGTCAACAAGTATGAGAAATATGCGAAAGTATAAGCCTCATGTGGGCAAATCCCAGACCTAACCCAGACCTAACATGCGATATCCTTTAAAATATTGTAGGATCAGGGAAGTAATAAGAAATATACACGAAGCAAACGATACAAACAACACAAACTGTTTAATGAACACTGTTTACAACTTGAAATAACAACACACGGAACAAACCACACCAAACTCAACTATTCTGAATTAAACTAGAAAACTAACGTACAATATAACACGACTATTATTTTCGACATCCGTTCTCGTCTCGACCTTTTCCCGACTGTTTTTCGATATCGGCCCCTTTCTTAGATAGCCGCGCTTTTGCCCGTTGCGATGACAAAACGCCCATCTGTTTCGCGGCGAGCATCAGCCCGGTCGCACCGCATACCCGGGCACTTACCGGTGCACCCTGAAGTGCACCCTGCTTCTCCCCTTCCCACACTCGGCCATCCTGCTCTAGCATCTGTCCTCAGATGCTGCGTCTTCAGGATCGCTTTCTTCGCTGCTCATGTCGTGGTCCGCTTGAGCCCACGGCTTCATGTAGTCTGCTACAGTAGTTGTCTGTCTCGGCCCTTCTTGATCTCCAACCTTTTCGACCACATATCGATTATTTCGCAACGTTTTTATGATTCGATAGGGACCTAGATATTTCGCCGCCAATTTCATACCAGGTCCCGTTTGTGTTCGCTTGATCGCTACTAATTCGTTATCACGATAGGCCCGTGCTTCCTTCCTCTTTTTGTTGTACGTCTTCTGATTTTCCCTTTGAACCTTCGCGATATTTTCCCTGGCTTCCACTCTTTCCTCATCCCGTTTCTCCTCAAACGTAACCGCCCACTCCTGCTCCAACATTTCTCTAATTGATACATCGTCTCTTGATCGCATCCGTGTTCCAAAGAACAATTGAAACGGCGTTGTATTTATGCTTCGGTGATGTGTTGCGTTGATATATTTCTGCACCGCTTCTAAATATTTGTACCATTCCTCCGGCTTAGGCGCGGCTAGTTTTGTCAGTTGTGGGATGAGTGTTTTATTGACCCGCTCCACTTGTTCGTTGCCTCGTGGGACTCCAGTCGTGATAAGCAGATGCTCAATCTTCTCCCTCGCACAATACTCCTTAAACTCTCCAGAGGTGAATGCAGTACCTCTGTCGGAGATAATACGCCGCGGATTCCCAAACGTGATTGCCTGTTTTTCAAGATGTCGCACGACCTCGCTGGTGCTTGTTGTTTTCGTCGTATAGAGCCAGACAAACTTGGTGAACGCATCAACAACGACCAGGATGTGACGATAGCTTTTTTTCGTTGATGCCAGAGGTCCTAGGTGATCGACATGGAATGTGTCAAGTGGAGTCTCGCCCTTATTAATTGGTGTAAGGAAACCATCCTGTTTCCCTGTCTTCCTTTCTGCCAATATACAGTCAACACAATTTCTTATTGCTTTTTCGATCCTGGGTCTCATGTCCTGGAACCAGTAGTCTCTCTTCAACGCTGCTTCTGTCTTAGCCACCGAGAAATGTCCTTTCTCATGCATTCGCCGGTTGAATTGTAGCTGTAAGCTCCTAGGAAGGACTACCCGAATGTCATCATCTACTACCTTAAAAAGCACCCCACCTCTTACCAGATACCCGTCTATCTTTCCTTCCTCAGCCAACTCCAAAATTCTCCGCACCTTCTCGTCCTCTTGCTGCGCTCTCCGTATCCTCTCCGTCATGCTCCTCTCGCCCTCGCTAATGATCAAGCAAGTTGGCAAAGGGTGCCTGCTCAGTGCATCGACATGCGCCATTCGGTTGCCGGACCGATGCTCGATAACGTAGTCAAACTCTTCCAATGATAACGCCCATCGCGCCACACGCATACACAAATCACGCTTGCTCATTGTCAACGAAAACGCTTTACAGTCCGTTACAATTTTAAAACGAATCCCTAACAGATAAACCCGGAACTTTTTGAGCGACCGCACAACCGCAAGGACTTCTAGCTCATAACTTGCGTATTTTGCCTCCGCCTGTGTTGTTTTCCCGCTCGCAAAATGCACCGGATGCATTTCCCCGTCGTCGTCGCTACGCTGTAATAACACTGCCCCGAAACCGAACATCGACGCATCGGTATGCAATTCGGTTTGCGCTCCTGCTTTATACAATTTGAGTATGGGCTGTCTACATAAACTGGCCTTTAGCCTCTCGAATGCTTCTGTCTCTTCGGTACTGAATTTAAATTTTACATGCATCCGCAACAAGTTCGTCAACGGCCTTGCGATTAGTGAATATCCCTGTATAAATTTGCGAAAGTACCCGGTTAAACCTAGAAAACTTTGCACTTGTTTGACATTTGTCGGCTTCGGGAATCTCAGAACGGCGTCTGATTTACTTTCAGACGGGCGGACACTGCCATTTTCAATAACGTGACCGAGAAATTCGACTTTCGTTTGTAATATTCTACATTTTTTCCAATTAATTTCCAATCCGGCGTTCCCCGCCACCGTTAACACCGTTTCGAGATTCCGAATTCCGCTTATAACATCTCCCGACGGTACAATCAAATCGTCCACGTACACTAATACAATTCCTCTGTTGATAAGTTCTCTAAAGATCGCGTGAATAAACTTCATAAAGACAGCGGGTGAGTTACATAACCCGAAAGGTACACGCAGAAATTCATATTGTCCGTCAGGTACGATGAACGATGTAAATTTTCGACTATTTTCGCCTACCGCCACATGAAAGAAACCGTTTCTTAGATCGAGCGTGCTGTACACTTTAGCGCCCTGCAATGCATCCAATTGGTCCTCCACAAGCGGTAAAGGATACCGATCTTTCACAATTTTTTCATTTATTCTCCGGTAGTCAACACACAGGCGCGCCGAGCCGTCCTTTTTTTCACTACGACGATAGGGCTTGCATACTCAGAGAGCGATGGCCGTATGACACCGTCCTGCAACCACTCGCTAATCTGCACATTGACCTTCTCTCTCTCTATTGGAGCTAAACGCCGTGCTCTCTGATAAACAGGCTCATCGTCTTTCAATATCAGATGCATTTTTACGTCCGACTCACATGTTCTTTTGGGGACGTAACCGTCGATCATTGCCTGGACCTTTCGCCTGATCGCGTCATCCTTGAGATGCGACAAATCTACATCAGACCCATTCTCGTCGCATTCAATATGGAATATTTCCGGCACACTCTCGCAATCAACAGGGTCCTGCTTCGCTTTCCCGATTGTGACGACGCCTTGCCTTACTGTAAGATTCACCGAATTTAAAAAGTCCGTCCCTATAAGCAAATCGTATTTTAACAATGAGTCCGATACTACATTCACCCCAACCGAGTAAGGGTTGCCGTCGACATAGAGATTCGCTATGAATTTGCCTAACGTCCTATTTACATCCGCTCCGACACCACGAAACACTATTTCGCCCGCTTCCAACCGTGGTGCCCCCATTTTAATGTAACACTCCGCTCGCATGAGTGTTATATCGCTACCCGTATCAATAAGCGCTATTACATCCAAATCATTCAATCTTACCGCCTTGTATGTTTTTTCTACCGGGGTCTGCTCCACCAGGTTGGCGGTTCTGTTTGCTTCACCATTACGCTTCGGGCATGCTGTGGAAATGTGCCCGTAAACCCCGCAACTGTAGCACCTCATACCTCGGTCTTTGGTTGGACACATTCTACTGAGATGACCCGTCGCTCCGCAGTTGTAACACCTTATAGCATCTTCCCTGGGTGCCCCTGCATTGTCCTGCTGAATCCTCTCCTGACGTGCTGCTACTGGTGGCTTAGGCTGAGTCCCTCTGATGTTGCCTCCGTACACAACCGTCGGCAGTACTAATCGTTCGAATGCTCGTAATAACGCTTCCGGCGTACTGAAACAGTGCATCCTTGCCTGGTTTCGTAATATCTGGTCCGGTATTCCTTCCACTAGATAATCGACCAGCTCTATCTGGTTTTCAATCGGGATGCGATTTGCCTTTATAACCTTGTCGTGGTAATAATTCTCGAAGGGTTCACCCCGTTTCCAGGTGCGCTCTTGGAACCGTTGACGCGCAACAATAGTGCTGGGTCTGTGGTGGAACATGTTCTCGAATTCCACCAATAAGGCATCAACGCTCATCTCGATGAACCGAGGATGAGAGTGCATCCATTCACGGGCCTTCCCTTGAAGTCTCATTCCCATCAGAATTTTTGTCTCGTCGTGGTTCAGACGGTAGGTCGCTTGCAGTACCCGTACCTGTTTTGACCAGCTCGGAAAATCCTCCGACGTGCCGTCGAAGTAGCTAAGCAATTCAGCGATGGTCTTGACGCCTATTCGTGAAGTTTGCGGTGCGGGCTGCTCCGCTCCAGCTGGGCCCGATTGCCGCATACCTCGAGCTAGAGCTAGTTCGCGTCGTGTGAGTTCCAGCTCTCTCTCTACCAGGGCCTTTTCCCGTCGGAGTAGGTCCATTTCCCGATGTTGCTGTACCATCTCCTCGGTCGCGGTCATGACCGGCACGCTCGTTTCTCCACGTGTGCCTTCCTCCTCCACCGAACCGGCCGAAAAAGCACTATTCCTTTGCGACTTCGCCTCGTCTTCGTCAGCACCGATCCATAACCCTGCAGGGTCGAACTCATGCAGCCGCGCCAGCAGCTCGGCTTTTGTGCCGGTTGTACTTAAATTACGGCCTCTTAAAAGTTCCTTTAAGTCGGTCACCGTGTAATTGATCGTGTCCTTGCTTCTAGGCATTTTTTCCCTTTACCTGCCCGTGCACCGTCACTGACACCTCGCACACAATTTATATTGTCACCTCACTTCCTGATCCGTGCCGCTCTGTATCCCGGACGAGCCCCCAAATTTGTAGAATCAGGGAAGTAATAAGAAATATACACGAAGCAAACGATACAAACAACACAAACTGTTTAATGAACACTGTTTACAACTTGAAATAACAACACACGGAACAAACCACACCAAACTCAACTATTCTGAATTAAACTAGAAAACTAACGTACAATATAACACGACTATTATTTTCGACATCCGTTCTCGTCTCGACCTTTTCCCGACTGTTTTTCGATATCGGCCCCTTTCTTAGATAGCCGCGCTTTTGCCCGTTGCGATGACAAAACGCCCATCTGTTTCGCGGCGAGCATCAGCCCGGTCGCACCGCATACCCGGGCACCTACCGGTGCACCCTGAAGAGCACCCTGCTTCTCCCCTTCCCACAATATTGACCGAGACTAGGTTTGATTGACAGTTTCAGTGTGGTACCACATTACTACGTGATCCAAACCAGAAAAAGCCCAGGATGAGGTCAACAAGTATGAGAAATATGCGAAAGTATAAGCCTCATGAGGGCAAATCCCAGACCTAACCCAGACCTAACATGCGATATCCTTTAAAATATTGACCGAGACTAGGTTTGATTGACAGTTTCAGTGTGGTACCACATTACCATGTGATCCAAACCAGAAAAAGCCCAGGATCTGGCCAACGAGTATGCGAAAAATGCGAAAGTATGAGCCAGATGAGGGCAAATTCTAGACCTAACCCAGACCTAACTTGCGTTATCCTATAAAATATTGATCGAGACCAGGATTAATCGACTGTTTCAGTGTGGTACCACTTTACTACGTGATTCAAACCAGAAAAAACCCAGGATCTGTTCAACTAGTATGCGAAAAATGCGAAAGTTTGAGCCTCATGAGGGCAAATCCCAGACCTAACCCAGACCTAACATGCGATATCCTTTAAAATATTGACTGAGACTAGGTTTCATGGACTGTTTCAGTGTGGTACCACATTACCACGTGATTCAAACCAGACAAAACCCAGGATCTGGCTAACAAGTATGGGAAATATGGGAAAGTATGAGCCTGATGAGGGCAAATCCCACACCTAACCGAGTCCTAACCGGCGTGATCCTCTCAAATTTGATCGTGACCAGGTTTAATCGACAGTTTCAGTGTTGTACCACATTACTACGTGGTCCAAACATGAAAAAGCCAGGGTTCTGTTCAACAAGTATGAGAAATATGCGAAAGTATGAGCCTGATGAGGGCAAATCCTAGGACTAACCCAGACCTAACATGCGCTATCCTCTAAAATATTGACCGACACTAGGCTTCATGGACTGTTTCGGTGTGGTACCACATTACCACCTGATCCAAACCCGAAAAATCCCAGGATCTGTCCAACAAGTATGTGAAGAATGCGAAAGTATAAGCCTCGTGAGGGCAAATCCCAGACCTAACCCTGACCTATCATGCGATATCCTTTAAAATATTGACCGAGACTAGGTTTCATGGACTGTTTCAGTGTGATACCACATTACTACGTGATTCAAACCAGGAAAGACCCAGGATCTGTTCAACAAGTATATGAAGAATGCGAAGGTATGAGACTGATGAGAGCAAATTCCAGACCTAACCCCGACCTAACATGCGTTATCCTCTGAAATATTGATAGAGACCAGGTTTAGTCGACTGTTTCAGTGTGGTACCACCTTACTACGTGATCCAAACCAGGAAAAGCCCAGGATGAGGTCAGCAAGTATGAGAAATATGCGAAACTATAAGCCTCATGAGGGCAAATCCCAGACCTAACCCAGACCTAACATGCGTTATCCCCTGAAATACTGATCGAGACCAGGTTTAGTCGACTGTTGCAGTGTGGTACCACCTTACTACGTGATCCAAACCAGAAAAAGCCCAGGATGAGGTCAACAAGTATGAGAAATATGCGAAAGTATAAGCCTCATGAGGGCAAATCCCAGACCTAACCCAGACCTAACATGCGATATCCTTTAAAATATTGACTGAGACTAGGTTTCATGGACTGTTTCAGTGTGGTACCACATTACCACGTGATTCAAACCAGAAAAAACCCAGGATCTGTACGACAAGTATGTGAAAAATGCGAAAGTATGAGTCTGATGAGGGCAAATCCTAGACCTAACCCAGACCTAACATGCGTTATCATCTAAAATATTGATCGAGACCAGGTTTCATCGACTGTTTCAGTGTGGTACCACATTACTACGTGATCGAAACCAGAAAAAGCCAGGGTTCTGTTCAACAAGTATGAGAAATATGCGAAAGTATGAGCCTGATGAGGGCAAATCCTAGACCTAAACAAGACCTAACATGCGTTATCATCTAAAATATTGATCGAAACCAGGTGTAATCGACTGTTTCCGTGTGGCACCACATTACTACGTGATCCAAACCAGAAAAGGCCCAGAATCTGGCTGTCAAGTATGAGAAATATGCGGAATCACGAGCCTGATGAGAGCAAATCCCAGACCTAACCCAGACCTAACATGCGCTATCCTCTAAGATATTGACCGACACTAGGTTTCATGGACTGTTTCAGTGTGGTACCACATTACCACCTCATCCAAACCAGAGAAAACCCAGGATCTGTCCAACAAGTATGTGAAGAATGCGAAAGTATGAGCCTCGTGAGGGCAAATCCCAGACGTAACCCAGACCTATCATGCGACATCCTTTAAAATATTGACCGACACTAGGTTTCATGGACTGTTTCAGTGTGGTACCATATTACCACCTGTTCCAAACCAGAAAAAACCCAGCATCTGTCCAACAAGTATGTGAAGAATGCGAAAGTATGAGCCTCGTGAGGGCAAATCCCAGACCTAACCCAGACCTATCATGCGATATCCTTTAAAATATTGACCGAGACTTGGTTTGATTGACTGTTTCAGTGTGGTACCACATTACCACGTGATCCAAACCAGAATAGACCCAGGATCTGTTCAACTAGTATGTGAAGAATGCGATGGTATGAGACTGATGAGAGCAAATTCCAGACCTAACCCAGACCTAACATGCGTTATCATCTAAAATATTGATCGAAACCAGGTGTAATCGACTGTTTCCGTGTGGCACCACATTACTACGTGATCCAAACCGTAAAAAGCCCAGAATCTGGCTGTCAAGTATGAGAAATATGCGGAATCACGAGCCTGATGAGAGCAAATCCCAGACCTAACCCAGACCTAACATGCGCTATCCTCTAAAATATTGACCGACACTAGGTTTCATGGACTGTTTCAGTGTGGTACCGCATTACCACGTGATCCAAAACAGGAAAAGCCCAGGATCAGGCCAACATGTATGAGAAATATGCGAAAGTATGAGCCTCATGAGGGCAAATCCCAGGCCCAACCTAGACCTAACAAGCGTTATCTTCTAAAATATTGATCGAAACCAGGTTTAATGGTCTGTCTCAGTGTGGTACCACATTACCACGTGATCCAAACCAGAAAAAACCCAGGATCTGTTCAACAAGTATGTGAAGAATGCGAAGGTATGAGACTGATGAGAGCAAATTCCAGACCTAACCCAGACCTAACATGCGATATCCTTTAAAATATTGACCGAGACTAGGTTTGATTGACTGTTTCAGTGTGGTACCACATTACCACGTGATCCAAACCAGAAAAAGCCCAGGATCTGGCCAACGAGTATGCGAAAAATGCGAAAGTATGAGCCAGATGAGGGCAAATTCTAGACCTAACCCAGACCTAACATGCGTTATCCTATAAAATATCAATCGAAACCAGGCTTAGTCGACTGTTTCAGTGTGGTACCACATTACTACGTGATCCAATCCAGAAAACGCCTATGATCTGGCCACCAAGTATGAGAAATACGCGAAAGTTTGAGCCTCATGAGGGCAAATCCAAGGCATAACCTATACCTAACATGCGTTATCCTCTAAAATATTGATCGAAACCATGTTTAATCGACTGTTTCAGTGTGGTACCACATTACTATGTGACCCAGACCAGAAAAAACCCAGGATCTGTTCAAGAAGTATGTGAAGAATGCGAAAGTATGAGACTGATGAGGGCAAAGCCCAGACCTATCCCAGACCTAACTTGCGTTATCCTATAAAATATCAATCGAAACCAGGTCAAATTGACTGTTTCAGTGTGGTACCACATTACTATGTGATCCAAACCAGAAAAAACCCTCGATCAGGTCAACATGTATGTTAAAACTGCGAATGTATGACCATGATGAGGTCAGATTCCAGGCCTAACGCAGTTCTTGCATGCGTTATCCTCTAAAATATTGATCGAGACCAGGTTTGATCGAGTGTTTCATGGTGGTACCGCATTACTACGTGATCCAGAGAAGAAAAAGCTCAGGCTCTGGCGAACAAGTATGCGGAAAATTCGAATATATGAACCAGATGAGGGCAAATCCCAGAACTAATCAAGACATAACATGCGTTATCCTCTAAAATATTGATGGAAACCAGGTTTAAAGGACTGTTTCAGTGTGGTACCACATTACCACGTGATCCAGACCAGAAAAAGCGTAGAATCTGGATAAGAAGTAAGAGAAATATGCGAAAGTATGAGCCTGATGAGGGCACATCCTAGACCCAACTCAGACCTAACATGCGTTATCCTCTAAAATATGGATCGAAACTAGGTTTAATCGTCTGTATCAGTGTGGTACCACATTACCACGTGATCCAAACCAGAAAAAACCCAGGATCTGTTGAACAAGTATGTGAAGAATTCGAAAGTATGCGTCTGATGAGTGCAGATCCCAGGTCTAACCTAGACCTAACATGCGTTATCCTCTAAAATATCGATCGAAACCAGGTTTAATGGTCTGTCTCAGTGTGGTACCACATTACTATGTGATCCAAACCACAAAAAACCCTCGATCAGGTCAACATGTATGTTAAAACTGCGAATGTATGACCATGATGAGGTCAGATTCCAGACCTAACCTAGACCTAACATGTGTTATCCTGTAAAATATTGATCGAAACCAGGTTTAATGGTCTGTCTCAGTGTGGTACCACATTACCACGTGATCCAAACCAGAAAAAACCCAGGATCTGTTCAACAAGAATGTGAAGAATGCGAAAGTATGAGTCTGATGAGGGCAAATCCAAGGCCCAACCTAGTCCTAACATGCGTTATCCTCTAAAATATTGATCGAAACCAGGTTTAATTGACTGTTTCAGTGTGGTACCACATTACTACGTGATCCAAACCAGAAAAAGCTAAGGATCTGGCTAACAAGTAAGAGAAACAAGCGAAAGTATGAGCCTGATGAGGGCAAATCCCAGACCTAACCTAGACCTAACATGTGTTATCCTGTAAAATATTGATCGAAACCAGGTTTAATGGTCTGTCTCAGTGTGGTACCACATTACCACGTGATCCAAACCAGAAAAAACCCAGGATCTGTTTGACAAGTATGTGAAAAATGCTAAAGTATGAGCCTGATGGGAGCAAATCCCAGACCTATCACAGACCTAACTTGCGTTATACTCTAAAATATAAATCGAAACCAGGTCAAATTGACTGTTTCAGTGTGGTACCACATTACTATGTGATCCGAACCAGAAAAAACCCTCGATCAGGTCAACATGTAGGTTAAAACTGCGAATGTATGACCATGATGAGGTCAGATTCCAGGCCTAACGCAGTTCTTGCATGCGTTATCCTCTAAAATATTGATCGAGACCAGGTTTGATCGAGTGTTTCATGGTGATACCGCATTACTACGTGATCCAGAGAAGAAAAAGCTCAGGCTCTGGCGAACAAGTATGCGGAAAATTCGAATATATGAGCCAGATGAGGACAAATCCCAGAACTAATCAAGACATAACATGCGTTATCGTCTAAAATATTGATCGAAATCAGGTTTAAAGGACTGTTTCAGTGTGGTACCACATTACCACGTGATCAATACCAGAAAAAAGCGAAGAATCTGGCTAAGAAGTAAGAGAAATATGCGAAAGTATGAGTCTGATGAGGGCACATCCTAGACCCAACTCAGACCTAACATGTGTTATCCTCTAAAATATTGACCAAACCATGTTTAATCGACTGTTTCAGTGTGGTACAACACTACTATGTGATCGAAACCAGAAAAACCCCAGGATCTGTTCAGGAAGTATGTGTAGAATGCGAATTGTATGAGCCTGATGAGAGCAAATCCCAGACCTAACCTAGACCCCTCAGGGGCTGCCAGCCTTTCAGCTGCAGTACGGGCTTAACGAACCCGGGGTACCCGAGTCATACACACACCGTAAGCCTCCTGTTGGTCGTCACAACGACCCATTCACAATTCCCTATTGGTTTTGTGAATGGTACGTGACGGCAGGAGGAACGGGGGTCTTGGCTTAACCGCCTGGGCCACGAGTATGGCGACTCTATAAAATCGCCCTCCAATCCTAAGCTATGGTGCGCGGCGATGGGATGCATGGTTGGGGGAGAAGGCCCAATCCCAAGCGACCACCTCCGGGGAACCTGCCGAACCTCCGGAGTATATAGGCTTACCCGGGTAAGGCGGCTCTGCCCGGGCGGACCTTTTCTTCTGACCTGCTCGTGGGAATATTATGGAGTTCAATATTAAAACGGGGATGGGACGGGGTAAGTCAGAGGGGGAGGACGAAGGCGGTGTTGGGACTGGAGTGACAGCGCTCGCGCCGCCTCCAGCGCCTGGCCCGGCTTCGTGGAAGGTGGAGGAGGACGACGAGACTGCGTCAGTCTCGTCCTTCTCCTCCACGAGGAGCCTCATAGGCTCTAAAAGGAAGAGGGCGGGGCAGGCCGTCGTCGAGGTGGGCGGGGCGATGAGCCCGTCGGTGAGGCTGAGTTGCCTCAGGGACGAGGTGACCGAGGAGATATCGGAGAGGATCTCCTCGTCCCTGAGGCGGGTGGAGAAAGTCGCCGCTGCCTGCGCCTTTAAGGGGCAGAAAAGCGGTGGCGCGGAGGCCCTGAAGGCCGCGGCGGAGGAAATGAGGGAGGCGGCGCGGGAGCTCAGAGGGCGGAACGCCCGTCTGCAGCTCCTGTTGGAGGAGGAGCGACAGGGGAGGAGGAGGGCAGAGGCGCTGTGGAACAGCGCGGCCCTCCCTCCCATCCTCCCTCCTCCTCCACCGCCGCGTCCCTCGGCGGAGGTAAATAAGCGGAGTGCGGCGGCAGTGGTGCGGGGCACCGCGGGCCCCTCCACCCGCACTCCGCCCGTGAAGAAGTCCCCGTCCTCCTCAGAAGACGATCTTCTGAGGAGGATTGGGGACATGATTGATGGCAAGCTGGCCGCCTTCCGGGAGGAGCTCCTCGCCGGAAGAGCGGTCAGCAGGAAGGCGGTGCCTCCCCGACCTGTTCCGGTACAGTCGGGGAAGGCAAAGAAGGGCGGAGTGAAGGCTCCGCCCAGCGTTGCGGCACCAGGGCCCCGGGTCGCGACCCCCAAGGGGGGTGGTGTACCCGTGGTCGCGGTGGTCGCGTCCTCCACGGCACCCTCCCAAGGGAGGGTGGCGTGGAGTGAGGTGGTGGGGCGGAAGGCGAAGCGGGCGGCGAGGAAGGCCTCGCAACCGCAGCCTCCGCCTCCGCCGCCGGCGGCCAAGGTAAAGGCCGCGAAGGTCGGGAAGGCACGACCAGGTCGTCCCCCAAAAACGGCAGCGGTGACGCTGACCGTTGCGCAGGGGGGCGACCTGACCCTCGCGGAGGCGATGCGGCTCGCCAGGGAGAATATCTCCCTGGAAGAGCTGGGCATCGCCTCCGTGAGGGCGAAGAGGGCCGTGACCGGGGGTCTCTTGCTGGAGATCCCCGGTGCAGAAGGCGGCGCGAAGGCGGATCGTCTCGCCCAGAGGCTCCGGGAGCAGCTGGGCGAGCGAGGTGTCCGGGTCGCCCGGCCCACGAAGCGCGCGGAGATGCGCGTTTGTGGGCTGGACGACTCGGTCAGCGCACAGGATGTGTCCCGTGCCCTTGCGAGGGCGGGGGACTGTCCTGTGGAGGACCTGCGGATCGGAGAGATCCGCAGGTCGCCCTCCGGCCTCGGGTCGGTGTGGGCCCGGTGCCCCCTCTCCGCCGCCCGTAAGGTGGCGGAATCCGGGAGGGTGTTGGTGGGGTGGGTTTCGGCGCGAGTGGAAATCCTCGCGCCGCGCCCGCTCCAGTGTCACCGCTGCCTCGAATTGGGGCACATGAGGCAGTGGTGCACCTCGCCGGTGGACCGCAGCGGTCAGTGTTACCGCTGCGGTGCCAAAGAGCACCGTGCGAGCCAGTGCTCGGCGGCCCCCCACTGTCCGCTGTGTGCGGACATGGGGAGGCCAGCCGATCACAGGGTGGGGAGCAAGAAGTGCTCCCCCCCCTCCCGGAAGGAGAGGAAGAGGCGGGCTGCACCGGCTCCGGTGCCGAGGGCGGTGGCATCGTCCTCCATGGAGGTGGACGGTGCTACGCGGACGGACGGCCGGGAGGAGGCTGGCGCGGCCATTAATTAATGCCGCCCCGCCTCCTCCTCCAGGCCAACCTCAACCACTGCCGCGCGGCACAGGACTTGATGTCCCAAGTCCTCGCGGAGTGGGGGGTTGGTCTGGCGGTCGCCGCCGAGCCGTACCGCGTCCCTGATCACTCTCATTGGGTGGGCGACGCGGACGGCTTGGTGGCGACGGTATGGGGAGGGGGCGACGGGTCCCCACCGTTCTCCTTGTTGGAGCGCGGTCGGGGATTCGTCGCCGTGGACTGGGGGGGAGTCGCTGTGGTGGGGTGCTACATTTCGCCCCGTAGCGGTCACGCTGCGTTCGAGCTGTACTTGGCCGAGGTCGCGGCATGCGTGCAGCGCTACGCGGCCCGGCCGGTGCTGGTCCTGGGGGATTTTAATGCCAAGTCGGTGGCTTGGGGATCCCCCAGGACCTCCGTTCGCGGCGGGATCCTGGGCGATTGGGCGGCGGGGCTCGACCTCCGGGTATTGAACCGGGGGTCGGAGCACACATGCGTGCGGCGATATGGGGGGTCCATCGTGGATGTTGGATTCGCGACCCCCAACGCCGTGCGCTTGGTGTCGGGTTGGCACGTGGTCGCGGGGGCAGAGACACTCTCCGATCACCGGTACATCCGGATGGAGGTCTCTGCCGCCGCGAGTGCATCCCGACACGGCCGCCTGCGTGGCACCCCACCACGCCGCTGGGCGCTTCGGCGCCTGGACAAGGACGCCCTGATGGCAGCTGCCCTCGCTGCAACTTGGCCGCAGGGAGCGGCCGAGTTGCCGAGCTTAGAGGAGGAGGTCGCCCGGCTCGGAGCATTGGTCGCGGATATTTGCGACGCGGCGATGCCTCGGGTCGGGCGGGCTTCTCCTCGCCGGGCGGTGTACTGGTGGTCGGACGCGATCGCGGAGTTGCGAGTCGCGACTGTCCGCGCCCGACGCCAGTACACCCGCGCGCGCCGTCGTCAACGTACAGGCGACGGCGTGGCGCGAGCGAGGGCAGCTGATGACCTGTATGGAGCATACCGCGTGGCGCGGGTTGCTCTGCAGGTCGCCATCAAACGGGCCAAGACCCAGGCATGGAAGGAGCTCCTCCAGACCCTTGATGACGATCCATGGGGGCGCCCATATAAGGTGGTGCTGAATAAGCTCCGCCCGTGGGCGCCCCCCGTCACCGAGGGTCTTGACCCCCGGCTGCTGGAGGACGTGGTCAATACACTCTTCCCAATTGGGGAGAGGGGACCGCGTCCTCCGGCGGCGGCGGCTGTCCCAGTGGAGTGGACGGCCGAGCTGGGGGTCACGCAGGAGGAGCTGGCAGCGGCCATCAGACGGCTCGGGGTTCGTAACACGGCCCCGGGTCCGGATGGTGTGCCCGGCCGGGTTTGGGTCTTGACCCAGGGCGTCCTTGGGGCCGACCTCAGGCGGTTGTTCGACCGCTGCCTGAGGGACGGGCGATTCCCCCCCAGTTGGAAGGTGGCGAGGATGGTCCTCCTCCGGAAGGAGGGTCGGCCCGCGGAGTCTCCCTCCGCATACCGGCCCATTTGTCTCCTCGACGAGGTGGGCAAGCTCTTCGAGCGTGTGATTGCTGCCCGCCTCGTCGAGCACCTGTCGCGGGGTGATCCCGGTCTGGCCGACTGCCAGTTCGGTTTCCGGGGGGGCCGATCGACTATCGACGCGATAGGTCGTGTGAGGGCCCTCTCGGGGGCGGCCGTCTCCCGGGGAGGGGTGGCATTGGCAATATCCTTGGATATAGCCAATGCCTTTAACACCCTCCCCTGGGAAGAGATAAGGAGGGGACTCGAATATCATCGGGTCCCCCCTTGTCTCAGGGCGGTCGTCGGGGATTATCTCCGCGGCAGGTGGATCGAGTATCCGGGCCGGGATGGTGATATGCGGAGGGAGGTGTACTGCGGTGTTCCGCAGGGGTCGGTCCTCGGGCCACTCCTGTGGAACATCGCGTACGACTCGGTGTTGCGGGCCGGCCTCCCCGACGGCGTCAGCACGGTGTGTTATGCGGATGACACACTGGTGCTGGCCGTCGGGGCGCACTGGGGGAGGGCCATGCGTCGCGCGGAGGAGGGGTCGCAACGCGTCGTCGACCGGATCAGGGGGATGGGGATGACGGTGGCGGTCCATAAGACCGAGGTGATTGCGTTTCATTCACCTCGGCAGGATCCGCCACCCCCTCTGATCCGGGTGGGTGGGGCTGACATCGAGGTGAAGCCCCAGATCAGGTATCTGGGGCTGATCCTCGATAGCCACTGGCGTTTCGAGGAGCATTTCCGCTGCCTGGTCCCCCGGTTGGAAAGGATGGTTGCGGCTCTGGGCCGGATCCTGCCCAACCTGGGGGGCCCGGCGGGACGAGTTCGTCGCCTCTATGTGGCAATGGTCCAGTCGGTGGCCCTATACGGGGCCCCCGTCTGGGCGGACGACCTGGCTGCCTCCCGGCGCAGCATGACTATGCTGCGTCGGGTGCAGAGGCGCATGGCGCTCAGGGTCGTCCGCGGGTATCGGACCATGTCACATGAGGCGGCGACGGTTCTAGCGGGGATGCCGCCCATGGACCTGCTCGCGCGGTCGCACGCGGTGATGTACCGGCACCGCGTCGACCGTCGCGCGGGGGTGGGGGCGGTCCCGGGCGGGCAGGAACCTGCTTGGGGCGATTTGAAGCGCCAGGCCCGGCAGTCCGTGTTGCTCGCGTGGCAGGAGCGGCTGGCTCTGCCAACCGCGGGGCACCGGACTGTCGGGGCGGTTCGGCCACTCCTGAAGGAGTGGCTGGACAGAGGCCATGGCAGCCTCACCTACCGGATGGCACAGGTATTTTCCGGGCATGGCAGCTTCGGAAGATACCTGTGCCGGATAGGGAAGGAGCCGACGGCGCGTTGCTGCCACTGCGACGCTGAGCAGGACACGGCGGATCATACCCTGGAGGTATGCCCCGCGTGGGAGGGGGAGCGCCGTGTCCTGGTCGGCGTCGTCGGGCGGGATGTCTCGCTGCCGGGCGTGGTGCGCGCCATGCTCGGCAGCGAGGAGAAGTGGAGGGCCGTGGCCTCCTTCTGCGAGAACGTAATGTTGCAGAAGGAGGCCGCGGGGAGGGAGCGCGAGCTTCAGCGGCGTGCTGAAGCTCGCGCTCGTGCGGTGGCCCGAGGTCGTCGCCCGGTCGCGAGGCGTCGCGGGCGGCCGCCTCGGCGTGGCGGATGACCTAGGCTGGTAGGGGGGTCCTGAGGGGACCCTCCTCCCGCCAGGCGGCGCCGGGTCGGACCGGTTGGGGGTAGGAGTGCCTCCCCCTACCGGTCCGACGCAAGGGGAGGCACCCTCGGCGGTCTGGTGCGGCCATGAACGCCCGGCCGCCGAGGGGTGGAAACGGGGTCGCGGGCGGTTGCGAGTTGGGGCTCGCAGCCGCCACTAAACGCGGCCCCGGGACGGATAGCGGCGGGATGGAGTGGCCCCGTCCCGCCGCTATGAGGCAGTGTGTCTACTGGGGGGACCGATTGTCCCCCCGGGGGATGGGCGCGAAAGCGCGGGCACGGGGAGGATACCGGAAGAATGCTTCGAGCGATTCCCGGTATCCTCACAAAGCGTGCCGAAGGGTCACCGTGGGGTTTTTGGTGGGTAGGTGCCGCGCCTGTCGTTGTACGGGCGCGGGGAATCCCACACACCCCTCCCACCTCTCCCCAAGGAGGTGGGAGGGAGTCTTTCGAAGATTTTCCCCACGACAAAAAAAAAAAAAAAAAAAGACCTAACCTAGACCTGACATGCGTTATCCTCTAAAATATTGATCGAGACCAGGTTTAATCGACTGTTTCAGTGTGGCACCACATAACTGTGTGATCCAAACTAGAAAAAGCAAGGGATCTGGCTAAGAAGTAAGAGATATATGCGGAAGTATGAGCCTGATGAGGGCACATCCTAGACCCAACTCAGACCTAACATGCGTTATCCTCTAAAATATGGATCGAAACTAGGTTTAATCGTCTGTATCAGTGTGGTACCACATTACCACGTGATCCAAACCAGAAAAAACCCAGGATCTGTTGAACAAGTATGCGAAGAATTCGAAAGTATGCGTCTGATGAGTGCAGACCCCAGGTCTAACCTAGACCTAACATGCGTTATCCTCTAAAATATCGATCGAAACCAGGTTTAATGGTCTGCCTCAGTGTGGTACCACAATACCACGTGATCCAAACCAGAAAAAGCAAAGGACCTGGCTAACAAGTAAGAGAAATAAGCGAAAGTATGAGCCTGATGAGGGCAAATCCCAGACCTAACCTAGACCTAACATATGTTATCCTGTAAAATATTGATCGAAACCAGGTTTAATGGCCTGTCTCAGTGTGGTACCACATTACCACGTGATCCAGACCAGAAAGAACCCAGGATCTGTTCAACAAGAATGTGAAGAATGCGAAAGTATGAGTCCGATGAGGGCAAATCCAAGGCCCAACCTAGACCTAACATGCGTTGTCCTCTAAAATATTGATCGAAACCAGGTTTAATTGACTGTTTCAGTGTGGTACCACATTACTACGTGATCCAAACCAGACAAAACCCAGGAACAGTCCAACAAGTAAGTGAAGAACGCGAAAGTATGAGTCTGATGAAGGCAAACCCAAGGCCTAACCTAGACCTAACATGCGTTGTCCACTAAAATAATGATCGAAAGCAGGTTTAATTGACTGTCTCAGTGTGGTGCCACATTGTTACGTGGTGCAATCCAGTGAAAGACCAGGATCTGGCCAACAAGAATGAGAAATATGCGAAAGTATGAGCCTGATGAAAGCTAATCCCAGACCTAACTTTGACCTAACATGCGTTATCGTCCAAAATATTGATCAAAACCAGGTTTAATGGTCTGTTTCAATGTGGTACCACATTACCACGTGATCCAAACCAGAAAAAACCCATGTTCTGTTCAACAAGAATGTGAAATATGCGAAAGTATGAGCCTGATGAGAGCAAATCCCACACCTAACCTAGACCTAACATGCGTTATCCTCTAAAATATTGATCGAGACCAGGTTTAATCGACTGTTTCAGTGTCGTACCGCATTACTCCGTTATCCAAACAAGAAAAACCTCAGGCTCTGGCGAACAAGTATGCAAAAAATTCGAATATATGAGCCAGATGATGGCAAATCCCAGACCTAATGCAGACCTAACATGCGATATCCTCTAAGACATTGTTCGAAACCAAGTTTAATTGATTGTATCAGTGTGGTATCACATTAGTGCGTGATCCAATGCCGAGAAAACCCAGAATCTGGCCATCGAGTATGAGATACATGCGAAAGTACGAGCCTGATGAGAGGAAATCCCAGACCTAACCTAGACCTAATATGCGTTACCCTGTAAAATATTGATCGAGACCAGGTTTAGACGACTATTTCAGTGTGGTACCACATTACTACGTGGTGCAGACCAGTGAAAACCCAGGATTTGGCCAACAAGAATGTGAAATATGCGAAAGTATGAGCCTGATGAGAGCAAATCCCAGACCTAACCTAGACCTAACATGTGTTATCCTCTAAAATATTGATCAAAATCAGGTTTAATGGTCTGCTTCAGTGTGGTACCACATTACTATGTGATCCCAACCGGAAAAAGCACATAATCTGGCCATCAAGTATGAGAAATATGCGAAGGTATGAGCCTGATGAGAGCGAATCTCAGACCGAACCTTGACCTAACATTCGTTATCGTCTAAAATGTTGGTCGCGGTCAGGTTTATTCAAAAGTTTCAGTGTGGTGCCACATAACTACGTGATCCAAACCAGAAAAAACCCAGGATCTGTTCAATAAGTATGTGAAAAATTCGAATATATGGGCCAGATGAGGGCCAATCCCGGACCTAACGCAGACCCAACTTGCGTTATCCTCTAAAATATTGACCGAAACCAGGTTTAATTGACTGTTTCATTGTGGTACCACATTACAACGTGATCCAAACCAGAAAAAGCCCAGGATCTGGCCATCAAGTATGAGAAATATACGAAAATACGAGCCTGATGAGAGCAAATCCCAGACCTATCCCAGACCTAACTTGCGTTGTCCTCTAAAATATTCATGGAAACCAGGTTTAATTGACTGTTTCAGTGTGGTACCACATTAGTACGTGATCCAAACCAGAAAAAGCCCAGGATCTAGCCAACAAGTATGAGAAATATGCGAATGTATGAGCCTGATGAGAGCAAATCCCTGACCTAACCTTGACCTAACATGCGTTATCGTCTAAAATATTGGTCGAGGTCAGGTTTAATCAAAAGTTTGGGTGTGGTACCACACTACTATGTGATCCAAACCAGAAAAAACCCTCGATCAGGTCAACATGTATGTTAAAACTGCGAAAGTATGACCCCGATGAGGGCAAATCCCAGACCTAACCTAGACCAAACATGCGCTATCCTCTAAAATGTTGATCGAAACTAGGTTTAATCGACTGTTTCAGTGTGGTACCACATTATTACGTGGTGCAAACCAGTGAAAACCCAGGATCTGGCCAACAAGAATAAGAAATATGCGAAAGTATGAGCCTGATGAGAGCAAATCCAACACCTAACCTAGACCTAACATGCGTTATCCACTAAAATATTGATCGAAACCAGGTTTAATGGACTGATTCAGTGTGGTACCACATAACTACGTGATCCAAACCAGAAAAAACCCAGGATCTGTTCAACAAGTATGTGAAAAATTCGAATATATGGGCCAGATGAGGGCAAATCACAAACCTAACGCAGACCTATCATGCGTTATGCTCTAAAATATTGATCGAAACCAAGTTTAATGGACTGTTTCATAGTGGTACCACATTTCTACGTGATCCAAACCAGAAAAAACACAGGATCGGTTCAACAAGTATGTGGAGAATGCGAAGGTATGTGTCTGATGAGGGCAAATCCCAGGCCTAACCTAGACATAACATGCGGTATCCTCTAAACTAGTGATCGAAACCAGGTTTAATGGACTGTTTCAGTGTGGTACCACATTACTACGTGATCCAATCCAGAAAAAGCCCAGGATCTGGCCATCAAGTATGAGAAATATACGAAAATACGAGCCTGATGAGAGCAAATCCCAGACCTATCCCAGACCTAACATGCGATATCCTCTAAAACATTGATCGAAACCAGGTATAATTGACTGTTTCAGTGTGGTACCACATTACTACGTGATCCAAACCAGAAAAAGCCCAGGATCTAGCCAACAAGTATGAGAAATATGCGAAAGTATGAGCCTGATGAGAGCAAACCCCAGACCTAACCAAGACCTAACATGCGTTATTCTCTAAAATATTGATGGAAACCAGGTTTAATGGACTGTTTCAGTGTGGTACCACATTACTACGTGATCCAATCCAGAAAAAGCCCAGGATCTGGCCATCAAGTATGAGAAATATACGAAAATACGAGCCTGATGAGAGCAAATCCCCGACCTAACCTAGACCTAATATGAGTTATTCTCTAAAATATTGATCGAAACCAGGTTTAATCGACTGTTTTAGTGTGGCACCACATTACTACGTGATCCAAACCAGAAAAAACCCAGGATCCGATCAACAAGTATGTGAAGAATGCGGAAGTATGTGTCTGATGAGGGAAAATCCCAGGCCTAACCTAGACATAACATGCGTTATCCTCTGAAATATTCATCGAAACCAGGTTTAATGGACTGTTTCAGTGTGGTACTACATTACTACTGGATCCAAACCAGAAAAAGCCCAGAATCTGGCCATCAAATATGAGAAATATGCAAAACTACGAGCCTGATGAGAGCATATCCCAGACCTAACCTAGACCTAACATGAGTTATTCTCTAAAATATTCATCGAAAGCAGGTTTAATGGACTGTTTCAGTGTGGTACCACATTTCTACGTGATCCAAACCAGAAAAAACCCAGGATCGGTTCAACAAGTATGTGGAGAATGCGAAGGTGTGCGTCTGATGAGGGCAAATCCCAGGCCTAACCTAGACATAACATGCGTTACCCTCAAAAATATTGATCGAAACCAGGTTTAATCGACTGTTTCAGTGTGGTACCACATTACTACGTGATCCAATCCAGAAAAAGCCCAGGAACTAGCCATCAAGTATGAGAAATATGCGAAGGTATGAGCCTGCTGAGGGCAAATCCGAGACCTAACCCAGACCTAACATGAGTTATTCTCTAAAATATTCATCGAAACAAGGTTTAATGGACTGTTTCAGTGTGGTACCACATTTCTACGAGATCCAATCCAGAAAAAGCCCAGGAACTAGCCATGAAGTATCAGAAATATGCGAAATTATGAGCCTGATTAGGGCAAATCCTACACCTAACCCAGACCTAACATACGTTATCCTCTAAAATATTTATCAAGACCAGGTTTAATCGACAGTTTCTGTGTGGTACCACGTTACAACGTCTTCCAAACCAGTAAAAACCCAGGATCCGTTCAACAAGTATGTGAAGAATGCGAAAGTATGTGTCTGATGAGGGAAAATCCCAGACCTATCCCAGACATAACTTGCGTTATCCTCTAAAATATTGATCCAAACCAGGATTAATGGACTGTTTCAGTGCGGTACTACATTACTACGTAATCCAATCCAGAAAAAGCCCAGGATCTAGCCAACAAGTATGAGAAATATGCGAAAGTATGAGCCTGATGAGAGCAAACCCCAGACCTAACCAAGACCTAACATGCGTTATTCTCTAAAATATTGATGGAAACCAGGTTTAATGGACTGTTTCAGTGTGGTACCACATTACTACGTGATCCAATCCAGAAAAAGCCCAGGATCTGGCCATCAAGTATGAGAAATATACGAAAATACGAGCCTGATGAGAGCAAATCCCCGACCTAACCTAGACCTAATATGAGTTATTCTCTAAAATATTGATCGAAACCAGGTTTAATCGACTGTTTTAGTGTGGCACCACATTACTACGTGATCCAAACCAGAAAAAACCCAGGATCCGATCAACAAGTATGTGAAGAATGCGAAAGTATGTGTCTGATGAGGGAAAATCCCAGGCCTAACCTAGACATAACATGCGTTATCCTCTGAAATATTCATCGAAACCAGGTTTAATGGACTGTTTCAGTGTGGTACTACATTACTACTGGATCCAAACCAGAAAAAGCCCAGAATCTGGCCATCAAATATGAGAAATATGCAAAACTACGAGCCTGATGAGAGCATATCCCAGACCTAACCTAGACCTAACATGAGTTATTCTCTAAAATATTCATCGAAAGCAGGTTTAATGGACTGTTTCAGTGTGGTACCACATTTCTACGTGATCCAAACCAGAAAAAACCCAGGATCGGTTCAACAAGTATGTGGAGAATGCGAAGGTGTGCGTCTGATGAGGGCAAATCCCAGGCCTAACCTAGACATAACATGCGTTACCCTCAAAAATATTGATCGAAACCAGGTTTAATCGACTGTTTCAGTGTGGTACCACATTACTACGTGATCCAATCCAGAAAAAGCCCAGGAACTAGCCATCAAGTATGAGAAATATGCGAAGGTATGAGCCTGCTGAGGGCAAATCCGAGACCTAACCCAGACCTAACATGAGTTATTCTCTAAAATATTCATCGAAACAAGGTTTAATGGACTGTTTCAGTGTGGTACCACATTTCTACGAGATCCAATCCAGAAAAAGCCCAGGAACTAGCCATGAAGTATCAGAAATATGCGAAATTATGAGCCTGATTAGGGCAAATCCTACACCTAACCCAGACCTAACATACGTTATCCTCTAAAATATTTATCAAGACCAGGTTTAATCGACAGTTTCTGTGTGGTACCACGTTACAACGTCTTCCAAACCAGTAAAAACCCAGGATCCGTTCAACAAGTATGTGAAGAATGCGAAAGTATGTGTCTGATGAGGGAAAATCCCAGACCTATCCCAGACATAACTTGCGTTATCCTCTAAAATATTGATCCAAACCAGGATTAATGGACTGTTTCAGTGCGGTACTACATTACTACGTAATCCAATCCAGAAAAAGCCCAGGATCTAGCCATCAAGTATGAGAAATATGCGAAAGTATGAGCCTGATGAGAGCAAACCCCAGACCTAACCAAGACCTAACATGCGTTATTCTCTAAAATATTGATCGAAACCAGGTTTAATGGACTGTTTCAGTATGGTACCACATTACTACGTGATGCAAACCAGAAAAAACCCAGGATCGGTTCAACAAGTATGTGGAGAATGCGAAGGTATGTGTCTGAGGAGGGCAAATCCCAGGCCTAACCTAGACATAACATGCGTTATCCTCGGAAATATTCATCGAAACCAGGTTTAATGTACTGTTTCAGTGTGGTACCACATTACTACTGGATCCAAACCAGAAAAAGCCCAGAATCTGGCCATCAAGTATGAGAAATATGCAAAAGTACGAGCCTGATGAGAGCAAATCCCAGACCTAACCAAGACCTAACATGCGTTATTCTCTAAAATATTGATGGGAACCTGGTTTAATTGACTGTTTCAGTGTGGGACCACATTACTACGTGATCCAATCCAGAAAAAGCCCAGGATCTAGCAATGAAGTATGAGAAATATGAGAAATTATGAGCCAGATTAGGGCAAATCCTAGACCTAACCCAGACCTAACATGAGTTATTCTCTAAAATATTCATCGAAACAAGGTTTAATGGACTGTTTCAGTGTGGTACCACATTACTACGTGATACAGCCCAGAAAAAGCCCAGGATCTGGCCATCAAGTATGAGAAATATACGAATATACGAGCCTGATGTGACCAAATCCCAGACCTAACCCAGACCTAACATGCGTTATCCTCTAAAATATTTATCAAGTCCAGGTTTAATCGACTGTTTCAGTGCGGTACCACATTACAACGTGATCCAAACCAGAAAAAAACCCAGGATCTGTACAACAAGTATGTGAAGAATGCGAATGTATGAGTCTGACGAGGGCAAATCCTAGATTTATCCCTGACATAACTAGCGTTATCATCTAAAATATTGAACGAAACCTGTCTTAATCGACTGTTTCTGTGTTGTACCACATTACTACGTGATCCAAACCAGAATAAGCCAGGGATCTGTTCAGCAAGTATGTGAGAAACGCGAAAGTATGACCCTGATGAGGGCAAATCCCGGACCTACCCCAGACCTAACTTGCGTTATCCTCTAAAATATTGATTGAAACCAGGTTTAATTTACTGTTTCAGTGTGGTACCACATTACTACGAGATCCAATCCAGAAAAAGCCCAGGAACTAGCCATGAAGTATCAGAAATATGCGAAATTATGAGCCTGATTAGGGCAAATCCTACACCTAACCCAGACCTAACATGCGTTATCCTCTAAAATATTTATCAAGACCAGGTTTAATCGACTGTTTCAGTGTGGTACCACATTACTACGTGATCCAAACCAGAAAAAACCCAGGATCGGTTCAACAAGTATCTGGAGAATGCGAAGGTATGTGTCTGATGAGGGCAAATCCCAGGCCTAACCTAGACATAACATGCGTTACCCTCAAAAATATTGATCGAAACCAGGTTTAATCGACTGTTTCAGTGTGGTACCACATTACTACGCGATCCAAACCAGAAAAAATCCCAGGATCTTTACAACAAGTATGTGAAGAATGCGAAAGTATGAGCCTGACGAGGGCATATCCCAGACCTATCCCAGACATAACTTGCGTTATCCTCAAAAATATTGATCGAATCCAGGTTTAATGGACTGTTTCAGTGTGGTACCACATTACTACGTGATCCAATCCAGAAAAAGCCCAGGATCTAGCCATCAAGTATGAGAAATATGCGAAAGTATGAGCCCGCTGAGGGCAAATCCTGGACCTAACCCAGACCTAACATGCGTTATCCTCTAAAATACTTATCAAGACCAGGTTTAATTGAATGTTTCAGTGTGGTGCCACGTTACTACGTGATCCAAACCAGAAAAAAGAGGATCTGTTCAACAAGTATGTGGAGAATGCGAAAGTATGTCTGATGAGGGCAAACCTCAGGCCTAACCTAGACATAACATGCGTTATCCTCTAAAATATTCACCGAAACCAGGTTTAATGGACTGTTTCAGTGTGGTACCACATTACTACGGAATCCAAACCAGAAAAAGCACAGAATCTGGCCATCAAACTATGAGAAATATGCGAAAGCGCGAGCCTGATGAGAGCAAATCTCAGACCTAGCCCAGACCTAACATGCGATATCTTCTAAAACATTGATCGAAACCAGGTTAAATTGATTGTATCAGTGTGGTATCACATTAGTGCATGAACCAATGCCGAGAAAACCCAGAATCTGGCCATCAAGTATGAGAAACATGCGAAAGTACGAGCCTGATGAGAGGAAATCCCAGACCTAACCTAGACCTAATATGCGTTACCCTGTAAAATATTGATCGAGACCAGGTTTAATCGACTGTTTCAGTGTGGTACCACATTACAACGTGATCCCATCCAAAAAAAGCCCAGAATCTGGCCATCAGTATGAGAATATGCGAAAGTATGAGTCTGATGAGGGCAAATCCATGGCCTAACCAAGACCTAACATGCGATTTGCTCTAAAATATTGATCGAAACCAGGTTTAATTGACTGTTTCAGTGTGGTGCCACATTTCAACGTGATCCAAACATGAAAGAAACTCTCAATCAGGTCAACATGTATGCTAAAACTGCGAAAGTATGACCCCGATGAGGACAAATCCCAGACCTAACCTAGACCAAACTTGCGCTATCCTCTAAAATGTTGGTCGAAACCAGGTTTAAGTTACTGTTTCAGTGTGGTACCACATTACTACGAGATCCAATCCAGGAAAAGCCCAGGAACTAGCCTTGAAGTATCAGAAATATGCGAAATTAGGAGCCTGATTAGGGCAAATCCAACACCTAACCCAGACCTAACATGCGCTATCCTCTAAAATATTTATCAAGACCAGGTTTAATCGACTGTTTCAGTGTGGTACCACATTACTACGTGATCCAAACCAGAAAAAACCCAGGATCGGTTCAACAAGTATGTCGAGAATGCGAAGGTATGTGTCTGATGAGGGCAAATCCCAGGCCTAACCTAGACATAACATGCGTTACCCACAAAAATATTGATCGAAACCAGGTTTAATCGACTGCTTCAGTGTGGTACCACATTACTACGTGATCCAAACCAGAAAAAAACCCAGGATCTGTACAACAAGTATGTGAAGAATGCGAAAGTATGAGCCTGACGAGGGCAAATCCCAGACTTATCCCTGACATAACTTGCGTTATCATCTAAAATATTGATCCAAACCAGGTTTAATGGACTGTTTCAGTGTGGTACGACATTAGTACATGATCCAAACCAGAATAAGCCAGGGATCTGTTCAGCAAGTATGTGAAAAACGCGAAAGTATGACCCTGATGAGGGCAAATCCCAGGCCTAACCTAGACCTAACATGCGTTATCCTCTAAACTATTGATCGAAACTAGCTTTAATGGACTGTTTCAGTGTGGTACCACATTACTACGTGATCCAAACCAGAAAAACCCAGGATCTAGCCATCAAGTATGTGAAAAATGCGAAAGTATGACCCTGACGAGGGCAAATCCCAGACCTATCCCAGACATAACTTGCGTTGTCCTCTAAAATATTGATGGAAACCCGGTTTAATTGACTGTTTCAGTGTGGTACCACATTACTACATGATCCAATCCAGAAAAACCCCAGGATCTAGCCATCAAGTATGAGAAATATGCGAAAGTATGAGCCTGATGAGAGCAAATCCGAGAACTATCCCAGACATAACTTGCGTTGTCCTCTAAAATATTGATGGAAACCCGGTTTAATGGACTGTTTCAGTGTGGTACCACATTTCTACGTGATCCAAACCAGAAAAAACACAGGATCGGTTCAACAAGTATGTGGAGAATGCGAAGGCATGTGTCTGATGAGGGCAAATCCCAGGACTAACCTAGACCTAACATGCGTTATCCTCTAAAATATTCATCGAAACCAGGTTTAATTCACTGTTTCTGTGTGGTACAACATTAGTACGTGATCCAAACCAGAAAAAAACCCAGGATCTGTACAACAAGTTTGTGGAGAATGCGAAAGTATGACCCTGATGAGGGCAAATCCCAGACCTATCCCAGACATAACTTGCGTTGTCCTCTAAAATATTCATGGAAACCAGGTTTAATTGACTGTTTCAGTGTGGTACCACATTACTACGTGATCCAAACCAGAGAAAGCCCAGGATCTAGCCATCAAGTATGAGAAATATGCGAAAGTATGAGCCTGATGAGAGCAAACCCCAGACCTAACCAAGACCTAACATGCGTTATTATCTAAAATATTGATGGAAACCAGGTTTAATGGACTGTTTGCGTGTGGTACCACATTACTACGTGATCCAATCCAGAAAAAGCCCAGGATCTGGCCATCAAGTATGAGAAATATACGAAAATACGAGCCTGTCGAGGGCAAATCCCAGACCTATCCCAGACATAACTTGCGTTATCCTCTAAAATATTGATCGAAACCAGGTTTAGTGGACTGTATCAGTGTGGTACTACACTACTACGTGATCCGATCCAGAAAAAGCCCAGGATCTAGCCATCAAGTATGAGAAATATGCGAAAGTATGAGCCTGCTGAGGGCAAATCCGAGACCTAACCCAGACCTAACATGAGTTATTCTCTAAAATATTCATCGAAACCAGGTTTAATGGACTTTTTCAGTGTGGTACCACATGACTACGTGATCCAAACCTGAAAAAGCACAGAATCTGGCCATCAAGTATGAGAAATATGCGAAAGCGCGAGCCTGATGAGAGCAAATCCCAGACCTAACCAAGACCTAACATGCGTTATTCTCTAAAATATTGATCGAAACCAGGTTTAATGGACTGTTTCAGTATGGTACCACATTACTACGTGATCCAAACCAGAAAAAACCCAGGATCGGTTCAACAAGTATGTGAAGAATGCGAAAGTATGAGCCTGACGAGGGCAAATCCCAGACCTATCCCAGACATAACTTGCGTTATCCTCTAAAATATTGATCGAAACCAGGTTTAATGGACTGTTTCAGTGTGGTACCACATTACTACGTGATACAGCCCAGAAAAAGCCCAGGATCTGGCCATCAAGTATGAGAAATATACGAATATACGAGCCTGATGAGAGCAAATCCCAGACCTAACCTAGACCTAACATACGTTATTCTCTAAAATATTGATCGAAACCAGGGTTAATGGACTGTTTCAGTGTGGTACCACATTACCACGTGATCCAAACCAGAAAAAACCCAGAATCTGTTCAACAAGTATGTGAAAAACGCGAAACCACGACCACGATGGGGGCAAAACCCGGACCTATCCCAGACCTAACTTGGGTTATCCTCTAAAATATTGATCGAAACCAGGTTTAATGGACTGTTTCAGTGTGGTACCACATTGCTACGTGATCCTAACCAGAAAAAGCCAGGGATCTGTTCAACAGGTATGTGAAAAGTGCGAAAATATGACCCTGATGGGGGCAAATCTCGGACCTATCCCAGACCTAACTTGCGTTATCGTGTAAAATATTGATCGAAACCAGGTTTAATTTACTGTTTCAGTGTGGTACCACATTACTACGAGATCCAATCCAGAAAAAGCCCAGGAACTAGCCATGAAGTATCAGAAATATGCGAAATTATGAGCCTGATTAGGGCAAATCCTACACCTAACCCAGACCTAACATGCGTTATCCTCTAAAATATTTATCAAGACCAGGTTTAATCGACTGTTTCTGTGTGGTACCACGTTACTATGTGATCCATACCAGAAAAAACCCAGGATCCGTTCAACAAGTATGTGAAGAATGCGAAAGTATGTGTCTGATGAGGGAAAATCCCAGGCCTAACCTAGACCTAACATGCGTTACCCTCAAAAATATTGATCGAAACCAGGTTTAATCGACTGTTTTAGTGTGGTACCACATTACTACGTGATCCAAACCAGAAAAAAACCCAGGATCTTTACAACAATTATATGGAGAATGCGAAAGTATGAGCATGACGAGGGCAAATCCCAGACCTATCCCAGACATAACTTGCGTTGTCCTCTAAAATATTGATGGAAACCCGGTTTAATTGACTGTTTCAGTGTGGTACCACATTACTACGTAATCCAATCCAGAAAAAGCCCAGGATCTAGCCATCAAGTATGAGAAATATGCGAAAGTATGAGCCTGATGAGAGCAAATCCGAGAACTATCCCAGACATAACTTGCGTTGTCCTCTAAAATATTGATGGAAACCCGGTTTAATGGACTGTTTCAGTGTGGTACCACATTTCTACGTGATCCAAACCAGAAAAAACACAGGATCGGTTCAACAAGTATGTGGAGAATGCGAAGGTATGTGTCTGATGAGGGCAAATCCCAGGACTAACCTAGACCTAACATGCGTTATCCTCTAAAATATTGATCGAAACCAGGTTTAATTCACTGTTTCTGTGTGGTACAACATTAGTACGTGATCCAAACCAGAAAAAAACCCAGGATCTGTACAACAAGTTTGTGGAGAATGCGAAAGTATGACCCTGATGAGGGCAAATCCCAGACCTATCCCAGACATAACTTGCGTTGTCCTCTAAAATATTCATGGAAACCAGGTTTAATTGACTGTTTCAGTGTGGTACCACATTACTACGTGATCCAAACCAGAAAAAGCCCAGGATCTAGCCATCAAGTATGAGAAATATGCGAAAGTATGAGCCTGATGAGAGCAAACCCCAAACCTAACCAAGACCTAACATGCGTTATTATCTAAAATATTGATGGAAACCAGGTTTAATGGACTGTTTGCGTGTGGTACCACATTACTACGTGATCCAATCCAGAAAAAGCCCAGGATCTGGCCATCAAGTATGAGAAATATACGAAAATACGAGCCTGACGAGGGCAAATCCCAGACCTATCCCAGACATAACTTGCGTTATCCTCTAAAATATTGATCGAAACCAGGTTTAATGGACTGTATCAGTGTGGTACTACACTACTACGTGATCCGATCCAGAAAAAGCCCAGGATCTAGCCATCAAGTATGAGAAATATGCGAAAGTATGAGCCTGCTGAGGGCAAATCCGAGACCTAACCCAGACCTAACATGAGTTATTCTCTAAAATATTCATAGAAACCAGGTTTAATGGACTTTTTCAGTGTGGTACCACATGACTACGTGATCCAAACCTGAAAAAGCACAGAATCTGGCCATCAAGTATGAGAAATATGCGAAAGCGCGAGCCTGATGAGAGCAAATCCCAGACCTAACCAAGACCTAACATGCGTTATTCTCTAAAATATTGATCCAAACCAGGTTTAATGGACTGTTTCAGTGTGGTACCACATTGCTACGTGATCCTAACCAGAAAAAGCCAGGGATCTGTTCAACAAGTATGTGAAAAGTGCAAAATATGACCCTGATGGGGGCAAATCCCGGACCTATCCCAGACCTAACTTGCGTTATCCTCGGAAATATTCATCGAAACCAGGTTTAATGTACTGTTTCAGTGTGGTACCACATTACTACTCGATCCAAACCAGAAAAAGCCCAGAATCTGGCCATCAAGTATGAGAAATATGCAAAAGTACGAGCCTGATGAGAGCAAATCCCAGACCTAACCTAGACCTAACATGAGATATTCTCTAAAATATTCATCGAAAGCGGGTTTAATGGACTGTTTCAGTATGGTACCACATTACTACGTGATCCAAACCAGAAAAAACCCAGGATCGGTTCAACAAGTATGTGGAGAATCCGAAAGTATGAGCCTGACGAGGGCAAATCCCAGACTTATCCCTGACATAACTTGCGTTATCATCTAAAATATTGATCGAAACCTGTCTTAATCGACTGTTTTAGTGTTGTACCACATTACTACGTGATCCAATCCAGAAAAAGCCGAGGATCTAGCCATGAAGTATGAGAAATATGAGAAATTATGAGTCAGATTTGGGCAAATCCTAGACCTAACCCAGACCTAACATGCGTTATCCTCTAAAATATTTATCAAGTGCAGGTTTAATTGAATGTTTCAGTGTGATACCACATTACTACGTGATCCAAACCAGAAAAAAGCACAGGATCTGTACAAAAAGTATGTGCAGAATGCGAAAGTATGAGCCTGACGAGGGCAAATCCCAGACCTATCCCAGACATAACTTGCGTTATCCTCTAAAATATTGATCGAAACCAGGTTTAATGGACTGTTTCAGTGTGGTACCACATTACTACGTGATACAGCCCAGAAAAAGCCCAGGATCTGGCCATCAAGTATGAGAAATATACGAATATACGAGCCTGATGAGACCAAATCCCAGACCTAACCTAGACCTAACATGCGTTATTCTCTAAAATATTGATCGAAACCAGGGTTAATGGACTGTTTCAGTGTGGTACCACATTACTACGTGATCCAAACCAGAAAAAACCCAGAATCTGTTCAACACGTATGTGAATAACGCGAAACTACGACCACGATGGGGGCAAAACCCGGACCTACCCCAGACCTAACTTGAGTTATCCTCTAAAATATTGATCGAAACCAGGTTTAATGGACTGTTTCAGTGTGGTACCACATTGCTACGTGATCCTAACCAGAAAAAGCCAGGGATCTGTTCAACAAGTATGTGAAAAGTGCAAAATATGACCCTGATGGGGGCAAATCCCGGACCTATCCCAGACCTAACTTGCGTTATCCTCTAAAATATTGATCGAAACCAGGTTTAATTTACTGTTTCAGTGTGGTACCACATTACTACGTGATACAGCCCAGAAAAAGCCCAGGATCTGGCCATCAAGTATGAGAAATATACGAATATACGAGCCTGATGAGACCAAATCCCAGACCTAACCTAGACCTAACATGCGTTATTCTCTAAAATATTGATCGAAACCAGGGTTAATGGACTGTTTCAGTGTGGTACCACATTACTACGAGATCCAATCCAGAAAAAGCCCAGGAACTAGCCATGAAGTATCAGAAATATGCGAAATTATGAGCCTGATTAGGGCAAATCCTACACCTAACCCAGACCTAACATGCGTTATCCTCTAAAATATTTATCAAGACCAGGTTTAATCGACTGTTTCAGAGTGGTACCACATTACTACGTGATCCAAACCAGAAAAAACCCAGGATCGGTTCAACAAGTATGTGGAGAATGCGAAGGTATGTGTCTGATGAGGGCAAATCCCAGGCCTAACCTAGACATAACATGCGTTACCCTCAAAAATATTGATCGAAACCAGGTTTAATCGACTGTTTCAGTGTGATACCACATTACTACGTGATCCAAACCAGAAAAAAGCACAGGATCTGTACAAAAAGTATGTGAAGAATGCGAAAGTATGAGCCTGACGAGGGCATATCCCAGACCTATCCCAGACATAACTTGCGTTATCCTCTAAAATATTGATCGAAACCAGGTTTAATGGACCGTTTCAGTGTGGTACCACATTACAACATGATCCAATCCAAAAAAAGCCTAGAATCTGGCCATCATGTATGAGAATATGCGAAAGTTTGAGTCTGATGAGGGCAAATCCAAGGCCTAACCAAGACCTAACATGCGATTTCCTCTAAAATATTCATCGAAACCAGGTTTAATTGACTGTTTCAGTGTGGTACCACATTTCAACGTGATCCAAATATGAAAGAAACTCTCAATCAGGTCAACATGTATGCTAAAACTGCGAAAGTATGACCCCGATGAGGACAAATCCCAGACCTAACCTAGACCAAACTTGCGCTATCCTCTAAAATGTTGATCGAAACTAGGTATAATCGACTGTTTCAGTGTGGTACCACATTATTACGTGGTGCAAACCAGTGAAAGCCCAGGATCTGGCCAACAAGAATAAGAAATATGCGAAAGTATGAGCCTGGTGAGAGCAAATCCCACACCTAACCTAGACCTAACATGTGTTATCCTCTAAAATATCGATCGGAACCAGGTTTAATGGACTGATTCAGTGTGGTACCACATTACTACGTGATCCAATCCAGAAAAAGCCCAGAATCTGGCCGTCAAGTATGAGAAATATGCGAAAGTATGAGACTGATCAGTGCAAATCCCAGTCCTAACTCAGACCTAACATGTGTTATCCTCTAAAATATTGATCGAAACCAGGTTTAATCGACTGTTTCAGTGTGGTACCACATTACTACGTGCTGCAAACCAGTGAAAGCCAAGGATCTGGCCAACAAGTATGAGAAATATGCGAAAGTATGAGCCTGATCAGTGCAAATCCCAGACCTAACATAGACCTAACATGTGTTATCCTCTAAAATATTGTTCGAAACCAGGTCTAATCGACTGTTTCAGTGTGGTATCACATTACAAAGTTATCCAAACAAGAAAAAGCTCAGGCTCTGGCGAACAAGTATGCGAAAAATTCGAATATACGAGCCAGATGAGGGCAAATCCCAGACCTATGCCAGACCTAACATGCGTTATCCACTAAAATATTTATCGAGACCAGGTTGAATTGACTCTTTCAGTGTGGTACCACATTACTACGTGATCCAAACCAGTGAAAGCCCAGGATCTGGCCAACATGAATGAGAAATATGCGAAAGTATGAGCCTGATGAGAGCAAATCCCAGACCTAACCTTGACCTAACATGCGTTATCGTCTAAAATATTGGTCCAGGTCAGGTTTAATCAAAAGTTTAGGTGTGGTACCTCACTACTATGTGATCCAAACCAGAAATAACCCAGGATCTGTTCAAGAATTATGTGAAGAATGCGAAAGTATGAGCCTCATGGGGGCAAATCCCAGACCTATTCCAGATCTAACTTGCGTTATCCACTAAAATATTGATCGAAACCAGGTTTAATTGACTGTTTCAGTGTGGTACCACATTACTACGTGATCCAAACCAAAAAAAGCCCAGAATCTGGCCATCGAGTATGAGAAATATGCGAATGTATGAGCCAGATGAGAACAAATCCCGGATCTAACATAGTCCTAACATGCGTTTACCTCTAAAATATAAATCGAAACCAGGTTTAATCGACTGTTTCAGTGTGATACCACATTACCACGTGATCCAAACCAGAAAAAGCCCAGGATCTGGTCAACAAGTATGAGAAATATGCGAAAGTATGAGCCTCATGAGCGCAAATCCCAGACCTAACCTAGACCTAACATGTGTTATCCTCTAAAATATTGATTAAAACCAGGTTTAATGGTCTGTTTCAGTGTGGAACCACATTACTATTTGATCCCAACCAGAAAAAGCCCAGAATCTGGCAAACAAGAATGAGAATTATACGAAAGTTTGAGCCAGATGAGGGCAAATCCCAGACCTAACGCAGACCTAACTTGCGTTATCCTCTAAAATATTGATCGAAACCAGGTTTAATTGACTGTTTCAGTGTGGTACCACATTACAACGTGATCCAAACCAGAAAAAACCCTCGATCAGGTCAACATGTATGTTAAAACTGCGAAAGTGTGACCCTGATGATGGCAAATCCCAGGCCTAACCTAGACCTAACATGCGTTATCATCTAAAATATTGATCGAAACCTGGTTTAATCGACTGTTTCTGTGTGGTACCACACTACTATGTAATCCAAACCAGAAAAAACCCAGGATCTGTTCGAGAAGTATGTGGAGAATGCGAAAGTATGAGACTGATGAGGGCAAATCCCAGACCTAATCCAGACCTAACATGCGTTATCCTCTAAAATATTGATCGAGACCAGGTTTAGTCGACAGTTTCAGTGTGGTACCGCATTACTACGTGATCCAAACCAGTGGAAGCCCGGGATCTGGTCAACAAGTATGAGAAATATGCGAATGTATGAGCCTGATGGGAGCAAATCCCTGAACTAACCTTGACCTAACATGCATTATCGTCTAAAATATTGGTCGAGGTCAGGTTTAATCAAAAGTTTCGGTGTGGTACTACATTACTACGTGATCCAAACCAGAAGAAACCCTCGATCAGGTCAACATGTATGTTAAAACTGCGAAAGTATGTCCCTGATGAAAGCAAAACCCCAGACATAACACTGACTTAACATGTGTTATCCTCTAAAATATTGATCGAAACCAGGTTTAATGGACTGCTTCAGTGTGGTCCCACATTACTACGTGATCCAGTCCAGAAAAAGCCCAGGATCTGGCCTACAAGTATGAGAAATATGCGAAAGTATGAGCCTCATAAGGGCAAATCACACACCTAACCCAGACCTAACATGCGTTATGCTCTAAAATATTTATCGAGACCAGGTCGAATTGACTGTTACAGTGTGGCACCACATCACTACGTGATCCAAACCAGTGAAAGCCCAGGATCGGGCCAACAAGAATGAGAAATATGCGAAAGTATGAGCCTCATGAGGGCAAATCACACACCTAACCCAGACCTAACTTGCGTTATCCTCTAAAATATTGATCGAAACCAGGTTTAATTGACTGTTTCAGTGTGGTACCACATTTCTACCTGATCCAAACCAGTGAAAGCCCAGGATCTGGCCAACAAGAATGAGAAATATGCGAAAGTATGAGCCTGATGAGAGCAAATCCCAGACATATCCTTGACCTAACATGCGTTATCCTCTAAAATATTTATCGAGACCTAGTTGAATTGACTGTTTCAGTGTGGTACCACATTACTACGTGATCCATACCAGTGAAAGCCCAGAATCAGTCCAACTGGAATGAGAAATATGCGAAGGTATGGGCCTGATGAGAGCAAATCACTGACCTAACCTTGACCTAACATGCGTTATCGTCTAAAATATTGGTCGAGGTCAGGTTTAATCAAAAGTTTCAGTGTGGTTCCACATAACTACGTGATCCAACCCAGAAAACCCCAAGGATCTGGGCAACAAGCATGAGAAATATGCGAAAGTATGAGCCAGATGAGAACAAATCCCGGATCTAACATAGTCCTAACATGCGTTATCCTCTAAAATATAGATCGAAACCTGGTTTAATCGACTGTTTCAGTTTGATACCACATTACCACGTGATCCAAACCAGAAAAAGCCCAGGATCTGGTCATCAAGTATGAGTAATATGCGAAAGTATGAGCCTGACGAGGGCAAATCCCAGGACTAACATAGACATAACATGCGTTATCCTCTAAAATATTGATCGAAACCAGGTATAATGGACTGTTTCAGTGTGGTACCACATTACTACGTGATCCAATCCAGCAAAAGCCCTGGATCTGGCCATCAAGTATGAGAAATGTACGAAAAGACGAGCCTGATGATAGCAAATCCCAGACCTAACCTAGACCTAATATGAGTTATTCTCTAACATATTCATCGAAACCAGGTTTAATCGACTCTTTTAGTGTGGTACCCCATTACTACGTGATCCAAACTAGAAAAAACCCAGGATCCGTTCAACATGTATGTGAAGAATGCGAAAGTATGGGTCTGATGAGGGAAAATCCCAGGCCTAACCTAGACCTAACATGCGTTATCCTCAAATATATTGATCGAAACCAGGTTTAATCGACTGTTGCAGTGTGGCACGACATTAGTACATGATCTAAACAAGAATAAGCTAGGATCTGTTCAAGAAGTATGTGAAGAATGCGAAAGTATGTGTCTGATGAGGGCAAATCCCAGGCCTAAACTAGACATAACATGCGTTATCCTCTAAAATATTTATCGAGACCAGGTTGAATTGACTGTTTCAGTGTGGTACCACATTACCACGTGATCCAAACCAGTGAAAGCCCTGGATAGGGCCAACAAGAATTAGATATATGCGAAAGTATGAGCCAGATGAGAACAAATCCCGGATCTAACATGGTCCTAACATGCGTTATCCTCTAAAATATAAATCGAAACCAGGTTTAATCGACTGTTTCAGTGTGATACCACATTACCACGTGATCCATACCAGAAAAAGCGCAGGATCTGGCCAACAAGAATGAGAATTATACGAAAGTTTGAGCCAGATGAGGGCAAATCCCAGACATAACCCAGACCTAACATGCGATATCCTCTAAAACATTGATCGAAACCAGGTTCAATTGACTGTTTCAGTGTGGAACCACATTACTATGTGATCCCATCCAGAAAAGGCCCAGAATCTGGCCATCAAGTATGCGAAATATGCGAAAGTATGAGCCTGATCAGTGCAAATCCCAGACCTAACCTAGACCTAACATGTGTTATCCTCTAAAATATTGATCGAAACCTGGTTTAATCGACTGTTTCTGTGTGGTACCACGTTACTATGAGATCCAAACCAGAAAAAAACCAGGATCTGTTCGAGAAGTATGTGAAAAATGCGAAAGTATGAGCCTCATGAGGGCAAATCACAGACCAAACCCAGACCTTACATGCGTTATCCTGTAAAATATTTATCGAGACCAGGCTGAATTGCCTGTTTCAGTGTGGTACCACATTACCACGTGATCCAAACCAGTGAAAACCCTGGATATGGCCAACAAGAATGAGATATATGCGAAAGTATGAGCCTCATCAGGGCAAATCCCAGACCTATCCCAGAGCTAACATGCGTTATCGTCTAAAATATTGGTCGAGGTCAGGTTTAATCAAAAGTTTCGGTGTGGTACCACACTACTATGTGATCCAAACCAGAAAAAACCCAGGATCTGTTCAAGAAGTATGTGGAGAATGCGAAAGTATGAGACTGATGAGGGCAAATCCCAGACCTAATCCAGACCTAACATGCGTTATCCTCTAAAATATTGATCGAGATGAGGTTTAGTCGACAGTTTCAGTGTGGTACCGCATTACTACCTGATCCAAACCAGTGGAAGCCCGGGATCTGGCCAACAAGTGTGAGAAATATGCGAAAGTATGAGCCTCATGAGGGCAAATCGCAAACCTATCCCAGACCTAACATGCGTTATCCTCTATAATATTTATCGAGACCAGGTTGAATTGACTGTTTCAGTGTGGTACCAGATTACTACGTGATCCAAACCAGTGAAAGCCCAGGATCTGGCCAATAAGAATGAGAAATATGCCAAGGTATGAGCCTGATGAGAGCAAATCCCAGACATAACCTTGACCTAACATGCGATATCGTCTAAAATATTGGTCGAGGTCAGGTTTAATCAAAAGTTTCAGTATGGTACCACATAACTACGTGATCCAACCCAGAAAAAGCCCAGGATCTGGCCAACAAGAATGAGAAATATGCGAAAGTATGAGCCTCATGTGGCCAAATCCCAGACCTATCCCAGACCTAACTTGCGTTATCCTCTAAAATATTGAACGAAACCAGGTTAAATTGACTGTTTCAGTGTGGTACCACATTTCTACGTGATCCAAACCAGAAAAAACCCTCGATCAGGTCAACATGTATGTTAAAACTGCGAAATTATGACCCTGATGAAAGCAAAACCCCAGACCTAACTCTGACCTAACTTGTGTTATCCTCTAAAATATTGATCGAAACCAGGTTCAATTGACTGTTTCAGTGTGGTACCACATTACAACGTGATCCAAACCAGAAAAAACCCTCGATCACGTCAACATGTATGTTAAAATTGCGAAAGTGTGACCCTGATGATGGCAAATCCCAGGCCTAACCTAGACCTAACATGCGTTATCATCTAAAATATTGATCGAAACCTGGTTTAATCGACTGTTTCTGTGTGGTACCACATTACTATGAGATCCAAACCAGAAAAAAACCAGGATCTGTTCGAGAAGTATGTGAAAAATGCGAAAGTATGAGCCTCATGAGGGCAAATCACAGACCTAACCCAGACCTTACATGCGTTATCCTGTAAAATATTTATCGAGACCAGGCTGAATTGCCTGTTTCAGTGTGGTACCACATTACCACGTGATCCAAACCAGTGAAAGCCCTGGATATGGCCAACAAGAATGAGATATATGCGAAAGTATGAGCCTCATGAGGGCAAATCCCAGACCTATCCCAGACCTAACATGCGTTATCGTCTAAAATATTGGTCGAGGTCAGGTTTAATCAAAAGTTTCGGTGTGGTACCACACTACTATGTGATCCAAACCAGAAAAAACCCAGGATCTGTTCAAGAAGTATGTGGAGAATGCGAAAGTATGAGACTGATGAGGGCAAATCCCAGACCTAATCCAGACCTAACATGCGTTATCCTCTAAAATATTGATCGAGACCAGGTTTAGTCGACAGTGTCAGTGTGGTACCGCATTACTACGTGATCCAAACCAGTGGAAGCCCGGGATCTGGCCAACAAGTATGAGAAATATGCGAAAGTATGAGCCTCATGGGGGCAAATCACAAACCTATCCCAGACCTAACATGCGTTATCCTCCATAATATTTATCGAGACCAGGTTGAATTGACTGTTTCAGTGTGGTACCAGATTACTACGTGATCCAAACCAGTGAAAGCCCAGGATCTGGCCAACAAGAATGAGAAATATGCCAAAGTATGAGCCTGATGAGAGCAAATCCCAGACATAACCTTGACCTAACATGCGATATCGTCTAAAATATTGGTCGAGGTCAGGTTTAATCAAATGTTTCAGTATGGTACCACATAACTACGTGATCCAACCCAGAAAAAGCCCAGGATCTGACCAACAAGAATGAGAAATATGCGAAAGTATGAGCCTGATGTGGCCAAATCCCAGACCTATCCCAGACCTAACTTGCGTTATCCTCTAAAATACTGATCGAAACCAGGTTAAATTGACTGTTTCAGTGTGGTACCACATTTCTACGTGATCCAAACCAGAAAAAACCCTCGATCAGGTCAACATGTATGTTAAAACTGCGAAAGTATGTCCCTGATGAAAGCAAAACCCCAGACCTAACACTGACTTAACATGTGTTATCCTCTAAAATATTGACCGAATCCAGGTTTAATGGACTGTTTCAGTGTGGAACCACATTACTACGTGGTGCAATCCAGTGAAAGCCCAGGATCTGGCCAACAATAATGAGAAATATGCGAATGTATGAGCCTGATGAGAGCAAATCCCTGACCTAACCTTGACCTAACATGCGTTATCGTCTAAAATATTGGTCGAGGTCGGGTTTAATCAAAAGTTTCGGTGTGGTACCACATTACTACGTGATCCAAACCAGAAGAAACCCTCGATCAGGTCAACATGTATGTTAAAACTGCGAAAGTATGTCCCTGGTGAAAGCAAAACCCCAGACCTAACACTGACTTAACATGTGTTATCGTCTAAAATATTCATCGAAACCAGGTCTAATGGACTGTTTCAGTGTGGCCCCACATTACTACGTGATCCAGTCCAGAAAAAGCCCAGGATCTGGCCTACAAGTATGAGAAATATGCGAAAGTATGAGCCTCATAAGGGCAAATCACACACCTAACCCAGACCTAACATGCGTTATGCTCTAAAATATTTATCGAGACCAGGTCGAATTGACTGTTACAGTGTGGCACCACATCACTACGTGATCCGAACCAGTGAAAGCCCAGGATCGGGCCAACAAGAATGGGAAATATGCGAAAGTATGAGCCTGATGAGAGCAAATCCCAGACCTAACCTTGACCTAACATGCGTTATCGTCTAAAATATTGGTCGAGGTCAGGTTTAATCAAAAGTTTCAGTGTGGTACCACATAACTATGTGATCCAACCCAGATATAGCCCAGGATCTGTTCAAGAATTATGTGAAGAATGCGAAAGTATGAGACAGATGAGGGCACATCCCAGACCTAACCCAGACCTAACATGCGTTATCCTCTAAAATATTGACCGAAACCAGGTTGAATTGACTGTTTCAGTGTGGTACCACATTACCACGTGATCCAAACCAGAAAAAACCCAGGATCTGTTGAACAAGTATGTGAAGAATTCGAAAGTATGCGTCTGATGAGTGCAGAACCCAGGTCTAACCTAGACCTAACATGCGTTATCCTCTAAAATATCGATCGAAACCAGGTTTAATGGTCTGTCTCAGTGTGGTACCACAATACCACGTGATCCAAACCAGAAAAGCCCAGGATCTGTTCAACAAGTATGTGAAAAGTGCGAAAATATGACCCTGACGAGGGCAAATCCCAGGCCTAACCTATACCTAACATGCGTTATCCTCTAATATATTGATCGAACCCAGGTTTAATGGACAGTTTCAGTGTGGTACCACATTACTACGTCATCCAAACCAGAAAAGCCCAGGATCAGCTCAACAAGTATGTGAAAAATGCGAAGGTATGAGCCTGATGAGGGCAGAGCCCAGACCTATCCCAGATCTAACTTGCGTTATCCTATAAAATGTTGATCGAGACCAGGTTTAATTGACTGTTTCTGTGTGGTATCACATTACTATGTGACCCAAACCAGAAAAAACCCAGGATCTGTTCAACAAGAATGTTAAGAATGCGAAAGTATGAATCTGACGAGGGCAAATCCCAGGCCTAACCTAGACATAACATGCGTTATCCTCGGAAATATTCATCGAAACCAGGTTTAATGTACTGTTTCAGTGTGGTACCACATTACTACTGGATCCAAACCAGAAAAAGCCCAGAATCTGGCCATGAAGTATCAGAAATATGCGAAATTATGAGCCTGATTAGGGCAAATCCTACACCTAACCCAGACCTAACATGCGTTATCCTCTAAAATATTTATCAAGACCAGGTTTAATCGACAGTTTCTGTGTGGTACCACGTTACTACGTGATCCAAACCAGTAAAAACCCAGGATCCGTTCAACAAGTATGTGAAGAATGCGAAAGTATGAGCCTGCTGAGGGCAAATCCGAGACCTAACCCAGACCTAACATGAGTTATTCTCTAAAATATTCATCGAAACAAGGTTTAATGGACTGTTTCAGTGTGGTACCACATTACTACGTGATACAGCCCAGAAAAAGCCCAGGATCTGGCCATCAAGTATGAGAAATATACGAATATACGAGCCTGATGAGAGCAAATCCCGGACCTATCCCAGACCTAACTTGCGTTATCCTCTAAAATATTGATCGAAACCAGGTTTAATTTACTGCTTCAGTGTGGTACCACATTTCTACGAGATCCAATCCAGAAAAAGCCCAGGAACTTGCCATGAAGTATCAGAAATATGCGAAATTATGAGCCTGATTAGGGCAAATCCTACACCTAACCCAGACCTAACATGCGTTATCCTCTAAAATATTTATCAAGACCAGGTTTAATCGACAGTTTCTGTGTGGTACCACGTTACTACGTGATCCAAACCAGTAAAAACCCAGGATCCGTTCAACAAGTATGTGAAGAATGCGAAAGTATGTGTCTGATGAGGGAAAATCCCAGACCTATCCCAGACATAACATGCGTTATCCTCTAAAATATTGATCCAAACCAGGATTAATGGACTGTTTCTGTGCGGTACTACACTACTACGTGATCCAATCCAGAAAAAGCCCAGGATCTAGCCATCAAGTATGAGAAATATGCGAAAGTATGAGCCTGCTGAGGGCAAATCCGAGACCTAACCCAGACCTAACATGAGTTATTCACTAAAATATTCGTCGAAACCAGGTTTAATGGACTTTTTCAGTGTGGTACCACATGACTACGTGATCCAAACTTGAAAAAGCACAGAATCTGGCCATCAAGTATGAGAAATATGCGAAAGCGCGAGCCTGATGAGAGCAAATCCCAGACCTAACCAAGACCTAACATGCGTTATTCTCTAAAATATTGATCGAAACCAGGTTTAATGGACTGTTTCAGTATGGTACCACATTACTACGTGATCCAAACCAGAAAAAACCCAGGATCGGTTCAACAAGTATGTGGAGAATGCGAAGGTATGTGTCTGAGGAGGGCAAATCCCAGGCCTAACCTAGACATAACATGCGTTATCCTCGGAAATATACATCGAAACCAGGTTTAATGTACTGTTTCAGTGTGGTACCACATTACTACTGGATCCAAACCAGAAAAAGCCCAGAATCTGGCCATCAAGTATGAGAAATATGCAAAAGTACGAGCCTCATGAGAGCAAATCCCAGACCTAACCTAGACCTAACATGAGATATTCTCTAAAATATTCATCGAAAGCAGGTGTAATGGACTGTTTCAGTGTGGTTCCACATTTCTACGTGATCCAAACCAGAAAAAATCCAGGATCGGTTCAACAAGTATGTGGAGAATGCGAAGGTGTGTGTCTGATGAGGGCAAATCCCAGGCCTAACCTAGACATAACGTGCGTTACCCTCAAAAATCTTGATCGAAACCAGGTTTAATCGACTGTTTCAGTGTGGTACCACGTTACTACGTGATCCAAACCAGAAAAAAACCCAGGATCTGTACAACAAGTATGTGAAGAATGCGAAAGTATGAGCCTGACGAGGGCAAATCCCAGACCTATCACAGACATAACTTGCGTTATCCTCTAAAATATTGATCGAAACCAGGTTTAATGGACTGTTTCAGTGTGTTACCACATTACTACGTGATACAACCCAGAAAAAGCCCAGGATCTGGCCAGCAAGTATGAGAAATATACGAATATACGAGCCCGATGAGAGCAAATCCCAGACGTAACCTAGACCTAACATGCGTTATTCTCTAATATATTGATCGAAACCAGGTTTAATGGACTGTTTCAGTGTGGTACCACATTACTACCTGATCCAAACCAGAAAAAACCCAGAATCTGTTCAACAAGTATGTGAAAAACGCGAAACTACGACCCTGATGGGGGCAAAACCCGGACCTATCCCAGACCTAACTTGCGTTATCCTCTAAAATATTGATCGAAACCAGGTTTAATTTACTGTTTCAGTGTGGTACCACATTACTACGAGATCCAATCCAGAAAAAGCCCAGGAACTAGCCATGTATCAGAAGTATCAGAAATATGCGAAATTAGGAGCCTGATTAGGGCAAATCCAACGCCAAACCCAGACCTAACATGCGTTATCCTCTAAAATATTTATCAAGACCAGGTTTAATCGACTGTTTCAGTGTGGTACCACATTACTACGTGATCCAAACCAGAAAAAACCCAGGAACCGTTCAACAAGTATGTGAAGCATGCGAAAGTATGTGTCTGATGAGGGAAAATTCCAGGACTAACCTAGGCCTAACATGCGTTACACTCAAAAATATTGATCGAAACCAGGTTTAATCGACTGTTTCAGTGCGGTACCACATTACTACGTGTTCCAAACCAGAAAAAAACCCAGGATCTGTACAACAAGTATGTGAAGAATGCGAAAGTATGAGCCTGACGAGGGCAAATCCTAGACCTATCCCAGACATAACTTGCGTTATCATCTAAAATATTGATCGAAACCTGTTTTAATCGACTGTTTCAGTGTTGTACCACATTACTACGTGATCGAAACCAGTATAAGCCAGGGATCTGTTCAGCAAGTATGTGAGAAACGCGAAAGTATGACCCTGATGAGGGCAAATCCCAGACCTAACCAAGACCTAACATGCGTTATTCTCTAAAATATTGATGGGAACCTGGTTTAATTGACTGTTTCAGTGTGGGACCACATTACTACGTGATCCAATCCAGAAAAAGCCCAGGATCTAGCCATGAAGTATGAGAAATTTGAGAAATTATGAGCCAGATTAGGGCAAATCCTAGACCTAACCCAGACCTAACATGCGTTATCCTCTAAAATATTTATCAAGACCAGGTTTAATTGAATGTTTCAGTGTGGTGCCACATTACTACGTGATCCAAACCAGAAAAAAAGAGGATCTGTTCAACAAGTATGTGGAGAATGCGAAAGTATGTCTGATGAGGGCAAACCCCAGGCTTAACCTAGACATAACATGTGTTATCCTCTGAAATATTCACCGAAACCAGGTTTAATGGACTGTTTCAGTGTGGTACCACATTACTACGGAATCCAAACCAGAAAAAGCACAGAATCTGGCCATCAAGTATGAGAAATATGCGAAAGCGCGAGCCTGATGAGAGCAAATCCCAGACCTAGCCCAGACCTAACATGCGATATCCTCTAAAACATTGATCGAAACCAGGTTTAATCGACTGTTTCAGTGTGGTACCACGTTACTACGTGATCCAAACCAGAAAAAAACCCAGGATCTGTACAACAAGTATGTGAAGAATGCAAAAGTATGAGCCTGACGAGGGCAAATCCCAGACCTATCCCAGACATAACTTGCGTTATCCTCTAAAATATTGATCGAAACCAGGTTTAATGGACTGTTTCAGTGTGGTACCACATTACTACGTGATACAACCCAGAAAAAGCCCAGGATCTGGCCAGCAAGTATGAGAAATATACGAATATACGAGCCCGATGAGAGCAAATCCCAGACCTAACCTAGACCTAACATGCGTTATTCTCTAATATATTGATCGAAACCAGGTTTAATGGGCTGTTTCAGTGTGGTACCACAGTACTACGTGATACAGCCCAGAAAAAGCCCAGGATCTGGCCATCAAGTATGAGAAATATACGAATATACGAGCCTGATGAGAGCAAATCCCAGACCTAACCCAGACCTAACATGCGTTATCCTCTAAAATATTTATCAAGTCCAGGTTTAATCGACTGTTTCAGTGAGGTATCACATTACTACGTGATCCAAACCAGAAAAAAACCCAGGATCTGTACAACAAGTATGTGAAGAATGCGAAAGTATGAGCCTGACGAGGGCATATCCTAGACTTATCCCTGACATAACTTGCGTTATCATCTAAAATATTGATCGAAACCTGTCTTAATCGACTGTTTCAGTGTTGTACCACATTACTACGTGATCCAAACCAGAATAAGCCAGGGATCTGTTCAGCAAGTATGTGAGAAACGCGAAAGTATGACCCTGATGAGGGCAAATCCCGGACCTACCCCAGACCTAACTTGCGTTATCCTCTAAAATATTGATCGAAACCAGGTTTAATTTACTGTTTCAGTGTGGTACCACATTACTACGAGATCCAATCCAGAAAAAGCCCAGGAACTAGCCATGAAGTATCAGAAATATGCGAAATTATGAGCCTGATTAGGGCAAATCCTACACCTATCCCAGACCTAACATGCGTTATCCTCTAAAATATTGATCGAAACCAGGTTTAATCGACTGCTTCAGTGTGGTACCACATTACTACGTGACCCAAACCAGAAAAAAACCCAGGATCTTTACAACAAGTATGTGAAGAATGCGAAAGTATGAGCCTGACGAGGGCATATCCCAGACCTATCCCAGACATAACTTGCGTTATCCTCAAAAATATTGATCGAAACCAGGTTTAATCGACTGTTTCAGTGTGGTACCACATTACTACGTGATCCAAACCAGAAAAAAACCCAGGATCTGTACAACAAGTATGTGAAGAATGCGAAAGTATGAGCCTGACGAGGGCAAATCCCAGACTTATCCCTGACATAACTTGCGTTATCATCTAAAATATTGACCCAAACCAGGTTTAATGGACTGTTTCAGTGTGGTACGACATTAGTACATGATCCAAACCAGAATAAGCCAGGGATCTGTTCAGCAAGTATGTGAAAAACGCGAAAGTATGACCCTGATGAGGGCAAATCCCAGGCCTAACCTAGACCTAACATGCGTTATCCTCTAAAGTATTGATCGAAACTAGCTTTAATGGACTGTTTCAGTGTGGTACCACATTACTACGTGATCCAAACCAGAAAAACCCAGGATCTAGCCATCAAGTATGTGAAAAATGCGAAAGTATGACCCTGACGAGGGCAAATCCCAGACCTATCCCAGACATAACTTGCGTTGTCCTCTAAAATATTGATGGAAACCCGGTTTAATTGACTGTTTCAGTGTGGTACCACATTACTACGTGATCCAATCCAGAAAAAGCCCAGGATCTAGCCATCAAGTATGAGAAATATGCGAAAGTATGAGCCTGATGAGAGCAAATCCGAGAACTATCCCAGACATAACTTGCGTTGTCCTCTAAAATATTGATGGAAACCCGGTTTAATGGACTGTTTCAGTGTGGTACCACATTTCTACGTGATCCAAACCAGAAAAAGCCCAGGATCTGGCCATCAAGTATGAGAAATATACGAAAATACGAGCCTGACGAGGGCAAATCCCAGACCTATCCCAGACATAACTTGCGTTATCCTCTAAAATATTGATCGAAACCAGGTTTAATGGACTGTTTCAGTGTGGTACCACATTTCTACGTGATCCAAACCAGAAAAAACACAGGATCGGTTCAACAAGTATGTGGAGAATGCGAAAGTATGTGCCTGATGAGGGCAAATCCCAGGACTAACCTAGACCTAACATGCGTTATCCTCTAAAATATTGATCGAAACCAGGTTTAATTCACTGTTTCTGTGTGGTAGAACATTACTACGTGATCCAAACCAGAAAAAAACCCAGGATCTGTACAACAAGTTTGTGGAGAATGCGAAAGTATGACCCTGATGAGGGCAAATCCCAGACCTATCCCAGACATAACTTGCGTTGTCCTCTAAAATATTCATGGAAACCAGGTTTAATTAACTGTTTCAGTGTGGTACCACATTACTACGTGATCCAAACCAGAAAAAGCCCAGGATCTAGCCATCAAGTATGAGAAATATGCGAAAGTATGAGCCTGATGGGAGCAAACCCCAGACCTAACCAAGACCTAACATGCGTTATTATCTAAAATATTGATGGAAACCAGGTTTAATGGACTGTTTGCGTGTGGTACAACATTACTTCGTGATCCAATCCTGAAAAAGCCCAGGATCTGGCCATCAAGTATGAGAAATATACGAAAATACGAGCCTGACGAGGGCAAATCCCAGACCTATCCCAGACATAACTTGCGTTATCCTCTAAAATATTGATCGAAACCAGGTTTAATGGACTGTATCAGTGTGGTACTACACTACTACGTGATCCGATCCAGAAAAAGCCCAGGATCTAGCCATCAAGTATGAGAAATATGCGAAAGTATGAGCCTGCTGAGGGCAAATCCGAGACCTAACCCAGACCTAACATGAGGTATTCTCTAAAATATTCATCGAAACCAGGTTTAATGGACTTTTTCAGTGTGGTACCACATGACTACGTGATCCAAACCTGAAAAAGCACAGAATCTGGCCATCAAGTATGAGAAATATGCGAAAGCGCGAGCCTGATGAGAGCAAATCCCAGACCTAACCAAGACCTAACATGCGTTATTCTCTAAAATATTGATCGAAACCAGGTTTAATGGACTGTTTCAGTATGGTACCACATTACTACGTGATCCAAACCAGAAAAAACCCAGGATCGGTTCAACAAGTATGTGGAGAATGCGAAAGTATGAGCCTGACGAGGGCAAATCCCAGACTTATCCCTGACATAACTTGCGTTATCATCTAAAATTTTGATCGAAACCTGTCTTAATCGACTGTTTTAGTGTTGTACCACATTACTACGTGATCCAATCCAGAAAAAGCCGAGGATCTAGCCATGAAGTATGAGAAATATGAGAAATTATGAGCCAGATCAGGGCAAATCCTAGACCTAACCCAGACCTAACATGCGTTATCCTCTAAAATATTTATCAAGTCCAGGTTTAACTGAATGTTTCAGTGTGATACCACATTACTACGTGATCCAAACCAGAAAAAAGCACAGGATCTGTACAAAAAGTATGTGCAGAATGCGAAAGTATGAGCCTGACGAGGGCAAATCCCAGACCTATCCCAGACATAACTTGCGTTATCCTCTAAAATATTGACCGAAACCAGGTTTAATGGACTGTTTCAGTGTGGTACCACATTACTACGTGACACAGCCCAGAAAAAGCCCAGGATCTGGCCATCAAGTATGAGAAATATACGAATATACGAGCCTGATGAGAGCAAATCACAGACCTAACCTAGACCTAACATACGTTATTCTCTAAAATATTGATCGAAACCAGGGTTAATGGACTGTTTCAGTGTGGTACCACATTACCACGTGATCCAAACCAGAAAAAACCCAGAATCTGTTCAACAAGTATGTGAAAAACGCGAAACCACGACCACGATGGGGGCAAAACCCGGACCTATCCCAGACCGAACTTGAGTTATCCTCTAAAATATTGATCGAAACCAGGTTTAATGGACTGTTTCAGTGTGGTACCACATTGCTACGTGATCCTAACCAGAAAAAGCCAGGGATCTGTTCAACAAGTATGTGAAAAGTGCGAAAATATGACCCTGATGGGGGCAAATCTCGGACCTATCCCAGACCTAACTTGCGTTATCGTGTAAAATATTGATCGAAACCTGGTTTAATTTACTGTTTCAGTGTGGTACCACATTACTACGAGATCCAATCCAGAAAAAGCCCAGGAACTAGCCATGAAGTATCAGAAATATGCGAAATTATGAGCCTGATTAGGGCAAATCCTACACCTAACCCAGACCTAACATGCGTTATCCTCTAAAATATTTATCAAGACCAGGTTTAATCGACTGTTTCTGTGTGGTACCACGTTACTACGTGATCCAAACCAGAAAAAACCCAGGATCCGTTCAACAAGTATGTGAAGAATGCGAAAGTATGTGTCTGATGAGGGAAAATCCCAGGCCTAACCTAGACCTAACATGCGTTACCCCCAAAAATATTGATCGAAACCAGGTTTAATCGACTGTTTTAGAGTGGTACCACATTACTACGTGATCCAAACCAGAAAAAAACTCAGGATCTTTACAACAATTATGTGGAGAATGCGAAAGTATGAGCATGACGAGGGCAAATCCCAGACCTATCCCAGACATAACTTGCGTTGTCCTCTAAATTATTGATGGAAACCCGGTTTAATTGACTGTTTCAGTGTGGTACCACATTACTACGTGATCCAATCCAGAAAAAGCCCAGGATCTAGCCATCAAGTATGAGAAATATGCGAAAGTATGAGCCTGATGAGGGCAAATCCGAGAACTATCCCAGACATAACTTGCGTTGTCCTCTAAAATATTGATGGAAACCCGGTTTAATGGACTGTTTCAGTGTGGTACCACATTTCTACGTGATCCAAACCAGAAAAAACACAGGATCGGTTCAACAAGTATGTGGAGAATGCGAAGGTATGTGTCTGATGAGGGCAAATCCCAGGACTAACCTAGACCTAACATGCGTTATCCACTAAAATATTGATCGAAACCGGGTTTAATTCACTGTTTCTGTGTGGTACAACATTACTACGTGATCCAAACCAGAAAAAACCCAGGATCGGTTCATCAAATATGTGGAGAATGCGAAGGTATGTGTCTGATGTGGGCAAATCCCAGGCCTAACCTAGACATAACATGCGTTATCCTCGGAAATATTCATCGAAACCAGGTTTAATGTACTGTTTCATTGTGGTACCACATTACTACTGGATCCAAACCAGAAAAAGCCCAGAATCTGGCCATCAAGTATGAGAAATATGCAAAAGTACGAGCCTGATGAGAGCAAATCCCAGACCTAACCTAGACCTAACATGAGATATTCTCTAAAATATTCACCGAAAGCAGGTTTAATGGACTGTTTCAGTATGGTACCACATTACTACGTGATCCAAACCAGAAAAAACCCAGGATCGGTTCAACAAGTATGTGGAGAATGCGAAAGTATGAGCCTGACGAGGGCAAATCCAAGACCAATCCCAGACATAACTTGCGTTATCCTCTAAAATATTGACCGAACCCAGGTTTAATGGACTGTTTCAGTGTGGTACCACATTACTACGTGATCCAATCCAGAAAAAGCCCAGGATCTAGCCATCAAGTATGAGAAATATGCGAAAGTATGAGCCTGATGAGGGCAAATCCGAGAACTATCCCAGACATAACTTGCGTTATCATCTAAAATTTTGATCGAAACCTGTCTTAATCGACTGTTTTAGTGTTGTACCACATTACTACGTGATCCAATCCAGAAAAAGCCGAGGATCTAGCCATGAAGTATGAGAAATATGAGAAATTATGAGCCAGATTAGGGCAAATCCTAGACCTAACCCAGACCTAACATGCGTTATCCTCTAAAATATTTATCAAGTCCAGGTTTAATTGAATGTTTCAGTGTGATACCACATTACTACGTGATCCAAACCAGAAAAAAGCACAGGATCTGTACAAAAAGTATGTGCAGAATGCGAAAGTATGAGCCTGACGAGGGCAAATCCAAGACCAATCCCAGACATAACTTGCGTTATCCTCTAAAATATTGACCGAACCCAGGTTTAATGGACTGTTTCAGTGTGGTACCACATTACTACGTGACACAGCCCAGAAAAAGCCCAGGATCTGGCCATCAAGTATGAGAAATATACGAATATACGAGCCTGATGAGAGCAAATCCCAGACCTAACCTAGACCTAACATACGTTATTCTCTAAAATATTGATCGAAACCAGGGTTAATGGACTGTTTCAGTGTGGTACCACATTACCACGTGATCCAAACCAGAAAAAACCCAGAATCTGTTCAACAAGTATGTGAAAAATGCGAAACCACGACCACGATGGGGGCAAAACCCGGACCTATCCCAGACCGAACTTGAGTTATCCTCTAAAATATTGATCGAAACCAGGTTTAATGGACTGTTTCAGTGTGGTACCACATTGCTACGTGATCCTAACCAGAAAAAGCCAGGGATCTGTTCAACAAGTATGTGAAAAGTGCGAAAATATGACCCTGATGGGGGCAAATCTCGGACCTATCCCAGACCTAACTTGCGTTATCGTGTAAAATATTGATCGAAACCAGGTTTAATTTACTGTTTCAGTGTGGTACCACATTACTACGAGATCCAATCCAGAAAAAGCCCAGGAACTAGCCATGAAGTATCAGAAATATGCGAAATTATGAGCCTGATTAGGGCAAATCCTACACCTAACCCAGACCTAACATGCGTTATCCTCTAAAATATTTATCATGACCAGGTTTAATCGACTGTTTCTGTGTGGTACCACGTTACTACGTGATCCAAACCAGAAAAAACCCAGGATCCGTTCAACAAGTATGTGAAGAATGCGAAAGTATGTGTCTGATGAGGGAAAATCCCAGGCCTAACCTAGACCTAACATGCGTTACCCTCAAAAATATTGATCGAAACCAGGTTTAATCGACTGTTTTAGTGTGGTACCACATTACTACGTGATCCAAACCAGAAAAAAACCCAGGATCTTTACAACAATTATGTGGAGAATGCGAAAGTATGAGCATGACGAGGGCAAATCCCAGTCCTATCCCAGACATAACTTGCGTTGTCCTCTAAATTATTGATGGAAACCCGGTTTAATTGACTGTTTCAGTGTGGTACCACATTACTACGTGATCCAATCCAGAAAAAGCCCAGGATCTAGCCATCAAGTATGAGAAATATGCGAAAGTATGAGCCTGATGAGAGCAAATCCGAGAACTATCCCAGACATAACTTGCGTTGTCCTCTAAAATATTGATGGAAACCCGGTTTAATGGACTGTTTCAGTGTGGTACCACATTTCTACGTGATCCAAACCAGAAAAAACACAGGATCGGTTCAACAAGTATGTGGAGAATGCGAAGGTATGTGTCTGATGAGGGCAAATCCCAGGACTAACCTAGACCTAACATGCGTTATCCACTAAAATATTGATCGAAACCGGGTTTAATTCACTGTTTCTGTGTGGTACAACATTACTACGTGATCCAAACCAGAAAAAACCCAGGATCGGTTCATCAAATATGTGGAGAATGCGAAGGTATGTGTCTGATGAGGGCAAATCCCAGGCCTAACCTAGACATAACATGCGTTAACCTCGGAAATATTCATCGAAACCAGGTTTAATGTACTGTTTCATTGTGGTACCACATTACTACTGGATCCAAACCAGAAAAAGCCCAGAATCTGGCCATCAAGTATGAGAAATGTGCAAAAGTACGAGCCTGATGAGAGCAAATCCCAGACCTAACCTAGACCTAACATGAGATATTCTCTAAAATATTCATCGAAAGCAGGTTTAATGGACTGTTTCAGTATGGTACCACATTACTACGTGATCCAAACCAGAAAAAACCCAGGATCGGTTCAACAAGTATGTGGAGGATGCGAAAGTATGAGCCTGACGAGGGCAAATCCCAGACTTATCCCTGACATAACTTGCGTTATCATCTAAAATATTGATCGAAACCTGTCTTAATCGACGGTTTTAGTGTTGTACCACATTACTACGTGATCCAATCGAGAAAAAGCCGAGGATCTAGCCATGAAGTATGAGAAATATGAGAAATTATGAGCCAGATTAGGGCAAATCCTAGACCTAACCCAGACCTAACATGCGTTATCCTCTAAAATATTTATCAAGTCCAGGTTTAATTGAATGTTTCAGTGTGATACCACATTACTACGTGATCCAAACCAGAAAAAAGCACAGGATCTGTACAAAAAGTATGTGCAGAATGCGAAAGTATGAGCCTGACGAGGGCAAATCCCAGACCTATCCCAGACATAACTTGCGTTATCCTCTAAAATATTGATCGAAACCAGGTTTAATGTACTGTTTCATTGTGGTACCACATTACTACTGGATCCAAACCAGAAAAAGCCCAGAATCTGGCCATCAAGTATGAGAAATATGCAAAAGTACGAGCCTGATGAGAGCAAATCCCAGACCTAACCTAGACCTAACATGAGATATTCTCTAAAATATTCATCGAAAGCAGGTTTAATGGACTGTTTCAGTATGGTACCACATTACTACGTGATCCAAACCAGAAAAAACCCAGGATCGGTTCAACAAGTATGTGGAGAATGCGAAAGTATGAGCCTGACGAGGGCAAATCCCAGACTTATCCCTGACATAACTTGCGTTATCATCTAAAATTTTGATCGAAACCTGTCTTAATCGACTGTTTTAGTGTCGTACCACATTACTACGTGATCCAATCCAGAAAAAGCAGAGGATCTAGCCATGAAGTATGAGAAATATGAGAAATTATGAGCCAGATTAGGGCAAATCCTAGACCTAACCCAGACCTAACATGCGTTATCCTCTAAAATATTTATCATGTCCAGGTTTAATTGAATGTTTCAGTGTGATACCACATTACTACGTGATCCAAACCAGAAAAAAGCACAGGATCTGTACAAAAAGTATGTGCAGAATGCGAAAGTATGAGCCTGACGAGGGCAAATCCCAGACCTATTCCAGACATAACTTGCGTTATCCTCTAAAATATTGACCGAACCCAGGTTTAATGGACTGTTTCAGTGTCGTACCACATTACTACGTGACACAGCCCAGAAAAAGCCCAGGATCTGGCCATCAAGTATGAGAAATATACGAATATACGAGCCTGATGAGAGCAAATCCCAGACCTAACCTAGACCTAACATACGTTATTCTCTAAAATATTGATCGAAACCAGGGTTAATGGACAGTTTCAGTGTGGTACCACGTTACCACGTGATCCAAACCAGAAAAAACCCAGAATCTGTTCAACAAGTATGTGAAAAATGCGAAACCACGACCACGATGGGGGCAAAACCCGGACCTATCCCAGACCGAACTTGAGTTATCCTCTAAAATATTGATCGAAACCAGGTTTAATGGACTGTTTTAGTGTGGTACCACATTGCTACGTGATCCTAACCAGAAAAAGCCAGGGATCTGTTCAACAAGTATGTGAAAAGTGCGAAAATATGACCCTGATGGGGGCAAATCTCGGACCTATCCCAGACCTAACTTGCGTTATCGTGTAAAATATTGATCGAAACCAGGTTTAATTTACTGTTTCAGTGTGGTACCACATTACTACGAGATCCAATCCAGAAAAAGCCCAGGAACTAGCCATGAAGTATCAGAAATATGCGAAATTATGAGCCTGATTAGGGCAAATCCTACACCTAACCCAGACCTAACATGCGTTATCCTCTAAAATATTTATCAAGACCAGGTTTAATCGACTGTTTCTGTGTGGTACCACGTTACTACGTGATCCAAACCAGAAAAAACCCAGGATCCGTTCAACAAGTATGTGAAGAATGCGAAAGTATGTGTCTGATGAGGGAAAATCCCAGGCCTAACCTAGACCTAACATGCGTTACCCTCAAAAATATTGATCGAAACCAGGTTTAATCGACTGTTTTAGTGTGGTACCACATTACTACGTGATCCAAACCAGAAAAAAACCCAGGATCTTTACAACAATTATGTGGAGAATGCGAAAGTATGAGCATGACGAGGGCAAATCCCAGACCTATCCCAGACATAACTTGCGTTGTCCTCTAAATTATTGATGGAAACCCGGTTTAATTGACTGTTTCAGTGTGGTACCACATTACTACGTGATCCAATCCAGAAAAAGCCCAGGATCTAGCCATCAAGTATGAGAAATATGCGAAAGTATGAGCCTGATGAGAGCAAATCCGAGAACTATCCCAGACATAACTTGCGTTGTCCTCTAAAATATTGATGGAAACCCGGTTTAATGGACTGTTTCAGTGTGGTACCACATTTCTACGTGATCCAAACCAGAAAAAACACAGGATCGGTTCAACAAGTATGTGGAGAATGCGAAGGTATGTGTCTGATGAGGGCAAATCCCAGGACTAACCTAGACCTAACATGCGTTATCCACTAAAATATTGATCGAAACCGGGTTTAATTCACTGTTTCTGTGTGGTACAACATTACTACGTGATCCAAACCAGAAAAAACCCAGGATCGGTTCATCAAATATGTGGAGAATGCGAAGGTATGTGTCTGATGAGGGCAAATCCCAGGCCTAACCTAGACATAACATGCGTTATCCTCGGAAATATTCATCGAAACCAGGTTTAATGTACTGTTTCATTGTGGTACCACATTACTACTGGATCCAAACCAGAAAAAGCCCAGAATCTGGCCGTCAAGTATGAGAAATGTGCAAAAGTACGAGCCTGATGAGAGCAAATCCCAGACCTAACCTAGACCTAACATGAGATATTCTCTAAAATATTCATCGAAAGCAGGTTTAATGGACTGTTTCAGTATGGTACCACATTACTACGTGATCCAAACCAGAAAAAACCCAGGATCGGTTCAACAAGTATGTGGAGAATGCGAAAGTATGAGCCTGACGAGGGCAAATCCCAGACTTATCCCTGACATAACTTGCGTTATCATCTAAAATATTGATCGAAACCTGTCTTAATCGACTGTTTTAGTGTTGTACCACATTACTACGTGATCCAATCGAGAAAAAGCCGAGGATCTAGCCATGAAGTATGAGAAATATGAGAAATTATGAGCCAGATTAGGGCAAATCCTAGACCTAACCCAGACCTAACATGCGTTATCCTCTAAAATATTTATCAAGTCCAGGTTTAATTGAATGTTTCAGTGTGATACCACATTACTACGTGATCCAAACCAGAAAAAAGCACAGGATCTATACAAAAAGTATGTGCAGAATGCGAAAGTATGAGCCTGACGAGGGCAAATCCCAGACCTATCGCAGACAAAACTTGCGTTATCCTCTAAAATATTGATCGAAACCAGGTTTAATGTACTGTTTCATTGTGGTACCACATTACTACTGGATCCAAACCAGAAAAAGCCCAGAATCTGGCCATCAAGTATGAGAAATATGCAAAAGTACGAGCCTGATGAGAGCAAATCCCAGACCTAACCTAGACCTAACATGAGATATTCTCTAAAATATTCATCGAAAGCAGGTTTAATGGACTGTTTCAGTATGGTACCACATTACTACGTGATCCAAACCAGAAAAAACCCAGGATCGGTTCAACAAGTATGTGGAGAATGCGAAAGTATGAGCCTGACGAGAGCAAATCCCAGACTTACCCCTGACATAACTTGCGTTATCATCTAAAATATTGATCGAAACCTGTCTTAATCGACTGTTTTAGTGTTGTACCACATTACTACGTGATCCAATCCAGAAAAAGCCGAGGATCTAGCCATGAAGTATGAGAAATATGAGAAATTATGAGCCAGATTAGGGCAAATCCTAGACCTAACCCAGACCTAACATGCGTTATCCTCTAAAATATTTATCAAGTCCAGGTTTAATTGAATGTTTCAGTGTGATACCACATTACTACGTGATCCAAACCAGAAAAAAGCACAGGATCTGTACAAAAAGTATGTGCAGAATGCGAAAGTATGAGCCTGACGAGGGCAAATCCCAGACCTATCCCAGACATAACTTGCGTTATCCTCTAAAATATTGATCGAAACCAGGTTTAATGGACTGTTTCAGTGTGGTACCACATTACTACGTGATACAGCCCAGAAAAAGCCCAGGATCTGGCCATCAAGTATGAGAAATATACGAATATACGAGCCTGATGAGAGCAAATCCCAGACCTAACCTAGACCTAACATGCGTTATTCTCTAAAATATTGATCGAAACCAGGGTTAATGGACTGTTTCAGTGTGGTACCACATTACTACGTGATCCAAACCAGAAAAAACCCAGAATCTGTTCAACACGTATGTGAAAAACGCGAAACTACGACCACGATGGGGGCAAAACCCGGACCTACCCCAGACCTAACTTGAGTTATCCTCTAAAATATTGATCGAAACCAAGTTTAATGGACTGTTTCAGTGTGGTACCACATTGCTACGTGATCCTAACCAGAAAAAGCCAGGGATCTGTTCAACAAGTATGTGAAAAGTGCAAAATATGACCCTGATGGGGGCAAATCCCGGACCTATCCCAGACCTAACTTGCGTTATCCTCTAAAATATTGATCGAAACCAGGTTTAATTTACTGTTTCAGTGTGGTACCACATTACTACGAGATCCAATCCAGAAAAAGCCCAGGAACTAACCATGAGGTATCAGAAATATGCGAAATTATGAGCCTGATTAGGGCAAATCCTACACCTAACCCAGACCTAACATGCGTTATCCTCTAAAATATTTATCAAGACCAGGTTTAATCGACTGTTTCTGTGTGGTACCACGTTACTACGTGATCCAAACCAGAAAAAAACCCAGGATCCGTTCAACAAGTATGTGAAGAATGCGAAAGTATGAGTCTGACGAGGGCAAATCCCAGACCTATCCCAGACATAACTTGCGTTATCCTCTAAAATATTCACCGAAACCAGGTTTAATGGACTGTTTCAGTGTGGTACCACATTACTACGGAGTCCAAACCAGAAAAAGCACTGAATCTGGCCATCAAGTATGAGAAATATGCGAAAGCGCGAGCCTGATGAGAGCAAATCCCAGACCTTCCCCAGACCTAACTTGCGTTATCCTCTAAAATATTGATCGAAACCAGGTTTAATTTACTGTTTCAGTGTGGTACCACATTACTACGAGATCCAATCCAGAAAAAGCCCAGGAACTAGCCATGAAGTATCAGAAATATGCGAAATTATGAGCCTGATTAGGGCAAATCCTACACCTAACCCAGACCTAACATGCGTTATCCTCTAAAATATTTATCATGACCAGGTTTAATCGACTGTTTCTGTGTGGTACCACGTTACTACGTGATCCAAACCAGAAAAAACCCAGGATCCGTTCAACAAGTATGTGAAGAATGCGAAAGTATGTGTCTGATGAGGGAAAATCCCAGGCCTAACCTAGACCTAACATGCGTTACCCTCAAAAATATTGATCGAAACCAGGTTTAATCGACTGTTTTAGTGTGGTACCACATTACTACGTGATCCAAACCAGAAAAAAACCCAGGATCTTTACAACAATTATGTGGAGAATGCGAAAGTATGAGCATGACGAGGGCAAATCCCAGACCTATCCCAGACATAACTTGCGTTGTCCTCTAAATTATTGATGGAAACCCGGTTTAATTGACTGTTTCAGTGTGGTACCACATTACTACGTGATCCAATCCAGAAAAAGCCCAGGATCTAGCCATCAAGTATGAGAAATATGCGAAAGTATGAGCCTGATGAGAGCAAATCCGAGAACTATCCCAGACATAACTTGCGTTGTCCTCTAAAATATTGATGGAAACCCGGTTTAATGGACTGTTTCAGTGTGGTACCACATTTCTACGTGATCCAAACCAGAAAAAACACAGGATCGGTTCAACAAGTATGTGGAGAATGCGAAGGTATGTGTCTGATGAGGGCAAATCCCAGGACTAACCTAGACCTAACATGCGTTATCCACTAAAATATTGATCGAAACCGGGTTTAATTCACTGTTTCTGTGTGGTACCACATTACTACGAGATCCAATCCAGAAAAAGCCCAGGAACTAGCCATGAAGTATCAGAAATATGCGAAATTATGAGCCTGATTAGGGCAAATCCCAGGCCTAACCTAGACATAACATGCGTTAACCTCGGAAATATTCATCGAAACCAGGTTTAATGTACTGTTTCATTGTGGTACCACATTACTACTGGATCCAAACCAGAAAAAGCCCAGAATCTGGCCATCAAGTATGAGAAATGTGCAAAAGTACGAGCCTGATGAGAGCAAATCCCAGACCTAACCTAGACCTAACATGAGATATTCTCTAAAATATTCATCGAAAGCAGGTTTAATGGACTGTTTCAGTATGGTACCACATTACTACGTGATCCAAACCAGAAAAAACCCAGGATCGGTTCAACAAGTATGTGGAGGATGCGAAAGTATGAGCCTGACGAGGGCAAATCCCAGACTTATCCCTGACATAACTTGCGTTATCATCTAAAATATTGTTCGAAACCTGTCTTAATCGACTGTTTTAGTGTTGTACCACATTACTACGTGATCCAATCGAGAAAAAGCCGAGGATCTAGCCATGAAGTATGAGAAATATGAGAAATTATGAGCCAGATTAGGGCAAATCCTAGACCTAACCCAGACCTAACATGCGTTATCCTCTAAAATATTTATCAAGTCCAGGTTTAATTGAATGTTTCAGTGTGATACCACATTACTACGTGATCCAAACCAGAAAAAAGCACAGGATCTGTACAAAAAGTATGTGCAGAATGCGAAAGTATGAGCCTGACGAGGGCAAATCCCAGACCTATCCCAGACATAACTTGCGTTATCCTCTAAAATATTGATCGAAACCAGGTTTACTGTACTGTTTCATTGTGGTACCACATTACTACTGGATCCAAACCAGAAAAAGCCCAGAATCTGGCCATCAAGTATGAGAAATATGCAAAAGTACGAGCCTGATGAGAGCAAATCCCAGACCTAACCTAGACCTAACATGAGATATTCTCTAAAATATTCATCGAAAGCAGGTTTAATGGACTGTTTCAGTATGGTACCACATTACTACGTGATCCAAACCAGAAAAAACCCAGGATCGGTTCAACAAGTATGTGGAGAATGCGAAAGTATGAGCCTGACGAGGGCAAATCCCAGACTTATCCCTGACATAACTTGCGTTATCATCTAAAATTTTGATCGAAACCTGTCTTAATCGACTGTTTTAGTGTTGTACCACATTACTACGTGATCCAATCCAGAAAAAGCCGAGGATCTAGCCATGAAGTATGAGAAATATGAGAAATTATGAGCCAGATTAGGGCAAATCCTAGACCTAACCCAGACCTAACATGCGTTATCCTCTAAAATATTTATCATGTCCAGGTTTAATTGAATGTTTCAGTGTGATACCACATTACTACGTGATCCAAACCAGAAAAAAGCACAGGATCTGTACAAAAAGTATGTGCAGAATGCGAAAGTATGAGCCTGACGAGGGCAAATCCCAGACCTATCCCAGACATAACTTGCGTTATCCTCTAAAATATTGACCGAACCCAGGTTTAATGGACTGTTTCAGTGTCGTACCACATTACTACGTGACACAGCCCAGAAAAAGCCCAGGATCTGGCCATCAAGTATGAGAAATATACGAATATACGAGCCTGATGAGAGCAAATCCCAGACCTAACCTAGACCTAACATACGTTATTCTCTAAAATATTGATCGAAACCAGGGTTAATGGACAGTTTCAGTGTGGTACCACATTACCACGTGATCCAAACCAGAAAAAACCCAGAATCTGTTCAACAAGTATGTGAAAAATGCGAAACCACGACCACGATGGGGGCAAAACCCGGACCTATCCCAGACCGAACTTGAGTTATCCTCTAAAATATTGATCGAAACCAGGTTTAATGGACTGTTTCAGTGTGGTACCACATTGCTACGTGATCCTAACCAGAAAAAGCCAGGGATCTGTTCAACAAGTATGTGAAAAGTGCGAAAATATGACCCTGGTGGGGGCAAATCTCGGACCTATCCCAGACCTAACTTGCGTTATCGTGTAAAATATTGATCGAAACCAGGTTTAATTTACTGTTTCAGTGTGGTACCACATTACTACGAGATCCAATCCAGAAAAAGCCCAGGAACTAGCCATGAAGTATCAGAAATATGCGAAATTATGAGCCTGATTAGGGCAAATCCTACACCTAACCCATACCTAACATGCGTTATCCTCTAAAATATTTATCAAGACCAGGTTTAATCGACTGTTTCTGTGTGGTACCACGTTACTACGTGATCCAAACCAGAAAAAACCCAGGATCCGTTCACAAGTATGTGAAGAATGCGAAAGTATGTGTCTGATGAGGGAAAATCCCAGGCCTAACCTAGACCTAACATGCGTTACCCTCAAAAATATTGATCGAAACCAGGTTTAATCGACTGTTTTAGTGTGGTACAACATTACTACGTGATCCAAACCAGAAAAAAAACCCAGGATCTTTACAACAATTATGTGGAGAATGCGAAAGTATGAGCATGACGAGGGCAAATCCCAGACCTATCCCAGACATAACTTGCGTTGTCCTCTAAATTATTGATGGAAACCCGGTTTAATTGACTGTTTCAGTGTGGTACCACATTACTACGTGATCCAATCCAGAAAAAGCCCAGGATCTAGCCATCAAGTATGAGAAATATGCGAAAGTATGAGCCTGATGAGAGCAAATCCGAGAACTATCCCAGACATAACTTGCGTTGTCCTCTAAAATATTGATGGAAACCCGGTTTAATGGACTGTTTCAGTGTGGTACCACATTTCTACGTGATCCAAACCAGAAAAAACACAGGATCGGTTCAACAAGTATGTGAAGAATGCGAAAGTATGAGTCTGACGAGGGCAAATCCCAGGCCTAACCTAGACATAACATGCGTTACCCTCAAAAATATTGATCGAAACCAGATTTAATCGACTGTTTCAGTGTGGTACCACATTACTACGTGATCCAAACCAGAAAAAAACCCAGGATCTTTACAACAAGTATGTGCAGAATGTGAAAGTATGAGCCTGACGAGGGCAAATCCCAGACCTATCCTAGACATAACTTGCGTTATCCTCTAAAATATTGATCGAAACCAGGTTTAATGGACTGTTTCAGTGTGGTACCACATTACTACGTGATACAGCCCAGAAAAAGCCCAGGATCTGGCCATCAAGTATGAGAAATATACGAATATACGAGCCTGATGAGAGCAAATCCCAGACCTAACCTAGACCTAACATGCGTTATTCTCTAAAATATTGATCGAAACCAGGGTTAATGGACTGTTTCAGTTTGGTACCACATTACTACGTGATCCAAACCAGAAAAAACCCAGAATCTGTTCAACACGTATGTGAAAAACGCGAAACTACGACCACGATGGGGGCAAAACCCGGACCTACCCCAGACCTAACTTGAGTTATCCTCTAAAATATTGATCGAAACCAGGTTTAATGGACTGTTTCAGTGTGGTACCACATTGCTACGTGACCCTAACCAGAAAAAGCCAGGGATCTGTTCAACAAGTATGTGAAAAGTGCAAAATATGACCCTGATGGGGCAAATCCCGGACCTATCCCAGACAAAACTTGCGTTATCCTCTAAAATATTGATCGAAACCAGGTTTAATTTACTGTTTCAGTGTGGTACCACATTACTACGAGATCCGATCCAAAAAAAGCCCAGGAACTAACCATGAGGTATCAGAAATATGCGAAATTATGAGCCTGATTAGGGCAAATCCTACACCTAACCCAGACCTAACATGCGTTATCCTCTAAAATATTTATCAAGACCAGGTTTAATCGACTGTTTCTGTGTGGTACCACGTTACTACGTGATCCAAACCAGAAAAAAACCCAGGATCCGTTCAACAAGTATGTGAAGAATGCGAAAGTATGAGTCTGACGAGGGCAAATCCCAGACCTATCCCATACATAACTTGCGTTATCCTCTAAAATATTCACCGAAACCAGGTTTAATGGACTGTTTCAGTGTGGTACCACATTACTTCGAGATCCAATCCAGAAAAAGCCCAGGAACTAGCCATGAAGTATCAGAAATATGCGAAATTATGAGCCTGATTAGGGCAAATCCTACACCTAACCCAGACCTAACATGCGTTATCCTCTAAAATATTTATCAAGACCAGGTTTAATCGACTGTTTCGGTGTGGTACCACATTACTACGTGATCCAAACCAGAAAAAACCCAGGATCGGTTCAACAAGTATGTGGAGAATGCGAAGGTATGTGTCTGATGAGGGCAAATCCCAGGCCTAACCTAGACATAACATGCGTTACCCTCAAAGATATTGATCGAAACCAGGTTTAATCGACTGTTTCAGTGTGGTACCACATTACTACGTTATCCAAACCAGAAAAAAACCCAGGATCTTTACAACAAGTATGTGAAGAATGCGAAAGTATGAGCCTGACGAGGGCATATCCCAGACCTAATGCAGACCTATCATGCGATATCCTCTAAAACATTGATCGAAACCAGGTTCAATTGACTGTTTCAGTGTGGAACCACATTACTATGTGATCCAAACCAGAAAGAAACCCTCGATCAGGTCAACATGTATGCTAAAACTGCGAAAGTATGACCCCGATGAGGACAAATCCCAGACCTAACCTAGACCAAACTTGCGCTATCCTCTAAAATGTTGATCGAAACTAGGTTTAATCGTCTGTTTCAGTGTGGTACCACATTATTACGTGGTGCAAACCAGTGAAAGCCCAGGATCTGGCCAACAAGAATAAGAAATATGCGAAAGTATGAGCCTGATGAGAGCAAATCCCACACCTAACCTAGACCTAACATGCGTTATCCTCTAAAATATCGATCGGAACCAGGTTTAATGGACTGATTCAGTGTGGTACCACAATACTACGTGATGCAATCCAGAAAAAGCCCAGAATCTGGCCATCAACTATGAGAAATATGCGAAAGTATGAGACTGATCAGTGCAAATCCCAGACCTAACTCAGACCTAACATGTGTTATCCTCTAAAATATTGTTCGAAACCAGGTTTAATCGACTGTTTCAGTGTGGTACCACATTACTACGTGGTGCAAACCAGTGAAAGCCAAGGATCTGGCCAACAAGTATGAGAAATACGCGAAAGTATGACTCTGATGAGGGCAAATCCAAGGCCTAACCAAGACCTACCATGCGATTTCCTCTAAAATATTGATCGAAACCAGGTTTAATTGACTGTTTCAGTGTGGTACAGCATTACAACGTTATCCAAACAAGAAAAAGCTCAGGCTCTGGCGAACAAGTATGCGAAAAATTCGAATATATGAGCCAGATGAGCGCAAATCCCAGACCTAATGCAGACCTATCATGCGATATCCTCTAAAACATTGATCGAAACCAGGTTCAATTGACTGTTTCAGTGTGGAACCACATTACTATGTGATCCAAACCAGAAAGAAACCCTCGATCAGGTCAACATGTATGTTAAAACTGCGAAAGTATGACCGTGATGAAAGCAAAACCCCAGACCTAACACTGACCTAACATGTGTTATCGTCTAAAATATTGATCGAAACCAGGTATAATCAAAAGTTTCAGTGTGGTGCCACATAACTACGTGATCCAAACCAGAAAAAACCCTGGATCTGTTCAACAAGTATGTGAAAAATTCGAATATATGGGCCAGATGAGGGCAAATCCCAGACATAACGCAGACCTAACTTGCGTTATCCTCTAAAATATTGATCAAAACCAGGTTTAATTGACTGTTTCAGTGTGGTACCACATTACAACGTGATCCAAACCAGAAAAAACCCAGGATCTGTTCAACAAGTATGCGAAAAATTCGAATATATGAGCCAGATGAGGGCAAATCCCAGACCTATGCCAGACCTAACATGCGTGATCCACTAAAATATTTATCGAGACCAGGTTGAATTGACTCTTTCAGTGTGGTACCACATTACTACGTGATCCAAACCAGTGAAATCCCAGGATCTGGCCAACATGAATGAGAAATATGCGAAAGTATGAGCCTGATGAGAGCAAATCCCAGACCTAACCTTGACCTAACATGCGTTATCGTCTAAAATATTGGTCCAGGTCAGGTTTAATCAAAAGTTTAGGTGTGGTACCTCACTACTATGTGATCCAAACCAGAAATAACCCAGGATCTGTTCAAGAATTATGAGAAGAATGCGAAAGTATGAGACTGATGAGGGCACATCCCAGACCTAACCCTGACCTAACATGCGTGATCCTCTAAAATATTGATCGAAACCAGGTTTAATTGACTGTTTCAGTGTGGTACCACATTACTACGTGATCCATATCAGTGAAAGCCCAGGATCTGGCCAACTGGAATAAGAAATATGCGAAAGTATGAGCCTGATGAGAGCAAATCACAGACCTAACCTTGACCTAACATGCGTTACCGTCTAAAATATTGGTCGAGTTCAGGTTTAATCAAAAGTTTCAGTGTGGTTCCACATAACTACGTGATCCAACCCAGAAAACCCCAAGGATCTGGGCAACAAGCATGAGAAATATGCGAAAGTATGAGCCTCATGAGAGCAAATCACAGACCAAACCCAGACCTTACATGCGTTATCCTGTAAAATATTTATCGAGACCAGGCTGAATTGCCTGTTTCAGTGTGGTACCACATTACCACGTGATCCAAACCAGTGAAAGCCCTGGATCTGTTCAAGAAGTATGTGGAGAATGCGAAAGTATGAGACTGATGAGGGCAAATCCCAGACCTAATCCAGACCTAACATGCGTTATCCTCTATAATATTTATCGAGACCAGGTTGAATTGACTGTTTCAGTGTGGTACCAGATTACTACGTGATCCAAACCAGTGAAAGCCCAGGATCTGGCCAACATGAATGTGAAATATGCCAAGGTATGAGCCTGATGAGAGCAAATCCCAGACATAACCTTGACCTAACATGCGATATCGTCTAAAATATTGGTCGAGGTCAGGTTTAATCAAAAGTTTCAGTATGGTACCACATAACTACGTGATCCAACCCAGAAAAAGCCCAGGATCTGGGCAACAAGAATGAGAAATATGCGAAAGTATGAGCCTCATGAGGCCAAATCCCAGACCTATCCCAGACCTAACTTGCGTTATCCTCTAAAATATTGATCGAAACCAGGTTAAATTGACTGTTTCAGTGTGGTACCACATTTCTACGTGATCCAAACCAGAAAAAGTCCTCGATCAGGTCAACATGTATGTTAAAACTGCGAAAGTATGTCCCTGATGAAAGCAAAACCCCAGACCTAACACTGACTTAACATGTGTTATCCTCTAAAATATTGATCGAATCCAGGTTTAATGGACTGTTTCAGTGTGGAAACACATTACTACGTGGTGCAATCCAGTGAAAGCCCAGGATCTGGCCAACAATAATGAGAAATATGCGAATGTATGAGCCTGATGAGAGCAAATCCCTGACCTAACCTTGACCTAACATGCGTTATCGTCTAAAATATTGGTCGAGGTCGGGTTTAATCAAAAGTTTCGGTGTGGTACCACATTACTACGTGATCCAAACCAGAAGAAACCCTCGATCAGGTCAACATGTATGTTAAAACTGCGAAAGTATGTCCCTGATGAAAGCAAAACCCCAGACCTAACACTGACTTAACATGTGTTATCCTCTAAAATATTGATCGAAACCAGGTCTAATGGACTGTTTCAGTGTGGCCCCACATTACTACGTGATCCAGTCCAGAAAAAGCCCAGGATCTGGCCGACAAGTATGGGAAATATGCGAAAGTATGAGCCTCATAAGGGCAAATCACACACCTAACCCAGACCTAACATGCGTTATGCTATAAAATATTTATCGAGACCAGGTCGAATTGACTGTTACAGTGTGGCACCACATCACTACGTGATCCGAACCAGTGAAAGCCCAGGATCGGGCCAACAACAATGAGAAATATGCGAAAGTATGAGCCTGATGAGAGCAAATCCCAGACCTAACCTTGACCTAACATGCGTTATGGTCTAAAATATTGGTCGAGGTCAGGTTTAATCTAAAGTTTCAGTGTGGTACCACATAACTATGTGATCCAACCCAGATATAGCCCAGGATCTGTTCAAGAATTATGTGAAGAATGCGAAAGTATGAGACAGATGAGGGCACATCCCAGACATAACCCAGACCTAACATGCGTTATCCTCTAAAATATTGACCGAAACCAGGTTGAATTGACTGTTTCAGTGTGGTACCACATTAGTACGTAATCCAAACCAGGGGAATCCCAGGATCTCGCCAACAAGATTGAGAAGTATGCGAAAGTATGAGCCTGATGAGAGCAAAACCACGGACCTAACCTAGACCTAACATGCGTTATCCTCTAAAATATGGATCGAAACCAGGTTTAATGGAATGTTTCAGTGTGGAACCACATTACTATGTGATCCCAACCAGGGAAAGCCCAGAATCTGGCCATCAAGTATGAGAAATATGCGAAAGTATGAGCCTGATAAGAGCAACTCTCAGACCTAACCTTGACCTAATATGCGTTATCGTCTAAAACATTGGTCGAGGTCAGGTTTAATCAAAAGTTGCAGTGTGGTACCACATAACTACGTGATCCAAACCAGAAAAAACCCAGGATCTGTTCAACAAGTATGTGAAAAATGCGAACGTACGAGCCTCACAAGGCAAATCCCAGACCTATGCCAGACCTAACATCCGTTATCCTCTAAAATATTTATCGAGTCCAGGTTGAATTGACTCTTTCAGTGTGGTACCACATTACTACGTGATCCAAACCAGTGATAGCCCAGGATCGGGCCAACAAGAATGAGAAATATGCGAAAGTATGAGCCTGATGAGAGCAAATCTCAGACCTAACCTTGACCTAACATGCGTTATCGTCTAAAATATTGGTCGAGGTCAGGTTTAATCAAAAGTTTAGGTGTGGTACCTCACTACTATGTGATCCAAACCAGAAATAACCCAGGATCTGTTCAAGAATTATGTGAAGAATGCGAAAGTATGAGACTGATGAGGGCACATCCCAGACCTAACCCAGACCTAACATGCGTTATCCTCCAAAATATTGATCGAAACCGGGTTGAATTGACTGTTTCAGTGTGGTACCACATTACTACTTGATCCAAACCAGAAAAAACCCCCGATCAGGTCAACATGTATGTTAAAACTGCGAAAGTATGACCCTGATGAAAGAAAAACCCCAGACCTAACACTGACCTAATATGTGTTATCCTCTAAGATATTGATCGAAACCAGGTTTAATCGACTGTCTCAGTGTGGTCCCAAAATACTACGTGATCCAAACCGGAAAAAGCCCAGCATCTGGCCTACAAGTATGAGAAATATGCGAAAGTATGAGCCTCATAAAGGCAAACCAAACACCTAACCCAGACCTAACACGCGTTATCCTCTAAAATATTTATCGAGACCAGGTTGAATTGACTGTTTCAGTGTGGTACCACATTACCACGTGATCCATACCAGTGAAAGCCCAGGATCTGGCCAACTGGAATGAGAAATATGCCAAAGTATGAGCCTGATGAGAGCAAATCACAGACCTAACCTTGACCTAACATGCGTTATCGTCTAAAATATTGGTCGAGATCAGGTTTAATCAAAAGTTTCAGTGTGGTTCCACATAACTACGTGATCCAACCCAGAAAATCCCAAGGATCTGGGCAACAAGCATGAGAAATATGCGAAAGTATGAGCCTCATGGGGGCAAATCCCAGACCTATCCCAGACCTAACTTGCGTTATCCACTAAAATATTGAACGAAACCAGGATTAATTGACTGTTTCAGTGTGGTACCACATTACTACGTGATCCAAACCAAAAAAAGCCCAGAATCTGGCCATCGAGTATGAGAAATATGCGAAAGTATGAGCCAGATGAGAACAAATCCCGGATCTAACATAGTCCTAACATCCGTTATCCTCTAAAATATAGATCGAAACCAGGTTTAATCGACTGTTTCAGTGTGATACCACAATACCACGCGATCCAAACCAGAAAAAGCCCAGGATCTGGTCAACAAGTATGTGAAGAATGCGAAAGTATGTGTCTGATGAGGGAAAATTCCAGGGCCTAACCAAGACCTAACATGCGATTTCCTCTAAAATATTGATCGAAACCAGGTTTAATTGACTGTTTCAGTGTGGTACCACATTTCAACGTGATCCAAACCTGAAAGAAACTCTCAATCAGGTCAACATGTGTGCTAAAACTGCGAAAGTATGACCCCGATGAGGGCAAATCCCAGACCTAACCTAGACCAACATGCGCTATCCTCTAAAATGTTGATCGAAACTAGGTTTAATCGACTGTTTCAGTGTGGTACCACATTATTACGTGGTGGAATCCAGTGAAATCCCAGGATCTGGCCAACAAGAATGAGAATTATACGAAAGTTTGAGCCAGATGGGGGCAAATCCCAGACCTAACCCAGACCTAACATGCGATATCCTCTAAAACATTGATCGAAACCTGGTTCAATTGACTGTTTCAGTGTGGAACCACATTACTATGTGATCTCATCCAGAAAAAGCCCAGAATCTGGCCATCAAGTATGCGAAATATGCGAAAGTAGGTGCCTGATCAGTGCAAATCCCAGACCTAACCTAGACCTAACATGCGTTATCATCTAAAATATTGATCGAGGTCAGGTTTAATCAAAAGTTTCGGTGTGGTACCACACTATTATGTGATCCAAACCAGAAAAAACCCAGGATCTGTTCAAGAAGTATGTGGAGAATGCGAAAGTATGAGCCTGACGAGGGCAAATCCCAGACCTATCCCAGACATAACTTGCGATATCATCTAAAATATTCACCGAAACCTGTTTTAATCGACTGTTTCAGTGTGGTACCACATTACTACGTGATCCAAACCAGAAAAAGCCCAGAATCTGGCCATCAACTATGATAAATATGCGAAAGTACGAGCCTGATGAGAGCAAATCCCAGACCTAAGCAAGACCTAACATGCGTTATTCTGTAAAATATTGATCGAAACCAGGTTTAATGGGCTGTTGAGTGTGGTACCACATTACTACGTGATCCAAACCAGAAAAAACCCAGAATCTGTCCAACAAGTATGTGAAAAACGCGAAAATATGAGCCTGATGAGGGCAAATCCCAGACCTTTCCCAGACATAACATGCGCTATCCTCTAAAATATTGATCGAAACCAGGTTTAATGGACAGTTTCAGTGTGGTACCACATTACTACGTGATCCAAACCAGAAAAAGCCCAGAATCTGGCCATGAAGTATGAGAAATATGCGAAAGTACGAGCCTGATGAGAGCTAATCCCCAACCTAACCTAGACCTAACATGTGTTATTCTCTAAAATATTCATCGAAACCAGGTTAAATTGAATGTTTCAGTGTGATACCACATTACTACGTGATCCAAACCAGAAAAAACCCAGGATCTGTTCAACAAGTATGTGGAGAATGCGAAAGTATGTGTCTGATGAGGGCAAATCCCTGGCCTAACCTAGACATCACATGCGTGATCCTCTAAAATATTCAGCGAAACCAGTAGTAGTGTGGTACCACATTACCACGGGATCCAAAGCAGAAAAAGGCCAGAATCATTTCAACAAGTATGTGAAGAATCCGAAAGTATGAGCCTGACGAGGGCAAATCCCAGACCTATCCCAGACATAACTTGCGTTATCCTCTAAGATATTGATCGAAACTAGGTTTAATGGACTGTTTCAGTGTGGTACCACATTACTACGTGATCCAAACCAAAAAAACCGAGGATCTGTTCAACAAGTATGAGAAATATGCGAAAGTATGAGCCTGCTGTGGGCAAATCCTAGACCTAACCCAGACCTAACATGCGTTATCCTCTAAAATATTTATCAAGACCAGATTTAATTGAATGTTTCAGTGTGGTATCACATTACTACGTGATCCAATCCAGAAAAAGCCCAGGATCTGGCCATCAAGTATGAGAAATATACGAAAGTATGAGCCTGCTGAGGGCAAATCCTAGACCTAACCCAGACCTAACTTGCGTTGTCCTCCAAAATATTGATCGAAACCAGGTTTAATCGACGGTTTCTGAGTGGTACCACATTACTACGTGATCCAAACCAGAAAAAGCCCAGAATCTGGCCATCAACTATGAGAAATATGCGAAAGTACGAGCCTGATGAGAGCAAATCCCAGACCTAACCAAGACTTAACATGCGTTATTCTGTAAAATATTGATCGAAACCTGGTTTAGTGGACTGTTTAAGTGTGGTACCACATTACTACGTGATCCAGACCAGAAAAAACCCAGCATCTGTTCAAGAAGTATGTGAAAAACGCGAAACTATGAGCCTGATGAGGGCAAATCCCACACCTATCCCAGACATAACTTGCGTTATCCTCTAAAATATTGATCGAAACCAGGTTTAATGGACTGTTTCAGTGTGGTATCACATTGGTACGTGATCCAATCCAGAAAAAGCCCAGGATCTGGCCATCAAGTATGAGAAATATGCGAAAGTATGAGCCTGCTGAGGGCAAATCCTAGACCTAACCCAGATCTAACATGCGTTATCCTCTAAAATATTTATCAAGACCACATTTAATTGAATGTTTCAGTGTGGTACCACATTAGTACATGATCCAAACCACAATAAGCCAGGGTTCTGTTCAACAAGTATGTGATAAACGCGAGAGTATGACCCTGATGAGGGCAAATTCCAGGCCTAATCTAGACCTAACATGGGTTATCCTCTAAACTATTGATCGAAACTAGGTTTAATGGACTGTTTCAGTGTGGTACCACATTATTACGTGATCCAAACCAGAAAAACCGAGGATCTGTTCAAAAAGTATGTTAAAAATGCGAAAGTATGACCCTGATAAGGGCAAATCCCAGACCTATCCCAGACCTAAAATGCGTTGACCTCTAAAATATTGATCGAAACCAGATTGAATGGACTGTTTCAGTGTGGTATCACATTACTACGTGATCGAAACCAGAAGAAGCCAGGGACCTGTTCAACAAGTATGTGGAGAATGCGAAAGTATGTGTCTGATGAGGGCAAATCCCAGGTCTAACCTAGACATAACATGCGTTATCCTCTAAAATATTCATCGAAACTAGGTTTAATTGAATGTTTCAGTTTGATACCACATTACTACGTCATCCAATCCAGAAAAAGCCCAGGTTCTAGCCATCAAGTATGAGAAATATGCGAAAGTATGAGCCCGCTGAGGGCAAATCCTAGATCTAACACTGACGTAACATGCGTTATCCTCTAAAATATTTATCAAGACCAGATTTAATTGAATGTTTCAGTGTGGTACCACATTACTACGTGATCCAAACCAGAAAAAACCCAGGATCTGTTCAACAAGTATGTGGAGAATGCGAAAGTATGTGTCTGATGAGGGCAAATCCCTGGCCTAACCTAGACATAACATGCGTGATCCTCTAAAATATTCAGCGAAACCAGGTTTGATGGACTGTTTCAGTGTGGTACCACATTACTACGGGATCCAAACCAGAAAAAGGCCAGCATCTGTTCAACAAGTATGTGAAGAATGCGAAAGTATGAGCCTGACGAGGGCAAATCCCAGACCTATCCCAGACATAACTTGCGTTCTCCTCTAAGATATTGATCGAAACTAGGTTTAATGGACTGTTTCAGTGTGGTACCACATTACTACGTGATCCAAACCAGAAAAACCGAGGATCTGTTCAACAAGTATGAGAAATGTGCGAAAGTATGAGCCTGCTGAGGGCAAATCCTAGACCTAACCCAGACCTAACATGCGTTATCCTCTAAAATATTTAACAAGACCAGATTTAATTGAATGTTTCAGTGTGGTATCACATTACTACGTGACCCAATCCAGAAAAAGCCCAGGATCTGGCCATCAAGTATGAGATATAAACGAAAGTATGAGCCAGCTGAGTGCAAATCCTAGACCTAACCCAGACGTAACTTGCGTTGTCCTCTAAAATATTGATCGAAACCAGGTTTAATCGACGGTTTCAGAGTGGTACCACATTACTACGTGATCCAAACCAGAAAAAGCCCAGAATCTGGCCATCAAGTATGAGAAATATACGAAAGTATGAGCCTGCTGAGGGCAAATCCTAGACCTAACCCAGACCTAACATGCGTTATCCTATAAAATATTTATCAAGACCAGATTTAATTGAATGTTTCAGTGTGGTACCACATTACTACGTGATCCAAACCAGAAAAACCCCAGGATCTGTTCAACAAGTATGTGGAGAATGCGAAAGTATGTGTCTGATGAGGGCAAATCCCAGGCCTAACCCAGACCTAACATGCGTTATCCTCTAAACTATTGATCGAAACTAGGTTTAATGGACTGTTTCAGTGTGGTACCACATTACTACGTGATCCAAACCTGAAAAACCGAGGACCTGTTCAACAAGTATGTAAAAAATGCGAAAGTATGACCCTGATGAGGGCAAATCCCAGACCTATCCCAGACCTAACAAGCGTTGTCCTCTAAAATATTGATCGAAACCAGATTTAATGGACTGTTTCAGTGTGGTACCACATTACTACGTGATCGAAACCAGAAGAAGCCAGGGATCTGTTCAACATGTATGTGAAGAATGCGAAATTATGTGTCTGATGAGGGCAAATCCCAGGCCTAACCCAGGCCTAACATGCGTTATCCTCTAAACTATTGATCGAAACTAGTTTTAATGGACTGTTTCAGTGTGGTACCACATTACTACGTGATCCAAACCAGAAAAACCGAGGATCTGTTCAACAAGTATGAGAAATATGCGAAAGTATGAGCCTGCTGAGGGCAAATCCTAGACCTAAACCAGACCTAACATGCGTTATCCTCTAAAATATTTATCAAGACCAGATTTAATTGAATGTTTCAGTGTGGTATCACATTACTACGTGATCCAATCCAGAAAAAGCCCAGGATCTGGCCATCAAGTATGAGAAATATACGAAAGTATGAGCCTGCTGAGGGCAAATCCTAGACCTAACCCAGACCTAACTTGCGTTGTCCTCTAAAATATTGATCGAAACCAGGTTTAATCGACGGTTTCAGAGTGGTACCACATTACTACGTGATCCAAACCAGAAAAAGCCCAGAATCTGGCCATCAACTATGAGAAATATGCGAAAGTACGAGCCTGATGAGGGCAAATCCCAGACCTAACCAAGACTTAACATGCGTTGTCCTCTAAAATATTGATCGAAACCAGATTGAATGGACTGTTTCAGTGTGGTATCACATTACTACGTGATCCAAACCGGAAAAAACCCAGGATCTGTTCAACAAGTATGTGGAGAATGCGAAAGTATGTGTCTGATGAGGGCAAATCCCAGGCCTAACCCAGGCCTAACATGCGTTATCCTCTAAACTATTGATCGAAACTAGTTTTAATGGACTGTTTCAGTGTGGTACCACATTACTACGTGATCCAAACCTGAAAAACCGAGGATCTGTTCAACAAGTATGTTAAAAATGCGAAAGTATGACCCTGATGAGGGCAAATCCCAGACCTATCCCAGACCTAACATGCGTTGTCCTCTAAAATATTGATCGAAACCAGGTTTAATCGACGGTTTCAGAGTGGTACCACATTACTACGTGATCCAAACCAGAAAAAACCCAGAATCTGGCCATCAAGTATGATAAATATGCGAAAGTACGAGCCGGATGAGAGCAAATCCCAGACCTAACCTAGACCTAACATGAGTTATTCTCTAAAATATTCATCGAAACCAGGTTTAACGGACCTCCTCAGTGTGGTACCACATTACTACGTGATCCAAACCAGAAAAAACCCAGGATCCATTCAACAAGTATGTGAAGAATGCGAAAGTATGTGTCTGATGAAGGAAAATCCCAGGCCTAACCTAGACCTAACTTGCGTTATCATCTAAAATATTGATCGAAACCAGGTTTAATGGTCTTTTTCAGTGTGGTACCACATTACTACGTGATCCAATCCAGAAAAACCCCAGGATCTGGCCATCAAGTATGAGAAATATGCGAAAGTACGAGCCTGATGAGAGCAAATCCCAGACCTAACCTAGACCTAACATGAGTTATTCTCTAAAATATTCATCGAAGCCAGGTTTAATGGACTTTTTCAGTGTGGTACCACATTACTACGTGATCCAAACCTGAAAAAACCCAGGATCCGTGCAACAAGTAAGTGCAGAATGCGAAAGTATGTGTCTGATGAAGGAAAATCCCAGCCCTAACCTAGACCTAACTTGCGTTATCCTCTAAAATATTTATCAAGACCAGGTTTAATCGACTGTTTCAGTGTGGTTCCACATTGCTACGTGATCCAAACCAGAAAAAACCCAGGATCCGTTCAACAAGTATGTGAAGAATGCGAAAGTATGTGTCTGATGGGGGAAAATCCCAGGCCTAACCTAGACCTAACATGCGCTACCCTCAAAAATATTGATCGAAACCTGTTTTAATCGACTGTTTCAGTTCTGGTACCACATTACTACGAGATCCATACCAGAAAAAGCCCAGAATCTGGCCATCAACTATGTGAAATATGCGAAAGTACGAGCCTGATGAGACCAAATCCCAGCCCTAACCAAGACCTAACATGCTTCATTCTCTAAAATATTGATCGAAACCTGGTTTAATGGACTGTTTCAGTGTGGAACCACATTACTACGTGATCCAAACCAGAAAAAACCCAGAATCTGTTCAACAGGTATGTGAAAAACGCGAAAATATGAGCCTGAAGAGGGCAAATCCCAGACCTATCCCAGACCTAACATGCGTTATCCTCTTAAATATTGATCGAAACCAGGTTTAATGGACAGCATCAGTGTGGTACCACATTACTACGTGATCCAAACCAGAAAAAGCCAGGGATCTGTACAACAAGTATGTAAAAAATGTGAAAATATGACCCTGATGGGGGCAAATCCCGGACTTATCCCAGACCTAACTTGCGTTATCCTCTAAAACATTGATCGAAACCAGGTTTAATTTACTGTTTCAGTGTGGTACCACATTACTACGTGATCCAATCCAGAAAAAGCCCAGGATCTAGCCATGGAGTTTGAGAAATATGCGAAATTATGAGCCTGATTAGGGCAAATCCTAGACCTAACCCAGACCTAACATGCGTTATCCTCAAAAATATTGATCGAAACCAGGTTTAATTGAATGTTTCAGTGTGGTACCGCCTTACTACGAGATCCAAACCAGAAAAAACCCAGGATCCGTTCAACAAGTATGTGGAGAATGCGAAAGTATGTGTCTGACGAGGGAAAATCCCAGGCCTAACAAAGACCTAACATGCGTTATCCTCAAAAATATTAATCGAACCCAGGTTTAATCGACTGTTTCAGTGTGGTACCACATTACTACATGATCCAAACCAGAAAAATACCCAGGATCTGATTAACAGGTATGTGTAGAACGCGAAAATATGTGTCTGATGAGGTCAAATCCCCGGCCTAAACTAGACATAACATGCGTTATCCTCTAAAATATTGATCGAAACCAGGTTTAATGGACTGTTCCAGTGTGGTACCACATTACTACCTGATCCAAACCAGAAAAATACCCAGGAGATGATTAACAGGTATGTGTAGAACGCGAAAATATGTGTCTGATGAGGTCAAATCCCCGGCCTAAACTAGACATAACATGCGTTATCCTCTAAAATATTGATCAAAACCAGGTTTAATGGACTATTTCAGTGTGGTACCCCCTTACTACGTGATCCAAACCAGAAAAAACCCAGGCTCCGTTCAATAAGTATGTGGAGAATGCGAAAGTATGTGTCTGACGAGGGAAAATCCCAGGCCTAACAAAGACCTAACATGCGTTATCCTCAAAAATATTAATCGAACCCAGGTTTAATCGACTGTTTCAGTGTGGTACCACATTACTACGTGATCCAAACCAGACAAAACCCAGGATCTGTTCAACAAGTATGTGAAAAACGCGAAAATATGAGCCTGAAGAGGGCAAATCCCAGACCTATCCCAGACCTAACATGCGTTATCCTCTAAAATATTGATCGAAACCCGGTTTAATGGACTGTTTCAGTATGGTACCACATTACTACGTGATCCAAACCAGAAAAATACCCAGGACCTGATTAACAGGTATGTGTAGAACGCGAAAATATGTGTCTGATGAGGGCAAATCCCCGGCCTAAACTAGACATAACATGCGTTATCCTCTAAAATATTGATCGAAACCAGGTTTAATGGACTGTTTCAGTGTGGTACCACATTACTACGTGATCCAAACCAGACAAAACCCAGGATCTGTTCAACAAGTATGTGAAAAACGCGAAAATATGAGCCTGAAGAGGGCAAATCCCAGACCTATCCCAGACCTAACATGCGTTATCCTCTAAAATATTGATCGAAACCCGGTTTAATGGACTGTTTCAGTATGGTACCACATTACTACGTGATCCAAACCAGAAAAATACCCAGGATCTGTTCAACAAGTATGTGGAGAATGCGAAAGTATGTGTCTGATGATGGCAAATCCCAGGCCTAACCTAACCATAACATGTGTTATCCTCTAAATTATTGATCGAAACCAGGTTTAATTGAATGTTTCAGTGTGGTACCACATTACTACGTGATCCAATCCAGAAAAAGCCCAGGATCTAGCCATGGAGTTTGAGAAATATGCGAAATTATGAGCCTGATTAGGGCAAATCCTAGACCTAACCCAGACCTAACATGCGTTATCCTCAAAAATATTGATCGAAACCAGGTTTAATTGAATGTTTCAGTGTGGTACCGCCTTACTACGTGATCCAAACCAGAAAAAACCCAGGATCCGTTCAACAAGTATGTGGAGAATGCGAAAGTATGTGTCTGATGAGGGAAAATCCCAGGCCTAACAAAGACCTAACATGCGTTATCCTCAAAAATATTGACCGAACCCAGGTTTAATCGACTGTTTCAGTGTGGTACCACATTACTACCTGATCCAAACCAGAAAAATACCCAGGATCTGATTAACAGGTATGTGTAGAACGCGAAAATATGTGTCTGATGAGGGCAAATCCCCGGCCTAAACTAGACATAACATGCGTTATCCTCTGAAATATTGATCGAAACCAGGTTTAATGGACTCTTTCAGTGTGGTACCACATTACTACGTGATCCAAACCAGACAAAACCCAGGATCTGTTTAACAAGTATGTGGAGAATGCGTAAGTATGTGTCTGATGTGGGCAAATCCCAGGCCCAACCTAGTCATAACATGCGTTATCCTCTAAAATATTGATCGAAACCAGGTTTAATGGACTGTTTCAGTGTGGTACCACATTACTACGTGATCCGAACCAGAATAAACCCAGGATCTGGTCAACAAGTATGTGGAGAATGCGAAAGTATGAGCCTGACGAGGGCAAATCCCGGACCTATCCCAGACATAACATGCGTTATCCTCTAAATTATTGATCGAAACCAGGTTTAATGGACTGTTTCAGTGTGGTACCACATTACTACGTGATCCAAACCAGAAAAAACCCAGGATCTGTTCAACAAATATGTGGAGAATGCGAAAGTATGTGTCTGATGATGGCAAATCCCAGGCCTAACCTAACCATAACATGCGTTATCCTCTAAAATATTGATCGAAACCAGGTTTAATTGAATGTTTCAGTGTGATACCACATTACTACCTGATCCAATCCAGAAAAAGCCCAGTATCTAGCCATCAAGTATGAGAAATATGCGATAGTATGAGCCCGCTGAGGGCAAATCCTAGACCTAACCCAGACCTAACATCCGCTATCCCCTAAAATGTTTATCAAGACAAGATTTAATTGAATGTTACAGTGTGGTACCACATTACTACTTGATCCAAACCTGAAAAAACCCAGGATCTGTTCAACAAGTATGTGGAGAATGCGAAAGTATGTGTCTGATGAGGGCAAATCCCAGGCCTAACCTAGACATAACATGCGTTATCCTCTAAAATATTGATCGAAACCAGGTTTAATTGAATGTTTCAGTGTGATACCACATTACTACCTGATCCAATCCAGAAAAAGCCCAGGATCTAGCCATCAAGTATGAGAAATATGCGATAGTATGAGCCCGCTGAGGGCAAATCCTAGACCTAACCCAGACCTAACATGCGTTATCCTCTAAAATATTTATCAAGACCAGATTTAATTGAATGTTTCAGTGTGGTACCACATTACTACGTGATCCAAACCAGAAAAAACCCAGGATCTGTTCAACAAGTATGTGAAAAATGAGAAAGTATGAGCCTGACGAGGGCAAATCCCGGACCTATCCCAGACCCAACTTGCGTTATCCTCTAAAATATTGATCGAAACCAGGTTTAATTTACTGTTTCAGTGTGGTACCACATTACTACGTGATCCAATCCAGAAAAAGCCGAGGATCTAGCCATGAAGTATGAGAAATATGCGAAATTAGGAGCCTGACTAGGGCAAATCCTAGACCTAACCCAGACCTCACATGCGTTATCCTCTAAAATATTTATCAAGACCAGGTTTAATCGACTGTTTCAGTGTGGTACCACATTACTACGTGATCCAAACCAGAAAAAACCCAGGATCCGTACAACTAGTATGTGAAGAATGCGAAAGTATGAGCCTGTCGAGGGCAAATCCCAGACCTATCCCAGACATAACTTGCGTTATCATCTAAAATATTGACCGAAACCTGTTTTAATCGACTGTTTCAGTGTGGAACCACATTACTACGTGATCCAAACCAGAAAAAGCCCAGAATCTGGCCATCAGCTATGAGAAATATACGAAAGTACGAGCTTGATAAGAGCAAATCCCACACCTAACGTAGACCTAACATGCGTCATTCTCTAAAATATTAATCGAAACCAGGTATGATGGCCTGTTTCAGTGTGGCACCACATTACTACGTGATCCAAACCAGAAAAAACCCAGAATCTGTTCAACAAGTATGTGAAAAACGCGAAACTATGAGCCTGATGAGGTCAAATCCCTGACCTATCTCAGACATAACATGCGTTATCCCGTAAAATATTGATCGAAACCATGTTTAATGGACTGTTTCAGTGTGGTACCACATTACTACGTGATCGAAACCAGAAGAAGCCAGGCATCTGTTGAACAAGTATGTGAACAATGCGAAAATATGGCCCTGATGAGGGCAAATCCCAGGACTAACCTAGACATAACATGCGTTATCCTCTAAAATATTCATCGAAACAAGGTGTAATTGAATGTTTCAGTGTGATACCACATTACTACGTGATCCAATCCAGAAAAAGTCCAGGTTCTAGCCATCAAGTATGTGAAATATGCGAAATTATGAGCCTGATTATGGCAAATCCTAGACCTAACCCAGGCCAAACATGCGTTATCCTCTAAAATATTTATCAAGACCAGGTTTAATCGACTGTTTCACTGTGGTTCCACATTGCTACGTGATCCAAACCAGAAAAAACCCAGGATCCGTTCAACAAGTATGTGAAGAATGCGAAAGTATGTGTCTGATGAGGGAAAATCCCAGGCCTAACCTAGACCTAACATGCGCTACCCTCAAAAATATTGATCGAAACCTGTTTTAATCGAATGTCTCAGTTCTGGTACCACATTACTACGAGATCCAAACCAGAAAAAGCCCAGAATCTGATTAACAGGTATGTGTAGAACGCGAAAATATGTGTCTGATGAGGTCAAATCCCCGGCCTAAACTAGACATAACATGCGTTATCCTCTAAAATATTGATCGAAACCAGGTTTAATGGACTGTTTCAGTGTGGTACCGCCTTACTACGTGATCCAAACCAGAAAAAACCCAGGCTCCGTTCAATAAGTATGTGGAGAATGCGAAAGTATGTGTCTGACGAGGGAAAATCCCAGGCCTAACAAAGACCTAACATGCGTTGTCCTCAAAAATATTAATCGAACCCAGGTTTAATCGACTGTTTCAGTGTGGTACCACATTACTACCTGATCCAAACCAGACAAAACCCAGGATCTGTTCAACAAGTATGTGAAAAACGCGAAAATATGAGCCTGAAGAGGGCAAATCCCAGACCTATCCCAGACCTAGCATGCGTTATCCTCTAAAATATTGATCGAAACCAGGTTTAATGGACTGTTTCAGTATGGTACCACATTACTACGTGATCCAAACCAGAAAAAACCCAGGATCTGTTCAACAAGTATGTGGAGAATGCGAAAGTATGTGTCTGATAATGGCAAATCCCAGGCCTAACCTAACCATAACATGCGTTATCCTCTAAATTATTGATCGAAACCAGGTTTAATTGAATGTTTCAGTGTGGTACCACATTACTACGTGATCCAATCCAGAAATAGCCCAGGATCCGTTCAACAAGTATGTGGAGAATGCGAAAGTATGTGTCTGATGAGGGAAAATCCCAGGCCTAACAAAGACCTAACATGCGTTATCCTCAAAAATATTGATCGAACCCAGGTTTAATCGACTGTTTCAGTGTGGTACCACATTACTACCTGATCCAAACCAGAAAAATACCCAGGATCTGATTAACAGGTATGTGTAGAACGCGAAAATATGTGTCTGATGAGGGCAAATCCCCGGCCTAAACTAGACATAACATGCGTTATCCCCTAAAATATTGATCGAAACCAGGTTTAATGGACTGTTTCAGTGTGGTACCACATTACTACGTGATCCAAACCAGACAAAACCCAGGATCTGTTTAACAAGTATGTGGAGAATGCGTAAGTATGTGTTTGATGAGGGAAAATCCCAGGCCTAACAAAGACCTAACATGCGTTATCCTCAAAAATATTGATCGAACCCAGGTTTAATCGACTGTTTCAGTGTGGTACCACATTACTACCTGATCCAAACCAGAAAAATACCCAGGATCTGATTAACAGGTATGTGTAGAACGCGAAAATATGTGTCTGATGAGGGCAAATCCCCGGCCTAAACTAGACATAACATGCGTTATCCTCTAAAATATTGATCGAAACCAGGTTTAATGGACTGTTTCAGTGTGGTACCACATTACTACGTGATCCAAACCAGACAAAACCCAGGATCTGTTTAACAAGTATGTGGAGAATGCGTAAGTTTGTGTCTGATGTGGGTAAATCCCAGGCCCAACCTAGTCATAACATGCGTTATCCTCTAAAATATTGATCGAAACCAGGTTTAATGGACTGTTTCAGTGTGGTACCACATTACTACGTGATCCGATCCAGAATAAACCCAGGATCTGGTCAACAAGTATGTGGAGAATGCGAAAGTATGAGCCTGACGAGGGCAAATCCCGGACCTATCCCAGACATAACATGCGTTATCCTCTAAATTATTGATCGAAACCAGGTTTAATGGACTGTTTCAGTGTGGTACCACATTACTACGTGATCCAAACCAGAAAAAACCCAGGATCTGTTCAACAAGTATGTGGAGAATGCGAAAGTATGTGTCTGATGATGGCAAATCCCAGGCCTAACCTAACCATAACATGCGTTATCCTCTAAAATATTGATCGAAACCAGGTTTAATTGAATGTTTCAGTGTGATACCACATTACTACCTGATCCAAACCAGAAAAAACACAGGATACGCTCTACATGTATGTGAAGAATGCGAAATTATGTGTCTGATGAGGGAAAATCCTAGGCCCAACGTAGACCTAACATGCGTTATCCTCTAAAATATTGATCGAAACCAGGTTTAATGGACTGTTTCAGTGTGGTACCACATTACTACGTGATCCGATCCAGAATAAACCCAGGATCTGGTCAACAAGTATGTGGAGAATGCGAAAGTATGAGCCTGACGAGGGCAAATCCCGGACCTATCCCAGACATAACATGCGTTATCCTCTAAAATATTTATCAAGACCAGGTTTAATCGACTGTTTCAGTGTGGTTCCACATTGCTACGTGATCCAAACCAGAAAAAACCCAGGATCCGTTCAACAAGTATGTGAAGAATGCGAAAGTATGAGTCTGATGAGGGAAAATCCCAGGCCTAACCTAGACCTAACATGCGCTACCCTCAAAAATATTGATCGAAACCTGTTTTAATCGACTGTTTCAGTTCTGGTACCACATTAGTACGAGATCCAAACCAGAAAAAGCCCAGAATCTGGCCATCAACTATGTGAAATATGCGAAAGTACGAGCCTGATGAGACCAAATCCCAGCCCTAACCAAGACCTAACATGCTTTATTCTCTAAAATATTGATCGAAACCTGGTTTAATGGACTGTTTCAGTGTGGAACCACATTACTACGTGATCCAAACCAGAAAAAACCCAGAATCTGTTCAACAGGTATGTGAAAAACGCGAAAATATGAGCCTGAAGAGGGCAAATCCCAGACCTATCCCAGACCTAACATGCGTTATCCTCTTAAATATTGATCGAAACCAGGTTTAATGGACAGTATCAGTGTGGTACCACATTACTACGTGATCCAATCCAGAAAAAGCACAGGATCTAGCCATGGAGTTTGAGAAATATGCGAAATTATGAGCCTGATTAGGGCAAATCCTAGACCTAACTCAGACCTAACATGCGTTATCCTCAAAAATATTGATCGAAACCAGGTTTAATTGAATGTTTCAGTGTGGTACCGCCTTACTACGTGATCCAAACCAGAAAAAACCCAGGATCCGTTCAACAAGTATGTGGAGAATGCGAAAGTATGTGTCTGATGAGGGAAAATCCCAGGCCTAACAAAGACCTAACATGCGTTATCCTCAAAAATATTGATCGAACCCAGGTTTAATCGACTGTTTCAGTGTGGTACCACATTACTACCTGATCCAAACCAGAAAAATACCCAGGACCTGATTAACAGGTATGTGTAGAACGCGAAAATATGTGTCTGATGAGGGCAAATCCCCGGCCTAAACTAGACATAACATGCGTTATCCTCTAAAATATTGATCGAAACCAGGTTTAATGGACTGTTTCAGTGTGGTACCACATTACTACGTGATCCAATCCAGAAAAACCCAGTATCTAGCCATCAAGTATGAGAAATATGCGATAGTATGAGCCCGCTGAGGGCAAATCCTAGACCTAACCCAGACCTAACATCCGCTATCCCCTAAAATGTTTATCAAGACAAGATTTAATTGAATGTTACAGTGTGGTACCACATTACTACGTGATCCAAACCTGAAAAAACCCAGGATCTGTTCAACAAGTATGTGAACAATGCGAAAGTATGGCCCTGATGTGGGCAAATCCCAGGTCTAACCTAGACATAACATGCGTTATCCTCTAAAATATTCATCGAAACAAGGTTTAATTGAATGTTTCAGTGTGATACCACATTACTACGTGATCCAATCCAGAAAAAGTCCAGGTTCTAGCCATCAAGTATGTGAAATATGCGAAAGTATGAGCCCGCTGAGGGCAAATCCTAGACCTAACCCTGACCTAACATGCGTTATCCTCTAAAATATTTATCAAGACCAGTTTTAATTGAATGTTTCAGTGTGGTACCACATTACTGCGTGACCCAAACCGGAAAAAGGCCAGAATCTGTTCAACAAGTATGCGAAAAACTCGAAACTATGAGCCTGATGAGGGGAAATCCCAGACCTATCCCAGACATAACATGCGTTATCCTCTAAAATATTGATCGAAACCAGGTTTAATGGACAGTTTCAGTGTGGTACCACATTACTACGTGATCCAAATCAGAAAAAGCCAGGGATCTGTTCAACAAGTATGTGAAAAATGCGAAAATATGACCCTGATGAGGGCAAATCACGGACCTAACCTAGACCTAACATGAGTTATTCTCTAAAATATTCATCGATGCCAGGTTTAATGGACTTTTTCATTGTGGTACCACATTACTACGTGATCCAAACCAGAAAAAACACAGGATCCGCTCTACATGTATGTGAAGAATGCGAAATTATGTGTCTGATGAGGGAAAATCCCAGGCCCAACGTAGACCTAACAAGCGTTACCCTCAAAATTATTGATCGAAACCAGGTTTAATCGACTGTTTCAGTGTGGTACCACATTACTACGTGATCCAAACCAGAATAAAACCCAGGATCTGTACAACTAGTATGTGAAGAATGCGAAAGTATGAGCCTGACGAGGGCAAATCCCAGACCTAAACTAGACATAACATGCGTTATCCTCTAAAATATTGATCGAAACCAGGTTTAATTGAATGTTTCAGTGTGATACCACATTACTACGTGATCCAATCCAGAAAAAGCCCAGGATCTGTTCAACAAATATGTGGAGAATGCGAAAGTATGTGTCTGATGATGGCAAATCCCAGGCCTAACCTAACCATAACATGCGTTATCCTCTAAAATATTGATCGAAACCAGGTTTAATTGAATGTTTCAGTGTGATACCACATTACTACGTGATCCAATCCAGAAAAAGCCCAGGGTCTAGCCATCAAGTATGAGAAATATGCGATAGTATGAGCCCGCTGAGGGCAAATCCTAGACCTAACCCAGACCTAACATGCGTTATCCTCTAAAATATTTATCAAGACCAGATTTAATTGAATGTTTCAGTGTGGTACCACATTACTACGTGATCCAAACCAGAAAAAGCCCAGGATCTAGCCATGAAGTATGAGAAATATGCGAAATAATGAGCCTGATTATGGCAAATCCTAGACCTAACCCAGGCCAAACATGCGTTATCCTCTAAAATATTTATCAAGACCAGGTTTAATCGACTGTTTCAGTGTGGTTCCACATTGCTACGTGATCCAAACCAGAAAAAACCCAGGATCCGTTCAACAAGTATGTGAAGAATGCGAAAGTATGTGTCTGATGAGGGAAAATCCCAGGCCTAACCTAGACCTAACATGCGCTACCCTCAAAAATATTGATCGAAACCTGTTTTAATCGACTGTTTCAGTTCTGGTACCACATTACTACGAGATCCAAACCAGAAAAAGCCCAGAATCTGGCCATCAACTATGGGAAATATGCGAAAGTGCGAGCCTGATGAGACCAAATCCCAGCCCTAACCAAGACCTAACATGCTTTATTCTCTAAAATATTGATCGAAACCTGGTTTAATGGACTGTTTCAGTGTGGAACCACATTACTACGTGATCCAAACCAGAAAAAACCCAGAATCTGTTCAACAGGTATGTGAAAAATGCGAAAATATGAGCCTGAAGAGGGCAAATCCCAGACCTATCCCAGACCTAACATGCGTTATCCTCTTAAATATTGATCGAAACCAGGTTTAATGGACAGTATCAGTGTGGTACCACATTACTACGTGATCCAATCCAGAAAAAGCCCAGGATCTAGCCATGGAGTTTGAGAAATATGCGAAATTATGAGCCTGATTAGGGCCAATCCTAGACCTAACCCAGACCTAACATGCGTTATCCTCAAAAATATTGATCGAAACCAGGTTTAATTGAATGTTTCAGTGTGGTACCGACTTACTACGTGATCCAAACCAGAAAAAACCCAGGATCCGTTCAACAAGTATGTGGAGAATGCGAAAGTATGTGTCTGAAAAGGGAAAATCCCAGGCCTAACAAAGACCTAACATGCGTTATCCTCAAAAATATTAATCGAACCCAGGTTTAATCGACTGTTTCAGTGTGGTACCACATTACTACCTGATCCAAACCAGAAAAATACCCAGGATCTGATTAACAGGTATGTGTAGAACGCGAAAATATGTGTCTGATGAGGTCAAATCCCCGGCCTAAACTAGACATAACATGCGTTATCCTCTAAAATATTGATCGAAACCAGGTTTAATGGACTGTTCCAGTGTGGTACCACATTACTACCTGATCCAAACCAGAAAAATACCCAGGAGATGATTAACAGGTATGTGTAGAACGCGAAAATATGTGTCTGATGAGGGCAAATCCCCGGCCTAAACTAGACATAACATGCGTTATCCTCTAAAATATTGATCGAAACCAGGTTTAATGGACTGTTTCAGTGTGGTGCGCCTTACTACGTGATCCAAATCAGAAAAAACCCAGGCTCCGTTCAATAAGTATGTGGAGAATGCGAAAGTATGTGTCTGTCGAGGGGAAATCCCAGGCCTAACAAAGACCTAACATGCGTTATCCTCAAAAATATTAATCGAACCCAGGTTTAATCGACTGTTTCAGTGTGGTACCACATTACTACGTGATCCAAACCAGACAAAACCCAGGATCTGTTCAACAAGTATGTGAAAAACGCGAAAATATGAGCCTGAAGAGGGCAAATCCCAGACCTATCCCAGACCTAACATGCGTTATCCTCTAAAATATTGATCGAAACCAGGTTTAATGGACTGTTTCAGTAAGGTACCACATTACTACGTGATCCAAACCAGAAAAAACACAGGATCTGTTCAACAAGTATGTGGAGAATGCGAAAGTATGTGTCTGATGATGGCAAATCCCAGGCCTCACCTAACCATAACATGCGTTATCCTCTAAATTATTGATCGAAACCAGGTTTAATTGAATGTTTCAGTGTGGTACCACATTACTACGTGATCCAATCCAGAAAAAGCCCACCATCTAGCCATGGAGTTTGAGAAATATGCGAAATTATGAGCCTGATTAGGGCAAATCCTAGACCTAACCCAGACCTAACATGCGTTATCCTCAAAAATATTGATCGAAACCGGGTTTAATTGAATGTTTCAGTGTGGTACCGCCTTACTACGTGATCCAAACCAGAAAAAACCCAGGATCCTTTCAACAAGTATGTGGAGAATGCGAAAGTATGTGTCTGATGAGGGAAAATCCCAGGCCTAACAAAGACCTAACATGCGTTATCCTCAAAAATATTGATCGAACCCAGGTTTAATCGACTGTTTCAGTGTGGTACCACATTACTACGTGATCCAAGCCAGAATAAAACCCAGGATCTGTACAACTAGTATGTGAAGAATGCGAAAGTATGAGCCTGACGAGGGCAAATCCCAGACCTAAACTAGACATAACATGCGTTATCTTCTAAAATATTGATCGAAACCAGGTTTAATTGAATGTTTCAGTGTGATACCACATTACTACGTGATCCAATCCAGAAAAAGCCCAGGGTCTAGCCATCAAGTATGAGAAATATGCGATAGTATGAGCCCGCTGAGGGCAAATCCTAGACCTAACCCAGACCTAACATGCGTTATCCTCTAAAATATTTATCAAGACCAGATTTAATTGAATGTTTCAGTGTGGTACCACATTACTACGTGATCCAAACCAGAAAAAGCCCAGGATCTAGCCATGAAGTATGAGAAATATGCGAAATTATGAGCCTGATTATGGCAAATCCTAGACCTAACCCAGGCCAAACATGCGTTATCCTCTAAAATATTTATCAAGACCAGGTTTAATCGACTGTTTCAGTGTGGTTCCACATTGCTACGTGATCCAAACCAGAAAAAACCCAGGATCCGTTCAACAAGTATGTGAAGAATGCGAAAGTATGAGTCTGATGAGGGAAAATCCCAGGCCTAACCTAGACCTAACATGCGCTACCCTCAAAAATATTGATCGAAACCTGTTTTAATCGACTGTTTCAGTTCTGGTACCACATTAGTACGAGATCCAAACCAGAAAAAGCCCAGAATCTGGCCATCAACTATGTGAAATATGCGAAAGTACGAGCCTGATGAGACCAAATCCCAGCCCTAACCAAGACCTAACATGCTTTATTCTCTAAAATATTGATCGAAACCTGGTTTAATGGACTGTTTCAGTGTGAAACCACATTACTACGTGATCCAAACCAGAAAAAACCCAGAATCTGTTCAACAGGTATGTGAAAAACGCGAAAATATGAGCCTGAAGAGGGCAAATCCCAGACCTATCCCAGACCTAACATGCGTTATCCTCTTAAATATTGATCGAAACCAGGTTTAATGGACAGTATCAGTGTGGTACCACATTACAACGTGATCCAATCCAGAAAAAGCACAGGATCTAGCCATGGAGTTTGAGAAATATGCGAAATTATGAGCCTGATTAGGGCAAATCCTAGACCTAACTCAGACCTAACATGCGTTATCCTCAAAAATATTGATCGAAACCAGGTTTAATTGAATGTTTCAGTGTGGTACCACATTACTACCTGATCCAAACCAGAAAAATACCCAGGACCTGATTAACAGGTATGTGTAGAACGCGAAAATATGTGTCTGATGAGGGCAAATCCCCGGCCTAAACTAGACATAACATGCGTTATCCTCTAAAATATTGATCGAAACCAGGTTTAATGGACTGTTTCAGTGTGGTACCACATTACTACGTGATCCAATCCAGAAAAACCCAGTATCTAGCCATCAAGTATGAGAAATATGCGATAGTATGAGCCCGCTGAGGGCAAATCCTAGACCTAACCCAGACCTAACATCCGCTATCCCCTAAAATGTTTATCAAGACAAGATTTAATTGAATGTTACAGTGTGGTACCACATTACTACGTGATCCAAACCTGAAAAAACCCAGGATCTGTTCAACAAGTATGTGAACAATGCGAAAGTATGGCCCTGATGTGGGCAAATCCCAGGTCTAACCTAGACATAACATGCGTTATCCTCTAAAATATTCATCGAAACAAGGTTTAATTGAATGTTTCAGTGTGATACCACATTACTACGTGATCCAATCCAGAAAAAGTCCAGGTTCTAGCCATCAAGTATGTGAAATATGCGAAAGTATGAGCCCGCTGAGGGCAAATCCTAGACCTAACCCTGACCTAACATGCGTTATCCTCTAAAATATTTATCAAGACCAGTTTTAATTGAATGTTTCAGTGTGGTACCACATTACTGCGTGACCCAAACCGGAAAAAGGCCAGAATCTGTTCAACAAGTATGCGAAAAACTCGAAACTATGAGCCTGATGAGGGGAAATCCCAGACCTATCCCAGACATAACATGCGTTATCCTCTAAAATATTGATCGAAACCAGGTTTAATGGACAGTTTCAGTGTGGTACCACATTACTACGTGATCCAAATCAGAAAAAGCCAGGGATCTGTTCAACAAGTATGTGAAAAACGCGAAAATATGACCCTGATGAGGGCAAATCACGGACCTAACCTAGACCTAACATGAGTTATTCTCTAAAATATTCATCGATGCCAGGTTTAATGGACTTTTTCAGTGTGGTACCACATTACTACGTGATCCAAACCAGAAAAAACACAGGATCCGCTCTACATGTATGTGAAGAATGCGAAATTATGTGTCTGATGAGGGAAAATCCCAGGCCCAACGTAGACCTAACAAGCGTTACCCTCAAAATTATTGATCGAAACCAGGTTTAATCGACTGTTTCAGTGTGGTACCACATTACTACGTGATCCAAACCAGAATAAAACCCAGGATCTGTACAACTAGTATGTGAAGAATGCGAAAGTATGAGCCTGACGAGGGCAAATCCCAGACCTAAACTAGACATAACATGCGTTATCCTCTAAAATATTGATCGAAACCAGGTTTAATTGAATGTTTCAGTGTGATACCACATTACTACGTGATCCAATCCAGAAAAAGCCCAGGGTCTAGCCATCAAGTATGAGAAATATGCGATACTATGAGCCCGCTGAGGGCAAATCCTAGACCTAACCCAGACCTAACATGCGTTATCCTCTAAAATATTTATCAAGACCAGATTTAATTGAATGTTTCAGTGTGGTACCACATTACTACGTGATCCAAACCAGAAAAAGCCCAGGATCTAGCCATGAAGTATGAGAAATATGCGAAATTATGAGCCTGATTATGGCAAATCCTAGACCTAACCCAGGCCAAACATGCGTTATCCTCTAAAATATTTATCAAGACCAGGTTTAATCGACTGTTTCAGTGTGGTTCCACATTGCTACGTGATCCAAACCAGAAAAAACCCAGGATCCGCTCAACAAGTATGTGAAGAATGCGAAAGTATGTGTCTGATGAGGGAAAATCCCAGGCCTAACCTAGACCTAACATGCGCTACCCTCAAAAATATTGATCGAAACCTGTTTTAATCGACTGTTTCAGTTCTGGTACCACATTACTACGAGATCCAAACCAGAAAAAGCCCAGAATCTGGCCATCAACTATGGGAAATATGCGAAAGTGCGAGCCTGATGAGACCAAATCCCAGCCCTAACCAAGACCTAACATGCTTTATTCTCTAAAATATTGATCGAAACCTGGTTTAATGGACTGTTTCAGTGTGGAACCACATTACTACGTGATCCAAACCAGAAAAAACCCAGAATCTGTTCAACAGGTATGTGAAAAATGCGAAAATATGAGCCTGAAGAGGGCAAATCCCAGACCTATCCCAGACCTAACATGCGTTATCCTCTTAAATATTGATCGAAACCAGGTTTAATGGACAGTATCAGTGTGGTACCACATTACTACGTGATCCAATCCAGAAAAAGCCCAGGATCTAGCCATGGAGTTTGAGAAATATGCGAAATTATGAGCCTGATTAGGGCCAATCCTAGACCTAACCCAGACCTAACATGCGTTATCCTCAAAAATATTGATCGAAACCAGGTTTAATTGAATGTTTCTGTGTGGTACCGACTTACTACGTGATCCAAACCAGAAAAAACCCAGGATCCGTTCAACAAGTATGTGGAGAATGCGAAAGTATGTGTCTGACGAGGGAAAATCCCAGGCCTAACAAAGACCTAACATGCGTTATCCTCAAAAATATTAATCGAACCCAGGTTTAATCGACTGTTTCAGTGTGGTACCACATTACTACCTGATCCAAACCAGAAAAATACCCAGGATCTGATTAACAGGTATGTGTAGAACGCGAAAATATGTGTCTGATGAGGTCAAATCCCCGGCCTAAACTAGACATAACATGCGTTATCCTCTAAAATATTGATCGAAACCAGGTTTAATGGACTGTTCCAGTGTGGTACCACATTACTACCTGATCCAAACCAGAAAAATACCCAGGAGATGATTAACAGGTATGTGTAGAACGCGAAAATATGTGTCTGATGAGGGCAAATCCCCGGCCTAAACTAGACATAACATGCGTTATCCTCTAAAATATTGATCGAAACCAGGTTTAATGGACTGTTTCAGTGTGGTGCGCCTTACTACGTGATCCAAACCAGAAAAAACCCAGGCTCCGTTCAATAAGTATGTGGAGAATGCGAAAGTATGTGTCTGTCGAGGGGAAATCCCAGGCCTAACAAAGACCTAACATGCGTTATCCTCAAAAATATTAATCGAACCCAGGTTTAATCGACTGTTTCAGTGTGGTACCACATTACTACGTGATCCAAACCAGACAAAACCCAGGATCTGTTCAACAAGTATGTGAAAAACGCGAAAATATGAGCCTGAAGAGGGCAAATCCCAGACCTATCCCAGACCTAACATGCGTTATCCTCTAAAATATTGATCGAAACCAGGTTTAATGGACTGTTTCAGTAAGGTACCACATTACTACGTGATCCAAACCAGAAAAAACCCAGGATCTGTTCAACAAGTATGTGGAGAATGCGAAAGTATGTGTCTGATGATGGCAAATCCCAGGCCTCACCTAACCATAACATGCGTTATCCTCTAAATTATTGATCGAAACCAGGTTTAATTGAATGTTTCAGTGTGGTACCACATTACTACGTGATCCAATCCAGAAAAAGCCCACCATCTAGCCATGGAGTTTGAGAAATATGCGAAATTATGAGCCTGATTAGGGCAAATCCTAGACCTAACCCAGACCTAACATGCGTTATCCTCAAAAATATTGATCGAAACCGGGTTTAATTGAATGTTTCAGTGTGGTACCGCCTTACTACGTGATCCAAACCAGAAAAAACCCAGGATCCGTTCAACAAGTATGTGGAGAATGCGAAAGTATGTGTCTGATGAGGGAAAATCCCAGGCCTAACAAAGACCTAACATGCGTTATCCTCAAAAATATTGATCGAACCCAGGTTTAATCGACTGTTTCAGTGTGGTACCACATTACTACCTGATCCAAACCAGAAAAAGCCGAGGATCTAGCCATGAGGTATGAGAAATATGCGAAATTAGGAGCCTGACTAGGGCAAATCCTAGACCTAACCCAGACCTCACATGCGTTATCCTCTAAAATATTTATCAAGACCAGGTTTAATCGACTGTTTCAGTGTGGTACCACATTACTACGTGATCCAAACCAGAAAAAACCCAGAATCTGTTCAACAGGTATGTGAAAAACGCGAAAAAATGAGCCTGAAGAGGTCAAATCCCAGACCTATCCCAGACCTAACATGCGTTATCATCTAAAATATTGACCGAAACCTGTTTTAATCGACTGTTTCAGTGTGGAACCACATTACTACGTGATCCAAACCAGAAAAAGCCCAGAATCTGGCCATCAGCTATGAGAAATATACGAAAGTACGAGCCTGATAAGAGCAAATCCCACACCTAACCTAGACCTAACATGCGTCATTCTCTAAAATATTAATCGAAACCAGGTATGATGGCCTGTTTCAGTGTGGCACCACATTACTACGTGATCCAAACCAGAAAAAACCCAGAATCTGTTCAACAAGTATGTGGAAAACGCGAAACTATGAGCCTGATGAGGACAAATCCCTGACCTATCTCAGACATAACATGCGTTATCCTCTAAAATATTGATTGAAACCATGATTAATGGACTGTTTCAGTGTGGTACCACATTACTACGTGATCCAAACCAGAATAAACCCAGGATCTGTTCAACAAGTATGTGGAGAATGCGAAAGTATGTGCCTGATGATGGCAAATCCCAGGCCTATCCCAGACATAACATGCGTTATCCTCTAAAATATTGATCGAAACCAGGTTTAATGGACTGTTTCTGTGTGGTACCACATTACTACGTGATCGAAACCAGAAGAAGCCAGGCATCTGTTCAACAAGTATGTGAACAATGCGAAAATATGGCCCTGATGAGGGCAAATCCCAGGTCTAACCTAGACATAGCATGCGTTATCCTCTAAAATATTCATCGAAACAAGGTTTAATTGAATGTATCAGTGTGATACCACATTACTACGTGATCCAATCCAGAAAAAGTCCAGGTTCTAGCCATCAAGTATGTGAAATATGCGAAAGTATGAGCCCGCTGAGGGCAAATCCTAGGCCTAACCCTGACCTAACATGCGTTATCCTCTAAACTATTTATCAAGACCAGATTTAATTGAATGTTTCAGTGTGGTACCACATTACTGCGTGACCCAAACCAGAAAAAGGCCAGAATCTGTTCAACAAGTATGCGAAAAACTCGAAACTATGAGCCTGATGAGGGGAAATCCCAGACCTATCCCAGACATAACATGCGTTATCCTCTAAAATATTGATCGAAACCAGGTTTAATGGACAGTTTCAGTGTGGTACCACATTACTACGTGATCCAAATCAGAAAAAGCCAGGGATCTGTTCAACAAGTATGTGAAAAATGCGAAAATATGACCCTGATGAGGGCAAATCACGGACCTAACCTAGACCTAACATGAGTTATTCTCTAAAATATTCATCGATGCCAGGTTTAATGGACTTTTTCAGTGTGGTACCACATTACTACGTGATCCAAACCAGAAAAAACACAGGATCCGCTCTACATGTATGTGAAGAATGCGAAATTATGTGTCTGATGAGGGAAAATCCCGGCCCAACGTAGACCTAACAAGCGTTACCCTCAAAATTATTGATCGAAACCAGGTTTAATCGACTGTTTCAGTGTGGTACCACATTACTACGTAATCCAAACCAGAATAAAACCCAGGATCTGTACAACTAGTATGTGAAGAATGCGAAAGTATGAGCCTGACGAGGGCAAATCCCAGACCTAAACTAGACATAACATGCGTTATCCTCTAAAATATTGATCGAAACCAGGTTTAATTGAATGTTTCAGTGTGATACCACATTACTACGTGATCCAATCCAGAAAAAGCCCAGGGTCTAGCCATCAAGTATGAGAAATATGCGATAGTATGAGCCCGCTGAGGGCAAATCCTAGACCTAACCCAGACCTAACATGCGTTATCCTCTAAAATATTTATCAAGACCAGATTTAATTGAATGTTTCAGTGTGGTACCACATTACTACGTGATCCAAACCAGAAAAAGCCCAGGATCTAGCCATGAAGTATGAGAAATATGCGAAATTATGAGCCTGATTATGGCAAATCCTAGACCTAACCCAGGCCAAACATGCGTTATCCTCTAAAATATTTATCAAGACCAGGTTTAATCGACTGTTTCAGTGTGGTTCCACATTGCTACGTGATCCAAACCAGAAAAAACCCAGGATCCGTTCAACAAGTATGTGAAGAATGCGAAAGTATGTGTCTGATGAGGGAAAATCCCAGGCCTAACCTAGACCTAACATGCGCTACCCTCAAAAATATTGATCGAAACCTGTTTTAATCGACTGTTTCAGTTCTGGTACCACATTACTACGAGATCCAAACCAGAAAAAGCCCAGAATCTGGCCATCAACTATGTGAAATATGCGAAAGTGCGAGCCTGATGAAACCAAATCCCAGCCCTAACCAAGACCTAACATGCTTTATTCTCTATAATATTGATCGAAACCTGGTTTAATGGACTGTTTCAGTGTGGAACCACATTACTACGTGATCCAAACCAGAAAAAACCCAGAATCTGTTCAACAGGTATGTGAAAAACGCGAAAATATGAGCCTGAAGAGGGCAAATCCCAGACCTATCCCAGACCTAACATGCGTTATCCTCTTAAATATTGATCGAAACCAGGTTTAATTGAATGTTTCAGTGTGATACCACATTACTACGTGATCCAATCCTGAAAAAGTCCAGGTTCTAGCCATCAAGTATGTGAAATATGCGAAAGTATGAGCCCGCTGAGGGCAAATCCTAGACCTAACCCTGACCTAACATGCGTTATCCTCTAAAATATTTATCAAGACCAGTTTTAATTGAATGTTTCAGTGTGGTACCACATTACTGCGTGACCCAAACCGGAAAAAGGCCAGAATCTGTTCAACAAGTATGCGAAAAACTCGAAACTATGAGCCTGATGAGGGGAAATCCCAGACCTATCCCAGACATAACATGCGTTATCCTCTAAAATATTGATCGAAACCAGGTTTAATGGACAGTTTCAGTGTGGTACCACATTACTACGTGATCCAAATCAGAAAATGCCAGGGATCTGTTCAACAAGTATGTGAAAAATGCGAAAATATGACCCTGATGAGGGCAAATCACGGACCTAACCTAGACCTAACATGAGTTATTCTCTAAAATATTCATCGATGCCAGGTTTAATGGACTTTTTCAGTGTGGTACCACATTACTACGTGATCCAAACCAGAAAAAACACAGGATCCGCTCTACATGTATGTGAAGAATGCGAAATTATGTGTCTGATGAGGGAAAATCCCAGGCCCAACGTAGACCTAACAAGCGTTACCCTCAAAATTATTGATCGAAACCAGGTTTAATCGACTGTTTCAGTGTGGTACCATATTACTACGTGATCCAAACCAGAATAAAACCCAGGATCTGTACAACTAGTATGTGAAGAATGCGAAAGTATGAGCCTGACGAGGGCAAATCCCAGACCTAAACTAGACATAACATGCGTTATCCTCTAAAATATTGATCGAAACCAGGTTTAATTGAATGTTTCAGTGTGATACCACATTACTACGTGATCCAATCCAGAAAAAGCCCTGGGTCTAGCCATCAAGTATGAGAAATATGCGATAGTATGAGCCCGCTGAGGGCAAATCCTAGACCTAACCCAGACCTAACATGCGTTATCCTCTAAAATATTTATCAAGACCAGATTTAATTGAATGTTTCAGTGTGGTACCACATTACTACGTGATCCAAACCAGAAAAAGCCCAGGATCTAGCCATGAAGTATGAGAAATATGCGAAATTATGAGCCTGATTATGGCAAATCCTAGACCTAACCCAGGCCAAACATGCGTTATCCTCTAAAATATTTATCAAGACCAGGTTTAATCGACTGTTTCAGTGTGGTTCCACATTGCTACGTGATCCAAACCAGAAAAAACCCAGGATCCGTTCAACAAGTATGTGAAGAATGCGAAAGTATGTGTCTGATGAGGGAAAATCCCAGGCCTAACCTAGACCTAACATGCGCTACCCTCAAAAATATTGATCGAAACCTGTTTTAATCGACTGTTTCAGTTCTGGTACCACATTACTACGAGATCCAAACCAGAAAAAGCCCAGAATCTGGCCATCAACTATGTGAAATATGCGAAAGTGCGAGCCTGATGAAACCAAATCCCAGCCCTAACCAAGACCTAACATGCTTTATTCTCTATAATATTGATCGAAACCTGGTTTAATGGACTGTTTCAGTGTGGAACCACATTACTACGTGATCCAAACCAGAAAAAACCCAGAATCTGTTCAACAGGTATGTGAAAAACGCGAAAATATGAGCCTGAAGAGGGCAAATCCCAGACCTATCCCAGACCTAACATGCGTTATCCTCTTAAATATTGATCGAAACCAGGTTTAATTGAATGTTTCAGTGTGATACCACATTACTACGTGATCCAATCCAGAAAAAGTCCAGGTTCTAGCCATCAAGTATGTGAAATATGCGAAAGTATGAGCCCGCTGAGGGCAAATCCTAGACCTAACCCTGACCTAACATGCGTTATCCTCTAAAATATTTATCAAGACCAGTTTTAATTGAATGTTTCAGTGTGGTACCACATTACTGCGTGACCCAAACCGGAAAAAGGCCAGAATCTGTTCAACAAGTATGCGAAAAACTCGAAACTATGAGCCTGATGAGGGGAAATCCCAGACCTATCCCAGACATAACATGCGTTATCCTCTAAAATATTGATCGAAACCAGGTTTAATGGACAATTTCAGTGTGGTACCACATTACTACGTGATCCAAATCAGAAAAAGCCAGGGATCTGTTCAACAAGTATGTGAAAAATGCGAAAATATGACCCTGATGAGGGCAAATCACGGACCTAACCTAGACCTAACATGAGTTATTCTCTAAAATATTCATCGATGCCAGGTTTAATTGAATGATTCAGTGTGGTACCGCCTTACTACGTGATCCAAACCAGAAAAAACCCAGGATCCGTTCAACAAGTATGTGGAGAATGCGAAAGTATGTGTCTGACGAGGGAAAATCCCAGGCCAAACAAAGACCTAACATGTGTTATCCTCAAAAATATTAATCGAACCCAGGTTTAATCGACTGTTTCAGTGTGGTACCACATTACTACCTGATCCAAACCAGAAAAATACCCAGGATCTGATTAACAGGTATGTGTAGAGCGCGAAAATATGTGTCTGATGAGGTCAAATCCCCGGCCTAAACTAGACATAACATGCGTTATCCTCTAAAATATTGATCGAAACCAGGTTTAATGGACTGTTCCAGTGTGGTACCACATTACTACCTGATCCAAACCAGAAAAATACCCAGGAGATGATTAACAGGTATGTGTAGAACGCGAAAATATGTGTCTGATGAGGGCAAATCCCCGGCCTAAACTAAACATAACATGCGTTATCCTCTAAAATATTGATCGAAACCAGGTTTAATGGACTGTTTCAGTGTGGTGCCGCCTTACTACGTGATCCAAACCAGAAAAAACCCAGGCTCCGTTCAATAAGTATGTGGAGAATGCGAAAGTATGTGTCTGTCGAGGGAAAATCCCAGGCCTAACAAAGACCTAACATGCGTAATCCTCAAAAATATTAATCGAACCCAGGTTTAATCGACAGTTACAGTGTGGTACCACATTACTACGTGATCCAAACCAGACAAAACCCAGGATCTGTTCAACAAGTATGTGAAAAACGCGAAAATATGAGCCTGAAGAGGGCAAATCCCAGACCTATCCCAGACCTAACATGCGTTATCCTCTAAAATATTGATCGAAACCAGGTTTAATGGACTGTTTCAGTAAGGTACCACATCACTACGTGATCCAAACCAGAAAAAACCCAGGATCTGTTCAACAAGTATGTGGAGAATGCGAAAGTATGTGTCTGATGATGGCAAATCCCAGGCCTAACCTAACCATAACATGCGTTATCCTCTAAATTATTGATCGAAACCAGGTTTAATTGAATGTTTCAGTGTGGTACCACATTACTACGTGATCCAAACCAGAAAAAACCCAGGATCCGTTCAATAAGTATGTGGAGAATGCGAAAGTATGTGTCTGATGAGGGAAAATCCCAGGCCTAACAAAGACCTAACATGCGTTATCCTCAAAAATATTGATCGAACCCAGGTTTAATCGACTGTTTCAGTGTGGTACCACATTACTACCTGATCCAAACCAGAAAAATACCCAGGATCTGATTAACAGGTATGTGTAGAACGCGAAAATATGTGTCTGATGAGGGCAAATCCCCGGCCCAAACTAGACATAACATGCGTTATCCTCTAAAATATTGATCGAAACCAGGTTTAATGGACTGTTTCAGTGTGGTACCACATTACTACGTGATCCAAACCAGACAAAACCCAGGATCTGTTTAACAAGTATGTGGAGAATGCGTAAGTATGTGTCTGATGTGGGCAAATCCCAGGCCCAACCTAGTCATAACATGCGTTATCCTCTAAAATATTGATCGGAACCAGGTTTAATGGACTGTTTCAGTGTGGTACCACATTACTATGTGATCCAAACCAGAAAAAACCCAGGATCTGTTCAACAAGTATGTGGAGAATGCGAAAGTATGTGTCTGATGATGGCAAATCCCAGGCCTAACCTAACCATAACATGCGTTATCCTCTAAAATATTGATCGAAACCAGGTTTAATTGAATGTTTCAGTGTGATACCACATTACTACCTGATCCAATCCAGAAAAAGCCCAGTATCTAGCCATCAAGTATGAGAAATATGCGATAGTATGAGCCCGCTGAGGGCAAATCCTAGACCTAACCCAGACCTAACATCCGCTATCCCCTAAAATGTTTATCAAGACAAGATTTAATTGAATGTTACACTGTGGTACCACATTACTACGTGATCCAAACCTGAAAAAACCCAGGATCTGTTCAACAAGTATGTGAACAATGCGAAAGTATGGCCCTGATGTGGGCAAATCCCAGGTCTAACCTAGACATAACATGCGTTATCCTCTAAAATATTCATCGAAACAAGGTTTAATTGAATGTTTCAGTGTGATACCACATTACTACGTGACCCAATCCAGAAAAAGTCCAGGTTCTAGCCATCAAGTATGTGAAATATGCGAAAGTATGAGCCCGCTGAGGGCAAATCCTAGACCTAACCCTGACGTAACATGCGTTATCCTCTAAAATATTTATCAAGACCAGTTTTAATTGAATGTTTCAGTGTGGTACCACATTACTACGTGATCCAAATCAGAAAATGCCAGGGATCTGTTCAACAAGTATGTGAAAAATGCGAAAATATGACCCTGATGAGGGCAAATCACGGACCTAACCTAGACCTAACATGAGTTATTCTCTAAAATATTCATCGATGCCAGGTTTAATGGACTTTTTCAGTGTGGTACCACATTACTACGTGATCCAAACCAGAAAAAACACAGGATCCGCTCTACATGTATGTGAAGAATGCGAAATTATGTGTCTGATGAGGGAAAATCCCAGGCCCAACGTAGACCTAACAAGCGTTACCCTCAAAATTATTGATCGAAACCAGGTTTAATCGACTGTTTCAGTGTGGTACCACATTACTACGTGATCCAAACCAGAATAAAACCCAGGATCTGTACAACTAGTATGTGAAGAATGCGAAAGTATGAGCCTGACGAGGGCAAATCCCAGACCTAAACTAGACATAACATGCGTTATCCTCTAAAATATTGATCGAAACCAGGTTTAATTGAATGTTTCAGTGTGATACCACATTACTACGTGATCCAATCCAGAAAAAGCCCTGGGTCTAGCCATCAAGTATGAGAAATATGCGATAGTATGAGCCCGCTGAGGGCAAATCCTAGACCTAACCCAGACCTAACATGCGTTATCCTCTAAAATATTTATCAAGACCAGATTTAATTGAATGTTTCAGTGTGGTACCACATTACTACGTGATCCAAACCAGAAAAAGCCCAGGATCTAGCCATGAAGTATGAGAAATATGCGAAATTATGAGCCTGATTATGGCAAATCCTAGACCTAACCCAGGCCAAACATGCGTTATCCTCTAAAATATTTATCAAGACCAGGTTTAATCGACTGTTTCAGTGTGGTTCCACATTGCTACGTGATCCAAACCAGAAAAAACCCAGGATCCGCTCAACAAGTATGTGAAGAATGCGAAAGTATGTGTCTGATGAGGGAAAATCCCAGTCCTAACCTAGACCTAACATGCGCTACCCTCAAAAATATTGATCGAAACCTGTTTTAATCGACTGTTTCAGTTCTGGTACCACATTACTACGAGATCCAAACCAGAAAAAGCCCAGAATCTGGCCATCAACTATGTGAAATATGCGAAAGTGCGAGCCTGATGAGACCAAATCCCAGCCCTAACCAAGACCTAACATGCTTTATGACTGTTCCAGTGTGGTACCACATTACTACCTGATCCAAACCAGAAAAATACCCAGGAGATGATTAACAGGTATGTGTAGAACACGAAAATATGTGTCTGATGAGGGCAAATCCCCGGCCTAAACTAAACATAACATGCGTTATCCTCTAAAATATTGATCGAAACCAGGTTTAATGGACTGTTTCAGTGTGGTGCCGCCTTACTACATGATCCAAACCAGAAAAAACCCAGGCTCCGTTCAATAAGTATGTGGAGAATGCGAAAGTATGTGTCTGTCGAGGGAAAATCCCAGGCCTAACAAAGACCTAACATGCGTAATCCTCAAAAATATTAATCGAACCCAGGTTTAATCGACTGTTACAGTGTGGTACCACATTACTACGTGATCCAAACCAGACAAAACCCAGGATCTGTTCAACAAGAATGTGAAAAACGCGAAAATATGAGCCTGAAGAGGGCAAATCCCAGACCTATCCCAGACCTAACATGCGTTATCCTCTAAAATATTGATCGAAACCAGGTTTAATGGACTGTTTCAGTAAGGTACCACATCACTACGTGATCCAAACCAGAAAAAACCCAGGATCTGTTCAACAAGTATGTGGAGAATGCGAAAGTATGTGTCTGATGATGGCAAATCCCAGGCCTAACCTAACCATAACATGCGTTATCCTCTAAATTATTGATCGAAACCAGGTTTAATTGAATGTTTCAGTGTGGTACCACATTACTACGTGATCCAATCCAGAAAAAGCCCACCATCAAGCCATGGAGTTTGAGAAATATGCGAAATTATGAGCCTCATTAGGGCAAATCCTAGACCTAACCCAGACCTAACATGCGTTATCCTCAAAAATATTGATCGAAACCGGGTTTAATTGAATGTTTCAGTGTGGTACCGCCTTACTACGTGATCCAAACCAGAAAAAACCCAGGATCCGTTCAACAAGTATGTGGAGAATGCGAAAGTATGTGTCTGATGAGGGAAAATCCCAGGCCTAACAAAGACCTAACATGCGATATCCTCAAAAATATTGATCGAACCCAGGTTTAATCGACTGTTTCAGTGTGGTACCACATTACTACCTGATCCAAACCAGAAAAAAACCCAGGATCTGATTAACAGGTATGTGTAGAACGCGAAAATATGTGTCTGATGAGGGCAAATCCCCGGCCTAAACTAGACATAACTTGCGTTATCCTCTAAAATATTGATCGAAACCAGGTTTAGTGGACTGTTTCAGTGTGGTACCACATTACTACGTGATCCAATCTAGAAAAAGCCCAGGATATGGCCATCAAGTATGAGAAATATTCGCAAGTATGAGCCCGCTGAGGGCAAATCCTAGAAACCCAGACCTAACATCCGCTATCCTCTAAAATGTTTATCAAGACAAGATTTAATTGAATGTTACAGTGTGGTACCACATTACTACGTGATCCAAACCTGAAAAAACCCAGGATCTGTTCAACAAGTATGTGGAGAATGCGAAAGTATGTGTCTGATGAGGGCAAATCCCAGGCCTAACCTAGACATAACATGCGTTATACTCTAAAATATTGATCGAAACCAGGTTTAATTGAATGTTTCAGTGTGATACCACATTACTACCTGATCCAATCCAGAAAAAGCCCAGGATCTAGCCATCAAGTATGAGAAATATGCGATAGTATGAGCCCGCTGAGGGCAAATCCTAGACCTAACCCAGACCTAACATGCGTTATCCTCTAAAATATTTATCAAGACCAGATTTAATTGAATGTTTCAGTGTGGTACCACATTACTACGTGATCCAAACCAGAAAAAACCCAGGATCTGTTCAACAAGTATGTGAAAAAGGCGAAACTATGAGCCTGATGAGGACAAATCCCTGACCTATCTCAGACATAACATGCGTTATCCTCTAAAATATTGATCGAAACCATGTTTAATGGACTGTTTCAGTGTGGTACCACATTACTACGTGATCCAAACCAGAAAAAACCCAGGATCTGTTCAACAAGTATGTGGAGAATGCGACAGTATGTGCCTGATGATGGCAAATCCCAGGCCTATCCCAGACATAACATGCGTTATCCTCTAAAATATTGATCGAAACCAGGTTTAATGGACTGTTTCAGTGTGGTACCACATTACTACGTGATCGAAACCAGAAGAAGCCAGGCATCTGTTCAACAAGTATGTGAACAATGCGAAAATATGGCCCTGATGAGGGCAAATCCCAGGTCTAACCTAGACATAACATGCGTTATCCTCTAAAATATTCATCGAAACAAGGTTTAATTGAATGTTTCAGTGTGATACCACATTACTACGTGATCCAATCCAGAAAAAGTCCAGGTTCTAGCCATCAAGTATGTGAAATATGCGAAAGTATGAGCCCGCTGAGGGCAAATCCTAGACCTAACCCTGACCTAACATGCGTTATCCTCTAAAATATTTATCAAGACCAGATTTAATTGAATGTTTCAGTGTGGTACCACATTACTGCGTGACCCAAACCAGAAAAAGGCCAGAATCTGTTCAACAAGTACGCGAAAAACTCGAAACTATGAGCCTGATGAGGGGAAATCCCAGACCTATCCCAGACATAACATGCGTTATCCTCTAAAATATTGATCGAAACCAGGTTTAATGGACAGTTTCAGTGTGGTACCACATTACTACGTGATCCAAATCAGAAAAAGCCAGGGATCTGTTCAACAAGTATGTGAAAAATGCGAAAATATGACCCTGATGAGGGCAAATCACGGACCTTACCTAGACCTAACATGAGTTATTCTCTAAAATATTCATCGATGCCAGGTTTAATGGACTTTTTCAGTGTGGTACCACATTACTACGTGATCCAAACCAGAAAAAACACAGGATCCGCTCTACATGTATGTGAAGAATGCGAAATTATGTGTCTGATAAGGGAAAATCCCAGGCTCAACGTAGACCTAACAAGCGTTACCCTCAAAATTATTGATCGAAACCAGGTTTAATCGACTGTTTCAGTGTGGTACCACATTACTACGTGATCCAAACCAGAATAAAACCCAGGATCTGTACAACTAGTATGTGAAGAATGCGAAAGTATGAGCCTGACGAGGGGCAAATCCCAGACCTAAACTAGACATAACATGATTTATCCTCTAAAATATTGATCGAAACCAGGTTTAATTGAATGTTTCAGTGTGATACCACATTACTACGTGATCCAATCCAGAAAAAGCCCAGGGTCTAGCCATCAAGTATGAGAAATATGCGATAGTATGAGCCCGCTGAGGGCAAATCCTAGACCTAACCCAGACCTAACATGCGTTATCCTCTAAAATATTTATCAAGACCAGATTTAATTGAATGTTTCAGTGTGGTACCACATTACTACGTGTTCCAAACCAGAAAAAGCCCAGGATCTAGCCATGAAGTATGAGAAATATGCGAAATTATGAGCCTGATTATGGCAAATCCTAGACCTAACCCAGGCCAAACATGCGTTATCCTCTAAAATATTTATCAAGACCAGGTTTAATCGACTGTTTCAGTGTGGTTCCACATTGCTACGTGATCCAAACCAGAAAAAACCCAGGATCCGTTCAACAAGTATGTGAAGAATGCGAAAGTATGTGTCTGATGAGGGAAAATCCCAGGCCTAACCTAGACCTAACATGCGCTACCCTCAAAAATATTGATCGAAACCTGTTCTAATCGACTGTTTCAGTTCTGGTACCGCATTACTACGAGATCCAAACCAGAAAAAGCCCAGAATCTGGCCATCAACTATGTGAAATATGCGAAAGTACGAGCCTGATGAGACCAAATCCCAGCCCTAACCAAGACCTAACATGCTTTATTCTCTAAAATATTGATCGAAACCTGGTTTAATGGACTGTTTCAGTGTGGAACCACATTACTACGTGATCCAAACCAGAAAAAACCCAGAATCTATTCAACAGGTAAGTGAAAAACGCGAAAATATGAGCCTCAAGAGGGCAAATCCCAGACCTATCCCAGACCAAACATGCGTTATCCTCTTAAATATTGATCGAAACCAGGTTTAATGGACAGTATCAGTGTGGTACCACATTACTACGTGATCCAAACCAGAAAAAGCCAGGGATCTGTACAACAAGTATGTGAAAAATGTGAAAATATGACACTGATGGGGGCAAATCCCGGACTTATCCCAGACCTAACTTGCGTTATCCTCTAAAATATTGATCGAAACCAGGTTTAATTTACTGTTTCAGTGTGGTACCACATTACTACGTGATCCAATCCAGAAAAAGCCCAGGATCTAGCCATGGAGTTTGAGAAATATGCGAAATTATGAGCCTGATTAGGGCAAATCCTAGACCTAACCCAGACCTAACATGCGTTATCCTCAAAAATATTGATCGAAACCAGGTTTAATTGAATGTTTCAGTGTGGTACCGCCTTACTACGTGATCCAAACCAGAAAAAACCCAGGATCCGTTCAACAAGTATGTGGAGAATGCGAAAGTATGTGTCTGATGGGGGAAAATCCCAGGCCTAACAAAGACCTAACATGCGTTATCCTCAAAAATATTGATCGAACCCAGGTTTAATCGACTGTTTCAGTGTGGTACCACATTACTACCTGATCCAAACCAGAAAAATACCCAGGATCTGATTAACAGGTATGTGTAGAACGCGAAAATATGTGTCTGATGAGGGCAAATCCCCGTCCTAAACTAGACATAACATGCGTTATCCTCTAAAATATTGATCGAAACCAGGTTTAATGGACTGTTTCAGTGTGGTACCACAATACTACGTGATCCAAACCAGACAAAACCCAGGATCTGTTTAACAAGTATGTGGAGAATGCGTAAGTATGTGTCTGATGTGGGCAAATCCCAGGCCCAACCTAGTCATAACATGCGTTATCCTCTAAAATATTGATCGAAACCAGGTTTAATGGACTGTTTCAGTGTGGTACCACATTACTACGTGATCCAATCCAGAAAATGCCCAGGGTCTAGCCATCAAGTATGAGAAATATGCGATAGTATGAGCCCATTGAGGGCAAATCCTAGACCTAACCCAGACCTAACATGCGTTATCCTCTAAAATATTTATCAAGACCAGATTTAATTGAATGTTTCAGTGTGGTACCACATTACTACGTGTTCCAAACCAGAAAAAGCCCAGGATCTAGCCATGAAGTATGAGAAATATGCGAAATTATGAGCCTGATTATGGCAAATCCTAGACCTAACCCAGGCCAAACATGCGTTATCCTCTAAAATATTTATCAAGACCAGGTTTAATCGACTGTTTCAGTGTGGTTCCACATTGCTACGTGATCCAAACCAGAAAAAACCCAGGATCCGTTCAACAAGTATGTGAAGAATGCGAAAGTATGTGTCTGATGAGGGAAAATCCCAGGCCTAACCTAGACCTAACATGCGCTACCCTCAAAAATATTGATCGAAACCTGTTCTAATCGACTGTTTCAGTTCTGGTACCGCATTACTACGAGATCCAAACCAGAAAAAGCCCAGAATCTGGCCATCAACTATGTGAAATATGCGAAAGTACGAGCGTGATGAGACCAAATCCCAGCCCTAACCAAGACCTAACATGCTTTATTCTCTAAAATATTGATCGAAACCTGGTTTAATGGACTGTTTCAGTGTGGAACCACATTACTACGTGATCCAAACCAGAAAAAACCCAGAATCTGTTCAACAGGTATGTGAAAAACGCGAAAATATGAGCCTCAAGAGGGCAAATCCCAGACCTATCCCAGACCAAACATGCGTTATCCTCTTAAATATTGATCGAAACCACGTTTAATGGACAGTATCAGTGTGGTACCACATTACTACGTGATCCAAACCAGGAAAAGCCAGGGATCTGTACAACAAGTATGTGAAAAATGTGAAAATATGACCTTGATGGGGGCAAATCCCGGACTTATCCCAGACCTAACTTGCGTTATCCTCTAAAATATTGATCGAAACCAGGTTTAATTTACTGTTTCAGTGTGGTACCACATTACTACGTGATCCAATCCAGAAAAAGCCCAGGATCTAGCCATGGAGTTTGAGAAATATGCGAAATTATGAGCCTGATTAGGGCAAATCCTAGACCTAACCCAGACCTAACATGCGTTATCCTCAAAAATATTGATCGAAACCAGGTTTAATTGAATGTTTCAGTGTGGTACCGCCTTACTACGTGATCCAAACCAGAAAAAACCCAGGATCCGTTCAACAAGTATGTGGAGAATGCGAAAGTATGTGTCTGATGAGGGAAAATCCCAGGCCTAACAAAGACCTAACATGCGTTATCCTCAAAAATATTGATCGAACCCAGGTTTAATCGACTGTTTCAGTGTGGTACCACATTACTACCTGATCCAAACCAGAAAAATACCCAGGATCTGATTAACAGGTATGTGTAGAACGCGAAAATATGTGTCTGATGAGGGCAAATCCCCGGCCTAAACTAGACATAACATGCGTTATCCTCTAAAATATTGATCGAAACCAGGTTTAATGGACTGTTTCAGTGTGGTACCACATTACTACGTGATCCAAACCAGACAAAACCCAGGATCTGTTTAACAAGTATGTGGAGAATGCGTAAGTATGTGTCTGATGTGGGCAAATCCCAGGCCCAACCTAGTCATAACATGCGTTATCCTCTAAAATATTGATCGAAACCAGGTTTAATGGACTGTTTCAGTGTGGTACCACATTACTACGTGATCCGAACCAGAATAAACCCAGGATCTGGTCAACAAGTATGTGGAGAATGCGAAAGTATGAGCCTGACGAGGGCAAATCCCAGACCTATCCCAGACATAACATGCGTTATCCTCTAAATTATTGATCGAAACCAGGTTTAATGGACTGTTTCAGTGTGGTACCACATTACTACGTGATCCAAACCAGGAAAAACCCAGGATCTGTTCAACAAGTATGTGAAGAATGCGAAAGTATGTGTCTGATGATGGCAAATCCCAGGCCTAACCTAACCATAACATGCGTTACCCTCTAAAATGTTGATCGAAACCAGGTTTAATTGAATGTTTCAGTGTGATACCACATTACTACCTGATCCAATCCAGAAAAAGCCCAGTATCTAGCCATCAAGTATGTGAAATATGCGATAGTATGAGCCCGCTGAGGGCAGATCCTAGACCTAGCCCAGACCTAACATCCGCTATCCTCTAAAATGTTTATCAAGACAAGATTTAATTGAATGTTACAGTGTGGTACCACATTACTACGTGATCCAAACCTGAAAAAACCCAGGATCTGTTCAACAAGTATGTGGAGAATGCGAAAGTATGTGTCTGATGAGGGCAAATCCCAGGCCTAACCTAGACATAACATGCGTTATCCTCTAAAATATTCATCGAAACCAGGTTTAATTGAATGTTTCAGTGTGATACCACATTACTACCTGATCCAATCCAGAAAAAGCCCAGGATCTAGCCATCAAGTATGAGAAATATGCGATAGTATGAGCCCGCTGAGGGCAAATCCTAGACCTAACCCAGACCTGACATGCGTTATCCTCTAAAATATTTATCAAGACCAGATTTAATTGAATGTTTCAGTGTGGTACCACATTACTACGTGATCCAAACCAGAAAAAACCCAGGATCTGTTCAACAAGTATGTGAAAAATGCGAAAGTATGAGCCTGACGAGGGCAAATCCCGGACCTATCCCAGACATAACATGCGTTATCCTCTAAAATATTGATCGAAACCAGGTTTAATGGACTGTTTCAGTGTGGTACCACATTACTACGTGATCCAATCCCGAAAAAGCCCAGGTTCTAGCCATCAAGTATGAGAAATATGCGAAAGTATGAGCCCGCTGAGGGCAAATCCTAGACCTAACCCAGACCTAACATGCGTTATCCTCCAAAATATTTATCAAGACCAGATTTAATTGATTGTTTCAGTGTGGTACCACATTACTGCGTGACCCAAACCAGAAAAAGGCCAGAATCTGTTCAACAAGTATGCGAAGAACGCGAAACTATGAGCCTGATGAGGACAAATCCCTGACCTATCTCAGACATAACATGCGTTATCCTCTAAAATATTGTTCGAAACCATGTTTAATGGACTGTTTCAGTGTGGTACCACATTACTACGTGATCCAAACCAGAAAAAACCCAGGATCCGTTCAATAAGTATGTGGAGAATGCGAAAGTATGTGTCTGACGAGGGAAAATCCCACGCCTAACAAAGACCTAACATGCGTTATCCTCAAAAATATTAATCGAACCCAGGTTTAATCGACTGTTTCAGTGTGGTACCACATTACTACCTGATCCAAACCAGAAAAATACCCAGGATCTGATTTACAGGTATGTGTAGAACGCGAAAATATGTGTCTGATGAGGTCAAATCCCCGGCCTAAACTAGACATAACATGCGTTATCCTCTAAAATATTGATCGAAACCAGGTTTAATGGACTGTTTCAGTGTGGTACCGCCTTACTACGTGATCCAAACCAGAAAAAACCCAGGATCCGTTCAATCAGTATGTGGAGAATGCGAAAGTATGTGTCTGACGAGGGAAAATCCCAGGCCTAACAATGACCTAACATGCGTTATCCTCAAAAATATTAATCGAACCCAGGTTTAATCGACTGTTTCAGTGTGGTACCGCATTACTACGTAATCCAAACCAGACAAAACCCAGGATCTGTTTAACAAGTATGTGGAGAATGCGTAAGTATGTGTCTGATGTGGGCAAATCCCAGGCCCAACCTAGTCATAACATGCGTTATCCTCTAAAATATTGATCGAAACCAGGTTTAATGGACTGTTTCAGTATGGTACCACATTACTACGTGATCCAAACCAGAAAAAACCCAGGATCTGTTCACCAAGTATGTGGAGAATGCGAAAGTATGTGTCTGATGATGGCATATCCCACGCCTAACCTAACCATAACATGCGTTATCCTCTAAATTATTGATCGAAACCAGGTTTAATTGAATGTTTCAGTGTGGTACCACATTACTACGTGATCCAATCCAGAAAAAGCCCAGGATCTAGCCATGGAGTTTGAGAAATATGCGAAATTATGAGCCTGATTAGGGCAAATCCTAGACCTAACCCAGACCTAACATGCGTTATCCTCAAAAATATTGATCGAAACCAGGTTTAATTGAATGTTTCAGTGTGGTACCGCCTTACTACGTGATCCAAACCAGAAAAAACCCAGGATCCGTTCAACAGGTATGTGGAGAATGCGAAAGTATGTGTCTGATGAGGGAAAATCCCAGGCCTAACAAAGACCTAACATGCGTTATCCTCTAAAACATTTATCAAGACCAAATTTAATTGAATGTTTCAGTGTGGTACCACATTACTACGTGACCCAAACCAGAAAAAGGCCAGAATCTGTTCAACAAGTATGCGAAAAACGCGAAACTATGAGCCTGATGAGGGGAAATCCCAGACCTATCCCAGACATAACATGCGTTATCCTTTAAAATATTGATCGACACCAGGTTTAATGGACTGTTTCAGTGTGGTACCACATTACTACGTGATCCAAATCAGAAAAAGCCAGGGATCTGTTCAACAAGTATGTGAAAAATGCGAAAATATGACCCTGATGAGGGCAAATCACGGACCTAACCTAGACCTAACATGAGTTATTCTCTAAAATATTCATCGATGCCAGGTTTAATGGACTTTTTCAGTGTGGTACCACATTACTACGTGATCCAAACCAGAAAAAACACAGGATACGCTCTACATGTATGTGAAGAATGCGAAATTATGTGTCTGATGAGGGAAAATCCCAGGCCTAACGTTGACCTAACAAGCGTTACCCTCAAAATCATTGATCGAAACCAGGTTTAATCGACTGTTACAGTGTGGTTTCACATTACTACGTGATCCAAACCAGAATAAAACCCAGGATCTGTACAACAAGTATGTGAAGAATGCGAAAGTATGAGCCAGATGAGGGCAAATCCTAGACCTAACCCAGACCTAACATGCGTCATCCTCTAAAATATTGGTCGAGACCAGATTCAGTCGACAGTTTCAGTGTGGTACCACTTTACTACGTGATCCAAACCAGAAATAACCCAGGTTCTGTTGAACAAGTATGTGAAGAATGCGAAAACATGGGTCTGATGAGGGCAAATCCTAGACCTAACCCAGAGCTAACATGCGTTATCATCAAAAATATTGATCGAAACCAGGTTTAATCGACTGTTTCAGACTGGTACCACATTACTACGTTATCCAATCCAGTAAAATCCAAGGATCTGCCCAACAAGAATGAGAGATATGCGAAAGTATGAGTCTGATGAGGGCAAATCCCAGGCCTAACCTAGACCTAACATGCGTTATCCTCTAAAATATTGATCGAAACCAGGTTTAATTGACTGTTTCAGTGTGGTACCACATTACCACGTGATTCAAGCCAGAAAAAGCACAGGATCTGTACAACAAGTATGTGAAATATGCGAAAGTATGAGTCTGATGAGGGCAAATACTAGACTTAACCCAGACCTAACATGCGTTATCATCTAAAATATTGATCGAAACCAGGTTTAATCGACTGTTTCAGAGTGATATCACATTACTACGTGATCCAAACCAGAAAAAACCCAGGATCTGTTCAACAAGTATGAGCAATATGCGAAAGTTTGAGTCTGAAGAGGGCAAATCCCAGGCCTAACCTAGACCTAATATGCGTTATCCTCTGAAATATTGATCAAAACCGGGTTTCATGGACGGTTTCAGTGTGGTACCACATTACCACGTGATTCAAACCAGAAAAAACCCAGGATCTGTACAACAAGTATGTGAAATATGCGAAAGTATGAGTCTGATGAGGGCAAATCCCTGGCCTAACCTAGACCTACCATGGTGTATCCTCTAAACTATTGGTCGTATCCAGGTTTAATTAACTGTTACACTGGGGTACCACATTACTACGTGATTCAAGCCAGAAAAAACCCAGGATCTGTACAACAAGTATGTGAAAAATGCGAAAGTATGAGCCTGATGAGGGCAAATCCCAGGCCTAACCTAGACCTAACATGCGTTATCCTATAAAATATTGATCGAGACCGGGATTAATCGACTGTTTCAGTGTGGTACCACTTTACTACGTGATCCAAACCTGAAAAAGCCAGGGTTCTGTTTAACAAGTATGTGAAAAATGCGAATGTATGACCCTGATGAGGGCAAATCCCAGACCTATCCCAGACCTAACATGCGATATCGTCTAAAATATTGATCGAAACCAGGTTTAATCGACTGTTTCAGTGAGGTACCACATTACTACGTGATCCAAACCAGAAAAAGCCCAGGATCTGGCCTACGAGTATGCGAAAAATGCGAAAGAATGAGCCTGGTGAGGGCAAATCCCAGGCCTAACCTAGACCTAACATGGTGTATCCTCTAAAATATTGGTCGTATCCAGGTTTAATTAACTGTTTGACTGTGGTACCACATTACTACGTGATCCAATCCAGAAAAATCCAAGGATCTGCCCAACAAGTATGAGAAATATCCGAAAGTTTGAGTCTGATGAGGGCAAATCCCAGGCCTAACCTAGATCTAACATGCGATATCCTCTAAAATATTGATCGAAACCAGGTTTCGTGGACTGTATCAGTGTGGTACCACATTACCACGTGATTCAAGCCAGAAAAAACCCAGGATCTGTACAACAAGTATGTGAAAAATGCGACAGTATGAGCCTGATGAGGGCAAATCCCAGGCCTAACCTAGACCTAACATGCGTTATCCTCTAAAATATTGTTCGAGACCAGGATTAATCGTCTGTTTCAGTGTGGTACCACATTACTACCTGATCCAATCCAGAAAAAGCCCAGGATCTAGCCATCAAGTATGAGAAATATGCGATAGTATGAGCCCGCTGAGGGCAAATCCTAGACCTAACCCAGACCTGACATGCGTTATCCTCTAAAATATTTATCAAGACCAGATTTAATTGAATGTTTCAGTGTGGTACCACATTACTACGTGATCCAAACCAGAAAAAACCCAGGATCTGTTCAACAAGTATGTGAAAAATGCGAAAGTATGAGCCTGACGAGGGCAAATCCCGGACCTATCCCAGACATAACATGCGTTATCCTCTAAAATATTGATCGAAACCAGGTTTAATGGACTGTTTCAGTGTGGTACCACATTACTACGTGATCCAATCCCGAAAAAGCCCAGGTTCTAGCCATCAAGTATGAGAAATATGCGAAAGTAGGAGCCCGCTGAGGGCAAATCCTAGACCTAACCCAGACCTAACATGCGTTATCCTCCAAAATATTTATCAAGACCAGATTTAATTGATTGTTTCAGTGTGGTACCACATTACTGCGTGACCCAAACCAGAAAAAGGCCAGAATCTGTTCAACAAGTATGCGAAGAACGCGAAACTATGAGCCTGATGAGGACAAATCCCTGACCTATCTCAGACATAACATGCGTTATCCTCTAAAATATTGTTCGAAACCATGTTTAATGGACTGGTTCAGTGTGGTACCACATTACTACGTGATCCAAACCAGAAAAAACCCAGGATCCGTTCAATAAGTATGTGGAGAATGCGAAAGTATGTGTCTGACGAGGGAAAATCCCACGCCTAACAAAGACCTAACTTGCGTTATCCTCAAAAATATTAATCGAACCCAGGTTTAATCGACTGTTTCAGTGTGGTACCACATTACTACCTGATCCAAACCAGAAAAATACCCAGGATCTGATTTACAGGTATGTGTAGAACGCGAAAATATGTGTCTGATGAGGTCAAATCCCCGGCCTAAACTAGACATAACATGCGTTATCCTCTAAAATATTGATCGAAACCAGGTTTAATGGACTGTTTCAGTGTGGTACCGCCTTACTACGTGATCCAAACCAGAAAAAACCCAGGATCCGTTCAATCAGTATGTGGAGAATGCGAAAGTATGTGTCTGACGAGGGAAAATCCCAGGCCTAACAAAGACCTAACATGCGTTATCCTCAAAAATATTAATCGAACCCAGGTTTAATCGACTGTTTCAGTGTGGTACCGCATTACTACGTAATCCAAACCAGACAAAACCCAGGATCTGTTTAACAAGTATGTGGAGAATGCGTAAGTATGTGTCTGATGTGGGCAAATCCCAGGCCCAACCTAGTCATAACATGCGTTATCCTCTAAAATATTGATCGAAACCAGGTTTAATGGACTGTTTCAGTATGGTACCACATTACTACGTGATCCAAACCAGAAAAAACCCAGGATCTGTTCACCAAGTATGTGGAGAATGCGAAAGTATGTGTCTGATGATGGCATATCCCACGCCTAACCTAACCATAACATGCGTTATCCTCTAAATTATTGATCGAAACCAGGTTTAATTGAATGTTTCAGTGTGGTACCACATTACTACGTGATCCAATCCAGAAAAAGCCCAGGATCTAGCCATGGAGTTTGAGAAATATGCGAAATTATGAGCCTGATTAGGGCAAATCCTAGACCTAACCCAGACCTAACATGCGTTATCCTCAAAAATATTGATCGAAACCAGGTTTAATTGAATGTTTCAGTGTGGTACCGCCTTACTACGTGATCCAAACCAGAAAAAACCCAGGATCCGTTCAACAGGTATGTGGAGAATGCGAAAGTATGTGTCTGATGAGGGAAAATCCCAGGCCTAACAAAGACCTAACATGCGTTATCCTCTAAAACATTTATCAAGACCAAATTTAATTGAATGTTTCAGTGTGGTACCACATTACTACGTGACCCAAACCAGAAAAAGGCCAGAATCTGTTCAACAAGTATGCGAAAAACGCGAAACTATGAGCCTGATGAGGGGAAATCCCAGACCTATCCCAGACATAACATGCGTTATCCTTTAAAATATTGATCGACACCAGGTTTAATGGACTGTTTCAGTGTGGTACCACATTACTACGTGATCCAAATCAGAAAAAGCCAGGGATCTGTTCAACAAGTATGTGAAAAATGCGAAAATATGACCCTGATGAGGGCAAATCACGGACCTAACCTAGACCTAACATGAGTTATTCTCTAAAATATTCATCGATGCCAGGTTTAATGGACTTTTCCGTGTGGCACCACATTACTACGTGATCCAAACCAGAAAAAACACAGGATACGCTCTACATGTATGTGAAGAATGCGAAATTATGTGTCTGATGAGGGAAAATCCCAGGCCTAACGTTGACCTAACAAGCGTTACCCTCAAAATCATTGATCGAAACCAGGTTTAATCGACTGTTACAGTGTGGTTTCACATTACTACGTGATCCAAACCAGAATAAAACCCAGGATCTGTACAACAAGTATGTGAAGAATGCGAAAGTATGAGCCAGATGAGGGCAAATCCTAGACCTAACCCAGACCTAACATGCGTCATCCTCTAAAATATTGGTCGAGACCAGATTCAGTCGACAGTTTCAGTGTGGTACCACTTTACTACGTGATCCAAACCAGAAATAACCCAGGTTCTGTTGAACAAGTATGTGAAGAATGCGAAAGCATGGGTCTGATGAGGGCAAATCCTAGACCTAACCCACAGCTAACATGCGTTATCATCAAAAATATTGATCGAAACCAGGTTTAATCGACTGTTTCAGACTGGTACCACATTACTACGTTATCCAATCCAGTAAAATCCAAGGATCTGCCCAACAAGAATGAGAGATATGCGAAAGTATGAGTCTGATGAGGGCAAATCCCAGGCCTAACCTAGACCTAACATGCGTTATCCTCTAAAATATTGATCGAAACCAGGTTTAATTGACTGTTTCAGTGTGGTACCACATTACCACGTGATTCAAGCCAGAAAAAGCACAGGATCTGTACAACAAGTATGTGAAATATGCGAAAGTATGAGTCTGATGAGGGCAAATACTAGACTTAACCCAGACCTAACATGCGTTATCATCTAAAATATTGATCGAAACCAGGTTTAATCGACTGTTTCAGAGTGATATCACATTACTACGTGATCCAAACCAGAAAAAACCCAGGATCTGTTCAACAAGTATGAGCAATATGCGAAAGTTTGAGTCTGAAGAGGGCAAATCCCAGGCCTAACCTAGACCTAACATGCGTTATCCTCTGAAATATTGATCAAAACCGGGTTTCATGGACGGTTTCAGTGTGGTACCACATTACCACGTGATTCAAACCAGAAAAAACCGAGGATCTGTACAACAAGTATGTGAAATATGCGAAAGTATGAGCCTGATGAGGGCAAATCCCAGGCCTAACCTAGACCTAACATGCGTTATCCTCTAAAATATTGATCGAAACCAGGTTTAATTGACAGTTTCAGTGTGGTACCACTTTACTACGTGATCCAAACCAGAAATAACCCAGGTTCTGTTGAACAAGTATGTGAAGAATGCGAAAGCATGGGTCTGATGAGGGCAAATCCTAGACCTAACCCACAGCTAACATGCGTTATCATCAAAAATATTGATCGAAACCAGGTTTAATCGACTGTTTCAGACTGGTACCACATTACTACGTTATCCAATCCAGTAAAATCCAAGGATCTGCCCAACAAGAATGAGAGATATGCGAAAGTATGAGTCTGATGAGGGCAAATCCCAGGCCTAACCTAGACCTAACATGCGTTATCCTCTGAAATATTGATCAAAACCGGGTTTCATGGACGGTTTCAGTGTGGTACCACATTACCACGTGATTCAAACCAGAAAAAACCGAGGATCTGTACAACAAGTATGTGAAATATGCGAAAGTATGAGTCTGATGAGGGCAAATCCCAGGCCTAACCTAGACCTACCATGGTGTATCCTCTAAAATATTGGTCGTATCCAGGTTTAATTAACTGTTACACTGGGGTACCACATTACTACGTGATTCAAGCCAGAAAAAACCCAGGATCTGTACAACAAGTATGTGAAAAATGCGAAAGTATGAGCCTGATGAGGGCAAATCCCAGGCCTAACCTAGACCTAACATGCGTTATCCTATAAAATATTGATCGAGACCGGGATTAATCGACTGTTTCAGTGTGGTACCACTTTACTACGTGATCCAAACCTGAAAAAGCCAGGGTTCTGTTTAACAAGTATGTGAAAAATGCGAATGTATGACCCTGATGAGGGCAAATCCCAGACCTATCCCAGACCTAACATGCGATATCGTCTAAAATATTGATCGAAACCAGGTTTAATCGACTGTTTCAGTGAGGTACCACATTACTACGTGATCCAAACCAGAAAAAGCCCAGGATCTGGCCTACGAGTATGCGAAAAATGCGAAAGAATGAGCCTGGTGAGGGCAAATCCCAGGCCTAACCTAGATCTAACATGCGATATCCTCTAAAATATTGATCGAAACCAGGTTTCGTGGACTGTATCAGTGTGGTACCACATTACCACGTGATTCAAGCCAGAAAAAACCCAGGATCTGTACAACAAGTATGTGAAAAATGCGACAGTATGAGCCTGATGAGGGCAAATCCCAGGCCTAACCTAGACCTAACATGCGTTATCCTCTAAAATATTGTTCGAGACCAGGATTAATCGACTGTTTCAGTGTGGTACCACTTTACTACGTGATCCAAACCAGAAAAAGCCCAGGATCTGGCCAACGAGTATGCGAAAAATGCGAAAGAATGAGTCAGATGAGGGCAAATCCTAGACCTAACCCAGACCTAACATGCGTTACCCTCACAAATATTGACCGAGACTAGGTTTCATGGACTGTTTCAGTGTGGTACCAAATTACTACGTGATCCAATCCAGAAAAATCCAAGGATCTGGTCAACAAGTGTGAGAAATATGCGAAAGTATGAGTCTGATGAGGGCAAATCCAAGACCTAACCCAGACCTAACATGCGTTATCATCAAAAATATTGATCGAAACCGGGTTTCATGGACGGTTTCAGTGTGGTACCACATTACCACGTGATTCAAACCAGAAAAAACCCAGGATCTGTACAAGTATGTGAAATATGCGAAAGTATCAGTCTGATGAGGGCAAATCCCAGGCCTAACCTAGACCTACCATGGTGTATCCTCTAAAATATTGGTCGTATCCAGGTTTAATTAACTGTTACACTGGGGTACCACATTACTACGTGATTCAAGCCAGAAAAAACCCAGGATCTGTACAACAAGTATGTGAAAAATGCGAAAGTATGAGCCTGATGAGGGCAAATCCCAGGCCTAACCTAGACCTAACATGCGTTATCCTATAAAATATTGATCGAGATCGGGATTAATCGACTGTTTCAGTGTGGTACCACTTTACTACGTGATCCAAACCTGAAAAAGCCAGGGTTCTGTTTAACAAGTATGTGAAAAATGCGAATGTATGACCCTGATGAGGGCAAATCCCAGACCTATCCCAGACCTAACATGCGATATCGTCTAAAATATTGATCGAAACCAGGTTTAATCGACTGTTTCAGTGAGGTACCACATTACTACGTGATCCAATCCAGAAAAACCCCAGGATCTGGGCATCAAGTATGAGAAATATGCGAAAGTACGAGCCTGATGAGAGCAAATCCCAGACCTAACCTAGACCTAACATGAGTTATTCTCTAAAATATTCATCGAAGCCAGGTTTAATGGACTTTTTCAGTGTGGTACCACATTACTACGTGATCCAAACCTGAAAAAACCCAGGATCTGTTCAACAAGTATGTGAAGAATGCGATAGTATGTGTCTGATGAAGGAAAATCCCAGGCCTAACCTAGACCTAACTTGCGTTATCCTCTAAAATATTGATCGAAACCAGGTTTAATGGACTGTTTCAGTGTGGTACCACATTACTACGTGATCCAATCTAGAAAAAGCCCAGGATATGGCCATCAAGTATGAGAAATATTCGCAAGTATGAGCCTGCTGAGGGGTAATCCTAGACCTAACCCAGACCTAACTCAGCATTATCCTCTAAAATATTTATCAAGTCCAGATTTAATGGACTGTTTCAGTGTGGTACCACATTAGTACATGATCCAAACCAGAATAAGCCAGGGATCTGTTCAACAAGTATGTGAAAAACGCGAAAGTATGACCCTGATGGGGGCAAATCCCAGGCCTAATCTAGACCTAACATGCGTTATCCTCTAAAATATTGATCGAAACTAGGTTTAATGGACTGTTCCAGTGTGGTACCACATTACTACGTGATCCAAACCAGAAAAACCGAGGATCTGTTCAACAAGTATGTTAAAAATGCGAAAGTATGTCCCTGATGAGGGCAAATCCAAGACCTATCCCAGACCTAACATGCGTTGTCTTCTAAAATATTGATCGAAACCAGATTTAATGGACTGTTTCAGTGTGGTACCACATTACTACGTGATCCATCCAGAAGAAGCCAGGGATCTGTTCAACAAGTATGGGAACAATGCGAAAATATGGCCCTGATGAGGGCAAATCCCAGGTTTACCCTAGACATAACATGCGTTATCCTCCAAAATATTTATCAAGACCAGATTTAATTGAATGTTTCAGTGTGGTACCACATTCCTACGTGATCCAAACCAGAAAAAACCCAGGATCTGTTCAACAAGTATGTGGAGGATGCGAAAGTATGTGTCTGATGAGGGCAAATCTCAGGCCCAACCTAGACATAACATGCGTTATCCTCTAAAATATTCATCGAAGCCAGGTTTAATGGACTGTTTCAGTGTGGTACCACATTACAACGGGATCCGAACCAGAAAAAGGCCATAATCTGGCCATCATGTATGAGAAATATGCGAAAGTTCGAGCCTGATGGGAGCAAATCCCAGACCAAACCTAGACCTAAAATGAGTTATTCTCTAAAATATCTATCAAGACCAGATTTAATTGAATGTTTCAGTGTGGTACCACAATACTACGTGATCCAAACCAGAAAAAACCCAGGATCTGTTCGACAAGTATGTGGAGAATGCGAAAGTATGTGTCTGATGAGGGCAAATCCCTGGCCTAACCTAGACATAACATGCGTGATCCTCTAAAATATTCAGCGAAACCAGGTTTAATGGACTGTTTCAGTGTGGTACCACTTTACTACGGGATCCAAACCAGAAAAAGGCCAGAATCTGTTCAACAAGTATGTGAAAAACGCGAAACTATGAGTCTGATGAGGGCAAATCCCAGACCTAACCTAGACCTAACATGAGTTATTCTCTTAAATATTGATCGAAACCAGGTTTAATGGACTGTTTCAGTGTGGTACCACATTACTACGGGATCCAAACCAGAAAAAGGCCAGAATCTGTTCAACAAGAATGTGAAAAACGCGAAACTATGAGCCTGATGAAGGGAAATCCTATACCTATCCCAGACATAACATGCGTTATCCTCTAAAATATTGATCGAAACCAGGTTTAATGGACTGTTTCAGTGTGGTACCACACTACTACGTGATCCAAACCAGAAAAAGGCAGGGATCTGTTCAACAAGTATGTGAAAAATGCGAAAATATGACCCTGATGAGGGCAAATCCCGGACCTATCCCAGACCTAACTTGCGTTATCCTCTAAAATATTGATCGAAACCAGGTTTAATTTACCGTTTCAGTGTGGTACCACATTACTACGTGATCCAATCCAGAAAAAACCCAGGATCCGTTCAATAAGTATGTGGAGAATGCGAAAGTATGTGTCTGAGGAGGGAAAATCCCAGGCCTAACAAAGACCTAACATGCGTTATCCTCAAAAATATTAATCGAACCCAGGTTTAATCGACTGTTTCAGTGTGGTACCGCATTACTACGTGATCCAAACCAGACAAAACCCAGGATCTGTTTAACAAGTATGTGGAGAATGCGAAAGTATGTGTCTGATGATGGCATATCCCACGCCTAACCTAACCATAACATGCGTTATCCTCTAAATTATTGATCGAAACCAGGTTTAATTGAATGTTTCAGTGTGGTACCACATTACTACGTGATCCAATCCAGAAAAAGCCCAGGATCTAGCCATGGAGTTTGAGAAATATGCGAAATTATGAGCCTGATTAGGGAAAATCCCAGGCCTAACAAAGACCTAACATGCGTTATCCTCAAAAATATTAATCGAACCCAGGTTTAATCGACTGTTTCAGTGTGGTACCGCATTACTACGTGATCCAAACCAGACAAAACCCAGGATCTGTTTAACAAGTATGTGGAGAATGCGAAAGTATGTGTCTGATGATGGCATATCCCACGCCTAACCTAACCATAACATGCGTTATCCTCTAAATTATTGATCGAAACCAGGTTTAATTGAATGTTTCAGTGTGGTACCACATTACTACGTGATCCAATCCAGAAAAAGCCCAGGATCTAGCCGTGGAGTTTGAGAAATATGCGAAATTATGAGCCTGATTAGGGCAAATCCTAGACCTAACCCAGACCTAACATGCGTTATCCTCAAAAATATTGATCGAAACCAGGTTTAATTGAATGTTTCAGTGTGGTACCGCCTTACTACGTGATCCAAACCAGAAAAAACCCAGGATCCTTTCAACAGGTATGTGGAGAATGCGAAAGTATGTGTCTGATGAGGGAAAATCCCAGGCCTAACAAAGACCTAACATGCGTTATCCTCTAAAATATTTATCAAGACCAAATTTAATTGAATGTTTCAGTGTGGTACCACATTACTACGTGTCCCAAACCAGAAAAAGGCCAGAATCTGTTCAACAAGTATGCGAAAAACGCGAAACTATGAGCCTGATGAGGGGAAATCCCAGACCTATCCCAGACATAACATGCGTTATCCTTTAAAATATTGATCGACACCAGGTTTAATGGACTGTTTCAGTGTGGTACCACATTACTACGTGATCCAAATCAGAAAAAGCCAGGGATCTGTTCAACAAGTATGTGAAAAATGCGAAAATATGACCCTGATGAGGGCAAATCACGGACTTAACCTAGACCTAACATGAGTTATTCTCTAAAATATTCATCGATGCCAGGTTTAATGGACTTTTTCAGTGTGGTACCACATTACTACGTGATCCAAACCAGAAAAAACACAGGATACGCTCTACATGTATGTGAAGAATGCGAAATTATGTGTCTGATGAGGGAAAATCCCAGGCCTAACGTAGACCTAACAAGCGTTACCCTCAAAATCATTGATCGAAACCAGGTTTAATCGACTGTTTCAGTGTGGTTTCACATTACTACGTGATCCAAACCAGAATAAAACCCAGGATCTGTACAACTAGTATGTGAAGAATGCGAAAGTATGAGCCTGACGAGGGCAAATCCCAGACCTATCCCAGACATAACTTGCGTTATCCTCTAAAATTTTGATCGAAACCAGGTTTAATGGACTATTTCAGTGTGGTACCACATTACTACGTGATCCAATCCAGAAAAACCCCAGGATCTGGGCATCAAGTATGAGAAATATGCGAAAGTACGAGCCTGATGAGAGCAAGTCCCACACCTAACCTAGACCTAACATGAGTTATTCTCTAAAATATTCATCGAAGCCAGGTTTAATGGACTTTTTCAGTGTGGTACCACATTACTACGTGATCCAAACCTGAAAAAACCCAGGATCTGTTCAACAAGTATGTGAAGAATGCAATAGTATGTGTCTGATGAAGGAAAATCCCAGGCCTAACCTAGACCTAACTTGCGTTATCCTCTAAAATATTGATCGAAACCAGGTTTAGTGGACTGTTTCAGTGTGGTACCACATTACTACGTGATCCAATCTAGAAAAAGCCCAGGATATGGCCATCAAGTATGAGAAATATTCGCAAGTATGAGCCTGCTGAGGGGTAATCCTAGACCTAACCCAGACCTAACTCAGCGTTATCCTCTAAAATATTTATCAAGTCCAGATTTAATGGACTGTTTCAGTGTGGTACCACATTAGTACATGATCCAAACCAGAATAAGCCAGGGATCTGTTCAACAAGTATGTGAAAAACGCGAAAGTATGACCCTGATGGGGGCAAATCCCAGGCCTAATCTAGACCTAACATGCGTTATCCTCTAAAATATTGATCGAAACTAGGTTTAATGGACTGTTTCAGCGTGGTACCACATTACTACGGGATCCAAACCAGAAAAAGGCCAGAATCTGTTCAACAAGTATGTGAAGAATGCGAAAGTATGTGTCTGATAAAGGAAAATCCCAGGCCTAACCTAGACCTAACTTGCGTTATCCTCTAAAATTTTGATCGAAACCAGGTTTAATGGACTATTTCAGTGTGGTACCACATTACTACGTGATCCAATCCAGAAAAACCCCAGGATCTGGGCATCAAGTATGAGAAATATGCGAAAGTACGAGCCTGATGAGAGCAAGTCCCAGACCTAACCTAGACCTAACATGAGTTATTCTCTAAAATATTCATCGAAGCCATGTTTAATGGACTTTTTCAGTGTGGTACCACATTACGACGTGATCCAAACCTGAAAAAACCCAGGATCTGTTCAACAAGTATGTGAAGAATGCGATAGTATGTGTCTGATGAAGGAAAATCCCAGGCCTAACCTAGACCTAACTTGCGTTATCCTCTAAAATATTGATCGAAACCAGGTTTAATGGACTGTTTCAGTGTGGTACCACATTACTACGTGATCCAATCTAGAAAAAGCCCAGGATATGGCCATCAAGTATGAGAAATATTCGCAAGTATGAGCCTGCTGAGGGGTAATCCTAGACCTAACCCAGACCTAACTCAGCGTTATCCTCTAAAATATTTATCAAGTCCAGATTTAATGGACTGTTTCAGTGTGGTACCACATTAGTACATGATCCAAACCAGAATAAGCCAGGGATCTGTTCAACAAGTATGTGAAAAACGCGAAAGTATGACCCTGATGGGGGCAAATCCCAGGCCTAATCTAGACCTAACATGCGTTGTCTTCTAAAATATTGATCGAAACCAGATTTAATGGACTGTTTCAGTGTGGCACCACATTACTACGTGATCCATCCAGAAGAAGCCAGGGATCTGTTCAACAAGTATGGGAACAATGCGAAAATATGGCCCTGATGAGGGCAAATCCCAGGTTTAACCTAGACATAACATGCGTTATCCTCCAAAATATTTATCAAGACCAGATTTAATTGAATGTTTCAGTGTGGTACCACATTCCTACGTGATCCAAACCAGAAAAAACCCAGGATCTGTTCAACAAGTATGTGGAGAATGCGAGAGAATGTGTCTGATGAGGGCAAATCTCAGGCCCAACCTAGACATAACATGCGTTATCCTCTAAAATATTCATCGAAACCAGGTTTAATGGACTGTTTCAGTGTGGTACCACATTACAACGGGATCCGAACCAGAAAAAGGCCATAATCTGGCCATCATGTATGAGAAATATGCGAAAGTTCGAGCCTGATGGGAGCAAATCCCAGACCAAACCTAGACCTAACATGAGTTATTCTCTAAAATATTTATCAAGACCAGATTTAATTGAATGTTTCAGTGTGGTACCACAATACTACGTGATCCAAACCAGAAAAAACCCAGGATCTGTTCAACAAGTATGTGGAGAATGCGAAAGTATGTGTCTGATGAGGGCAAATCCCTGGCCTAACCTAGACATAACATGCGTGATCCTCTAAAATATTCAGCGAAACCAGGTTTAATGGACTGTTTCAGTGTGGTACCACTTTACTACGGGATCCAAACCAGAAAAAGGCCAGAATCTGTTCAACAAGTATGTGAAAAACGCGAAACTATGAGTCTGATGAGGGCAAATCCCAGACCTAACCTAGACCTAACATGAGTTATTCTCTGAAATATTCATCGAAGCAGGTTTAATGGACTTTCTCAGTGTGGTTCCACATTACTACGTGATCCAAACCAGAAAAAACCCAGGATCTGTTCAACAAGTATGTGGAGAATGCGAAAGTATGTGTCTGATGAGGGCAAATCCCTGGCCAAACCTAGACCTAACACGAGTTATTCTCTAAAATATTCATCGAAGCCAGGTTTAATGGACTTTTTCAGTGTGGTACCACATTACTACGTGATCCAAACCAGAAAAAACCCAGGATCTGTTCAACAAGTATGTGAAGAATGCGAAAGTATGAGTCTGATGAGGGCAAATCCCAGACCTATCCCAGACATAACTTGCGTTATCCTCTTAAATATTGATCGAAACCAGGTTTAATGGACTTTTTCAGTGTGGTACCACATTACTACGTGATCCAAACCAGAAAAAACCCAGGATCTGTTCAACAAGTATGTGGAGAATGCGAAAGTATGTGTCTGATGAGGGCAAATCCCTGGCCTAACCTAGACATAACATGCGTGATCCTCTCAAATATTCAGCGAAACCAGGTTTAATGGACTGTTTCAGTGTGGTACCACTTTACTACGGGATCCAAACCAGAAAAAGGCCAGAATCTGTTCAACAAGTATGTGAAAAACGCGAAACTATGAGTCTGCTGAGGGCAAATCCCAGACCTAACCTAGACCTAACATGAGTTATTCTCTGAAATATTCATCGAAGCCAGGTTTAATGGACTTTTTCAGTGTGGTACCACATTACTACGTGATCCAAACCAGCAAAAACCCAGGATCTGTTCAACAAGTATGTGGAGAATGCGAAAGTATGTGTCTGATGAGGGCAAATCCCTGGCCAAACCTAGACCTAACATGAGTTATTCTCTAAAATATTCATCGAAGCGAGGTTTAATGGACTTTCTCAGTGTGGTACCACATTACTACGTGATCCAAACCAGAAAAAACCCAGGATCTGTTCAACAAGTATGTGAAGAATGCGAAAGTATGAGTCTGATGAGGGCAAATCCCAGACCTATCCCAGACATAACTTGCGTTATCCTCTTAAATATTGATCGAAACCAGGTTTAATGGACTGTTTCAGTGTGGTACCACATTACTACGGGATCCAAACCAGAAAAAGGCCAGAATCTGTTCAACAAGAATGTGAAAAACGCGAAACTATGAGCCTGATGAGGGGAAATCCCATACCTATCCCAAACATAGCATGCGTTATCCTCTAAAATATTGATCGAAACCAGATTTAATGGACTGTTTCTGTGTGGTACCACATTACTACGGGGTCCAAACCAGAAAAAGGCCAGAATCTGTTCAACAAGAATGTGAAAAACGCGAAACTATGAGCCTGATGAGGGGAAATCCCATACCTATCCCAGACATAACATGCGTTATCCTCTAAAATATTGATCGAAACCAGGTTTAATGGACTGTTTCAGTGTGGTACCACACTACTACGTGATCCAAACCAGAAAAAGGCAGGGATCTGTTCAACAAGTATGTGAAAAATGCGAAAATATGACCCTGATGAGGGCAAATCCCGGACCTATCCCAGACCTAACTTGCGTTATCCTCTAAAATATTGATCGAAACCAGGTTTAATTTACCGTTTCAGTGTGGTACCACATTACTACGTGATCCAATCCAGAAAACGCCCAGGATCTAGCCATGAAGTATGAGAAATATGCGAAATTATGAGCCTGATTAGGGCAAATCCTAGACCTAACCCAGACCTCACATGCGTCATCCTCTAAAATATTTATCAAGACCAGGTTTAATCGACTGTTCAAGTGTGGTACCACATTGCTACGTGACCCAAACCAGAAAAAACCCAGGATCCGTTCAACAAGTATGTGAAGAATGCGAAAGTATGTGTCTGATGAGGGAAAATCCCAGGCCTAACCTAGACATAACATGCGTTATCCTCTAAAATATTGCTCGAAACCAGGTTTAATGGACAGTTTCAGTTTGGTACCACATTACCACGTGATGCAATCCAGAAAAACCCCAGGATCAGGCCATCAAGTTTTTTGAAATATGCGAAAGTACGAGCCTTATGAGAGCAAATCCCAGACCTAACCTAGACCTAACATGAGTTATTCTCTAAAATATTCATCGAAGCCAGGTTTAATGGACTTTTTCAGTGTGGTACCACATTACTACGTGATCCAAACCAGAAAAAACCCAGGATCCGTTCAACAAGTATCTGAAGAATGCGAAAGTATGTGTCTGATGAGGGAAAATCCCGGACCTATCCCAGACCTAACTTGCGTTATCCTCTAAAATATTGATCGAAACCAGGTTTAATTTACCGTTTCAGTGTGGTACCACATTACTACGTGATCCAATCCAGAAAACGCCCAGGATCTAGCCATGAAGTATGAGAAATATGCGAAATTATGAGCCTGATTAGGGCAAATCCTAGACCTAACCCAGGCCTCACATGCGTCATCCTCTAAAATATTTATCAAGACCAGGTTTAATCGACTGTTCAAGTGTGGTACCACATTGCTACGTGACCCAAACCAGAAAAAACCCAGGATCCGTTCAACAAGTATGTGAAGAATGCGAAAGTATGTGTCTGATGAGGGAAAATCCCGGACCTATCCCAGACCTAACTTGCGTTATCCTCTAAAATATTGATCGAAACCAGGTTTAATTTACCGTTTCAGTGTGGTACCACATTACTACGTGATCCAATCCAGAAAACGCCCAGGATCTAGCCATGAAGTATGAGAAATATGCGAAATTATGAGCCTGATTAGGGCAAATCCTAGACCTAACCCAGACCTCACATGCGTCATCCTCTAAAATATTTATCAAGACCAGGTTTAATCGACTGTTCAAGTGTGGTACCACATTGCTACGTGACCCAAACCAGAAAAAACCCAGGATCTGTTCAACAAGTATGTGGAGAATGCGAAAGTATGTGTCTGATGAGGGCAAATCCCTGGCCTAACCTAGACATAACATGCGTGATCCTCTAAAATATTGATCGAAACCGGATTTAATGGACTGTTTCAGTGTGGTATCACATTACTACGTGATCCAATCCAGAAAAAGCCCAGGATCTGGCCATCAAGTATGAGAAATATGCGTAAGTATGAGCCTGCTGAGGGCAAATCCTAGACCTAACCCAGACGTAACATGCGTTATCCTCTAAAATATTAATCAAGACCAGATTTAATGGACTGTTTCAGTGTGGTACACCATTACTACGTGATCCAAACCAGAATAAAACCCAGGATCTGTACAACTAGTATGTGAAGAATGCGAAAGTATGAGCCTGACGATGGCAAATCCCAGAACTATCCCAGACAAAACTTGCGTTATCATCTAAAATATTGACCGAAACCTGTTTTAATCGACTGTTTCAGTGTGGTACCACATTACTACGTGATCCAAACCAGAAAAAGCCCAGAATCTGGCCATGAAGTATGAGAAATATGCGAAATAATGAACCTGATTAGGGCAAATCCTAGACCTAATCCAGACCTAACATGCGTCATCCTCTAAAATATTTATCAAGACCAGGTTTAATGGACTTTTTCAGTGTGGTGCCACATTAGTACATGATCCAAACCAGAATAAGCCCGGGATCTGTTCAACAAGTATGTGAAAGACGCGAAAGTATGACCCTGGTGAGGGCAAATGCGAGGCCTAATCTAGACCTAACATGCGTTATCCTCTAAGCTATTGATCGAAACTAGGTTTAATTTACCGTTTCAGTGTGGTACCACATTACTACGTGATCCATTCCAGAAAACGCCCAGGATCTAGCCATGAAGTATGAGAAATATGCGAAAATATGAGCCTGATTAGGGCAAATCCTAGACCTAACCCAGACCTAACATGCGTCATCCTCTAAAATATTTATCAAGACCAGGTTTAATCGACTGTTCAAGTGTGGTACCACATTGCTACGTGATCCAAACCAGAAAAAACCCAGGATCCGTTCAACAAGTATGTGAAGAATGCGAAAGTATGACCCTGATGGGGGCAAATCCCAGGCCTAATCTAGACCTAACATGCGTTATCCTCTAAAATATTGATCGAAACTAGGTTTAATGGACTGTTTCAGCGTGGTACCACATTACTACGGGATCCAAACCAGAAAAAGGCCAGAATCTGTTCAACAAGTATGTGAAGAATGCGAAAGTATGTGTCTGATAAAGGAAAATCCCAGGCCTAACCTAGACCTAACTTGCGTTATCCTCTAAAATTTTGATCGAAACCAGGTTTAATGGACTATTTCAGTGTGGTACCACATTACTACGTGATCCAATCCAGAAAAACCCCAGGATCTGGGCATCAAGTATGAGAAATATGCGAAAGTACGAGCCTGATGAGAGCAAGTCCCAGACCTAACCTAGACCTAACATGAGTTATTCTCTAAAATATTCATCGAAGCCAGGTTTAATGGACTTTTTCAGTGTGGTACCACATTACGACGTGATCCAAACCTGAAAAAACCCAGGATCTGTTCAACAAGTATGTGAAGAATGCGATAGTATGTGTCTGATGAAGGAAAATCCCAGGCCTAACCTAGACCTAACTTGCGTTATCCTCTAAAATATTGATCGAAACCAGGTTTAATGGACTGTTTCAGTGTGGTACCACATTACTACGTGATCCAATCTAGAAAAAGCCCAGGATATGGCCATCAAGTATGAGAAATATTCGCAAGTATGAGCCTGCTGAGGGGTAATCCTAGACCTAACCCAGACCTAACTCAGCGTTATCCTCTAAAATATTTATCAAGTCCAGATTTAATGGACTGTTTCAGTGTGGTACCACATTAGTACATGATCCAAACCAGAATAAGCCAGGGATCTGTTCAACAAGTATGTGAAAAACGCGAAAGTATGACCCTGATGGGGGCAAATCCCAGGCCTAATCTAGACCTAACATGCGCTATCCTCTAAAATATTGATCGAAACTAGGTTTAATGGACTGTTCCAGTGTGGTACCACATTACTACGTGATCCAAACCAGAAAAACCGAGGATCTGTTCAACAAGTATGTTAAAAATGCGAAAGTATGTCCCTGATGAGGGCAAATCCAAGACCTATCCCAGACCTAACATGCGTTGTCTTCTAAAATATTGATCGAAACCAGATTTAATGGACTGTTTCAGTGTGGCACCACATTACTACGTGATCCATCCAGAAGAAGCCAGGGATCTGTTCAACAAGTATGGGAACAATGCGAAAATATGGCCCTGATGAGGGCAAATCCCAGGTTTAACCTAGACATAACATGCGTTATCCTCCAAAATATTTATCAAGACCAGATTTAATTGAATGTTTCAGTGTGGTACCACATTCCTACGTGATCCAAACCAGAAAAAACCCAGGATCTGTTCAACAAGTATGTGGAGAATGCGAGAGAATGTGTCTGATGAGGGCAAATCTCAGGCCCAACCTAGACATAACATGCGTTATCCTCTAAAATATTCATCGAAACCAGGTTTAATGGACTGTTTCAGTGTGGTACCACATTACAACGGGATCCGAACCAGAAAAAGGCCATAATCTGGCCATCATGTATGAGAAATATGCGAAAGTTCGAGCCTGATGGGAGCAAATCCCAGACCAAACCTAGACCTAACATGAGTTATTCTCTAAAATATTTATCAAGACCAGATTTAATTGAATGTTTCAGTGTGGTACCACAATACTACGTGATCCAAACCAGAAAAAACCCAGGATCTGTTCAACAAGTATGTGGAGAATGCGAAAGTATGTGTCTGATGAGGGCAAATCCCTGGCCTAACCTAGACATAACATGCGTGATCCTCTAAAATATTCAGCGAAACCAGGTTTAATGGACTGTTTCAGTGTGGTACCACTTTACTACGGGATCCAAACCAGAAAAAGGCCAGAATCTGTTCAACAAGTATGTGAAAAACGCGAAACTATGAGTCTGATGAGGGCAAATCCCAGACCTAACCTAGACCTAACATGAGTTATTCTCTGAAATATTCATCGAAGCAGGTTTAATGGACTTTCTCAGTGTGGTTCCACATTACTACGTGATCCAAACCAGAAAAAACCCAGGATCTGTTCAACAAGTATGTGGAGAATGCGAAAGTATGTGTCTGATGAGGGCAAATCCCTGGCCAAACCTAGACCTAACACGAGTTATTCTCTAAAATATTCATCGAAGCCAGGTTTAATGGACTTTTTCAGTGTGGTACCACATTACTACGTGATCCAAACCAGAAAAAACCCAGGATCTGTTCAACAAGTATGTGAAGAATGCGAAAGTATGAGTCTGATGAGGGCAAATCCCAGACCTATCCCAGACATAACTTGCGTTATCCTCTTAAATATTGATCGAAACCAGGTTTAATGGACTTTTTCAGTGTGGTACCACATTACTACGTGATCCAAACCAGAAAAAACCCAGGATCTGTTCAACAAGTATGTGGAGAATGCGAAAGTATGTGTCTGATGAGGGCAAATCCCTGGCCTAACCTAGACATAACATGCGTGATCCTCTCAAATATTCAGCGAAACCAGGTTTAATGGACTGTTTCAGTGTGGTACCACTTTACTACGGGATCCAAACCAGAAAAAGGCCAGAATCTGTTCAACAAGTATGTGAAAAACGCGAAACTATGAGTCTGCTGAGGGCAAATCCCAGACCTAACCTAGACCTAACATGAGTTATTCTCTGAAATATTCATCGAAGCCAGGTTTAATGGACTTTTTCAGTGTGGTACCACATTACTACGTGATCCAAACCAGAAAAAACCCAGGATCTGTTCAACAAGTATGTGGAGAATGCGAAAGTATGTGTCTGATGAGGGCAAATCCCTGGCCAAACCTAGACCTAACATGAGTTATTCTCTAAAATATTCATCGAAGCGAGGTTTAATGGACTTTCTCAGTGTGGTACCACATTACTACGTGATCCAAACCAGAAAAAACCCAGGATCTGTTCAACAAGTATGTGAAGAATGCGAAAGTATGAGTCTGATGAGGGCAAATCCCAGACCTATCCCAGACATAACTTGCGTTATCCTCTTAAATATTGATCGAAACCAGGTTTAATGGACTGTTTCAGTGTGGTACCACATTACTACGGGATCCAAACCAGAAAAAGGCCAGAATCTGTTCAACAAGAATGTGAAAAACGCGAAACTATGAGCCTGATGAGGGGAAATCCCATACCTATCCCAAACATAGCATGCGTTATCCTCTAAAATATTGATCGAAACCAGATTTAATGGACTGTTTCTGTGTGGTACCACATTACTACGGGGTCCAAACCAGAAAAAGGCCAGAATCTGTTCAACAAGAATGTGAAAAACGCGAAACTATGAGCCTGATGAGGGGAAATCCCATACCTATCCCAGACATAACATGCGTTATCCTCTAAAATATTGATCGAAACCAGGTTTAATGGACTGTTTCAGTGTGGTACCACACTACTACGTGATCCAAACCAGAAAAAGGCAGGGATCTGTTCAACAAGTATGTGAAAAATGCGAAAATATGACCCTGATGAGGGCAAATCCCGGACCTAACCCAGACGTAACATGCGTTATCCTCTAAAATATTAATCAAGACCAGATTTAATGGACTGTTTCAGTGTGGTACACCATTACTACGTGATCCAAACCAGAATAAAACCCAGGATCTGTACAACTAGTATGTGAAGAATGCGAAAGTATGACCCTGGTGAGGGCAAATGCGAGGCCTAATCTAGACCTAACATGCGTTATCCTCTAAGCTATTGATCGAAACTAGGTTTAATTTACCGTTTCAGTGTGGTACCACATTACTACGTGATCCATTCCAGAAAACGCCCAGGATCTAGCCATGAAGTATGAGAAATATGCGAAAATATGAGCCTGATTAGGGCAAATCCTAGACCTAACCCAGACCTAACATGCGTCATCCTCTAAAATATTTATCAAGACCAGGTTTAATCGACTGTTCAAGTGTGGTACCACATTGCTACGTGATCCAAACCAGAAAAAACCCAGGATCCGTTCAACAAGTATGTGAAGAATGCGAAAGTATGTGTCTGATGAGGGAAAATCCCAGGCCTAACCTAGACATAACATGCGTTATCCTCTAAAATATTGATCGAAACCAGGTTTAATGGACAGTTTCAGTTTGGTACCACATTACTACGTGATGCAATCCAGAAAAACCCCAGGATCTGGCCATCAAGTTTTTTGAAATATGCGAAAGCACGAGCCTTATGAGAGCAAATCCCAGACCTAACCTAGACCTAACATGAGTTATTCTCTAAAATATTCATCGAAGCCAGGTTTAATGGACTTTTTCAGTGTGGTACCACATTACTACGTGATCCAAACTAGAAAAAACCCAAGATCCGTTCAACAAGTATCTGAAGAATGCGAAAGTATGTGTCTGATGAGGGAAAATCCCGGACCTATCCCAGACCTAACTTGCGTTATCCTCTAAAATATTGATCGAAACCAGGTTTAATGGACTGTTTCAGTGTGGTACCACATTACTACGTGAACCAATCCAGAAAAACCCCAGGATCTGGCCATCAAGTATGAGAAATATGCGAAAGTATGAGCCTGGTGAGGGGAAATCCTAGACCTAACCCAGACCTAACATGCGTTATCCTCTAAAATGTTTATCAAGACCAGATTTAATGAACTGTTTCAGTGTGGTACCACATTAGTACATGATCCAAACCAGAATAAGCCAGGGATATGTTCAGCAAGTATGTGAAAAATGCGAAAGTATGACCCTGATGGGGGCAAATCCCAGGCCTAATCTAGACCTAACAAGCGTTATCCTCTAAAATATTGATCGAAACTAGGTTTAATGGACTGTTTCAGTGAGGTACCACATTACTACGTGATCCAAACGAGAAAAACCGAGGATCTGTTCAACAAGTATGTTAAAAATGCGAAAGTATGTCCCTGATGAGGGCAAATCCCAGGTTTAACCTAGACATAACATGCGTTATCCTCTAAAATATTCATCGAAACTAGGTTTAATTGAATGTTTCAGTGTGATACCACATTACTACGTGACCCAATCCAGAAAAAGCCCAGGTTCTAGCCATCAAGTATGAGAAATATGCGAAAGTATGAGCCCGCTGAGGGCAAATCCTAGACCTAACCCAGACCTAACATGCGTTATCCACCAAAATATTTAACAAGACCAGATTTAATTGAATGTTTCAGTGTGGTACCACATTAGTACATGATCCAAACCAGAATAAGCCAGGGATCTGTTCAACAAGTATGTGAAAGGCGCGAAAGTATGACCCTGATGAGTGCAAATCCCAGGCCTAATCTAGACCTAACATTGCGTTATCCTCCAAACTAATGATCGAAACTAGGTTTAATGGACTGTTTCAGTGTGGTACCACATTACTACGTGATCCAAACCAGAAAAACCGAGGATCTGTTCAATAAGTATGTTAAAAATGCGAAAGTATGACCCTGATGAGGGCAAATCCCAGACCTATCCCAGACCAAACATGCGTTGACCTCTAAAATACTTTTCAAGACCAGATTTAATTGAATGTTTCAGTGTGGTACCACATTACTACGTGATCCAAACCAGAAAAAACCCAGGATCTGTTCAGCAAGTATGTGAAAAATGCGAAAGTATGACCCTGATGGGGGCAAATCCCAGGCCTAATCTAGACCTAACAAGCGTTATCCTCCAAAATATTGATCGAAACCAGGTTTAATGGACTGTTTCAGTGTGGTACCACACTACTACGTGATCCAAACCTGAAAAAGCCAGGGATCAGTTCAACAAGTATGTGAAGAATGCGAAAGTATGTGTCTGATGAGGGAAAATCCCTGGCCTAACCTAGACATAACATGCGTTATCCCCTAAAATATTGATCGAAACCAGGTTTAATGGACAGTTTCAGTGTGGTACCACATTACTACGTGATCCAATCCAGCAAAACCCCAGGATCTGGCCATCAAGTTTTTTGAAATATGCGAAAGTGCGAGCCTGATGAGAGCAAATCCCAGACCTAACCTAGACCTAACATGAGTTATTCTCTATAATATTCATCGAAGCCAGGTTTAATGGACTTTTTCAGTGTGGTACCACATTACTACCTGATCCAAACCAGAAAAAACCCAGGATCCGTTCAACAAGTATGTGAGGAATGCGAAAGTATGTGTATGATGAAGGAAAATCCCAGGCCTAACCTAGACCTAACTTGCGTTATCCTCTAAAACATTGATCGAAACCAGATTTAATGGACTGTTTCAGTGTGGTACCACATTAGTACATGATCCAAACCAGAATAAGCCAGGGATCTGTTCAACAGGTATGTGAAAAATGCGAAAGTATGACCCTGATCCCTCAGGGGCTGCCAGCCTTTCAGCTGCAGTACGGGCTTAACGAACCCGGGGTACCCGAGTCATACACACACCGTAAGCCTCCTGTTGGTCGTCACAACGACCCATTCACAATTCCCTATTGGTTTTGTGAATGGTACGTGACGGCAGGAGGAACGGGGGTCTTGGCTTAACCGCCTGGGCCACGAGTATGGCGACTCTATAAAATCGCCCTCCAATCCTAAGCTATGGTGCGCGGCGATGGGATGCATGGTTGGGGGAGGAGGCCCAATCCCAAGCGACCACCTCCGGGGAACCTGCCGAACCCCCGGAGTATTAGGCTTACCCGGGTAAGGCGGCTCTGCCCGGGTGGACCTTTATTTCCGACCATCTCGTGGGATTTTTTATGGATTCAGAAAATAAAATGGGGATGGGGCGGGTTTTGTCGGTTGGGGAGGACGGAGACGGGGTTGGGGTTAGGGTGGCGGCGCTCGCGCCCCACTCAGCGCCAGGTCCGGCTTCGTGGAGGGTGGAGGAGGACGACGAGACGGCGTCGGTCTCGTCCTTCTCCTCCAGCACGAGCCACATAGGCTCTAAGAGGAAGAGGACGGGGCAGGCCGTCGTCGAGGTGGGCGGGGCGATGAGCCCGTCGGTGAGGCTGAGTTGCCTCAGGGACGAGGTGACCGAGGAGATATCGGAGAGGATCTCCTCGTCCCTGAGGCGGGTGGAGAAAGTCGCCGCTGCCTGCGCCTTTAAGGGGCAGAAAAGCGGTGGCGCGGAGGCCCTGAAGGCCGCGGCGGAGGAAATGAGGGAGGCGGCGCGGGAGCTCAGAGGGCGGAACGCCCGTCTGCAGCTCCTGTTGGAGGAGGAGCGACAGGGGAGGAGGAGGGCAGAGGCGCTGTGGAACAGCGCGGCCCTTCCTCCCATCCTCCCTCCTCCTCCACCGCCGCGTCCCTCGGCGGAGGTAAATAAGCGGAGTGCGGCGGCAGTGGTGCGGGGCACCGCGGGCCCCTCCACCCGCACTCCGCCCGTGAAGAAGTCCCCGTCCTCCTCAGAAGACGATCTTCTGAGGAGGATTGGGGACATGATTGATGGCAAGCTGGCCGCCTTCCGGGAGGAGCTCCTCGCCGGAAGAGCGGTCAGCAGGAAGGCGGTGCCTCCCCGACCTGTTCCAGTACAGTCGGGGAAGGCAAAGAAGGGCGGAGTGAAGGCTCCGCCCAGCGTTGCGGCACCAGGGCCCCGGGTCGCGACCCCCAAGGGGGGTGGTGTACCCGTGGTCGCGGTGGTCGCGTCCTCCACAGCACCCTCCCAAGGGGGGGTGGCGTGGAGTGAGGTGGTGGGGCGGAAGGCGAAGCGGGCGGCGAGGAAGGCCTCGCAACCGCAGCCTCCGCCTCCGCCGCCGGCGGCCAAGGTAAAGGCCGCGAAGGTCGGGAAGGCACGACCAGGTCGTCCCCCAAAAACGGCAGCGGTGACGCTGACCGTTGCGCAGGGGGGCGACCTGACCCTCGCGGAGGCGATGCGGCTCGCCAGGGAGAATATCTCCCTGGAAGAGCTGGGCATCGCCTCCGTGAGGGCGAAGAGGGCCGTGACCGGGGGTCTCTTGCTGGAGATCCCCGGTGCAGAAGGCGGCGCGAAGGCGGATCGTCTCGCCCAGAGGCTCCGGGAGCAGCTGGGCGAGCGAGGTGTCCGGGTCGCCCGGCCCACGAAGCGCACGGAGATGCGCGTTTGTGGGCTGGACGACTCGGTCAGCGCACAGGATGTGTCCCGTGCCCTTGCGAGGGCGGGGGACTGTCCTGTGGAGGATCTGCGGGTCGGAGAGATCCGCAGGTCGCCCTCCGGCCTCGGGTCGGTGTGGGCCCGGTGCCCCCTCTCCGCCGCCCGTAAGGTGGCGGAATCCGGGAGGGTGTTGGTGGGGTGGGTTTCGGCGCGAGTGGAAATCCTCGCGCCGCGCCCGCTCCAGTGTCACCGCTGCCTCGAATTGGGGCACGTGAGGCAGTGGTGCACCTCGCCGGTGGACCGCAGCGGTCAGTGTTACCGCTGCGGTGCCAAAGAGCACCGTGCGAGCCAGTGCTCGGCGGCCCCCCACTGCCCGTTGTGTGCGGACATGGGGAGGCCAGCCGATCACAGGGTGGGGAGCAAGAAGTGCTCCCCCCCCTCCCGGAAGGAGAGGAAGAGGCGGGCTGCACCGGCTCCGGTGCCGAGGGCGGTGGCATCGTCCTCGATGGAGGTGGACGGTGCTACGGGGACGGACGGCCGGGAGGAGGCTGGCGCGGCCATTAATTAATGCCGCCCCGCCTCCTCCTCCAGGCCAACCTCAACCACTGCCGCGCGGCACAGGACTTGATGTCCCAAGTCCTCGCGGAGTGGGGGGTTGGCCTGGCGGTCGCCGCCGAGCCGTACCGCGTCCCTGATCACCCTCATTGGGTGGGCGACGCGGACGGCTTGGTGGCGACGGTATGGGGAGGGGGCGACGGGTCCCCACCGTTCTCCTTGTTGGAGCGCGGTCGGGGATTCGTCGCCGTGGACTGGGGGGGAGTCGCTGTGGTGGGGTGCTACATTTCGCCCCGTAGCGGTCACGCTGCGTTCGAGCTGTACTTGGCCGAGGTCGCGGCATGCGTGCAGCGCTGCGCGGCCCGGCCGGTGCTGGTCCTGGGGGATTTTAATGCCAAGTCGGTGGCTTGGGGATCCCCCAGGACCTCCGTTCGCGGCGGGATCCTGGGCGATTGGGCGGCGGGGCTCGACCTCCGGGTATTGAACCGGGGGTCGGAGCACACATGCGTGCGGCGATATGGGGGGTCCATCGTGGATGTTGGATTCGCCACCCCCAACGCCGTGCGCATGGTGTCGGGTTGGCACGTGGTCGCGGGGGCAGAGACACTCTCCGATCACCGGTACATCCGGATGGAGGTCTCTGCCGCCGCGAGTGCATCCCGACACGGCCGCCTGCGTGGCGCCCCACCACGCCGCTGGGCGCTTCGGCGCCTCGACAAGGACGCCCTGATGGCAGCTGCCCTCGCTGCAACTTGGCCGCAGGGAGCGGCCGAGTTGCCGAGCATAGAGGAGGAGGTCGCCCGGCTCGGAGCATTGGTCGCGGGTATTTGCGACGCGGCGATGCCTCGGGTCGGGCGGGCTTCTCCTCGCCGGGCGGTGTACTGGTGGTCGGACGCGATCGCGGAGTTGCGAGTCGCGACTGTCCGCGCCCGACGCCAGTACACCCGCGCGCGCCGTCGTCAACGTACAGGCGACGGCGTGGCGCGAGCGAGAGCAGCTGATGACCTGTATGGAGCATACCGCGTGGCGCGGGTTGCTCTGCAGGTCGCCATCAAACGGGCCAAGACCCAGGCATGGAAGGAGCTCCTCCAGACCCTTGATGACGATCCATGGGGGCGCCCATATAAGGTGGTGCTGAATAAGCTCCGCCCGTGGGCGCCCCCCGTCACCGAGGGTCTTGACCCCCGGCTGCTGGAGGACGTGGTCAATACACTCTTCCCAATTGGGGAGAGGGGACCGCGTCCTCCGGCGGCGGCGGCTGTCCCAGTGGAGTGGACGGCCGAACTGGGGGTCACGCAGGAGGAGCTGGCAGCGGCCATCAGACGGCTCGGGGTTCGTAACACGGCCCCGGGTCCGGATGGTGTGCCCGGCCGGGTTTGGGTCTTGACCCAGGGCGTCCTTGGGGCCGACCTCAGGCGGTTGTTCGACCGCTGCCTGAGGGACGGGCGATTCCCCCCCAGTTGGAAGGTGGCGAGGATGGTCCTCCTCCGGAAGGAGGGTCGGCCCGCGGAGTCTCCCTCCGCATACCGGCCCATTTGTCTCCTCGACGAGGTGGGCAAGCTCTTCGAGCGTGTGATTGCTGCCCGCCTCGTCGAGCACCTGTCGCGGGGTGATCCCGGTCTGGCCGACTGCCAGTTCGGTTTCCGCGGGGGCCGATCGACTATCGACGCGATAGGTCGTGTGAGGGCCCTCTCGGGGGCGGCCGTCTCCCGGGGAGGGGTGGCATTGGCAATATCCTTGGATATTGCCAATGCCTTTAACACCCTCCCCTGGGAAGAGATAAGGAGGGGACTCGAATATCATCGGGTCCCCCCTTGTCTCAGGGCGGTCGTCGGGGATTATCTCCGCGGCAGGTGGATCGAGTATCCGGGCCGGGATGGTGATATGCGGAGGGAGGTGTACTGCGGTGTTCCGCAGGGGTCGGTCCTCGGGCCACTCCTGTGGAACATCGCGTACGACTCGGTGTTGCGGGCCGGCCTCCCCGACGGCGTCAGCACGGTGTGTTATGCGGATGACACACTGGTGCTGGCCGTCGGGGCGCACTGGGGGAGGGCCATGCGTCGCGCGGAGGAGGGGTCGCAACGCGTCGTCGACCGGATCAGGGGGATGGGGATGACGGTGGCGGTCCATAAGACCGAGGTGATTGCGTTTCATTCACCTCGGCAGGATCCGCCACCCCCTCTGATCCGGGTGGGTGGGGCTGACATCGAGGTGAAGCCCCAGATCAGGTATCTAGGGCTGATCCTCGATAGCCACTGGCGTTTCGAGGAGCATTTCCGCTGCCTGGTCCCCCGGTTGGAAAGGATGGTTGCGGCTCTGGGCCGGATCCTGCCCAACCTGGGGGGCCCGGCGGGCCGAGTTCGTCGCCTCTATGTGGCAATGGTCCAGTCGGTGGCCCTATACGGGGCCCCCGTCTGGGCGGACGACCTGGCTGCCTCCCGGCGCGGCATGACTATGCTGCGTCGGGTGCAGAGGCGCATGGCGCTCAGGGTCGTCCGCGGGTATCGGACCATGTCACATGAGGCGGCGACGGTTCTAGCGGGGATGCCGCCCATGGACCTGCTCGCGCGGTCGCACGCGGTGATGTACCGGCACCGCGTCGACCGTCGCGCGGGGGTGGGGGCGGTCCCGGGCGGGCAGGAACCTGCTTGGGGCGATTTGAAGCGCCAGGCCCGGCAGTCCGTGTTGCTCGCGTGGCAGGAGCGGCTGGCTCTGCCAACCGCGGGGCACCGGACTGTCGGGGCGGTTCGGCCACTCCTGAAGGAGTGGCTGGACAGAGGCCATGGCAGCCTCACCTACCGGATGGCACAGGTATTTTCCGGGCATGGCAGCTTCGGAAGATACCTGTGCCGGATAGGGAAGGAGCCGACGGCGCGTTGCTGCCACTGCGACGCTGAGCAGGACACGGCGGATCATACCCTGGAGGTATGCCCCGCGTGGGAGGGGGAGCGCCGTGTCCTGGTCGGCGTCGTCGGGCGGGATGTCTCGCTGCCGGGCGTGGTGCGCGCCATGCTCGGCAGCGAGGAGAAGTGGAGGGCCGTGGCCTCCTTCTGCGAGAACGTAATGTTGCAGAAGGAGGCCGCGGGGAGGGAGCGCGAGCTTCAGCGGCGGGCTGAAGCTCGCGCTCGTGCGGTGGCCCGAGGTCGTCGCCCGGTCGCGAGGCGTCGCGGGCGGCCGCCTCGGCGTGGCGGATGACCTAGGCTGGGAGGGGGGTCCTGAGGGGACCCTCCTCCCGCCAGGCGGCGCCGGGTCGGACCGGTTGGGGGTAGGAGTGCCTCCCCCTACCGGTCCGACGCAAGGGGAGGCACCCTCGGCGGTCTGGTGCGGCCATGAACGCCCGGCCGCCGAGGGGTGGAAACGGGGTCGCGGGCGGTTGCGAGTTGGGGCTCGCAGCCGCCACTAAACGCGGCCCCGGGACGGATAGCGGCGGGATGGAGTGGCCCCGTCCCGCCGCTATGAGGCAGTGTGTCTACTGGGGGGACCGATTGTCCCCCCGGGGGATGGGCGCGAAAGCGCGGGCACGGGGAGGATACCGGAAGAATGCTTCGAGCGATTCCCGGTATCCTCCCAAAGCGTGCCGAAGGGTCACCGTGGGGTTTTTAGTGGGTAGGTCCCGCGCCTGTCGTTGCACGGGCGCGGGGAATCCCACACACCCCTCCCACCTCTCCCCAAGGAGGTGGGAGGGAGTCTTTCGAAGATTTTCCCCACGACAAAAAAAAAAAAAAAAAAAAAAAAAAAAAAAAAGTATGACCCTGATGGGGGCAAATCCCAGGCCTAATCTAGACCTAACAAGCGTTATCCTCTAAAATATTGATCGAAACTCGGTATAATGGACTGTTTCAGTGAGGTACCACATTGCTACGTGATCCAAACCAGAAAAACCGAGGATCTGTTCAAGAAGTATGTTAAAAATGCGAAAGTATGTCCCTGATGAGGGCAAATCCCAGGATTAACCTAGACATAACATGCGTTATCCTCTAAAATATTGATCGAAACCAGGTTTAATTTACTGTTTCAGTGTGGTACCACATTACTACGTGATCCAAACCAGAAGAAATACAGAATCTGTTCAACAAGTATGTGAAAAACGCGAAACGATGAGCCTGATTAGGGCAAATCCTAGACATAACCCAGATCTAACATGCGTTACCCTCAAAATTATTGATCGAAACCAGGTTTAATGGACTGTTTCAGTGTGGTACCACATTACTACGTGATCCAAACCAGAAAAAGCCCAGAATCTGGCCATCAAGTATGAGAAATATGCGAAAGTATGAGCCTGATGAGGGCAAATCCTAGATCTAACCCAGACCTAATATGCGTTATCCTCTAAAATATTTATCAAGACCAGGTCTAATTGAATGTTTCAGTGTGGTACCACATTACTACGTGATCCGAACCAGAAAAAACCCAGGATATGTTCAACAAGTATGTGGAGAATGCGAAAGTATGTGTCTGATGAGGGCAAATCCCAGGGCTATCCTAGACATAACATGCGTTATCCTCTAAAATATTTATCAAGACCAGGTCTAATTGAATGTTTCAGTGTGGTACCACATTACTACGTGATCCGAACCAGAAAAAACCCAGGATCCGTTCAACAAGTATGTGAAGAATGCGAAAGTATGTGTCTGATGAGGGAAAATCCCAGGGCTATCCCAGACCTAACTTGCGTTATCCTCTAAAATATTGATCGAAACCAGGTTTAATGGACAGTTTCAGTGTGGTACCACATTACTACGTGATCCAAACCAGAAAAAGCCAGGGATCTGTTCAACAAGTATGTGAAAAATGCGAAGATATGACCCTGATGAGGGCAAATCCCGGACCTATCCCAGATCTAACTTGCGTTATCCTCTAAAATATTCATCGGAACCAGGTTTAATTTACTGTTTCAGTGTGGTTCCACATTACTACGTGATCCAAACTAGAAAACGCCCAGAATCTGGCCATCAACTATGAGAAATATGCGAAAGTACGAGCCTGATGAGAGCAAATCCCAGAACTAACCAAGACCTAACATGCGTTATCTTCTAAAATATTGACCGAAACCAGGTTTAATGGACTGTTTCAGTGTGGTACCACATTACTACGTGATCCAATCCAGAAAAAGCCAGGGATCTGTTCAACAAGAATGTGAAAAATGCGAAAATATGTCCCTGATGAGGGCAAATCCCGGACCTATCCCAGACCTAACATGCGTTATCCCCTAAAATATTGTTCGAAACCAGTTTTAATCGACTGTTTCAGTGTGGTAAAACATTGCTACGTGATCCAAACCAGAAAAAAACCAGGATCCGTTCAACAAGTATGTTGAGAATGCGAAAGTATGTGTCTGATGAGGGAAAATCCCAGGCCTAACCTAGACCTAACATGAGCTATTCTCTAAAATATTGATCCAAACCAGGTTTAATGGACTGTTTCAGTGTGGTACCACATTAGTACATGATCCAAACCAGAATAAGCCAGGGATCTGTTCAACAAGTATGTGAAAAAGGCGAAAGTATGACCCTGATGAGGGCAAATCCCAGGCCTAACCTAGACCTAACATGAGTTATTCTCTAAAATATTGATCCAAACCAGGATTAACGGACTGTTTCAGTGTGGTACCACATTAGTACATGATCCAAACCAGAATAAGCCAGGGATCTGTTCAACAAGAATGTGAAAAAGGCGAAAGTATGACCCTGATGAGGGCAAATCCCAGGCCTAACCTAGACCTAACATGCGTTATCCTCTAAAATATTGATCGAAACTAGGTTTAATGGACTGTTTCAGTGTGGAACCACATTACTACGTGATCCAAACCAGAAAAAGCCCAGAATCTGGCCATCAAGTATGAGAAATATGCGAAAGTATGAACCTGCTGAGGGCAAATCCTAATCCTAACCCAGACCTAACATGTGTTATTCTCTAAAATATTGATCCAAACCAGGTTTAATGGACTGTTTCAGTGTGGTACCACATTGGTACATGATCCAAACCAGAATAAGCCAGGGATCTGTTCAACAAGTATGTGAAAAATGCGAAAGTATGACCCTGATGTGGGCAAATCCCAGGCCTAACCTAGACCTAACATGCGTTATCCTCTAAAATATTGATCGAAACTAGGTTTAATGGACTGTTTCAGGCGTGGTACCACAGTACTACGTGATCCAAACCAGAAAAACGCAGGATCTAGCCATCAAGTATGAGAAATGTGCGAAAGTATGAGCCTGATGAGGGCAAATCCTAGACCTAACCAAGACCTAACATGCGTTATCCTCTAAAATATAGATCGAAACTAGGTTTAATGGACTGTTTCAGTGTGGAACCACATTACTACGTGATCCAAACCAGAAAAAGCCCAGAATCTGGCCATCAAGTATGAGAAATATGCGAAAGTATGAACCTGCTGAGGGCAAATCCTAATCCTAACCCAGACCTAACATGTGTTATTCTCTAAAATATTGATCCAAACCAGGTTTAATGGACTGTTTCAGTGTGGTACCACATTGGTACATGATCCAAACCAGAATAAGCCAGGGATCTGTTCAACAAGTATGTGAAAAACGCGAAAGTATGAGCCTCACGAGGGCAAATCCCAGACCTATCCCAGACATAACTTGCGTTATCATCTAAAATATTGATCGAAACCAGGTTTAATGGACTGTTTCAGTGTGGTACCACATTGCTACGTGATCCAAACCAGAAAAACCCCAGGATCCGTTCAACAAGTATGTGAAGAATGCGAAAGTATGTGTCTGATGATGGCAAATCCCAGGCCAAACCTAGACCTAACATGAGTTATTCTCTAAAATATTCATCGAAGCGAGGTTTAATGGACTTTCTCAGTGTGGTACCACATTACTACGTGATCCAAACCAGAAAAAACCCAGGATCTGTTCAAGAAGTATGTTAAAAATGCGAAAGTATGTCCCTGATGAGGGCAAATCCCAGGATTAACCTAGACATAACATGCGTTATCCTCTAAAATATTGATCGAAACCAGGTTTAATTTACTGTTTCAGTGTGGTACCACATTACTACGTGATCCAAACCAGAAGAAATACAGAATCTGTTCAACAAGTATGTGAAAAACGCGAAACGATGAGCCTGATTAGGGCAAATCCTAGACATAACCCAGATCTAACATGCGTTACCCTCAAAATTATTGATCGAAACCAGGTTTAATGGACTGTTTCAGTGTGGTACCACATTACTACGTGATCCAAACCAGAAAAAGCCCAGAATCTGGCCATCAAGTATGAGAAATATGCGAAAGTATGAGCCTGATGAGGGCAAATCCTAGATCTAACCCAGACCTAATATGCGTTATCCTCTAAAATATTTATCAAGACCAGGTCTAATTGAATGTTTCAGTGTGGTACCACATTACTACGTGATCCGAACCAGAAAAAACCCAGGATATGTTCAACAAGTATGTGGAGAATGCGAAAGTATGTGTCTGATGAGGGCAAATCCCAGGGCTATCCTAGACATAACATGCGTTATCCTCTAAAATATTTATCAAGACCAGGTCTAATTGAATGTTTCAGTGTGGTACCACATTACTACGTGATCCGAACCAGAAAAAACCCAGGATCCGTTCAACAAGTATGTGAAGAATGCGAAAGTATGTGTCTGATGAGGGAAAATCCCAGGGCTATCCCAGACCTAACTTGCGTTATCCTCTAAAATATTGATCGAAACCAGGTTTAATGGACAGTTTCAGTGTGGTACCACATTACTACGTGATCCAAACCAGAAAAAGCCAGGGATCTGTTCAACAAGTATGTGAAAAATGCGAAGATATGACCCTGATGAGGGCAAATCCCGGACCTATCCCAGATCTAACTTGCGTTATCCTCTAAAATATTCATCGGAACCAGGTTTAATTTACTGTTTCAGTGTGGTTCCACATTACTACGTGATCCAAACTAGAAAACGCCCAGAATCTGGCCATCAACTATGAGAAATATGCGAAAGTACGAGCCTGATGAGAGCAAATCCCAGAACTAACCAAGACCTAACATGCGTTATCTTCTAAAATATTGACCGAAACCAGGTTTAATGGACTGTTTCAGTGTGGTACCACATTACTACGTGATCCAATCCAGAAAAAGCCAGGGATCTGTTCAACAAGAATGTGAAAAATGCGAAAATATGTCCCTGATGAGGGCAAATCCCGGACCTATCCCAGACCTAACATGCGTTATCCCCTAAAATATTGTTCGAAACCAGTTTTAATCGACTGTTTCAGTGTGGTAAAACATTGCTACGTGATCCAAACCAGAAAAAAACCAGGATCCGTTCAACAAGTATGTTGAGAATGCGAAAGTATGTGTCTGATGAGGGAAAATCCCAGGCCTAACCTAGACCTAACATGAGCTATTCTCTAAAATATTGATCCAAACCAGGTTTAATGGACTGTTTCAGTGTGGTACCACATTAGTACATGATCCAAACCAGAATAAGCCAGGGATCTGTTCAACAAGTATGTGAAAAAGGCGAAAGTATGACCCTGATGAGGGCAAATCCCAGGCCTAACCTAGACCTAACATGAGTTATTCTCTAAAATATTGATCCAAACCAGGATTAACGGACTGTTTCAGTGTGGTACCACATTAGTACATGATCCAAACCAGAATAAGCCAGGGATCTGTTCAACAAGAATGTGAAAAAGGCGAAAGTATGACCCTGATGAGGGCAAATCCCAGGCCTAACCTAGACCTAACATGCGTTATCCTCTAAAATATTGATCGAAACTAGGTTTAATGGACTGTTTCAGTGTGGAACCACATTACTACGTGATCCAAACCAGAAAAAGCCCAGAATCTGGCCATCAAGTATGAGAAATATGCGAAAGTATGAACCTGCTGAGGGCAAATCCTAATCCTAACCCAGACCTAACATGTGTTATTCTCTAAAATATTGATCCAAACCAGGTTTAATGGACTGTTTCAGTGTGGTACCACATTGGTACATGATCCAAACCAGAATAAGCCAGGGATCTGTTCAACAAGTATGTGAAAAATGCGAAAGTATGACCCTGATGTGGGCAAATCCCAGGCCTAACCTAGACCTAACATGCGTTATCCTCTAAAATATTGATCGAAACTAGGTTTAATGGACTGTTTCAGGCGTGGTACCACAGTACTACGTGATCCAAACCAGAAAAACGCAGGATCTAGCCATCAAGTATGAGAAATGTGCGAAAGTATGAGCCTGATGAGGGCAAATCCTAGACCTAACCAAGACCTAACATGCGTTATCCTCTAAAATATAGATCGAAACTAGGTTTAATGGACTGTTTCAGTGTGGAACCACATTACTACGTGATCCAAACCAGAAAAAGCCCAGAATCTGGCCATCAAGTATGAGAAATATGCGAAAGTATGAACCTGCTGAGGGCAAATCCTAATCCTAACCCAGACCTAACATGTGTTATTCTCTAAAATATTGATCCAAACCAGGTTTAATGGACTGTTTCAGTGTGGTACCACATTGGTACATGATCCAAACCAGAATAAGCCAGGGATCTGTTCAACAAGTATGTGAAAAACGCGAAAGTATGAGCCTCACGAGGGCAAATCCCAGACCTATCCCAGACATAACTTGCGTTATCATCTAAAATATTGATCGAAACCAGGTTTAATGGACTGTTTCAGTGTGGTACCACATTGCTACGTGATCCAAACCAGAAAAACCCCAGGATCCGTTCAACAAGTATGTGAAGAATGCGAAAGTATGTGTCTGATGATGGCAAATCCCAGGCCTATCCCAGACATAACATGCGTTATCCTCTAAAATATTGATCGAAACCAGGTTTAATGGACTGCTTCAGTGTGGTACCACATAACTACGTGATCCAAACCAGAATAAAACCCAGGATCTGTACAACTAGTATGTGAAGAATGCGAAAGTATGAGCCTGACGAGGGCAAATCCCAGACCTATCCCAGACATAACTTGCGTTATCATCTAAAATATTGACCGAAACCTGTTTTAATCGACGGTTTCAGTGTGGAACCACATTACTACATGATCCAAACCAGAAAAAGCCCAGAATCTGGCCATCAGCTATGAGAAATATGCGAATGTACGAGCCTGATAAGAGCAAATCCCAAACCTAACCTAGACCTAACATGCGCCATTCTCTAAAATATTGATCGAAACCAGGTTTAATGGACTGTATCAGTGTGGTACCACATTACTACGTGATCCAAACCAGAAAAAACCCAGGATCTGTTCAACAAGTATGTGGAGAATGCGAAAGTATGTGCCTGATGATGGCAAATCCCAGGCCTTTCCCAGACTTAACTTGCGTTATCCTCTAAAATATTGATCGAAACCAGGTTTAATGGACTGTTTCAGTGTGGTACCACATAACTACGTGATCCAAACCAGAAAAAACCCAGGATCTGTTCTACAAGTATGTGAAAAACGCGAAACTATGAGCCTGATGAGGGCAAATCCCAGACCTATCCCAGACCTCACATGCGTTATCCTCTAAAATATTGTTCGAAACCTGTTTTAATCGACTGTTTCAGTGTGGAACCACATTACTACGTGATCCAAACCAGAAAAAGCCCAGAATCTGGCCATCAGCTATGAGAAATATGCGAAAGTACGAGCCTGATGAGAGCAAATCCCAGACCTAACATAGACTTAACATTCGTCGTTCTCTAAAATATTGATCGAAACCAGATTTAATGGACTGTTTCAGTGTGGTACCACATTAGTACATGATCCAAACCAGAATAAGCCAGGGATCTGTTCAACAAGTATGTGAAAAACGCGAAAGTATGACCCTGATGGGGGCAAATCCCAGGCCTAATCTAGACCTAACATGCGTTATCCTCTAAAATATTGATCGAAACTAGGTTTAATGGACTGTTCCAGTGTGGTACCACATTACTACGTGATCCAAACCAGAAAAACCGAGGATCTGTTCAACAAGTATGTTAAAAATGCGAAAGTATGTCCCTGATGAGGGCAAATCCAAGACCTATCCCAGACCTAACATGCGTTGTCTTCTAAAATATTGATCGAAACCAGATTTAATGGACTGTTTCAGTGTGGCACCACATTACTACGTGATCCATCCAGAAGAAGCCAGGGATCTGTTCAACAAGTATGGGAACAATGCGAAAATATGGCCCTGATGAGGGCAAATCCCAGGTTTAACCTAGACATAACATGCGTTATCCTCCAAAATATTTATGAAGACCAGATTTAATTGAATGTTTCAGTGTGGTACCACATTCCTACGTGATCCAAACCAGAAAAAACCCAGGATCTGTTCAACAAGTATGTGGAGAATGCGAAAGAATGTGTCTGATGAGGGCAAATCTCAGGCCCAACCTAGACATAACATGCGTTATCCTCTAAAATATTCATCGAAACCAGGTTTAATGGACTGTTTCAGTGTGGTACCACACTACTACGTGATCCAAACCAGAAAAAGGCCAGAATCTGTTCAACAAGTATGTGAAAAACGCGAAACTATGAGTCTGATGAGGGCAAATCCCAGACCTAACCTAGACCTAACATGAGTTATTCTCTGAAATATTCATCGAAGCAGGTTTAATGGACTTTCTCAGTGTGGTACCACATTACTACGTGATCCAAACCAGAAAAAACCCAGGATCTGTTCAACAAGTATGTGGAGAATGCGAAAGTATGTGTCTGATGAGGGCAAATCCCTGGCCTAACCTAGACATAACATGCGTGATCCTCTAAAATATTCAGCGAAACCAGGTTTAATGGACTGTTTCAGTGTGGTACCACTTTACTACGGGATCCAAACCAGAAAAAGGCCAGAATCTGTTCAACAAGTATGTGAAAAACGCGAAACTATGAGTCTGATGAGGGCAAATCCCAGACCTAACCTAGACCTAACATGAGTTATTCTCTGAAATATTCATCGAAGCAGGTTTAATGGACTTTCTCAGTGTGGTACCACATTACTACGTGATCCAAACCAGAAAAAACCCAGGATCTGTTCAACAAGTATGTGGAGAATGCGAAAGTATGTGTCTGATGAGGGCAAATCCCTGGCCAAACCTAGACCAAACATGAGTTATTCTCTAAAATATTCATCGAAGCCAGGTTTAATGGACTTTTTCAGTGTGGTACCACATTACTACGTGATCCAAACCAGAAAAAACCCAGGATCTGTTCAACAAGTATGTGAAGAATGCGAAAGTATGAGTCTGATGAGGGCAAATCCCAGACCTATCCCAGACATAACTTGCGTTATCCTCTTAAATATTGATCGAAACCAGGTTTAATGGACTGTTTCAGTGTGGTACCACATTACTACGGGATCCAAACCAGAAAAAGGCCAGAATCTGTTCAACAAGAATGTGAAAAACGCGAAACTATGAGCCTGATGAGGGGAAATCCCATACCTATCCCAGACATAACATGCGTTATCCTCTAAAATATTGATCGAAACCAGGTTTAATGGACTGTTTCAGTGTGGTACCACACTACTACGTGATCCAAACCAGAAAAAGGCAGGGATCTGTTCAACAAGTATGTGAAAAATGCGAAAATATGACCCTCATGAGGGCAAATCCCGGACCTATCCCAGACCTAACTTGCGTTATCCTGTGAAATATTGATCGAAACCAGGTTTAATTTACCGTTTCAGTGTGGTACCACATTACTACGTGATCCAATCCAGAAAACGCCCAGGATCTAGCCATGAAGTATGAGAAATATGCGAAATTATGAGCCTGATTATGGCAAATCCTAGACCTAACCCAGACCTCACATGCGTCATCCTCTAAAATATTTATCAAGACCAGGTTTAATCGACTGTTCAAGTGTGGTACCGCATTGCTACGTGATCCAAACCAGAAAAAACCCAGGATCTGTTCAACAAGTATGTGGAGAATGCGAAAGTATGTGTCTGATGAGGGCAAATCCCTGGCCTAACCTAGACATAACATGCGTGATCCTCTCAAATATTCAGCGAAACCAGGTTTAATGGACTGTTTCAGTGTGGTACCACTTTACTACGGGATCCAAACCAGAAAAAGGCCAGAATCTGTTCAACAAGTATGTGAAAAACGCGAAACTATGAGTCTGCTGAGGGCAAATCCCAGACCTAACCTAGACCTAACATGAGTTATTCTCTGAAATATTCATCGAAGCCAGGTTTAATGGACTTTTTCAGTGTGGTACCACATTACTACGTGATCCGAACCAGAAAAAACCCAGGATCTGTTCAACAAGTATGTGGAGAATGCGAAAGTATGTGTCTGATGAGGGCAAATCCCTGGCCAAACCTAGACCTAACATGAGTTATTCTCTAAAATATTCATCGAAGCGAGGTTTAATGGACTTTTTCAGTGTGGTACCACATTACTACGTGATCCAAACCAGAAAAAACCCAGGATCTGTTCAACAAGTATGTGAAGAATGCGAAAGTATGAGTCTGATGAGGGCAAATCCCAGACCTATCCCAGACATAACTTGCGTTATGCTCTTAAATATTGATCGAAACCAGGTTTAATGGACTGTTTCAGTGTGGTACCACATTACTACGGGATCCAAACCAGAAAAAGGCCAGAATCTGTTCAACAAGAATGTGAAAAACGCGAAACTATGAGCCTGATGAGGGGAAATCCCATACCTATCCCAAACATAGCATGCGTTATCCTCTAAAATATTGATCGAAACCAGATTTAATAGACTGTTTCTGTGTGGTACCACATTACTACGGGGTCCAAACCAGAAAAAGGCCAGAATCTGTTCAACAAGAATGTGAAAAACGCGAAACTATGAGCCTGATGAGGGGAAATCCCATACCTATCCCAGACATAACATGCGTTATCCTCTAAAATATTGATCGAAACCAGGTTTAATGGACTGTTTCAGTGTGGTACCACACTACTACGTGATCCAAACCAGAAAAAGGCAGGGATTTGTTCAACAAGTATGTGAAAAATGCGAAAATATGACCCTGATGAGGGCAAATCCCGGACCTATCCCAGACCTAACTTGCGTTATCCTCTAAAATATTGATCGAAACCAGGTTTAATTTACCGTTTCAGTGTGGTACCACATTACTACGTGATCCAATCCAGAAAACGCCCAGGATCTAGCCATGAAGTATGAGAAATATGCGAAATTATGAGCCTGATTAGGGCAAATCCTAGACCTAACCCAGACCTCACATGCGTCATCCTCTAAAATATTTATCAAGACCAGGTTTAATCGACTGTTCAAGTGTGGTACCACATTGCTACGTGACCCAAACCAGAAAAAACCCAGGATCCGTTCAACAAGTATGTGAAGAATGCGAAAGTATGTGTCTGATGAGGGAAAATCCCAGGCCTAACCTAGACATAACATGCGTTATCCTCTAAAATATTGCTCGAAACCAGGTTTAATGGACAGTTTCAGTTTGGTACCACATTACCACGTGATGCAATCCAGAAAAACCCCAGGATCTGGCCATCAAGTTTTTTGAAATATGCGAAAGCACGAGCCTTATGAGAGCAAATCCCAGACCTAACCTAGACCTAACATGAGTTATTCTCTAAAATATTCATCGAAGCCAGGTTTAATGGACTTTTTCAGTGTGGTACCACATTACTACGTGATCCAAACCAGAAAAAACCCAGGATCCGTTCAACAAGTATCTGAAGAATGCGAAAGTATGTGTCTGATGAGGGAAAATCCCGGACCTATCCCAGACCTAACTTGCGTTATCCTCTAAAATATTGATCGAAACCAGGTTTAATGTACTGTTTCAGTGTGGTACCACATTACTACGAGATCCAATCCAGAAAAAGGCCAGAATCTGTTCAACAAGTATGTGAAAAACGCGAAACTATGAGCCTGATGAGGGCAAATCCCAGACCTATCCCAGACATAACTTGCGTTATCCTCTAAAATATTTATCAAGACCAGATTTAATTGAATGTCTCAGTGTGGTACCACATTACTACGTGATCCAAAACAGAAAAAACCCAGGATCTGTTCAACAAGTATGTGGAGAATGCGAAAGTATGTGTCTGATGAGGGCAAATCCCTGGCCTAACCTAGACATAACATGCGTGATCCTCTAAAATATTGATCGAAACCGGATTTAATGGACTGTTTCAGTGTGGTATCACATTACTACGTGATCCAATCCAGAAAAAGCCCAGGATCTGGCCATCAAGTATGAGAAATATGCGTAAGTATGAGCCTGCTGAGGGCAAATCCTAGACCTAACCCAGACGTAACATGCGTTATCCTCTAAAATATTAATCAAGACCAGATTTAATGGACTGTTTCAGTGTGGTACACCATTACTACGTGATCCAAACCAGAATAAAACCCAGGATCTGTACAACTAGTATGTGAAGAATGCGAAAGTATGAGCCTGACGATGGCAAATCCCAGAACTATCCCAGACAAAACTTGCGTTATCATCTAAAATATTGACCGAAACCTGTTTTAATCGACTGTTTCAGTGTGGTACCACATTACTACGTGATCCAAACCAGAAAAAGCCCAGAATCTGGCCATGAAGTATGAGAAATATGCGAAATAATGAGCCTGATTAGGGCAAATCCTAGACCTAACCCAGACCTAACATGCGTCATCCTCTAAAATATTTATCAAGACCAGGTTTAATGGACTTTTTCAGTGTGGTGCCACATTAGTACATGATCCAAACCAGAATAAGCCCGGGATCTGTTCAACAAGTATGTGAAAGACGCGAAAGTATGACCCTGGTGAGGGCAAATGCGAGGCCTAATCTAGACCTAACATGCGTTATCCTCTAAGCTATTGATCGAAACTAGGTTTAATTTACCGTTTCAGTGTGGTACCACATTACTACGTGATCCATTCCAGAAAACGCCCAGGATCTAGCCATGAAGTATGAGAAATATGCGAAAATATGACCCTGATGAGGGCAAATCCCGGACCTATCCCAGACCTAACTTGCGCTATCCTCTAAAATATTAATCGAAACCAGGTTTAATTTACCGTTTCAGTGTGGTACCACATTACTACGTGATCCAATCCAGAAAACGCCCAGGATCTAGCCATGAAGTATGAGAAATTTGCGAAATAATGAGCCTGATTAGGGCAAATCCTAGACCTAACCCAGACCTAACATGCGTCATCCTCTAAAATATTTATCAAGACCAGGTTTAATCGACTGTTCAAGTGTGGTACCACATTGCTACGTGATCCAAACCAGAAAAAACCCAGGATCCGTTCAACAAGTATGTGAAGAATGCGAAAGTATGTGTCTGATGAGGGAAAATCCCAGGCCTAACCTAGACATAACATGCGTTATCCTCTAAAATATTGATCGAAACCAGGTTTAATGGACAGTTTCAGTTTGGTACCACATTACTACGTGATGCAATCCAGAAAAACCCCAGGATCTGGCCATCAAGTTTTTTGAAATATGCGAAAGCACGAGCCTTATGAGAGCAAATCCCAGACCTAACCTAGACCTAACATGAGTTATTCTCTAAAATATTCATCGAAGCCAGGTTTAATGGACTTTTTCAGTGTGGTACCACACTACTACGTGATCCAAACTAGAAAAAACCCAAGATCCGTTCAACAAGTATCTGAAGAATGCGAAAGTATGTGTCTGATGAGGGAAAATCCCGGACCTATCCCAGACCTAACTTGCGTTATCCTCTAAAATATTGATCGAAACCAGGTTTAATGGACTGTTTCAGTGTGGTACCACATTACTACGTGATCCAATCCAGAAAAACCCCAGGATCTGGCCATCAAGTATGAGAAATATGCGAAAGTATGAGCCTGGTGAGGGGAAATCCTAGACCTAACCCAGACCTAACATGCGTCATCCTCTAAAATATTTATCAAGACCAGGTTTAATGGACTTTTTCAGTGTGGTGCCACATTAGTACATGATCCAAACCAGAATAAGCCAGGGATCTGTTCAACAAGTATGTGAAAGGCGCGAAAGTATGACCCTGATGAGTGCAAATCCCAGGCCTAATCTAGACCTAACATTGCGTTATCCTCTAAACTAATGATCGAAACTAGGTTTAATGGACTGTTTCAGTGTGGTACCACATTACTACGTGATCCAAACCAGAAAAACCGAGGATCTGTTCAATAAGTATGTTAAAAATGCGAAAGTATGACCCTGATGAGGGCAAATCCCAGACCTATCCCAGACCAAACATGCGTTGACCTCTAAAATACTTTTCAAGACCAGATTTAATTGAATGTTTCAGTGTGGTACCACATTACTACATGATCCAAACCAGAAAAAACCCAGGATCTGTTCAACAACTATGTGGAGAATGCGAAAGTATGTGTCTGATGAGGGCAAATCCCTGGCCTAACCTAGACATAACATGCGTTATCATCTAAAATATTCATCCAAACCAGGTTTAATCGACTGTTCCAGTGTGGTACCACATTACTACGTGATCCAAACCAGAATAAAACCCAGGATCTGGCCATCAAGTATGAGAAATATGCGAAAGTATGAGCCTGGTGAGGGGAAATCCTAGACCTAACCCAGACCTAACATGCGTTATCCTCTAAAATGTTTATCAAGACCAGATTTAATGGACTGTTTCAGTGTGGTACCACATTAGTACATGATCCAAACCAGAATAAGCCAGGGATATGTTCAGCAAGTATGTGAAAAATGCGAAAGTATGACCCTGATGGGGGCAAATCCCAGGCCTAATCTAGACCTAACAAGCGTTATCCTCTAAAATATTGATCGAAACTAGGTTTAATGGACTGTCTCAGCGAGGTACCACATTACTACGTGATCCAAACGAGAAAAACCGAGGATCTGTTCAACAAGTATGTTAAAAATGCGAAAGTATGTCCCTGATGAGGGCAAATCCCAGGTTTAACCTAGACATAACATGCGTTATCCTCTAAAATATTCATCGAAACTAGGTTTAATTGAATGTTTCAGTGTGATACCACATTACTACGTGACCCAATCCAGAAAAAGCCCAGGTTCTAGCCATCAAGTATGAGAAATATGCGAAAGTATGAGCCCGCTGAGGGCAAATCCTAGACCTAACCCAGACCTAACATGCGTTATCCACCAAAATATTTAACAAGACCAGATTTAATTGAATGTTTCAGTGTGGTACCACATTAGTACATGATCCAAACCAGAATAAGCCAGGGATCTGTTCAACAAGTATGTGAAAGACGCGAAAGTATGACCCTGATGAGTGCAAATCCCAGGCCTAATCTAGACCTAACATTGCGTTATCCTCTAAACTAATGATCGAAACTAGGTTTAATGGACTGTTTCAGTGTGGTACCACATTACTACGTGATCCAAACCAGAAAAACCGAGGATCTGTTCAATAAGTATGTTAAAAATGCGAAAGTATGACCCTGATGAGGGCAAATCCCAGACCTATCCCAGACCAAACATGCGTTGACCTCTAAAATACTTTTCAAGACCAGATTTAATTGAATGTTTCAGTGTGGTACCACATTACTACGTGATCCAAACCAGAAAAAACCCAGGATCTGTTCAACAAGTATGTGGAGAATGCGAAAGTATGTGTCTGATGAGGGCAAATCCCTGGCCTAACCTAGACATAACATGCGTTATCATCTAAAATATTCATCCAAACCAGGTTTAATCGACTGTTCCAGTGTGGTACCACATTACTACGTGATCCAAACCAGAATAAAACCCAGGATCTGTACAACTAGTATGTGAAGAATGCGAAAGTATGAGCCTGACGAGGGCATATGCCAAAACTATCCCAGACAAAACTTGCGTTATCATCTAAAATATTGACCGAAACCTGTTTTAATCGACTGTTTCAGTGTGGTACCACATTACTACGTGATCCAAACCAGAAAAAGCCCAGAATCTGGCCACCAACTATGAGAAATATGCGAAAGTACGAGCCTGATGAGAGCAAATCCCAGACCTAACCAAGACCTAACATGCGTTATTCTGTAAAATATTGATCGAAACCAGGTTTAATGGACTGTTTGAGTGTGGTACCACATTACTACGTGATCCAAACCAGAAAAAACCCAGAATCTGTTCAACAAGTATGAGAAAAACGCGAAACTATGAGCGTGATGAGGGCAAATCCGAGACCTATCCCAGACATAACATGCGTTATCCTCCAAAATATTGATCGAAACCAGGTTTAATGGACTGTTTCAGTGTGGTACCACACTACTACGTGATCCAAACCTGAAAAAGCCAGGGATCAGTTCAACAAGTATGTGAAGAATGCGAAAGTATGTGTCTGATGAGGGAAAATCCCAGGCCTAACCTAGACATAACATGCGTTATCCCCTAAAATATTGATCGAAACCAGGTTTAATGGACAGTTTCAGTGTGGTACCACATTACTACGTGATCCAATCCAGCAAAACCCCAGGATCTGGCCATCAAGTTTTTTGAAATATGCGAAAGTGCGAGCCTGATGAGAGCAAATCCCAGACCTAACCTAGACCTAACATGAGTTATTCTCTATAATCTTCATCGAAGCCAGGTTTAATGGACTTTTTCAGTGTGGTACCACATTACTACCTGATCCAAACCAGAAAAAACCCAGGATCCGTTCAACAAGTATGTGAGGAATGCGAAAGTATGTGTATGATGAAGGAAAATCCCAGGCCTAACCTAGACCTAACTTGCGTTATCCTCTAAAACATTGATCGAAACCAGATTTAATGGACTGTTTCAGTGTGGTACCACATTAGTACATGATCCAAACCAGAATAAGCCAGGGATCTGTTCAACAGGTATGTGAAAAATGCGAAAGTATGACCCTGATGGGGGCAAATCCCAGGCCTAATCTAGACCTAACAAGCGTTATCCTCTAAAATATTGATCGAAAGTCGGTTTAATGGACTGTTTCAGTGAGGTACCACATTGCTACGTGATCCAAACCAGAAAAACCGAGGATCTGTTCAAGAAGTATGTTAAAAATGCGAAAGTATGTCCCTGATGAGGGCAAATCCCAGGATTAACCTAGACATAACATGAGTTATCCTCTAAAATATTGATCGAAACCAGGTTTAATTTACTGTTTCAGTGTGGTACCACATTACTACGTGATCCAAACCAGAAAAAATACAGAATCTGTTCAACAAGTATGTGAAAAACGCGAAACGATGAGCCTGATTAGGGCAAATCCTAGACATAACCCAGATCTAACATGCGTTACCCTCAAAATTATTGATCGAAACCAGGATTGATTTACTGTTTCAGTGTGGTACCACATTACTATGTGATCCAAACCAGAAGAAATACAGAATCTGTTCAACAAGTATGTGAAAAACGCGAAACGATGAGCCTGATTAGGGCAAATCCTAGACATAACCCAGATCTAACATGCGTTACCCTCAAAATTATTGATCGAAACCAGGTTTAATGGACTGTTTCAGTGTGGTACCACATTACTACGTGATCCAAACCAGAAAAAGCCCAGAATCTGGCCATCAAGTATGAGAAATATGCGAAAGTATGAGCCTGATGAGGGCAAATCCTAGATCTAACCCAGACCTAATATGCGTTATCCTCTAAAATATTTATCAAGACCAGGTCTAATTGAATGTTTCAGTGTGGTACCACATTACTACGTGATCCGAACCAGAAAAAACCCAGGATATGTTCAACAAGTATGTGGAGAATGCGAAAGTATGTGTCTGATGAGGGCAAATCCCAGGGCTATCCTAGACATAACATGCGTTATCCTCTAAAATATTTATCAAGACCAGGTCTAATTGAATGTTTCAGTGTGGTACCACATTACTACGTGATCCGAACCAGAAAAAACCCAGGATCCGTTCAACAAGTATGTGAAGAATGCGAAAGTATGTGTCTGATGAGGGAAAATCCCAGGGCTATCCCAGACCTAACTTGCGTTATCCTCTAAAATATTGATCGAAACCAGGTTTAATGGACAGTTTCAGTGTGGTACCACATTACTACGTGATCCACACCAGAAAAAGCCAGGGATCTGTTCAACAAGTATGTGAAAAATGCGCAGATATGACCCTGATGAGGGCAAATCCCGGACCTATCCCAGACCTAACTTGCGTTATCCTCTAAAATATTCATCGGAACCAGGTTTAATTTACTGTTTCAGTGTGGTTCCACATTACTACGTGATCCAAACTAGAAAACGCCCAGAATCTGGCCATCAACTATGAGAAATATGCGAAAGTACGAGCCTGATGAGAGCAAATCCCAGAACTAACCAAGACCTAACATGCGTTATCTTCTAAAATATTGACCGAAACCAGGTTTAATGGACTGTTTCAGTGTGGTACCACATTACTACGTGATCCAATCCAGAAAAAGCCAGGGATCTGTTCAACAAGAATGTGAAAAATGCGAAAATATGTCCCTGATGAGGGCAAATCCCGGACCTATCCCAGACCTAACATGCGTTATCCTCTAAAATATTGTTCGAAACCAGTTTTAATCGACTGTTTCAGTGTGGTAAAACATTGCTACGTGATCCAAACCAGAAAAAAACCAGGATCCGTTCAACAAGTATGTTGAGAATGCGAAAGTATGTGTCTGATGAGGGAAAATCCCAGGCCTAACCTAGACCTAACATGAGCTATTCTCTAAAATATTGATCCAAACCAGGTTTAATGGACTGTTTCAGTGTGGTACCACATTAGTACATGATCCAAACCAGAATAAGCCAGGGATCTGTTCAACAAGTATGTGAAAAAGGCGAAAGTATGACCCTGATGAGGGCAAATCCCAGGCCTAACCTAGACCTAACATGAGTTATTCTCTAAAATATTGATCCAAACCAGGATTAACGGACTGTTTCAGTGTGGTACCACATTAGTACATGATCCAAACCAGAATAAGCCAGGGATCTGTTCAACAAGTATGTGAAAAATGCGAAAGTATGACCCTGATGTGGGCAAATCCCAGGCCTAACCTAGACCTAACATGCGTTATCCTCTAAAATATTGATCGAAACTAGGTTTAATGGACTGTTTAAGGCGTGGTACCACAGTACTACGTGATCCAAACCAGAAAAACGCAGGATCTAGCCATCAAGTATGAGAAATGTGCGAAAGTATGAGCCTGATGAGGGCAAATCCTAGACCTAACCCAGACCTAACATGCGTTATCCTCTAAAATATAGATCGAAACTAGGTTTAATGGACTGTTTCAGTGTGGAACCACATTACTACGTGATCCAAACCAGAAAAAGCCCAGAATCTGGCCATCAAGTATGAGAAATATGCGAAACTATGAGCCTGATGAGGGCAAATCCCAGACCTATCCCAGACCTCACATGCGTTACCCTCTAAAATATTGTTCGAAAGCTGTTTTAATCGACTGTTTCAGTGTGGAACCACATTACTACGTGATCCAAACCAGAAAAAGCCCAGAATCTGGCCATCAGCTATGAGAAATATGCGAAAGTACGAGCCTGATGAGAGCAAATCCCAGACCTAACCTAGACCTAACATGCGTCGTTCTCTAAAATATTGATCGAAACCAGGTTTAATGGACTGTTTCAGTGTGGCACCACATTACTACGTGATCCAAACCAGAAAAAACCCAGAATCTGTTCAACAAGTATGTGAAAAACGCGAAACTATGAGCCTGATGAGGGCAAATCCCAGACCTATCTCAGACATAACATGCGTTATCCTCTAAAATATTGATCGAAACCAGGTTTAATGGACTGTTTCAGTGTGGTACCACATAACTACGTGATCCAAACCAGAAAAAACCCAGGATCTGTTCTACAAGTATGTGAAAAACGCGAAACTATGAGCCGGATGAGGGCAAATCCCAGACCTATCCCAGACCTCACATGCGTTACCCTCTAAAATATTGATCGAAACCAGGTTTAATGGACTGCTTCAGTGTGGTACCACATAACTACGTGATCCAAACCAGAATAAAACCCAGGATCTGTACAACTAGTATGTGAACAATGCGAAAGTATGAGCCTGACGAGGGCAAATCCCAGACCTATCCCAGACATAACTTGCGTTATCATCTAAAATATTGACCGAAACCTGTTTTAATCGACGGTTTCAGTGTGGAACCACATTACTACATGATCCAAACCAGAAAAAGCCCAGAATCTGGCCACCAGCTATGAGAAATATGCGAATGTACGAGCCTGATAAGAGCAAATCCCAAACCTAACCTAGACCTAACATGCGCCATTCTCTAAAATATTGATCGAAACCAGGTTTAATGGACTGTTTCAGTGTGGTACCACATAACTACGTGATCCAAACCAGAAAAAACCCAGGATCTGTTCTACAAGTATGTGAAAAACGCGAAACTATGAGCCGGATGAGGGCAAATCCCAGACCTATCCCAGACCTCACATGCGTTACCCTCTAAAATATTGTTCGAAACCTGTTTTAATCGACTGTTTCAGTGTGGAACCACATTACTACCTGATCCAAACCAGAAAAAGCCCAGAATCTGGCCATCAGCTATGAGAAATATGCGAAAGTACGAGCCTGATGAGAGCAAATCCCAGACCTAACATAGACTTAACATTCGTCGTTCTCTAAAATATTGATCGAAACCAGGTTTAATGGACTGTTTCAGTGTGGCACCACATTACTACGTGATCCAAACCAGAAAAAACCCAGAATCTGTTCAACAAGTATGTGAAAAACGCGAAAGTATGAGCCTCACGAGGGCAAATCCCAGACCTATCCCAGACATAACTTGCGTTATCATCTAAAATATTGATCGAAACCAGGTTTAATGGACTGTTTCAGTGTGGTACCACATTGCTACGTGATCCAAACCAGAAAAACCCCAGGATCCGTTCAACAAGTATGTGAAGAATGCGAAAGTATGTGTCTGATGATGGCAAATCCCAGGCCTATCCCAGACATAACATGCGTTATCCTCTAAAATATTGATCGAAACCAGGTTTAATGGACTGCTTCAGTGTGGTACCACATAACTACGTGATCCAAACCAGAATAAAACCCAGGATCTGTACAACTAGTATGTGAACAATGCGAAAGTATGAGCCTGACGAGGGCAAATCCCAGACCTATCCCAGACATAACTTGCGTTATCATCTAAAATATTGACCGAAACCTGTTTTAATCGACGGTTTCAGTGTGGAACCACATTACTACATGATCCAAACCAGAAAAAGCCCAGAATCTGGCCACCAGCTATGAGAAATATGCGAATGTACGAGCCTGATAAGAGCAAATCCCAAACCTAACCTAGACCTAACATGCGCCATTCTCTAAAATATTGATCGAAACCAGGTTTAATGGACTGTATCAGTGTGGTACCACATTACTACGTGATCCAAACCAGAAAAAACCCAGGATCTGTTCAACAAGTATGTGGAGAATGCGAAAGTATGTGCCTGATGATGGCAAATCCCAGGCCTTTCCCAGACTTAACTTGCGTTATCCTCTAAAATATTGATCGAAACCAGGTTTAATGGACTGTTTCAGTGTGGTACCACATAACTACGTGATCCAAACCAGAAAAAACCCAGGATCTGTTCTACAAGTATGTGAAAAACGCGAAACTATGAGCCTGATGAGGGCAAATCCCAGACCTATCCCAGACCTCACATGCGTTATCCTCTAAAATATTGTTCGAAACCTGTTTTAATCGACTGTTTCAGTGTGGAACCACATTACTACGTGATCCAAACCAGAAAAAGCCCAGAATCTGGCCATCAGCTATGAGAAATATGCGAAAGTACGAGCCTGATGAGAGCAAATCCCAGACCTAACATAGACTTAACATTCGTCGTTCTCTAAAATATTGATCGAAACCAGGTTTAATGGACAGTTTCAGTGTGGTGCCACATTACTACGTGATCCAAACCAGAAAAAACCCAGAATCTGTTCAACAAGTATGTGAAAAACGCGAAAGTATGAGCCTCACGAGGGCAAATCCCAGACCTCTCCCAGACATAACTTGCGTTATCATCTAAAATATTGATCGAAACCAGGTTTAATGGACTGTTTCAGTGTGGTACCACATTGCTACGTGATCCAAACCAGAAAAACCCCAGGATCCGTTCAACAAGTATGTGAAGAATGCGAAAGTATGTGTCTGATGATGGCAAATCCCAGGCCTATCCCAGACATAACATGCGTTATCCTCTAAAATATTGATCGAAACCAGGTTTAATGGACTGCTTCAGTGTGGTACCACATAACTACGTGATCCAAACCAGAAAAACCCAGGATCCGTTCAACAAGTATGTGACGAATGCGAAAGTATGTGTCTGATGGGGGAAAATCCCAGGCCTATCCCAGACATAACTTGCGTTATCATCTAAAATATTGACCGAAACCTGTTTTCATCGACTGTTTCAGTGTGGAACCACATTACTACATGATCCAAACCAGAAAAAGCCCAGAATCTGGCCATCAGCTATGAGAAATATGCGAATGTACGAGCCTGATAAAAGCAAATCCCAGAACTAGCCTAGACCTAACATGCGTCATTCTCTATTATATTGATCGAAACCAGGTTTAATGGACTGTTTCAGTGTGGCACCACATTACTACGTGATCGAAACATGAAAAAACCCAGAATCTGTTCAACAAGTATGTGAGAAACGCGAAACTATGGTCCTGATGAGGGCAAATCCCAGACCTATCTCAGACATAACATGCGTTATCCTCTAAAATATTGATCGAAACCAGGTTTAATGGACAGTTTCAGTGTGGTGCCACATTACTACGTGATCCAAACCAGAAAAAACCCAGAATCTGTTCAACAAGTATGTGAAAAACGCGAAAGTATGAGCCTCACGAGGGCAAATCCCAGACCTATCCCAGACATAACTTGCGTTATCATCTAAAATATTGATCGAAACCAGGTTTAATGGACTGTTTCAGTGTGGTACCACATTGCTACGTGATCCAAACCAGAAAAACCCCAGGATCCGTTCAACAAGTATGTGAAGAATGCGAAAGTATGTGTCTGATGATGGCAAATCCCAGGCCTATCCCAGACATAACATGCGTCATCCTCTAAAATATTGATCGAAACCAGGTTTAATGGACTGCTTCAGTGTGGTACCACATAACTACGTGATCCAAACCAGAAAAAAACCCAGGATCTGTACAACTAGTATGTGAAGAATGCGAAAGTATGAGCCTGACGAGGGCAAATCCCAGACCTATCCCAGACATAACTTGCGTTATCATCTAAAATATTGACCGAAACCTGTTTTAATCGACGGTTTCAGTGTGGAACCACATTACTACATGATCCAAACCAGAAAAAGCCCAGAATCTGGCCATCAGCTATGAGAAATATGCGAATGTACGAGCCTGATAAGAGCAAATCCCAAACCTAACCTAGACCTAACATGCGCCATTCTCTAAAATATTGATCGAAACCAGGTTTAATGGACTGTATCAGTGTGGTACCACATTACTACGTGATCCAAACCAGAAAAAACCCAGGATCTGTTCAACAAGTATGTGGAGAATGCGAAAGTATGTGCCTGATGATGGCAAATCCCAGGCCTTTCCCAGACTTAACTTGCGTTATCCTCTAAAATATTCATCGGAACCAGGTTTAATTTACTGTTTCAGTGTAGTACCACATTAGTACGTGATCCAAACCAGAAAACGCCCAGAATCTGGCCATCAGCTATGAGAAATATGCGAATGTACGAGCCTGATGAGAGCAAATCCCAGAACTAACCAAGACCTAACATGCGTTATCTTCTAAAATATTGATCGAAACCAGGTTTAATGGACTGTTTCAGTGTGGAACCACATTACTACGTGATCCAATCCAGAAAAAGCCAGGGATCTGTTCAACAAGTATGTGAAAAATGCGAAAATATGACCCTGATGAGGGCAAATCCCGGACCTATCCCAGACCTAACATGCGTTATCCTCTAAAATATTGATCGAAACCAGTTTCAATCGACTGTTTCAGTTTGGGTAAACATTGCTACGTGATCCAAACCAGACAAAAACCAGGATCCGTTCAACAAGTATGAGAAATATGCGAAAGTATGAGCCTGCTGAGGGCAAATCCTAGTCCCAACCCAGACCTAACATGAGTTATTCTCTAAAATATTGATCCAAACCAGGTTTAATGGACTGTTTCAGTGTGGTACCACATTAGTACATGATCCAAACCAGAATAAGCCAGGGATCTGTTCAACAAGTGTGTGAAAAAGGCGAAAGTATGACTCTGATGAGGGCAAATCCCAGGCCTAACCTAGACCTAACATGCGTTATCCTCTAAAATATTGATCGAAACTGGGTTTAATGGACTGTTCCAGTGTGGTACCACAGTACTACGTGATCCAAACCAGAAAAACCCAGGATCCGTTCAACAAGTATGTGACGAATGCGAAAGTATGTGTCTGATGGGGGAAAATCCCAGGCCTATCCCAGACATAACTTGCGTTATCATCTAAAATATTGACCGAAACCTGTTTTCATCGACTGTTTCAGTGTGGAACCACATTACTACGTGATCCAAACCAGAAAAAGCCCAGAATCTGGCCATCAGCTATGAGAAATATGCGAATGTACGAGCCTGATAAAAGCAAATCCCAGACCTAGCCTAGACCTAGCATGCGTCATTCTCTATTATATTGATCGAAACCAGGTTTAATGGACTGTTTCAGTGTGGCACCACATTACTACGTGATCGAAACATGAAAAAACCCAGAATCTGTTCAACAAGTATGTGAGAAACGCGAAACTATGGTCTTGATGAGGGCAAATCCCAGACCTATCTCAGACATAACATGCGTTATCCGCTAAAATATTGATCGAAACCAGGTTTAATGGACAGTTTCAGTGTGGTGCCACATTACTACGTGATCCAAACCAGAAAAAGCCTGGGATCTGTTCAACAAGTATGTGAAGAATGCGAAAGTATGAGCCTCACGAGGGCAAATCCCAGACCTATCCCAGACATAACTTGCGTTATCATATAAAATATTGATCGAAACCAGGTTTAATGGACTGTTTCAGTGTGGTACCACATTGCTACGTGATCCAAACCAGAAAAACCCCAGGATCCGTTCAACGAGTATGTGAAGAATGCGAAAGTATGTGTCTGATGATGGCAAATCCCAGGCCTATCCCAGACATAACATGCGTTATCCTCTAAAATATTGATCGAAACCAGGTTTAATGGACTGCTTCAGTGTGGTACCACATAACTACGTGATCCAAACCAGAAAAAAACCCAGGATCTGTACAACTAGTATGTGAAGAATGCGAAAGTATGAGCCTGACGAGGGCAAATCCCAGACCTATCCCAGACATAACTTGCGATATCATCTAAAATATTGACCGAAACCTGTTTTAATCGACTGTTTCAGTGTGGAACCACATTACTACGTGATCCAAACCAGAAAAAGCCCAGAATCTGGCCATCAGCTATGAGAAATATGCGAATGTACGAGCCTGAAAAGAGCAAATCCCAAACCTAACCTAGACCTAACATGCGCCATTCTCTAAAATATTGACCGAAACCAGGTTTAATGGACTGTTTCAGTGTGGCACCACATTACTACGTGATCCAATCCAGAAAAAACCCAGAATCTGTTCAACAATTATGTGAAAATCGCGAACCTATGAGCCTGATGAGGGCAAATCCCAGACCTATCTCAGACATAACATGCGTTATCCTCTAAAATATTGATCGAAACCAGGTTTAATGGACTTTTTCAGTGTGGTACCACATTACTACGTGATCCAAACCAGGAAAAACCCAGGATCTGTTCAACAAGTATGTGGAGAATGCGAAAGTATGAGCCTGATGAGGGCAAATCCCAGACCTATCCCAGGCATAACATGCGTTATCCTCTAAAATATTGATCGAAACCAGGTTTAATTTACTGTTTCAGTGTGGTCCCACATTACTGTGTGATCCAAACCAGAAGAAGCCCAGGATCTGTTCAACAAGTATCTGGAGAATGCGAAAGTATGTGTCTGATGAGGGCAAATCCCAGGCCTAACCTAGACATAACATGCGTTATCCTCTAAAATATTCATCGAAACCAGGTTTAATGGACAGATTCAGTGTGGTACCACATTACTACGTTATCCAAACCAGAAAAAACCCTGGATCCGTTCCATATGTATGTGAAGAATGCGAAAGGATGTGTCTGATGAGGGAAAATCCCTGGCCTATCCTAACCATAACATGCGTTATCCTCTAAAATATTGATCGAAACCAGGTTTAATTGAATGTTTCAGTGTGATACCACATTACTACCTGACCCAATCCAGAAAAAGCCCAGGATCTAGCCATCAAGTATGAGAAATATGCGATAGTATGAGCCCGCTGAGGGCAAATCCTAGACCTAACCCGGACCACACATGCGCTATCCTCTAAAATATTTATCAAGGCCAGATTTAATTGAATGTTTCAGTGTGGTACCACATTACTACGTGATCCAATCCAGAAAAAGGCCAGGATCTAGCCATGAAGTATGAGAAATATGCGAAATTATGAGCCTGATTAGGGCAAATCCTAGACCTCACCCAGACCAAACATGCGTTATCCTCTAAAATATTTATCAAGACCAGGTTTAATCGACTGTTTCAGTGTGGTACCACATTGCTACGGGATCCAAACCAGAAAAAACCCAGGATCTGTTCAACAAGTATGTGGAGAATGCGAAAGTATGTGTCTGATGAGGGCAAATCCCAGACCTAACCTAGACCTAACATGCGTCATTCTCTAAAATATTAATCGAAACCAGGTATAATGGACTGTTTCAGTGTGGCACCACATTACTACGTGATCCAAACCAGAGTAAACCCAGGATCTGGTCAACAAGTATGTGAAGAATGCGAAAGCATGTGCCAGATGACGGCAAATCCCAGGCCTGTCCCAGACATAACATGCGTTATGCTCTAAAATATTGATCGAAACCAGGTTTAATGGACTGTTTCAGTGTGGCACCACATTACTACGTGATCGAAACATGAAAAAACCCAGAATCTGTTCAACAAGTATGTTAGAAACGCGAAACTATGGTCCTGATGAGGGCAAATCCCGGACCTATCCCAGACCTAACTTGCGTTATCCTCTAAAATATTGATCGAAACCAGGTTTAATTTACTGTTTCAGTGTGGTACCACATTACTACGTGATCCAATCCAGAAAAAGGCCAGGATCTAGCCATGAAGTATGAGAAATATGCGAAATTATGAGCCTGATTAGGGCAAATCCTAGACCTCACCCAGACCAAACATGCGTTATCCTCTAAAATATTTATCAAGACCAGGTTTAATCGACTGTTTCAGTGTGGTACCACATTGCTACGGGATCCAAACCAGAAAAAACCCAGGATCTGTTCAACAAGTATGTGGAGAATGCGAAAGTATGTGTCTGATGAGGGCAAATCCCAGACCTAACCTAGACCTAACATGCGTCATTCTCTAAAATATTAATCGAAACCAGGTATAATGGACTGTTTCAGTGTGGCACCACATTACTACGTGATCCAAACCAGAGTAAACCCAGGATCTGGTCAACAAGTATGTGAAGAATGCGAAAGCATGTGCCTGATGACGGCAAATCCCAGGCCTGTCCCTGACATAACATGCGTTATGCTCTAAAATATTGATCGAAACCAGGTTTAATGGACTGTTTCAGTGTGGCACCACATTACTACGCGATCGAAACATGAAAAAACCCAGAATCTGTTCAACAAGTATGTGAGAAACGCGAAACTATGGTCCTGATGAGGGCAAATCCCAGACCTATCTCAGACATAACATGCGTTATCCTCTAAAATATTGATCGAAACCAGGTTTAATGGACAGTTTCAGTGTGGTGCCACATTACTACGTGATCCAAACCAGAAAAAGCCTGGGATCTGTTCAACAAGTATGTGAAGAATGCGAAAGTATGTGCCTCACGAGGGCAAATCCCAGACCTATCCCAGACATAACTTGCGTTATCATCTAAAATATTGATCGAAACCAGGTTTAATGGACTGTTTCAGTGTGGTACCACATTGCTACGTGATCCAAACCAGAAAAACCCCAGGATCCGTTCAACGAGTATGTGAAGAATGCGAAAGTATGTGTCTGATGATGGCAAATCCCAGGCCTATCCCAGACATAACATGCGTTATCCTCTAAAATATTGATCGAAACCAGGTTTAATGGGCTGCTTCAGTGTGGTACCACATAACTACGTGATCCAAACCAGAAAAAAACCCAGGATCTGTACTAGTATGTGAAGAATGCGAAAGTATGAGCCTGACGAGGGCAAATCCCAGACCTATCCCAGACATAACTTGCGTTATCATCTAAAATATTGACCGAAACCTGTTTTAATCGACTGTTTCAGTGTGGAACCACATTACTACGTGATCCAAACCAGAAAAAGCCCAGAATCTGGCCATCAGCTATGAGAAATATGCGAATGTACGAGCCTGATAAGAGCAAATCCCAAACCTAACCTAGACCTAACATGGGTCATTCTCTAAAATATTGATCGAAACCAGGTTTAATGGACTGTATCAGTGTGGTGCCACATTACTACCTGATCGAAACATGAAAAAACCCAGAATCTGTTCAACAAGTATGTGAAAAACGCGAAACTATGGTCCTGATGAGGGCAAATCCCAGACCTATCTCAGACATAACATGCGTTATCCACTAAAATATTGATCGAAACCAGGTTTAATGGACTGTGTCAGTGTGGTACCACGTTACTGCGTGATCCAAACCAGAAAAATCCAAGGATCTGGCCATCAGCTATGAGAAATATGCGAATGTACGAGCCTGATAAGAGCAAATCCCAGACCTAACCTAGACCTAACATGCGTCATTCTCTATTATATTGATCGAAACCAGGTTTGATGGACTGTTTCAGTGTGGTACCACATTGCTACGTGATCCAAACCAGAAAAACCCCAGGATCCGTTCAACAAGTATGTGAAGAATGCGAAAGTATGTGTCTGATGATGGCAAATCCCAGGCCTATCCCAGACATAACATGCGTTATCCTCTAAAATATTGATCGAAACCAGGTTTAATGGACTGCTTCAGTGTGGAACCACATAACTACGTGATCCAAACCAGAAAAAAACCCAGGATCTGGCCATCAAGTATGAGAAATATGCGAAAGTATGAGCCTGGTGAGGGGAAATCCTAGACCTAACCCAGACCTAACATGCGTTATCCTCTAAAATGTTTATCAAGACCAGATTTAATGGACTGTTTCAGTGTGGTACCACATTAGTACATGATCCAAACCAGAATAAGCCAGGGATATGTTCAGCAAGTATGCGAAAAATGCGAAAGTATGACCCTGATGGGGGCAAATCCCAGGCCTAATCTAGACCTAACAAGCGTTATCCTCTAAAATATTGATCGAAACTAGGTTTAATGGGCTGTCTCAGTGAGGTACCACATTACTACGTGATCCAAACGAGAAAAACCGAGGATCTGTTCAACAAGTATGTTAAAAATGCGAAAGTATGCCCCTGATGAGGGCAAATCCCAGGTTTAACCTAGACATAACATGCGTTATCCTCTAAAATATTCATCGAAACTAGGTTTAATTGAATGTTTCAGTGTGATACCACATTACTACGTGACCCAATCCAGAAAAAGCCCAGGTTCTAGCCATCAAGTATGAGAAATATGCGAAAGTATGAGCCCGCTGAGGGCAAATCCTAGACCTAACCCAGACCTAACATGCGTTATCCACCAAAATATTTAACAAGACCAGATTTAATTGAATGTTTCAGTGTGGTACCACATTAGTACATGATCCAAACCAGAATAAGCCAGGGATCTGTTCAACAAGTATGTGAAAGGCGCGAAAGTATGACCCTGATGAGTGCAAATCCCAGGCCTAATCTAGACCTAACATTGCGTTATCCTCTAAACTAATGATCGAAACTAGGTTTAATGGACTGTTTCAGTGTGGTACCACATTACTACGTGATCCAAACCAGAAAAACCGAGGATCTGTTCAATAAGTATGTTAAAAATGCGAAAGTATGACCCTGATGAGGGCAAATCCCAGACCTATCCCAGACCAAACATGCGTTGACCTCTAAAATACTTTTCAAGACCAGATTTAATTGAATGTTTCAGTGTGGTACCACATTACTACGTGATCCAAACCAGAAAAAACCCAGGATCTGTTCAACAAGTATGTGGAGAATGCGAAAGTATGTGTCTGATGAGGGCAAATCCCTGGCCTAACCTAGACATAACATGCGTTATCATCTAAAATATTCATCCAAACCAGGTTTAATCGACTGTTCCAGTGTGGTACCACATTACTACGTGATCCAAACCAGAATAAAACCCAGGATCTGTACAACTAGTATGTGAAGAATGCGAAAGTATGAGCCTGACGAGGGCATATGCCAGAACTATCCCAGACAAAACTTGCGTTATCATCTAAAATATTGACCGAAACCTGTTTTAATCGACTGTTTCAGTGTGGTACCACATTACTACGTGATCCAAACCAGAAAAAGCCCAGAATCTGGCCCCCAACTATGAGAAATATGCGAAAGTACGAGCCTGATGAGAGCAAATCCCAGACCTAACCAAGACCTAACATGCGTTATTCTGTAAAATATTGATCGAAACCAGGTTTAATGGACTGTTTGAGTGTGGTACCACATTACTACGTGATCCAAACCAGAAAAAACCCAGAATCTGTTCAACAAGTATGAGAAAAACGCGAAACTATGAGCGTGATGAGGGCAAATCCGAGACCTATCCCAGACATAACATGCGTTATCCTCCAAAATATTGATCGAAACCAGGTTTAATGGACTGTTTCAGTGTGGTACCACACTACTACGTGATCCAAACCTGAAAAAGCCAGGGATCAGTTCAACAAGTATGTGAGGAATGCGAAAGTATGTGTATGATGAAGGAAAATCCCAGGCCTAACCTAGACCTAACTTGCGTTATCCTCTAAAACATTGATCGAAACCAGATTTAATGGACTGTTTCAGTGTGGTACCACATTAGTACATGATCCAAACCAGAATAAGCCAGGGATCTGTTCAACAGGTATGTGAAAAATGCGAAAGTATGACCCTGATGGGGGCAAATCCCAGGCCTAATCTAGACCTAACAAGCGTTATCCTCTAAAATATTGATCGAAAGTCGGTTTAATGGACTGTTTCAGTGAGGTACCACATTGCTACGTGATCCAAACCAGAAAAACCGAGGATCTGTTCAAGAAGTATGTTAAAAATGCGAAAGTATGTCCCTGATGAGGGCAAATCCCAGGATTAACCTAGACATAACATGCGTTATCCTCTAAAATATTGATCGAAACCAGGTTTAATTTACTGTTTCAGTGTGGTACCACATTACTACGTGATCCAAACCAGAAAAAATACAGAATCTGTTCAACAAGTATGTGAAAAACGCGAAACGATGAGCCTGATTAGGGCAAATCCTAGACATAACCCAGATCTAACATGCGTTACCCTCAAAATTATTGATCGAAACCAGGATTGATTTACTGTTTCAGTGTGGTACCACATTACTATGTGATCCAAACCAGAAGAAATACAGAATCTGTTCAACAAGTATGTGAAAAACGCGAAACGATGAGCCTGATTAGGGCAAATCCTAGACATAACCCAGATCTAACATGCGTTACCCTCAAAATTATTGATCGAAACCACGTTTAATGGACTGTTTCAGTGTGGTACCACATTACTACGTGATCCAAACCAGAAAAAGCCCAGAATCTGGCCATCAAGTATGAGAAATATGCGAAAGTATGAGCCTGATGAGGGCAAATCCTAGATCTAACCCAGACCTAATATGCGTTATCCTCTAAAATATTTATCAAGACCAGGTCTAATTGAATGTTTCAGTGTGGTACCACATTACTACGTGATCCGAACCAGAAAAAACCCAGGATATGTTCAACAAGTATGTGGAGAATGCGAAAGTATGTGTCTGATGAGGGCAAATCCCAGGGCTATCCTAGACATAACATGCGTTATCCTCTAAAATATTTATCAAGACCAGGTCTAATTGAATGTTTCAGTGTGGTACCACATTACTACGTGATCCGAACCAGAAAAAACCCAGGATCCGTTCAACAAGTATGTGAAGAATGCGAAAGTATGTGTCTGATGAGGGAAAATCCCAGGGCTATCCCAGACCTAACTTGCGTTATCCTCTAAAATATTGATCGAAACCAGGTTTAATGGACAGTTTCAGTGTGGTACCACATTACTACGTGATCCAAACCAGAAAAAGCCAGGGATCTGTTCAACAAGTATGTGAAAAATGCGAAGATATGACCCTGATGAGGGCAAATCCCGGACCTATCCCAGACCTAACTTGCGTTATCCTCTAAAATATTCATCGGAACCAGGTTTAATTTACTGTTTCAGTGTGGTTCCACATTACTACGTGATCCAAACTAGAAAACGCCCAGAATCTGGCCATCAACTATGAGAAATATGCGAAAGTACGAGCCGGATGAGAGCAAATCCCAGAACTAACCAAGACCTAACATGCGTTATCTTCTAAAATATTGACCGAAACCAGGTTTAATGGACTGTTTCAGTGTGGTACCACTTTACTACGTGATCCAATCCAGAAAAAGCCAGGGATCTGTTCAACAAGAATGTGAAAAATGCGAAAATATGTCCCTGATGAGGGCAAATCCCGGACCTATCCCAGACCTAACATGCGTTATCCTCTAAAATATTGTTCGAAACCAGTTTTAGTCGACTGTTTCAGTGTGGTAAAACATTGCTACGTGATCCAAACCAGAAAAAAACCAGGATCCGTTCAACAAGTATGTTGAGAATGCGAAAGTATGTGTCTGATGAGGGCAAATCCCAGGCCTAACCTAGACCTAACATGAGTTATTCTCTAAAATATTGATCCAAACCAGGATTAACGGACTGTTTCAGTGTGGTACCACATTAGTACATGATCCAAACCAGAATAAGCCAGGGATCTGTTCAACAAGTATGTGAAAAATGCGAAAGTATGACCCTGATGTGGGCAAATCCCAGGCCTAACCTAGACCTAACATGCGTTATCCTCTAAAATATTGATCGAAACTAGGTTTAATGGACTGTTTCAGGCGTGGTACCACAGTACTACGTGATCCAAACCAGAAAAACGCAGGATCTAGCCATCAAGTATGAGAAATGTGCGAAAGTATGAGCCTGATGAGGGCAAATCCTAGACCTAACCCAGACCTAACATGCGTTATCCTCTAAAATATAGATCGAAACTAGGTTTAATGGACTGTTTCAGTGTGGAACCACATTACTACGTGATCCAAACCAGAAAAAGCCCAGAATCTGGCCATCAAGTATGAGAAATATGCGAAACTATGAGCCTGATGAGGGCAAATCCTAGACCTAACCCAGACCTAACATGCGTTATCCTCTAAAATATAGATCGAAACTAGGTTTAATGGACTGTTTCAGTGTGGAACCACATTACTACGTGATCCAAACCAGAAAAAGCCCAGAATCTGGCCATCAGCTATGAGAAATATGCGAAAGTACGAGCCTGATGAGAGCAAATCCCAGACCTAACCTAGACCTAACATGCGTCGTTCTCTAAAATATTGATCGAAACCAGGTTTAATGGACTGTTTCAGTGTGGCACCACATTACTACGTGATCCAAACCAGAAACAACCCAGAATCTGTTCAACAAGTATGTGAAAAACGCGAAACTATGAGCCTGATGAGGGCAAATCCCAGACCTATCCCAGACATAACTTGCGTTATCATCTAAAATATTGATCGAAACCAGGTTTAATGGACTGTTTCAGTGTGGTACCACATTGCTACGTGATCCAAACCAGAAAAACCCCAGGATCCGTTCAACAAGTATGTGAAGAATGCGAAAGTATGTGTCTGATGATGGCAAATCCCAGGCCTATCCCAGACATAACATGCGTTATCCTCTAAAATATTGATCGAAACCAGGTTTAATGGACTGCTTCAGTGTGGTACCACATAACTACGTGATCCAAACCAGAATAAAACCCAGCATCTGTACAACTAGTATGTGAAGAATGCGAAAGTATGAGCCTGACGAGGGCAAATCCCAGACCTATCCCAGACATAACTTGCGTTATCATCTAAAATATTGACCGAAACCTGTTTTAATCGACGGTATCAGTGTGGAACCACATTACTACATGATCCAAACCAGAAAAAGCCCAGAATCTGGCCATCAGCTATGAGAAATATGCGAATGTACGAGCCTGATAAGAGCAAATCCCAAACCTAACCTAGACCTAACATGCGCCATTCTCTAAAATATTGATCGAAACCAGGTTTAATGGACTGTATCAGTGTGGTACCACATTACTACGTGATCCAAACCAGAAAAAACCCAGGATCTGTTCAACAAGTATGTGGAGAATGCGAAAGTATGTGCCTGATGATGGCAAATCCCAGGCCTTTCCCAGACTTAACTTGCGTTATCCTCTAAAATATTCATCGGAACCAGGTTTAATTTACTGTTTCAGTGTAGTACCACATTAGTACGTGATCCAAACCAGAAAACGCCCAGAATCTGGCCATCAGCTATGAGAAATATGCGAATGTACGAGCCTGATGAGAGCAAATCCCAGAACTAACCAAGACCTAACATGCGTTATCTTCTAAAATATTGATCGAAACCAGGTTTAATGGACTGTTTCAGTGTGGTACCACATTACTACGTGATCCAATCCAGAAAAAGCCAGGGATCTGTTCAACAAGTATGTGAAAAATGCGAAAATATGACCCTGATGAGGGCAAATCCCGGACCTATCCCAGACCTAACATGCGTTATCCTCTAAAATATTGATCGAAACCAGTTTCAATCGACTGTTTCAGTTTGGGTAAACATTGCTACGTGATCCAAACCAGACAAAAACCAGGATCCGTTCAACAAGTATGAGAAATATGCGAAAGTATGAGCCTGCTGAGGGCAAATCCTAGTCCCAACCCAGACCTAACATGAGTTATTCTCTAAAATATTGATCCAAACCAGGTTTAATGGACTGTTTCAGTGTGGTACCACATTAGTACATGATCCAAACCAGAATAAGCCAGGGATCTGTTCAACAAGTGTGTGAAAAAGGCGAAAGTATGACTCTGATGAGGGCAAATCCCAGGCCTAACCTAGACCTAACATGCGTTATCCTCTAAAATATTGATCGAAACTGGGTTTAATGGACTGTTCCAGTGTGGTACCACAGTACTACGTGATCCAAACCAGAAAAACCCAGGATCCGTTCAACAAGTATGTGACGAATGCGAAAGTATGTGTCTGATGGGGGAAAATCCCAGGCCTATCCCAGACATAACTTGCGTTATCATCTAAAATATTGACCGAAACCTGTTTTCATCGACTGTTTCAGTGTGGAACCACATTACTACGTGATCCAAACCAGAAAAAGCCCAGAATCTGGCCATCAGCTATGAGAAATATGCGAATGTACGAGCCTGATAAAAGCAAATCCCAGACCTAGCCTAGACCTAGCATGCGTCATTCTCTATTACATTGATCGAAACCAGGTTTAATGGACTGTTTCAGTGTGGCACCACATTACTACGTGATCGAAACATGAAAAAACCCAGAATCTGTTCAACAAGTATGTGAGAAACGCGAAACTATGGTCCTGATGAGGGCAAATCCCAGACCTATCTCAGACATAACATGCGTTATCCTCTAAAATATTGATCGAAACCAGGTTTAATGGACAGTTTCAGTGTGGTGCCACATTACTACGTGATCCAAACCAGAAAAAGCCTGGGATCTGTTCAACAAGTATGTGAAGAATGCGAAAGTATGAGCCTCACGAGGGCAAATCCCAGACCTATCCCAGACATAACTTGCGTTATCATCTAAAATATTGATCGAAACCAGGTTTAATGGACTGTTTCAGTGTGGTACCACATTGCTACGTGATCCAAACCAGAAAAACCCCAGGATCCGTTCAACGAGTATGTGAAGAATGCGAAAGTATGTGTCTGATGATGGCAAATCCCAGGCCTATCCCAGACATAACATGCGTTATCCTCTAAAATATTGATCGAAACCAGGTTTAATGGACTGCTTCAGTGTGGTACCACACAACTACGTGATCCAAACCAGAAAAAAACCCAGGATCTGTACAACTAGTATGTGAAGAATGCGAAAGTATGAGCCTGACGAGGGCAAATCCCAGACCTATCCCAGACATAACTTGCGATATCATCTAAAATATTGACCGAAACCTGCTTTAATCGACTGTTTCAGTGTGGAACCACATTACTACGTGATCCAAACCAGAAAAAGCCCAGAATCTGGCCATCAGCTATGAGAAATATGCGAATGTACGAGCCTGAAAAGAGCAAATCCCAAACCTAACCTAGACCTAACATGCGCCATTCTCTAAAATATTGACCGAAACCAGGTTTAATGGACTGTTTCAGTGTGGCACCACATTACTACGTGATCCAATCCAGAAAAAACCCAGAATCTGTTCAACAATTATGTGAAAATCGCGAACCTATGAGCCTGATGAGGGCAAATCCCAGACCTATCTCAGACATAACATGCGTTATCCTCTAAAATATTGATCGAAACCAGGTTTAATGGACTTTTTCAGTGTGGTACCACATTACTACGTGATCCAAACCAGGAAAAACCCAGGATCTGTTCAACAAGTATGTGGAGAATGCGAAAGTATGAGCCTGATGAGGGCAAATCCCAGACCTATCCCAGGCATAACATGCGTTATCCTCTAAAATATTGATCGAAACCAGGTTTAATTTACTGTTTCAGTGTGGTCCCACATTACTGTGTGATCCAAACCAGACGAAGCCCAGGATCTGTTCAACAAGTATCTGGAGAATGCGAAAGTATGTGTCTGATGAGGGCAAATCCCAGGCCTAACCTAGACATAACATGCGTTATCCTCGAAAATATTTATCAAGGCCAGATTTAATTGAATGTTTCAATGTGGTACCACATTACTACGTGATTCAATCCAGAAAAAGCCAGGGAACTGTTCAACAAGTATGTGAAAAATGCGAAGATATGACCCTGATGAGGGCAAATCCCGGACCTATCCCAGACCGAACTTGCGTTATCCTCTAAAATATTGACCGAAACCAGGTTTAATGGACTGTTTCAGTGTGGCACCACATTACTACGTGATCCAATCCAGAAAAAGCCCAGGATCTGTTCAACAAGTATCTGGAGAATGCGAAAGTATGTGTCTGATGAGGGCAAATCCCAGGCCTAACCTAGACATAACATGCGTTATCCTCTAAAATATTCATCGAAACCAGGTTTAATGGACAGATTCAGTGTGGTACCACATTACTACGTGATCCAAACCAGAAAAAACCCTGGATCCGTTCCATATGTATGTGAAGAATGCGAAAGGATGTGTCTGATGAGGGAAAATCCCTGGCCTATCCTAACCATAACACGCGTTATCCTCTAAAATATTGATCGAAACCAGGTTTAATTGAATGTTTCAGTGTGATACCACATTACTACCCGACCCAATCCAGAAAAAGCCCAGGATCTAGCCATCAAGTATGAGAAATATGCGATAGTATGAGCCCGCTGAGGGCAAATCCTAGACATAACCCGGACCACACATGCGCTATCCTCTAAAATATTTATCAAGGCCAGATTTAATTGAATGTTTCAGTGTGATACCACATTACTACGTGATTCAATCCAGAAAAAGCCAGGGATCTGTTCAACAAGTATGTGAAAAATTGCGAAGATATGACCCTGATGAGGGCAAATCCCGGACCTATCCCAGACCGAACTTGCTGTATCCTCTAAAATATTGGTCGAAACCAGGTTTAATCGACTGTTTCAGTGTGGTACCACATTACTACGTGATCCAAACCAGAAAAAAGCCCAGGATCTGTACAACTAGTATGTGAAGAGTGCGAAAGTATGAGCCTGACGAGGGCAAATCCCAGACCTAACCCAGACATAACTTGCGTTATCATCTAAAATATTGACCGAAACCTGTTTTAATCGACTGTTTCAGTGTGGAACCACATTACTACGTGATCCAAACCAGAAAAAACCCAGGATCTGTTCAACAAGTATGTGGAGAATGCGAAGATATGACCCTGATGAGGGCAAATCCCAGGCCTATCCCAGACATAACTTGCGTTATCCTCTAAAATATTGATCGAAACCAGGTTTAATTTACTGTTTCAGTGTGGTACCACATTACTACGTGATCCAATCCAGAAAAAGCCCAGGATCTAGCCATGAAGTATGAGAAATATGCGAAATTATGAGCCTGATTAGGGCAAATCCTAGACCTCACCCAGACCAAACATGCGTTATCCTCTAAAATATTTATCAAGACCAGGTTTAATCGACTGTTTCAGTGTGGTACCACATTGCTACGGGATCCAAACCAGAAAAAACCCAGGATCTGTTCAACAAGTATGTGGAGAATGCGAAAGTATGTGTCTGATGAGGGCAAATCCCAGACCTAACCTAGACCTAACATGCGTCATTCTCTAAAATATTAATCGAAACCAGGTATAATGGACTGTTTCAGTGTGGCACCACATTACTACGTGATCCAAACCAGAGTAAACCCAGGATCTGGTCAACAAGTATGTGAATAATGCGAAAGCATGTGCCAGATGACGGCAAATCCCAGGCCTGTCCCAGACATAACATGCGTTATGCTCTAAAATATTGATCGAAACCAGGTTTTATGGACTGTTTCAGTGTGGCACCACATTACTACGTGATCGAAACATGAAAAAACCCAGAATCTGTTCAACAAGTATGTGAGAAACGCGAAACTATGGTCCTGATGAGGGCAAATCCCGGACCTATCCCAGACCTAACTTGCGTTATCCTCTAAAATATTGATCGAAACCAGGTTTAATTTACTGTTTCAGTGTGGTACCACATTACTACGTGATCCAATCCAGAAAAAGGCCAGGATCTAGCCATGAAGTATGAGAAATATGCGAAATTATGAGCCTGATTAGGGCAAATCCTAGACCTCACCCAGACCAAACATGCGTTATCCTCTAAAATATTTATCAAGACCAGGTTTAATCGACTGTTTCAGTGTGGTACCACATTGCTACGGGATCCAAACCAGAAAAAACCCAGGATCTGTTCAACAAGTATGTGGAGAATGCGAAAGTATGTGTCTGATGAGGGCAAATCCCAGACCTAACCTAGACCTAACATGCGTCATTCTCTAAAATATTAATCGAAACCAGGTATAATGGACTGTTTCAGTGTGGCACCACATTACTACGTGATCCAAACCAGAGTAAACCCAGGATCTGGTCAACAAGTATGTGAAGAATGCGAAAGCATGTGCCTGATGACGGCAAATCCCAGGCCTGTCCCTGACATAACATGCGTTATGCTCTAAAATATTGACCGAAACCAGGTTTAATGGACTGTTTCAGTGTGGCACCACATTACTACGCGATCGAAACATGAAAAAACCCAGAATCTGTTCAACAAGTATGTGAGAAACGCGAAACTATGGTCCTGATGAGGGCAAATCCCAGACCTATCTCAGACATAACATGCGTTATCCTCTAAAATATTGATCGAAACCAGGTTTAATGGACAGTTTCAGTGTGGTGCCACATTACTACGTGATCCAAACCAGAAAAAGCCTGGGATCTGTTCAACAAGTATGTGAAGAATGCGAAAGTATGAGCCTCACGAGGGCAAATCCCAGACCTATCCCAGACATAACTTGCGTTATCATCTAAAATATTGATCGAAACCAGGTTTAATGGACTGTTTCAGTGTGGCACCACATTACTACGCGATCGAAACATGAAAAAACCCAGAATCTGTTCAACAAGTATGTGAGAAACGCGAAACTATGGTCCTGATGAGGGCAAATCCCGGACCTATCCCAGACATAACTTGCGTTATCATCTAAAATATTGATCGAAACCAGGTTTAATGGGCTGCTTCAGTGTGGTACCACATAACTACGTGATCCAAACCAGAAAAAAACCCAGGATCTGTACTAGTATGTGAAGAATGCGAAAGTATGAGCCTGACGAGGGCAAATCCCAGACCTATCCCAGACATAACTTGCGTTATCATCTAAAATATTGACCGAAACCTGTTTTAATCGACTGTTTCAGTGTGGAACCACATTACTACGTGATCCAAACCAGAAAAAGCCCAGAATCTGGCCATCAGCTATGAGAAATATGCGAATGTACGAGCCTGATAAGAGCAAATCCCAAACCTAACCTAGACCTAACATGCGCCATTCTCTAAAATATTGATCGAAACCAGGTTTAATGGACTGTATCAGTGTGGTGCCACATTACTACCTGATCGAAACATGAAAAAACCCAGAATCTGTTCAACAAGTATGTGAAAAACGCGAAACTATGGTCCTGATGAGGGCAAATCCCAGACCTATCTCAGACATAACATGCGTTATCCACTAAAATATTGATCGAAACCAGGTTTAATGGACTGTTTCAGTGTGGTACCACATTACTACGTGATCCAATCCAGGAAAAGCCAGGGATCTGTTCAACAAGTATGTGAAAAATGCGAAAATATGACCCTGATGAGGGCAAATCCCGGACCTATCCCAGACCTAACATGCGTTATCCTCTAAAATATTGATCGAAACCAGTTTCAATCGACTGTTTCAGTTTGGGTAAACATTGCTACGTGATCCAAACCAGAAAAAAACCAGGATCCGTTCAACAAGTATGTGAAGAATGCGAAAGTATGAGCCTCACGAGGGCAAATCCCAGACCTATCCCAGACATAACTTGCGTTATCATCTAAAATATTGATCAAAACCAGGTTTAATGGACTGTTTCAGTGTGGTACCACATTGCTACGTGATCCAAACCAGAAAAACCCCAGGATCCGTTCAACGAGTATGTGAAGAATGCGAAAGTATGTGTCTGATGATGGCAAATCCCAGGCCTATCTCAGACATAACATGCGTTATCCCCTAAAATATTGATCGAAACCAGGTTTAATGGACTGCTTCAGTGTGGTACCACATAACTACGTGATCCAAACCAGAAAAAGACCCAGGATCTCTACAACTAGTATGTGAAGAATGCGAAAGTATGAGCCTGACGAGGGCAAATCCCAGACCTATCCCAGACATAACTTGCGTTATCATCTAAAATATTGACCGAAACCTGTTTTAATCGACTGTTTCAGTGTGGAACCACATTACTACGTGATCCAAACCAGAAAAAGCCCAGAATCTGGCCATCAGCTATGAGAAATATGCGAATGTACGAGCCTGATAAGAGCAAATCCCAAACCTAACCTAGACCTAACATGCGCCATTCTCTAAAATATTGATCGAAACCAGGTTTAATGGACTGTATCAGTGTGGTACCACATTACTACGTGATCGAAACATGAAAAAACCCAGAATCTGTTCAACAAGTATGTGAAAAACGCGAAACTATGGTCCTGATGTGGGCAAATCCCAGACCTATCTCAGACATAACATGCGTTATCCACTAAAATATTGATCGAAACCAGGTTTAATGGACTGTATCAGTGTGGTACCACATTACTACGTGATCCAAACCAGAAAAAACCAAGGATCTGGCCATCAGCTATGAGAAATATGCGAATGTACGAGCCTGATAACAGCAAATCCCAGACCAAACCTAGAGCTAACATGCGTCATTCTCTATTATATTGATCGAAACCAGGTTTAATGGACTGTTTCAGTGTGGCACCACGTTACTACGTGATCCAATCCAGAAAAAGCCAGGGATCTGTTCAACAAGTATGTGAAAAATGCGAAGATGTGACCCTGATGAGGGCAAATCCGGGACCTATCCCAGACCTAACATGCGTTATCCTATAAAATATTGATCGAAACCAGGTTTAATGGACTGTTTCAGTGTGGCACCACATTACTACGTGATCCAAACATGAAAAAACCCAGAATCTGTTCAACAAGTATGTGAAAAACGCGAAACTATGGTCCTGATGAGGGCAAATCCCAGACCTATCTCAGACATAACATGCGTTATCCACTAAGATATTGATCGAAACCAGGTTTAATGGACTGTATCAGTGTGGTACCACATTACTACGTGATCCAAACCAGAAAAAACCCAGGATCTGTTCAACAAGTATGTGGAGAATGCGAAAGTATGCGCCTGATGATGGCAAATCCCAAACCTATCCCAGACATAACTTGCGTTATCGTCTAAAATATTGACCGAAACCTGTTTTAATCGACTGTTTCAGTGTGGTACCACATTACTACGTGATCCAAACCAGAAAACGCCCAGAATCTGGCCATCAACTATGAGAAATATGCGAAAGTACGAGCCTGATGAGAGCAAATCCCAGAACTAACCAAGACCTAACATGCGTTATTCTCTAAAATATTGATCCAAACCAAGTTTAATGGACTGTTTCAGTGTGGTACCACATTAGTACATGATCCAAACCAGAATAAGCCAGGAATCTGTTCAACAAGTATGTGAAATAGGCGAAAGTATGACCCTGATGAGGGCAAATCCCAGGCCTAACCTAGACCTAACATGCGTTATCCTCTAAAATATTGATCGAAACTAGGTTTAATGGACTGTTTCAGTGTGGAACCACATTACTACGTGATCCAAACCAGAAAAAGCCCAGAATCTGGCCATCAAGTATGAGGAATATGCGAAAGTATGAGCCTGATGAGGGCAAATCCTAGACCTAACCCAGACCTAACATGCGTTATCCTCGAAAATATTTATCAAGGCCAGATTTAATTGAATGTTTCAGTGTGGTACCACATTACTACGTGATTCAATCCAGAAAAAGCCAGGGAACTGTTCAACAAGTATGTGAAAAATGCGAAGATATGACCCTGATGAGGGCAAATCCCGGACCTATCCCAGACCGAACTTGCGTTATCCTCTAAAATATTGACCGAAACCAGGTTTAATGGACTGTTTCAGTGTGGCACCACATTACTACGTGATCCAATCCAGAAAAAGCCAGGGATCTGTTCAACAAGTATGTGAAAAATGCGAAGATATGACCCTGATGAGGGCAAATCCCGGACCTATCCCAGACATAACATGCGTTATCCTCTAAAATATTGATCGAAACCAGGTTTAATGGACTGTTTCAGTGTGGTACCACATTACTACGTGATCCAAACCAGAAAAAACCCAGGATCTGTTCAACAAGTATGTGAAGAATGCGAAAGGATGTGTCTGATGAGGGAAAATCCCTGGCCTATCCTAACCATAACATGCGTTATCCTCTAAAATATTGATCGAAACCAGGTTTAATTGAATGTTTCAGTGTGATACCACATTACTACCTGACCCAATCCAGAAAAAGCCCAGGATCTAGCCATCAAGTATGAGAAATATGCGATAGTATGAGCCCGCTGAGGGCAAATCCTAGACCTAACCCAGACCAAACATGCGCTATCCTCTAAAATATTTATCAAGGCCAGATTTAATTGAATGTTTCAGTGTGGTACCACATTACTACGTGATTCAATCCAGAAAAAGCCAGGGATCTGTTCAACAAGTATGTGAAAAATTGCGAAGATATGACCCTGATGAGGGCAAATCCCGGACCTATCCCAGACCGAACTTGCGGTATCCTCTAAAATATTGGTCGAAACCAGGTTTAATTTACTGTTTCAGTGTGGTACCACATTACTACGTGATTCAATCCAGAAAAAGCCCAGGATCTAGCCATGAAGTATGAGAAATATGCGAAATTATGAGCCTGATTAGGGCAAATCCTAGACCTCACCCAGACCAAACATGCGTTATCCTCTAAAATATTTATCAAGACCAGGTTTAATCGACAGTTTCAGTGTGGTACCACATTGCTACGTGATCCAAACCAGAAAAAACCCAGGATCTGTTCAACAAGTATGTGGGGAATGCGAAAGTATGTGTCTGATGAGGGCAAATCCCAGACCTAACCTAGACCTAACATGCGTCATTCTCTAAAATATTAATCGTAACCAGGTATAATGGACTGTTTCAGTGTGGTACCACATAACTACGTGATCCAAACCAGAAAAAAACCCAGGATCTGTACAACTAGTATGTGAAGAATGCGAAAGTATGAGCCTGACGAGCGCAAATCCCAGACCTATCCCAGACATAACTTGCGTTATCATCTAAAATATTGACCGAAACCTGTTTTAATCGACTGTTTCAGTATGGAACCACATTACTACGTGATCCAAACCAGAAAAAGCCCAGAATCTGGCCATCAGCTATGAGAAATATGCGAATGTACGAGCCTGATAAGAGCAAATCCCAAACCTAACCTAGACCTAACATGCGCCATTCTCTAAAATATTGATCGAAACCAGGTTTAATGGACTGTATCAGTGTGGTACCACATTACTACGTGATCGAAACATGAAAAAACCCAGAATCTGTTCAACAAGTATGTGAAAAACGCGAAACTATGGTCCTGATGAGGGCAAATCCCAGACCTAACTCAGACATAACATGCGTTATCCATTAAAATATTGATCGAAACCAGGTTTAATGGACTGTATCAGTGTGGTACCACATTACTACGTGATCCAAACCAGAAAAAACCAAGGATCTGGCCATCAGCTATGAGAAATATGCGAATGTACGAGCCTGATAAGAGCAAATCCCAGAACTAACCTAGACCTAACATGCGTCATTCTCTATTATATTGATCGAAACCAGGTTTGATGGACTGTTTCAGTGTGGTACCACATTGCTACGTGATCCAAACCAGAAAAACCCCAGGATCCGTTCAACAAGTATGTGAAGAATGCGAAAGTATGTGTCTCATGATGGCAAATCCCAGGCCTATCCCAGACATAACATGCGTTATCCTCTAAAATATTGATCGAAACCAGGTTTAATGGACTGCTTCAGTGTGGTACCACATAACTACGTGATCCAAACCAGAAAAAAACCCAGGATCTGTACAACTAGTATGTGAAGAATGCGAAAGTATGAGCCTGACGAGGGCAAATCCCAGACCTATCCCAGACATAACTTGCGTTATCATCTAAAATATTGACCGAAACCTGTTTTAATCGACTGTTTCAGTGTGGAACCACATTACTACGTGATCCAAACCAGAAAAAGCCCAGAATCTGGCCATCAGCTATGAGAAATATGCGAATGTACGAGCCTGATAAGAGCAAGTCCCAAACCTAACCTAGACCTAACATGCGCCATTCTCTAAAATATTGATCGAAACCAGGTTTAATGGACTGTATCAGTGTGGTACCACATTACTACGTGATCCAAACCAGAAAAAACCCAGGATCTGTTCAACAAGTATGTGGAGAATGCGAAAGTATGTGCCTGATGATGGCAAATCCCAGGCCTTTCCCAGACCTAACTTGCGTTATCCTCTAAAATATTCATCGGAACCAGGTTTAATTTACTGTTTCAGTGTGGTACCACATTAGTACGTGATCCAAACCAGAAAACGCCCAGAATCTGGCCATCAACTATGAGAAATATGCGAAAGTACGAGCCTGATGAGAGCAAATCCCAGAACTAACCAAGACCTAACATGCGTTATCTTCTAAAATATTGATCGAAACCAGGTTTAATGGACTGTTTCAGTGTGGTACCACATTACTACGTGATCCAATCCAGAAAAAGCCAGGGATCTGTTCAACAAGTATGTGAAAAATGCGAAAATATGACCCTGATGAGGGCAAATCCCGGACCTATCCCAGACCTAACATGCGTTATCCTCTAAAATATTGATCGAAACCAGTTTCAATCGACTGTTTCAGTTTGGGTAAACATTGCTACGTGATCCAAACCAGAAAAAAACCAGGATCCGTTCAACAAGTATGTGAAGAATGCGAAAGTATGAGCCTCACGAGGGCAAATCCCAGACCTATCCCAGACATAACTTGCGTTATCATCTAAAATATTGATCGAAACCAGGTTTAATGGACTGTTTCAGTGTGGTACCACATTGCTACGTGATCCAAACCAGAAAAACCCCAGGATCCGTTCAACGAGTATGTGAAGAATGCGAAAGTATGTGTCTGATGATGGCAAATCCCAGGCCTATCTCAGACATAACATGCGTTATCCCCTAAAATATTGATCGAAACCAGGTTTAATGGACTGCTTCAGTGTGGTACCACATAACTACGTGATCCAAACCAGAAAAAGACCCAGAATCTGGCCATCAGCTATGAGAAATATGCGAATGTACGAGCCTGATAAGAGCAAATCCCAAACCTAACCTAGACCTAACATGCGCCATTCTCTAAAATATTGATCGAAACCAGGTTTAATGGACTGTATCAGTGTGGTACCACATTACTACGTGATCGAAACATGAAAAAACCCAGAATCTGTTCAACAAGTATGTGAAAACGCGAAACTATGTCCTGATGAGGGCAAATCCCAGACCTATCTCAGACATAACATGCGTTATCCACTAAAATATTGATCGAAACCAGGTTTAATGGACTGTATCAGTGTGGTACCACATTACTACGTGATCCAAACCAGAAAAAACCAAGGATCTGGCCATCAGCTATGAGAAATATGCGAATGTACGAGCCTGATAAGAGCAAATCCCAGACCAAACCTAGACCTAACATGCGCCATTCTCTATTATATTGATCGAAACCAGGTTTAATGGACTGTTTCAGTGTGGCACCACGTTACTACGTGATCCAATCCAGAAAAAGCCAGGGATCTGTTCAACAAGTATGTGAAAAATGCGAAGATGTGACCCTGATGAGGGCAAATCCGGGACCTATCCCAGACCTAACATGCGTTATCCTATAAAATATTGATCGAAACCAGGTTTAATGGACTGTTTCAGTGTGGCACCACATTACTACGTGATCCAAACATGAAAAAACCCAGAATCTGTTCAACAAGTATGTGAAAAACGCTAAACTATGGTCCTGATGAGAGCAAATCCCAGAACTAACCAAGACCTAACATGCGTTATTCTCTAAAATATTGATCCAAACCAGGATTAACGGACTGTTTCAGTGTGGTACCACATTAGTACATGATCCAAACCAGAAAAAACCGAGGATCTGTTCAACAAGTATGTGGAGAATGCGAAAGTATGACCCTGATGAAGGCAAATCCCAGGCCTAACCTAGACCTAACATGCGTTATCCTCTAAAATATTGATCGAAACTAGGTTTAATGGACTGTTTCAGTGTGGAACCACATTACTACGTGATCCAAACCATAAAAAGCCCAGAATCTGGCCATCAAGTATGAGGAATATGCGAAAGTATGAGCCTGCTGAGGGCAAATCCTAGTCCTAACCCAGACCTAACATGTGTTATTCTCTAAAATATTGATCCAAACCAGGTTTAATGGACTGTTTCAGTGTGGTACCACATTAGTACATGATCCAAACCAGAATAAGCCAGGGATCTGTTCAACAAGTATGTGTAAAATGCGAAAGTATGACCCTAATGAGGGCAAATCCCAGGCCTAACCTAGACCTAACATGCGTTATCCTCTAAAATATTGATCGAAACTAGGTTTAATGGACTGTTTCAGTGTGGTCCCACATTACTGTGTGATCCAAACCAGAAGAAGCCCAGGATCTGTTCAACAAGTATCTGGAGAATGCGAAAGTATGTGTCTGATGAGGGCAAATCCCAGGCCTAACCTAGACATAACATGCGTTATCCTCTAAAATATTCATCGAAACCAGGTTTAATGGACAGATTCAGTGTGGTACCACATTACTACGTGATCCAAACCAGAAAAAACCCTGGATCCGTTCCATATGTATGTGAAGAATGCGAAAGTATGTGTCTGATGAGGGCAAATCCCAGGCCTAACCTAGACCTAACATGCGTTATCCTCTAAAATATTGATCGAAACCTGGTTTAATGGACTGTTTCAGTGCGGTACCACATTACTACGTGATCTAAACCTGAAAAAACCCAGAATCTGTTCAACAAGTATGTGAAAAACGCGAAACTATGAGCCTGAGGAGGGCAATTCCCAAACCTAACCCAGACCTAACATGCGTTATCCTCTAAAATATTTATCAAGACCAGATTTAATTGAATGTTTCAGTGTGGTACCACATTACTACGTGATCCAAACCAGAAAGAACCCAGGATCTGTTCAACAAGTATGTGAAAAATGCGAAAGTATCACCTTGATGAGGGCAATTCCCAAACCTAACCAAGACCTAACATGCGTTATTCTCTAAAATATTGATCGAAACCAGGTTTAATGGACTGTTTCAGTGTGGTACCACATTACTACGTGATTCAATCCAGAAAAAGCCAGGGATCTGTTCAACAAGTATGTGAAAAATGCGAAGATATGACCCTGATGAGGGCAAATCCCGGACCTATCCCAGACATAACATGCGTTATCCTCTAAAATATTGATCGAAACCAGGTTTAATGGACTGTTTCGGTGTGGTACCACATTACTACGTGATCCAAACCAGAAAAAACCCAGGATCTGTTCAACAAGTATGTGAAAAATGCGAAAGTATCACCTTGATGAGGGCAATTCCCAAACCTAACCCAGACCTAACATGCGTTATCCTCTAAAATATTTATCAAGACCAGATTTAATTGAATGTTTCAGTGTGGTACCACATTACTACGTGATCCAATCCAGAAAAAGCCCAGGATCTAGCTATGAAGTATGAGAAATATGCGAAATTAGGAGCCTGATTACGGCAAATCCTAGACCTAACCCAGACCTAACATGCGTTATCCTCTAAAATATTTATCAAGACCAGGTTTAATCGACTGTTTCAGTGTTGTACCACATTAGTACGTGATCCAAAACAGAAAAAGCCCAGAATCTGGTCATCAACTATGAGAAATATGCGAAAGTACGAGCCTGATGAGAGCAAATCCCAGAACTAACCAAGACTTAACATGCGTTATCCTCTAAAATATTGATCGAAACCAGGTTTAATGGACTGTTTCAGTGTGGTACCACATTACTACGTGATCCAAACCAGAAAAAACCCAGGATCTGTTCAACAAGTATGTGGAGAATGCGAAAGTATGTGTCTGATGAGGGCAAATCCCAGACCTATCCCAGACATAACATGCGTTATCCTCTAAAATATTGATCGAAACCAGGTTTAATGGACTGTTTCAGTGTGGTACCACATTACTACGTGATCCAAACCAGATAAAACCCAGAATCTGTTCAACAAGTATGTGAAAAACGCGAAACTATGAGCCTGACGAGGGCAAATCCCAGACCTATCCCAGACATAACTTGCGTTATCATCTAAAATATTCACAGAAACCTGTTTAAATCGACTGTTTCAGTGTTGTATCACATTAGTACGTGAGCCAATCCAGAAAAAGCGCAGGATATAGCCATCAAGTATGAGAAATATGCGAAAGTTTGAGCCTGATGAGGGAAAATCCCAGGCCTAACCTTGACCTAACATGCGTTACCCTCAGAAATATTGATCGAAACCAGGTTTAATGGACTGTTTCAGTGTGGTACCACATTACTACGTGATCCAAACAAGAAAAACCCAGGATCTGTTCATCAAGTATGTGAAAAACGCGAAACTATGAGCCCGATGGGGGCAAATCCCAGACCTATCCCAGACATAACATGCGTTATCCTCAAAAATATTAATCGAAACCAGGTTTAATTGAATGTTTCAGTGTGGTACCGCCTTACTACGTGATCCAAACCAGAAAAAACCCAGGATCTGTTCAACAAGTATGTGAAAAATGCGAAAGTATCACCTTGATGAGGGCAATTCCCAAAACTAACCAAGACCTAACACGCGTTATTCTCTAAAATATTGATCGAAACCAGGTTTAATGGACTGTTTCAGTGTGGTACCACATTACTACGTGATTCAATCCAGAAAAAGCCAGGGATCTGTTCAACAAGTATGTGAAAAATGCGAAGATATGACCCTGATGAGGGCAAATCCCGGACCTATCCCAGACCGAACTTGCGTTATCCTCTAAAATATTGATCGAAACCAGGTTCAATTTACTGTTTCAGTGTGGTACCACATTACTACGTGATCCAATCCAGAAAAAGCCCAGGATCTAGCTATGAAGTATGAGAAATATGCGAAATTAAGAGCCTGATTACGGCAAATCCTAGACCTAACCCAGACCTAACATGCGTTATCCTCTAAAATATTTATCAAGACCAGGTTTAATCGACTGTTTCAGTGTTGTACCACATTAGTACGTGATCCAAAACAGAAAAAGCCCAGAATCTGGTCATCAACTATGAGAAATATGCGAAAGTACGAGCCTGATGAGAGCAAATCCCAGAACTAACCAAGACTTAACATGCGTTATCCTCTAAAATATTGATCGAAACCAGTTTTAATGGACTGTTTCAGTGTGGTACCACATTACTACGTGATCCAAACCAGAAAAAACCCAGGATCTGTTCAACAAGTATGTGGAGAATGCGAAAGTATGTGTCTGATGAGGGAAAATCCCAGGCCTAACCTAGACCTAACATGCGTTACCCTCAAAAATATTGATCGAAACCAGGTTTAATGGTCTGTTTCAGTGTGGTACCACATTACTACGTGATCCAAACCAGAAAAACCCTGGATCTGTTCAACAAGTATGTGAAAAACGCGAAACTATGAGCCTGATGAGGGCAAATCCCAGACCTATCCCAGACATAACATGCGTTATCCTCTAAAATATTGATCGAAACCAGGTTTAATGGACTGTTTCAGTGTGGTACCACATTACTACGTGATCCAAACCAGATAAAACCCAGAATCTGTTCAACAAGTATGTGAAAAACGCGAAACTATGAGCCTGACGAGGGCAAACCCCAGACCTATCCCAGACATAACTTGCGTTATCATCTAAAATATTCACAGAAACCTGTTTAAATCGACTGTTTCAGTGTTGTACCACATTAGTACGTGAGCCAATCCAGAAAAAGCCCAGGATATAGCCATCAAGTATGAGAAATATGCGAAAGTTTGAGCCTGATTAGGGCAAATCCCAGGCCTAACCTAGACATAACATGGGTTATCCTCTAAAATATTGATCGAAACCAGGTTTTATGGACTGTTTCAGTGTGGTACCACATTACTACGTGATCCAAACCAGAAAAAATCCAGAATCTGTTCAACAAGTATGTGAAAAACGCGAAACTATGAGCCTGAAGAGGGCAAATCCCAGACCTGTCCCAGACCTAACATGCGTTATCCTCTTAAATATTGATCGAAACCAGGTTTAATGGACAGTATCAGTGTGGAACCACATTACTACGTGATCCAAACCAGAAAAAACCCAGGATCCGTTCAACATGTATGTGATGAATGCGAAAATATGTGTCTGATGAGGGAAAATCCCAGGCCTAACCTTGACCTAACATGCGTTACCCTCAAACATATTGATGGAAACCAGGTTTAATGGACTGTTTCAGTGTGGTACCACATTACTACGTGATCCAAACAAGAAAAACCCAGGATCTGTTCAACAAGTATGTGAAAAACGCGAAACTATGAGCCTGAAGAGGGCAAATCCCAGACCTATCCCAGACATAACATGCGTTATCCTCTAAAATATTGATCAAAACCAGGTTTAATGGACTGTTTCAGTGTGGTACCACATTACTTCGTGACCCAAAGCAGAAAAAACCCAGGATCTGTTCAACAAGTATGTGAAAAATCCGAAAATATGACCCTGATGAGGGCAAATCCCGGACCAATCCCAGACCTAACATGCGTAATCCTCTAAAATATTGATCGAAACCAGGTTTAATGGACTGTTTCAGTGTGGTACCACATTGCTACATGATCCAAACCAGAAAAAACCCAGGATCCGTTCAACAAGTATGTGATGAATGCGAAAGTATGTGTCTGATGAGGGAAAATCCCAGACCTATCCCAGACATAACATGCGTTATCCTCTAAAATATTGTTCGAAACCAGGTTTAATGGACTGTTTCAGTGTGGTACCACATTACTACGTGATCCAAACCAGAAAAACCCAGGATCTGTTCAACAAGTATGTGAAAAACGCGAAACTATGAGCCTGATGGGGGCAAATCCCAGACCTATCCCAGACATAACATGCGTTATCCTCTAAAATATTGATCGAAACCAGGTTTAATGGACTGTTTCAGTGTGGTACCACATTACTACGTGATCCAAACCAGAAAAAACCCAGGATCTGTTCAACAAGTATGTGGAGAATGCGAAAGTATGTGTCTGATGAGGGAAAATCCCAGGCCTAACCTAGACCTAACATGCGTTACCCTCAAAAATATTGATCGAAACCAGGTTTAATGGTCTGTTTCAGTGTGGAACCACATTACTACGTGATCCAAACCAGAGAAACCCAGGATCTGTTCAACAAGTATGTGAAAAACGCGAAACTATGAGCCTGATGAGGGCAAATCCCAGACCTATCCCAGACATAACATGCGTTATCCTCTAAAATATTGATCGAAACCAGGTTTAATGGACTGTTTCAGTGTGGTACCACATTACTACGTGATCCAAACCAGATAAAACCCAGAATCTGTTCAACAAGTATGTGAAAAACGCGAAACTATGAGCCTGACGAGGGCAAACCCCAGACCTATCCCAGACATAACTTGCGTTATCATCTAAAATATTCACAGAAACCTGTTTAAATCGACTGTTTCAGTGTTGTACCACATTAGTACGTGAGCCAATCCAGAAAAAGCCCAGGATATAGCCATCAAGTATGAGAAATATGCGAAAGTTTGAGCCTGATTAGGGCAAATCCCAGGCCTAACCTAGACATAACATGCGTTATCCTCTAAAATATTGATCGAAACTAGGTTTTATGGACTGTTTCAGTGTGGTACCACATTACTACGTGATCCAAACCAGAAAAAATCCAGAATCTGTTCAACAAGTATGTGAAAAACGCGAAGCTATGAGCCTGAAGAGGGCAAATCCCAGACCTATCCCAGACCTAACATACGTTATCCTCTTAAATATTGATCGAAACCAGGTTTAATGGACAGTATCAGTGTGGTACCACGTTACTACGTGATCCAAACCAGAAAAAATCCAGAATCTGTTCAACAAGTACGTGAAAAACGCGAAACTATGAGCCTGAAGAGGGCAAATCCCAGACCTGTCCCAGACCTAACATGCGTTATCCTCTTAAATATTGATCGAAACCAGGTTTAATGGACAGTATCAGTGTGGAACCACATTACTACGTGATCCAAACCAGAAAAAACCCAGGATCCGTTCAACATGTATGTGATGAATGCGAAAATATGTGTCTGATGAGGGAAAATCCCAGGCCTAACCTTGACCTAACATGCGTTACCCTCAAACATATTGATCGAAACCAGGTTTAATGGACTGTTTCAGTGTGGTACCACATTACTACGTGATCCAAACAAGAAAAACCCAGGATCTGTTCAACAAGTATGTGAAAAACGCGAAACTATGAGCCTGAAGAGGGCAAATCCCAGACCTATCCCAGACATAACATGCGTTATCCTCTAAAATATTGATCAAAACCAGGTTTAATGGACTGTTTCAGTGTGGTACCACATTACTTCGTGACCCAAAGCAGAAAAAACCCAGGATCTGTTCAACAAGTATGTGAAAAATCCGAAAATATGACCCTGATGAGGGCAAATCCCGGACCAATCCCAGACCTAACATGCGTAATCCTCTAAAATATTGATCGAAACCAGGTTTAATGGACTGTTTCAGTGTGGTACCACATTGCTACATGATCCAAACCAGAAAAAACCCAGGATCCGTTCAACAAGTATGTGATGAATGCGAAAGTATGTGTCTGATGAGGGAAAATCCCAGACCTATCCCAGACATAACATGCGTTATCCTCTAAAATATTGTTCGAAACCAGGTTTAATGGACTGTTTCAGTGTGGTACCACATTACTACGTGATCCAAACCAGAAAAACCCAGGATCTGTTCAACAAGTATGTGAAAAGCGCGAAACTATGAGCCTGATGGGGGCAAATCCCAGACCTATCCCAGACATAACATGCGTTATCCTCTAAAATATTGATCGAAACCAGGTTTAATGGACTGTTTCAGTGTGGTACCACATTACTACGTGATCCAAACCAGAAAAAACCCAGGATCTGTTCAACAAGTATGTGGAGAATGCGAAAGTATGTGTCTGATGAGGGAAAATCCCAGGCCTAACCTAGACCTAACATGCGTTACCCTCAAAAATATTGATCGAAACCAGGTTTAATGGTCTGTTTCAGTGTGGAACCACATTACTACGTGATCCAAACCAGAGAAACCCAGAATCTGTTCAACAAGTATGTGAAAAACGCGAAACTATGAGCCTGATGAGGGCAAATCCCAGACCTATCCCAGACATAACATGCGTTATCCTCTAAAATATTGATCGAAACCAGGTTTAATGGACTGTTTCAGTGTGGTACCACATTACTACGTGATCCACACCAGATAAAACCCAGAATCTGTTCAACAAGTATGTGAAAAACGCGAAACTATGAGCCTGACGAGGGCAAACCCCAGACCTATCCCAGACATAACTTGCGTTATCATCTAAAATATTCACAGAAACCTGTTTAAATCGACTGTTTCAGTGTTGTACCACATTAGTACGTGAGCCAATCCAGAAAAAGCCCAGGATATAGCCATCAAGTATGAGAAATATGCGAAAGTTTGAGCCCGATTAGGGCAAATCCCAGGACTAACCTAGACATAACATGCGTTATCCTCTAAAATATTGATCGAAACCAGGTTTTATGGACTGTTTCAGTGTGGTACCACATTACTACGTGATCCAAACCAGAAAAAATCCAGAATCTGTTCAACAAGTATGTGAAAAACGCGAAACTATGAGCCTGAAGAGGGCAAATCCCAGACCTATCCCAGACCTAACATACGTTATCCTCTTAAATATTGATCGAAACCAGGTTTAATGGACAGTATCAGTGTGGAACCACATTACTACGTGATCCAAACCAGAAAAAACCCAGGATCCGTTCAACATGTATGTGATGAATGCGAAAGTATGTGTCTGATGAGGGAAAATCCCAGGCCTAACCTTGACCTAACATGCGTTACCCTCAAAAATATTGATCGAAACCAGGTTTAATGGACTGTTTCAGTGTGGTACCACATTACTACGTGATCCAAACAAGAAAAACCCAGGATCTGTTCAACAAGTATGTAAAAAACGCGAAACTATGAGCCTGATGAGGGCAAAACCCAGACCTATCCCAGACATAACATGCGTTATCCTCTAAAATATTGATCGAAACCAGGTTTAATGGACTGTTTCAGTGTGGTACCACATTACTACGTGATCCAAACCAGATAAAACCCAGAATCTGTTCAACAAGTATGTGAAAAACGCGAAACTATGAGCCTGAAGAGGGCAAATCCCAGACCTATCCCAGACATAACATGCGTTATCCTCTAAAATATTGATCAAAACCAGATTTAATGGACTGTTTCAGTGTGGTACTACATTACTTCGTGACCCAAAGCAGAAAAAACCCAGGATCTGTTCAACAAGTATGTGAAAAATCCGAAAATATGACCCTGATGAGGGCAAATCCCGGACCAATCCCAGACCTAACATGCGTAATCCTCTAAAATATTGATCGAAACCAGGTTTAATGGACTGTTTCAGTGTGGTACCACATTGCTACATGATCCAAACCAGAAAAAACCCAGGATCCGTTCAACAAGTATGTGATGAATGCGAAAGTATGTGTCTGATGAGGGAAAATCCCAGACCTATCCCAGACATAACATGCGTTATCCTCTAAAATATTGATCGAAACCAGGTTTAATGGACTGTTTCAGTGTGGTACCACATTAGTACATGATCCAAACCAGAATGAGCCAGGGATCTGTTCAACAAGTATGTGAAAAACGCGAAAGTGTGACCCTGATGAACGCAAATCCCAGGCCTAACCTATTCCTAACGTGCGATATCCTCTAAAATATTGATCGAAACCTGTTTTATTCGACTGTTGCAGTGTGGAACCACATTACTACGTGATCCAAACCAGAAAAAGACCAGAATCTGCCCATCAGCTATGAGAAATATGCGAAAGTACGAGCCTGATGAGAGCAAATCCCAGACCTAACCTAGACCTAACATGCGTTATTCTCTAAAATATTGATCGAAGCCGGGTTTAATGGACTGTTTCAGTGTTGTACCACATTAGTACGTGAGCCAATCCAGAAAAAGCCCAGGATATAGCCATCAAGTATGAGAAATATGCGAAAGTTTGAGCCTGACTAGGGCAAATCCCAGGCCTAACCTAGACATAACATGCGTTATCCTCTAAAATATTGATCGAAACCAGGTTTTATGGACTGTTTCAGTGTGGTACCACATTACTACCTGATCCAAACCAGAAAAAATCCAGAATCTGTTCAACAAGTATGTGAAAAACGCGAAACTATGAGCCTGAAGAGGGCAAATCCCAGACCTATCCCAGACCTAACATGCGTTATCCTCTTAAATATTGATCGAAACCAGGTTTAATGGACAGTATCAGTGTGGTACCACATTACTACGTGATCCAAACCCGAAAAAGCCAGGGATCTGTACAACTAGTATGTGAAGAATGCGAAAGTATGAGCCTGACGAGGGCAAATCCCAGACCTATCCCAGACATAACTTGCGTTATCATCTAAAATATTCACAGAACCCTGTTTTAATCGACTGTTTCAGTGTGGTACCACAGTAGTACGTGATCCAAACCAGAAAAAGCCCAGAATCTGTACAACTAGTATGTGAAGAATGCGAAAGTATGAGCCTGACGAGGGCAAATCCCAGACTTATCCCAGACATAACTTGCGTTATCATCTAAAATATTCACAGAAACCTGTTTTAATCGACTGTTTCAGTGTGGTACCACATTACTACGTGATCCAATCCAGAAAAAGCCCAGGATCTAGCCATGAAGTATGAGAAATATGCGAAATTAGGAGCCTGATTAGGGCAAATCCTAGACCTATCCCAGACCTAACATGCGTTATCCTCTAAAATATTTATCAAGACCAGGTTTAATCGACTGTTTCAGTGTGATACCACATTACTACCTGATCCAATCCAGAAAAAGCCAGGGATCTGTTCAACAATTATGTGAAAAATGCGAGAATATGACCCTGATGAGGGCAAATCCCGGAACTATCCCAGACCTAACATGCGTTATCCTCTAAAATATTGATTGAAACCAGGTTTATTGGACTGTTTCAGTGTGGTACCACATTGCTACGTGATCCAAACCAGAAAAACACAGGATCTGTTCAACAAGTAAGTGAAAAACGCGAAACTATGACCCTGATGAGGGCAAATCCCGGACCTATCCCAGACCGAACTTGCGTTATCCTCTAAAATATTGATCGAAACCAGGTTTAATTTACTGTTTCAGTGTGGTACCACATTACTACGTGATCCAATCCAGAAAAAGCCCAGGATCTGTTCAACAAGTTTGTGAAAAATGCGAAAATATGACCCTGATGAGGGCAAATCCCGGACCTATCCCAGACCTAACATGTGTTATCCTCTAAAATATTGATCGAAACCAGGTTTAATGGACTGTTTCAGTGTGGTACCACATTGCTACGTGATCCAAGCCAGAAAAACCCAGGATCTGTTCAACAAGTATGTGGAGAATGCGAAAGCATGCGACTGATGAGGGCAATTCCCAGACCTAACCAAGACCTAGCATGCGTTATTCTCTAAAATATTGATCGAAACCAGGTTTAATGGACTGTTTCAGTGTGGTACCACATTCCTACGTGATCCAAACCAGAAAACGCCCAGAATCTGGCCATCAACTATGAGAAATATGCGAAAGTACGAGCCTGATCAGAGCAAATCCCAGAACTAACCAAGACCTAACATGCATTATCTTCTAAAATATTGATCGAAACCAGGTTTAATGGACTGTTTCAGTGTGGCACCACATTACTACGTGATCCAAACCAGAACAAAACCCAGGATCTGTACAACTAGTATGTGCAGAATGCGAAAGTATGTGTCTGATGAGGGCAAATCCCAGGCCTAACCTAGACATAACATGCGTTATCCTCTAAAATATTGATCGAAACCAGGTTTAATGGACTGTTTCAGTGTGGTACCACATTACTACGTGATCCAAACCAGAAAAACCCAGGATCTGTTCAACAAGTATGTGAAAAACGCGAAACTATGAGCCTGATGGGGGCAAATCCCAGACCTATCCCAGACATAACATGCGTTATCCTCTAAAATATTGATCGAAACCAGGTTTAATGGACTGTTTCAGTGTGGTACCACATTAGTACATGATCCAAAACAGAATGAGCCAGGGATCTGTTCAACAAGTATGTGAAAAACGCGAAAGTGTGACCCTGATGAACGCAAATCCCAGGCCTAACCTAGTCCTAACGTGCGATATCCTCTAAAATATTGATCGAAACCTGTTTTATTCGACTGTTTCAGTGTGGAACCACATTACTACGTGATCCAAACCAGAAAAAGACCAGAATCTGGCCATCAGCTATGAGAAATATGCGAAAGTACGAGCCTGATGAGAGCAAATCCCAGACCTAACCTAGACCTAACATGCGTTATCCTCTAAAATATTGATCGAAACCAGGTTTAATTGAATGTTTCAGTGTGATACCACATTACTACCTGATCCAATCCAGAAAAGGCCCAGTATCAAGCCATCAAGTATGAGAAATATGCGATAGTATGAGCCCGCTGAGGGCAAATCCTAGACCTAACCCAGACCTAACATGCGCTATCCTCTAAAATGTTTATCAAGACAAGATTTAATTGAATGTTTCAGTGTGGTACCACATTACTACGTGATCCAAACCAGAAAAAACCCAGGATCTGTTCAACAAGTATGTGGAGAATGCGAAAGTATGTGTCTGATGAGGGCAAATCCCAGGCCTAACCTAGACATAACATGCGTTATCCTCTAAAATATTGATCGAAACCAGGTTTAATTGAATGTTTCAGTGTGATACCACATTACTACCTGATCCAATCCAGAAAAAGCCCAGTATCTAGCCATCGAGTATGAGAAATATGCGATAGTATGAGCCCGCTTAGGGCAAATCCTAGACCTAACCCAGACCTAACATGCGCTATCCTCTAAAATATTTATCAAGACCAGGTTTAATCGACTGTTTCAGTTTGGTACCACATTGCTACGTGATCCCAACCAGAAAAAACCCAGGATCAGTTCAACAAGTATGTGAAGAATGCGAAAGTATGTGTCTGATGAGGGAAAATCACAGGCCTAACCTAGACCTAACATGCGTTATCCTCTAAAATATTGATCGAGACCAGGTTTAATTGAATGTTTCAGTGTGATACCACATTACTACCTGATCCAATCCAGAAAAAGCCCAGGATCTAGCCATCAAGTATGAGAAATATGCGATAGTATGAGCCCGCTGAGGGCAAATCCTAGACCTAACCCAGACCTAACTTGCGTTATCCTCTAAAATATTGACCGAAACCAGGTTTAATTTACTGTTTCAGTGTGGTACCACATTACTACGTGATCCAATCCAGAAAAAGCCCAGGATCTAGCCATGAAGTATGAGAAATATGCGAAATTATGAGCCTGATTAGGGCAAATCCTAGACCTCACCCAGACCAAACATGCGTTATCCTCTAAAATATTTATCAAGACCAGGTTTAATCGACTGTTTAAGTGTGGTACCACATTGCTACGTGATCCAAACCAGAAAAAACCCAGGATCTGTTCAACAAGTATGTGGAGAATGCGAAAGTATGTGTCTGATGAGGGCAAATCCCAGACCTAACCTAGACCTAACATGCGTCATTCTCTAAAATATTAATCGAAACCAGGTTTAATCGACTGTTTCAGTGTGGTACAGTATTACTACCTGATCCAAACCAGAAAAATACCCAGGATCTGATTAGCAGGTATGTGTAGAACGCGAAAATATGTGTCTGATGAGGGCAATTCCCCGGCCTAAACTAGACATAACATGCTTTATCCTCTAAAATATTTATCGAAATCAGGTTTAATGGACTGTTTCAGTGTAGTACCACATCACTACCTGATCCAAACCAGAAAAATACCCAGGATATGATTAACAGGTATGTGTAGAACGCGAAAATATGTGTCTGATGAGGGCAAATCCCCGGCCTAAACTAGACATAACATGCGTTATCCTCTAAAATATTGATCGAAACCAGGTTTAATGGTCTGTTTCAGTGTGGTACCACATTACTACCTGATCCAAACCAGAAAAAACCCAGGATCTGTTTAACAAGTATGTGGAGAAAGCGTTAGTATGTGTCTGATGAGGGCAAATCCCAGGCCCAACCTAGACATAACATGCGTTATCCTCAAAAATATTGATCGAAACCAGGTTTAATTGAATGTTTCAGTGTGGTACCACCGTACTACGTGATCCAAACCAGAAAAAACCCAGGATCCGTTCAACAAGTATGTGGAGAATGCGAAAGTATTTGTCTGATGAGAGAAAATCCCAGGCCTAACAAGGACCTAACATGCGCTATCCTCAAAAATATTGATCGAACCCAGGTTTAATCGACTGCTTCAGTGTGGTACCACATTACTACCTCATCCAAAGCAGAAAAATACCCAGGATCTGATTAACAGGTATGTGTAGAACGCGAAAATATGTGTCTGATGAGGGCAAATCCCAGGCCTAACCTAACCATAACATGCGTTATCCTCTAAAATATTGATCGAAGCCAGGTTTAATTGAATGTTTCAGTGTGATACCACATTACTACCTGATCCAATCCAGAAAAAGCCCAGGATCTAGCCATCAAGTATGAGAAATATGCGATAGTATGAGCCCGCTGAGGGCAAATGCTAGACCTAACCCAGACCTAACATGCGTTATCCTCTAAAATATTTATCAAGACCAGATTTAATTGAATGTTTCAGTGTGGTACCACATTACTACGTGATCCAAACCAGAAAAAACCCAGGATCTGTTCAACAAGTATGTGAAAAATGCGAAAGTATCACCTTGATGAGGGCAATTCCCAGACCTAACCAAGACCTAACATGCTTTATTCTCTAAAATATTGATCGAAACCTGGTTTAATGGACTGTTTCAGTGCGGTACCACATTACTACGTGATCCAAACCAGAAGAAACCCAGTATCTGTTCAACAAGTATGTGAAAAACTCGAAACTATGAGCCTGAAAAGGGCAAATCCCAGACCTATCCCAGACCTAACATGCGTTATCCTCTTAAATATTGATCGAAACCAGGTTTAATCGACTGTTTCAGTGTGGTACCACATTACTACCTGATCCAAACCAGAAAAATACCCAGGATATGATTAACAGGTATGTGTAGAACGCGAAAATATGTGTCTGATGAGGGCAAATCCCCGGCCTAAACTAGACATAACATGCGTTATCCTCTAAAATATTGATCGAAACCAGGTTTAATGGACTGTTTCAGTGTGGTACCACATTACTACCTGATCCAAACCAGAAAAAACCCAGGATCTGTTTAACAAGTATGTGGAGAAAGCGTAAGTATGTGTCTGATGAGGGCAAATCCCAGGTCCAACCTAGACATAACATGCGTTATCCTCAAAAATATTGATCGAAACCAGGTTTAATTGAATGTTTCAGTGTGGTACCGCCTTACTACGTGATCCAAACCAGAAAAAACCCAGAATCCGTTCAACAAGTATGTGGAGAATGCGAAAGTATTTGTCTGATGAGAGAAAATCCCAGGCCTAAGAAAGACCTAACATGCGCTATCCTCAAAAATATTGATCGAACCCAGGTTTAATCGACTGTTTCAGTATGGTACCACATTACTACCTAATCCATACCAGAAAAATACCCAGGATCTGATTAACAGGTATGTGTAGAACGCGAAAATATGTATCTGATGAGGGCAAATCCCAGGCCTAACCTAACCATAACATGCGTTATCCTCTAAAATATTGATCGAAACCAGGTTTAATTGAATGTTTCAGTGTGATACCACATTACTACCTGATCCAACCCAGAAAATGCCCAGGATCTAGCCATCAAGTATGAGAGATATGCGATAGTATGAGCCCGCTGAGGGCAAATCCTAGACCTAACCCAGACCTAACATGCGTTATCCTCTAAAATATTTATCAAGACCAGATTTAATTGAATGTTTCAGTGTGGTTCCACATTACTACGTGATCCAAACCAGAAAAAACCCAGGATCTGTTCAACAAGTATGTGAAAAATGCGAATGTATCACCTTGATGAGGGCAATTCCCAAACCTAACCAAGACCTAACATGCGTTATTCTCTAAAATATTGATCGAAACCAGGTTTAATGGACTGTTTCAGTGTGGTACCACATTACTACGTGATTCAATCCAGAAAAAGCCAGGGATCTGTTCAACAAGTATGTGAAAAATGCGAAGATATGACCCTGATGAGGGCAAATCCCGGACCTATCCCAGACCGAACTTGCGTTATCCTCTAAAATATTGATCGAAACCAGGTTCAATTTACTGTTTCAGTGTGGTACCACATTACTACGTGATCCAATCCAGAAAAAGCCCAGGATCTAGCTATGAAGTATGAGAAATATGCGAAATTAGGAGCCTGATTACGGCAAATCCTAGACCTAACCCAGACCTAACATGCGTTATCCTTTAAAATATTGATCGAAACCAGGTTTAATGGACTGTTTCAGTGTGGTACCACATTACTACGTGATCCAAACCAGATAAAACCCAGAATCTGTTCAACAAGTATGTGAAAAACGAGAAACTATGAGCCTGACGAGGGCAAATCCCAGACCTATCCCAGACATAACTTGCGTTATCATCTAAAATATTCACAGAAACCTGTTTAAATCGACTGTTTCAGTGTTGTATCACATTAGTACGTGAGCCAATCCAGAAAAAGCCCAGGATATAGCCATCAAGTATGAGAAATATGCGAAAGTTTGAGCCTGATTAGGGCAAATCCCAGGCCTAACCTAGACATAACATGCGTTATCCTCTAAAATATTGATCCAAACCAGGTTTTATGGACTGTTTCAGTGTGGTACCACATTACTACGTGATCCAAGCCAGAAAAAATCCAGAATCTGTTCAAAAAGTATGTGAAAAACGCGAAACTATGAGCCTGAAGAGGGCAAATCCCAGACCTATCCCAGACCTAACATGCGTTATCCTCTTAAATATTGATCGAAACCAGGTTTAATGGACAGTATCAGTGTGGAACCACATTACTACGTGTTCCAAACCAGAAAAAACCCAGGATCCGTTCAACATGTATGTGATGAATGCGAAAGTATGTGTCTGATGAGGGAAAATCCCAGGCCTTACCTTGACCTAACATGCGTTACCCTCAGAAATATTGATCGAAACCAGGTTTAATGGACTGTTTCAGTGTGGTACCACATTACTACGTGATCCAAACAAGAAAAACCCAGGATCTGTTCATCAAGTATGTGAAAAACGCGAAACTATGAGCCTGATGGGGGCAAATCCCAGACCTATCCCAGACATAACATGCGTTATCCTCAAAAATATTGATCGAAACCAGGTTTAATTGAATGTTTCAGTGTGGTACCGCCTTACTACGTGATCCAAACCAGAAAAAACCCAGAATCCGTTCAACAAGTATGTGGAGAATGCGAAAGTATTTGTCTGATTAGAGAAAATCCCAGGCCTAACAAAGACCTAACATGCGCTATCCTCAAAAATATTGATCGAACCCAGGTTTAATCGACTGTTTCAGTATGGTACCACATTACTACCTGATCCATACCAGAAAAATACCCAGGATCTGATTAACAGGTATGTGTAGAACGCGAAAATATGTATCTGATGAGGGCAAATCCCAGGCCTAACCTAACCATAACATGCGTTATCCTCTAAAATATTGATCGAAACCAGGTTTAATTGAATGTTTCAGTGTGATACCACATTACTACCTGATCCAATCCAGAAAAAGCCCAGGATCTAGCCATCAAGTATGAGAAATATGCGATAGTATGAGCCCGCTGAGGGCAAATCCTAGACCTAACCCAGACCTAACATGCGTTATCCTCTAAAATATTTATCAAGACCAGATTTAATTGAATGTTTCAGTGTGGTACCACATTACTACGTGATCCAAACCAGAAAAAACCCAGGATCTGTTCAACAAGTATGTGAAAAATGCGAAAGTATCACCTTGATGAGGGCAATTCCCAAACCTAACCAAGACCTAACACGCGTTATTCTCTAAAATATTGATCGAAACCAGGTTTAATGGACTGTTTCAGTGTGGTACCACATTACTACGTGATTCAATCCAGAAAAAGCCAGGGATCTGTTCAACAAGTATGTGAAAAATGCGAAGATATGACCCTGATGAGGGCAAATCCCGGACCTATCCCAGACCGAACTTGCGTTATCCTCTAAAATATTGATCGAAACCAGGTTCAATTTACTGTTTCAGTGTGGTACCACATTACTACGTGATCCAATCCAGAAAAAGCCCAGGATCTAGCTATGAAGTATGAGAAATATGCGAAATTAAGAGCCTGATTACGGCAAATCCTAGACCTAACCCAGACCTAACATGCGTTATCCTCTAAAATATTTATCAAGACCAGGTTTAATCGACTGTTTCAGTGTTGTACCACATTAGTACGTGATCCAAAACAGAAAAAGCCCAGAATCTGGTCATCAACTATGAGAAATATGCGAAAGTACGAGCCTGATGAGAGCAAATCCCAGAACTAACCAAGACTTAACATGCGTTATCCTCTAAAATATTGATCGAAACCAGGTTTAATGGACTGTTTCAGTGTGGTACCACATTACTACGTGATCCAAACCAGAAAAAGCCCAGGATCTGTTCAACAAGTATGTGGAGAATGCGAAAGTATGTGTCTGATGAGGGAAAATCCCAGGCCTAACCTAGACCTAACATGCGTTACCCTCAAAAATATTGATCGAAACCAGGTTTAATGGTCTGTTTCAGTGTGGTACCACATTAGTACGTGAGCCAATCCAGAAAAAGCCCAGGATATAGCCATCAAGTATGAGAAATATGCGAAAGGTTGAGCCTGATGAGGGCAAATCCCAGACCTATCCCAGACATAACATGCGTTATCCTCTAAAATATTGATCGAAACCAGGTTTAATGGACTGTTTCAGTGTGGTACCACATTACTACGTGATCCAAACCAGATAAAACCCAGAATCTGTTCAACAAGTATGTGAAAAACGCGAAACTATGAGCCTGACGAGGGCAAACCCCAGACCTATCCCAGACCTAACATGCGTTATCCTCTTAAATATTGATCGAAACCAGGTTTAATGGACAGTATCAGTGTGGAACCACATTACTACGTGATCCAAACCAGAAAAAACCCAGGATCCGTTCAACATGTATGTGATGAATGCGAAAGTATGTGTCTGATGAGGGAAAATCCCAGGCCTAACCTTGACCTAACATGCGTTACCCTCAAAAATATTGATCGAAACCAGGTTTAATGGACTGTTTCAGTGTGGTACCACATTACTACGTGATCCAAACAAGAAAAACCCAGGATCTGTTCAACAAGTATGTGAAAAACGCGAAACTATGAGCCTGATGAGGGCAAATCCCAGACCTATCCCAGACATAACATGCGTTATCCTCTAAAATATTGATCGAAACCAGGTTTAATGGACTGTTTCAGTGTGGTACCACATTACTACGTGATCCAAACCAGATAAAACCCAGAATCTGTTCAACAAGTATGTGAAAAACGCGAAACTATGAGCCTGAAGAGGGCAAATCCCAGACCTATCCCAGACATAACATGCGTTATCCTCTAAAATATTGATCAAAACCAGGTTTAATGGACTGTTTCAGTGTGGCACCACATTACTTCGTGACCCAAAGCAGAAAAAACCCAGGATCTGTTCAACAAGTATGTGAAAAATCCGAAAATATGACCCTGATGAGGGCAAATCCCGTACCAATCCCAGACCTAACATGCGTAATCCTCTAAAATATTGATCGAAACCAGGTTTAATGGACTGTTTCAGTGTGGTACCACATTGCTACATGATCCAAACCAGAAAAAACCCAGGATCCGTTCAACAAGTATGTGATGAATGCGAAAGTATGTGTCTGATGGGGGAAAATCCCAGACCTATCCCAGACATAACATGCGTTATCCTCTAAAATATTGTTCGAAACCAGGTTTAATGGACTGTTTCAGTGTGGTACCACATTACTACGTGATCCAAACCAGAAAAACCCAGGATCTGTTCAACAAGTATGTGAAAAACGCGAAACTATGAGCCTGATGGGGGCAAATCCCAGACCTATCCCAGACATAACATGCGTTATCCTCTAAAATATTGATCGAAACCAGGTTTAATGGACTGTTTCAGTGTGGTACCACATTACTACGTGATCCAAACCAGAAAAAACCCAGGATCTGTTCAACAAGTATGTGGAGAATGCGAAAGTATGTGTCTGATGAGGGAAAATCCCAGGCCTAACCTAGACCTAACATGCGTTACCCTCAAAAATATTGATCGAAACCAGGTTTAATGGTCTGTTTCAGTGTGGTACCACATTACTACGTGATCCAAACCAGATAAAACCCAGAATCCGTTCAACAAGTATGTGAAAAACGCGAAACTATGAGCCTGACGAGGGCAAACCCCAGACCTATCCCAGACATAACTTGCGTTATCATCTAAAATATTCACAGAAACCTGTTTAAATCGACTGTTTCAGTGTTGTACCACATTAGTACGTGAGCCAATCCAGAAAAAGCCCAGGATATAGCCATCAAGTATGAGAAATATGCGAAAGTTTGAGCCTGATTAGGGCAAATCCCAGGCCTAACCTAGACATAACATGCGTTATCCTCTAAAATATTGATCGAAACCAGGTTTTATGGACTGTTTCAGTGTGGTACCACATTACTACGTGATCCAAACCAGGAAAAATCCAGAATCTGTTCAACAAGTATGTGAAAAACGCGAAACTATGAGCCTGAAGAGGGCAAATCCCAGACCTATCCCAGACCTAACATGCGTTATCCTCTTAAATATTGATCGAAACCAGGTTTAATGGACAGTATCAGTGTGGTACCACATTACTACGTGATCCAAACCCGAAAAAGCCAGGGATCTGTACAACTAGTATGTGAAGAATGCGAAAGTATGAGCCTGACGAGGGCAAATCCCAGACCTATCCCAGACATAACTTGCGTTATCATCTAAAATATTCACAGAACCCTGTTTTAATCGACTGTTTCAGTGTGGTACCACAGTAGTACGTGATCCAAACCAGAAAAAGCCCAGGATCTAGCCATGAAGTATGAGAAATATGCGAAATTAGGAGCCTGATTAGGGCAAATCCTAGACCTAACCCAGACCTAACATGCGTTATCCTCTAAAATATTTATCAAGACCAGGTTTAATCGACTGTTTCAGTGTGATACCACATTACTACCTGATCCAATCCAGAAAAAGCCAGGGATCTGTTCAACAATTATGTGAAAAATGCGACAATATGACCCTGATGAGGGCAAATCCCGGATCTATCCCAGACCTAACATGCGTTATCCTCTAAAATATTGATTGAAACCAGGTTTATTGGACTGTTTCAGTGTGGTACCACATTGCTACGTGATCCAAACCAGAAAAACACAGGATCTGTTCAACAAGTAAGTGAAAAACGCGAAACTATGACCCTGATGAGGGCAAATCCCGGACCTATCCCAGACCGAACTTGCGTTATCCTCTAAAATATTGATCGAAACCAGGTTTAATCGACTGTTTCAGTGTGATACCACATTACTACCTGATCCAATCCAGAAAAAGCAAGGGATCTGTTCAACAATTATGTGAAAAATGCGAGAATATGACCCTGATGAGGGCAAATCCCGGAACTATCCCAGACCTAACATGCGTTATCCTCTAAAATATTGATTGAAACCAGGTTTATTGGACTGTTTCAGTGTGGTACCACATTGCTACGTGATCCAAGCCAGAAAAACCCAGGATCTGTTCAACAAGTATGTGAAAAACGCGAAACTATGAGCCTGATGAGGGCAAATCCCAGACCTATCCCAGACATAACATGCGTTATCCTCTGAAATATTGATCGAAACCAGGTGTAATGGACTGTTTCAGTGTGGTACCACATTACTACGTGATTCAAACCAGAAAAAACCCAGGATCTGTTCAACAAGTATGTGGAGAATGCGAAAGCATGCGACTGATGAGGGCAATTCCCAGACCTAACCAAGACCTAGCATGCGTTATTCTCTAAAATATTGATCGAAACCAGGTTTAATGGACTGTTTCAGTGTGGTACCACATTCCTACGTGATCCAAACCAGAAAACGCCCAGAATCTGGCCATCAACTATGAGAAATATGCGAAAGTACGAGCCTGATCAGAGCAAATCCCAGAACTAACCAAGACCTAACATGCGTTATCTTCTAAAATATTGATCGAAACCAGGTTTAATGGACTGTTTCAGTGTGGTACCACATTACTACGTGATCCAAACCAGAACAAAACCCAGGATCTGTACAACTAGTATGTGAAGAATGCGAAAGTATGTGTCTGATGAGGGCAAATCCCAGGCCTAACCTAGACATAACATGCGTTATCCTCTAAAATATTGATCGAAACCAGGTTTAATGGACTGTTTCAGTGTGGTACCACATTACTACGTGATCCAAACCAGAAAAACCCAGGATCTGTTCAACAAGTATGTGAAAAACGCGAAACTATGAGCCTGATGGGGGCAAATCCCAGACCTATCCCAGACATAACATGCGTTATCCTCTAAAATATTGATCGAAACCAGGTTTAATGGATTGTTTCAGTGTGGTACCACATTAGTACATGATCCAAAACAGAATGAGCCAGGGATCTGTTCAACAAGTATGTGAAAAACGCGAAAGTGTGACCCTGATGAACGCAAATCCCAGGCCTAACCTAGTCCTAACGTGCGATATCCTCTAAAATATTGATCGAAACCTGTTTTATTCGACTGTTTCAGTGTGGAACCACATTACTACGTGATCCAAACCAGAAAAAGACCAGAATCTGGCCATCAGCTATGAGAAATATGCGAAAGTACGAGCCTGATGAGAGCAAATCCCAGACCTAACCTAGACCTAACATGCGTTATTCTCTAAAATATTGATCGAAACCAGGTTTTATGGACTGTTTCAGTGTGGTACCACATTACTACCTGATCCAAACCAGAAAAAATCCAGAATCTGTTCAACAAGTATGTGAAAAACGCGAAACTATGAGCCTGAAGAGGGCAAATCCCAGACCTATCCCAGACCTAACATGTGTTATCCTCTTAAATATTGATCGAAACCAGGTTTAATGGACAGTATCAGTGTGGTTCCACATTACTACGTGATCCAAACCAGAAAAAGCCAGGGATCTGTACAACTAGTATGTGAAGAATGCGAAAGTATGAGCCTGACGAGGGCAAATCCCAGACCTATCCCAGACATAACTTGCGTTATCATCTAAAATATTCACAGAAACATGTTTTAATCGACTGTTTCAGTGTGGTACCACAGTAGTACGTGATCCAAACCAGAAAAAGCCCAGAATCTGTACAACTAGTATGTGAAGATTGCGAAAGTATGAGCCTGACGAGGGCAAATCCCAGACTTATCCCAGACATAACTTGCGTTATCATCTAAAATATTCACAGAAACCTGTTTTAATCGACTGTTTCAGTGTGGTACCACATTACTACGTGATCCAATCCAGAAAAAGCCCAGGATCTAGCCATGAAGTATGAGAAATATGCGAAATTAGGAGCCTGATTAGGGCAAATCCTAGACCTAACCCAGACCTAACATGCGTTATCCTCTAAAATATTTATCAAGACCAGGTTTAATCGACTGTTTCAGTGTGATACCACATTACTACCTGATCCAATCCAGAAAAAGCAAGGGATCTGTTCAACAATTATGTGAAAAATGCGAGAATATGACCCTGATGAGGGCAAATCCCGGAACTATCCCAGACCTAACATGCGTTATCCTCTAAAATATTGATTGAAACCAGGTTTATTGGACTGTTTCAGTGTGGTACCACATTGCTACGTGATCCAAACCAGAAAAACACAGGATCTGTTCAACAAGTAAGTGAAAAACGCGAAACTATGACCCTGATGAGGGCAAATCCCGGACCTATCCCAGACCGAACTTGCGTTATCCTCTAAAATATTGATCGAAACCAGGTTTAATTTACTGTTTCAGTGTGGTACCACATTACTACGTGATCCAATCCAGAAAGAGCCCAGGATCTGTTCAACAAGATTGTGAAAAATGCGAAAATATGACCCTGATGAGGGCAAATCCCGGACCTATCCCAGACCTAACATGTGTTATCCTCTAAAATATTGATCGAAACCAGGTTTAATGGACTGTTTCAGTGTGGTACCACATTGCTACGTGATCCAAGCCAGAAAAATCCAGGATCTGTTCAACAAGTATGTGGAGAATGCGAAAGCATGCGACTGATGAGGGCAATTCCCAGACCTAACCAAGACCTAGTATGCGTTATTCTCTAAAATATTGATCGAAACCAGGTTTAATGGACTGTTTCAGTGTGGTACCACATTCCTACGTGATCCAAACCAGAAAACGCCCAGAATCTGGCCATCAATTATGAGAAATATGCGAAAGTACGAGCCTGATCAGAGCAAATCCCAGAACTAACCAAGACCTAACATGCGTTATCTTCTAAAATATTGATCGAAACCAGGTTTAATGGACTGTTTCAATGTGGTACCACATTACTACGTGATCCAAACCAGAACAAAACCCAGGATCTGTACAACTAGTATGTGAAGAATGCGAAAGTATGTGTCTGATGAGGGCAAATCCCAGGCCTAACCTAGACATAACATGCGTTATCCTCTAAAATATTGATCGAAACCAGGTTTAATTGAATGTTTCAGTGTGATACCACATTACTACCTGATCCAATCCAGAAAAAGCCCAGGATCTAGCCATCAAGTATGAGAAATATGCGATAGTATGAGCCCGCTGAGGGCAAATCCTAGCCCTATCCCAGACCTAACATGCGTTATCCTCTAAAATATTTATCAGGACCAGGTTTAATGGAATGTTTCAGTGTGGTACCACATTACTACGTGATCCAAACCTGAAAAAACCCAGGATCTGTTCGACAAGTATGTGGAGAATGCGAAAGTATGAGTCCGATGAGGGAAAATCCCGGACCTATCCCAGACATAACTTGCGTTATCCTCTAAAATATTGATCGAAACCAGGTTTAATGGACTGTTTCGGTGTGGTGCCACATTACTACGTGATCCAAACCAGGAAAACACAGGATCTGTTCAACAAGTAAGTGAAAAACGCGAAACTATGAGCCTGATGAGGGCAAATCCCAGACTTATCCCAGACATAACATGCGTTATCCTCTAAAATATTGATCGAAACCAGGTTTAATGGACTGTTTCAGTGTGGTACCACATTACTACGTGATCCAAACCAGAAAACCCCAGGATCTGTACAACTAGTATGTGAAGAATGCGAAAGTATGAGCCTGACGAGGGCCAATCCCAGACCTATTCCAGACATAACTTGCGTTATCAACTAAAATATTCACAGAAACCTGTTTTAATCGACTGTTTCAGTGTGATACCACATTACTACCTGATCCAATCCAGAAAAAGCCAGGGATCTGTTCAACAATTATATGAAAAATGCGAAAATATGACCCTGTTGAGGCCAAATTTCGGACCTATCCCAGACCTAACATGCGTTATCCTCTAAAATATTGATCGAAACTAGGTTTAATGGACTGTATCAGTGTGGTACCACATTGCTACGTGATCCAAACCAGAAAAAACCCAGGATCCGTTCAACAAGTATGTGATGAATGCGAAAGTATGTGTCTGATCAGGGAAAATCCGAGGCCTAACCTAGACCTAACATGCGTTACCCTCAAAGATATTGATCGAAACCAGGTTTAATGGATTGTTCCAGTGTGGTACCACATTACTACGTGATCCAAACCAGAAAAACACAGGATCTGTTCAACAAGTAAGTGAAAACGCGAAACTATGAGCCTGATGAGGGCAGATCCCAGACTTATCCCAGACATAACATGCGTTATCCTCTAAAATATTGATCGAGACCAGGTTTAATGGACTGTTTCGGTGTGGTACCACATTACTACGTGATCCAAACCAGAAAAAAAACAAGAATCTGGCCATCAACTACGAGAAATATCCGAAAGTACGAGCCTGATCAGAGCAAATCCCAGAACTAACCAAGACCTAACATGCGTTATCTTCTAAAATATTGATCGAAACCAGGTTTAATGGACTGTTTCAGTGTGGTACCACATTACTACGTGATCCAAACCAGAACAAAACCCAGGATCTGTACAACTAGTATGTGAAGAATGCGAAAGTATGAGCCTGATGAGGGCAAATCCCAGACCTATCCCAGACATAACTTGCGTTATCAACTAAAATATTCACAGAAACCTGTTTTAATCGACTGTTTCAGTGTGGTACCACATTACTACGTGATCCAATCCAGAAAAAGCCCAGGATCTAGCCATGAAGTATGAGAAATATGCGAAATTAGGAGCCTGATTAGGGCAAATCCTAGACCTAACCCAGACCTAACATGCGTTATCCTCTAAAATAATTATCAAGACCAGGTTTAATCGACTGTTTCAGTGTGGTACCACATTACTACGTGATCCAAACCAGAAAAAACCCCAGGATCTGTACAACTAGTATGTGAAGAATGCGAAAGTATGAGCCTGACGAGGGCAAATCCCAGACCTATCCCAGACATAACTTGCGTCATCATCTAAAATATTGACAGAAACCTGTTTTAATCGACTGTTTCAGTGTGGTACCACATTAGTACGTGATCCAAACCAGAAAAAGCCCAGAATCTGGTCATCAACTATGAGAAATATGCGAAAGTACGAGCCTGATGAGAGCAAATCCCAGAACTAACCAAGACTTAACATGCGTTATCCTCTAAAATATTGATCGAAACCAGGTTTAATGGACTGTTTCAGTGTGGTACCACATTACTACGTGATCCAATCCAGAAATAGCCCAGGATCTAGCCATGAGGTATGAGAAATATGCGAAATTAGGAGCCTGATTAGGGCAAATCCTAGACCTAAACCAGACCTAACATGCGTTATCCTCTAAAATATTTATCAAGACCAGGTTCAATCGACTGTTTCAGTGTGATACCACATTACTACCTGATCCAATCCAGAAGAAGCCAGGGATCTGTTCAACAATTATGTGAAAAATGCGAGAATATGACCCTGATGAGGGCAAATCCCGGACCTATCCCAGACCTAACATGCGTTATCCTCTAAAATATTGATCGAAACCAGGTTTAATGGACTGTTTCGGTGCGGTACCACATTGCTACGTGATCCAAACAAGAAAAAACCCAGGATCCTTTCAACAAGTATGTGATGAATGCGAAAGTATGTGTCTGATGAGGGAAAATCGCAGGCCTAACCTAGACCTAACATGCGTTACCCTCAAAAATATTGATCGAAACCAGGTTTAATGGACTGTTTCAGTGTGGTACCACATTACTACGTGATCCAAACCAGAAAAAAACCAGAATCTGATCTACAAGTATGTGAAAAACGCGAACCTATGAGCCTGAAGAGGGCAAATCCCAGGCCTAACCTAGACCTAACATGCGTTACCCTCAAAAATATTGATCGAAACCAGGTTTAATTGAATGTTTCATTGTGGTACCACATTACTACGTTATCCAAACCAGAAAAACCCAGGATCTGTACAACTAGTATGTGAAGAATGCGAAAGTATGAGCCTGACGAGGGCAAATCCCAGACCTATCCCAGACATAACTTGCGTTATCAACTAAAATATTCACAGAAACCTGTTTTAATCGACTGTTTCAGTGTGGTACCACATTGCTACGTGATCCAAACCAGAAAAAACCCAGGATCCGTTCAACAAGTATGTGATGAATGCGAAAGTATGTGTCTGATGAGGGCAAATCCCAGGCCTAACCTAGACCTAACATGCGTTACCCTCAAAAATATTGATCGAAACCAGGTTTAATGGACTGTTTCAGTGTGGTACCGCATTACTACGTGATCCAAACCAGAAAAACCCAGGATCTGTTCAACAGGTATGTGAAAAACGCGAAACTATGAGCCTGATGGGGGCAAATCCCAGACCTATCCCAGACATAACATGCGTTATCCTCTAAAATGTTGATCGAAACCAGGTTTAATGGACTGCTAAAGTGTAGTACCACATTAGTACGTCATCCAAACCAGAAAACGCCCAGAATCTGGCCATCAACTATGAGAAATATGCGAAAGTACGAGCCTGATCAGAGCAAATCCCAGAACTAACCAAGACCTAACATGCGTTACCTTCTAAAATATTGATCGAAACCAGGTTTAATGGACTGTTTCAGTGTGGTACCACATTAATACGTGATCCAAACCAGAAAAACCCAGGATCTGTTCAACAAGTATGTGAAAAACGCGAAACTATGAGCCTGATGGGGGCAAATCCCAGACCTATCCCAGACATAACATGCGTTATCCTCTAAAATGTTGATCGAAACCAGGTTTAATGGACTGCTAAAGTGTAGTACCACATTAGTACGTCATCCAAACCAGAAAACGCCCAGAATCTGGCCATCAACTATGAGAAATATGCGAAAGTACGAGCCTGATCAGAGCAAATCCCAGAACTAACCAAGACCTAACATGCGTTACCTTCTAAAATATTGATCGAAACCAGGTTTAATGGACTGTTTCAGTGTGGTACCACATTACTACGTGATCCAATCCAGAAAAAGCCCAGGATCTAGCCATGAAGTATGAGAAATATGCGAAATTAGGAGCCTGATTAGGGCAAATCCTAAACCTAACCCAGACCTAACATGCGTTATCCTCTAAAATATTTATCAAGACCAGGTTTAATCGACTGTTTCAGTGTGGTACCACATTACTAAGTGATCCAAACCAGAAAAAGACCCAGGATCTGTACAACTAGTATGTGAAGAATGCGAAAGTATGCGCCTGACGATGGCAAATCCCAGACCTATCCCAGACATAACATGCGTTATCAACTAAAATATTCACAGAAACCTGTTTTAATCGGCTGTTTCAGTGTGGTACCACATTACTACGTGATCCAATCCAGAAAAAGCCCAGGATCTAGCCATGAAGTATGAGAAATATGCGAAATTAGGAGCCTGATTAGGGCAAATCCTAGACCTAACCCAGACCTAACATGCGGTATCCTCTAAAATACTTATCAAGACCAGGTTTAATCGACTGTTTCAGTATGATACCACATTACTACCTGATCCAATCCAGAAAAAGCCAGGGATCTGTTCAACAATTATGTGAAAAATGCGAAAATATGACCCTGATGAGGGCAAATCCCGGACCTATCCCAGACCTAACATGCGTTATCCTCAAAAATATTGATCGAAACCAGGTTTAATGGACTGTTTCAGTGTGGTACCACATTGCTACGTGATCCAAACCAGAAAAAACCCAGGATCCGTTCAACAAGTATGTGATGAATGCGAAAGTATGTGTCTGATGAGGGAAAATCCCAGGCCTAACCTAGACCTAACATGCGTTACCCTCAAAGATATTGATCGAAACCAGGTTTAATGGACTGTTTCAGTGTGGTACCACATTACTACGTGATCCAAACCAGAAAAACACAGGATCTGTACAACAAGTAAGTGAAAAACGCGAAACTATGAGCCTGATGAGGGCAAATCCCAGACCTATCCCAGACATAACATGCGTTATCCTGTAAAATATTGATCGAAACCAGGTTTAATGGACTGTTTCGGTGTGGTACCACATTACTACGTGATCCAAACCAGAAAAAAACCAGAATCTGTTCAACAAGTATGTGAAAAACGCGAACCTATGAGCCTGAAGAGGGCAAATCCCAGGCCTAACCTAGACCTAACATGCGTTACCCTCAAAAATATTGATCGAAACCAGGTTTAATGGACTGTTTCAGTGTGGTACCACATTACTACGTGATCCAATCCAGAAAAAGCCCGGGATCTAGCCATGAAGTATGAGAAATATGCGAAATTAGGAGCCTGATTAGGGCAAATGCTAGACCTAACCGAGACCTAACATGCGTTATCCTCTAAAATATTTATCAAGACCAGGTTTAATCGACTGTTTCAGTGTGATACCACATTACTACCTGATCCAATCCAGAAAAAGCCAGGGATCTGTTCAACAATTATGTGAAAAATGCGAAAATATGACCCTGATGAGGGCAAATCCCGGACCTATCCCCGACCTAACATGCGTTATCCTCTAAAATGTTGATCGAAACCAGGTTTAATGGACTGTTTCAGTGTGGTACCACATTACTACGTGATCCAAACCAGAAAAACCCAGGATCTGTACAACTAGTATGTGAAGACTGCGAAAGTATGAGCCTGACGAGGGCAAATCCCAGACCTATCCCAGACATAACTTGCGTTATCAACTAAAATATTCACAGAAACCTGTTTTTATCGACTGTTTCAGTGTGGTACCACATTACTTCGTGATCTATACCAGAAAAAACCCAGGATCTGTTCAACAAGTATGTGGAGAATGCGAAAGTATGTGTCTGATGAGGGAAAATTCCAGGCCTAACCTAGACCTAACATGCGTTACCTTCAAAAGTATTGATCGAAACCTGGTTTAATGGACTGTTTCAGTGTGGTACCACATTACTACGTGATCCAAAACAGAAAAAACCCAGGATCTGATTAACAAGTATGTGGAGAATGCGTAAGTATGTGTCTGATGTGGGCAACTCCCAGGCCCAACCTAGACATAACATGCGTTATCCTCTAAAATATTGATCGAAACCAGGTTTAATGGACTGTTTCAGTGTGGTACCACATTACTACGTGATCCAAACCAGAATAAACCCAGGATCTGGTCAACAAGTATGTGGAGAATGCGAAAGTATGAGCCTGACGAGGGCAAATCCCAGACCTATCCCAGACATAACATGCGTTATCCTCTAAAATATTGATCGAAACCAGGTTTAATGGACTGTTTCAGTGTGGTACCACATTACTACGTGATCCAAACCAGAAAAAACCCAGGATCTGTTCAACAAGTATGTGGAGAATGCGAAAGTATGTGTCTGATGATGGCAAATCCCAGGCCTAACCTAACCATAACATGCGTTATCCTCTAAAATATTGATCGAAACCAGGTTTAATTGAATGTTTCAGTGTGATACCACATTACTACCTGATCCAATCCAGAAAAAGCCCAGGATCTAGCCATCAAGTATGAGAAATATGCGATAGTATGAGCCCGCTGAGGGGAAATCCTAGACCTAACCCAGACCTAACATGCGCTATCCTCTAATATATTTATCAAGACAAGATTTAATTGAATGTTTCAGTGTGGTACCACATTACTACGTGATCCAAACCAGAAAAAACCCAGAATCTGTTCAACAAGTATGTGGAGAATGCGAAAGTATGTGTCTGATGAGGGCAAATCCCAGGCCTAACCTAGACATAACATGCGTTATCCTCTAGAATATTGATCGAAACCAGGTTTAATTGAATGTTTCAGTGTGATACCACATTACTACCTGATCCAATCCAGAAAAAGCCCGGGATCTAGCCATCAAGTATGAGAAATATGCGATAGTATGAGACCGCTGAGGGCAAATCCTAGACCTAACCCAGACCTAATATGCGTTATCCTCAAAAATATTTATCAAGACCAGATTTAATTGAGTGTTTCAGTGTGGTACCACATTACTACGTGATCCAAACCAGAAAAAACCCAGGATCTGTTCAACAAGTATGTGAAAAATGCGAAAGTATGACCTTGATGAGGGCAATTCCCAGACCTAACCAAGACCTAACATGCGTTATTCTCTAAAATATTGATCGAAACCAGGCTTAATTTACTGTTTCAGTGTGGTACCACATTACTACGTGATCCAATCCAGAAAAAGCCCAGGATCTAGCCATGAAGTATGAGAAATATGCGAAATTAGGAGCCTGATTAGGGCAAATCCTAGACCTAACCCAGACCTAACATGCGTAATCCTGTAAAATATTTATCAAGACCAGGTTTAATCGACTGTTTCAGTGTGGTACCACATTACTACGTGATCCAAACCGGGAAAAAACCCAGGATCTGTACAACTAGTATGTGAAGGATGCGAAAGTATGAGCCTGACGAGGGCAAATCCCAGACCTATCCTAGACATAACTTGCGTTATCATCTAAAATATTGACAGAAACCTGTTTTAATCGACTGATTCAGTGTGGTACCACATTAGTACGTGATCCAAACCAGAAAAAGCCCAGAATCTGGTCATGAACTATGAGAAATATGCGAATGTACGAGCCTGATGAGAGCAAATCCCAGAACTAACCAAGACTTAACATGCGTTATCCTCTAAAACATTGATCGAAACCAGGTTTAATGGACTGTTTCAGTGTGGTACCACATTACTACGTGATCCAAACCAGAAAAAACCCAGGATCTGTTCAACAAGTATGTGGAGAATGCGAAAGTATGTGTCTGATGAGGGAAAATCCCAGGCCTAACCTAGACCTAACATGCGTTACCCTCAAAAATATTGATCGAAACCTGGTTTAATGGACTGTTTCAGTGTGGTACCACATTACTACGTGATCCAAATCAGAAAAAACCCAGGATCTGATTAACAAGTATGTGGAGAATGCGTAAGTATGTGTCTGATGTGGGCAACTCCCAGGCCCAACCTAGACATAACATGCGTTATCCTCTAAAATATTGATCGAAACCAGGTTTAATAGACTGTTTCAGTGTGGTACCACATTACTACGTGATCCAAACCAGAATAAACCCAGGATCTGGTCAACAAGTATGTGGAGAATGCGAAAGTATGAGCCTGACGAGGGCAAATCCCAGACCTATCCCAGACATAACATGCGTTAACCTCTAAAATATTGATCGAAACCAGGTTTAATGGACTGTTTCAGTGTGGTACCACATTACTACGTGACCCAAACCAGAAAAAACCCAGGATCTGTTCAACAAGTGTGTGGAGAATGCGAAAGTATGTGTCTGATTATGGCAAATCCCAGGCCTAACCCAACCATAACATGCGTTATCCTCTAAAATATTGATCGAAACCAGGTTTAATTGAACGTTTCAGTGTGATACCACATTACTACCTGATCCAATCCAGAAAATGCCCAGGATCTAGCCATCAAGTATGAGAAATATGCGATAGTATGAGCCCGCTGAGGGCAAATCCTAGACCAAACCCAGACCTAACATGCGCTATCCTCTAAAATATTTATCAAGACCAGGTTTAATCGACTGTTTCAGTGTGGTACCACATTACTACGTGATCCAAACCAGAAGAAAACCCAGGATCTGTACAACTAGTATGTGAAGAATGCGAAAGTATGAGCCTGACGAGGGCAATTCCCAGACCTAACCCAGACCTAACATGCGTTATTCTCTAAAATATTTATCAAGACCAGGTTTAATGGACTGTTTCAGTGTGATACCACATTACTACCTGATCCAATCCAGAAAAAGCCAGGGATCTGTTCAACAAGTATGTGAAAAACGCGAAACTATGAGCCTGAAGAGGGCAAATCCCAGACCTATCCCAGACATAACATGCGTTATCCTCTAAAATATTGATCAAAACCAGGTTTAATGGACTGTTTCAGTGTGGTACCACATTACTACGTGATCCAAACCAGAAAAAACGCAGGATCTGTTCAACAAGTATGTGGAGAATGCGAAAGTATGTGTCTGATGATGGCAAATCCCAGGCCTATCCCAGACATACCATGCGTTGTCCTCTAAAATATTGACCGAAACCAGGTTTAATGGACTGTTTCAGTGTGGTACCACATTACTACGTCATCCAAACCAGAAAACGCCCAGAAACTGGCCATCAACTATGAGAAATATGCGAAAGACCGAGCCTGATCAGAGCAAATCCCAGAACTAACCAAGACTTAACATGCGTTATCCTCTTAAATATTGATCGAAACCAGGTTTAATGGACTGTTTCAGTGTGGTACCACATTACTACGTGATCCAAACCAGAAAAAACCCAGGATCTGTTCAACAAGTATGTGGAGAATGCGAAAGTATGTGTCTGATGAGGGAAAATTCCAGGCCTAACCTAGACCTAACATGCGTTACCCTCAAAAATATTGATCGAAACCTGGTTTAATGGACTGTTTCAGTGTGGTACCACATTACTACGTGATCCAAACCAGAAAAAACCCAGGATCTGTTCAACAAGTGTGTGGAGAATGCGAAAGTATGTGTCTGATTATGGCAAATCCCAGGCCTAACCCAACCATAACATGCGTTATCCTCTAAAATATTGATCGAAACCAGGTTTAATTGAACGTTTCAGTGTGATACCACATTACTACCTGATCCAATCCAGAAAAAGCCCAGGATCTAGCCATCAAGTATGAGAAATATGCGATAGTATGAGCCCGCTGAGGGCAAATCCTAGACCAAACCCAGACCTAACATGCGCTATCCTCTAAAATATTTATCAAGACCAGGTTTAATCGACTGTTTCAGTGTGGTACCACATTACTACGTGATCCAAACCAGAAGAAAACCCAGGATCTGTACAACTAGTATGTGAAGAATGCGAAAGTATGAGCCTGACGAGGGCAATTCCCAGACCTAACCCAGACCTAACATGCGTTATTCTCTAAAATATATATCAAGACCAGGTTTAATGGACTGTTTCAGTGTGATACCACATTACTACCTGATCCAATCCAGAAAAAGCCAGGGATCTGTTCAACAAGTATGTGAAAAACGCGAAACTATGAGCCTGAAGAGGGCAAATCCCAGACCTATCCCAGACATAACATGCGTTATCCTCTAAAATATTGATCGAAACCAGGTTTAATGGACTGTTTCAGTGTGGTACCACATTACTACGTGATCCAAACCAGAAAAAACCCAGGATCTGTTCAACAAGTATGTGGAGAATGCGAAAGTATGTGTCTGATGATGGCAAATCCCAGGCCTAACCTAACCATAACATGCGTTATCCCCTAAAATATTGATCGAAACCAGGTTTAATTGAATGTTTCAGTGTGATACCACATTACTACCTGATCCAATCCAGAAAAAGCCCGGGATCTAGCCATCAAGTATGAGAAATATGCGATAGTATGAGCCCGCTGAGGGCAAATCCTAGACCTAACCCAGACCTAATATGCGTTATCCTCTAAAATATTTATCAAGACCAGATTTAATTGAATGTTTCAGTGTGGTACCACATTACTACGTGATCCAAACCAGAAAAAACCCAGGATCTGTTCAACAAGTATGTGAAAAATGCGAAAGTATGACCTTGATGAGGGCAATTCCCAGACCTAACCAAGACCTAACATGCGTTATTCTCTAAAATATTGATCGAAACCAGGCTTAATTTACTGTTTCAGTGTGGTACCACATTACTACGTGATCCAATCCAGAAAAAGCCCAGGATCTAGCCATGAAGTATGAGAAATATGCGAAATTAGGAGCCTGATTAGGGCAAATCCTAGACCTAACCCAGACCTAACATGCGTAATCCTGTAAAATATTTATCAAGACCAGGTTTAATCGACTGTTTCAGTGTGGTACCACATTACTACGTGATCGAAACCGGGAAAAAACCCAGGATCTGTACAACTAGTATGTGAAGGATGCGAAAGTATGAGCCTGACGGGGGCAAATCCCAGACCTATCCCAGACATAACTTGCGTTATCATCTAAAATATTGACAGAAACCTGTTTTAATCGACTGATTCAGTGTGGTACCACATTACTACGTGATCCAAACCAGAAAAAGCCCAGAATCTGGTCATGAACTATGAGAAATATGCTAAAGTACGAGCCTGATGAGAGCAAATCCCAGAACTAACCAAGACTTAACATGCGTTATCCCCTAAAATATTGATCGAAACCAGGTTTAATGGACTGTTTCAGTGTGGCACCACATTACTACCTGATCCAATCCAGAAAAATACCCAGGATCTGATTGACAGGTATGTGTAGAACGCGAAAATATGTGTCTGATGAGGGCAAATCCCCACCCTAAACTAGACATAAGATGCGTTATCCTCTAAAATATTGATCGAAACCAGGTTTAATGGACTGTTTCAGTGTGGTACCACATTACTACGCGATCCAAACCAGAAAAAACCCAGGATCTGTTCAACAAGTATGTGGAGAATGCGAAAGTATGTGTCTGATGATGGCAAATCCCAGGCCTAACCTAACCATAACATGCGTTATCCTCTAAAATATTGATCGAAACCAGGTTTAATTGAATGTTTCAGTGTGATACCACATTACTACCTGATCCAATCCAGAAAAAGCCCAGGAACTAGCCATCAAGTATGAGAAATATGCGATAGTATGAGCCCGCTGAGGGGAAATCCTAGACCTAACCCAGACATAACATGCGCTATCCTCTAATATATTTATCATGACAAGATTTAATTGCTTGTTTCAGTGTGGTACCACATTACTACGTGATCCAAACCAGAAAAAACCCAGAATCTGTTCAACAAGTATGTGGAGAATGCGAAAGTATGTGTCTGATGAGGGCAAATCCCAGGCCTAACCTAGACATAACATGCGTTATCCTCTAGAATATTGATCGAAACCAGGTTTAATTGAATGTTACAGTGTGATACCACATTACTACCTGATGCAATCCAGAAAAAGCCCGGGATCTAGCCATCAAGTATGAGAAATATGCGATAGTATGAGCCCGCTGAGGACAAATCCTAGACCTAACCCAGACCTAATATGCGTTATCCTCTAAAATATTTATCAAGACCAGATTTAATTGAATGTTTCAGTGTGGTACCACATTACTACCTGATCCAATCCAGAAAAAGCCAGGGATCTGTTCAACAAGTATGTGAAAAACGCGAAACTATGAGCCTGACGAGGGCAAATCCCAGACCTATCCCAGACATAACTTGCGTTATCATCTAAAATATTGACAGAAACCTGTTTTAATCGACTGATTCAGTGTGGTACCACATTAGTACGTGATCCAATCCAGAAAAAGCCCAGAATCTGGTCATGAACAATGAGAAATATGCGAAAGTACGAGCCTGATGAGAGCAAATCCCAGAACTAACCAAGACTTAACATGCGTTATCCCCTAAAATATTGATCGAAACCAGGTTTAATGGACTGTTTCAGTGTGGTACCAGATTACTACGTGATCCAAACCAGAAAAACCCAGGATATGTACAACTAGTATGTGAAGAATGCGATAGTATGAGCCTGACGAGAGCAAATCCCAGACCTATCCCAGACATAACTTGCGTTATCATCTAAAATATTCACAGAAACCTGTTTTAATCGACTGTTTCAGTGTAGTACCACATTACTACGTGGTCCAATCCAGAAAATGCCCAGGATCTAGCCATGAAGTATGAGAAAAATGCGAAATTAGGAGCCGGATTAGGGCAAATCCTAGACCTAACCCAGACCTAACATGCGTTATTCTCTAAAATATTTATCAAGACCAGGTTTAATGGACTGTTTCAGTGTGATACCACATTACTACCTGATCCAATCCAGAAAAAGCCAGGGATCTGTTCAACAAGTATGTGAAAAACGCGAAACTATGAGCCTGAAGAGGGCAAATCCCAGACCTATCCCAGACATAACATGCGTTATCCTCTAAAATATTGATCAAAACCAGGTTTAATGGACTGTTTCAGTGTGGTACCACATTATTACGTGATCCAAACCAGAAACAACCCAGGATCTGTTCAACAAGTATGTGGAGAATGCGAAAGTATGTGTCTGATGATGGCAAATCCCAGGCCTATCCCAGACATAACATGCGTTGTCATCTAAAATATTGACCGAAACCAGGTTTAATGGACTGTTTCAGTGTGGTACCACATTACTACGTCATCCAAACCAGAAAACGCCTAGAAACTGGCCATCAACTATGAGAAATATGCGAAAGACCGAGCCTGATCAGAGCGTATCCCAGAACTAACCAAGACCTAACATGCGTTATCTTCTAAAATATTGATCGAAACCAGGTTTAATGGACTGTTTCAGTGTGGTACCACATTACTACGTGATCCAAACCAGAAAAACCCAGGATCTGTTCAACAAGTATGTGAAAAACGCGAAACTATGAGCCTGATGAGGGCAAATCGCAGACCTATCCCAGACATAACATGCGTTATCCTCTAAAATATTGATCGAAACCAGGTTTAATGGACTGTTTCAGTGTGGTACCACATTACTACGTGATCCAATCCAGAAAAAGCCCAGGATCTAGCCATGAAGTATGAGACATATGCGAAATTAGGAGCCTGATTAGGGCAAATCCAAGACCTAACCCAGACCTAACATGCGTTATCCTCTGAAATATTTATCAAGACCAGGTTTAATCGACTGTTTCAGTGTGGTACCACATTACTACGTGATCCAAACCAGAAGAAAACCCAGGATCTGTACAACTAGTATGTGAAGAATGCGAAAGTATGAGCCTGACGAGAGCAAATCCCAGATCTAACCAAGACTTAACATGCGTTATCCTCTAAAACATTGATCGAAACCAGGTTTAATGGACTGTTTCAGTGTGGTACCACATTACTACGTGATCCAAACCAGAAAAAACCCAGGATCTGTTCAACAAGTATGTGGAGAATGCGAAAGTATGTGTCTGATGAGGGAAAATCCCAGGCTTAACCTAGACCTAACATGCGTTACCCTCAAAAATATTGATCGAAACCTGGTTTAATGGACTGTTTCAGTGTGGTACCACATTACTACGTGATCCAAATCAGAAAAAACCCAGGATCTGATTAACAAGTATGTGGAGAATGCGTAAGTATGTGTCTGATGTGGGCAACTCCCAGGCCCAACCTAGACATAACATGCGTTATCCTCTAAAATATTGATCGAAACCAGGTTCAATAGACTGTTTCAGTGTGGTACCACATTACTACGTGATCCAAACCAGAATAAACCCAGGATCTGGTCAACAAGTATGTGGAGAATGCGAAACATATGAGCCTGACGAGGGCAAATCCCAGACCTATCCCAGACATAACATGCGTTATCCTTTAAAATATTGATCGAAACCAGGTTTAATGGACTGTTTCAGTGTGGTACCACATTACTACGTGATCCAAACCAGAAAAAACCCAGGATCTGTTCAACAAGTATGTGGAGAATGCGAAAGTATGTGTCTGATGATGGCAAATCCCAGGCCTAACCCAACCATAACATGCGTTATCCTCCAAAATATTGATCGAAACCAGGTTTAATTGAACGTTTCAGTGTGATACCACATTACTACCTGATCCAATCCAGAAAAAGCCCAGGATCTAGCCATCAAGTATGAGAAATATGCGATAGTATGAGCCCGCTGAGGGCAAATCCTAGACCTAACCCAGACCTAACATGCGCTATCCTCTAAAATATTTATCAAGACCAGGTTTAATCGACTGTTTCAGTGTGGTACCACATTACTACGTGATCCAAACCAGAAGAAAACCCAGGATCTGTACAACTAGTATGTGAAGAATGCGAAAGTATGAGCCTGACGAGGGCAATTCCCAGACCTAACGCAGACCTAACATGCGTTATTCTCTAAAATATTTATCAAGACCAGGTTTAATGGACTGTTTCAGTGTGATACCACATTACTACCTGATCCAATCCAGAAAAAGCCAGGGATCTGTTCAACAAGTATGTGAAAAACGCGAAACTATGAGCCTGAAGAGGGCAAATCCCAACCTATCCCAGACATACCATGAGTTGTCCTCTAAAATATTGACCGAAACCAGGTTTAATGGACTGTTTCAGTGTGGTACCACATTACTACGTCATCCAAACCAGAAAACGCCCAGAAACTGGCCATCAACTATGAGAAATATGCGAAAGACCGAGCCTGATCAGAGCAAATCCCAGAACTAACCAAGACCTAACATGCGTTATCTTCTAAAATATTGATCGAAACCAGGTTTAATGGACTGTTTCAGTGTGGTACCACATTACTACGTGATCCAAACCAGAAAACCCCAGGATCTGTTCAACAAGTATGTGAAAAACGCGAAACTATGAGCCTGATGAGGGCAAATCCCAGACCCAACCCAGACCTAACATGCGTTATCCTCTAAAATATTTATCAAGACCAGGTTTAATCGACTGTTTCAGTGTGGTACCACATTACTACGTGATCCAAACCAGAAGAAAACCCAGGATCTGTACAACTAGTATGTGAAGAATGCGAAAGTATGAGCCTGACGAGGGCAAATCCCAGAACTAACCAAGGCTTAACATGCGTTATCCTCTAAAATATTGATCGAAACCAGGTTTAATGGACTGTTTCAGTGTGGTACCACATTACTACGTCATCCAAACCAGAAAACGCCCAGAAACTGGCCATCAACTATGAGAAATATGCGAAAGACCGAGCCTGATCAGAGCGTATCCCAGAACTAACCAAGACCTAACATGCGTTATCTTCTAAAATATTGATCGAAACCAGGCTTAATTTACTGTTTCAGTGTGGTACCACATTACTACGTGATCCAATCCAGAAAAAGCCCAGGATCTAGCCATGAAGTATGAGAAATATGCGAAATTAGGAGCCTGATTAGGGCAAATCCTAGACCTAACCCAGACCTAACATGCGTAATCCTGTAAAATATTTATCAAGACCAGGTTTAATCGACTGTTTCAGTGTGGTACCACATTACTACGTGATCCAAACCGGGAAAAAACCCAGGATCTGTACAACTAGTATGTGAAGGATGCGAAAGTATGAGCCTGACGAGGGCAAATCCCAGACCTATCCCAGACATAACTTGCGTTATCATCTAAAATATTGACAGAAACCTGTTTTAATCGACTGATTCAGTGTGGTACCACATTAGTACGTGATCCAAACCAGAAAAAGCCCAGTATCTAGCCATCAAGTATGAGAAATATGCGATAGTATGAGCCCGCTGAGGGCAAATCCTAGACCTAACCAAGACCTAACATGCGTTATCCCCTAAAATATTGATCGAAACCAGGTTTAATGGACTGTTTCATTGTGGTACCACGTTACTACGTGATCTAAACCAGAAAAAACCCAGGATCCGTTCAGCAAGTATGTGGAGAATGCGAAAGTATGTGTCTGATGAGGGAAAATCCCAGGCCTAACAAAGACCTAACATGCGTTATCCTCAAAAATATTGATCGAACCCAGGTTTAATCGACTGTTTCAGTGTGGTACCACATTGCTACCTGATCCAAACCAGAAAAATACCCAGGATCTGATTAACAGGTATGTGTAGAACGCGAAAATATGTGTCTGATGGGGGCAAATGTCAGGCCTAACCTAGACCTAACATGCGTTACCCTCAAAAAGATTGATCGAAACCAGGTTTAATGGACTGTTTCAGTGTGGTACCACATTACTACGTGATCCAAACCAGAAAAACCCAGGATATGTACAACTAGTATGTGAAGAATGCGAAAGTATGAGCCTGACGAGAGCAAATCCCAGACGTATCCCAGACATAACTTGCGTTATCATCTAAAATATTCACAGAAACCTGTTTTAATCGACTGTTTCAGTGTGATACCACATTACTACCTGATCCAATCCAGAAAAAGCCAGGGATCTGTTCAACAAGTATGTGAAAAACGCGAAACTATGAGCCTGAAGAGGGCAAATCCCAGACCTATCCCAGACATAACATGCGTTATCCTCTAAAATATTGATCGAAACCAGGTTTAATGGACTGTTTCAGTGTGGTACCACATTACTACGTGATCCAAACCAGAAAAAACCCAGGATCTGTTCAACAAGTATGTGGAGAATGCGAAAGTATGTGTCTGATGATGGCAAATCCCAGGCCTAACCTAACCATAACATGCGTTATCCCCTAAAATATTGATCGAAACCAGGTTTAATTGAATGTTTCAGTGTGATACCACATTACTACCTGATCCAATCCAGAAAAAGCCCGGGATCTAGCCATCAAGTATGAGAAATATGCGATAGTATGAGCCCGCTGAGGGCAAATCCTAGACCTAACCCAGACCTAATATGCGTTATCCTCTAAAATATTTATCAAGACCAGATTTAATTGAATGTTTCAGTGTGGTACCACATTACTACGTGATCCAAACCAGAAAAAACCCAGGATCTGTTCAACAAGTATGTGAAAAATGCGAAAGTATGACCTTGATGAGGGCAATTCCCAGACCTAACCAAGACCTAACATGCGTTATTCTCTAAAATATTGATCGAAACCAGGCTTAATTTACTGTTTCAGTGTGGTACCACATTACTACGTGATCCAATCCAGAAAAAGCCCAGGATCTAGCCATGAAGTATGAGAAATATGCGAAATTAGGAGCCTGATTAGGGCAAATCCTAGACCTAACCCAGACCTAACATGCGTAATCCTGTAAAATATTTATCAAGACCAGGTTTAATCGACTGTTTCAGTGTGGTACCACATTACTACGTGATCCAAACCGGGAAAAAACCCAGGATCTGTACAACTAGTATGTGAAGGATGCGAAAGTATGAGCCTGACGGGGGCAAATCCCAGACCTATCCCAGACATAACTTGCGTTATCATCTAAAATATTGACAGAAACCTGTTTTAATCGACTGATTCAGTGTGGTACCACATTACTACGTGATCCAAACCAGAAAAAGCCCAGAATCTGGTCATGAACTATGAGAAATATGCTAAAGTACGAGCCTGATGAGAGCAAATCCCAGAACTAACCAAGACTTAACATGCGTTATCCCCTAAAATATTGATCGAAACCAGGTTTAATGGACTGTTTCAGTGTGGCACCACATTACTACCTGATCCAATCCAGAAAAATACCCAGGATCTGATTGACAGGTATGTGTAGAACGCGAAAATATGTGTCTGATGAGGGCAAATCCCCACCCTAAACTAGACATAAGATGCGTTATCCTCTAAAATATTGATCGAAACCAGGTTTAATGGACTGTTTCAGTGTGGTACCACATTACTACGTGATCCAACCCAGAAAAATCCCAGGATCTGATTAACAAGTATGTGGAGAATGCGTAAGTATGTGTCTGATGTGGGCAACTCCCAGGCCCAAACTAGACATAACATGCGTTATCCTCTAAAATATTGATCGAAACCAGGTTTAATGGACTGTTTCAGTGTGGTACCACATTACTACGTGATCCAAACCAGAATAAACCCAGGATCTGGTCAACAAGTATGTGGAGAATGCGAATGTATGAGCCTGACGAGGGCAAATCCCAGACCTATCCCAGACATAACATGCGTTATCCCCTAAAATATTGATCGAAACCAGGTTTAATGGACTGTTTCAGTGTGGTACCACATTACTACGTGATCCAAACCAGAAAAAACCCAGGATCTGTTCAACAAGTATGTGGAGAATGCGAAAGTATGTGTCTGATGATGGCAAATCCCAGGCCTAACCTAACCATAACATGCGTTATCCTCTAAAATATTGATCGAAACCAGGTTTAATTGAATGTTTCAGTGTGATACCACATTACTACCTGATCCAATCCAGAAAAAGCCCAGGAACTAGCCATCAAGTACGAGAAATATGCGATAGTATGAGCCCGCTGAGGGGAAATCCTAGACCTAACCCAGACATAACATGCGCTATCCTCTAATATATTTATCATGACAAGATTTAATTGCTTGTTTCAGTGTGGTACCACATTACTACGTGATCCAAACCAGAAAAAACCCAGAATCTGGTCATGAACAATGAGAAATATGCGAAAGTACGAGCCTGATGAGAGCAAATCCCAGGCCTAACCTAGACATAACATGCGTTATCCTCTAGAATATTGATCGAAACCAGGTTTAATTGAATGTTACAGTGTGATACCACATTACTACCTGATGCAATCCAGAAAAAGCCCGGGATCTAGCCATCAAGTATGAGAAATATGCGATAGTATGAGCCCGCTGAGGACAAATCCTAGACCTAACCCAGACCTAATATGCGTTATCCTCTAAAATATTTATCAAGACCAGATTTAATTGAATGTTTCAGTGTGGTACCACATTACTACCTGATCCAATCCAGAAAAAGCCAGGGATCTGTTCAACAAGTATGTGAAAAACGCGAAACTATGAGCCTGACGAGGGCAAATCCCAGACCTATCCCAGACATAACTTGCGTTATCATCTAAAATATTGACAGAAACCTGTTTTAATCGACTGATTCAGTGTGGTACCACATTAGTACGTGATCCAATCCAGAAAAAGCCAGGGATCTGTTCAACAAGTATGTGAAAAACGCGAAACTATGAGCCTGAAGAGGGCAAATCCCAGACCTATCCCAGACATAACATGCGTTATCCTCTAAAATATTGATCAAAACCAGGTTTAATGGACTGTTTCAGTGTGGTACCACATTATTACGTGATCCAAACCAGAAACAACCCAGGATCTGTTCAACAAGTATGTGGAGAATGCGAAAGTATGTGTCTGATGATGGCAAATCCCAGGCCTATCCCAGACATAACATGCGTTGTCATCTAAAATATTGACCGAAACCAGGTTTAATGGACTGTTTCAGTGTGGTACCACATTACTACGTCATCCAAACCAGAAAACGCCCAGAAACTGGCCATCAACTATGAGAAATATGCGAAAGACCGAGCCTTATCAGAGCAAATCCCAGAACTAACCAAGACCTAACATGCGTTATCTTCTAAAATATTGATCGAAACCAGGTTTAATGGACTGTTTCAGTGTGGTACCACATTACTACGTGATCCAAACCAGAAAAACCCAGGATCTGTTCAACAAGTATGTGAAAAACGCGAAACTATGAGCCTGATGAGGGCAAATCGCAGACCTATCCCAGACATAACATGCGTTATCCTCTAAAATATTGATCGAAACCAGGTTTAATGGACTGTTTCAGTGTGGTACCACATTACTACGTGATCCAATCCAGAAAAAGCCCAGGATCTAGCCATGAAGTATGAGACATATGCGAAATTAGGAGCCTGATTAGGGCAAATCCAAGACCTAACCCAGACCTAACATGCGTTATCCTCTGAAATATTTATCAAGACCAGGTTTAATCGACTGTTTCAGTGTGGTACCACATTACTACGTGATCCAAACCAGAAGAAAACCCAGGATCTGTACAACTAGTATGTGAAGAATGCGAAAGTATGAGCCTGACGAGAGCAAATCCCAGAACTAACCAAGACTTAACATGCGTTATCCTCTAAAACATTGATCGAAACCAGGTTTAATGGACTGTTTCAGTGTGGTACCACATTACTACGTGATCCAAACCAGAAAAAACCCAGGATCTGTTCAACGAGTATGTGGAGAATGCGAAAGTATGTGTCTGATGAGGGAAAATCCCAGGCTTAACCTAGACCTAACATGCGTTACCCTCAAAAATATTGATCGAAACCTGGTTTAATGGACTGTTTCAGTGTGGTACCACATTACTACGTGATCCAAATCAGAAAAAACCCAGGATCTGATTAACAAGTATGTGGAGAATGCGTAAGTATGTGTCTGATGTGGGCAACTCCCAGGCCCAACCTAGACATAACATGCGTTATCCTCTAAAATATTGATCGAAACCAGGTTCAATAGACTGTTTCAGTGTGGTACCACATTACTACGTGATCCAAACCAGAATAAACCCAGGATCTGGTCAACAAGTATGTGGAGAATGCGAAACATATGAGCCTGACGAGGGCAAATCCCAGACCTATCCCAGACATAACATGCGTTATCCTCTAAAATATTGATCGAAACCAGGTTTAATGGACTGTTTCAGTGTGGTACCACATTACTACGTGATCCAAACCAGAAAAAACCCAGGATCTGTTCAACAAGTATGTGGAGAATGCGAAAGTATGTGTCTGATGATGGCAAATCCCAGGCCTAACCCAACCATAACATGCGTTATCCTCCAAAATATTGATCGAAACCAGGTTTAATTGAACGTTTCAGTGTGATACCACATTACTACCTGATCCAATCCAGAAAAAGCCCAGGATCTAGCCATCAAGTATGAGAAATATGCGATAGTATGAGCCCGCTGAGGGCAAATCCTAGACCTAACCCAGACCTAACATGCGCTATCCTCTAAAATATTTATCAAGACCAGGTTTAATCGACTGTTTCAGTGTGGTACCACATTACTACGTGATCCAAACCAGAAGAAAACCCAGGATCTGTACAACTAGTATGTGAAGAATGCGAAAGTATGAGCCTGACGAGGGCAATTCCCAGACCTAACGCAGACCTAACATGCGTTATTCTCTAAAATATTTATCAAGACCAGGTTTAATGGACTGTTTCAGTGTGATACCACATTACTACCTGATCCAATCCAGAAAAAGCCAGGGATCTGTTCAACAAGTATGTGAAAAACGCGAAACTATGAGCCTGAAGAGGGCAAATCCCAACCTATCCCAGACATACCATGAGTTGTCCTCTAAAATATTGACCGAAACCAGGTTTAATGGACTGTTTCAGTGTGGTACCACATTACTACGTCATCCAAACCAGAAAACGCCCAGAAACTGGCCATCAACTATGAGAAATATGCGAAAGACCGAGCCTGATCAGAGCAAATCCCAGAACTAACCAAGACCTAACATGCGTTATCTTCTAAAATATTGATCGAAACCAGGTTTAATGGACTGTTTCAGTGTGGTACCACATTACTACGTGATCCAAACCAGAAAACCCCAGGATCTGTTCAACAAGTATGTGAAAAACGCGAAACTATGAGCCTGATGAGGGCAAATCCCAGACCCAACCCAGACCTAACATGCGTTATCCTCTAAAATATTTATCAAGACCAGGTTTAATCGACTGTTTCAGTGTGGTACCACATTACTACGTGATCCAAACCAGAAGAAAACCCAGGATCTGTACAACTAGTATGTGAAGAATGCGAAAGTATGAGCCTGACGAGGGCAAATCCCAGAACTAACCAAGACTTAACATGCGTTATCCTCTAAAATATTGATCGAAACCAGGTTTAATGGACTGTTTCAGTGTGGTACCACATTACTACGTCATCCAAACCAGAAAACGCCCAGAAACTGGCCATCAACTATGAGAAATATGCGAAAGACCGAGCCTGATCAGAGCGTATCCCAGAACTAACCAAGACCTAACATGCGTTATCTTCTAAAATATTGATCGAAACCAGGCTTAATTTACTGTTTCAGTGTGGTACCACATTACTACGTGATCCAATCCAGAAAAAGCCCAGGATCTAGCCATGAAGTATGAGAAATATGCGAAATTAGGAGCCTGATTAGGGCAAATCCTAGACCTAACCCAGACCTAACATGCGTAATCCTGTAAAATATTTATCAAGACCAGGTTTAATCGACTGTTTCAGTGTGGTACCACATTACTACGTGATCCAAACCGGGAAAAAACCCAGGATCTGTACAACTAGTATGTGAAGGATGCGAAAGTATGAGCCTGACGAGGGCAAATCCCAGACCTATCCCAGACATAACTTGCGTTATCATCTAAAATATTGACAGAAACCTGTTTTAATCGACTGATTCAGTGTGGTACCACATTAGTACGTGATCCAAACCAGAAAAAGCCCAGTATCTAGCCATCAAGTATGAGAAATATGCGATAGTATGAGCCCGCTGAGGGCAAATCCTAGACCTAACCAAGACCTAACATGCGTTATCCCCTAAAATATTGATCGAAACCAGGTTTAATGGACTGTTTCATTGTGGTACCACGTTACTACGTGATCTAAACCAGAAAAAACCCAGGATCCGTTCAGCAAGTATGTGGAGAATGCGAAAGTATGTGTCTGATGAGGGAAAATCCCAGGCCTAACAAAGACCTAACATGCGTTATCCTCAAAAATATTGATCGAACCCAGGTTTAATCGACTGTTTCAGTGTGGTACCACATTGCTACCTGATCCAAACCAGAAAAATACCCAGGATCTGATTAACAGGTATGTGTAGAACGCGAAAATATGTGTCTGATGGGGGCAAATGTCAGGCCTAACCTAGACCTAACATGCGTTACCCTCAAAAAGATTGATCGAAACCAGGTTTAATGGACTGTTTCAGTGTGGTACCACATTACTACGTGATCCAAACCAGAAAAACCCAGGATATGTACAACTAGTATGTGAAGAATGCGAAAGTATGAGCCTGACGAGAGCAAATCCCAGACGTATCCCAGACATAACTTGCGTTATCATCTAAAATATTCACAGAAACCTGTTTTAATCGACTGTTTCAGTGTGATACCACATTACTACCTGATCCAATCCAGAAAAAGCCAGGGATCTGTTCAACAAGTATGTGAAAAACGCGAAACTATGAGCCTGAAGAGGGCAAATCCCAGACCTATCCCAGACATAACATGCGTTATCCTCTAAAATATTGATCAAAACCAGGTTTAATGGACTGTTTCAGTGTGGTACCACATTACTACGTGATCCAAACCAGAAACAACCCAGGATCTGTTCAACAAGTATGTGGAGAATGCGAAAGTATGTGTCTGATGATGGCAAATCCCAGGCCTATCCCAGACATAAAATGCGTTGTCCTCTAAAATATTGACCGAAACCAGGTTTAATGGACTGTTTCAGTGTGGTACCACATTACTACGTCATCCAAACCAGAAGACGCCCAGAAACTGGCCATCAACTATGAGAAATATGCGAAAGACCGAGCCTTATCGGAGCAAATCCCAGAACTAACCAAGACCTAACATGCGTTATCTTCTAAAATATTGATCGAAATCAGGTTTAATGGACTGTTTCAGTGTGGTACCACATTACTACGTGATCCAAACCAGAAAAACCCAGGATCTGTTCAACAAGTATGTGAAAAACGCGAAACTATGAGCCTGATGAGGGCAAATCGCAGACCTATCCCAGACATAACATGTGTTATCCTCTAAAATATTGATCGAAACCAGGTTTAATGGACTGTTTCAGTGTGGTACCACATTACTACGTGATCCAATCCAGAGAAAGCCCAGGATCTAGCCATCAAGTATGAGAAATATGCGATAGTATGAGCCCGGTGAGGGCAAATCCTAGACCTAACCCAGACCTAACATGCGCTATCCTCTAAAATATTTATCAAGACCAGGTTTAATCGACTGTTTCAGTGTGGTACCACATTACTACGTGATCCAAACCAGAAGAAAACCCAGGATCTGTACAACTAGTATGTGAAGAATGCGAAAGTATGAGCCTGACGAGAGCAAATCCCAGAACTAACCAAGACTTAACATGCGTTATCCTCTAAAATATTGATCGAAATCAGGATTAATGGACTGTTTCAGTGTGGTACCACATTACTACGTGATCCAAACCAGAAAAAACCCAGGATCTGTTCAACAAGTATGTGGAGAATGCGAAAGTATGTGTCTGATGATGGCAAATCCCAGGCCTAACCCAACCATAACATGCGTTATCCTCTAAAATATTGATCGAAACCAGGTCTAATTGAATGTTTCAGTGTGATACCACATTACTACCTGATCCAATCCAGAAAAAGCCCAGGATCTAGCCATCAAAGTATGAGAAATATGCGATAGTATGTGTCTGATGAGGGAAAATCCCAGGCCTAACAAAGACCTAACATGCGTTATCCTCAAAAATATTGATCGAACCCAGGTTTAATCGGCTGTTTCAGTGTGGTACCACATTGCTACCTGATCCAAACCAGAAAAATACCCAGGATCTGATTAACAGGTATGTGTAGAACGCGAAAATATGTGTCTGATGAGGGCAAATGTCAGGCCTAACCTAGACCTAACATGCGTTACCCTCAAAAAGATTGATCGAAACCAGGTTTAATGGACTGTTTCAGGGTGGTACCACATTACTACGTGATCCAAACCAGAAAAACCCAGGATATGTACAACTAGTATGTGAAGAATGCGAAAGTATGAGCCTGACGAGAGCAAATCCCAGACCTATCCCAGACATAACTTGCGTTATCATCTAAAATATTCACAGAAACCTGTTTTAATCGACTGTTTCAGTGTGATACCACATTACTACCTGATCCAATCCAGAAAAAGCCAGGGATCTGTTCAACAAGTATGTGAAAAACGCGAAACTATGAGCCTGAAGAGGGCAAATCCCAGACCTATCCCAGACATAACATGCGTTATCCTCTAAAATATTGATCAAAACCAGGTTTAATGGACTGTTTCAGTGTGGTACCACATTACTACGTGATCCAAACCAGAAACAACCCAGGATCTGTTCAACAAGTATGTGGAGAATGCGAAAGTATGTGTCTGATGATGGCAAATCCCAGGTCTATCCCAGACATAAAATGCGTTGTCCTCTAAAATATTGACCGAAACCAGGTTTAATGGTCTGTTTCAGTGTGGTACCACATTACTACGTCATCCAAACCAGAAGACGCCCAGAAACTGGCCATCAACTATGAGAAATATGCGAAAGACCGAGCCTTATCAGAGCAAATCCCAGAACTAACCAAGACCTAACATGCGTTATCTTCTAAAATATTGATCGAAATCAGGTTTAATGGACTGTTTCAGTGTGGTACCACATTACTACGTGATCCAAACCAGAAAAACCCAGGATGTGTTCAACAAGTATGTGAAAAACGCGAAACTATGAGCCTGATGAGGGCAAATCGCAGACCTATCCCAGACATAACATGTGTTATCCTCTAAAATATTGATCGAAACCAGGTTTAATGGACTGTTTCAGTGTGGTACCACATTACTACGTGATCCAATCCAGAAAAAGCCCAGGATCTAGCCATCAAGTATGAGAAATATGCGATAGTATGAGCCCGCTGAGGGCAAATCCTAGACCTAACCCAGACCTAACATGCGCTATCCTCTAAAATATTTATCAAGACCAGGTTTAATCGACTGTTTCAGTGTGGTACCACATTACTACGTGATCCAAACCAGAAGAAAACCCAGGATCTGTACAACTAGTATGTGAAGAATGCGAAAGTATGAGCCTGACGAGGGCAATTCCCAGACCTAACCCAGACCTAACATGCGTTATTCTCTAAAATATTTATCAAGACCAGGTTTAATGGACTGTCTCAGTGTGATACCACATTACTACCTGATCCAATCCAGAAAAAGCCAGGGATCTGTTCAACAAGTATGTGAAAAACGCGAAACTATGAGCCTGAAGTGGGCAAATCCCAGACCTATCCCAGACATAACATGCGTTATCCTCTAAAATATTGATCAAAACCAGGTTTAATGGACTGTTTCAGTGTGGTACCACATTACTACGTGATCCAAACCAGAAAAAACGCAGGATCTGTTCAACAAGTATGTGGAGAATGCGAAAGTATGTGTCTGATGATGGCAAATCCCAGGCCTATCCCAGACATACCATGCGTTGTCCTCTAAAATATTGTTCGAAACCAGGTTTAATGGACTGTTTCATTGTGGTACCACATTACTACGTCATCCAAACCAGAAAACGCCCAGAAACTGGCCATCAACTATGAGAAATATGCGAAAGACCGAGCCTGATCAGAGCAAATCCCAGAACTAACCAAGACCTAACATGCGTTATCTTCTAAAATATTGATCGAAACCAGGTTTAATGGACTGTTTCAGTGTGGTACCACATTACTACGTGATCCAAACCAGAAAAACCCAGGATCTGTTCAACAAGTATGTGAAAAACGCGAAACTATGAGCCTGATGAGGGCAAATCCCAGACCTATCCCAGACATAACATGCGTTATCCTCTAAAATATTGATCGAAACCAGGTTTAATGGACTGTTTCAGTGTGGTACCACATTACTACGTGATCCAATCCAGAAAAAGCCCAGGATCTAGCCATGAAGTATGAGAAATATGCGAAATTAGGAGCCTGATTAGGGCAAATCCTAGACCTAACCCAGACCTAACATGCGTTATTCTCTAAAATATTTATCAAGACCAGGTTTAATGGACTGTTTCAGTGTGATACCACATTACTACCTGATCCAATCCAGAAAAAGCCAGGGATCTGTTCAACAAGTATGTGAAAAACGCGAAAATATGAGCCTGAAGAGGGCAAATCCCAGACCTATCCCAGACATAGCATGCGTTATCCTCTAAAATATTGATCAAAACCAGGTTTAATGGACTGTTTCAGTGTGGTACCACATTACTACGTGATCCAAACCAGAAACAACCCAGGATCTGTTCAACAAGTATGTGGAGAATGCGAAAGTATGTGTCTGACGATGGCAAATCCCAGGCCTATCCCAGACATAACATGCGTTGTCCTCTAAAATATTGACCGAAACCAGGTTTAATGGACTGTTTCAGTGTGGTACCACATTACTACGTCATCCAAACCAGAAAACGCCCAGAAACTGGCCATCAACTATGAGAAATATGCGAATGACCGAGCCTTATCAGAGCAAATCCCAGAACTAACCAAGACCTAACATGCGTTATCTTCTAAAATATTGATCGAAACCAGGTTTAATGGACTGTTTCAGTTTGGTACCACATTACTACGTGATCCAAACCAGAAAAACCCAGGATCTGTTCAACAAGTATGTGAAAAACGCGAAACTATGAGCCTGATGAGGGCAAATCGCAGACCTATCCCAGACATAACATGCGTTATCCTCTAAAATATTGATCGAAACCAGGTTTATTGGAATGTTTCAGTGTGGTACCACATTACTACGTGATCCAATCCAGAAAAAGCCCAGGATCTAGCCATGAAGTATGAGACATATGCGAAATTAGGAGCCTGATTAGGGCAAATCCTAGACCTAACCCAGACCTAACATGCGTTATCCTCTGAAATATTTATCAAGACCAGGTTTAATCGGCTGTTTCAGTGTGGTACCACATTACTACATGAACCAAACCAGAAGAAAACCCAGGATCTGTACAACTAGTATGTGAAGAATGCGAAAGTATGAGCCTGACGAGAGCAAATCCCAGAACTAACCAAGACTTAACATGCGTTATCCTCTAAAATATTGATCGAAACCAGGTTTAATGGACTGTTTCAGTGTGGTACGACATTACTACGTGATCCAAACCAGAAAAAACCCAGGATCTGTTCAACAAGTATGTGGAGAATGCGTAAGTATCTGTTTGATGAGGGAAAATCCCAGGCCTAACCTAGACCTAACATGCGTTATCCTCAAAAATATTGATCGAAACCAGGTTTAATAGACTGTTTCAGTGTGGTACCACATTACTACGTGATCCAAACCAGAAAAAACCCAGGATCTGTTCAACAAGTATGTGGAGAATGCGAAAGTATGTGTCTGATGATGGCAAATCCCAGGCCTAACCCAACCATAACATGCGTTATCCTCTAAAATATTGATCGAAACCAGGTCTAATTGAATGTTTCAGTGTGATACCACATTACTACCTGAACCAATCCAGAAAAAGCCCAGGATCTAGCCATCAAAGTATGAGAAATATGCGATAGCATGAGCCCGCTGAGGGCAAATCCTAGACCTAACCCAGACCTAACATGCGCTATCCTCTAAAATATTTATCAAGACCAGGTTTAATCGACTGTTTCAGTGTGGTACCACATTACTACGTGATCCAAACCAGAAGAAAACCCAGGATCTGTACAACTAGTAGGTGAAGAATGCTAAAGTATGAGCCTGACGAGGGCAATTCCCAGACCTAACCCAGACCTAACATGCGTTATTCTCTAAAATATTTATCAAGACCAGGTTTAATGGACTGTTTCAGTGTGATACCACATTACTACCTGATCCAATCCAGAAACAGCCAGGGATCTGTTCAACAAGTATGTGAAAAACGCGAAACTATGAGCCTGAAGAGGGCAAATCCCAGACCTATCCCAGACATAACATGCGTTATCCTCTAAAATATTGATCAAAACCAGGTTTAATGGACTGTTTCAGTGTGGTACCACATTACTACGTGATCCAAACCAGAAAATACGCAGGATCTGTTCAACATGTATGTGGAGAATGTGAAAGTATGTGTCTGATGATGGCAAATCCCAGGCCTGTCCCAGACATACCATGCGTTATCCTCTAAAATATTGATCAAAACCAGGTTTAATGGACTGTTTCAGTGTGGTACCACATTACTACGTGATCCAATCCAGAAAAAGCCCAGGATCTAGCCATGAAGTATGAGAAATATGCGAAATTAGGAGCCTGATTAGGGCAAATACTAGACCTAACCCAGACCTAACATGCGTTATCCTCTAAAATATTTATCAAGACCAGGTTTAATCGACTGTTTCAGTGTGGTACCACATTACTACGTGATCCAAACCAGAAGAAAACCCAGGATCTGTACAACTAGTATGTGAAGAATGCGAAAGTATGAGCCTGACGAGGGCAAATCCCAGAACTAACCAAGACTTAACATGCGTTATCCGCTAAAATATTGATCGAAACCAGGTTTAATGGACTGTTTCAGTGTGGTACCACATTACTACGTGATCCAAACCAGAAAAAACCCAGGATCTGTTCAACAAGTATGTGGAGAATGCGAAAGTATGTGTCTGATGAGGGAAAATTCCAGGCCTAACCTAGACCTAACATGCGTTACCCTCAAAAATATTGATCGAAACCTGGTTTAATGGACTGTTTCAGTGTGGTACCACATTACTACGTGATCCAAACCAGAAAAAACCCAGGATCTGTTCAACAAGTATGTGGAGAATGCGAAAGTATGTGTCTGATGAGGGAAAATTCCAGGCCTAACCCAACCATAACATGCGTTATCCTCTAAAATATTGATCGAAACCTGGTTTAATGGACTGTTTCAGTGTGGTACCACATTACTACGTGATCCAAACCAGAAAAAACCCAGGATCTGTTCAACAAGTATGTGGAGAATGCGAAACTATGTGTCTGATGATGGCAAATCCCAGGCCTAACCCAACCATAACATGCGTTATCCTCTAAAATATTGATCGAAACCAGGTTTAATTGAATGTTTCAGTGTGATACCACATTACTACCTGATCCAATCCAGAAAAAACCCAGGATCTGTTCAACAAGTATGTGGAGAATGCGAAAGTATGTGTCTGATGAGGGCAAATCCCAGGCCTAACCTAGACATAACATGCGTTATCCTCTAGAATATTGATCGAAACCAGGTTTAATTGAATGTTTCAGTGTGATACCACATTACTACGTGATCCAATCCAGAAACAGCCAGGGATCTGTTCAACAAGTATGTGAAAAACGCGAAACTATGAGCCTGATGAGGGCAAATCCCAGACCTATCCCAGACATAACATGCGTTATCCTCTAAAATATTGATCGAAACCAGGTTTAATGGACTGTTTCAGTGTGGCACCACATTACTACGTGATCCAATCCAGAAAAAGCCCAGGATCTAGCCATGAAGTATGAGAAATATGCGAAATTAGGAGCCTGATTAGGGCAAATACTAGACCTAACCCAGACCTAACATGCGTTATCCTCTAAAATATTTATCAAGACCAGGTTTAATCGACTGTTTCAGTGTGGTACCACATTACTACGTGATCCAAACCAGAAGAAAACCCAGGATCTGTACAACTAGTATGTGAAGAATGCGAAAGTATGAGCCTGACGAGGGCAAATCCCAGAACTAACCAAGACTTAACATGCGTTATCCGCTAAAATATTGATCGAAACCAGGTTTAATGGACTGTTTCAGTGTGGTACCACATTACTACGTGATCCAAACCAGAAAAAACCCAGGATCTGTTCAACAAGTATGTGGAGAATGCGAAAGTATGTGTCTGATGAGGGAAAATTCCAGGCCTAACCTAGACCTAACATGCGTTACCCTCAAAAATATTGATCGAAACCTGGTTTAATGGACTGTTTCAGTGTGGTACCACATTACTACGTGATCCAAACCAGAAAAAACCCAGGATCTGTTCAACAAGTATGTGGAGAATGCGAAAGTATGTGTCTGATGAGGGAAAATTCCAGGCCTAACCTAGACCTAACATGCGTTACCCTCAAAAATATTGATCGAAACCTGGTTTAATGGACTGTTTCAGTGTGGTACCACATTACTACGTGATCCAAACCAGAAAAAACCCAGGATCTGTTCAACAAGTATGTGGAGAATGCGAAACTATGTGTCTGATGATGGCAAATCCCAGGCCTAACCCAACCATAACATGCGTTATCCTCTAAAATATTGATCGAAACCAGGTTTAATTGAATGTTTCAGTGTGATACCACATTACTACCTGATCCAATCCAGAAAAAACCCAGGATCTGTTCAACAAGTATGTGGAGAATGCGAAAGTATGTGTCTGATGAGGGCAAATCCCAGGCCTAACCTAGACATAACATGCGTTATCCTCTAGAATATTGATCGAAACCAGGTTTAATTGAATGTTTCAGTGTGATACCACATTACTACCTGATCCAATCCAGAAAAAGCCCAGGATCTAGCCATCAAGTATGAGAAATATGCGATAGTATGAGCCCGCTGAGGGCAAATCCTAGACCTAACCCAGACCTAATATGCGTTATCCTCTAAAATATTTATCAAGACCAGATTTAATTGAATTTTTCAGTGTGGTACCACATTACTACGTGATCCAAACCAGAAAAAACCCAGGATATGTTCAACAAGTATGTGAAAAATGCGAAAGTATGACCTTGATGAGTGCAATTCCCAGACCTAACCCAGACCTAACATGCGTTATTCTCTAAAATATTTATCAAGACCAGGTTTAATGGACTGTTTCAGTGTGATACCACATTACTACCTGATCCAATCCAGAAAAAGCCAGGGATCTGTTCAACAAGTATGTGAAAAACGCGAAACTATGAGCCTGAAGAGGGCAAATCCCAGACCTCTCCCAGACATAACATGCGTTATCCTCTAAAATATTGATCAAAACCAGGTTTAATGGACTGTTTCAGTGTGGTACCACATTACTACGCGATCCAAACCAGAAAAAACGCAGGATCTGTTCAACAAGTATGTGGAGAATGCGAAAGTATGTGTCTGATGATGGCAAATCCCAGGCCTATCCCAGACATACCATGCGTTGTCCTCTAAAATATTGACCGAAACCAGGTTTAATGGACTGTTTCAGTGTGGTACCACATTACTACGTCATCCAAACCAGAAAACGCCCAGAAACTGGCCATCAACTATGAGAAATATGCGAAAGACCGAGCCTGATCAGAGCAAATCCCAGAACTAACCAAGACCAAACATGCGTTATCTTCTAAAATATTGATCGAAACCAGGTTTAATGGACTGTTTCAGTGTGGTACCACATTACTACGTGATCCAAACCAGAAAAACCCAGGATCTGTTCAACAAGTATGAGAAAAATGCGAAAGTATGACCTTGATGAGGGCAATTCCCAGACCTAACCAAGATCTAACATGCGTTATTCTCTAAAATATTGATCGAAACCAGGCTTAATTTACTGTTTCAGTATGGTACCACATTACTACGTGATACAAACCAGAAAAAACCCAGGATCTGTTCAACAAGTATGTGAAAAATGCGGAAGTATGACCTTGATGAGGGCAATTCCCAGACCTAACCAAGACCTAACATGCGTTATTCTCTAAAATATTGATCGAAACCAGGCTTAATTTACTGTTTCAGTGTGGTACCACATTACTACGTGATCCAATCAAGAAAAAGCCCAGGATCTAGCCATGAAGTATGAGAAATATGCGAAATTAGGAGCCTGATTAGGGCAAATCCTAGACCTAACCCAGACCTAACATGCGTAATCCTGTAAAATATTTATCAAGACCAGGTTTAATCGACTGTTTCAGTGTGGTACCACATTACTACGTGATCCAAACCGGGAAAAAACCCAGGATCTGTACAACTAGTATGTGAAGGATGCGAAAGTATGAGCCTGACGAGGGCAAATCCCAGACCTATCCCAGACATAACTTGCGATATCATCTAAAATATTGACAGAAACCTGTTTTAATCGACTGATTCAGTGTGGTACCACATTAGTACGTGATCCAAACCAGAAAAGGCCCAGAATCTGGTCATGAACTATGAGAAATATGCGAAAGTACGAGCCTGATGAGAGCAAATCCCAGAACTAACCAAGACTTAACATGCGTTATCCCCTAAAATATTGATCGAAACCAGGTTTAATGGACTGTTTCAGTGTGGTACCACATTACTACGTGATCCAAACCAGAAAAACCCAGGATCTGTTCAACAAGTATGAGAAAAATGCGAAAGTATGACCTTGATGAGGGCAATTCCCAGACCTAACCAAGATCTAACATGCGTTATTCTCTAAAATATTGATCGAAACCAGGCTTAATTTACTGTTTCAGTATGGTACCACATTACTACGTGATACAAACCAGAAAAAACCCAGGATCTGTTCAACAAGTATGTGAAAAATGCGGAAGTATGACCTTGATGAGGGCAATTCCCAGACCTAACCTAGACCTAACATGCGTTACCCTCAAAAAGATTGATCGACACCAGGTTTAATGGACTGTTTCAGTGTGGTACCACGTTACTACGTGATCCAAACCAGAAAAACCCAGGATATGTACAACTAGTATGTGAAGAATGCGAAAGTATGAGCCTGACGAGAGCAAATCCCAGACCTATCCCAGACATAACTTGCGTTATCATCTGAAATATTCACAGAAACCTGTTTTAATCGACTGTTTCAGTGTGGTACCACATTACTACGTGATCCAATCCAGAAAAAGCCCAGGATCTAGCCATGAAGTATGAGAAAAATGCGAAATTAGGAGCCTGATTAGGGCAAATCCTAGACCTAACCCAGACCTAACATGCGTTATTCTCTAAAATATTTATCAAGACCAGGTTTAATGGACTGTTTCAGTGTGATACCACATTACTACCTGATCCAATCCAGAAAAAGCCAGGGATCTGTTCAACAAGTATGTGAAAAACGCGAAACTATGAGCCTGAAGAGGGCAAATCCCAGACCTATCCCAGGCATAACATGCGTTATCTTCTAAAATATTGATCAAAACCAGGTTTAATGGACTGTTTCAGTGTGGTACCACATTACTACGTGATCCAAACCAGAAACAACCCAGGATCTGTTCAACAAGTATGTGGAGAATGCGAAAGTATGTGTCTGATGATGGCAAATCCCAGGCCTATCCCAGACATAACATGCGTTGTCCTCTAGAATATTGACCGAAACCAGGTTTAATGGACTGTTTCAGTGTGGTACCACATTACTACGTCATCCAAACCAGAAAACGCCCAGAAACTGGCCATCAACTATGAGAAATATGCGAAAGACCGAGCCTTATCAGAGCAAATCCCAGAACTAACCAAGACCTAACATGCGTTATCTTCTAAAATATTGATCGAAACCAGGTTTAATGGACTGTTTCAGTGTGGTACCACATTACTACGTGATCCAATCCAGAAAAAGCCCAGGATCTAGCCATGAAGTATGAGACATATGCGAAATTAGGAGCCTGATTAGGGCAAATCTTAGACCTAACCCAGACCTAACATGCGTTATCCTCTGAAATATTTATCAAGACCAGGTTTAATCGACTGCTTCAGTGTGATACCACATTACTACGTGATCCAAACCAGAAGAAAACCCAGGATCTGTACAACTAGTATGTGAAGAATGCGAAAGTATGAGCCTGACGAGGGAAAATCCCAGGCCTAACCTAGACCTAACATGCGTTACCCTCAAAAATATTGATCGAAACCTGGTTTAATGGACTGTTTCTGTGTGGTACCACATTACTACGTGATCCAAATCAAAAAAAACCCAGGATCTGATTAACAAGTATGTGGAGAATGCGTAAGTATGTGTCTGATGTGGGCAACTCCCAGGCCCAACCTAGACATAACATGCGTTATCCTCTAAAATATTGATCGAAACCAGGTTTAATAGACTGTTTCAGTGTGGTACCACATTACTACGTGATCCAAACCAGAATAAACCCAGGATCTGGTCAACAAGTATGTGGAGAATGCGAAAGTATGAGCCTGACGAGGGCAAATCCCAGACCTATCCCAGACATAACATGCGTTATCCTCTAAAATATTGATCGAAACCAGGTTTAATGGACTGTTTCAGTGTGGTACCACATTACTACGTGATCCAAACCAGAAAAAACCCAGGATCTGTTCAACAAGTATGTGGAGAATGTGAAAGTATGTGTCTGACGAGGGCAATTCCCAGACCTAACCCAGACCTAACATGCGTTATTCTCTAAAATATTTATCAAGACCAGGTTTAATGGACTGGTTCAGTGTGATACCACATTACTACCTGATCCAATCCAGAAAAAGCCAGGGATCTGTTCAACAAGTATGTGAAAAACGCGAAACTATGAGCCTGAAGAGGGCAAATCCCAGACCTATCCCAGACATAACATGCGTTATCCTCTAAAATATTGATCAAAACCAGGTTTAATGGACTGTTTCAGTGTGGTACCACATTACTACGTGATCCAAACCAGAAAAAACGCAGGATCTGTTCAACAAGTATGTGGAGAATGCGAAAGTATGTGTCTGATGATGGCAAATCCCAGGCCTATCCCAGACATACTATGCGTTGTCCTCTAAAATATTGACCGAAACCAGGTTTAATGGACTGTTTCAGTGTGGTACCACATTACTACGTGATCCAAACCAGAAAAAACCCAGGATCTGTTCAACAAGTATGTGGAGAATGCGAAAGTATGTGTCTGATGATGGCAAATCCCAGGCCTAACCCAACCATAACATGCGTTATCCTCTAAAATATTGATCGAAACCAGGTTTAATTGAATGTTTCAGTGTGATACCACATTACTTCCTGATCCAATCCAGAAAAAACCCAGGATCTGTTCAACAAGTATGTGGAGAATGCGAAAGTATGTGTCTGATGAGGGCAAATCCCAGGCCTAACCTAGACATAACATGCGTTATCCTCTAGAATATTGATCGAAACCAGGTTTAATTGAATGTTTCAGTGTGATACCACATTACTACCTGATCCAATCCAGAAAAAGCCCAGGATCTAGCCATCAAGTATGAGAAATATGCGATAGTATGAGCCCGCTGAGGGCAAATCCTAGACCTAACCCAGACCTAATATGCGTTATCCTCTAAAATATTTATCAAGACCAGATTTAATTGAATGTTTCAGTGTGGTACCACGTTACTACGTGATCCAAACCAGAAAAAACCCAGGATATGTTCAACAAGTATGTGAAAAATGCGAAAGTATGACCTTGATGAGGGCAATTCCCAGAGCTAACCCAGACCTAACATGCGTTATTCTCTAAAATATTTATCAAGACCAGGTTTAATGGACTGTTTCAGTGTGGTACCACATTACTACGTGATCCAAACCAGAAAAAACGCAGGATCTGTTCAACAAGTATGTGGAGAATGCGAAAGTATGTGTCTGATGATGGCAAATCCCAGGCCTATCCCAGACATACCATGCGTTGTCCTCTAAAATATTGACCGAAACCAGGTTTAATGGACTGTTTCAGTGTGGTACCACATTACTACGTCATCCAAACCAGAAAACGCCCAGAAACTGGCCATCAACTATGAGAAATATGCGAAAGACCGAGCCTGATCAGAGCAAATCCCAGAACTAACCAAGACCTAACATGCGTTATCTTCTAAAATATTGATCGAAACCAGGTTTAATGGACTGTTTCAGTGTGGTACCACATTACTACGTGATCGAAACCAGAAAAACCCAGGATCTGTTCAACAAGTATGGGAAAAACGCGAAACTATGAGCCTGATGAGGGCAAATCCCAGACCTATCCCAGACATAACATGCGTTATCCTCTAAAATATTGATCGAAACCTGGTTTAATGGACTGTTTCAGTGTGGTACCACATTACTACGTGATCCAAATCAGAAAAAACCCAGGATCTGATTAACAGGTGTGTGGAGAATGCGTAAGTATGTGTCTGATGTGGGCAACTCCCAGGCCCAACCTAGACATAACATGCGTTATCCTCTAAAATATTGATCGAAACCAGGTTTAATGGACTGTTTCAGTGTGGTACCACATTACTACGTGATCCAAACCAGAATAAACCCAGGATCTGGTCAACAAGTATGTGGAGAATGCGAAAGTATGAGCCTGACGAGGGCAAATCCCAGACCTATCCCAGACATAACATGCGTTATCCTCTAAAATATTGATCGAAACCAGGTTTAATGGACTGTTTCAGTGTGGTACCACATTACTACGTGATCCAAACCAGAAAAAACCCTGGATCTGTTCAACAAGTATGTGGAGAATGCGAAAGTATGTGTCTGATGAGGGCAAATCCCAGGCCTAACCTAGACATAACATGCGTTATCCTCTAGAATATTGATCGAAACCAGGTTTAATTGAATGTTTCAGTGTGATACCACATTACTACCTGATCCAATCCAGAAAAAGCCCAGGATCTAGCCATCAAGTATGAGAAATATGCGATAGTATGAGCCCGCTGAGGGCAAATCCTAGACCTAACCCAGACCTAATATGCGTTATCCTCTAAAATATTAATCAAGACCAGATTTAATTGAATGTTTCAGTATGGTACCACATTACTACGTGATCCAAACCAGAAAAAACCCAGGATATGTTCAACAAGTATGTGAAAAATGCGAAAGTATGACCTTGATGAGGGCAATTCCCAGACCTATCCAAGACCTAACATGCGTTATTCTCTAAAATATTGACCGAAACCAGGTTTAATGGACTGTTTCAGTGTGGTACCACATTACTACGTGATTCAATCCAGAAAAAGCCGGGGATCTGTTCAACAAGTATGTGAAAAATGCGAAGATATGGCCCTGATGAGGGCAAATCCCGGACCTATCCCAGACCGAACTTGCGTTATCCTCTAAAATATTGATCGAAACCAGGTTTAATTCACTGTTTCAGTGTGGTACCACATTACTGCGTGATCCAATCCAGAAAAAGCCCAGGATCTAGCCATGAAGTATGAGAAATATGCGAAATTAGGAGCCTGATTAGGGCAAATCCTAGACCTAACCCAGACCTAACATGCGTAATCCTGTAAAATATTTATCAAGACCAGGTTTAATCGACTGTTTCAGTGTGGTACCACACTACTACGTGATCCAAAACGGAAAAAAACCCAGGATCTGTACAACTAGTATGTGAAGGATGCGAAAGAATGAGCCTGACGACGGCAAATCCCAGACCTATCCCAGACATAACTTGCGTTATCATCTAAAATATTGATCAAAACCAGGTTTAATGGACTGTTTCAGTGTGGTACCACATTACTACCTGATTCAATCCAGAAAAAGCCAGGGATCTGTTCAACAAGTATGTGAAAAACGCGAAAGTATGAGCCTGAAGAGGGCAAATCCCAGACCTATCCCAGACATAACATGCGTTATCCTCTAAAATATTGATCAAAACCAGGTTTAATGGACTGTTTCAGTGTGGTACCACATTACTACGTGATCCAAACCAGAAAATACCCAGGATCTGTTCAACAAGTATGTGGAGAATGCGAAAGTATGTGTCTGATGATGGCAAATCCCAGGCCTATCCCAGACATAGCATGCGTTGTCCTCTAAAATATTGACCGAAACCAGGTTTAATGGACTGTTTCAGTGTGGTACCACATTACTACGTCATCCAAACCAGAAAACGCCCAGAATCTGGCCATCAACTATGAGAAATATGCGAAAGTACGAGCCTGATCAGAGCAAATCCCAGAACTAACCAAGACCTAAGATGCGTTATCTTCTAAAATATTGATCGAAACCAGGTTTAATGGACTGTTTCAGTGTGGTACCACATTACTACGTGATCCAAACCAGAAAAACCCGGGATCTGTTCAACAAGTATGTGAAAAACGCGAAACTATGAGCCTGATGAGGGCAAATCCCAGACCTATCCCAGACATAACATGCGTTATCCTCTAAAATATTGATCGAAACCAGGTTTAATGGACTGTTTCAGTGTGGTACCACATTACTACGTGATCCAATCCAGAAAAAGCCCAGGGTCTAGCCATGAAGTATGAGAAATATGCGAAAGTACGAGCCTGATGAGAGCAAATCCCAGACCTAACCTAGACCTAACTTGCGTTATCATTTAAAATATTGACAGAAACCTGTTTTAATCGACTGTTTCAGTGTGGTACCACATTAGTACGTGATCCAAACCAGAAAAAGCCCAGAATCTGGTCATCAACTATGAGAAATATGCGAAAGTACGAGCCTGATGAGAGCAAGTCCCAGAACTAACCAAGACTTAACATGCGTTATCCTCTAAAATATTGATCGAAACCAGGTTTAATGGACTGTTTCAGTGTGGTACCACATTACTACGTGATCCAAACCAGAAAAAACCCAGGATCTGTTCAACAAGTATGTGGAGAATGCGAAAGTGTGTGTCTGATGAGGGAAAATCCCAGGGCTAACCTAGACCTAACATGCGTTACCCTCAAAAATATTGATCGAAACCTGGTTTAATGGACTGTTTCAATGTGGTACCACATTACTACGTCATCCAAACCAGAGACGCCCAGAATCTGGCCATCAACTATGAGAAATATGCGAAAGTACGAGCCTGATCAGAGCAAATCCCAGAACTAACCAAGACCTAACATGCGTTATCTTCTAAAATATTGATCGAAACCAGGTTTAATGGACTGTTTCAGTGTGGTACCACATTACTACGTGATCCAAACCAGAAAAACCCAGGATCTGTTCAACAAGTATGTGAAAAACGCGAAACTATGAGCCTGATGAGGGCAAATCCCAGACCTATCCCAGACATAACATGCGTTATCCTCTAAAATATTGATCGAAACCAGGTTTAATGGACTGTTTCAGTGTGGTACCACATTACTACGTGATCCAAACCAGAACAAAACCCAGGATCTGTACAACTAGTATGTGAAGAATGCGAAAGTATGAGCCTGACGAGGGCAAATCCCAGACCTATCCCAGACATAACTTGCGTTATCATCTAAAATATTGACCGAAACCTGCTTTAATCGACTGTTTCAGTGTGGTGCCACATTACAACGTGATCCAAACCAGAAAAAGCCCAGAATCTGGCCATCAACTATGTGAAATATGCGAAAGTACGAGCCTGATGAGAGCAAATCCCAGACCTAACCTAGACATAACATGCGTTATCCTCTAAAATATTGATCCAAACCAGGTTTAATGGACTGTTTCAGTGTGGTACCAGATTAGTACATGATCCAAACCAGAATGAGCCAGGGATCTGTTCAACAAGTATGTGAAAAACGCGAAAGTATGACCCTGATGAACGCAAATCCCAGGCCTAACCTAGTCCTAACGTGCGTCATGCTCTAAAATATTGATCGAAACTAGGTTTAGTGGACTGTTTCAGTGTGGTACCACATTACTACGTGATTCAAACCAGAAAAACCCAGAATCTGTTCAACAAGTATGTGAAAAACGCGAAACTATGAGCCTGAAGAGGGCAAATCCCAGACCTATCCCAGACATAACATGCGTTGTCCTCTAAAATATTGACCGAAACCAGGTTTAATGGACTGTTTCAGTGTGGTACCACATTACTACGTCATCCAAACCAGAAAACGCCCAGAATCTGGCCATCAACTATGAGAAATATGCGAAAGTACGAGCCTGACAAGAGCAAATCCCAGAACTAACCAAGACCTAAGATGCGTTATCTTCTAAAATATTGATCGAAACCAGGTTTAATGGACTGTTTCAGTGTGGTACCACATTACTACGTGATCCAAATCAGAAAAAACCCAGGATCTGATTAACAGGTGTGTGGAGAATGCGTAAGTATGTGTCTGATGTGGGCAACTCCCAGGCCCAACCTAGACATAACATGCGTTATCCTCTAAAATATTGATCGAAACCAGGTTTAATGGACTGTTTCAGTGTGGTACCACATTACTACGTGATCCAAACCAGAAAAACCCAGGATCTGTTCAACAAGTATGGGAAAAACGCGAAACTATGAGCCTGATGAGGGCAAATCCCAGACCTATCCCAGACATAACATGCGTTATCCTCTAAAATATTGATCGAAACCTGGTTTAATGGACTGTTTCAGTGTGGTACCACATTACTACGTGATCCAAATCAGAAAAAACCCAGGATCTGATTAACAGGTGTGTGGAGAATGCGTAAGTATGTGTCTGATGTGGGCAACTCCCAGGCCCAACCTAGACATAACATGCGTTATCCTCTAAAATATTGATCGAAACCAGGTTTAATGGACTGTTTCAGTGTGGTACCACATTACTACGTGATCCAAACCAGAATAAACCCAGGATCTGGTCAACAAGTATGTGGAGAATGCGAAAGTATGAGCCTGACGAGGGCAAATCCCAGACCTATCCCAGACATAACATGCGTTATCCTCTAAAATATTGATCGAAACCAGGTTTAATGGACTGTTTCAGTGTGGTACCACATTACTACGTGATCCAAACCAGAAAAAACCCTGGATCTGTTCAACAAGTATGTGGAGAATGCGAAAGTATGTGTCTGATGAGGGCAAATCCCAGGCCTAACCTAGACATAACATGCGTTATCCTCTAGAATATTGATCGAAACCAGGTTTAATTGAATGTTTCAGTGTGATACCACATTACTACCTGATCCAATCCAGAAAAAGCCCAGGATCTAGCCATCAAGTATGAGAAATATGCGATAGTATGAGCCCGCTGAGGGCAAATCCTAGACCTAACCCAGACCTAATATGCGTTATCCTCTAAAATATTAATCAAGACCAGATTTAATTGAATGTTTCAGTATGGTACCACATTACTACGTGATCCAAACCAGAAAAAACCCAGGATATGTTCAACAAGTATGTGAAAAATGCGAAAGTATGACCTTGATGAGGGCAATTCCCAGACCTATCCAAGACCTAACATGCGTTATTCTCTAAAATATTGACCGAAACCAGGTTTAATGGACTGTTTCAGTGTGGTACCACATTACTACGTGATTCAATCCAGAAAAAGCCGGGGATCTGTTCAACAAGTATGTGAAAAATGCGAAGATATGGCCCTGATGAGGGCAAATCCCGGACCTATCCCAGACCGAACTTGCGTTATCCTCTAAAATATTGATCGAAACCAGGTTTAATTCACTGTTTCAGTGTGGTACCACATTACTGCGTGATCCAATCCAGAAAAAGCCCAGGATCTAGCCATGAAGTATGAGAAATATGCGAAATTAGGAGCCTGATTAGGGCAAATCCTAGACCTAACCCAGACCTAACATGCGTAATCCTGTAAAATATTTATCAAGACCAGGTTTAATCGACTGTTTCAGTGTGGTACCACACTACTACCTGATTCAATCCAGAAAAAGCCAGGGATCTGTTCAACAAGTATGTGAAAAACGCGAAAGTATGAGCCTGAAGAGGGCAAATCCCAGACCTATCCCAGACATAACATGCGTTATCCTCTAAAATATTGATCAAAACCAGGTTTAATGGACTGTTTCAGTGTGGTACCACATTACTACGTGATCCAAACCAGAAAATACCCAGGATCTGTTCAACAAGTATGTGGAGAATGCGAAAGTATGTGTCTGATGATGGCAAATCCCTGGCCTATCCCAGACATAGCATGCGTTGTCCTCTAAAATATTGACCGAAACCAGGTTTAATGGACTGTTTCAGTGTGGTACCACATTACTACGTCATCCAAACCAGAAAACGCCCAGAATCTGGCCATCAACTATGAGAAATATGCGAAAGTACGAGCCTGATCAGAGCAAATCCCAGAACTAACCAAGACCTAAGATGCGTTATCTTCTAAAATATTGATCGAAACCAGGTTTAATGGACTGTTTCAGTGTGGTACCACATTACTACGTGATCCAAACCAGAAAAACCCGGGATCTGTTCAACAAGTATGTGAAAAACGCGAAACTATGAGCCTGATGAGGGCAAATCCCAGACCTATCCCAGACATAACATGCGTTATCCTCTAAAATATTGATCGAAACCAGGTTTAATGGACTGTTTCAGTGTGGTACCACATTACTACGTGATCCAATCCAGAAAAAGCCCAGGGTCTAGCCATGAAGTATGAGAAATATGCGAAAGTACGAGCCTGATGAGAGCAAATCCCAGACCTAACCTAGACCTAACTTGCGTTATCATTTAAAATATTGACAGAAACCTGTTTTAATCGACTGTTTCAGTGTGGTACCACATTAGTACGTGATCCAAACCAGAAAAAGCCCAGAATCTGGTCATCAACTATGAGAAATATGCGAAAGTACGAGCCTGATGAGAGCAAGTCCCAGAACTAACCAAGACTTAACATGCGTTATCCTCTAAAATATTGATCGAAACCAGGTTTAATGGACTGTTTCAGTGTGGTACCACATTACTACGTGATCCAAACCAGAAAAAACCCAGGATCTGTTCAACAAGTATGTGGAGAATGCGAAAGTGTGTGTCTGATGAGGGAAAATCCCAGGGCTAACCTAGACCTAACATGCGTTACCCTCAAAAATATTGATCGAAACCTGGTTTAATGGACTGTTTCAATGTGGTACCACATTACTACGTCATCCAAACCAGAGACGCCCAGAATCTGGCCATCAACTATGAGAAATATGCGAAAGTACGAGCCTGATCAGAGCAAATCCCAGAACTAACCAAGACCTAACATGCGTTATCTTCTAAAATATTGATCGAAACCAGGTTTAATGGACTGTTTCAGTGTGGTACCACATTACTACGTGATCCAAACCAGAAAAACCCAGGATCTGTTCAACAAGTATGTGAAAAACGCGAAACTATGAGCCTGATGAGGGCAAATCCCAGACCTATCCCAGACATAACATGCGTTATCCTCTAAAATATTGATCGAAACCAGGTTTAATGGACTGTTTCAGTGTGGTACCACATTACTACGTGATCCAAACCAGAACAAAACCCAGGATCTGTACAACTAGTATGTGAAGAATGCGAAAGTATGAGCCTGACGAGGGCAAATCCCAGACCTATCCCAGACATAACTTGCGTTATCATCTAAAATATTGACCGAAACCTGCTTTAATCGACTGTTTCAGTGTGGTGCCACATTACAACGTGATCCAAACCAGAAAAAGCCCAGAATCTGGCCATCAACTATGTGAAATATGCGAAAGTACGAGCCCCATGAGAGCAAATCCCAGACCTAACCTAGACATAACATGCGTTATCCTCTAAAATATTGATCCAAACCAGGTTTAATGGACTGTTTCAGTGTGGTACCAGATTAGTACATGATCCAAACCAGAATGAGCCAGGGATCTGTTCAACAAGTATGTGAAAAACGCGAAAGTATGACCCTGATGAACGCAAATCCCAGGCCTAACCTAGTCCTAACGTGCGTCATGCTCTAAAATATTGATCGAAACTAGGTTTAGTGGACTGTTTCAGTGTGGTACCACATTACTACGTGATTCAAACCAGAAAAACCCAGAATCTGTTCAACAAGTATGTGAAAAACGCGAAACTATGAGCCTGAAGAGGGCAAATCCCAGACCTATCCCAGACATAACATGCGTTGTCCTCTAAAATATTGACCGAAACCAGGTTTAATGGACTGTTTCAGTGTGGTACCACATTACTACGTCATCCAAACCAGAAAACGCCCAGAATCTGGCCATCAACTATGAGAAATATGCGAAAGTACGAGCCTGATCAGAGCAAATCCCAGAACTAACCAAGACCTAAGATGCGTTATCTTCTAAAATATTGATCGAAACCAGGTTTAATGGACTGTTTCAGTGTGGTACCACATTACTACGTGATCCAATCCAGAAAAAGCCCAGGATCTAGCCATCAAGTATGAGAAATGTGCGAAAGTATGAGCCTGATGAGGGTAAATCCTAGACCTAACCCAGACCTAACATGCGTTATCCTCCAAAATATTTATCAAGACCAGGTCTAATTGAATGTTTCAGTGTGGTACCACATTACTACGTGATCGAAACCAGAAAAAACCCACGATCTGTTCAACAAGTATGTGGAGAATGCGAAAGTATGTGTCTGATGAGGGCAAATCCCCGGCCAAAACTAGACATAACATGCGTTATCCTCTAAAATATTGATCGAAACCTGGTTTAATGGTCTGTTTCAGTATGGTTCCACATTACTACCTGATCCAAACCAGAAAAATACCCAGGATCTGACTAACAGGTATGTGTAGAACGCGAAAATATGTGTCTGATGAGGGCAAATCCCCGGCCAAAACTAGACATAACATGCGTTATCCTCTAAAATATTGATCTAAACCAGGTTTAATGGACTGTTTCAGTGTGGTACCACATTACTACGTGATCGAAACCAGAAAAAATCCAGGATCTGTTTAACAAGTATGTGGAGAATGCGAAAGTATGTGTCTGATGTGGGCAAATCCCAGGCCCAACCTAGACATAACATGCGTTATCCTCTAAAATATTGATCGAAACCAGGTTTAATGGACTGTTTCAGTGTGGTACCACATTACTACGTGATCCAAACCAGAAAAAACCCAGGATCTGTTCAACAAGTATGTGGAGAATGCGAAAGTATGTGTCTGATGATGGCAAATCCCAGGCCTAACCTAACCATAACATGCGTTATCCTCTAAAATATTGATCGAAACCAGGTTTAATTGAATGTTTCAGTGTGACACCACATTACTACCTGATCCAATCCAGAGAAAGCCCAGGATCTAGCCATCAAGTATGAGAAATATGCGATAGTATGAGCCCGCTGAGGGCAAATCCTAGACCTAACCCAGACCTAACATGCGTTATCCTCTAATATATTTATCAAGACCAGATTTAATTGAATGTTTCAGTGTGGTACCACATTACTACGTGATCCAAACCAGAAAAGACCCAGGATCTGTTCAACAAGTATGTGGAGAATGCGAAAGTATGTGTCTGATGAGGGCAAATCCCAGGCCTAACCTAGACATAACATGCGTTATCCTCTAAAATATTGATTGAAACCAGGTATAATTGAATGTTTCAGTGTGATACCATATTACTACCTGATCCAATCCAGAAAAAGCCCAGGATCTAGCCATCAAGTATGCGATAGATGCGAAAGTGCGAGCCAGAGAGGGCAAATACCAGAACTAACCCAGATATAACCGGCGTTATCCTCCAAAACATTAATCGGAACCAGGTTTAGTTGAATGTTTCAGTGTGGTACCTAATTACTACGTGGTCCAAGCCAGAAAAAGGCCAGGATCTGGCCAACAAGTAGGTGAAAAACGTGAAAGTATGACCCTGATGCGGGCAAATCCCAGGCCTAACCTAGACCTAACATGCGTTACCCTCAAAATTGTTGATCGAAACCAGGTTTAATCGACTGTTTCAGTGTGGTACCAGATTACTACGTGATCCAAACCAGAAAAAAACGCGGGATCTGTACAACTAGTATGTGAAGAATGCGAAAGTATTAGCCTGACGAGGGCAAATCCCAGACCTATCCCAGACATAACTTGCGTTATCGTCTAAAATATTGATCGAAACCAGGTATAATGGACTGTTTCAGTGTGGTACCACATTACTACGTGATCCAAACCAGAAAAAACCCAGGATATGTTCAACAAGTATGTGGAGAATGCGAAAGTATGTGTCTGATGAGGGCAAATCCCAGGCCTAACCTAGATATAACATGCGTTATCCTCTGAAATATTCATCGAAACCAGGTTTAATGGACTGTTTCAGTGTGGTAACACATTACTGCGTGATCCAATCCAGAAAAGGCCAGAATCTGGCCATCAAGTATGAGAAATATGCGAAAGTACGAGCCTGATGAGAGCAAATCCCAGACCTAACCTAGATCTAACATGAGTTCTTCTCTAAAATATTCATCGAAATCAGGTTGAATGGACTTTTTCAGTGTGGTACCACATTACTACGTGATCCAAACCAGAAAAAGCCCAGGATCTAGCCATCAAGTATGAGAAATATGCGAAAGTGTGAGCCTGCTGAGGGCAAATCCTAGACCTAACCCAGACATAACATGAGTTATTCTCTAAAATATTGTTCCAAACCAGGTTTGATGGACTGCATCAGTGTGGTACCACATTAGTACATGATCCAAACCAGAATAAGCCAGGGATATGTTCAACAAGTATGTGAAAAACGTGAAAGTATGACCCTGATGAGGGCAAATCCCAGGACTAACCTAGACCTGACATGCGTTATCCTCTAAAATATTCATCGAAACTAGGTTTAATGGACTGTTTCAGTGTGGTACCACATTACTACGAGATCCAAACCAGAAAAACCCAGGATCTGTTCAACAAGTATGTGAAAATTGCGAAAGTATGTGTCTGATAAGGGAAAATCCCAGAACTAACCAAGACTTAACATGCGTTATCCTCTAAAATATTGATCGAAACCAGGTTTAATGGACTGTTTCAGTGTGGTACCACATTACTACGTGATCCAATCCAGAAATAGCCCAGGATCTAGCCATGAGGTATGAGAAATATGCGAAATTAGGAGCCTGATTAGGGCAAATCCTAGACCTAAACCAGACCTAACATGCGTTATCCTCTAAAATATTTATCAAGACCAGGTTCAATCGACTGTTTCAGTGTGATACCACATTACTACCTGATCCAATCCAGAAAAAGTCCAGAATCTGGCCATCAACTATGAGAAATATGCGAAAGTACGAGCCTGATGAGAGCAAATCCCAGACCTAACCAAGACCAAACATGCGTTATCCTGTAAAATATTGATCGAAACCAGGTTTCATGGACTGTTTCCGTGTGGTACCACATTGCTACGTGATCCAAACCTGAAAAAACCAAGGATCCGTTCTACAAATATGTGAAGAATGCGAAAGTATGTGTCTGATGAGGGAAAATCCCAGGCCTAACGTAGACATAACATGCGTTATCTTCTAAAATATTGATCGAAACAAGGTTTAATGGACAGTTTCAGTGTGGTACCACATTACTACGTGATCCAAACCAGAAAAAGCCCAGAATCTGGCCATCAACTATGAGAAATATGCGAAAGTACGAGCCTGATGAGAGCAAATCCCAGACCTATCCCAGACATAACTTGCCTTATCCTCTAAAATATTGATCGTAACCAGATTTAATGGACTGTTTCAGTGTGGTACCACATTACTACGTGATGCAAACCAGAAGAAGCCAGGGATCTGTTCAACAAGTATGTGAAGAATGCGAAAGTATGTGTCTGATGTAGGAAAATCCCAGGACTAACCTTGGCCTAACTTGCATTATCCTCTAAAATATTGATCGAAACCAGGTTTAATGTACTATTTCAGTGTGGTACCACATTACTACGTGATCCAAACCAGAAAAAGCCCAGGATCTGTTCAACAAGTATGTGGAGAATGCGAAAGTATGTGTCTGATGAGGGCAAATCCCAGGCCCAACCTGGACATAACATGCGTTATCCTCTAGAACATTGATCGAAACCAGGTTTAATGGACTGTTTCAGTGTGGTACCACATTACTACGGGATCCAAACCAGAATAAAACCCAGGATCTGTACAATTAGTATGTGAAGAATGCGTAAGTATGAGCCTGACGTGGGCAAATCCCAGACCTATTCCAGGCATAACTTGCGTTATCATCTAAGGTATTGACCGAAACCTGTTTCAATCGACTGTTTCAGCGTGATACCACATTACTACGTGATCCGAACCAGAAAAAACCCAGAATCTGTTCAACAAGTATGTGAAAAAAGCGAAACTATGAGCCTGATGAGGACAAATCCCAGACCAAGCCCAGACATAACATGCGTTATCCCCTAAAATATTGATCGAAACCAGGTTTAATGGACTGTTTCAGTGTGGTACCACATTACTACGTGATCCAAACCAGAAAATGCCAGGGATCTGTTCAACAAGTATGTGAAAAATGCGAAAATATGAGCCTGATTAGGGCAAATCCCAGACCTAACCAAGACCTAACATGCGTTATTCTGTAAAATATTGATCGAAACCAGGTTTAATGGACTGTTTCAGTGTGGTACCACATTATTACATGATCCGAACCAGAATAAGCCAGGGATCTGTTCAACAAGTATGTGAAAAACGCGAAAGTATGACCCTGCTGAGGGCAAATCCTAGACCTAACCCAGACATAACATGAGTTATTCTCTAAAATATTGCTCCAAACCAGGTTTAATGGACTGTATCAGTGTGGTACCACATTAGTACATGATCCAAACCAGAATAAGCCAGGGATCTGTTCAACAAGTATGTGAAAAACGTGAAAGTATGACCCTGATGAGGGCAAATCCCAGGCCTAACCTAGACCTAACATGCGTTACCCTCAAAATTGTTGATCGAAACCAGGTTTAATCGACTGTTTCAGTGTGGTACCACATTACTACGTGATCCAAACCAGAAAAAAACGCGGGATCTGTCCAACTAGTATGTGAAAAAAGCGATACTATGAGCCTGATGAGGGCAAATCCCGGACCTACCCCAGACATAACTTGCGTTATCCTCTAAAATATATATCGAAACTAGGTTTAATTTACTGTTTCAGTGTGGTACCACATTACTACGTGATCCAATCCAGATAAAGCCCAGGATCTAGCCATGAAGTAAGAGAAATATGCGAAACTATGAGCCTGATTAGGGCAAATCCCAGACCTAACCAAGACCTAACATGCGTTATTCTGTAAAATATTGATCGAAACCAGGTTTAATGGACTGATTCAGTGTGGTACCACATTACTACGTGATCCAAACCAGAAAAAACCCAGAATCTGTTCAACAAGTATGTGAAAAACGCGAAACTATGAGCCTGATGAGGGCAAATCCCAGGCCTAACCTAGACATAACATGCGTAATCCTCTAAAATATAGATCGAAACCAGGTTTAATCGACTGCTTCAGTGTGGTACCACATTGCTACGTGATCCAATCCAGAAAAAGCCCAGGATCAAGCCATGAAGTATGAGAAATAGGCGAAAGTACGAGCCTGATGAGAGCAAATCCCATACCTATCCTAGACCTAACATGAGTTATTCTCTAAAATATTCATCGAAACCAGGTTTAATGGACTTTCTCAGTGTGGTACCACATTACTACGTGATCCAAACCAGAAAAAACCCAGAATCTGTTCAACAAATATGTGAAGAATGCGAAAGTATGAGCCTGACGAGGGCAAATCCCAGACCTATCCCAGACATAACTTGCGATATCCTCTAAAATATTTATCAAGACCAGGTTTAATCGACTGCTTCAGTGTGGTACCACATTGCTACGTGATCCAAACCTGAAAAAACCCAGGATCCGTTCAACAAATATGTGAAGAATGCGAAAGTATGTGTCTGATGAGGGAGAATCCCAGGCCTAACCTAGACATAACATGCGTTATCCTCTAAAATATTGATCGAAACCAGGTTTAATGGACAGTTTCAGTGGGGTACCACATTGCTACGTGATCCAAACCTGAAAAAACCAAGGATCCGTTCTACAAATATGTGAAGAATGCGAAAGTATGTGTCTGATGAGGGAAAAATCCCAGGCCTAACGTAGACATAACATGCGTTATCTTCTAAAATATTGATCGAAACAAGGTTTAATGGACAGTTTCAGTGTGGTACCACATTACTACGTGATCCAAACCAGAAAAAGCCCAGAATCTGGCCATCAACTATGAGAAATATGCGAAAGTACGAGCCTGATGAGAGCAAATCCCAGACCTATCCCAGACATAACTTGCGTTATCCTCTAAAATATTGATCGAAACCAGATTTAATGGACTGTTTCAGTGTGGTACCACATTACTACGTGATCCAAACCAGAAGAAGCCAGGGATCTGTTCAACAAGTATGTGAAGAATGCGAAAGTATGTGTCTGATGAGGGCAAATCCCAGGACTAACCTTGACATAACATGCGTTATCCTCTAGAATATTGATCGAAACCAGGTTTAATGGACTGTTTCAGTGTGGTACCACATTACTACGGGATCCAAACCAGAATAAAACCCAGGATCTGTACAATTAGTATGTGAAGAATGCGTAAGTATGAGCCTGACGTGGGCAAATCCCAGACCTATTCCAGGCATAACTTGCGTTATCATCTAAGGTATTGACCGAAACCTGTTTCAATCGACTGTTTCAGCGTGATACCACATTACTACGTGATCCGAACCAGAAAAAACCCAGAATCTGTTCAACAAGAATGTGAAAAAAGCGAAACTATGAGCCTGATGAGGACAAATCCCAGACCAAGCCCAGACATAACATGCGTTATCCCCTAAAATATTGATCGAAACCAGGTTTAATGGACTGTTTCAGTGTGGTACCACATTACTACGTGATCCAAACCAGAAAATGCCAGGGATCTGTTCAACAAGTATGTGAAAAATGCGAAAATATGAGCCTGATTAGGGCAAATCCCAGACCTAACCAAGACCTAACATGCGTTATTCTGTAAAATATTGATCGAAACCAGGTTTAATGGACTGTTTCAGTGTGGTACCACATTATTACATGATCCGAACCAGAAAAAGCCCAGAATCTGGCCATCAACTATGAGAAATATGCGAAAGTACGAGCCTGATGAGAGCAAATCCCAGACCTATCCCAGACATAACTTGCGTTATCCTCTAAAATATTGATCGAAACCAGATTTAATGGACTGTATCAGTGTGGTACCACATTAGTACATGATCCAATCCAGAAAAAGCCCAGGATCTGGCCATCAAGTATGAGAAATATGCGAAACTATGAGCCTGATGAGGGCAAATCCCAGGCCTAACCTAGACATAACATGCGTAATCCTCTAAAATATAGATCGAAACCAGGTTTAATGAACAGTTTCAGTGTGGTACCACATTACTTCGTGATCCAAACCAGAAAAAACCCAGAATCTGGCCATCAACTATGAGAAATATGCGAAAGTACGAGCCTGATGAGAGCAAATCCCAGAACTATCCCAGACATAACTTGCGTTATCCTCTAAAATATTGATCGAAACCAGGTTTAATCGACTGCTTCAGTGTGGTACCACATTGCTACGTGATCCAATCCAGAAAAAGCCCAGGATCAAGCCATGAAGTATGAGAAATAGGCGAAAGTACGAGCCTGATGAGAGCAAATCCCATACCTAACCTAGACCTAACATGAGTTATTCTCTAAAATATTCATCGAAACCAGGTTTAATGGACTTTCTCAGTGTGGTACCACATTACTACGTGATCCAAACCAGAAAAAACCCAGAATCTGTTCAACAAATATGTGAAGAATGCGAAAGTATGAGCCTGACGAGGGCAAATCCCAGAACTATCCCAGACATAACTTGCGATATCCTCTAAAATATTTATCGAGACCAGGTTTAATCGACTGCTTCAGTGTGGTACCACATTGCTACGTGATCCAAACCTGAAAAAACCCAGGATCCGTTCAACAAATATGTGAAGAATGCGAAAGTATGTGTCTGATGAGGGAGAATCCCAGGCCTAACCTAGACATAACATGCGTTATCCTCTAAAATATTGATCGAAACCAGGTTTAATGGACAGTTTCAGTGGGGTACCACATTGCTACGTGATCCAAACCTGAAAAAACCAAGGATCCGTTCTACAAATATGTGAAGAATGCGAAAGTATGTGTCTGATGAGGGAAAATCCCAGGCCTAACGTAGACATAACATGCGTTATCTTCTAAAATATTGATCGAAACAAGGTTTAATGGACAGTTTCAGTGTGGTACCACATTACTACGTGATCCAAACCAGAAAAAGCCCAGAATCTGGCCATCAACTATGAGAAATATGCGAAAGTACGAGCCTAATGAGAGCAAATCCCAGACCTATCCCAGACATAACTTGCGTTATCCTCTATAATATTGATCGAAACCAGATTTAATGGACTGTTTCAGTGTGGTACCACATTACTACGTGATCCAAACCAGAAGAAGCCAGGGATCTGTTCAACAAGTATGTGAAGAATGCGAAAGTATGTGTCTGATGTAGGAAAATCCCAGGACTAACCTAGACCTTACATGAGTTATTCTCTAAAATATTCATCGAAGCCAGGTTTAATGGACTTTTTCAGTGTGGTACCACATTACTACGTGATCCAAACCAGAAAAAACCCAGGATCCGTTCTACATGTATGTGAAGAATGCGAAATTATGTGTCTGATGAGGGTAATTCCCAGGCATAACCTAGAACTAACATGCGTTACCCTCAAAATTATTGATGGAAACCAGGTTTAATCGACTGTTCCAGTGTGGTACCACATTACTACGTGATCCAAACCAGAATAAAACCCAGGATCTGTACAACTAGTATGTGAAGAATGCGAAAGTATGAGCCTGACGAGGGCAAATCCCAGACCTATCCCAGACATAACTTGAGTTATGCTCTAAAATATTCATCGAAACCAGGTTTATTGGACTGTTTCAGTGTGGTACCACATTACTACGTGATCCAAGCCAGAAAAAGCCCAGGATCTGGCCATCAAGTATGTGAAGAATGCGAAATTATGTGTCTGATGAGGGAAAATCCCAGGCCTAACCTAGACCTAACATGCGTTACCCTCAAAATTATTGAACGAAACCAGGTTTAATGGACTGTTTCAGTGTGGTACCACATTACTACGGGATCCAATCCAGAAAAAGGCCAGAATCTGTTCAACAAGTATGTGAAACACGCGAAACAATGAACCTGATGAGGGCAAATCCCAGAACTATCCCAGACATAACATGCGTTATCCTCTAAAATATTGTTCGAAACCAGATTTAATGGACTGTTTCAGTGTGGTACCACATTACTACGTGATCCAAACCAGAAGAAGCCAGGGATCTGTTCAACAAGTATGTGAAGAATGCGAAAGTATGTGTCTGATGAGGGCAAATCCCAGGACTAACCTTGACATAACATGCGTTATCCTCTAGAATATTGATCGAAACCAGGTTTAATGGACTGTTTCAGTGTGGTACCACATTACTACGGGATCCAAACCAGAATAAAACCCAGGATCTGTACAATTAGTATGTGAAGAATGCGTAAGTATGAGCCTGACGTGGGCAAATCCCAGACCTATTCCAGGCATAACTTGCGTTATCATCTAAGGTATTGACCGAAACCTGTTTCAATCGACTGTTTCAGCGTGATACCACATTACTACGTGATCCTAACCAGAAAAAACCCAGAATCTGTTCAACAAGAATGTGAAAAAAGCGAAACTATGAGCCTGATGAGGACAAATCCCAGACCAAGCCCAGACATAACATGCGTTATCCCCTAAAATATTGATCGAAACCAGGTTTAATGGACTGTTTCAGTGTGGTACCACATTACTACGTGATCCAAACCAGAAAATGCCAGGGATCTGTTCAACAAGTATGTGAAAAATGCGAAAATATGAGCCTGATTAGGGCAAATCCCAGACCTAACCAAGACCTAACATGCGTTATTCTGTAAAATATTGATCGAAACCAGGTTTAATGGACTGTTTCAGTGTGGTACCACATTATTACATGATCCGAACCAGAAAAAGCCCAGAATCTGGCCATCAACTATGAGAAATATGCGAAAGTACGAGCCTGATGAGAGCAAATCCCAGACCTATCCCAGACATAACTTGCGTTATCCTCTAAAATATTGATCGAAACCAGATTTAATGGACTGTATCAGTGTGGTACCACATTAGTACATGATCCAATCCAGAAAAAGCCCAGGATCTGGCCATCAAGTATGAGAAATATGCGAAACTATGAGCCTGATGAGGGCAAATCCCAGGCCTAACCTAGACATAACATGCGTAATCCTCTAAAATATAGATCGAAACCAGGTTTAATGAACAGTTTCAGTGTGGTACCACATTACTTCGTGATCCAAACCAGAAAAAACTCAGAATCTGGCCATCAACTATGAGAAATATGCGAAAGTACGAGCCTGATGAGAGCAAATCCCAGAACTATCCCAGACATAACTTGCGTTATCCTCTAAAATATTGATCGAAACCAGGTTTAATCGACTGCTTCAGTGTGGTACCACATTGCTACGTGATCCAATCCAGAAAAAGCCCAGGATCAAGCCATGAAGTATGAGAAATAGGCGAAAGTACGAGCCTGATGAGAGCAAATCCCATACCTAACCTAGACCTAACATGAGTTATTCTCTAAAATATTCATCGAAACCAGGTTTAATGGACTTTCTCAGTGTGGTACCACATTACTACGTGATCCAAACCAGAAAAAACCCAGAATCTGTTCAACAAATATGTGAAGAATGCGAAAGTATGAGCCTGACGAGGGCAAATCCCAGACCTATCCCAGACATAACTTGCGATATCCTCTAAAATATTTATCAAGACCAGGTTTAATCGACTGCTTCAGTGTGGTACCACATTGCTACGTGATCCAAACCTGAAAAAACCCAGGATCCGTTCAACAAATATGTGAAGAATGCGAAAGTATGTGTCTGATGAGGGAGAATCCCAGGCCTAACCTAGACATAACATGCGTTATCCTCTAAAATATTGATCGAAACCAGGTTTAATGGACAGTTTCAGTGGGGTACCACATTGCTACGTGATCCAAACCTGAAAAAACCAAGGATCCGTTCTACAAATATGTGAAGAATGCGAAAGTATGTGTCTGATGAGGGAAAATCCCAGGCCTAACGTAGACATAACATGCGTTATCTTCTAAAATATTGATCGAAACAAGGTTTAATGGACAGTTTCAGTGTGGTACCACATTACTACGTGATCCAAACCAGAAAAAGCCCAGAATCTGGCCATCAACTATGAGAAATATGCGAAAGTACGAGCCTGATGAGAGCAAATCCCAGACCTATCCCAGACATAACTTGCGTTATCCTCTATAATATTGATCGAAACCAGATTTAATGGACTGTTTCAGTGTGGTACCACATTACTACGTGATCCAAACCAGAAGAAGCCAGGGATCTGTTCAACAAGTATGTGAAGAATGCGAAAGTATGTGTCTGATGTAGGAAAATCCCAGGACTAACCTAGACCTTACATGAGTTATTCTCTAAAATATTCATCGAAGCCAGGTTTAATGGACTTTTTCAGTGTGGTACCACATTACTACGTGATCCAAACCAGAAAAAACACAGGATCCGTTCTACATGTATGTGAAGAATGCGAAATTATGTGTCTGATGAGGGTAATTCCCAGGCTTAACCTAGAACTAACATGCGTTACCCTCAAAATTATTGATGGAAACCAGGTTTAATCGACTGTTCCAGTGTGGTACCACATTACTACGTGATCCAAACCAGAATAAAACCCAGGATCTGTACAACTAGTATGTGAAGAATGCGAAAGTATGAGCCTGACGAGGGCAAATCCCAGACCTATCCCAGACATAACTTGAGTTATGCTCTAAAATATTCATCGAAACCAGGTTTATTGGACTGTTTCAGTGTGGTACCACATTACTACGTGATCCAAGCCAGAAAAAGCCCAGGATCTGGCCATCAAGTATGTGAAGAATGCGAAATTATGTGTCTGATGAGGGAAAATCCCAGTCCTAACCTAGACCTAACATGCGTTACCCTCAAAATTATTGAACGAAACCAGGTTTAATGGACTGTTTCAGTGTGGTACCACATTACTACGGGATCCAATCCAGAAAAAGGCCAGAATCTGTTCAACAAGTATGTGAAACACGCGAAACAATGAACCTGATGAGGGCAAATCCCAGAACTATCCCAGACATAACATGCGTTATCCTCTAAAATATTGATCGAAACCAGGTTTAATGGACTGTTTCAGTGTGGTACCACATTACTACGTGATCCAAAACAGAATAAAACCCAGGATCTGTACAATTAGTATGTGAAGAATGCGAAAGTATGAGCCTGACGTGGGCAAATCCCAGACCTATCCCAGACATAACTTGCGTTATCATCTAAAATATTGACCGAAACCTGTTTTAATCGACTGTTTCAGTGTGGTACCACATTTCTACATGATCCAATCCAGAAAAAGCCCAGGATCTAGCCATGAAGTATGAGAAATATGCGAAAGTACGAGCCTGGTAAGAGCAAATCCCAGACCTAACCTAGACCTAACATGAGTTATTCTCTAAAATATTCATCGAAGCCAGGTTTTATGGACATTTTCAGTGTGGTACCACATTCCTACGTGATCCAAACTAGAAAAAACCCAGGATCCGTTCAACAAGAATGTGAAGAATGCGAAGGTATGTGTCTGATGAAGGAAAATCCCAGGCCTAACCTAGACCTCACTTGCGTTATCCTCTAAAATATTGATCGAAACTAGGTTTAATGGACTGTTTCAGTGTGGTACCACATTACTACATGATCCAAACCAGAAGAAGCCAGGGATCTGTTCAACAAGTATGTGAAACAATGCGAAAGTATGGCCCTGATGAGGGCAAATCCCAGACCTATCCCAGACATAACATGCGTTATCCTCTAAAATATTGATCGAAACCAGGTTTAACAGACTGTTTCAGTGTGGTACCACATTACTACGTGATCCAATCCAGAAAAAGCCCAGGATCTAGCCATCAAGTATGAGAAATATGCGAAAGTATGTGCCCGCTGAGGGCAAATCCCAGGCCTAACCTAGACATAACATCCGTTATTCTCTAAAATATCCATCGAAGCCAGGTTTAATAGACTTTTTCAGTGTGGTACCACATTACTACGTGATCCAAACCAGAAAACCCCGGGATCCGTTCTACATGTATGTGAAGAATGCGAAATCATGTGTCTGATGAGGGTAATTCCCAGGCCTAACCTAGAACTAACATGCGTTACCCTCAAAATTATTGATGGAAACCAGGTTTAATCGACTGTTCCAGTGTGGTACCACATTACTACGTGATGCAAACCAGAATAAAACCCAGGATCTGTACAACTAGTATGTGAAGAATGCGAAAGTATGAGCCTGACGAGGGCAAATCCCGGACCTATCCCAGACATAACTTTTTTTTTTTTTTTTTGTCGTGGGGAAAATCTTCGAAAGACTCCCTCCCACCTCCTTGGGGAGAGGTGGGAGGGGTGTGTGGGATTCCCCGCGCCCGTACAACGACAGGCGCGGGACCTACCCACTAAAAACCCCACGGTGACCCTTCGGCACGCTTTGGGAGGATACCGGGAATCGCTCGAAGCATTCTTCCGGTATCCTCCCCGTGCCCGCGCTTTCGCGCCCGTCCCCCGGGGGGACAATCGGTCCCCCCAGTAGACACACTGCCTCATAGCGGCGGGACGGGGCCACTCCATCCCGCCGCTATCCGTCCCGGGGCCGCGTTTAGTGGCGGCTGCGAGCCCCAACTCGCAACCGCCCGCGACCCCGTTTCCAGCCCTCGGCGGCCGGGCGTTCATGGCCGCACCAGACCGCCGAGGGTGCCTCCCCTTGCGTCGGACCGGTAGGGGGAGGCACTCCTACCCCCAACCGGTCCGACCCGGCGCCGCCTGGCGGGAGGAGGGTCCCCTCAGGACCCCCCTCCCAATCCCAGACATAACTTGCGTTATCCTCTAAAATATTGATCGAAACCAGGTTTAGTGGACAGTTTCAGTGTGGTACTGCATTACTACGTGATCCAATCCAGAAAAAGCCCAGGATCTGGCCATCAAGTATGAGAAATATGCGAAAGTATGTGCCCGCTGAGGGCAAATCCTAGACCTAACCCTGACCTAACATGCGTTATCCTCTAAAATATTTATCAAGACCAGATTTAATTGAATGTTTCAGTGTGGTACCACATTACTATGTGATCCAAACCAGAAAAAACCCAGGATCTGTTCAACAAGTATGTGGAGAATGCGAAAGTATGTGTCTGATGAGGGCAAATCCCTGGCCTAACCTAGACATAACATCCGTTATCCTCTAAAATATTCATCGAAACCAGGTTTAATGGACTGTTTCAGTGTGGTACCACATTACTACGGGATCCAAACCAGAAAAAGGCCAGAATCTGTTCAACAAGTATGTGAAAAACGCGAATCTATGAACCTGACGAGGGCAAATCCCAGACCTATCCCAGACATAATTTGCGTTATCATCTAAAATATTGGCCGAAACCTGTTTTAATCGACTGTTTCAGTGCGGTACCACATTACTACGTGATCCAAACCAGAAAAAGTCCAGAATCTGGCCATCATCTATGAGAAATACGCGAAAGTACGAGCCTGATGAGAGCAAATCCCAAACCTAACCAAGACCTAACATGCGTTATTCTGTAAAATATTGATCGAAACCAGGTTTAATGGACTGTTTCAGTGTGGTACCACATTACTACGTGATCCAAACCAGAAAAAACCCAGAATCTGTTCAACAAGTATGTGAAAAACGAGAATCTATGAGCCTGATGAAGGCAAATCCCAGACCTATCCCAGACATAACATGCGTTATCCTCTAAAATATTCATCGAAACCAGGTTTAATGGACTATTCCAGTGTGCTACCACATTACTACGTGATCCAAACCAGAACAAAATCCAGGATCTGTACAACTAGTATGTGAAGAATGCGAAAGTATGAGCCTGACGAGGGCAAATCCCAGACCTATCCCAGACATAACTTGCGTTATCCTCTAAAATATTGATCGAAACCAGGTTTAATGGACTGTTTCAGTGTGGTACCACATTACTACGTGATCCAAAACAGAATAAAACCCAGGATCTGTACAATTAGTATGTGAAGAATGCGAAAGTATGAGCCTGACGTGGGCAAATCCCAGACCTATCCCAGACATAACTTGCGTTATCATCTAAAATATTGACCGAAACCTGTTTTAATCGACTGTTTCAGTGTGGTACCACATTTCTACATGATCCAATCCAGAAAAAGCCCAGGATCTAGCCATGAAGTATGAGAAATATGCGAAAGTACGAGCCTGGTAAGAGCAAATCCCAGACCTAACCTAGACCTAACATGAGTTATTCTCTAAAATATTCATCGAAGCCAGGTTTTATGGACATTTTCAGTGTGGTACCACATTCCTACGTGATCCAAACTAGAAAAAACCCAGGATCCGTTCAACCAGAATGTGAAGAATGCGAAGGTATGTGTCTGATGAAGGAAAATCCCAGGCCTAACCTAGACCTCACTTGCGTTATCCTCTAAAATATTGATCGAAACTAGGTTTAATGGACTGTTTCAGTGTGGTACCACATTACTACATGATCCAAACCAGAAGAAGCCAGGGATCTGTTCAACAAGTATGTGAAACAATGCGAAAGTATGGCCCTGATGAGGGCAAATCCCAGACCTATCCCAGACATAACATGCGTTATCCTCTAAAATATTGATCGAAACCAGGTTTAACAGACTGTTTCAGTGTGGTACCACATTACTACGTGATCCAATCCAGAAAAAGCCCAGGATCTAGCCATCAAGTATGAGAAATATGCGAAAGTATGTGCCCGCTGAGGGCAAATCCCAGGCCTAACCTAGACATAACATCCGTTATTCTCTAAAATATCCATCGAAGCCAGGTTTAATAGACTTTTTCAGTGTGGTACCACATTACTACGTGATCCAAACCAGAAAACCCCGGGATCCGTTCTACATGTATGTGAAGAATGCGAAATCATGTGTCTGATGAGGGTAATTCCCAGGCCTAACCTAGAACTAACATGCGTTACCCTCAAAATTATTGATGGAAACCAGGTTTAATCGACTGTTCCAGTGTGGTACCACATTACTACGTGATGCAAACCAGAATAAAACCCAGGATCTGTACAACTAGTATGTGAAGAATGCGAAAGTATGAGCCTGACGAGGGCAAATCCCAGACCTATCCCAGACATAACTTTTTTTTTTTTTTTTTGTCGTGGGGAAAATCTTCGAAAGACTCCCTCCCACCTCCTTGGGGAGAGGTGGGAGGGGTGTGTGGGATTCCCCGCGCCCGTACAACGACAGGCGCGGGACCTACCCACTAAAAACCCCACGGTGACCCTTCGGCACGCTTTGGGAGGATACCGGGAATCGCTCGAAGCATTCTTCCGGTATCCTCCCCGTGCCCGCGCTTTCGCGCCCGTCCCCCGGGGGGACAATCGGTCCCCCCAGTAGACACACTGCCTCATAGCGGCGGGACGGGGCCACTCCATCCCGCCGCTATCCGTCCCGGGGCCGCGTTTAGTGGCGGCTGCGAGCCCCAACTCGCAACCGCCCGCGACCCCGTTTCCAGCCCTCGGCGGCCGGGCGTTCATGGCCGCACCAGACCGCCGAGGGTGCCTCCCCTTGCGTCGGACCGGTAGGGGGAGGCACTCCTACCCCCAACCGGTCCGACCCGGCGCCGCCTGGCGGGAGGAGGGTCCCCTCAGGACCCCCCTCCCAATCCCAGACATAACTTGCGTTATCCTCTAAAATATTGATCGAAACCAGGTTTAGTGGACAGTTTCAGTGTGGTACTGCATTACTACGTGATCCAATCCAGAAAAAGCCCAGGATCTGGCCATCAAGTATGAGAAATATGCGAAAGTATGTGCCCGCTGAGGGCAAATCCTAGACCTAACCCTGACCTAACATGCGTTATCCTCTAAAATATTTATCAAGACCAGATTTAATTGAATGTTTCAGTGTGGTACCACATTACTATGTGATCCGAACCAGAGAAAACCCAGGATCTGTTCAACAAGTATGTGGAGAATGCGAAAGTGTGTGTCTGATGAGGGCAAATCCCAAGCCCAACCTAGGCATAACATGCGTTATCCTCTAAAATATTGATCGAAACCAGGTTTAATGGACTGTTTCAGTGTGGTACCACATTACTACGGGATCCAATCCAGAAAAAGCCCAGGATCTAGCCATGAAGTATGAGAAATATGCGAAAGTACGAGCCTGATGAGAGCAAATCCCAGACCTAACCTAGACCTAACATGAGTTATTCTCTAAAATATTCATCGAAACCAGGTTTAATGGACTGTTTCAGTGTGGTACCACATTACTACGTGAGCCAAACCGGAAAAAGCCGGGGATCTGTTCAACAAGTATGTGAAAAATGCGAAAATATGACCCTGATGAGGGCAAATCCCGGACCTATCCCATACCTAACTTGCGTTATCCTCTAAAATATTTATCGAAACCAGGTTTAATTTACTGTTTCAGTGTGGTACCACATTACTGCGTGATCCAATCCAGAAAAAGCCCAGGATCTAGCCATGAAGTATGAGAAATATGCGAAAGTACGAGCCTGATGAGAGCAAATCCCAGACCTAACCTAGACCTAACATGAGTTATTCTCTAAAATATTCATCGAAGCCAGGTTTAATGGACTTTTTCAGTGTGGCACCACATTACTACGTGATCCAAACCAGAAAAAACCCAGGATCCGTTCAACAAGTATGTGAAGAATGCGAAAGTATGTGTCTGATGAAGGAAAATCCCAGGCCTAACCTAGACCTAACTTGCGTTATCCTCTAAAATATTGATCGAAACCAGGTTTAATGGACTGTTTCAGTGTGGTACCACATTACTACGTGATCCAATCCAGAAATAGCCCAGGATCTAGCCATGAAGTATGAGAAATATGCGAAAGTACGAGCCTGATGAGAGCAAATCCCAGACCTAACCCAGACCTAACATGCGTTAACCTCCAAAATATTTATCAAGACCAGATTTAATTGCATGTTTCAGTGTGGTACCACATTACTACGTGATCCATACCAGAAAAAACCCAGGATCTGTTCAACAAGTATGTGGTGCATGCGAAACTATGAGCCTGATGAAGGCAAATCCCAGACCTATCCCAGACCTAACATGCGTTATTCTGTAAAATATTGATCGAAACCAGGTTTAATGGACTGTTTCAGTGTGGTACCACATTACAACGGGATCCAATCCAGAAAAAGCCCAGGATCTGGCCATCAAGCACGAGAAATATACGAAAGTATGAGCTTGCTGAGGGCAAATCCTAGACCTAACCCAGACATAACATGCGTTATCCTCTAAACTATTAATCGAAACTAGGTTTGATGGACTGTTTCAGTGTGGTACCACACAACTACGTGATCCAAACCAGAAAAACCGAGGATCTGTTCAACAAGTATGTGAAAAATGCGAAAATATGACCCTGATGAGGGCCAATCCCGCACCAAACCTAGACCTTACATGAGTTATTCTCTAAAATATTCGTCGAAACCAGGTTTAATCGACTGTTTCAGTGTGGTACCACATTACTACGTGATCCAGACCAGAATAAAACCCAGGATCTGGCCATCGAGTATGAGAAATATGCGAAAGTATGAGCCTGCTGAGGGCAAATCCTAGACCTGACCCAGACCTAACATGCGTTATCCTCTAAAATATTTATCAAGACCAGATTTAATGAATTGTTTCAGTGTGGTACCACATTATTACGTGATCCAAACCAGAAAAAGCCGGGGATCTGTTCAACAAGTATGTGAAAAATGCGAAAATATAACCCTGATGAGGGCAAATCCCGGACCTAACCTAGACGTTACATGAGTTATTCTCTAAAATATTCATCGAAGCCAGGTTTAATCGACTGTTTCAGTGTGGTACCACATTACTACGTGTTCCAATCCAGAAAAAGCCCAGGATCTGGCCATCAAGTATGTTAAAAATGCGAAAGTATGACCCAGATGAGGGCAAATCCCAGGCCTATTTAGACTTAACATGCGTTATCCTCTAAACTATTGATCGAAACTAGGTTTAATGGACTGTTTCAGTGTGGTACCACATTACTACGTGATCCAAACCAGAAAAACCGAGGATCTGTTCAACAAGTATGTTAAAAATGCGAAAGAACGACCCAGATGAGGGCAAATCCCGGACCTAACCTAGGCCTAACATGCGTTGTCCTCTAAAATATTGATCGAAACCAGATTTAATGGACTGTTTCAGTGTGGTACCACATTACTACGTGATCCAAATCTGAAGAAGCCAGGTATCTGTTCAACAAGTATGTGAACAATGCGAAAATATGGCCCTGATGAGGGCAAATCCCAGGTCTAACCTAGACATAACATGCGTTATCCTCTAAAATATTCATCGAAACTAGGTTTAATTCAATGTTTCAGTGTGATACCACATTACTACGTGATCCAAACCAGAATAAAACCCAGGATCTGTACAACTAGTATGTGAAGAATGCGAAAGTATGAGCCTGACGAGGGCAAATGCCAGACCTATCCCAGACATAACTTGCGTTATCCTCTAAAATATTGATCGAAACCAGGTTTAATGGATTGTTTCAGTGTGGTACCACATTACTACATGATCCAATCCAGAAAAAGCCCAGGATCTGGCCATCAAGTATGAGAAATATGCGAAAGTATGAGCCTGCTGAGGGCAAATCCTAGACCTAACCCAGACCTAACATGCGTTATCCTCTAAAATATTGATCGAAACCAGGTTTATTGAACTGTTTCAGTGTGGTACCACATTACTACGTGATCCAAACCAGAAAAAACCCAGGATCTGTTCAACAAGTATGTGGAGAATGCGAAAGTATGACTCTGATGAGGGCAAATCCCAGGCCTATCTAGACCTAACATGCGTTATCCTCTAAACTATTGATCGAAACTAGGTTTAATGGACTGTTTCAGTGTGGTACCACATTACTACGTGATCCAAACCAGAAAAACCGAGGATCTGTTCAACAAGTATGTGAAAAATGCGAAAATATGACCCTGATGAGGGCAAATCCCGGACCTAACCTAGACCTAACATGAGTTATTCTGTAAAATATTCATCGAAGCCAGGTTTAATGGACTTTTCCAGTGTGGTACCACATTACTACGTGATCCAAACCAGAAAAAACCCAGGATCCGTTCCACATGTATGTGAAGAATGCGAAAGTATGACTCTGATGAGGGCAAATCCTAGGCCTAATCTACACCTAACATGCGTTATGATCTAAAATATTGATCGAAACCAGGTTTAATGAATTGTTTCAGTGTGGTACCACATTATTACGTGATCCAAACCAGAAAAAGCCGGGGATCTGTTCAAGAAGTATGTGAAAAATGCGAAAATATGACCCTGATGAGGGCAAATCCCGGACCTAACCTAGACGTTACATGAGTTTTTCTCTAAAATATTCATCGAAGCCAGGTTTAATCGACTGTTTCAGTGTGGTACCACATTACTACGTGTTCCAAACCAGAAAAAGCCCAGGATCTGGCCATCAAGTATGAGAAATATGCGAAAGTATGAGCCTGCTGAGGGCAAATCCCAGACCTAACCCAGACCTAACTTGCGTTATCCTCTAAAATATATATCAAGACCAGATTTAATGGACTGTTTCAGTGTGGTACCACATTAGTACATGATCCAAACCAGAATAAGCCAGGGATCTGTGCAACAAGTATGTGAATAACGCGAAAGTATGACCCTGATGAGGGCAAATCCCAGGCCTAATCTAGACCTAACATGCGTTATCCTCTAAACTATTGATCGAAACTAGGTTTATTGGACTGTTGCAGTGTGGTACCACATTACTGCGTGATCCAAACCAGAAAAACCGAGGATCTGTTCAACAAGTATGTTAAAAATGCGAATGTATGACCCAGGTGAGGGCTAATCCCAGACATATCCCAGACCAAACATGCGTTGTCCTTTAAAATATTGGTCGAAACCAGATTTAATGGACTGTTTCAGTGTGGTACCACATTACTACGTGATCCAAACCAGAAGAAGCCAGGGATCTGTTCAACAAGTATGTGAACAATGCGAAAATATGGCCCTGATGAGGGCAAATCCCAGGCCCAACCTAGACATAACATGCGTTATCCTCTAAAATATTGATCGAAACCAGGTTTAATGGACTGTTTCAGTGTGGTACCACATTACTACGGGATCCAATCCAGAAAAAGGCCAGAAACTGTTCAAAAAGTATGTGAAAAACGCGAAACGATGAGCCTGATGAGGGCAACTCCCAGACCTATCCCAGACATAACATGCGTTATCCTCTAAAATATTGATCGAAACCAGGTTTAATGAACGGTTTCAGTGTGGTACCACATTACTACGTGATCCAAACCAGAAAAAGCCGGGGATCTGTTCAACAAGTATGTGAAAAATGCGAAAGTATGAGCCTGCTGAGGGCAAATCCTAGACCTAACCCAGACCTAACATGCGTTATCCTCTAAAATATTCATCGAAACAAGGTTTAATCGACTGTTTCAGTGTGGTACCCCATTACTACGTGATCCAAACCAGAATAAAACCCAGGATCTGTATAACTAGTATGTGAAGAATGCGAAAGTATGAGCCTGACGAGGGCAAATCCCAGACCTATCCCAGACATAACTTTGCGTTATCCTCTAAAATATTGATCGAAACCAGGTTTAACGGATTGTTTCAGTGTGGTACCACGTTACTACGTGATCCAATCCAGAAAAAGCCCAGGATCTGGCCATCAAGTATGAGAAATATGCGAAAGTATGACCCTGCTGAGGGCAAATCCTAGACCTAACCCAGACCTAACATGCGTTATCCTCTAAAATATTTATCAAGACCAGATTTAATGGACTGTTTCAGTGTGGTACCACATTAGTACATGATCCAAACCAGAATAAGCCAGGGATCTGTTCAAGAAAAATGTGAAAAACGCGAAAGTATGACCCTGATGAGGGCAAATCCCAGGCCTAATCTAGACCTAATATGCGTTATCCTCTAAACTATTAATCGAAACTAGGTTTAATGGACCGTTTCAGTGTGGTACCACATTACTACGTGATCCAAACCAGAAAAACCGAGGATCTGTTCAACACGTATGTGAAAAATGCGAAAATATGACCCTGATGAAGACAAATCCCGGACCTAACCTAGACCTAACATGCGTTATCATCTAAAATGTTGATCGAAACCAGGTTTAATGGACTGTTTCAGTGTGGTACCACATTACTACGTGATCCAAACCAGAAAAAGCCCAGAATCTGGCCATCAACTATGAGAAATATGCGAAAGTACGAGCCTGATGAGAGCAAATCCCAGACCTAAGCAAGACCTAACATGCGTTATTCTGTAAAATATTGATCGAAACCAGGTTTAATGGACTGTTTCAGTGTGGTACCACATTATTACGTGATCCAAACCAGTAAAAACCCAGAATCTGTTCAACAAGTATGTGAAAAACGCGAAACTATGAGCCTGATGAGGGTAAATCCCAGGCCTAATCTAGACCTAACATGCGTTATCCTCAAAACTATTGATCGAAACTAGGTTTAATGGACTGTTTCAGTGTGGTACCACATTACTACGTGATCCAAACCAGAAAAAGCCAGGGATCTGTTCAACAAGTATGTGAAAAATGCGAAAGTATGTATCTGATGAGGGAAAATCCCAGGCCTAACCTAGACATAACAAGAGTTATTCTCTAAAATATTCATCGAAGCCAGGTTTAATGGACTGTTTCATTGTGGTACCACATGATTACGTGATCCAAACCAGTAAAAACCCAGGATCCGTTCTACAAGTATGTGAAGAATGCGAAAGTATGTGTCTGATGAGGGAAAATCCCAGGCCTATCCCAGACATAACATGCGTTATCCTCTAAAATATTGATCGAAACCAGGTTTAATCGACAGATTCAGAGTGGTACCACATTACTACGTCATCCAATCCAGATAAACCCCAGGATCTGGCCATCAAGTATGAGAAATATGCGAAAGTACGAGCCTGATGAGAGCAAATCCCAGTCCTAAGCTAGACCTAACATGAGTTATTCTCTAAAATATTCATCGAAGCCAGGTTTAATGGACTGTTTCATTGTGGTACCTCATTACTACGTGATCCAAACCAGAAAAAACCCAGGATCCGTTCAACAAGTATGTGAAGAATGCGAAAGTATGTGTCTCATGAGGGAAAATCCCAGGCCTAACCTAGACATAACATGCGTTATCCTCTAAAATATTCATCGAAACCAGGTTTAATGGACTGTTTCAGTGTGGTACCACATTACTACGTGATCCAATAAAGAAGAAGCCCAGGATCTAGCCATGAAGTATGAGAAATATGCGAAATTATGATTTTGATAAGGGCAAATCCTAGACCTAACTCAGACCTAACATTCGTTATCCTCTAAAATATTTATCAAGACCAGGTTTAATCGACTGCTTCAGTGTGGTACCACATTGCTACGTGATCCAATCCAGAAAAAACCCAGGATCCGTTCAACAAGTGTGTGAAGAATGCGAAAGTATGTGTCTGATGATGGCAAATCCCTGGCCTATCCGAGACATAACATGCGTTATCCTCTAAAATATTGATCGAAACCAGGTTTATTGAATTGTTTCAGTGTGGTACCACATTACTACGTGATCAAATCTAGAAAAAGCCCCGGATCTAGCCATGAAGTATGAGAAATATGCCAAATTATGAGCCTGATTAGGGCAAATCCTAGACCTAACCCAGACCTAACATGCGTTATCCTCTAAAATATTTATCAAGACCAGGTTAAATCGACTGTTTCAGTGTGGTACCGCATTGCTACGTGATCCAAACCAGAAAAAACCCAGGATCCGTTCAACGAGTATGTGAAGAATGCGAAAGTATGTGTCTGATGAGGGAAAATCCCAGGCCTAACCTAGACATAACATGCGTTATCCTCTAAAATATTGATCGAAACCAGGTTTAATGGACAGTTTCAGTGTGGTACCACATTACTACGTGATCCAAACCAGAAAAAGCCCAGAATCTGGTCATCAAGTATGAGAAATATGCGAAAGTACGAGCCTGATGAGAGCAAATCCCAGACCTAACCTAGACCAAACATGAGTTATTCTCTAAAATATTCATCGAAACCAGGTTTAGTGGACTTTCTCAGTGTGGTACCACATTACTACGTGATCCAAACCAGAAAAAACCCAGGATCCGTTCAACAAGTATGTGAAGAATGCGAAAGTACGAGCCTGATGAGAGCAAATCCGAGACCTAACCTAGACCTAACATGAGTTATTCTCTAAAATATTCATCGGAGCCGGGTTTAATGGACTTTTTCAGTGTGGTACCACATTACTACGTGATCCAAACCAGAAAAAACCCAGGATCCGTTCAACAAGTATGTGAAGAATGCGAAAGTACGAGCCTGATGAGAGCAAATCCGAGACCTAACCTAGACCTAACATGCGTTATCCTCTAAACTATTGATCGAAACTAGGTTTATTGGACTGTTGCAGTGTGGTACCACATTACTGCGTGATCCAAACCAGAAAAACCGAGGATCTGTTCAACAAGTATGTTAAAAATACGAAAGTATGACCCAGGTGAGGGCTAATCCCAGACATATCCCAGACCAAACATGCGTTGTCCTTTAAAATATTGGTCGAAACCAGATTTAATGGACTGTTTCAGTGTGGTACCACATTACTACGTGATCCAAACCAGAAGAAGCCAGGGATCTGTTCAACAAGTATGTGAACAATGCGAAAATATGGCCCTGATGAGGGCAAATCCCAGGTCTAACCTAGACATAACATGCGTTATCCTCTAAAATATTGATCGATACCAGGTTTATTGGACTGTTTCAGTGTGGTACCACATTACTACGGGATCCAATCCAGAAAAAGGCCAGAATCTGTTCAACAAGTATGTGAAAAACGCGAAACTATGAGCCCGATGAGGGCAAATCCCAGACCTATCCCAGACATAACATGCGTTATCCTCTAAAATATTGATCGAAACCAGGTTTATTGAATTGTTTCAGTGTGGTACCACATTACTACGTGATCCAAACCAGAAAAAGCCGGGGATCTGTTCAACAAATATGTGAAAAATGCGAAAATATGACCCTGATGAGGGCAAATCCCAGGCCCAACCTAGACATAACATGCGTTATCCTCTAAAATATTGATCGAAACCAGGTTTAATGGACTGTTTCAGTGTGGTACCACATTACTACGGGATCCAATCCAGAAAAAGGCCAGAAACTGTTCAAAAAGTATGTGAAAAACGCGAAACTATGAGCCTGATGAGGGCAACTCCCAGACCTATCCCAGACATAACATGCGTTATCCTCTAAAATATTGATCGAAATCAGGTTTAATGAACGGTTTCAGTGTGGTACCACATTACTACGTGATCCAAACCAGAAAAAGCCGGGGATCTGTTCAACAAGTATGTGAAAAATGCGAAAGTATGAGCCTGCTGAGGGCAAATCCTAGACCTAACCCAGACCTAACATGCGTTATCCTCTAAAATATTCATCGAAACAAGGTTTAATCGACTGTTTCAGTGTGGTACCCCATTACTACGTGATCCAAACCAGAATAAAACCCAGGATCTGTATAACTAGTATGTGAAGAATGCGAAAGTATGAGCCTGACGAGGGCAAATCCCAGACCTATCCCAGACATAACTTTGCGTTATCCTCTAAAATATTGATCGAAACCAGGTTTAACGGATTGTTTCAGTGTGGTACCACGTTACTACGTGATCCAATCCAGAAAAAGCCCAGGATCTGGCCATCAAGTATGAGAAATATGCGAAAGTATGACCCTGCTGAGGGCAAATCCTAGACCTAACCCAGACCTAACATGCGTTATCCTCTAAAATATTTATCAAGACCAGATTTAATGGACTGTTTCAGTGTGGTACCACATTAGTACATGATCCAAACCAGAATAAGCCAGGGATCTGTTCAAGAAAAATGTGAAAAACGCGAAAGTATGACCCTGATGAGGGCAAATCCCAGGCCTAATCTAGACCTAATATACGTTATCCTCTAAACTATTAATCGAGACTAGGTTTAATGGACCGTTTCAGTGTGGTACCACATTACTACGTGATCCAAACCAGAAAAACCGAGGATCTGTTCAACAAGTATGTGAAAAATGCGAAAATATGACCCTGATGAAGACAAATCCCGGACCTAACCTAGACCTAACATGCGTTATCATCTAAAATGTTGATCGAAACCAGGTTTAATGGACTGTTTCAGTGTGGTACCACATTACTACGTGATCCAAACCAGAAAAAGCCCAGAATCTGGCCATCAACTATGAGAAATATGCGAAAGTACGAGCCTGATGAGAGCAAATCCCAGACCTAAGCAAGACCTAACATGCGTTATTCTGTAAAATATTGATCGAAACCAGGTTTAATGGACTGTTTCAGTGTGGTACCACATTATTACGTGATCCAAACCAGTAAAAACCCAGAATCTGTTCAACAAGTATGTGAAAAACGCGAAACTATGAGCCTGATGAGGGTAAATCCCAGGCCTAATATAGACCTAACATGCGTTATCCTCAAAACTATTGATCGAAACTAGGTTTAATGGACTGTTTCAGTGTGGTACCACATTACTACGTGATCCAAACCAGAAAAAGCCAGGGATCTGTTCAACAAGTATGTGAAAAATGCGAAAGTATGTATCTGATGAGGGAAAATCCCAGGCCTAACCTAGACATAACAAGAGTTATTCTCTAAAATATTCATGGAAGCCAGGTTTAATGGACTGTTTCATTGTGGTACCACATTATTACGTGATCCAAACCAGTAAAAACCCAGGATCCGTTCTACAAGTATGTGAAGAATGCGAAAGTATGTGTCTGATGAGGGAAAATCCCAGGCCTATCCCAGACATAACATGCGTTATCCTCTAAAATATTGATCGAAACCAGGTTTAATCGACAGATTCAGTGTGGTACCACATTACTACGTCATCCAATCCAGATAAACCCCAGGATCTGGCCATCAAGTATGAGAAATATGCGAAAGTACGAGCCTGATGAGAGCAAATCCCAGTCCTAAGCTAGACCTAACATGAGTTATTCTCTAAAATATTCATCGAAGCCAGGTTTAATGGACTGTTTCATTGCGGTACCTCATTACTACGTGAACCAAACCAGAAAAAACCCAGGATCCGTTCAACAAGTATGTGAAGAATGCGAAAGTATGTGTCTGATGATGGCAAATCCCAGGCCTAACCTAGACATAACATGCGTTATCCTCTAAAATATTCATCGAAACCAGGTTTAATTTACTGTTTCAGTGTGGTACCACATTACTACGTGATCAAATCCAGAAAAAGCCCCGGATCTAGCCATGAAGTATGAGAAATATGCCAAATTATGAGCCTGATTAGGGCAAATCCTAGACCTAACCCAGACCTAACATGCGTTATCCTCTAAAATATTTATCAAGACCAGGTTTAATCGACTGTTTCAGTGTGGTACCACATTACTACGTGATCAAAACCAGAAAAAGCCCAGAATCTGGCCATCAACTATAAGAAATATGCGAAAGTACGAACCTGATGAGAGCAAATCCCAGACCTAACCAAGACCTAACATGCGTTACTCTGTAAAATGTTGATCGAAACCAGGTTTAATCGACTGTTTCAGTGTGGTACCGCATTGCTACGTGATCCAAACCAGAAAAAACCCAGGATCCGTTCAACAAGTATGTGAAGAATGCGAAAGTATGTGTCTGATGAGGGAAAATCCCAGGCCTAACCTAGACATAACATGCGTTATCCTCTAAAATATTGATCGAAACCAGGTTTAATGGACAGTTTCAGTGTGGTACCACATTACTACGTGATCCAAACCAGAAAAAGGCCCAGAATCTGGTCATCAAGTATGAGAAATATGCGAAAGTACGAGCCTGATGAGAGCAAATCCCAGACCTAACCTAGACCAAACATGAGTTATTCTCTAAAATATTCATCGAAACCAGGTTTAATGGACTTTCTCAGTGTGGTACCACATTACTACGTGATCCAAACCAGAAAAAACCCAGGATCCGTTCAACAAGTATGTGAAGAATGCGAAAGTACGAGCCTGATGAGAGCAAATCCGAGACCTAACCTAGACCTAACATGAGTTATTCTCTAAAATGTTGATCGAAACCAGGTTTAATGGACTTTTTCAGTGTGGTACCGCATTGCTACGTGATCCAAACCAGAAAAAACCCAGGATCCGTTCAACAAGTATGTGAAGAATGCGAAAGTATGAGCCTGCTGAGGGCAAATCCTAGACCTAACCCAGACCTAACATGCGTTATCCTCTAAAATATTTATCAAGACCAGATTTAATGAACTGTTTCAGTGTGGTACCACATTACTACGTGATCCAAATCAGAAAAACCGAGGATCTGTTCAACAAGTATGTTAAAAATGCGAAAGTAAGACCCTGATGAGTGCAAATCCCAGACCTATCCCAGACCTAACATGCGTTGTCGACTAAAATATTGATCGAAACCAGGTTTAATGGACTTTTTCAGTGTGGTACCACATTACTACGTGATCCAAACCAGAAAAAACCCAGGATCCGTTCAACAAGTATGTGAAGAATGCGAAAGTACGAGCCTGATGAGAGCAAATCCGAGACCTAACCTAGACCTAACATGAGTTATTCTCTACAATATTGATCGAAACCAGGTTTAATGGACTGTTTCAGTGTGGTACCACATTACTACGTGATCCAAACCAGAAAAAGCCAGGGATCTGTTCAACAAGTATGTGAAAAATGCGAAAGTATGTGTCTGATGATGGCAAATCCCTGGCCTATCCGAGACATAACAGGCGTTATCCTCTAAAATATTGATCGAAACCAGGTTTAATTTACTGTTTCAGTGTGGTACCACATTACTACGTGATCCAATCCAGAAAAAGCCCAGGATCTAGACGTCAAGTATGAGAAATGTGCGAAAGTATGAGCCTGATGAGGGCAAATCCCAGACCTAACCAAGACCTAACATGCGTTATTCCCTAAAATATTGTTCGAAACCAGGTTTAATGGACTGTTTCAGTGTGGCACCACATTACTACGTGATCCAAACCAGAAAAACCGAGGATCTGTTCAACAAGTATGTTAAAAATGCGAAAGTATGACCCTGATGAGGGCAAATCCCAGACCTATCCCAGACCTAACATGCGTTGTCCTCTAAAATATTCATCGAAACCAGATTTAATGGACTGTTTCAGTATGGTATCACATTACTACGTGATCGAAACCAGAAGAAGCCTGGCATCTGTTCAACAAGTATGTGAACAATGCGAAAATATGGCCCTGATGAGGGCAAATCCCAGGTCTAACCTAGACATAACATGTGTTATCCTCTAAAATATTCATCGAAACCAGATTTAATTGAATGTTTCAGTGTGGTAACACATTACTACGTGATCCAAACCAGAAAAAGGCCAGAATCTGTTCAACAGGTATGTGAAAAACGCGAAACTATGAGCCTGATGAGGGGAAATCCCAGACCTATCCCAGACATAACATGCGTTATACTCTAAAATATTGATCGAAACCAGGTTTAATGGACTGTTTCAGTGTAGTACCACATTACTACGTGATCCAAACCAGAAAAAGTCAGGGATCTGTTCAACAAGTATGTGAAGAATGCGAAAATATGACCCTGATGAGGGCAAATCACGGACCTATCCCAGACCTAACTTGCGTTGTCCTCTAAAATATTGATGGAAACCAGGCTGAATGGACTGTTTCAGTGTGGTACCACATTACTACGTGATCCAAACCAGAAAAAGGCCAGAATCTGTTCAACAGGTATGTGAAAAACGCGAAACTATGAGCCTGATGAGGGGAAATCCCAGACCTATCCCAGACATAACATGCGTTATACTCTAAAATATTGATCGAAACCAGGTTTAATGGACAGTTTCAGTGTGGTACCACATTACTACGTGATCCAAACCAGAAAAAGCCCAGAATCTGGTCATCAAGTATGAGAAATATGCGAAAGTACGAGCCTGATGAGAGCAAATCCCAGACCTAACCTAGACCAAACATGAGTTATTCTCTAAAATATTCATCGAAACCAGGTTTAGTGGACTTTCTCAGTGTGGTACCACATTACTACGTGATCCAAACCAGAAAAAACCCAGGATCCGTTCAACAAGTATGTGAAGAATGCGAAAGTATGTGTCTGATGAGGGAAAATCCCAGGCCTAACCTAGACCTAACATGCGTCACCCTGAAAATTATTGATCGAAACCAGGTTTAATCGACTGTTTCAGTGTGGTACCACATTACTACGTGATCCAAACTAGAAAAAAACCCAGGATCTGTTCAACATGTATGTGGAGAATGCGATAGTATGTGTCTGATGACGGCAAATCCCAGGCCTAACCTAGACATAACATGCGTTATCATCTAAAATATTCATCGAAAGCAGGTTTAATGGACTGTTTCAGTGTGGTACCACATGATTACGTGATCCAAACCAGTAAAAACCCAGGATCCGTTCAACAAGTGTGTGAAGAATGCGAAAGTATGTGTCTGATGATGGCAAATCCCTGGCCTATCCGAGACATAACATGCGTTGTCCTTTAAAATATTGGTCGAAACCAGATTTAATGGACTGTTTCAGTGTGGTACCACATTACTACGTGATCCAAACCAGAAGAAGCCAGGGATCTGTTCAACAAGTATGTGAACAATGCGAAAATATGGCCCTGATGAGGGCAAATCCCAGGTCTAACCTAGACATAACATGCGTTATCCTCTAAAATATTGATCGATACCAGGTTTATTGGACTGTTTCAGTGTGGTACCACATTACTACGGGATCCAATCCAGAAAAAGGCCAGAAACTGTTCAAAAAGTATGTGAAAAACGCGAAACTATGAGCCTGATGAGGGCAACTCCCAGACCTATCCCAGACATAACATGCGTTATCCTCTAAAATATTGATCGAAATCAGGTTTAATGAACGGTTTCAGTGTGGTACCACATTACTACGTGATCCAAACCAGAAAAAGCCGGGGATCTGTTCAACAAGTATGTGAAAAATGCGAAAGTATGAGCCTGCTGAGGGCAAATCCTAGACCTAACCCAGACCTAACATGCGTTATCCTCTAAAATATTCATCGAAACAAGGTTTAATCGACTGTTTCAGTGTGGTACCCCATTACTACGTGATCCAAACCAGAATAAAACCCAGGATCTGTATAACTAGTATGTGAAGAATGCGAAAGTATGAGCCTGACGAGGGCAAATCCCAGACCTATCCCAGACATAACTTTGCGTTATCCTCTAAAATATTGATCGAAACCAGGTTTAACGGATTGTTTCAGTGTGGTACCACGTTACTACGTGATCCAATCCAGAAAAAGCCCAGGATCTGGCCATCAAGTATGAGAAATATGCGAAAGTATGACCCTGCTGAGGGCAAATCCTAGACCTAACCCAGACCTAACATGCGTTATCCTCTAAAATATTTATCAAGACCAGATTTAATGGACTGTTTCAGTGTGGTACCACATTAGTACATGATCCAAACCAGAATAAGCCAGGGATCTGTTCAAGAAAAATGTGAAAAACGCGAAAGTATGACCCTGATGAGGGCAAATCCCAGGCCTAATCTAGACCTAATATACGTTATCCTCTAAACTATTAATCGAAACTAGGTTTAATGGACCGTTTCAGTGTGGTACCACATTACTACGTGATCCAAACCAGAAAAACCGAGGATCTGTTCAACAAGTATGTGAAAAATGCGAAAATATGACCCTGATGAAGACAAATCCCGGACCTAACCTAGACCTAACATGCGTTATCATCTAAAATGTTGATCGAAACCAGGTTTAATGGACTGTTTCAGTGTGGTACCACATTACTACGTGATCCAAACCAGAAAAAGCCCAGAATCTGGCCATCAACTATGAGAAATATGCGAAGGTACGAGCCTGATGAGAGCAAATCCCAGACCTAAGCAAGACCTAACATGCGTTATTCTGTAAAATATTGATCGAAACCAGGTTTAATGGACTGTTTCAGTGTGGTACCACATTATTACGTGATCCAAACCAGTAAAAACCCAGAATCTGTTCAACAAGTATGTGAAAAACGCGAAACTATGAGCCTGATGAGGGTAAATCCCAGGCCTAATATAGACCTAACATGCGTTATCCTCAAAACTATTGATCGAAACTAGGTTTAATGGACTGTTTCAGTGTGGTACCACATTACTACGTGATCCAAACCAGAAAAAGCCAGGGATCTGTTCAACAAGTATGTGAAAAATGCGAAAGTATGTATCTGATGAGGGAAAATCCCAGGCCTAACCTAGACATAACAAGAGTTATTCTCTAAAATATTCATGGAAGCCAGGTTTAATGGACTGTTTCATTGTGGTACCACATTATTACGTGATCCAAACCAGTAAAAACCCAGGATCCGTTCTACAAGTATGTGAAGAATGCGAAAGTATGTGTCTGATGAGGGAAAATCCCAGGCCTATCCCAGACATAACATGCGTTATCCTCTAAAATATTGATCGAAACCAGGTTTAATCGACAGATTCAGTGTGGTACCACATTACTACGTCATCCAATCCAGATAAACCCCAGGATCTGGCCATCAAGTATGAGAAATATGCGAAAGTACGAGCCTGATGAGAGCAAATCCCAGTCCTAAGCTAGACCTAACATGAGTTATTCTCTAAAATATTCATCGAAGCCAGGTTTAATGGACTGTTTCATTGCGGTACCTCATTACTACGTGAACCAAACCAGAAAAAACCCAGGATCCGTTCAACAAGTATGTGAAGAATGCGAAAGTATGTGTCTGATGATGGCAAATCCCAGGCCTAACCTAGACATAACATGCGTTATCCTCTAAAATATTCATCGAAACCAGGTTTAATTTACTGTTTCAGTGTGGTACCACATTACTACGTGATCAAATCCAGAAAAAGCCCCGGATCTAGCCATGAAGTATGAGAAATATGCCAAATTATGAGCCTGATTAGGGCAAATCCTAGACCTAACCCAGACCTAACATGCGTTATCCTCTAAAATATTTATCAAGACCAGGTTTAATCGACTGTTTCAGTGTGGTACCACATTACTACGTGATCAAAACCAGAAAAAGCCCAGAATCTGGCCATCAACTATAAGAAATATGCGAAAGTACGAACCTGATGAGAGCAAATCCCAGACCTAACCAAGACCTAACATGCGTTACTCTGTAAAATGTTGATCGAAACCAGGTTTAATCGACTGTTTCAGTGTGGTACCGCATTGCTACGTGATCCAAACCAGAAAAAACCCAGGATCCGTTCAACAAGTATGTGAAGAATGCGAAAGTATGTGTCTGATGAGGGAAAATCCCAGGCCTAACCTAGACATAACATGCGTTATCCTCTAAAATATTGATCGAAACCAGGTTTAATGGACAGTTTCAGTGTGGTACCACATTACTACGTGATCCAAACCAGAAAAAGCCCAGAATCTGGTCATCAAGTATGAGAAATATGCGAAAGTACGAGCCTGATGAGAGCAAATCCCAGACCTAACCTAGACCAAACATGAGTTATTCTCTAAAATATTCATCGAAACCAGGTTTAATGGACTTTCTCAGTGTGGTACCACATTACTACGTGATCCAAACCAGAAAAAACCCAGGATCCGTTCAACAAGTATGTGAAGAATGCGAAAGTACGAGCCTGATGAGAGCAAATCCGAGACCTAACCTAGACCTAACATGAGTTATTCTCTAAAATGTTGATCGAAACCAGGTTTAATGGACTTTTTCAGTGTGGTACCACATTACTACGGGATCCAACCCAGAAAAAGGCCAGAATCTGTTCAACAAGTATGTGAAAAACGCGAAACTATGAGCCTGATGAGAGGAAATCCCAGACCTACCCCAGACATAACATGCGTTATCCTCTAAAATAATGATCGAAACCAGGTTTAATGGACTGTTTCAGTGTGGTACCACATTACTACGTGATCCAAATCAGAAAAAGCCAGGGATTTGTTCAACAAGTATGTGAAAAATGCGAAAATATGACCCTGATGAGGGCATATCCCAGGTCTAACCTAGACATAACATGCGTTATCCTCTAAAATATTCATCGAAACTAGGTTTAATTGAACGTTTCAGTGTGATACCACATTACTACGTGATCCAATCCAGAAAAAGCCCAGGTTCTAGCCATCAAGTATGAGAAATATGCGAAAGTATGAGCCTGCTGAGGGCAAATCCTAGACCTAACCCAGACCTAACATGCGTTATCCTCTAAAATATTTATCAAGACCAGATTAAATGGACTTTTTCAGTGTGGTACCACATTAGTACATGATCCAAACCAGAATAAGCCCGGGATCTGTTCAACAAGTATGTGAAAGACGCGAAAGAATGACCCTGATGAGGGCAAATCCCAGGCCTAATCTAGACCTAACATGCGTTATCCTCTAAACTATTGATCGAAACTAGGTTTAATGGACTGTTTCAGTGTGGTACCACTTTACTTCGTGATCCAAACCAGAAAGACCGAGGATCTGTTCAACAAGTATGTTAAAAATGTGAAAGTATGACCCTGATGAGGGCAAATCCCAGACCTATCCCAGACCTAACATGCGTTGTCCTCTAAAATATTGATCGAAACCAGATTAAATGGACTGTTTCAGTGTGGTACCACATTACTACGTGATCGAAACCAGAAGAAGCCAGGGATTTGTTCAACAAGTATGTGAAAAATGCGAAAATATGACCCTGATGAGGGCATATCCCAGGTCTAACCTAGACATAACATGCGTTATCCTCTAAAATATTCATCGAAACTAGGTTTAATTGAATGTTTCAGTGTGATACCACATTACTACGTGATCCAATCCAGAAAAAGCCCAGGTTCTAGCCATCAAGTATGTGAAATATGCGAAAGTATGAGTCCGCTGAGGGCGAATCCTAGACCTAACCCTGACCTAACATGCGTTATCCTCTAAAATATTTATCAAGACCAGATTTAATTGAATGTTTCAGTGTGGTACCACATTACTACGTGACCCAAACCAGACAAAACCCAGGATCTGTTCAACAAGTATGTGGAGAATGCGAAAGTATGTGTCTGATCAGGGCAAATCCCTGGCCTTACCTATACATAACATGCGTTATCCTCTAAAATATTAATCCAAACCAGGTTTAATGGACTGTTTCAGTGTGGTACCACATTACTACGGGATCCAAACCAGAAAAAGGCCAGAATCTGTTCAACAAGTATGTGAAAAACGCGAAACTATGAGCCTGATGAGAGCAAATCCCAGACCTAACCTAGACCTAACATGAGTTATTCTCTAAAATATTCATCGAAACCAGGTTTAATGGACTTGTTCAGTGTGGTACGACATTACTACGTGATCCAAACCAGAAAAACCGAGGATCTGTTCAACTAGTATGTTAAAAATGCGAAAGTATATCCCTGATGAGGGAAAATCCCAGGCCTAACCTAGACCTAACTTGCGTTATCCTCTAAAATATTGATCGAAACCAGGTTTAATGGACTGTTTCAGTGTGGTACCACATTACTACGTGATCCAATCCAGAAAAAGCCCAGGATCTGGCCATCAAGTATGAGAAATATTCGAAAGTATGAGCCTGCTGAGGGGAAATCCTAGACCTAACCCAGACCTAACACAGCGTTATCCTCAAAAATATTTATCAAGACCAGATTTAATGGACTGTTTCAGTGTGGTACCACATTAGTACATGATCCAAACCAGAATAAGCCAGGGATCTGTTCAACAAGTATGTGAAAAACGCGAAAGTATGACCCTGATGGGGGCAAATCCCAGGCCTAACCCAGACCTAATATGCGTTATCCTCTTAAATATTTATCAAGACCAGGTCTAATTGAATGTTTCAGTGTGGTACCACATTACTACGTGATCCAATCCAGAAAAAGCCAGGGATCTGTTCAACAAGTATGTGAAAAACGCGAAAGTATGACTGATGGGGGCAAATCCCAGGCCTAACCCAGACCTAACATGCGTTATCCTCTAAAATATTGATGGAAGCTAGGTTTAATGGACTGTTCCAGTGTGGTACCACATTACTACGTGATCCAAACCAGAAAAACCGAGGATCTGTTCAACTAGTATGTTAAAAATGCGAAAGTATATCCCTGATGAGGGCAAATCCCAGACCTATCCCAGACCTAACATGCGTTTACCTCTAAAATATTGATCGAAACCAGATTTAATGGACTGTTTCAGTGTGGTACCACTTTACTACGGGATCCAAACCAGAAAAAGGCCAGAATCTGTTCAACAAGTATGTGAAAAACGCGAAAATATGAGTCTGATGAGGGCAAATCCCAGACCTAACCTAGACCTAACATGAGTTATTCTCTAAAATATTTATCAAGACCAGATTTAATTGAATGTTTCAGTGTGGTACCACATTACTACGTGATCCAAACTAGAAAAAACCCGGGATCTGTTCAACAAGTATGTGAAAAATGCGAAAATATGACCCTGATGAGGGCAAATCACGGACCTAACCTAGACCTAACATGAGTTATTCTCTAAAATATTCATCGAAACTAGGTTTAATTGAATGTTTCAGTGTGATACCACATTACTACGTGATCCAATCCAGAAAAAGCCCAGGTTCTAGCCATCAAATATGAGAAATATGCGAAAGTATGAGCCCGCTGTGGGCAGATCCTAGACCTAACCCTGACCTAACATGCGTTATCCTCTAAAATATTTATCAAGACCACATTTAATTGAATGTTTCAGTGTGGTACCACATTACTACGTGATCCAAACCAGAAAAAACCCAGGATCTGTTCAACAAGTATGTGGAGAATGCGAAAGTATGTGTCTGATGAGGGCAAATCCCTGGCCTAACCTAGACATAACATGCGTTATCCTCTAAAATATTCATCCAAACCAGGTTTAATGGACTGTTTCAGTGTGGTACCACATTACTACGGGATCCAAACCAGAAAAAGCCAGGGATCTGTTCAACAAGTATGTGAAAAATGCGAAAGTATGAGCCTGATTAGGGCAAATCCTAGACCTAACCTAGGCCTAACATGCGTTATCCGCTAAAATATTTATCAAGACCAGGTTTAATCGTCTGTTTCAGTGTGGTACCACATTGCTACGTGATCCAAACCAGAAAAAACCCAGGATCCGTTCAACAAGTATGTGAAGAATGCGAAAATATGTGTCTGATGAGGGAAAATCCCAGGCCTAACCTTGACATAACATGCGTTATCCTCTAAAATATTGATCGAAACCAGGTTTAATTTACTGTTTCAGTGTGGTACCACATTACTGCGTGATCCAATCCAGAAAAAGCCCAGGATCTAGCCATGAAGTATGAGAGATATGCGAAATTATGAGCCTGATTAGGGCAAAACCTAGACCTAACCCTGACCTAACAGGCGTTATCCTCTAAAATATTTATCAAGACCAGGTTTAATCGACTGTTTCAGTGTGGTACCACATTGCTACGTGATCCAAACCAGAAAAAACCCAGAATCTGTTCAACAAGTATGTGAAAAACGCGAAACTCTGAGCCTGATGAGGGTAAATCCCAGACCTATCCCAGGCATAACATGCGTTATCCTCTAAAATATTGATCGAAACCAGGTTTAATGGACTGTTTCAGTGTGGTACCACATTACTACGTGATCCAAACCAGAATATCCAGGGATCTGTTCAACAAGTATGTGAAAAATGCGAAAGTATGTGTCTGATGATGGCAAATCCCAGGACTATCCCAGACATAACATGCGTTATCCTCCAAAATATTGATCGAAACCAGGTTTAATTTACTGTTTCAGTGTGGCACCACATTACTACGTGATCCTAACCAGAAAAAGCCAGGGATCTGTTCAACAAGTATGTGAAAAATGCGAAAGTATGAGCCTGACGAGAGCAAATCCCAGACCTAACCTAGGCCAAACTTGAGTTATTCTGTAAAATATTGATCGAAACCAGGTTTAATGGACTGTTTCAGTGTGGTGCCACATTACTGCGTGATCCAATCCAGAAAAACCCCAGGATCTGGCCATCAAGTATGAGAAATATGCGAAAGTACGAGCCTGATGAGAGCAAATCCCAGACCTAACCCAGACCTAATATGCGTTATCCTCTAAAATATTTATCAAGACCAGGTCTAATTGAATGTTTCAGTGTGGTACCACATTACTACGTGATCCAATCCAGAAAAAGCCAGGGATCTGTTCAACAAGTATGTGAAAAATGCGAAAATATGAGCCAGATGAATGCAAATCCCAGACCTAACCTAGACCTAACATGCGTTATCCTCTAAAATATTGACCGAGACCAGCATTAGTCGACAGTTTCAGTGTGGTACCACATTACTACGTGATCCAAACTAGAAAAAGCCCAGGATCTGGCCATCAAGTATGAGAAATATGCGATTGTATGAGCCTGATGAGGCCAAATTCCAGCCCTAACCTAGACCTAACATGCGTTATCCTCTAAAATATTGATCGTGACCAGGTTTAGTCGACTGTTTCAGTGTGGTACCACATTACTATGTGATCCAAACCAGAAAAAACCCAGGATCTGGCCAACAAGGATGTGAAGAATGCGAAAGTATGAGACTGAAGAAGGCAAATCCCAGACCTAACCCAGACCTAACATGCGTTATCCTCTAAAATATTGACCGAGACCAGCATTAGTCGACAGTTTCAGTGTGGTACCACATTACTACGTGATCCAAACCAGAAAAAGCCCAGGATCTGGCCATCAAGTATGAGAAATATGCGAATGTATGAGCCTGATGAGAGCAAATCCCAGACCTAACCTAGACCTAACATGCGTTATCCTCTAAAATATTGGCCGAGACCAGGATTAGTCAACTGTTTCAGTGTGGTACCACATTACTACGTGATCCAAACCAGAAAAAGCCCAGGATCTGGCCATCAAGTATGCGAAATATGCGAATGTATGAGCCTGATGAGAGCAAATCCCAGACCCAAACTAGACCTAACGTGAGTTATCCTTTGAAATGTTGACCCAGACTAGGTTTAATGGACTGTTTCTGTGTGGTACCACATTACTCCGTGATCCAAACTAAAAAAAGCCCAGAATCTGGCCATCAAGTATGAGAAACATGCGAAAGTATGAGCCTGATGAGAGCAAATCCCAGACCTAACCTAGACCTAACATGAGTTAACCTTTGAAATGTTGACCCAGACTAGGTTTAATTGACAGTTTCAGTGTGGTACCACATTACTACGTGATCCAATCCAGAATGGCGCAGGATATGGCCAACAAGTACGAGAAATATGCGAAAGTATGAGCCTGATGAGAGCAAATCCCAGACCTAACCTAGACCTAACATGCGTTATCCTCTAAAATATTGACCGAGACCAGGTTTAGTCAACTGTTTCAGTGTGGTACCACATTACTACGTGAGCCAAACTAAAAAAAGCCCAGGATCTGGCCATCAAGTATGAGAAATATGCGAATGTATGAGCCTGATGAGAGCAAATCCCAGACCTAACCCAGACCTAACATGCGTTATCCTCTAAAATATAGATCGAGACCAGGATTAGTCGACAGTTTCAGTGTGGTACCACATTACTATGTGATCCAAACCAGAAAAAACCCAGGATCTGGCCAACAAGGATGTGAAGAATGCGAAAGTATGAGACTGAAGAAGGCAAATCCCAGACCTAACCCAGACCTAACATGCGTTGTCCTCTAAAATATTGATCGAAACCAGGTTTAATGGACAGTTTCAGTGTGGTACCACATTACTACGTGATCCAAGCCAAAAAAAAAGCCCAGAATTTGGCCAACAAGTATGAGAAATATGCGAAAGTATGAGCCAGATGAATGCAAATCCCAGACCTAACCTAGACCTAACATGCGTTATCCTCTAAAATATTGACCGAGGCCAGCATTAGTCGACAGTTTCAGTGTGGTACCACATTACTACGTGATCCAAACCAGGAAAAGCCCAGGATCTGGCCATCAAGTATGAGAAATATGCGAATGTATGAGCCTGATGAGACCAAATCCCAGCCCTAACCTAGACCTAACATGCGTTATCCTCTAAAATATTGATCGTGACCAGGTTTAGTCGACTGTTTCAGTGTGGTACCACATTACTATGTTATCCAAACCAGAAAAAACCCAGGATCTGGCCATCAAGTATGAGATATATGCGAATGTATGAGCCTGATGAGAGCAAATCCCAGACCTAAACTAGACCTAACGTGAGTTATCCTTTGAAATGTTGACCCAGACTAGGTTTAATGGACTGTTTCTGTGTGGTACCACATTACTCCGTGATCCAAACTAAAAAAAGCCCAGAATCTGGCCATCAAGTATGAGAAACATGCCAAAGTATGAGCCTGATGAGAGCAAATCCCAGACCTAACCTAGACCTAACATGAGTTAACCTTCGAAATGTTGACCCAGACTAGGTTTAATTGACAGTTTCAGTGTGGTACCACATTACTACGTGATCCAATCCAGAAAGGCGCAGGATGTGGCCAACAAGTACGAGAAATATGCGAAAGTATGAGCCTGATGAGAGCAAATCCCAGACCTAACCTAGACCTAGCATGCGTTATCCTCTAAAATATTGACCGAGACCAGGTTTAGTCAACTGTCTCAGTGTGGTACCACATTACTACGTGAGCCAAACCAGAAAAAGGCCAGGATCTGGCCATCAAGTATGAGAAATATGCGAAAGTATGAGCCTGATGAGTGCAAATCCGAGACCTAACCCAGTCCTAACATGCGTTATCCTCTAAAATATTGATCGAGACCAGGATTAGTCGACTGTTTCAGTGTGGTACCACATTACTACGTGATCCAAACCAGAAAAAGCCCAGGATCTGGCCATCAAGTATGAGAAATATGCGAATGTATGAGCCTGATGAGAGCAAATCCCAGACCTAACCCAGACCTAACATGCGTTATCCTCTAAAATATTGATCGAAACCAGGTTTAATGGACAGTTTCAGTGTGGTACCACATTACTATGTGATCCAAACCAGAAAAAACCCAGGATCTGGCCAACAAGGATGTGAAGAATGCGAAAGTATGAGACTGAAGAGGGCAAATCCCAGACCTAACCCAGACCTAACATGTGCTATCCTCTAAAATATTGATCGAAACCAGGTTTAATGGTCTGTTTCAGTGTGGTACCACATTACTGCGTGATCCAAACTAAAAAAAGCCCAGAATCTGGCCATCAAGTATGAGAAACATGCGAAAGTATGAGCCTGATGAGAGCAAATCCCAGACCTAACCTAGACCTAACATGAGTTAACCTTTGAAATGTTGACCCAGACTAGGTTTAATTGACCGTTTCAGTGTGGTACCACATTACTACGTGATCCAAGCCAAGAAAAAAGCCCAGAATCTGGCCAACAAGTATGAGAAATATGCGAAAGTATGAGCCAGATGAGAGCAAATCCCAGACCTAACATAGACCTGACATGCGTTATCCTCTAAAATATTGATCGAAACCAGGTTTAATCGACTGTTTCAGTGTGGTACCACATTACTATGTGATTCAAACCAGAAAAAACCCAGGATCTGGCCAACAAGGATGTGAAGAATGCGAAAGTATGAGACTGAAGAGGGCAAATCCCAGACCTAACCCAGACCTAACATGCGTTATCCTCTAAAATATTGATCGAGACCAGGTTTAATGGACAGTTTCAGTGTGGTACCACATTACAACGTGATCCAAGCCAAAAAAAGCCCAGAATCTGGCCAACAAGTATGAGAAATATGCGAAAGTATGAGCCAGATGAATGCAAATCCCAGACCTAACCTAGACCTAACATGCGTTATCCTCTAAAATATTGAACGAGGCCAGCATTAGTCGACAGTTTCAGTGTGGTACCACATTACTACGTGATCCAAACCAGGAAAAGCCCAGGATCTGGCCATCAAGTATGAGAAATATGCGAATGTATGAGCCTGATGAGGCCAAATTCCAGCCCTAACCTAGACCTAACATGCGTTATCCTCTAAAATATTGATCGTGACCAGGTTTAGTCGACTGTTTCAGTGTGGTACCACATTACTATGTGATCCAAACCAGAAAAAACCCAGGATCTGGCCAACAAGGATGTGAAGAATGCGAAAGTATGAGACTGAAGAAGGCAAATCCCAGACCTAACCCAGACCTAACATGCGTTATCCTCTAAAATATTGATCGAGACCAGGTTTTATCGACTGTTTCAGTGTGGTACCACATTACTACGTGATCCAAACCAGAAAAAGCCCAGGATCTGGCCATCAAGTATGCGAAATATGCGAATGTATGAGCCTGATGAGTGCAAATCCCAGACCTAACCTAGACCTAACATGCGTTATCCTCTAAAATATTGGCCGAGACCAGGATTAGTCAACTGTTTCAGTGTGGTACCACATTACTACGTGATCCAAACCAGAAAAAGCCCAGGATCTGGCCATCAAGTATGCGAAATATGCGAATGTATGAGCCTGATGAGAGCAAATCCCAGACCCAAACTAGACCTAACGTGAGTTATCCTTTGAAATGTTGACCCAGACTAGGTTTAATGGACTGTTTCTGTGTGGTACCACATTACTCCGTGATCCAAACTAAAAAAAGCCCAGAATCTGGCCATCAAGTATGAGAAACATGCGAAAGTATGAGCCTGATGAGAGCAAATCCCAGACCTAACCTAGACCTAACATGAGTTAACCTTTGAAATGTTGACCCAGACTAGGTTTAATTGACAGTTTCAGTGTGGTACCACATTACTACGTGATCCAATCCAGAAAGGCGCAGGATATGGCCAACAAGTACGAGAAATATGCGAAAGTATGAGCCTGATGAGAGCAAATCCCAGACCTAACCTAGACCTAACATGCGTTATCCTCTAAAATATTGACCGAGACCAGGTTTAGTCAACTGTTTCAGTGTGGTACCACATTACTACGTGAGCCAAACCAGAAAAAGGCCAGGATCTGGCCATCAAGTATGAGAAATATGCGAAAGTATGAGCCTGATGAGAGCAAATCCCAGACCTAAACTAGACCTAACGTGAGTTATCCTTTGAAATGTTGACCCAGACTAGGTTTAATGGACTGTTTCAGTGTGGTACCACATTACTCCGTGATCCAAACTAAAAAAAGCCCAGGATCTGGCCATCAAGTATGAGAAATATGCGAATGTATGAGCCTGATGAGAGCAAATCCCAGACCTAACCCAGACCTAACATGCGTTATCCTCTAAAATATAGATCGAGACCAGGATTAGTCGACTGTTTCAGTGTGGTACCACATTACTATGTGATCCAAACCAGAAAAAACCCAGGATCTGGCCAACAAGGATGTGAAGAATGCGAAAGTATGAGACTGAAGAAGGCAAATCCCAGACCTAACCCAGACCTAACATGCGTTATCCTCTAAAATATTGATCGAAACCAGGTTTAATGGACAGTTTCAGTGTGGTACCACATTACTACGTGATCCAAGCCAAAAAAAAAGCCCAGAATCTGGCCAACAAGTATGAGAAATATGCGAAAGTATGAGCCAGATGAATGCAAATCCCAGACCTAACCTAGACCTAACATGCGTTATCCTCTAAAATATTGACCGAGGCCAGCATTAGTCGACAGTTTCAGTGTGGTACCACATTACTACGTGATCCAAACCAGGAAAAGCCCAGGATCTGGCCATCAAGTATGAGAAATATGCGAATGTATGAGCCTGATGAGACCAAATCCCAGCCCTAACCTAGACCTAACATGCGTTATCCTCTAAAATATTGATCGTGACCAGGTTTAGTCGACTGTTTCAGTGTGGTACCACATTACTATGTTATCCAAACCAGAAAAAACCCAGGATCTGGCCATCAAGTATGAGATATATGCGAATGTATGAGTCTGATGTGAGCAAATCCCAGACCTAAACTAGACCTAACGTGAGTTATCCTTTGAAATGTTGACCCAGACTAGGTTTAATGGACTGTTTCTGTGTGGTACCACATTACTCCGTGATCCAAACTAAAAAAAGCCCAGAATCTGGCCATCAAGTATGAGAAACATGCCAAAGTATGAGCCTGATGAGAGCAAATCCCAGACCTAACCTAGACCTAACATGAGTTAACCTTCGAAATGTTGACCCAGACTAGGTTTAATTGACAGTTTCAGTGTGGTACCACATTACTACGTGATCCAATCCAGAAAGGCGCAGGATGTGGCCAACAAGTACGAGAAATATGCGAAAGTATGAGCCTGATGAGAGCAAATCCAAGACCTAACCTAGACCTAGGATGCGTTATCCTCTAAAATATTGACCGAGACCAGGTTTAGTCAACTGTTTCAGTGTGGTACCACATTACTACGTGAGCCAAACCAGAAAAAGGCCAGGATCTGGCCATCAAGTATGAGAAATATGCGAAAGTATGAGCCTGATGAGTGCAAATCCGAGAGCTAACCCAGACCTAACATGCGTTATCCTCTAAAATATTGATCGAGACCAGGATTAGTCGACTGTTTCAGTGTGGTACCACATTACTACGTGATCCAAACCAGAAAAAGCCCAGGATCTGGCCATCAAGTATGAGATATATGCGAATGTATGAGCCTGATGAGAGCAAATCCCAGACCTAACCTAGACCTAACATGTGCTATCCTCTAAAATATTGATCGAAACCAGGTTTAATGGTCTGTTTCAGTGTGGTACCACATTACTGCGTGATCCAAACTAAAAAAAGCCCAGAATCTGGCCATCAAGTATGAGAAACATGCGAAAGTATGAGCCTGATGAGAGCAAATCCCAGACCTAACCTAGACCTAACATGAGTTAACCTTTGAAATGTTGACCCAGACTAGGTTTAATTGACCGTTTCAGTGTGGTACCACATTACTACGTGATCCAATCCAGAAAGGCGCAGGATATGGCCAACAAGTACGAGAAATATGCGAAAGTATGAGCCTGATGAGAGCAAATCCCAGACCTAACCTAGACCTAACATGCGTTATCCTCTAAAATATTGACCGAGACCAGGTTTAGTCTACTGTCTCAGTGTGGTACCACATTACTACGTGAGCCAAACCAGAAAAAGGCCAGGATCTGGCCATCAAGTATGAGAAATATGCGAAAGTATGAGCCTGATGAGTGCAAATCCGAGACCTAACCCAGTCCTAACATGCGTTATCCTCTAAAATATTGATCGAGACCAGGATTAGTCGACTGTTTCAGTGTGGTACCACATTACTACGTGATCCAAACCAGAAAAAGCCCAGGATCTGGCCATCAAGTATGAGAAATATGCGAATGTATGAGCCTGATGAGAGCAAATCCCAGACCTAACCCAGACCTAACATGCGTTATCCTCTAAAATATTGATCGAAACCAGGTTTAATCGACTGTTTCAGTGTGGTACCACATTACTATGTGATCCAAACCAGAAAAAGCCCAGGATCTGGCCATCAAGTATGAGAAATATGCGAATGTATGAGCCTGATGAGAGCAAATCCCAGACCTAACCTAGACTTAACATGTGTTATCCTCTAAAATATTGATCGAAACCAGGTTTAATGGTCTGTTTCAGTGTGGTACCACATTACTGCGTGATCCAAACTAAAAAAAGCCCAGAATCTGGCCATCAAGTATGAGAAACATGCGAAAGTATGAGCCTGATGACAGCAAATCCGAGACCTAACCTAGACCTAACATGAGTTAACCTTTGAAATGTTGACCCAGACTAGGTTTAATTGACAGTTTCAGTGTGGTACCACATTACTACGTGATCCAATCCAGAAAGGCGCAGGATATGGCCAGCAAATACGAGAAATATGCGAAAGTATGAGCCTGATGAGAGCAAATCCCAGACCTAACCTAGACCTAACATGCGTTATCCTCTAAAATATTGACCGAGATCAGGTTTAGTCAACTGTTTCAGTGTGGTACCACATTACTACGTGATCCAAGCCAAAAAAAGCCCAGAATCTGGCCAACAAGTATGAGAAATATGCGAAAGTATGAGCCTGATGAGTGCAAATCCCAGACCTAACCTAGACCTAACATGCGTTATCCTCTAAAATATTGGCCGAGACCAGGATTAGTCGACTGTTTCAGTGTGGTACCACATTACTCTGTGATCCAAACCAGAAAAAACCCAGGATCTGGCCAACAAGGATGTGAAGAATGCGAAAGTATGAGACTGAAGAGGGCAAATCCCAGACCTAACCCAGACCTAACATGCGTTATCCTCTAAAATATTGATCGAGACCAGGTTTAATCGACTGTTTCAGTGTGGTCCCACATTACTACGTGATCCAAGCCAAAAAAAGCCCAGAATCTGGCCAACAAGTATGAGAAATATGCGAAAGTATGAGCCTGATGAGTGCAAATCCCAGACCTAACCTAGACCTAACATGCGTTATCCTCTAAAATATTCGCCGAGACCAGGATTAGTCGACTGTTTCAGTGTGGTACCACATTACTACGTGATCCAAACCAGAAAAAGCCCAGGATCTGGCCATCAAGTATGAGAAATATGCGAATGTATGAGCCTGATGAGAGCAAATCCCAGACCTAACCTAGACCTAACATGTGTTATCCTCTAAAATATGGATCGAAACCAGGTTTAATGGTCTGTTTCAGTGTGGTACCACATTACTACGTGATCCAATCCAGAAAGACGCAGGATATGGCCAACAAGTACGAGAAATATGCGAAAGTATGAGCCTGATGAGAGCAAATCCCAGACCTAACCCAGACCTAACATGCGTTATCCTCTAAAATATTGATCGAGACCAGGTTTAATGGACAGTTTCAGTGTGGTACCACATTACAACGTGATCCAAGCCAAAAAAAGCCCAGAATCTGGCCAACAAGTATGAGAAATATGCGAAAGTATGAGCCAGATGAATGCAAATCCCAGACCTAACCTAGACCTAACATGCGTTATCCTCTAAAATATTGAACGAGGCCAGCATTAGTCGACAGTTTCAGTGTGGTACCACATTACTACGTGATCCAAACCAGGAAAAGCCCAGGATCTGGCCATCAAGTATGAGAAATATGCGAATGTATGAGCCTGATGAGACAAAATCCCAGCCCTAACCTAGACCTAACATGCGTTATCCTCTAAAATATTGATCGTGACCAGGTTTAGTCGACTGTTTCAGTGTGGTACCACATTACTATGTGATCCAAACCAGAAAAAACCCAGGATCTGGCCAACAAGGATGTGAAGAATGCGAAAGTATGAGACTGAAGAGGGCAAATCCCAGACCTAACCCAGACCTAACATGCCTTATCCTCTAAAATATTGATCGAAACCAGGTTTAATGGACAGTTTCAGTGTGGTACCACATTACTACGTGATCCAAACCAGAAAAAGCCCAGGATCTGGCCATCAAGTATGAGAAATATGCGAATGTATGTGCCTGATGAGAGCAAATCCCAGAACTAACCCAGACCTAACATGCGTTATCCTCTAAAATATTGATCGAAACCAGGATTAATGGACAGTTTCAGTGTGGTAGCACATTACTACGTGATCCAAGCCAAAAAAAAAGCCCAGGATCTGGCCATCAAGTATGAGAAATATGCGAATGTATGAGCCTGATGAGAGCAAATCCCAGACCTAACCCAGACCTAACATGCGTTATCCTCTAAAATATTGATCGAAACCAGGATTAATGGACAGTTTCAGTGTGGTACCACATTACTACGTGATCCAAACCAGGAAAAGCCCAGGATCTGGCCATCAAGTATGAGAAATATGCGAATGTATGAGCCTGACGAGACCAAATCCCAGCCCTAACCTAGACCTAACATGCGTTATCCTCTAAAATATTGATCGTGACCAGGTTTAGTCGACTGTTTCAGTGTTGTACCACATTACTATGTGATCGAAACCAGAAAAAACCCAGGATCTGGCCAACAAGGATGTGAAGAATGCGAAAGTATGAGACTGAAGAGGGCAAATCCCAGACCTAACCCAGACCTAACATGCGTTATCCTCTAAAATATTGATCGAAACCAGGTTTAATGGACAGTTTCAGTGTGGTACCACATTACTACGTGATCCAAGCCAAAAAAAAAGCCCAGAATCTGGCCAACAAGTCTGAGAAATATGCGAAAGTATGAGCCAGATGAATGCAAATCCAAGACCTAACCTAGACCTAGCATGCGTTATCCTCTAAAATATTGACCGAGGCCAGCATTAGTCGACTGTTTCAGTGTGGTACCACATTACTACGTGATCCAAACCAGAAAAAGCCCAGGATCTGGCCATCAAGTATGAGAAATATGCGAAAGTATGAGCCTGATGAGTGCAAATCCCAGACCTAACCTAGACCTAACATGCGTTATCCTCTAAAATATTGGCCGAGACCAGGATTAGTCGACTGTTTCAGTGTGGTACCACATTACTACGTGATCCAAACCAGAAAAAGCCCAGGATCTGGCCATCAAGTATGAGAAATATGCGAATGTATGAGCCTGATGAGAGCAAATCCCAGACCTAACCTAGACTTAACATGTGTAATCCTCCAAAATATTGATCGAAACCAGGTTTAATGGTCTGTTTCAGTGTGGTACCACATTACTGCGTGATCCAAACTAAAAAAAGCCCAGAATCTGGCCATCAAGTATGAGAAACATGCGAAAGTATGAGCCTGATGACAGCAAATCCCAGACCTAACCTAGACCTAACATGAGTTAACCTTTGAAATGTTGACCCAGACTAGGTTTAATTGACAGTTTCAGTGTGGTACCACATTACTACGTGATCCAATCCAGAAAGGCGCAGGATATGGCCAACAAATACGAGAAATATGCGAAAGTATGTGCCTGATGAGAGCAAATCCCGGACCTAACCTAGACCTAACATGCGTTATCCTCTAAAATATTGACCGAGATCAGGTTTAGTCAACTGTTTCAGTGTGGTACCACATTACTACGTGATCCAAGCCAAAAAAAGCCCAGAATCTGGCCAACAAGTATGAGAAATATGCGAAAGTATGAGCCTGATGAGTGCAAATCCCAGACCTAACCTAGACCTAACATGAGTTATCCTCTAAAATATTGATCGAAACCAGGATTAATGGACAGTTTCAGTGTGGTACCACATTACTACGTGATCCAAGCCAAAAAAAAAGCCCAGAATCTGGCCAACAAGTCTGAGAAATATGCGAAAGTATGAGCCAGATGAATCCAAATCCCAGACCTAACCTAGACCTAACATGCGTTATCCTCTAAAATATTGACCGAGGCCAGCATTAGTCGACAGTTTCAGTGTGGTACCACATTACTACGTGATCTAAACCAGGAAAAGCCCAGGATCTGGCCATCAAGTATGAGAAATATGCGAATGTATGAGCCTGACGAGACCAAATCCCAGCCCTAACCTAGACCTAACATGCGTTATCCTCTAAAATATTGGCCGAGACCAGGATTAGTCGACTGTTTCAGTGTGGTACCACATTACTACGTGATCCAAACCAGAAAAAGCCCAGGATCTGGCCATCAAGTATGAGAAATATGCGAATGTATGAGCCTGATGAGAGCAAATCCCAGACCTAACCTAGACCTAACATGTGTTATCCTCTAAAATATGGATCGAAACCAGGTTTAATGGTCTGTTTCAGTGTGGTACCACATTACTGCGTGATCCAAACTAAAAAAAGCCCAGAATCTGGCCATCAAGTATGAGAAACATGCGAAAGTATGAGCCTGATGAGAGCAAATCCCAGACCTAACCTAGACCTAACATGAGTTAACCTTTGAAATGTTGACCCAGACAAGGTTTGATTGACAGTTTCAGTGTGGTACCACATTACTACGTGATCCAATCCAGAAAGACGCAGGATATGGCCAACAAGTACGAGAAATATGCGAAAGTATGAGCCTGATGAGAGCAAATCCCAGACCTAACCCAGACCTAACATACGTTATCCTCTAAAATATTGATCGAGACCAGGTTTAATGGACAGTTTCAGTGTGGTACCACATTACAACGTGATCCAAGCCAAAAAAAGCCCAGAATCTGGTCAACAAGTATGAGAAATATGCGAAAGTATGAGCCAGATGAATGCAAATCCCCGACCTAACCTAGACCTAACATGCGTTATCCTCTAAAATATTGAACGAGGCCAGCTTTAGTCGACAGTTTCAGTGTGGTACCACATTACTATGTGATCCAAACCAGAAAAAACCCAGGATCTGACCAACAAGGATGTGAAGAATGCGAAAGTATGAGACTGAAGGGGGCAAATCCCAGACCTAACCCAGACCTAACATGCGTTATCCTCTAAAATATTGATCGAAACCAGGTTTAATGGACAGTTTCAGTGTGGTACCACATTACTACGTGATCCAAGCCAAAAAAAAAGCCCAGAATCTGGCCAACAAGTCTGAGAAATATGCGAAAGTATGAGCCAGATGAATGCAAATCCCAGACCTAACCTAGACCTAACATGCGTTATCCTCTAAAATATTGACCGAGGCCAGCATTAGTCGTCAGTTTCAGTGTGGTACCACATTACTACGTGATCCAAACCAGAAAAAGCCCAGGATCTGGCCATCAAGTATGAGAAATATGCGAATGTATGAGCCTGATGAGAGCAAATCCCAGACCTAACCCAGACCTAACATGCGTTATCCTCTAAAATATTGATCGAAACCAGGATTAATGGACAGTTTCAGTGTGGTAGCACATTACTACGTGATCCAAGCCAAAAAAAAAGCCCAGGATCTGGCCATCAAGTATGAGAAATATGCGAATGTATGAGCCTGATGAGAGCAAATCCCAGACCTAACCCAGACCTAACATGCGTTATCCTCTAAAATATTGATATAACCAGGATTAATGGACAGTTTCAGTGTGGTACCACATTACTACGTTATCCAAACCAGAAAAAGCCCAGGATCTGGCCATCAAGTATGAGAAATATGCGAATGTATGAGCCTGATGAGAGCAAATCCCAGACCTAACCCAGACCTAACATGCGTTATCCTCTAAAATATTGATCGAAACCAGGATTAATGGACAGTTTCAGTGTGGTACCACATTACTACGTGATCCAAGCCAAAAAAAAAGCCCAGAATCTGGCCAACAAGTCTGAGAAATATGCGAAAGTATGAGCCAGATGAATGCAAATCCCAGACCTAACCTAGACCTAACATGCGTTATCCTCTAAAATATTGACCGAGGCCAGCATTAGTCGACAGTTTCAGTGTGGTACCACATTACTACTTGATCTAAACCAGGAAAAGCCCAGGATCTGGCCATCAAGTATGAGAAATATGCGAATGTATGAGCCTGACGAGACCAAATCCCAGACCTAACCTAGACCTAACATGCGTTATCCTCTAAAATATTGATCGTGACCAGGTTTAGTCGACTGTTTCAGTGTGGTACCACATTACTATGTGATCCAAACCAGAAAAAACCCAGGATCTGGCCAACAAGGATGTGAAGAATGCGAAAGTATGAGACTGAAGGGGGCAAATCCCAGACCTAACCCAGACCTAACATGCGTTATCCTCTAAAATATTGATCGAAACCAGGTTTAATGGACAGTTTCAGTGTGGTACCACATTACTACGTGATCCAAGCCAAAAAAAAAGCCCAGAATCTGGCCAACAAGTCTGAGAAATATGCGAAAGTATGAGCCAGATGAATGCAAATCCCAGACCTAACCTAGACCTAACATGCGTTATCCTCTAAAATATTGACCGAGGCCAGCATTAGTCGTCAGTTTCAGTGTGGTACCACATTACTACGTGATCCAAACCAGAAAAAGCCCAGGATCTGGCCATCAAGTATGAGAAATATGCGAATGTATGAGCCTGATGAGAGCAAATCCCAGACCTAACCCAGACCTAACATGCGTTATCCTCTAAAATATTGATCGAAACCAGGATTAATGGACAGTTTCAGTGTGGTAGCACATTACTACGTGATCCAAGCCAAAAAAAAAGCCCAGGATCTGGCCATCAAGTATGAGAAATATGCGAATGTATGAGCCTGATGAGAGCAAATCCCAGACCTAACCCAGACCTAACATGCGTTATCCTCTAAAATATTGATCGAAACCAGGATTAATGGACAGTTTCAGTGTGGTACCACATTACTACGTGATCCAAGCCAAAAAGAAAGCCCAGGATCTGGCCAACAAGTCTGAGAAATATGCGAAAGTATGAGCCAGATGAATGCAAATCCCAGACCTAACCTAGACCTAACATGCGTTATCCTCTAAAATATTGACCGAGGCCAGCATTAGTCGACAGTTTCAGTGTGGTACCACATTACTACGTGATCCAAACCAGAAAAAGCCCAGGATCTGGCCATCAAGTATGAGAAATATGCGAATGTATGAGCCTGATGAGAGCAAATCCCAGACCTAACCCAGACCTAACATGCGTTATCCTCTAAAATATTGATCGAAACCAGGATTAATGGACAGTTTCAGTGTGGTAGCACATTACTACGTGATCCAAGCCAAAAAAAAAGCCCAGGATCTGGCCATCAAGTATGAGAAATATGCGAATGTATGAGCCTGATGAGAGCAAATCCCAGACCTAACCCAGACCTAACATGCGTTATCCTCTAAAATATTGATCGAAACCAGGATTAATGGACAGTTTCAGTGTGGTACCACATTACTACGTGATCCAAACCAGGAAAAGCCCAGGATCTGGCCATCAAGTATGAGAAATATGCGAATGTATGAGCCTGACGAGACCAAATCCCAGCCCTAACCTAGACCTAACATGCGTTATCCTCTAAAATATTGATCGTGACCAGGTTTAGTCGACTGTTTCAGTGTTGTACCACATTACTATGTGATCGAAACCAGAAAAAACCCAGGATCTGGCCAACAAGGATGTGAAGAATGCGAAAGTATGAGACTGAAGAGGGCAAATCCCAGACCTAACCCAGACCTAACATGCGTTATCCTCTAAAATATTGATCGAAACCAGGTTTAATGGACAGTTTCAGTGTGGTACCACATTACTACGTGATCCAAGCCAAAAATAAAGCCCAGAATCTGGCCAACAAGTCTGAGAAATATGCGAAAGTATGAGCCAGATGAATGCAAATCCAAGACCTAACCTAGACCTAGCATGCGTTATCCTCTAAAATATTGACCGAGGCCAGCATTAGTCGACTGTTTCAGTGTGGTACCACATTACTACGTGATCCAAACCAGAAAAAGCCCAGGATCTGGCCATCAAGTATGAGAAATATGCGAAAGTATGAGCCTGATGAGTGCAAATCCCAGACCTAACCTAGACCTAACATGCGTTATCCTCTAAAATATTGGCCGAGACCAGGATTAGTCGACTGTTTCAGTGTTGTACCACATTACTACGTGATCCAAACCAGAAAAAGCCCAGGATCTGGCCATCAAGTATGAGAAATATGCGAATGTATGAGCCTGATGAGAGCAAATCCCAGACCTAACCTAGACTTAACATGTGTAATCCTCCAAAATATTGATCGAAACCAGGTTTAATGGTCTGTTTCAGTGTGGTACCACATTACTGCGTGATCCAAACTAAAAAAAGCCCAGAATCTGGCCATCAAGTATGAGAAACATGCGAAAGTATGAGCCTGATGACAGCAAATCCCAGACCTAACCTAGACCTAACATGAGTTAACCTTTGAAATGTTGACCCAGACTAGGTTTAATTGACAGTTTCAGTGTGGTACCACATTACTACGTGATCCAATCCAGAAAGGCGCAGGATATGGCCAACAAATACGAGAAATATGCGAAAGTATGTGCCTGATGAGAGCAAATCCCGGACCTAACCTAGACCTAACATGCGTTATCCTCTAAAATATTGACCGAGATCAGGTTTAGTCAACTGTTTCAGTGTGGTACCACATTACTACGTGATCCAAGCCAAAAAAAGCCCAGAATCTGGCCAACAAGTATGAGAAATATGCGAAAGTATGAGCCTGATGAGTGCAAATCCCAGACCTAACCTAGACCTAACATGCGTTATCCTCTAAAATATTGGCCGTGACCAGGATTAGTCGACTGTTTCAGTGTGGTACCACATTACTCTGTGATCCAAACCAGAAAAAACCCAGGATCTGGCCAACAAGGATGTGAAGAATGCGAAAGTATGAGACTGAAGAGGGCAAATCCCAGACCTAACCCAGACCTAACATGCGTTATCCTCTAAAATATTGATCGAGACCAGGTTTAATCGACTGTTTCAGTGTGGTCCCACATTACTACGTGATCCAAGCCAAAAAAAGCCCAGAATCTGGCCAACAAGTATGAGAAATATGCGAAAGTATGAGCCTGATGAGTGCAAATCCCAGACCTAACCTAGACCTAACATGCGTTATCCTCTAAAATATTGGCCGAGACCAGGATTAGTCGACTGTTTCAGTGTGGTACCACATTACTACGTGATCCAAACCAGAAAAAGCCCAGGATCTGGCCATCAAGTATGAGAAATATGCGAATGTATGAGCCTGATGAGAGCAAATCCCAGACCTAACCTAGACCTAACATGTGTTATCCTCTAAAATATGGATCGAAACCAGGTTTAATGGTCTGTTTCAGTGTGGTACCACATTACTGCGTGATCCAAACTAAAAAAAGCCCAGAATCTGGCCATCAAGTATGAGAAACATGCGAAAGTATGAGCCTGATGAGAGCAAATCCCAGACCTAACCTAGACCTAACATGAGTTAACCTTTGAAATGTTGACCCAGACAAGGTTTGATTGACAGTTTCAGTGTGGTACCACATTACTACGTGATCCAATCCAGAAAGACGCAGGATATGGCCAACAAGTACGAGAAATATGCGAAAGTATGAGCCTGATGAGAGCAAATCCCAGACCTAACCCAGACCTAACATGCGTTATCCTCTAAAATATTGATCGAGACCAGGTTTAATGGACAGTTTCAGTGTGGTACCACATTACAACGTGATCCAAGCCAAAAAAAGCCCAGAATCTGGTCAACAAGTATGAGAAATATGCGAAAGTATGAGCCAGATGAATGCAAATCCCCGACCTAACCTAGACCTAACATGCGTTATCCTCTAAAATATTGAACGAGGCCAGCATTAGTCGACAGTTTCAGTGTGGTACCACATTACTACGTGATCCAAACCAGGAAAAGCCCAGGATCTGGCCATCAAGTATGAGAAATATGCGAATGTATGAGCCTGATGAGACCAAATCCCAGCCCTAACCTAGACCTAACATGCGTTATCCTCTAAAATATTGATCGTGACCAGGTTTAGTCGACTGTTTCAGTGTGGTACCACATTACTATGTGATCCAAACCAGAAAAAACCCAGGATCTGACCAACAAGGATGTGAAGAATGCGAAAGTATGAGACTGAAGGGGGCAAATCCCAGACCTAACCCAGACCTAACATGCGTTATCCTCTAAAATATTGATCGAAACCAGGTTTAATGGACAGTTTCAGTGTGGTACCACATTACTACGTGATCCAAGCCAAAAAAAAAGCCCAGAATCTGGCCAACAAGTCTGAGAAATATGCGAAAGTATGAGCCAGATGAATGCAAATCCCAGACCTAACCTAGACCTAACATGCGTTATCCTCTAAAATATTGACCGAGGCCAGCATTAGTCGTCAGTTTCAGTGTGGTGCCACATTACTACGTGATCCAAACCAGAAAAAGCCCAGGATCTGGCCATCAAGTATGAGAAATATGCGAATGTATGAGCCTGATGAGAGCAAATCCCAGACCTAACCCAGACCTAACATGCGTTATCCTCTAAAATATTGATCGAAACCAGGATTAATGGACAGTTTCAGTGTGGTAGCACATTACTACGTGATCCAAGCCAAAAAAAAAGCCCAGGATCTGGCCATCAAGTATGAGAAATATGCGAATGTATGAGCCTGATGAGAGCAAATCCCAGACCTAACCCAGACCTAACATGCGTTATCCTCTAAAATATTGATCGAAACCAGGATTAATGGACAGTTTCAGTGTGGTACCACATTACTACGTGATCCAAACCAGAAAAAGCCCAGGATCTGGCCATCAAGTATGAGAAATATGCGAATGTATGAGCCTGATGAGAGCAAATCCCAGACCTAACCCAGACCTAACATGCGTTATCCTCTAAAATATTGATCGAAACCAGGATTAATGGACAGTTTCAGTGTGGTACCACATTACTACGTGATCCAAGCCAAAAAAAAAGCCCAGAATCTGGCCAACAAGTCTGAGAAATATGCGAAAGTATGAGCCAGATGAATGCAAATCCCAGACCTAACCTAGACCTAACATGCGTTATCCTCTAAAATATTGATCGAAACCAGGTTTAATGGACAGTTTCAGTGTGGTACCACATTACTACGTGATCCAAGCCAAAAAAAAAGCCCAGAATCTGGCCAACAAGTCTGAGAAATATGCGAAAGTATGAGCCAGATGAATGCAAATCCCAGACCTAACCTAGACCTAACATGCGTTATCCTCTAAAATATTGACCGAGGCCAGCATTAGTCGTCAGTTTCAGTGTGGTGCCACATTACTACCTGATCCAAACCAGAAAAAGCCCAGGATCTGGCCATCAAGTATGAGAAATATGCGAATGTATGAGCCTGATGAGAGCAAATCCCAGACCTAACCCAGACCTAACATGCGTTATCCTCTAAAATATTGATCGAAACCAGGATTAATGGACAGTTTCAGTGTGGTACCACATTACTACGTGATCCAAACCAGAAAAAGCCCAGGATCTGGCCATCAAGTATGAGAAATATGCGAATGTATGAGCCTGATGAGAGCAAATCCCAGACCTAACCCAGACCTAACATGCGTTATCCTCTAAAATATTGATCGAAACCAGGATTAATGGACAGTTTCAGTGTGGTACCACATTACTACGTGATCCAAGCCAAAAAAAAAGCCCAGAATCTGGCCAACAAGTCTGAGAAATATGCGAAAGTATGAGCCAGATGAATGCAAATCCCAGACCTAACCTAGACCTAACATGCGTTATCCTCTAAAATATTGACCGAGGCCAGCATTAGTCGTCAGTTTCAGTGTGGTGCCACATTACTACGTGATCCAAACCAGAAAAAGCCCAGGATCTGGCCATCAAGTATGAGAAATATGCGAATGTATGAGCCTGATGAGAGCAAATCCCAGACCTAACCCAGACCTAACATGCGTTATCCTCTAAAATATTGATCGAAACCAGGATTAATGGACAGTTTCAGTGTGGTAGCACATTACTACGTGATCCAAGCCAAAAAAAAAGCCCAGGATCTGGCCATCAAGTATGAGAAATATGCGAATGTATGAGCCTGATGAGAGCAAATCCCAGACCTAACCCAGACCTAACATGCGTTATCCTCTAAAATATTGATCGAAACCAGGATTAATGGACAGTTTCAGTGTGGTACCACATTACTACGTGATCCAAACCAGAAAAAGCCCAGGATCTGGCCATCAAGTATGAGAAATATGCGAATGTATGAGCCTGATGAGAGCAAATCCCAGACCTAACCCAGACCTAACATGCGTTATCCTCTAAAATATTGATCGAAACCAGGATTAATGGACAGTTTCAGTGTGGTACCACATTACTACGTGATCCAAGCCAAAAAAAAAGCCCAGAATCTGGCCAACAAGTCTGAGAAATATGCGAAAGTATGAGCCAGATGAATCCAAATCCCAGACCTAACCTAGACCTAACATGCGTTATCCTCTAAAATATTGACCGAGGCCAGCATTAGTCGACAGTTTCAGTGTGGTACCACATTACTACGTGATCTAAACCAGGAAAAGCCCAGGATCTGGCCATCAAGTATGAGAAATATGCGAATGTATGAGCCTGACGAGACCAAATCCCAGCCCTAACCTAGACCTAACATGCGTTATCCTCTAAAATATTGACCGAAACCAGGTTTAATCGACTGTTTCAGTGTGGTACCACATTACTACGTGATCCAAACCAGAAAAAGCCCAGGATCTGGCCATCAAGTATGAGAAATATGCGAATGTATGAGCCTGATGAGAGCAAATCCCAGACCTAACCTAGACCTAACATGTGTTATCCTCTAAAATATGGATCGAAACCAGGTTTAATGGTCTGTTTCAGTGTGGTACCACATTACTGCGTGATCCAAACTAAAAAAAGCCCAGAATCTGGCCATCAAGTATGAGAAACATGCGAAAGTATGAGCCTGATGAGAGCAAATCCCAGACCTAACCCAGACCTAACATGCGTTATCCACTAAAATATTGAACGAGGCCAGCATTAGTCGACAGTTTCAGTGTGGTACCACATTACTACGTGATCCAAACCAGGAAAAGCCCAGGATCTGGCCATCAAGTATGAGAAATATGCGAATGTATGAGCCTGATGAGACCAAATCCCAGCCCTAACCTAGACCTAACATGCGTTATCCTCTAAAATATTGATCGTGACCAGGTTTAGTCGACTGTTTCAGTGTGGTACCACATTACTATGTGATCCAAACCAGAAAAAACCCAGGATCTGGCCAACAAGGATGTGAAGAATGCGAAAGTATGAGACTGAAGGGGGCAAATCCCAGACCTAACCCAGACCTAACATGCGTTATCCTCTAAAATATTGATCGAAACCAGGTTTAATGGACAGTTTCAGTGTGGTACCACATTACTACGTGATCCAAGCCAAAAAAAAAGCCCAGAATCTGGCCAACAAGTCTGAGAAATATGCGAAAGTATGAGCCAGATGAATGCAAATCCCAGACCTAACCTAGACCTAACATGCGTTATCCTCTAAAATATTGACCGAGGCCAGCATTAGTCGTCAGTTTCAGTGTGGTACCACATTACTACGTGATCCAAACCAGAAAAAGCCCAGGATCTGGCCATCAAGTATGAGAAATATGCGAATGTATGAGCCTGATGAGAGCAAATCCCAGACCTAACCCAGACCTAACATGCGTTATCCTCTAAAATATTGATCGAAACCAGGATTAATGGACAGTTTCAGTGTGGTAGCACATTACTACGTGATCCAAGCCAAAAAAAAAGCCCAGGATCTGGCCATCAAGTATGAGAAATATGCGAATGTATGAGCCTGATGAGAGCAAATCCCAGACCTAACCCAGACCTAACATGCGTTATCCTCTAAAATATTGATCGAAACCAGGATTAATGGACAGTTTCAGTGTGGTACCACATTACTACGTGATCCAAGCCAAAAAAAAAGCCCAGAATCTGGCCAACAAGTCTGAGAAATATGCGAAAGTATGAGCCAGATGAATGCAAATCCCAGACCTAACCTAGACCTAACATGCGTTATCCTCTAAAATATTGACCGAGGCCAGCATTAGTCGACAGTTTCAGTGTGGTACCACATTACTACGTGATCCAAACCAGGAAAAGCCCAGGATCTGGCCATCAAGTATGAGTAATATGCGAATGTATGAGCCTGACGAGACCAAATCCCAGCCCTAACCTAGACCTAACATGCGTTATCCTCTAAAATATTGATCGTGACCAGGTTTAGTCGACTGTTTCAGTGTTGTACCACATTACTATGTGATCCAAACCAGAAAAAACCCAGGATCTGGCCAACAAGGATGTGAAGAATGCGAAAGTATGAGACTGAAGAGGGCAAATCCCAGACCTAACCCAGACCTAACATGCGTTATCCTCTAAAATATTGATCGAAACCAGGTTTAATGGACAGTTTCAGTGTGGTACCACATTACTACGTGATCCAAGCCAAAAAAAAAGCCCAGAATCTGGCCAACAAGTCTGAGAAATATGCGAAAGTATGAGCCAGATGAATGCAAATCCCAGACCTAACCTAGACCTAGCATGCGTTATCCTCTAAAATATTGACCGAGGCCAGCATTAGTCGACTGTTTCAGTGTGGTACCACATTACTACGTGATCCAAACCAGAAAAAGCCCAGGATCTGGCCATCAAGTATGAGAAATATGCGAAAGTATGAGCCTGATGAGTGCAAATCCCAGACCTAACCTAGACCTAACATGCGTTATCCTCTAAAATATTGGCCGAGACCAGGATTAGTCGACTGTTTCAGTGTGGTACCACATTACTACGTGATCCAAACCAGAAAAAGCCCAGGATCTGGCCATCAAGTATGAGAAATATGCGAAAGTATGAGCCTGATGAGTGCAAATCCCAGACCTAACCTAGACCTAACATGCGTTATCCTCTAAAATATTGATCGTGACAAGGTTTAGTCGACTGTTTCAGTGTTGTACCACATTACTATGTGATCGAAACCAGAAAAAACCCAGGATCTGGCCAACAAGGATGTGAAGAATGCGAAAGTATGAGACTGAAGAGGGCAAATCCCAGACCTAACCCAAACCTAACATGCGTTATCCTCTAAAATATTGACCGAAACCAGGTTTAATCGACTGTTTCAGTGTGGTCCCACATTACTACGTGATCCAAACCAGAAAAAGCCCAGGATCTGGCCATCAAGTATGAGAAATATGCGAAAGTATGAGCCTGATGAGTGCAAATCCCAGACCTAACCTAGACCTAACATGCGTTATCCTCTAAAATATTGGCCGAGACCAGGATTAGTCGACTGTTTCAGTGTGGTACCACATTACTACGTGATCCAAACCAGAAAAAGCCCAGGATCTGGCCATCAAGTATGAGAAATATGCGAAAGTATGAGCCTGATGAGTGCAAATCCCAGACCTAACCTAGACCTAACATGCGTTATCCTCTAAAATATTGGCCGAGACCAGGATTAGTCGACTGTTTCAGTGTGATACCACATTACTACGTGATCCAAACCAGAAAAAGCCCAGGATCTGGCCATCAAGTATGAGAAATATGCGAATGTATGAGCCTGACGAGACCAAATCCCAGCCCTAACCTAGACCTAACATGCGTTATCCTCTAAAATATTGATCGTGACCAGGTTTAGTCGACTGTTTCAGTGTTGTACCACATTACTATGTGATCCAAACCAGAAAAAACCCAGGATCTGGCCAACAAGGATGTGAAGAATGCGAAAGTATGAGACTGAAGAGGGCAAATCCCAGACCTAACTCAGACCTAACATGCGTTATCCTCTAAAATATTGACCGAAACCAGGTTTAATCGACTGTTTCAGTGTGGTCCCACATTACTACGTGATCCAAACCAGAAAAAGCCCAGGATCTGGCCATCAAGTATGAGAAATATGCGAATGTATGAGCCTGATGAGAGCAAATCCCAGACCTAACCTAGACCTAACATGCGTTATCCTCTAAAATATTGACCGAAACCAGGTTTAATCGACTGTTTCAGTGTGGTCCCACATTACTACGTGATCCAAACCAGAAAAAGCCCAGGATCTGGCCATCAAGTATGAGAAATATGCGAATATATGAACCTGATGAGAGCAAATCCCAGACCTAACCTAGACCTAACATGCGTTATCCTCTAAAATATAGACCGAGACCAGCATTAGTCGACAGTTTCAGTGTGGTACCACATTACTACGTGATCCAAACCAGAAAAAGCCCAGGATCTGGCCATCAAGTATGAGAAATATGCGAATGTATGAGCCTGATGAGACCAAATCCCAGCCCTATCCTAGACCTAACATGCGTTATCCTCTAAAATATTGATCGTGACCAGGTTTAGTCGACTGTTTCAGTGTGGTACCACATTACTATGTGATCCAAACCAGAAAAAACCCAGGATATGGCCAACAAGGATGTGAAGAATGCGAAAGTATGAGACTGAAGAGGGCAAATCCCAGACCTAACCCAGACCTAACATGCGTTATCCTCTAAAATAATGATCGAGACCAGGTTTAATCGACTGTTTCAGTGTGGTCCCACATTACTACGTGATCCAAACCAGAAAAAGCCCAGGATCTGGCCATCAAGTATGAGAAATATGCGACAGTATGAGCCTGATGAGAGCAAATCCCAGACCTGACATAGACCTAACATGCGTTATCCTCTAAAATATTGATCGAAACCAGGTTTAATGGACAGTTTCAGTGTGGTACCACATTACTACGTGGTCCAAACCAGAAAGGCGCAGGATATGGCCAACATGTACGAGAAATATGCGAATGTATGAGCCTGATGAGAGCAAATCCCAGACCTAACCTAGACCTAACATGCGTTATCCTCTAAAATATTGGCCGAGACCAGGATTAGTCGACTGTTTCAGTGTGGTACCACATTACTACGTGATCCAAACCAGAAAAAGCCCAGGATCTGGACAACAAGTATGAGAAATATGCGAATGTATGAGCCTGATGAGAGCAAATCCCAGTCCTAACCCAGACCTAACATGCGTTATCCTCTAAAATATTGATCGAAACCAGGTTTAATGGACAGTTTCAGTGTGGTACCACATTACTACGTGACCAAGCCAAAAAAAGCCCAGAATCTGGCCAACAAGTTTGAGAAATATGCGAAAGTATGAGCCTTATGAGTGCAAATCCCAGACCTAACCTAGACCTAACATGCGTTATCCTCTAAAATATCGGCCGAGACCAGGATTAGTCGACGGTTTCAGTGTGGTACCACATTACTACGTGATCCAAACTAAAAAAAGCCCAGAATCTGGCCATCAAGTATGTGAAACATTCGAAAGTATGAGCCTGATGAGAGCAAATCCCAGACCTAACCTAGACCTAACATGAGTTATCCTTTGAAATGTTGACACCAGACTAGGTTTAATTGACAGTTTCAGTGTGGTACCACATTACCACGTGATCCAAACCAGAAAAAGCCCTGAATCTGGCCATCAAGTATGAGAAATATGCGAAAGTATGAGCCTGATGAGTGCAAATCCCAGACCTAACCTAGACCTAACATGCGTTATCCTTTGAAATGTTGACCCAGACTAGGTTTAATGGACTGTTTCAGTGTGGTACCACATTACCACGTGATCCAAACCAGAAAAAACCCAGGATCTGTTCAACAGGTATGTGAAGAATGCGAAAGTGTGAGCCTGATGAGTGCAAATCCCAGACCTAACCTAGACCTAACATGCGTTATCCTTTGAAATGTTGACCCAGACTAGGTTTAATGGACTGTTTCAGTGTGGTACCACATTACCACGTGATCCAAACCAGAAAAAACCCAGGATCTGTTCAACAGGTATGTGAAGAATGCGAAAGTGTGAGCCTGATGAGGGCAAATCCCGGACCTAACAAAGACCTAACATGCGTTAGCCTCTAAAATATTTGTCGAAACCAGGTTTAATGGTCTCTTCCACGGTGGTACCACATTACTACGTGATCCAAACCAGAAAAAGCCCAGGATCTGGCCATCAAGTATGAGAAATATGCGAATGTATGAGCCTGATGAGAGCAAATCCCAGACCTAACCTAGACCTAACATGTGTTATCCTCTAAAATATGGATCGAAACCAGGTTTATGGTCTGTTTCAGTGTGGTACCACATTACTGCGTGATCCAAACTAAAAAAAGCCCAGAATCTGGCCATCAAGTATGAGAAACATGCGAAAGTATGAGCCTGATGAGAGCAAATCCCAGACCTAACCTAGACCTAACATGAGTTAACCTTTGAAATGTTGACCCAGACAAGGTTTGATTGACAGTTTCAGTGTGGTACCACATTACTACGTGATCCAATCCAGAAAGACGCAGGATATGGCCAACAAGTACGAGGAATATGCGAAAGTATGAGCCTGATGAGAGCAAATCCCAGACCTAACCCAGACCTAACATGCGTTATCCTCTAAAATATTGATCGAGACCAGGTTTAATGGACAGTTTCAGTGTGGTACCACATTACAACGTGATCCTAGCCAAAAAAAGCCCAGAATCTGGCCAACAAGTATGAGAAATATGCGAAAGTATGAGCCAGATGAATGCAAATCCCCGACCTAACCTAGACCTAACATGCGTTATCCTCTAAAATATTGAACGAGGCCAGCATTTGTCGACAGTTTCAGTGTGGTACCACATTACTACGTGATCCAAACCAGGAAAAGCCCAGGATCTGGCCATCAAGTATGAGAAATATGCGAATGTATGAGCCTGATGAGACCAAATCCCAGCCCTAACCTAGACCTAACATGCGTTATCCTCTAAAATATTGATCGTGACCAGGTTTAGTCGACTGTTTCAGTGTGGTACCACATTACTATGTGATCCAAACCAGAAAAAACCCAGGATCTGGCCAACAAGGATGTGAAGAATGCGAAAGTATGAGACTGAAGGGGGCAAATCCCAGACCTAACCCAGACCTAACATGCGTTATCCTCTAAAATATTGATCGAAACCAGGTTTAATGGACAGTTTCAGTGTGGTACCACATTACTACGTGATCCAAGCCAAAAAAAAAGCCCAGAATCTGGCCAACAAGTCTGAGAAATATGCGAAAGTATGAGCCAGATGAATGCAAATCCCAGACCTAACCTAGACCTAACATGCGTTATCCTCTAAAATATTGACCGAGGCCAGCATTAGTCGTCAGTTTCAGTGTGGTACCACATTACTACGTGATCCAAACCAGAAAAAGCCCAGGATCTGGCCATCAAGTATGAGAAATATGCGAATGTATGAGCCTGATGAGAGCAAATCCCAGACCTAACCCAGACCTAACATGCGTTATCCTCTAAAATATTGATCGAAACCAGGATTAATGGACAGTTTCAGTGTGGTAGCACATTACTACGTGATCCAAGCCAAAAAAAAAGCCCAGGATCTGGCCATCAAGTATGAGAAATATGCGAATGTATGAGCCTGATGAGAGCAAATCCCAGACCTAACCCAGACCTAACATGCGTTATCCTCTAAAATATTGATCGAAACCAGGATTAATGGACAGTTTCAGTGTGGTACCACATTACTACGTGATCCAAGCCAAAAAAAAAGCCCAGGATCTGGCCAACAAGTCTGAGAAATATGCGAAAGTATGAGCCAGATGAATGCAAATCCCAGACCTAACCTAGACCTAACATGCGTTATCCTCTAAAATATTGACCGAGGCCAGCATTAGTCGACAGTTTCAGTGTGGTACCACATTACTACGTGATCCAAACCAGAAAAAGCCCAGGATCTGGCCATCAAGTATGAGAAATATGCGAATGTATGAGCCTGATGAGAGCAAATCCCAGACCTAACCCAGACCTAACATGCGTTATCCTCTAAAATATTGATCGAAACCAGGATTAATGGACAGTTTCAGTGTGGTACCACATTACTACGTGATCCAAGCCAAAAAAAAAGCCCAGAATCTGGCCAACAAGTCTGAGAAATATGCGAAAGTATGAGCCAGATGAATGCAAATCCCAGACCTAACCTAGACCTAACATGCGTTATCCTCTAAAATATTGACCGAGGCCAGCATTAGTCGACAGTTTCAGTGTGGTACCACATTACTACGTGATCCAAACCAGGAAAAGCCCAGGATCTGGCCATCAAGTATGAGAAATATGCGAATGTATGAGCCTGACGAGACCAAATCCCAGCCCTAACCTAGACCTAACATGCGTTATCCTCTAAAATATTGATCGTGACCAGGTTTAGTCGACTGTTTCAGTGTTGTACCACATTACTATGTGATCCAAACCAGAAAAAACCCAGGATCTGGCCAACAAGGATGTGAAGAATGCGAAAGTATGAGACTGAAGAGGGCAAATCCCAGACCTAACCCAGACCTAACATGCGTTATCCTCTAAAATATTGATCGAAACCAGGTTTAATGGACAGTTTCAGTGTGGTACCACATTACTACGTGATCCAAGCCAAAAAAAAAGCCCAGAATCTGGCCAACAAGTCTGAGAAATATGCGAAAGTATGAGCCAGATGAATGCAAATCCCAGACCTAACCTAGACCTAGCATGCGTTATCCTCTAAAATATTGACCGAGGCCAGCATTAGTCGACTGTTTCAGTGTGGTACCACATTACTACGTGATCCAAACCAGAAAAAGCCCAGGATCTGGCCATCAAGTATGAGAAATATGCGAAAGTATGAGCCTGATGAGTGCAAATCCCAGACCTAACCTAGACCTAACATGCGTTATCCTCTAAAATATTGGCCGAGACCAGGATTAGTCGACTGTTTCAGTGTGGTACCACATTACTACGTGATCCAAACCAGAAAAAGCCCAGGATCTGGCCATCAAGTATGAGAAATATGCGAATGTATGAGCCTGACGAGACCAAATCCCAGCCCTAACCTAGACCTAACATGCGTTATCCTCTAAAATATTGATCGTGACCAGGTTTAGTCGACTGTTTCAGTGTTGTACCACATTACTATGTGATCCAAACCAGAAAAAACCCAGGATCTGGCCAACAAGGATGTGAAGAATGCGAAAGTATGAGACTGAAGAGGGCAAATCCCAGACCTAACCCAGACCTAACATGCGTTATCCTCTAAAATATTGACCGAAACCAGGTTTAATCGACTGTTTCAGTGTGGTCCCACATTACTACGTGATCCAAACCAGAAAAAGCCCAGGATCTGGCCATCAAGTATGAGAAATAAGCGAATGTATGAGCCTGATGAGAGCAAGTCCCAGACCTAACCTAGACCTAACATGAGTTATCCTTTGAAATGTTGACACCAGACTAGGTTTAATTGACAGTTTCAGTGTGGTACCACATTACCACGTGATCCAAACCAGAAAAAGCCCTGAATCTGGCCATCAAGTATGAGAAATATGCGAAAGTATGAGCCTGATGAGTGCAAATCCCAGACCTAACCTAGACCTAACATGCGTTATCCTTTGAAATGTTGACCCAGACTAGGTTTAATGGACTGTTTCAGTGTGGTACCACATTACCACGTGATCCAAACCAGAAAAAACCCAGGATCTGTTCAACAGGTATGTGAAGAATGCGAAAGTGTGAGCCTGATGAGGGCAAATCCCGGACCTAACAAAGACCTAACATGCGTTAGCCTCTAAAATATTTGTCGAAACCAGGTTTAATGGTCTCTTCCACGGTGGTACCACATTACTACGTGATCCAAACCAGAAAAAGCCCAGGATCTGGCCATCAAGTATGAGAAATATGCGAATGTATGAGCCTGATGAGAGCAAATCCCAGACCTAACCTAGACTTAACATGTGTTATCCTCTAAAATATTGATCGAAACCAGGTTTAATGGTCTGTTTCAGTGTGGTACCACATTACTGCGTGATCCAAACTAAAAAAAGCCCAGAATCTGGCCATCAAGTATGAGAAACATGCGAAAGTATGAGCCTGATGACAGCAAATCCCAGACCTAACCTAGACCTAACATGAGTTAACCTTTGAAATGTTGACCCAGACTAGGTTTAATTGACAGTTTCAGTGTGGTACCACATTACTACGTGATCCAATCCAGAAAGGCGCAGGATATGGCCAACAAATACGAGAAATATGCGAAAGTATGAGCCTGATGAGTGCAAATCCCAGACCTAACCTAGACCTAACATGCGTTATCCTCTAAAATATTGGCCGAGACCAGGATTAGTCGACTGTTTCAGTGTGTTACCACATTACTACGTGATCCAAACCAGAAAAAGCCCAGGATCTGGTCATCAAGTATGAGAAATATGCGAATGTATGAGCCTGATGAGAGCAAATCCCAGACCTAACCTAGACCTAACATGTGTTATCCTCTAAAATATGGATCGAAACCAGGTTTAATGGTCTGTTTCAGTGTGGTACCACATTACTGCGTGATCCAAACTAAAAAAAGCCCAGAATCTGGCCATCAAGTATGAGAAACATGCGAAAGTATGAGCCTGATGAGAGCAAATCCCAGACCTAACCTAGACCTAACATGAGTTAACCTTTGAAATGTTGACCCAGACAAGGTTTGATTGACAGTTTCAGTGTGGTACCACATTACTACGTGATCCAATCCAGAAAGACGCAGGATATGGCCAACAAGTACGAGAAATATGCGAAAGTATGAGCCTGATGAGAGCAAATCCCAGACCTAACCTAGACCTAACATGCGTTATCCTCTAAAATATTGATCGAAACCAGGTTTAATGGACAGTTTCAGTGTGGTACCACATTACTACGTGATCCAAACCCGGAAAAGCCCAGGATCTGGCCATCAAGTATGAGAAATATGCGAATGTATGCGCCTGATGAGACCAAATCCCAGCCCTAACCTAGACCTAACATGCGTTATCCTCTAAAATATTGATCGTGACCAGGTTTAGTCGACTGTTTCAGTGTGGTACCACATTACTATGTGATCCAAACCAGAAAAAACCCAGGATCTGGCCAACAAGGATGTGAAGAATGCGAAAGTATGAGACTGAAGGGGGCAAATCCCAGACCTAACCCAGACCTAACATGCGTTATCCTCTAAAATATTGATCGAAACCAGGTTTAATGGACAGTTTCAGTGTGGTACCACATTACTACGTGATCCAAGCCAAAAAAAAAGCCCAGAATCTGGCCAACAAGTCTGAGAAATATGCGAAAGTATGAGCCAGATGAATGCAAATCCCAGACCTAACCTAGACCTAACATGCGTTATCCTCTAAAATATTGACCGAGGCCAGCATTAGTCGTCAGTTTCAGTGTGGTACCACATTACTACGTGATCCAAACCAGAAAAAGCCCAGGATCTGGCCATCAAGTATGAGAAATATGCGAATGTATGAGCCTGATGAGAGCAAATCCCAGACCTAACCCAGACCTAACATGCGTTATCCTCTAAAATATTGATCGAAACCAGGATTAATGGACAGTTTCAGTGTGGTAGCACATTACTACGTGATCCAAGCCAAAAAAAAAGCCCAGGATCTGGCCATCAAGTATGAGAAATATGCGAATGTATGAGCCTGATGAGAGCAAATCCCAGACCTAACCCAGACCTAACATGCGTTATCCTCTAAAATATTGATCGAAACCAGGATTAATGGACAGTTTCAGTGTGGTACCACATTACTACGTGATCCAAGCCAAAAAAAAAGCCCAGGATCTGGCCAACAAGTCTGAGAAATATGCGAAAGTATGAGCCAGATGAATGCAAATCCCAGACCTAACCTAGACCTAACATGCGTTATCCTCTAAAATATTGACCGAGGCCAGCATTAGTCGACAGTTTCAGTGTGGTACCACATTACTACGTGATCCAAACCAGAAAAAGCCCAGGATCTGGCCATCAAGTATGAGAAATATGCGAATGTATGAGCCTGATGAGAGCAAATCCCAGACCTAACCCAGACCTAACATGCGTTATCCTCTAAAATATTGATCGAAACCAGGATTAATGGACAGTTTCAGTGTGGTACCACATTACTACGTGATCCAAGCCAAAAAAAAAGCCCAGAATCTGGCCAACAAGTCTGAGAAATATGCGAAAGTATGAGCCAGATGAATGCAAATCCCAGACCTAACCTAGACCTAACATGCGTTATCCTCTAAAATATTGACCGAGGCCAGCATTAGTCGACAGTTTCAGTGTGGTACCACATTACTACGTGATCCAAACCAGGAAAAGCCCAGGATCTGGCCATCAAGTATGAGAAATATGCGAATGTATGAGCCTGACGAGACCAAATCCCAGCCCTAACCTAGACCTAACATGCGTTATCCTCTAAAATATTGATCGTGACCAGGTTTAGTCGACTGTTTCAGTGTTGTACCACATTACTATGTGATCCAAACCAGAAAAAACCCAGGATCTGGCCAACAAGGATGTGAAGAATGCGAAAGTATGAGACTGAAAAGGGCAAATCCCAGACCTAACCCAGACCTAACATGCGTTATCCTCTAAAATATTGATCGAAACCAGGTTTAATGGACAGTTTCAGTGTGGTACCACATTACTACGTGATCCAAGCCAAAAAAAAAGCCCAGAATCTGGCCAACAAGTCTGAGAAATATGCGAAAGTATGAGCCAGATGAATGCAAATCCCAGACCTAACCTAGACCTAGCATGCGTTATCCTCTAAAATATTGACCGAGGCCAGCATTAGTCGACTGTTTCAGTGTGGTACCACATTACTACGTGATCCAAACCAGAAAAAGCCCAGGATCTGGCCATCAAGTATGAGAAATATGCGAAAGTATGAGCCTGATGAGTGCAAATCCCAGACCTAACCTAGACCTAACATGCGTTATCCTCTAAAATATTGGCCGAGACCAGGATTAGTCGACTGTTTCAGTGTGGTACCACATTACTACGTGATCCAAACCAGAAAAAGCCCAGGATCTGGCCATCAAGTATGAGAAATATGCGAATGTATGAGCCTGACGAGACCAAATCCCAGCCCTAACCTAGACCTAACATGCGTTATCCTCTAAAATATTGATCGTGACCAGGTTTAGTCGACTGTTTCAGTGTTGTACCACATTACTATGTGATCCAAACCAGAAAAAACCCAGGATCTGGCCAACAAGGATGTGAAGAATGCGAAAGTATGAGACTGAAGAGGGCAAATCCCAGACCTAACCCAGACCTAACATGCGTTATCCTCTAAAATATTGACCGAAACCAGGTTTAATCGACTGTTTCAGTGTGGTCCCACATTACTACGTGATCCAAACCAGAAAAAGCCCAGGATCTGGCCATCAAGTATGAGAAATAAGCGAATGTATGAGCCTGATGAGAGCAAATCCCAGACCTAACCCAGACCTAACATGCGTTATCCTCTAAAATATTGACCGAAACCAGGTTTAATCGACTGTTTCAGTGTGGTCCCACATTACTACGTGATCCAAACCAGAAAAAGCCCAGGATCTGGCCAACAAGTCTGAGAAATATGCGAAAGTATGAGCCAGATGAATGCAAATCCCAGACCTAACCTAGACCTAGCATGCGTTATCCTCTAAAATATTGACCGAGGCCAGCATTAGTCGACTGTTTCAGTGTGGTACCACATTACTACGTGATCCAAACCAGAAAAAGCCCAGGATCTGGCCATCAAGTATGAGAAATATGCGAAAGTATGAGCCTGATGAGTGCAAATCCCAGACCTAACCTAGACCTAACATGCGTTATCCTCTAAAATATTGGCCGAGACCAGGATTAGTCGACTGTTTCAGTGTGGTACCACATTACCACGTGATCCAAACCAGAAAAAGCCCAGGATCTGGCCATCAAGTATGAGAAATATGCGAAAGTATGAGCCTGATGAGTGCAAATCCCAGACCTAACCTAGACCTAACATGCGTTATCCGCTAAAATATTGGCCGAGACCAGGATTAGTCGACTGTTTCAGTGTGATACCACATTACTACGTGATCCAAACCAGAAAAAGCCCAGGATCTGGCCATCAAGTATGAGAAATATGCGAATGTATGAGCCTGACGAGACCAAATCCCAGCCCTAACCTAGACCTAACATGCGTTATCCTCTAAAATATTGATCGTGACCAGGTTTAGTCGACTGTTTCAGTGTTGTACCACATTACTATGTGATCCAAACCAGAAAAAACCCAGGATCTGGCCAACAAGGATGTGAAGAATGCGAAAGTATGAGACTGAAGAGGGCAAATCCCAGACCTAACCCAGACCTAACATGCGTTATCCTCTAAAATATTGACCGAAACCAGGTTTAATCGACTGTTTCAGTGTGGTCCCACATTACTACGTGATCCAAACCAGAAAAAGCCCAGGATCTGGCCATCAAGTATGAGAAATATGCGAATGTATGAGCCTGATGAGAGCAAATCCCAGACCTAACCCAGACCTAACATGCGTTATCCTCTAAAATATTGACCGAAACCAGGTTTAATCGACTGTTTCAGTGTGGTCCCACATTACTACGTGATCCAAACCAGAAAAAGCCCAGGATCTGGCCATCAAGTATGAGAAATATGCGAATATATGAACCTGATGAGAGCAAATCCCAGACCTAACCTAGACCTAACATGCGTTATCCTCTAAAATATAGACCGAGACCAGCATTAGTCGACAGTTTCAGTGTGGTACCACATTACTACGTGATCCAAACCAGAAAAAGCCCAGGATCTGGCCATCAAGTATGAGAAATATGCGAATGTATGAGCCTGATGAGACCAAATCCCAGCCCTATCCTAGACCTAACATGCGTTATCCTCTAAAATATTGATCGTGACCAGGTTTAGTCGACTGTTTCAGTGTGGTACCACATTACTATGTGATCCAAACCAGAAAAAACCCAGGATATGGCCAACAAGGATGTGAAGAATGCGAAAGTATGAGACTGAAGAGGGCAAATCCCAGACCTAACCCAGACCTAACATGCGTTATCCTCTAAAATAATGATCGAGACCAGGTTTAATCGACTGTTTCAGTGTGGTCCCACATTACTACGTGATCCAAACCAGAAAAAGCCCAGGATCTGGCCATCAAGTATGAGAAATATGCGACAGTATGAGCCTGATGAGAGCAAATCCCAGACCTGACATAGACCTAACATGCGTTATCCTCTAAAATATTGATCGAAACCAGGTTTAATGGACAGTTTCAGTGTGGTACCACATTACTACGTGATCCAAACCAGAAAGGCGCAGGATATGGCCAACATGTACGAGAAATATGCGAATGTATGAGCCTGATGAGAGCAAATCCCAGACCTAACCTAGACCTAACATGCGTTATCCTCTAAAATATTGGCCGAGACCAGGATTAGTCGACTGTTTCAGTGTGGTACCACACTACTACGTGATCCAAACCAGAAAAAGCCCAGGATCTGGACAACAAGTATGAGAAATATGCGAATGTATGAGCCTGATGAGAGCAAATCCCAGTCCTAACCCAGACCTAACATGCGTTATCCTCTAAAATATTGATCGAAACCAGGTTTAATGGACAGTTTCAGTGTGGTACCACATTACTACGTGACCAAGCCAAAAAAAGCCCAGAATCTGGCCAACAAGTTTGAGAAATATGCGAAAGTATGAGCCTTATGAGTGCAAATCCCAGACCTAACCTAGACCTAACATGCGTTATCCTCTAAAATATCGGCCGAGACCAGGATTAGTCGACTGTTTCAGTGTGGTACCACATTACTACGTGATCCAAACTAAAAAAAGCCCAGAATCTGGCCATCAAGTATGTGAAACATTCGAAAGTATGAGCCTGATGAGAGCAAATCCCAGACCTAACCTAGACCTAACATGAGTTATCCTTTGAAATGTTGACACCAGACTAGGTTTAATTGACAGTTTCAGTGTGGTACCACATTACCACGTGATCCAAACCAGAAAAAGCCCTGAATCTGGCCATCAAGTATGAGAAATATGCGAAAGTATGAGCCTGATGAGTGCAAATCCCAGACCTAACCTAGACCTAACATGCGTTATCCTTTGAAATGTTGACCCAGACTAGGTTTAATGGACTGTTTCAGTGTGGTACCACATTACCACGTGATCCAAACCAGAAAAAACCCAGGATCTGTTCAACAGGTATGTGAAGAATGCGAAAGTGTGAGCCTGATGAGGGCAAATCCCGGACCTAACAAAGACCTAACATGCGTTAGCCTCTAAAATATTTGTCGAAACCAGGTTTAATGGTCTCTTCCACGGTGGTACCACATTACTACGTGATCCAAACCAGAAAAAGCCCAGGATCTGGCCATCAAGTATGAGAAATATGCGAATGTATGAGCCTGATGAGAGCAAATCCCAGACCTAACCTAGACTTAACATGTGTTATCCTCTAAAATATTGATCGAAACCAGGTTTAATGGTCTGTTTCAGTGTGGTACCACATTACTGCGTGATCCAAACTAAAAAAAGCCCAGAATCTGGCCATCAAGTATGAGAAACATGCGAAAGTATGAGCCTGATGACAGCAAATCCCAGACCTAACCTAGACCTAACATGAGTTAACCTTTGAAATGTTGACCCAGACTAGGTTTAATTGACAGTTTCAGTGTGGTACCACATTACTACGTGATCCAATCCAGAAAGGCGCAGGATATGGCCAACAAATACGAGAAATATGCGAAAGTATGAGCCTGATGAGAGCAAATCCCAGACCTAACCTAGACCTAACATGCGTTATCCTCTAAAATATTGACCGAGATCAGGTTTAGTCAACTGTTTCAGTGTGGTACCACATTACTACGTGATCCAAACCAGAAAAAGCCCAGGATCTGGCCATCAAGTATGAGAAATATGCGAAAGTATGAGCCTGATGAGTGCAAATCCGAGACCTAGCCGAGACCTAACATGCGTTATCCTCTAAAATATTGATCGAGACCAGGATTAGTCGACTGTTTCAGTGTGGTAACACATTACTGCGTGAGCCAAACCAGAAAAAGGCCAGGATCTGGCCATCAAGTATGAGAAATATGCGAAAGTATGAGCCAGATGAGAGCAAATCCCAGACCTAACATAGACCTGACATGCGTTATCCTCTAAAATATTGATCGAAACCAGGTTTAATCGACTGTTTCTGTGTGGTACCACATTACTCTGTGATCCAAACCAGAAAAAACCCAGGATCTGGCCAACAAGGATGTGAAGAATGCGAAAGTATGAGACTGAAGAGGGCAAATCCCAGACCTAACCCAGACCTAACATGCGTTATCCTCTAAAATATTGATCGAGACCAGGTTTAATCGACTGTTTCAGTGTGGTCCCACATTACTACGTGATCCAAGCCAAAAAAAGCCCAGAATCTGGCCAACTAGTATGAGAAATATGCGAAAGTATGAGCCTGATGAGTGCAAATCCCAGACCTAACCTAGACCTAACATGCGTTATCCTCTAAAATATTGGCCGAGACCAGGATTAGTCGACTGTTTCAGTGTGGTACCACATTACTACGTGATCCAAACCAGAAAAAGCCCAGGATCTGACCATCAAGTATGAGAAATATGCGAATGTATGAGCCTGATGAGAGCAAATCCCAGACCTAACCTAGACCTAACATGTGTTATCCTCTAAAATATGGATCGAAACCAGGTTTAATGGTCTGTTTCAGTGTGGTACCACATTACTGCGTGATCCAAACTAAAAAAAGCCCAGAATCTGGCCATCAAGTATGAGAAACATGCGAAAGTATGAGCCTGATGAGAGCAAATCCCAGACCTAACCTAGACCTAACATGAGTTAACCTTTGAAATGTTGACCCAGACTAGGTTTGATCGACAGTTTCAGTGTGGTACCACATTACTACGTGATCCAATCCAGAAAGACGCAGGATATGGCCAACAAGTACGAGAAATATGCGAAAGTATGAGCCTGATGAGAGCAAATCCCAGACCTAACCTAGACCTAACATGCGTTATCCTCTAAAATATTGACCGAGACCAGGTGTAGTCAACTGTTTCAGTGTGGTACCACATTACTACGTGAGCCAAACCGGAAAAAGGCCAGGATCTGGCCATCAAGTATGAGAAATATGCGAAAGTATGAGCCTGATGAGTGCAAATCCGTGACCTAACCCAGACCTAACATGCGTTATCCTCTAAAATATTGACCGACACCAGGTTTAGTCAACTGTTTCAGTGTGGTACCACATTACTACGTGAGCCAAACCAGAAAAAGGCCAGGATCTGGCCATCAAGTATGAGAAATATGCGAAAGTATGAGCCTGATGAGTGCAAATCCGAGACCTAACGCAGACCTAACATGCGTTATCCTCTATAATATTGATCGAGACCAGGATTAGTCGACTGTTTCAGTGTGGTACCACATTACTACGTGATCCAAACCAGAAAAAGCCCAGGATCTGGTCAACAAGTATGAGAAATATGCGAATGTATGAGCCTGATGAGAGCATATCCCAGACCTAACCCAGACCTAACATGCGTTATCCTCTAAAATATTGATCGAAACCAGGTTTAATGGACAGTTTCAGTGTGGTACCACATTACTACGTGATCCAAGCCACAAAAAGCCCAGAATCTGGCCAACAAGTATGAGAAATATGCGAAAGTATGAGCCTGATGAGTGCAAATCCGAGACCTAGCCGAGACCTAACATGCGTTATCCTCTAAAATATTGATCGAGACCAGGATTAGTCGACTGTTTCAGTGTGGTACCACATTACTACGTGATCCAAACCAGAAAAAGCCCAGGATCTGGTCAACAAGTATGAGAAATATGCGAATGTATGAGCCTGATGAGAGCATATCCCAGACCTAACCCAGACCTAACATGCGTTATCCTCTAAAATATTGATCGAAACCAGGTTTAATGGACAGTTTCAGTGTGGTACCACATTACTACGTGATCCAAGCCACAAAAAGCCCAGAATCTGGCCAACAAGTATGAGAAATATGCGAAAGTATGAGCCTGATGAGTGCAAATCCGAGACCTAGCCGAGACCTAACATGCGTTATCCTCTAAAATATTGATCGAGACCAGGATTAGTCGACTGTTTCAGTGTGGTAACACATTACTGCGTGAGCCAAACCAGAAAAAACCCAGGATCTGGCCAACAAGGATGTGAAGAATGCGAAAGTATGAGACTGAAGAGGGCAAATCCCAGACCTAACCCAGACCTAACATGCGTTATCCTCTAAAATATTGATCGAGACCAGGTTTAATCGACTGTTTCAGTGTGGTCCCACATTACTACGTGATCCAAGCCAAAAAAAGCCCAGGATCTGGCCATCAAGTATGAGAAATATGCGAATGTATGAGCCTGATGAGAGCAAATCCCAGACCTAACCTAGACTTAACATGTGTTATCCTCTAAAATATTGATCGAAACCAGGTTTAATGGTCTGTTTCAGTGTGGTACCACATTACTGCGTGATCCAAACTAAAAAAAGCCCAGAATCTGGCCATCAAGTATGAGAAACATGCGAAAGTATGAGCCTGATGACAGCAAATCCCAGACCTAACCTAGACCTAACATGAGTTAACCTTTGAAATGTTGACCCAGACTAGGTTTAATTGACAGTTTCAGTGTGGTACCACATTACTACGTGATCCAATCCAGAAAGGCGCAGGATATGGCCAACAAATACGAGAAATATGCGAAAGTATGAGCCTGATGAGAGCAAATCCCAGACCTAACCTAGACCTAACATGCGTTATCCTCTAAAATATTGACCGAGATCAGGTTTAGTCAACTGTTTCAGTGTGGTACCACATTACTACGTGATCCAAACCAGAAAAAGCCCAGGATCTGGCCATCAAGTATGAGAAATATGCGAAAGTATGAGCCTGATGAGTGCAAATCCGAGACCTAGCCGAGACCTAACATGCGTTATCCTCTAAAATATTGATCGAGACCAGGATTAGTCGACTGTTTCAGTGTGGTAACACATTACTGCGTGAGCCAAACCAGAAAAAGGCCAGGATCTGGCCATCAAGTATGAGAAATATGCGAAAGTATGAGCCAGATGAGAGCAAATCCCAGACCTAACATAGACCTGACATGCGTTATCCTCTAAAATATTGATCGAAACCAGGTTTAATCGACTGTTTCTGTGTGGTACCACATTACTCTGTGATCCAAACCAGAAAAAACCCAGGATCTGGCCAACAAGGATGTGAAGAATGCGAAAGTATGAGACTGAAGAGGGCAAATCCCAGACCTAACCCAGACCTAACATGCGTTATCCTCTAAAATATTGATCGAGACCAGGTTTAATCGACTGTTTCAGTGTGGTCCCACATTACTACGTGATCCAAGCCAAAAAAAGCCCAGAATCTGGCCAACTAGTATGAGAAATATGCGAAAGTATGAGCCTGATGAGTGCAAATCCCAGACCTAACCTAGACCTAACATGCGTTATCCTCTAAAATATTGGCCGAGACCAGGATTAGTCGACTGTTTCAGTGTGGTACCACATTACTACGTGATCCAAACCAGAAAAAGCCCAGGATCTGACCATCAAGTATGAGAAATATGCGAATGTATGAGCCTGATGAGAGCAAATCCCAGACCTAACCTAGACCTAACATGTGTTATCCTCTAAAATATGGATCGAAACCAGGTTTAATGGTCTGTTTCAGTGTGGTACCACATTACTGCGTGATCCAAACTAAAAAAAGCCCAGAATCTGGCCATCAAGTATGAGAAACATGCGAAAGTATGAGCCTGATGAGAGCAAATCCCAGACCTAACCTAGACCTAACATGAGTTAACCTTTGAAATGTTGACCCAGACTAGGTTTGATCGACAGTTTCAGTGTGGTACCACATTACTACGTGATCCAATCCAGAAAGACGCAGGATATGGCCAACAAGTACGAGAAATATGCGAAAGTATGAGCCTGATGAGAGCAAATCCCAGACCTAACCTAGACCTAACATGCGTTATCCTCTAAAATATTGACCGAGACCAGGTGTAGTCAACTGTTTCAGTGTGGTACCACATTACTACGTGAGCCAAACCGGAAAAAGGCCAGGATCTGGCCATCAAGTATGAGAAATATGCGAAAGTATGAGCCTGATGAGTGCAAATCCGTGACCTAACCCAGACCTAACATGCGTTATCCTCTAAAATATTGACCGACACCAGGTTTAGTCAACTGTTTCAGTGTGGTACCACATTACTACGTGAGCCAAACCAGAAAAAGGCCAGGATCTGGCCATCAAGTATGAGAAATATGCGAAAGTATGAGCCTGATGAGTGCAAATCCGAGACCTAACGCAGACCTAACATGCGTTATCCTCTATAATATTGATCGAGACCAGGATTAGTCGACTGTTTCAGTGTGGTACCACATTACTACGTGATCCAAACCAGAAAAAGCCCAGGATCTGGTCAACAAGTATGAGAAATATGCGAATGTATGAGCCTGATGAGAGCATATCCCAGACCTAACCCAGACCTAACATGCGTTATCCTCTAAAATATTGATCGAAACCAGGTTTAATGGACAGTTTCAGTGTGGTACCACATTACTACGTGATCCAAGCCACAAAAAGCCCAGAATCTGGCCAACAAGTATGAGAAATATGCGAAAGTATGAGCCTGATGAGTGCAAATCCGAGACCTAGCCGAGACCTAACATGCGTTATCCTCTAAAATATTGATCGAGACCAGGATTAGTCGACTGTTTCAGTGTGGTAACACATTACTGCGTGAGCCAAACCAGAAAAAACACAGGATCTGGCCAACAAGGATGTGAAGAATGCGAAAGTATGAGACTGAAGAGGGCAAATCCCAGACCTAACCCAGACCTAACATGCGTTATCCTCTAAAATATTGATCGAGACCAGGTTTAATCGACTGTTTCAGTGTGGTCCCACATTACTACGTGATCCAAGCCAAAAAAAGCCCAGAATCTGGCCAACAAGTTTGAGAAATATGCGAAAGTATGAGCCTGATGAGTGCAAATCCCAGACCTAACCTAGACCTAACATGCGTTATCCTCTAAAATATCGGCCGAGACCAGGATTAGTCGACTGTTTCAGTGTGGTACCACATTACTACGTGATCCAAACTAAAAAAAGCCCAGAATCTGGCCATCAAGTATGTGAAACATTCGAAAGTATGAGCCTGATGAGAGCAAATCCCAGACCTAACCTAGACCTAACATGAGTTATCCTTTGAAATGTTGACACCAGACTAGGTTTAATTGACAGTTTCAGTGTGGTACCACATTACCACGTGATCCAAACCAGAAAAAGCCCTGAATCTGGCCATCAAGTATGAGAAATATGCGAAAGTATGAGCCTGATGAGTGCAAATCCCAGACCTAACCTAGACCTAACATGCGTTATCCTTTGAAATGTTGACGCAGACTAGGTTTAATGGACTGTTTCAGTGTGGTACCACATTACCACGTGATCCAAACCAGAAAAAACCCAGGATCTGTTCAACAGGTATGTGAAGAATGCGAAAGTGTGAGCCTGATGAGGGCAAATCCCGGACCTAACAAAGACCTAACATGCGTTAGCCTCTAAAATATTTGTCGAAACCAGGTTTAATGGTCTCTTCCACGGTGGTACCACATTACTACGTGATCCAAACCAGAAAAAGCCCAGGATCTGGCCATCAAGTATGAGAAATATGCGAATGTATGAGCCTGATGAGAGCAAATCCCAGACCTAACCTAGACTTAACATGTGTTATCCTCTAAAATATTGATCGAAACCAGGTTTAATGGTCTGTTTCAGTGTGGTACCACATTACTGCGTGATCCAAACTAAAAAAAGCCCAGAATCTGGCCATCAAGTATGAGAAACATGCGAAAGTATGAGCCTGATGACAGCAAATCCCAGACCTAACCTAGACCTAACATGAGTTAACCTTTGAAATGTTGACCCAGACTAGGTTTAATTGACAGTTTCAGTGTGGTACCACATTACTACGTGATCCAATCCAGAAAGGCGCAGGATATGGCCAACAAATACGAGAAATATGCGAAAGTATGAGCCTGATGAGAGCAAATCCCAGACCTAACCTAGACCTAACATGCGTTATCCTCTAAAATATTGACCGAGATCAGGTTTAGTCAACTGTTTCAGTGTGGTACCACATTACTACGTGATCCAAACCAGAAAAAGCCCAGGATCTGGCCATCAAGTATGAGAAATATGCGAAAGTATGAGCCTGATGAGTGCAAATCCGAGACCTAGCCGAGACCTAACATGCGTTATCCTCTAAAATATTGATCGAGACCAGGATTAGTCGACTGTTTCAGTGTGGTAACACATTACTGCGTGAGCCAAACCAGAAAAAGGCCAGGATCTGGCCATCAAGTATGAGAAATATGCGAAAGTATGAGCCAGATGAGAGCAAATCCCAGACCTAACATAGACCTGACATGCGTTATCCTCTAAAATATTGATCGAAACCAGGTTTAATCGACTGTTTCTGTGTGGTACCACATTACTCTGTGATCCAAACCAGAAAAAACCCAGGATCTGGCCAACAAGGATGTGAAGAATGCGAAAGTATGAGACTGAAGAGGGCAAATCCCAGACCTAACCCAGACCTAACATGCGTTATCCTCTAAAATATTGATCGAGACCAGGTTTAATCGACTGTTTCAGTGTGGTCCCACATTACTACGTGATCCAAGCCAAAAAAAGCCCAGAATCTGGCCAACTAGTATGAGAAATATGCGAAAGTATGAGCCTGATGAGTGCAAATCCCAGACCTAACCTAGACCTAACATGCGTTATCCTCTAAAATATTGGCCGAGACCAGGATTAGTCGACTGTTTCAGTGTGGTACCACATTACTACGTGATCCAAACCAGAAAAAGCCCAGGATCTGACCATCAAGTATGAGAAATATGCGAATGTATGAGCCTGATGAGAGCAAATCCCAGACCTAACCTAGACCTAACATGTGTTATCCTCTAAAATATGGATCGAAACCAGGTTTAATGGTCTGTTTCAGTGTGGTACCACATTACTGCGTGATCCAAACTAAAAAAAGCCCAGAATCTGGCCATCAAGTATGAGAAACATGCGAAAGTATGAGCCTGATGAGAGCAAATCCCAGACCTAACCTAGACCTAACATGAGTTAACCTTTGAAATGTTGACCCAGACTAGGTTTGATCGACAGTTTCAGTGTGGTACCACATTACTACGTGATCCAATCCAGAAAGACGCAGGATATGGCCAACAAGTACGAGAAATATGCGAAAGTATGAGCCTGATGAGAGCAAATCCCAGACCTAACCTAGACCTAACATGCGTTATCCTCTAAAATATTGACCGAGACCAGGTGTAGTCAACTGTTTCAGTGTGGTACCACATTACTACGTGAGCCAAACCGGAAAAAGGCCAGGATCTGGCCATCAAGTATGAGAAATATGCGAAAGTATGAGCCTGATGAGTGCAAATCCGTGACCTAACCCAGACCTAACATGCGTTATCCTCTAAAATATTGACCGACACCAGGTTTAGTCAACTGTTTCAGTGTGGTACCACATTACTACGTGAGCCAAACCAGAAAAAGGCCAGGATCTGGCCATCAAGTATGAGAAATATGCGAAAGTATGAGCCTGATGAGTGCAAATCCGAGACCTAACGCAGACCTAACATGCGTTATCCTCTATAATATTGATCGAGACCAGGATTAGTCGACTGTTTCAGTGTGGTACCACATTACTACGTGATCCAAACCAGAAAAAGCCCAGGATCTGGTCAACAAGTATGAGAAATATGCGAATGTATGAGCCTGATGAGAGCATATCCCAGACCTAACCCAGACCTAACATGCGTTATCCTCTAAAATATTGATCGAAACCAGGTTTAATGGACAGTTTCAGTGTGGTACCACATTACTACGTGATCCAAGCCACAAAAAGCCCAGAATCTGGCCAACAAGTATGAGAAATATGCGAAAGTATGAGCCTGATGAGTGCAAATCCGAGACCTAGCCGAGACCTAACATGCGTTATCCTCTAAAATATTGATCGAGACCAGGATTAGTCGACTGTTTCAGTGTGGTAACACATTACTGCGTGAGCCAAACCAGAAAAAACCCAGGAACTGGCCAACAAGGATGTGAAGAATGCGAAAGTATGAGACTGAAGAGGGCAAATCCCAGACCTAACCCAGACCTAACATGCGTTATCCTCTAAAATATTGATCGAGACCAGGTTTAATCGACTGTTTCAGTGTGGTCCCACATTACTACGTGATCCAAGCCAAAAAAAGCCCAGAATCTGGCCAACAAGTTTGAGAAATATGCGAAAGTATGAGCCTGATGAGTGCAAATCCCAGACCTAACCTAGACCTAACATGCGTTATCCTCTAAAATATCGGCCGAGACCAGGATTAGTCGACTGTTTCAGTGTGGTACCACATTACTACGTGATCCAAACTAAAAAAAGCCCAGAATCTGGCCATCAAGTATGTGAAACATTCGAAAGTATGAGCCTGATGAGAGCAAATCCCAGACCTAACCTAGACCTAACATGAGTTATCCTTTGAAATGTTGACACCAGACTAGGTTTAATTGACAGTTTCAGTGTGGTACCACATTACCACGTGATCCAAACCAGAAAAAGCCCTGAATCTGGCCATCAAGTATGAGAAATATGCGAAAGTATGAGCCTGATGAGTGCAAATCCCAGACCTAACCTAGACCTAACATGCGTTATCCTTTGAAATGTTGACGCAGACTAGGTTTAATGGACTGTTTCAGTGTGGTACCACATTACCACGTGATCCAAACCAGAAAAAACCCAGGATCTGTTCAACAGGTATGTGAAGAATGCGAAAGTGTGAGCCTGATGAGGGCAAATCCCGGACCTAACAAAGACCTAACATGCGTTAGCCTCTAAAATATTTGTCGAAACCAGGTTTAATGGTCTCTTCCACGGTCGTACCACATTACTACGTGATCCAAACCAGAAAAAGCCCAGGATCTGGCCATCAAGTATGAGAAATATGCGAATGTATGAGCCTGATGAGAGCAAATCCCAGACCTAACCTAGACTTAACATGTGTTATCCTCTAAAATATTGATCGAAACCAGGTTTAATGGTCTGTTTCAGTGTGGTACCACATTACTGCGTGATCCAAACTAAAAAAAGCCCAGAATCTGGCCATCAAGTATGAGAAACATGCGAAAGTATGAGCCTGATGACAGCAAATCCCAGACCTAACCTAGACCTAACATGAGTTAACCTTTGAAATGTTGACCCAGACTAGGTTTAATTGACAGTTTCAGTGTGGTACCACATTACTACGTGATCCAATCCAGAAAGGCGCAGGATATGGCCAACAAATACGAGAAATATGCGAAAGTATGAGCCTGATGAGAGCAAATCCCAGACCTAACCTAGACCTAACATGCGTTATCCTCTAAAATATTGACCGAGATCAGGTTTAGTCAACTGTTTCAGTGTGGTACCACATTACTACGTGATCCAAACCAGAAAAAGCCCAGGATCTGGCCATCAAGTATGAGAAATATGCGAAAGTATGAGCCTGATGAGTGCAAATCCGAGACCTAGCCGAGACCTAACATGCGTTATCCTCTAAAATATTGATCGAGACCAGGATTAGTCGACTGTTTCAGTGTGGTAACACATTACTGCGTGAGCCAAACCAGAAAAAGGCCAGGATCTGGCCATCAAGTATGAGAAATATGCGAAAGTATGAGCCAGATGAGAGCAAATCCCAGACCTAACATAGACCTGACATGCGTTATCCTCTAAAATATTGATCGAAACCAGGTTTAATCGAGTGTTTCTGTGTGGTACCACATTACTCTGTGATCCAAACCAGAAAAAACCCAGGATCTGGCCAACAAGGATGTGAAGAATGCGAAAGTATGAGACTGAAGAGGGCAAATCCCAGACCTAACCCAGACCTAACATGCGTTATCCTCTAAAATATTGATCGAGACCAGGTTTAATCGACTGTTTCAGTGTGGTCCCACATTACTACGTGATCCAAGCCAAAAAAAGCCCAGAATCTGGCCAACTAGTATGAGAAATATGCGAAAGTATGAGCCTGATGAGTGCAAATCCCAGACCTAACCTAGACCTAACATGCGTTATCCTCTAAAATATTGGCCGAGACCAGGATTAGTCGACTGTTTCAGTGTGGTACCACATTACTACGTGATCCAAACCAGAAAAAGCCCAGGATCTGGCCATCAAGTATGAGAAATATGCGAATGTATGAGCCTGATGAGAGCAAATCCCAGACCTAACCTAGACCTAACATGTGTTATCCTCTAAAATATGGATCGAAACCAGGTTTAATGGTCTGTTTCAGTGTGGTACCACATTACTGCGTGATCCAAACTAAAAAAAGCCCAGAATCTGGCCATCAAGTATGAGAAACATGCGAAAGTATGAGCCTGATGAGAGCAAATCCCAGACCTAACCTAGACCTAACATGAGTTAACCTTTGAAATGTTGACCCAGACTAGGTTTGATCGACAGTTTCAGTGTGGTACCACATTACTACGTGAGCCAAACCGGAAAAAGGCCAGGATCTGGCCATCAAGTATGAGAAATATGCGAAAGTATGAGCCTGATGAGTGCAAATCCGTGACCTAACCCAGACCTAACATGCGTTATCCTCTAAAATATTGACCGACACCAGGTTTAGTCAACTGTTTCAGTGTGGTACCACATTACTACGTGAGCCAAACCAGAAAAAGGCCAGGATCTGGCCATCAAGTATGAGAAATATGCGAAAGTATGAGCCTGATGAGTGCAAATCCGAGACCTAACGCAGACCTAACATGCGTTATCCTCTATAATATTGATCGAGACCAGGATTAGTCGACTGTTTCAGTGTGGTACCACATTACTACGTGATCCAAACCAGAAAAAGCCCAGGATCTGGTCAACAAGTATGAGAAATATGCGAATGTATGAGCCTGATGAGAGCATATCCCAGACCTAACCCAGACCTAACATGCGTTATCCTCTAAAATATTGATCGAAACCAGGTTTAATGGACAGTTTCAGTGTGGTACCACATTACTACGTGATCCAAGCCACAAAAAGCCCAGAATCTGGCCAACAAGTATGAGAAATATGCGAAAGTATGAGCCAGATGAATGCAAATCCCAGACCTAACCTAGACCTAACATGCGTTATCCTCTAAAATATTGACTGAGACCAGCATTAGTCGACAGTTTCAGTGTGGTACCACATTACTACGTGTTCCAAACCAGAAAAAGCCCAGGATCTGGCCATCAAGTATGAGAAATATGCGAATGTATGAGCCTGATGAGACCAAATCCCAGCCCTAACCTAGACCTAACATGCGTTATCCTCTAAAATATTGATCGTGACCAGGTTTATTCGACTGTTTCAGTGTGGTCCCACATTACTACGTGATCCAAACCAGAAAAAGCCCAGGATCTGGCCATCAAGTATGAGAAATATGCGACAGTATGAGCCTGATGAGAGCAAATCCCAGACCTGACATAGACCTAACATGCGTTATCCTCTAAAATATTGATCGAAACCAGGTTTAATGGACAGTTTCAGTGTGGTACCACATTACTACGTGATCCAAACCAGAAAGGCGCAGGATATGGCCAACATGTACGAGAAATATGCGAAGGTATGAGCCTGATGAGAGCAAATCCCAGACCTAACCTAGACCTAACATGCGTTATCCTCTAAAATATTGGCCGAGACCAGGATTAGTCGACTGTTTCAGTGTGGTACCACATTACTACGTGATCCAAACCAGAAAAAGCCCAGGATCTGGCCATCAAGTATTTGAAATATGCGAAAGTATGAGCCTGATGAGTGCAAATCCGAGACCTAACCCAGACCTAACATGCGTTATCCTCTATAATATTGATCGAGACCAGGATTAGTCGACTGTTTCAGTGTGGTACCACATTACTACGTGATCCAAACCAGAAAAAGCCCAGGATCTGGACAACAAGTATGAGAAATATGCGAATGTATGAGCCTGATGAGAGCAAATCCCAGTCCTAACCCAGACCTGACATGCGTTATCCTCTAAAATATTGATCGAAACCAGGTTTAATGGACAGTTTCAGTGTGGTACCACATTACTACGTGACCAAGCCAAAAAAAGCCCAGAATCTGGCCAACAAGTTTGAGAAATATGCGAAAGTATGAGCCTGATGAGTGCAAATCCCAGACCTAACCTAGACCTAACATGCTTTATCCTCTAAAATATTGACCGAGACCAGGTTTAGTCGACTGTTTCAGTGTGGTACCACATTACTACGTGATCCAAACTAAAAAAAGCCCAGAATCTGGCCATCAAGTATGAGAAACACGCGAAAGTATGAGCCTGATGGGAGCAAATCCCAAACCTAACCTAGACCTAACATGAGTTATCCTTTGAAATGTTGACCGAGACCAGGTTTAGTCGACTGTTTCAGTGTGGTACCACATTACCACGTGATCCAAACCAGAAAAAGTCCTGAATCTGGCCATCAAGTATGTGAAATATGCGAAAGTATGAGCCTGATGAGTGCAAATCCCAGACCTAACCTAGACCTAACATGCGTTATCCTCTAAAATATCGATCGAAACCAGGTTTAATCGACTGTTTCAGTGTGGTACCACATTACCACGTGATCCAAACTAGAAAAAACCCAGGTTCTGTTCACAAGCTATGTGAAGAATGCGATCGTGTGAGCCTGATGAGGGCAAATCGAAGGCCGAACCAAGACCTAACATGCGTTATCCTCTAAAATATTGACCGAGACCAGGATTAGTCGACTGTTTCAGTGTGGTACCACATTACTACGTGATCCAAACCAGAAAAAGCCCAGGATCTGGCCATCAAGTATGAGAAATATGCGAATGTATGAGCCTGATGAGAGCAAATCCCAGACCTAACCTAGACCTAACATGAGTTAACCTCTAAAATATTGACCGAGACCAGGTTTAGTCGACTGTTTCAGTGTGGTACCACATTACCACGTGATCCAAACCAGAAAAAGTCCTGAATCTGGCCATCAAGTATGTGAAATATGCGAAAGTATGAGCCTGATGAGTGCAAATCCCAGACCTAACCTAGACCTAACATGCGTTATCCTCTAAAATATCGATCGAAACCAGGTTTAATCGACTGTTTCAGTGTGGTACCACATTACCACGTGATCCAAACTAGAAAAAACCCAGGTTCTGTTCACAAGCTATGTGAAGAATGCGATCGTGTGAGCCTGATGAGGGCAAATCGAAGGCCGAACCAAGACCTAACATGCGTTATCCTCTAAAATATTGACCGAGACCAGGATTAGTCGACTGTTTCAGTGTGGTACCACATTACTACGTGATCCAAACCAGAAAAAGCCCAGGATCTGGCCATCAAGTATGAGAAATATGCGAATGTATGAGCCTGATGAGAGCAAATCCCAGACCTAACCTAGACTTAACATGTGTTATCCTCTAAAATATTGATCGAAACCAGGTTTAATGGTCTGTTTCAGTGTGGTATCACATTACTGCGTGATCCAAACTAAAAAAAGCCCAGAATCTGGCCATCAAGTATGAGAAACATGCGAAAGTATGAGCCTGATGACAGCAAATCCCAGACCTAACCTAGACCTAACATGAGTTAACCTTTGAAATGTTGACCCAGACTAGGTTTAATTGACAGTTTCAGTGTGGTACCACATTACTACGTGATCCAATCCAGAAAGGCGCAGGATATGGCCAACAAATACGAGAAATATGCGAAAGTATGAGCCTGATGAGAGCAAATCCCAGACCTAACCTAGACCTAACATGCGTTATCCTCTAAAATATTGACCGAGATCAGGTTTAGTCAACTGTTTCAGTGTGGTACCACATTACTACGTGATCCAAACCAGAAAAAGCCCAGGATCTGGCCATCAAGTATGAGAAATATGCGAAAGTATGAGCCTGATGAGTGCAAATCCGAGACCTAGCCGAGACCTAACATGCGTTATCCTCTAAAATATTGATCGAGACCAGGATTAGTCGACTGTTTCAGTGTGGTAACACATTACTGCGTGAGCCAAACCAGAAAAAGGCCAGGATCTGGCCATCAAGTATGAGAAATATGCGAAAGTATGAGCCAGATGAGAGCAAATCCCAGACCTAACATAGACCTGACATGCGTTATCCTCTAAAATATTGATCGAAACCAGGTTTAATCGAGTGTTTCTGTGTGGTACCACATTACTCTGTGATCCAAACCAGAAAAAACCCAGGATCTGGCCAACAAGGATGTGAAGAATGCGAAAGTATGAGACTGAAGAGGGCAAATCCCAGACCTAACCCAGACCTAACATGCGTTATCCTCTAAAATATTGATCGAGACCAGGTTTAATCGACTGTTTCAGTGTGGTCCCACATTACTACGTGATCCAAGCCAAAAAAAGCCCAGAATCTGGCCAACTAGTATGAGAAATATGCGAAAGTATGAGCCTGATGAGTGCAAATCCCAGACCTAACCTAGACCTAACATGCGTTATCCTCTAAAATATTGGCCGAGACCAGGATTAGTCGACTGTTTCAGTGTGGTACCACATTACTACGTGATCCAAACCAGAAAAAGCCCAGGATCTGGCCATCAAGTATGAGAAATATGCGAATGTATGAGCCTGATGAGAGCAAATCCCAGACCTAACCTAGACCTAACATGTGTTATCCTCTAAAATATGGATCGAAACCAGGTTTAATGGTCTGTTTCAGTGTGGTACCACATTACTGCGTGATCCAAACTAAAAAAAGCCCAGAATCTGGCCATCAAGTATGAGAAACATGCGAAAGTATGAGCCTGATGAGAGCAAATCCCAGACCTAACCTAGACCTAACATGAGTTAACCTTTGAAATGTTGACCCAGACTAGGTTTGATCGACAGTTTCAGTGTGGTACCACATTACTACGTGAGCCAAACCGGAAAAAGGCCAGGATCTGGCCATCAAGTATGAGAAATATGCGAAAGTATGAGCCTGATGAGTGCAAATCCGTGACCTAACCCAGACCTAACATGCGTTATCCTCTAAAATATTGACCGACACCAGGTTTAGTCAACTGTTTCAGTGTGGTACCACATTACTACGTGAGCCAAACCAGAAAAAGGCCAGGATCTGGCCATCAAGTATGAGAAATATGCGAAAGTATGAGCCTGATGAGTGCAAATCCGAGACCTAACGCAGACCTAACATGCGTTATCCTCTATAATATTGATCGAGACCAGGATTAGTCGACTGTTTCAGTGTGGTACCACATTACTACGTGATCCAAACCAGAAAAAGCCCAGGATCTGGTCAACAAGTATGAGAAATATGCGAATGTATGAGCCTGATGAGAGCATATCCCAGACCTAACCCAGACCTAACATGCGTTATCCTCTAAAATATTGATCGAAACCAGGTTTAATGGACAGTTTCAGTGTGGTACCACATTACTACGTGATCCAAGCCACAAAAAGCCCAGAATCTGGCCAACAAGTATGAGAAATATGCGAAAGTATGAGCCAGATGAATGCAAATCCCAGACCTAACCTAGACCTAACATGCGTTATCCTCTAAAATATTGACTGAGACCAGCATTAGTCGACAGTTTCAGTGTGGTACCACATTACTACGTGTTCCAAACCAGAAAAAGCCCAGGATCTGGCCATCAAGTATGAGAAATATGCGAATGTATGAGCCTGATGAGACCAAATCCCAGCCCTAACCTAGACCTAACATGCGTTATCCTCTAAAATATTGATCGTGACCAGGTTTATTCGACTGTTTCAGTGTGGTCCCACATTACTACGTGATCCAAACCAGAAAAAGCCCAGGATCTGGCCATCAAGTATGAGAAATATGCGACAGTATGAGCCTGATGAGAGCAAATCCCAGACCTGACATAGACCTAACATGCGTTATCCTCTAAAATATTGATCGAAACCAGGTTTAATGGACAGTTTCAGTGTGGTACCACATTACTACGTGATCCAAACCAGAAAGGCGCAGGATATGGCCAACATGTACGAGAAATATGCGAAGGTATGAGCCTGATGAGAGCAAATCCCAGACCTAACCTAGACCTAACATGCGTTATCCTCTAAAATATTGGCCGAGACCAGGATTAGTCGACTGTTTCAGTGTGGTACCACATTACTACGTGATCCAAACCAGAAAAAGCCCAGGATCTGGCCATCAAGTATTTGAAATATGCGAAAGTATGAGCCTGATGAGTGCAAATCCGAGACCTAACCCAGACCTAACATGCGTTATCCTCTATAATATTGATCGAGACCAGGATTAGTCGACTGTTTCAGTGTGGTACCACATTACTACGTGATCCAAACCAGAAAAAGCCCAGGATCTGGACAACAAGTATGAGAAATATGCGAATGTATGAGCCTGATGAGAGCAAATCCCAGTCCTAACCCAGACCTGACATGCGTTATCCTCTAAAATATTGATCGAAACCAGGTTTAATGGACAGTTTCAGTGTGGTACCACATTACTACGTGACCAAGCCAAACAAAGCCCAGAATCTGGCCAACAAGTTTGAGAAATATGCGAAAGTATGAGCCTGATGAGTGCAAATCCCAGACCTAACCTAGACCTAACATGCTTTATCCTCTAAAATATTGACCGAGACCAGGTTTAGTCGACTGTTTCAGTGTGGTACCACATTACTACGTGATCCAAACTAAAAAAAGCCCAGAATCTGGCCATCAAGTATGAGAAACACGCGAAAGTATGAGCCTGATGGGAGCAAATCCCAAACCTAACCTAGACCTAACATGAGTTATCCTTTGAAATGTTGACCGAGACCAGGTTTAGTCGACTGTTTCAGTGTGGTACCACATTACCACGTGATCCAAACCAGAAAAAGTCCTGAATCTGGCCATCAAGTATGTGAAATATGCGAAAGTATGAGCCTGATGAGTGCAAATCCCAGACCTAACCTAGACCTAACATGCGTTATCCTCTAAAATATCGATCGAAACCAGGTTTAATCGACTGTTTCAGTGTGGTACCACATTACCACGTGATCCAAACTAGAAAAAACCCAGGTTCTGTTCACAAGCTATGTGAAGAATGCGATCGTGTGAGCCTGATGAGGGCAAATCGAAGGCCGAACCAAGACCTAACATGCGTTATCCTCTAAAATATTGACCGAGACCAGGATTAGTCGACTGTTTCAGTGTGGTACCACATTACTACGTGATCCAAACCAGAAAAAGCCCAGGATCTGGCCATCAAGTATGAGAAATATGCGAATGTATGAGCCTGATGAGAGCAAATCCCAGACCTAACCTAGACCTAACATGAGTTAACCTCTAAAATATTGACCGAGACCAGGATTAGTCGACTGTTTCAGTGGGGTAACACATTACCACGTGACCCAAACCAGAAAAAACCCGGGATCTGTTCAACAAGTATGTGAGGAATGCGAAAGTATGAGTCTGATGAGTGCAAATCCCAGACCTAACCTAGACCTAACATGAGTTATCCTCTAAAACATTGATCGAAACCAGGTTTAATGGACTGTTTCAGTGTGGTACCGCATTACTACGTGATCCAAACCAGAAAAATCCCAGGATCTGGCCATCAAGTATGAGAAATATGCGAATGTATGAGCCTGATGAGAGCAAATCCCAGACCTAACCTAGACCTAACATGAGTTAACCTCTAAAATATTGACCGAGACCTGGATTAGTCGACTGTTTCAGTGGGGTAACACATTACCACGTGACCCAAACCAGAAAAAGCCCAGGATCTTGCCATCAAGTATGAGAAATATGCGAAAGTATGAGCCTGATGAGTGCAAATCCCAGACCTAACCTAGACCTAACTTGCGTTATCCTCTAAAATATTGATCGTGACCAGGTTTAGTCGACTGTTTCATTGTGGTACCACATTACTATGTGATCGAAACCAGAAAAAGCCCAGGATCTGTTCCACAAGTGTTTGAAGAATGCGGAAGTATGAGTCTGATGTGGGCAAATCCCAGGCCTGGCCGAGACCTAACATGCGTTATCCTCTAAAACATTGATCGAAACCAGGTTTAATGGACTGTTTCAGTGTGGTACCGCATTACTACGTGATCGAAACCAGAAAAAGACCAGAATCTGGCCATCAAGTATCAGAAATATGCGAAAGTATGAGCCTGATGGGAGCAAATCCCAGACCTAACCCAGACCTAACATGCGTTATCCTCTAAAATATTGACCGACACCAGGTTTAGTCAACTGTTTCAGTGTGGTACCACATTACTACGTGATCCAAACCAGAAAAAACCCAGGATCTGGCCAACAAGGATGTGAAGAATGCGAAAGTATGAGACTGAAGAGGGCAAATCCCAGACCTAACCCAGACCTAACATGCGTTTTCCTCTAAAATATTGATCGAGACCAGGTTTAATCGACTGTTTCAGTGTGGTCCCACATTACTACGTGATCCAAGCCAAAAAAAGCCCAGAATCTGGCTAACAAGTATGAGAAATATGCGAAAGTATGAGCCTGATGAGTGCAAATCCCAGACCTAACCTAGACCTAACATGCGTTATCCTCTAAAATATTGGCCGTGACCAGGATTAGTCGACTGTTTCAGTGTGGTACCACATTACTACGTGATCCAAACTAAAAAAAGCCCAGAATCTGGCCATGAAGTATGTGAAACATTGGAAAGTATGAGCCTGATGAGAGCAAATCCCAGACCTAACCTAGACCTAACATGAGTTATCCTTTGAAATGTTGACACCAGACTAGGTTTAATTGACAGTTTCAGTGTGGTACCACATTACCACGTGATCCAAACCAGAAAAAGCCCTGAATCTGGCCATCAAGTATGAGAAATATGCGAAAGTATGAGCCTGATGAGAGCAAATCCCAGACCTAACCTAGACCTAACATGTGTTATGCTCTAAAATATTGATCGAAACCAGGTTTAATGGTCTGTTTCAGTGTGGTACCACATTACTACGTGATCTAAACCATAAAAGGCCAAGAATCCGGCCATCAAGTATGAGAAATATGCGAAAGTATGAGCCTGATGCAGTGCAAATCCCAGACCTAACCTAGACCTAACATGCGTTATCCTCTAAAATATTGATCATGACCAGGTTCAGTCGACTGTTTCAGTATGGTACCACATTACTACGTGATCCAAACGAGAAGAAGCCCATGATCTGGCCATCAAGTATGAGAAATATGCGAATGTATGAGCCTGATGAGTGCAAATCCCAGACCTAACCTGGACCTAACATGAGTTATCCTTTGAAATGTTGACCCCGACTAGGTTTAATGGACAGTTTCAGTGTGGTACCACATTACCACGTGACCCAAACTAGAAGAAACCCGGGATCTGTTCAACAAGTATGTGAAGAATGCGAAAGTATGAGTCTGATGAGGGCAAATCCAAGGCCTAACCTAGACCAAACATGCGTTATCCTCTAAAACATTGATCGAAACCAGGTTTAATGGACTGTTTCAGTGTGGTACCGCATTACTACGTGATCGAAACCAGAAAAAGACCAGAATCTGGCCATCAAGTATCAGAAATATGCGAAAGTATGAGCCTGATGAGAGCAAATCCCAGCCCTATCCTAGACCTAACTTGCTTTATCCTCTAAAATATTGATCGTGACCAGGTTTTTGTCGACTGTTTCAGTGTGGTACCACATTACTATGTGATCGAAACCAGAAAAAACCCAGGATCTGTTCCACAAGTATTTGAAGAATGCGGAAGTATGAGTCTGATGTGGGCAAATCCCAGGCCTGGCCGAGACATAACATGAGTTATCTTCCAAATTATTGATCAAAACCAGGTTTACTGGACTGTTTCAGTGCGGTACCACATTGCTACGATATCCAAAGCAGTGAAAGCCCAGAATCTGGCCAACAAGTATGAGAAATGTGCGAAAGTATGAGCCTGATGAGTGCAAATCCCAGACCTAACCTAGACCTAACATGCGTTATCCTCTAAAATATTGACCGAGACCAGGATTAGTCGACTGTTTCAGTGTGGTACCACATTGCTACGTGATCCAAGCCAAAAAAAGCCCAGAATCTGGCCAACAAGTATGAGAAATATGCGAAAGTATGCGCCTGATGAGTGCAAATCCCAGACCTAACCTAGACCTAACATGCGTTATCCTCTAAAATATAGACCGAGACCAGCATTAGTCGACAGTTTCAGTGTGGTACCACATTACTACGTGATCCAAACCAGAAAAAGCCCAGGATCTGGCCATCAAGTATGAGAAATATGCGAATGAATGAGCCTGATGAGACCAAATCCCAGCCCTAACCTAGACCTAACATGCGTTATCCTCTAAAATATTGATCGTGACCAGGTTTAGTCGACTGCTTCAGTGTGGTACCACATTACTATGTGATCCAAACCAGAAAAAACCCAGGATCTGGCCAACAAGGATGTGAAGAATGCGAAAGTATGAGACTGAAGAGGGCAAATCCCAGACGTAACCCAGACCTAACATGCGTTATCCTCTAAAATATTGATCGAGACCAGGTTTAATCGACTGTTTCAGTGTGGTCCCACATTACTACGTGATACAAACCAGAAAAAGCCCAGGATCTGGCCATCAAGTATGAGAAATATGCGACAGTATGATCCTGATGAGAGCAAATCCCAGACCTGACATAGACCTAACATGAGTTATCCTTTGAAATGTTGACCCAGACTAGGTTTAATTGACTGTTTCAGTGCGGTACTACATTTCCACGTGATCCAAACAAGAAAAAGCCCTGAATCTGGCCATCAAGTATGAGAAATATGCGAAAGTATGAGCCTGATGAGTGCAAATCCCAGACCTAACCCAGACCTAACATGTGTAATCCTCTAAAATATTGATCGAAACCAGGTTTAATGGTCTGTTTCAGTGTGGTACCACATTACTGCGTGATCCAAACTAAAAAAAACCCAGAATCTGGCCATCAAGCATGAGAAACATGCGAAAGTATGAGCCTGATGAGTGCAAATCCCAGACCTAACCTAGACCTAACATGCGTTATCCTCTAAAATATTGGCCGAGACCAGGATTAGTCGACTGTTTCAGTGTGGTACCACATTACTACGTGATCCAAACCAGATAAAGCCCAGGATCTGGCCATCAAGTATGAGTAATATGCGAATGTATGAGCCTCATGAGAGCAAATCCCAGACCTAACCTAGACCTAACGTGAGTTATCCTTTGAAATGTTGACCCAGACTAGGTTTAATGGACTGTTTCAGTGTGGTACCACATTACCACGTGATCCAAACCAGAAAAAACCCTGGATCTGTTCAACAGGTATGTGAAGAATGCGAAAGTGTGAGCCTGATGAGGGCAAATCCCGGACCTAACAAAGACCTAACATGCGTTAGCCTCTAAAATATTTGTCGAAACCAGGTTTAATGGTCTCTTCCACGGTGGTACCGCATTACTACGTGATCGAAACCAAAAAAGGCCCAGAATCTGGCCATCAAGTATGAGAAATATGCGAAAGTATGAGCCTGATGAGTGCAAATCCCAGACCTAACCTAGACCTAACATGCGTTATCCTCTAAAATATTGACCGAGACCAGGTTTAGTCGACTGTTTCAGTGTGCTACCACATTACTACGTGATCCAAACTAAAAAAAGCCCAGAATCTGGCCATCAAGTATGAGAAACACGCGAAAGTATGAGCCTGATGGGAGCAAATCCCAAACCTAACCTAGACCTAACATGAGTTATCCTTTGAAATGTTGACCGAGACCAGGTTTAGTCGACTGTTTCAGTGTGGTACCACATTACCACGTGATCCAAACCAGAAAAAGTCCTGAATCTGGCCATCAAGTATGTGAAATATGCGAAAGTATGAGCCTGATGAGTGCAAATCCCAGACCTAACCTAGACCTAACATGCGTTATCCTCTAAAATATCGATCGAAACCAGGTTTAATCGACTGTTTCAGTGTGGTACCACATTACCACGTGATCCAAACTAGAAAAAACCCAGGTTCTGTTCACAAGGTATGTGAAGAATGCGATCGTGTGAGCCTGATGAGGGCAAATCGAAGGCCGAACCAAGACCTAACATGCGTTATCCTCTAAAATATTGACCGAGACCAGGATTAGTCGACTGTTTCAGTGTGGTACCACATTACTACGTGATCCAAACCAGAAAAAGCCCAGGATCTGGCCATCAAGTATGAGAAATATGCGAATGTATGAGCCTGATGAGAGCAAATCCCAGACCTAACCTAGACCTAACATGAGTTAACCTCTAAAATATTGACCGAGACCAGGATTAGTCGACTGTTTCAGTGGGGTAACACATTACCACGTGACCCAAACCAGAAAAAACCCGGGATCTGTTCAACAAGTATGTGAGGAATGCGAAAGTATGAGTCTGATGAGTGCAAATCCCAGACCTAACCTAGACCTAACATGAGTTATCCTCTAAAACATTGATCGAAACCAGGTTTAATGGACTGTTTCAGTGTGGTACCGCATTACTACGTGATCCAAACCAGAAAAATCCCAGGATCTGGCCATCAAGTATGAGAAATATGCGAATGTATGAGCCTGATGAGAGCAAATCCCAGACCTAACCTAGACCTAACATGAGTTAACCTCTAAAATATTGACCGAGACCTGGATTAGTCGACTGTTTCAGTGGGGTAACACATTACCACGTGACCCAAACCAGAAAAAGCCCAGGATCTTGCCATCAAGTATGAGAAATATGCGAAAGTATGAGCCTGATGAGTGCAAATCCCAGACCTAACCTAGACCCAACTTGCGTTATCCTCTAAAATATTGATCGTGACCAGGTTTAGTCGACTGTTTCAGTGTGGTACCACATTACTATGTGATCGAAACCAGAAAAAGCCCAGGATCTGTTCCACAAGTGTTTGAAGAATGCGGAAGTATGAGTCTGATGTGGGCAAATCCCAGGCCTGGCCGAGACCTAACATGCGTTATCCTCTAAAACATTGATCGAAACCAGGTTTAATGGACTGTTTCAGTGTGGTACCGCATTACTACGTGATCGAAACCAGAAAAAGACCAGAATCTGGCCATCAAGTATCAGAAATATGCGAAAGTATGAGCCTGATGGGAGCAAATCCCAGACCTAACCCAGACCTAACATGCGTTATCCTCTAAAATATTGACCGAAACCAGGTTTAATCGACTGTTTCAGTGTGGTCCCACATTACTACGTGATCCAAACCAGAAAAAGCCCAGGATCTGGCCATCAAGTATGAGAAATATGCGAATGTATGAGCCTGATGAGAGCAAATCCCAGACCTAACCCAGACCTAACATGCGTTATCCTCTAAAATATTGACCGAAACCAGGTTTAATCGACTGTTTCAGTGTGGTCCCACATTACTACGTGATCCAAACCAGAAAAAGCCCAGGATCTGGCCATCAAGTATGAGAAATATGCGAATATATGAGCCTGATGAGAGCAAATCCCAGACCTAACCTAGACCTAACATGCGTTATCCTCTAAAATATAGACCGAGACCAGCATTAGTCGACAGTTTCAGTGTGGTACCACATTACTACGTGATCCAAACCAGAAAAAGCCCAGGATCTGGCCATCAAGTATGAGAAATATGCGAATGTATGAGCCCGATGAGACCAAATCCCAGCCCTATCCTAGACCTAACATGCGTTATCCTCTAAAATATTGATCGAGACCAGGTTTAATCGACTGTTTCAGTGTGGTCCCACATGACTACATGATCCAAACCAGAAAAAGCCCAGGATCTGGCCATCAAGTATGAGAAATATGCAACAGTATGAGCCTGATGAGAGCAAATCCCAGACCTGACATAGACCTAACATGCGTTATCCTCTAAAATATTGATCGAAACCAGGTTTAATGGACAGTTTCAGTGTGGTACCACATTACTACGTGACCAAGCCAAAAAAAGCCCAGAATCTGGCCAAGAAGTTTGAGAAATATGCGAAAGTATGAGCCTGATGAGTGCAAATCCCAGACCTAACCTAGACCTAACATGCGTTATCCTCTAAAATATTGGCCGAGACCAGGATTAGTCGACTGTTTCAGTGTGGTACCACATTACTACGTGATCCAAACTAAAAAAAGCCCAGAATCTGGCCATCAAGTATGTGAAACATTCGAAAGTATGAGCCTGATGAGAGCAAATCCCAGACCTAACCTAGACCTAACATGAGTTATCCTTTGAAATGTTGACACCAGACTAGGTTTAATTGACAGTTTCAGTGTGGTACCACATTACCACGTGATCCAAACCAGAAAAAGCCCTGAATCTGACAATCAAGTATGAGAAATATGCGAAAGTATGAGCCTGATGAGAGCAAATCCCAGACCTAACCTAGACCTAACATGTGTGATGCTCTAAAATATTGATCGAAACCAGGTTTTATGGTCTGTTTCAGTGTGGTACCGCATTACTACGTGATCGAAACCAGAAAAAGCCCAGAATCTGGTCAACAAGTATGAGAAATATGCGAAAGAATGAGCCTGATGAGTGCAAATCCCAGACCTAACCTAGACCTAACATGCGTTATCCTCTAAAATATTGACCGAGACCAGGATTAGTCGGCTGTTTCAGTGTGGTACCACATTACTACGTGATCCAAACCAGAAGCTGCCCAGGATCTGGCCATCAAGTATGAGAAATATGCGAATGTATGAGCCTGATGAGTGCAAATCCCAGACCTATCCTGGACCTAACATGAGTTATCCTTTGAAATGTTGACCCCGTCTAGGTTTAATGGTCTGCTTCAGTGTGGTACCACATTACCACTTCATCCAAACCAGAAAAAGCCCCGGATCTGTTCACCAGGTATGTGAAGAATGCGAACGTGTGAGCCTGAAGAGGGCAAATCCAAGGCCTAACCTAGACCAAACATGCGTTATCCTCTAAAACATTGATCGAAACCAGGTTTAATGGAATGTTTCAGTGTGGTACCGCATTACTACGTGATCGAAACCAGAAAAAGACCAGAATCTGGCCATCAAGTATCAGAAATATGCGAAAGTATGAGCCTGATGAGAGCAAATCCCAGCCCTAACCTAGACCTAACTTGCGTTATCCTCTAAAATATTGATCGTGACCAGGTTTTTGTCGACTGTTTCAGTGTGGTACCACATTACTATGTGATCGAAACCAGAAAAAACCCAGGATCTGTTCCACAAGTATTTGAAGAATGCGGAAGTATGAGTCTGATGTGGGCAAATCCCAGGCCTGGCCTAGACATAACATGAGTTATCTTCCAAATTATTGATCAAAACCAGGTTTACTGGACTGTTTCAGTGCGGTACCACATTGCTACGTTATCCAAAGCAGTGAAAGCCCAGAATCTGGCCAACAAGTAAGAGAAATATGCGAAATCATGAGCCTGATGAGGGGCAAATCCTAGACCTAACCGAGACCATAACATGCGTTATCCTCAAAAATATTGATCGGAACCAGGTTTAATGGACAGTTTCAGTGTGGTACCGCATTACTACGTGATCTACACCATAAAAGGCCAAGAATCCGGCCATCAAGTATGAGAAATATGCGAAAGTATGAGCCTGATGAGTGCAAATCCCAGACCTAACCTAGTCCTAACATGCGTTATCCTCTAAAACATTGACCGAGACCTGGATTAGTCGACTGTTTCAGTGTGGTACCACATTACTACGTGATCCAAACCAGAAAAAGCCCAGGATCTGGCCATCAAGTATGAGAAATATGCGAAAGTATGAGCCTGATGAGTGCAAATCCCAGACCTAACATAGACCTAACATGCGTTATCCTCTAAAATATTGATCGAAACCAGGTTTAGTGGCCAGGTTCAGTGTGGTACCACATTACTACGTGATCCATGCCAAAAAAAGCCCAGAATCTGGCCAACAAGTATGAGAAATGTGCGAAAGTATGAGCCTGATGAGTGCAAATCCCAGACCTAACCTAGACCTAACATGCGTTACCCTCTAAAATATTGATCGAAATCAGGTTTAATGGACAGTTTCAGTGTGGTACCACATTACTACGTGATCCAAGCCAAAAAAAGCCCAGAATCTGGCCAACAAGTATGAGAAATATGCGAAAGTATGTGCCTGATGAGAGCAAATCCCAGACCTAACCCAGACATAACATGCGTTATCCTCTAAAATATTGACCGAGACCAGGTTTAATGGACTGTTTCAATGTGGCCCCACATTACTACGTGATCCAAACCAGAAAAAGCCCAGGATCTGGCCATCAAGTATGAGTAATATGCGAATGTATGAGCCTGATGAGAGCAAATCCCAGACCTAACCTAGACCTAACATGAGTTATCCTTTGAAATGTTGACCCAGACTAGGTTTAATTGACTGTTTCAGTGCGGTACTACATTTCCACGTGATCCAAACCAGAAAAAGCCCTGAATCTGGCCATCAAGTATGAGAAATATGCGAAAGTATGAGCCTGATGAGTGCAAATCCCAGACCTAACCTAGACCTAACATGTGTTATCCTCTAAAATATTGATCGAAACCAGGTTTAATGGTCTGTTTCAGTGTGGTACCACATTACTGCGTGATCCAAACTAAAAAAAGCCCAGAATCTGGCCATCAAGCATGAGAAACATGCGAAAGTATGAGCCTGATGAGTGCAAATCCCAGACCTAACCTAGACCTAACATGCGTTATCCTCTAAAATATTGGCCGAGACCAGGATTAGTTGACTGTTTCAGTGTGGTACCACATTACTACGTGATCCAAACCAGATAAAGCCCAGGATCTGGCCATCAAGTATGAGTAATATGCGAATGTATGAGCCTCATGAGAGCAAATCCCAGACCTAACCTAGACCTAACGTGAGTTATCCTTTGAAATGTTGACCCAGACTAGGTTTAATGGACTGTTTCAGTGTGGTACCACATTACCACGTGATCCAAACCAGAAAAAACCCAGGATCTGTTCAACAGGTATGTGAAGAATGCGAAAGTGTGAGCCTGATGAGGGCAAATCCCGGACCTAACAAAGACCTAACATGCGTTAGCCTCTAAAATATTTGTCGAAACCAGGTTTAATGGTCTCTTCCACGGTGGTACCGCATTACTACGTGATCGAAACCAAAAAAGGCCCAGAATCTGGCCATCGAGTATGTGAAATATGCGAAAGTATGAGCCTGGTGAGTGCAAATCCCAGACCTAACCTAGACCTAACATGCGTTATCCTCTAAAATATCGATCGAAACCAGGTTTAATCGACTGTTTCAGTGTGGTACCACATTACCACGTGATCCAAACTAGAAAAAACCCAGGTTCTGTTCACAAGGTATGTGAAGAATGCGATCGTGTGAGCCTTATGAGGGCAAATCCAAGGCCGAACCAAGACCTAACATGCGTTATCCTCTAAAATATTGACCGAGAGCAGGATTAGTCGAATGTTTCAGTGTGGTACCACATTACTACGTGATCCAAACCAGAAAAAGCCCAGGATCTGGCCATCAAGTATGAGAAATATGCGAATGTATGAGCCTGATGAGAGCAAATCCCAGACCTAACCTAGACCTAACATGAGTTAACCTCTAAAATATTGACCGAGACCAGAATTAGTCGACTGTTTCAGTGGGGTAACACATTACCACGTGACCCAAACCAGAAAAAACCCAGGATCTTGCCATCAAGTATGAGAAATATGCGAAAGTATGAGCCTGATGAGAGCAAATCCCAGACCTAACCTAGACCTAACTTGCGTTATCCTCTAAAATATTGATCGTGACCAGGTTTAGTCGACTGTTTCAGTGTGGTACCACATTACTATGTGATCGAAACCAGAAAAAGCCCAGGATCTGTTCCACAAGTATTTGAAGAATGCGGAAGTATGAGTCTGATGTGGGCAAATCCCAGGCCTGGCCTAGACCTAACATGCGTTATCCTCTAAAACATTGATCGAAACCAGGTTTAATGGACTGTTTCAGTGTGGTACCGCATTACTACGTGATCGAAACCAGAAAAAGACCAGAATCTGGCCATCAAGTATCAGAAATATGCGAAAGTATGAGCCTGATGGGAGCAAATCCCAGACCTAACCCAGACCTAACATGCGTTATCCTCTAAAATATTGACCGAGACCAGGTTAAATCGACTGTTACAGTGTGGTCCCACATTACTACGTGATCGAAACCAGAAAAAGCCCAGGATCTGGCCATCAAGTATGAGAAATATGCGAATGTATGAGCCTGATGAATGCAAATCCCAGACCTAACCTAGACCTAACATGCGTTATCCTCTAAAGTATTGACCGAGAGCAGCATTAGTCGACAGTTTCAGTATGGTACCACATTACTACGTGATCCAAAACAGAAAAAGCCCAGGATCTGGCCATCAAGTATGAGAAATATGCGAATGTATGAGCCTGATGAGACCAAATCCCAGACCTAACCTAGACCTAACATGCGTTATCCTCTAAAATATTGATCGTGACCAGGTTTAGTCGACTGTTTCAGTGTGGTACCACATTACTATGTGATCCAAACCAGAAAAAACCCAGGATCTGGCCAACAAGGATGTGAAGAATGCGAAAGTATGAGACTGAAGAGGGCAAATCCCAGACCTAACCCAGACCTAATATGCGTTATCCTCCAAAATATTGATCGAGACCAGGATTAGTCGACTGTTTCAGTGTGGTCCCACATTACTACGTGATCCAAGCCAAAAAAAGCCCAGAATCTGGCCAACAAGTATGAGAGATATGCGAAAGTATGAGCCTGATGAGTGCAAATCCCAGACCTAACCTAGACCTAACATGCGTTATCCTCTAAAATATTGGCCGAGACCAGGATTAGTCGACTGTTTCAGTGTGGTACCACATTACTACGTGATCCAAACCAGAAAAAGCCCAGGATCTGGCCATCAAGTATGAGAAATATGCGAATGTATGAGCCTGATGAGAGCAAATCCCAGACCTAACCTAACGTGAGTTATCCTTTGATATGTTGACCCAACCTAGGTTAAATGGACTGTTTCAGTGTGGTACCACATTACCACGTGATCCAAACCAGAAAAAACACTGGATCTGTTCAACAGGTATGTGAAGAATGCGAAAGTGTGAGCCTGATGAGGGCAAATCCCGGACCTAGCATAGACCTAACATGCGTTAGCCTCTAAAATATTGGTCGAAACCAGGTTTAATGGTCTCTTTCACGGTGGTACCGCATTACTACGTGATCGAAACCAAAAAAGGCCCAGAATCTGGCCATAAAGTATGAGAAATATGCGAAAGCATGAGCCTGATGAGTGCAAATCCCAGACCTAACCTAGACCTAACATGCGTTATCCTCTAAAATATTGACCGAGACCAGGTTTAGTCGACTGTTTCAGTGTGGTACCACATTACTACGTGATCCAAGCTAAAGAAAGCCCAGAATCTGGCCATCAAGTATGAGAAACACGCGAAAGTATGAGCCTGATGAGAGCAAATCCCAGACCTAACCTAGACCTAACATTAGTTATCCTTTGAAATGTTGACCCAGACTAGGTTTAATTGACTGTTTCAGTGTGGTACCACATTACCACGTGATCCAAACCAGAAAAAGCCCTGAATCTGGCCATCAAGTATGTGAAATATGCGTAAGTATGAGCCTGATGAGTGCAAATCCCAGACCTAACCTAGACCTAACATGTGTTATCCTCTAAAATACTGACCGAGACCAGGTTTAATTTGACTGTTTCAGTGTGGTACCACAGAACTACGTGATCCAAACCAGTGAAAGCCCAGGATCTGGCCAACAAGAATGAGAACTATGCGAAAGTATGACCATGATGAGAGCAAATCCCAGACCTAACCTAGACCTAACATGAGTTATCCTTTGGAATGTTGACCCAGACTAGGTTTAATTGACAGTTTCAGTGTGGTACCACATTACCACGTGATCCAAACCAGAAAAAGCCCTGAATCTGGCCATCAAGTATGTGAAATATGCGAAAGTATGAGCCTGATGAGTGCAAATCCCAGACCTAACCTAGACCTAGCATGCGTTATCCTCTAAAATATCGATCGAAACCAGGTTTAATCGACTGTTTCAGTGTGGTACCACATTACCACGTGATCCAAACTAGAAAAAACCCAGGTTCTGTTCACCAGGTATGTGAAGAATGCAATCGTGTGAGCCTGATGATGGCAAATCCAAGGACGAACCAAGACCTAACATGCGTTATCCCCTAAAATATTGATCGAAACCAGGTTTAATGGACTGTTTCAGTGTGGTGCCACATTGCCACTTGATCCAAACCAGAAAACGCCCAGGAACTGGCCAACAAGTATGCGGGAAATGTGAATGTATGAGCCTGATGAGAGCAAATCCCAGACCTAACCTAGACCTAACATGCGTTATCCTCTAAAATATTGACCGAGACCAGGCTTAGTCGACTGTTTCAGTGAGGTACCACATTACTATGTGATCCAAACCAGAAAAAACCCAGGATCTGGCCAACAAGGATGTGAAGAATGCGAAAGTATGAGACTGAAGAGGGCAAATCCCAGACCTAACCCAGACCTAACATGCGTTATCCTCTAAAATATTGATCGAGACCAGGATTAGTCGACTGTTTCAGTGTGGTACCACATTACTACGTGATCCAAACCAGAAAAAGCCCAGGATCTGGCCATCAAGTATGAGAGATATGCGAAAGTATGAGCCTGATGAGTGCAAATCCCAGACCTAACCCAGACCTAACATGCGTTATCCTCTAAAATATTGATCGAGACCAGGATTAGTCGACTGTTTCAGTGTGGTCCCACATTACTACGTGATCCAAGCCAAAAAAAGCCCAGAATCTGGCCAACAAGTATGAGAGATATGCGAAAGTATGAGCCTGATGAGTGCAAATCCCAGACCTAACCTAGACCTAACATGCGTTATCCTCTAAAATATTGGCCGAGACCAGGATTAGTCGACTGTTTCAGTGTGGTACCACATTACTACGTGATCCAAACCAGAAAAAGCCCAGGATCTGGCCATCAAGTATGAGAAATATGCGAATGTATGAGCCTGATGAGAGCAAATCCCAGACCTAACCTAGACCTAACGTGAGTTATCCTTTGATATGTTGACCCAACCTAGGTTAAATGGACTGTTTCAGTGTGGTACCACATTACCACGTGATCCAAACCAGAAAAAACACTGGATCTGTTCAACAGGTATGTGAAGAATGCGAAAGTGTGAGCCTGATGAGGGCAAATCCCGGACCTAGCATAGACCTAACATGCGTTAGCCTCTAAAATATTGGTCGAAACCAGGTTTAATGGTCTCTTTCACGGTGGTACCGCATTACTACGTGATCGAAACCAAAAAAGGCCCAGAATCTGGCCATAAAGTATGAGAAATATGCGAAAGCATGAGCCTGATGAGTGCAAATCCCAGACCTAACCTAGACCTAACATGCGTTATCCTCTAAAATATTGACCGAGACCAGGTTTAATCGACTGTTTCAGTGTGGTCCCACATTACTACGTGATCCAAACCAGAAAAAGCCCAGGATCTGGCCATCAAGTATGAGAAATATGCGACAGTATGAGCCTGATGAGAGCAAATCCCAGACCTGACATAGACCTAACATGCGTTATCCTCTAAAATATTGATCGAAACCAGGTTTAATGGACAGTTTCAGTGTGGTACCACATTACTACGTGATCCAAGCCAAGAAAAGCCCAGAATCTGGCCAACAAGTTTGAGAAATATGCGAAAGTATGAGCCTGATGAGTGCAAATCCCAGACCTAACCTAGACCTAACATGCGTTATCCTCTAAAATATTGACCGAGACCAGGATTAGTCGACTGTTTCAGTGTGGTACCACATTACTACGTGATCCAAACTAAAAAAAGCCCAGGATCTGGCCATCAAGTATGAGAAATATGCGAATGTATGAGCCTGATAAGAGCAAATCCCAGACCTAACCCAGACCTAACATGCGTTATCCTCTAAAATATTGACCGAGACCAGGTTTAATCGACAGTTTCAGTGTGTTCCCACATTACTACGTGATCCGAACCAGAAAAAGCCCAGGATCTGGCCATCAAGTATGAGAAATATGCGAAAGTATGAGCCCGCTGAGTGCAAATCCCAGACCTAACCTAGACCTAACATGCGTTATCTTCTAAAATACTGACCGAGACCAGGATTAGTCGACTGTTTCAGTGTGGTACCACATTACTACGTGATCCAAACCAGAAAAAGCCCAGGATCTGGCCATCAAGTATGAGAAATATGCGAATGTATGAGCCTGATAAGAGCAAATCCCAGACCTAACCTAGTCCTAACATGAGTTATCCTGTGAAATGTTGACCCAGACTAGGTTTAATTGACTGTTTCAGTGTGGTACCACATTACCACGTGATCCAAACCAGAAAAAGCCCTGAATCTGGCCATCAAGTATGTGAAATATGCGAAAGTATGAGCCTGATGAGTGCAAATCCCAGACCTAACCTAGACCTAGCATGCGTTATCCTCTAAAATATCGATCGAAACCAGGTTTAATCGACTGCTTCAGTGTGGTACCACATTACCACGTGATCCAAACTAGAAAAAACCCAGGTTCTGTTCACCAGGTATGTGAAGAATGCGATCGTGTGAGCCTGATGAGGGCAAATCCAAGGACGAACCAAGACCTAACATGCGTTATCCCCTAAAATATTGATCGAAACCAGGTTTAATGGACTGTTTCAGTGTGGTGCCACATTGCCACTTGATCCAAACCAGAAAACGCCCAGGAACTGGCCAACAAGTATGCGGAAAATGTGAATGTATGAGCCTGATGAGAGCAAATCCCAGACCTAACCTAGACCTAACATGAGTTATCCTTTGAAATGTTGACCCAGACTAGGTTTAATTGACTGTTTCAGTGTGGTACCACATTACCACGTGATCCAAACTAGAAAAAACCCAGGTTCTGTTCACCAGGTATGTGAAGAATGCGATCGTGTGAGCCTGATGAGGGCAAATCCAAGGACGAACCAAGACCTAACATGCGTTATCCCCTAAAATATTGATCGAAACCAGGTTTAATGGACTGTTTCAGTGTGGTGCCACATTGCCACTTGATCCAAACCAGAAAACGCCCAGGAACTGGCCAACAAGTATGCGGAAAATGTGAATGTATGAGCCTGATGAGAGCAAATCCCAGACCTAACCTAGACCTAACATGCGTTATCCTCTAAAATATTGACCGAGACCAGGCTTAGTCGACTGTTTCAGTGAGGTACCACATTACTATGTGATCCAAACCAGAAAAAACCCAGGATCTGGCCAACAAGGATGTGAAGAATGCGAAAGTATGAGACTGAAGAGGGCAAATCCCAGACCTAACCCAGACCTAACATGCGTTATCCTCTAAAATATTGATCGAGACCAGGTTTAATCGACTGTTTCAGTGTGGTCCCACATTACTACGTGATCCAAACCAGAAAAAGCCCAGGATCTGGCCATCAAGTATGAGAAATATGCGACAGTATGAGCCTGATGAGAGCAAATCCCAGACCTGACATAGACCTAACATGCGTTATCCTCTAAAATATTGATCGAAACCAGGTTTAATGGACAGTTTCAGAGTGGTACCACATTACTACGTGATCCAAGCCAAAAAAAGCCCAGAATCTGGACAAGAAGTATGAGAAATATGCGAAAGTATGAGCCTGATGAGAGCAAATCCCAGACATAACCCAGACCTAACATGCGTTATCCTCTAAAATATTGACCGAGACCAGGTTTAATCGACAGTTTCAGTGTGGTCCCACATTACTACGTGATCCAAACCAGAAAAAGCCCAGGATCTGGCCATCAAGTATGAGAAATATGCGAAAGTATGAGCCCGATGAGTGCAAATCCCAGACCTAACCTAGACCTAACATGCGTTATCTTCTAAAATACTGACCGAGACCAGGATTAGTCGACTGTTTCAGTGTGGTACCACATTACTACGTGATCCAAACCAGAAAAAGGCCAGGATCTGGCCATCAAGTATGAGTAATATGCGAATGTATGAGCCTCATGAGAGCAAATCCCAGACCTAACCTAGACCTAACGTGAGTTATCCTTTGAAATGTTGACCCAGACTAGGTTTAATGGACTGTTTCAGTGTGGTACCACATTACCACGTGATCCAAACCAGAAAAAACCCTGGATCTGTTCAACAGGTATGTGAAGAATGCGAAAGTGTGAGCCTGATGAGGGCAAATCCCGGACCTAACAAAGACCTAACATGCGTTAGCCTCTAAAATATTTGTCGAAACCAGGTTTAATGGTCTCTTCCACGGTGGTACCGCATTACTACGTGATCGAAACCAAAAAAGGCCCAGAATCTGGCCATCAAGTATGAGAAATATGCGAAAGTATGAGCCTGATGAGTGCAAATCCCAGACCTAACCTAGACCTAACATGCGTTATCCTCTAAAATATTGACCGAGACCAGGTTTAGTCGACTGTTTCAGTGTGGTACCACATTACTACGTGATCCAAACTAAAAAAAGCCCAGAATCTGGCCATCAAGTATGAGAAACACGCGAAAGTATGAGCCTGATGGGAGCAAATCCCAAACCTAACCTAGACCTAACATGAGTTATCCTTTGAAATGTTGACCGAGACCAGGTTTAGTCGACTGTTTCAGTGTGGTACCACATTACCACGTGATCCAAACCAGAAAAAGTCCTGAATCTGGCCATCAAGTATGTGAAATATGCGAAAGTATGAGCCTGATGAGTGCAAATCCCAGACCTAACCTAGACCTAACATGGGTTATCCTCTAAAATATCGATCGAAACCAGGTTTAATCGACGGTTTCAGTGTGGTACCACATTACCACGTGATCCAAACTAGAAAAAACCCAGGTTCTGTTCACAAGGTATGTGAAGAATGCGATCGTGTGAGCCTGATGAGGGCAAATCGAAGGCCGAACCAAGACCTAACATGCGTTATCCTCTAAAATATTGACCGAGACCAGGATTAGTCGACTGTTTCAGTGTGGTACCACATTACTACGTGATCCAAACCAGAAAAAGCCCAGGATCTGGCCATCAAGTATGAGAAATATGCGAATGTATGAGCCTGATGAGAGCAAATCCCAGACCTAACCTAGACCTAACATGAGTTAACCTCTAAAATATTGACCGAGACCAGGATTAGTCGACTGTTTCAGTGGGGTAACACATTACCACGTGACCCAAACCAGAAAAAACCCGGGATCTGTTCAACAAGTATGTGAGGAATGCGAAAGTATGAGTCTGATGAGTGCAAATCCCAGACCTAACCTAGACCTAACATGAGTTATCCTCTAAAACATTGATCGAAACCAGGTTTATTGGACTGTTTCAGTGTGGTACCGCGTTACCACGTGACCCAAACCAGAAAAAGCCCAGGATCTTGCCATCAAGTATGAGAAATATGCGAAAGTATGAGCCTGATGAGTGCAAATCCCAGACCTAACCTAGACCTAACTTGCGTTATCCTCTAAAATATTGATCGTGACCATGTTTAGTCGACTGTTTCAGTGTGGTCCCACATTACTACGTGATCCAAACCAGAAAAAGCCCAGGATCTGGCCATCAAGTATGAGAAATATGCGAATATATGAGCCTGATGAGAGCAAATCCCAGACCTAACCTAGACCTAACATGCGTTATCCTCTAAATATAGACCGAGACCAGCATTAGTCGACAGTTTCAGTGTGGTACCACATTACTACGTGATCCAAACCAGAAAAAGCCCAGGATCTGGCCATCAAGTATGAGAAATATGCGAATGTATGAGCCTGATGAGACCAAATCCCAGCCCTATCCTAGACCTAACATGCGTTATCCTCTAAAATATTGATCGAGACCAGGTTTAATCGACTGTTTCAGTGTGGTCCCACATTACTACGTGATCCAAACCAGAAAAAGCCCAGGATCTGGCCATCAAGTATGAGAAATATGCGACAGTATGAGCCTGATGAGAGCAAATCCCAGACCTGACATAGACCTAACATGCGTTATCCTCTAAAATATTGATCGAAACCAGGTTTAATGGACAGTTTCAGTGTGGTACCACATTACTACGTGACCAAGCCAAAAAAAGCCCAGAATCTGGCCAACAAGTTTGAGAAATATGCGAAAGTATGAGCCTGATGAGTGCAAATCCCAGACCTAACCTAGACCTAACATGCGTTATCCTCTAAAATATTGGCCGAGACCAGGATTAGTCGACTGTTTCAGTGTGGTACCACATTACTACGTGATCCAAACTAAAAAAAGCCCAGAATCTGGCCATCAAGTATGTGAAACATTCGAAAGTATGAGCCTGATGAGAGCAAATCCCAGACCTAACCTAGACCTAACATGAGTTATCCTTTGAAATGTTGACACCAGACTAGGTTTAATTGACAGTTTCAGTGTGGTACCACATTACCACGTGATCCAAACCAGAAAAAGCCCTGAATCTGACAATCAAGTATGAGAAATATGCGAAAGTATGAGCCTGATGAGAGCAAATCCCAGACCTAACCTAGACCTAACATGTGTTATGCTCTAAAATATTGATCGAAACCAGGTTTAATGGTCTGCTTCAGTGTGGTACCACATTACCACTTCATCCAAACCAGAAAAAGCCCCGGATCTGTTCACCAGGTATGTGAAGAATGCGAACGTGTGAGCCTGATGAGGGCAAATCCAATGCCTAACCTAGACCAAACATGCGTTATCCTCTAAAACATTGATCGAAACCAGGTTTAATGGACTGTTTCAGTGTGGTACCGCATTACTACGTGATCGAAACCAGAAAAAGACCAGAATCTGGCCATCAAGTATCAGAAATATGCGAAAGTATGAGCCTGATGAGAGCAAATCCCAGCCCTAACCTAGACCTAACTTGCGTTATCCTCTAAAATATTGATCGTGACCAGGTTTTTGTCGACTGTTTCAGTGTGGTACCACATTACTATGTGATCGAAACCAGAAAAAACCCAGGATCTGTTCCACAAGTATTTGAAGAATGCGGAAGTATGAGTCTGATGTGGGCAAATCCCAGGCCTGGCCTAGACATAACATGAGTTATCTTCCAAATTATTGATCAAAACCAGGTTTACTGGACTGTTTCAGTGCGGTACCACATTGCTACGTTATCCAAAGCAGTGAAAGCCCAGAATCTGGCCAACAAGTAAGAGAAATATGCGAAATCATGAGCCTGATGAGGGGCAAATCCTAGACCTAACCGAGACCATAACATGCGTTATCCTCAAAAATATTGATCGGAACCAGGTTTAATGGACAGTTTCAGTGTGGTACCGCATTACTACGTGATCTAAACCATAAAAGGCCAAGAATCCGGCCATCAAGTATGAGAAATATGCGAAAGTATGAGCCTGATGAGTGCAAATCCCAGACCTAACCTAGTCCTAACATGCGTTATCCTCCAAAACATTGACCGAGACCTGGATTAGTCGACTGTTTCAGTGTGGTACCACATTACTACGTGATCCAAACCAGAAAAAGCCCAGGATCTGGCCATCAAGTATGAGAAATATGCGAATGTATGAGCCTGATGAGAGCAAATCCCAGACCTAACCCAGACCTAACATGCGTTATCCTCTAAAATATTGACCGAAACCAGGTTTAATCGACTGTTTCAGTGTGGTCCCACATTACTACGTGATCCAAACCAGAAAAAGCCCAGGATCTGGCCATCAAGTATGAGAAATATGCGAATATATGAGCCTGATGAGAGCAAATCCCAGACCTAACCTAGACCTAACATGCGTTATCCTCTAAAATATAGACCGAGACCAGCATTAGTCGACAGTTTCAGTGTGGTACCACATTACTACGTGATCCAAACCAGAAAAAGCCTAGGATCTGGCCATCAAGTATGAGAAATATGCGAATGTATGAGCCTGATGAGACCAAATCCCAGCCCTATCCTAGACCTAACATGCGTTATCCTCTAAAATATTGATCGAGTCCAGGTTTAATCGACTGTTTCAGTGTGGTCCCACATTACTACGTGATCCAAACCAGAAAAAGCCCAGGATCTGGCCATCAAGTATGAGAAATATGCGACAGTATGAGCCTGATGAGAGCAAATCCCAGACCTGACATAGACCTAACATGCGTTATCCTCTAAAATATTGATCGAAACCAGGTTTAATGGACAGTTTCAGTGTGGTACCACATTACTATGTGACCAAGCCAAAAAAAGCCCAGAATCTGGCCAACAAGTTTGAGAAATATGCGAAAGTATGAGCCTGATGAGTGGAAATCCCAGACCTAACCTAGACCTAACATGCGTTATCCTCTAAAATATTGGCCGAGACCAGGATTAGTCGACTGTTTCAGTGTGGTACCACATTACTACGTGATCCAAACCAGAAGCAGCCCAGGATCTGGCCATCAAGTATGAGAAATATGCGAATGTATGAGCCTGATGAGTGCAAATCCCAGACCTATCCTGGACCTAACATGAGTTATCCTTTGAAGTGTTGACCCCGACTAGGTTTAATGGTCTGCTTCAGTGTGGTACCACATTACCACTTCATCCAAACCAGAAAAAGCCCCGGATCTGTTCACCAGGTATGTGAAGAATGCGAACGTGCGAGCCTGATGAGGGCAAATCCAAGGCCTAACCTAGACCAAACATGCGTTATCCTCTAAAACATTGATCGAAACCAGGTTTAATGGACTGTTTCAGTGTGGTACCGCAATACTACGTGATCGAAACCAGAAAAAGACCAGAATCTGGCCATCAAGTATCAGAAATATGCGAAAGTATGAGCCTGATGAGAGCAAATCCCAGCCCTAACCTAGACCTAACTTGCGTTATCCTCTAAAATATTGATCGTGACCAGGTTTTTGTCGACTGTTTCAGTGTGGTACCACATTACTATGTGATCGAAACCAGAAAAAACCCAGGATCTGTTCCACAAGTATTTGAAGAATGCGGAAGTATGAGTCTGATGTGGGCAAATCCCAGGCCTGGCCTAGACATAACATGAGTTATCTTCCAAATTATTGATCAAAACCAGGTTTACTGGACTGTTTCAGTGCGGTACCACATTGCTACGTTATCCAAAGCAGTGAAAGCCCAGAATCTGGCCAACAAGTAAGAGAAATATGCGAAATCATGAGCCTGATGAGGGGCAAATCCTAGACCTAACCGAGACCATAACATGCGTTATCCTCAAAAATATTGATCGGAACCAGGTTTAATGGACAGTTTCAGTGTGGTACCGCATTACTACGTGATCTAAACCATAAAAGGCCAAGAATCCGGCCATCAAGTATGAGAAATATGCGAAAGTATGAGCCTGATGAGTGCAAATCCCAGACCTAACCTAGTCCTAACATGCGTTATCCTCTAAAACATTGACCGAGACCTGGATTAGTCGACTGTTTCAGTGTGGTACCACATTACTACGTGATCCAAACCAGAAAAAGCCCAGGATCTGGCCATCAAGTATGAGAAATATGCGAAAGTATGAGCCTGATGAGTGCAAATCCCAGACCTAACCTAGACCTAACATGCGTTACCCTCTAAAATATTGATCGAAACCAGGTTTAATGGACAGTTTCAGTGTGGTACCACATTACTACGTGATCCAAGCCAAAAAAAGTCCAGAATCTGGCCAACAAGTATGAGAAATATGCGAAAGTATGTGCCTGATGAGAGCAAATCCCAGACCTAACCCAGACCTAACATGCGTTATCCTCTAAAATATTGACCGAGACCAGGTTCAATCGACTGTTTCAATGTGGCCCCACATTACTACGTGATCCAAACCAGAAAAAGCCCAGGATCTGGCCATCAAGTATGAGTAATATGCGAATGTATGAGCCTGATGAGAGCAAATCCCAGACCTAACCTAGACCTAACATGAGTTATCCTTTGAAATGTTGACCCAGACTAGGTTTAATTGACTGTTTCAGTGCGGTACTACATTTCCACGTGATCCAAACCAGAAAAAGCCCTGAATCTGGCCATCAAGTATGAGAAATATGCGAAAGTATGAGCCTGATGAGTGCAAATCCCAGACCTAACCTAGACCTAACATGTGTTATCCTCTAAAATATTGATCGAAACCAGGTTTAATGGTCTGTTTCAGTGTGGTACCACATTACTGCGTGATCCAAACTAAAAAAAGCCCAGAATCTGGCCATCAAGCATGAGAAACATGCGAAAGTATGAGCCTGATGAGTGCAAATCCCAGACCTAACCTAGACCTAACATGCGTTATCCTCTAAAATATTGGCCGAGACCAGGATTAGTTGACTGTTTCAGTGTGGTACCACATTACTACGTGATCCAAACCAGATAAAGCCCAGGATCTGGCCATCAAGTATGAGTAATATGCGAATGTATGAGCCTCATGAGAGCAAATCCCAGACCTAACCTAGACCTAACGTGAGTTATCCTTTGAAATGTTGACCCAGACTAGGTTTAATGGACTGTTTCAGTGTGGTACCACATTACCACGTGATCCAAACCAGAAAAAACCCAGGATCTGTTCAACAGGTATGTGAAGAATGCGAAAGTGTGAGCCTGATGAGGGCAAATCCCGGACCTAACAAAGACCTAACATGCGTTAGCCTCTAAAATATTTGTCGAAACCAGGTTTAATGGTCTCTTCCACGGTGGTACCGCATTACTACGTGATGGAAACCAAAAAAGGGCCAGAATCTGGCCATCGAGTATGTGAAATATGCGAAAGTATGAGCCTGGTGAGTGCAAATCCCAGACCTAACCTAGACCTAACATGCGTTATCCTCTAAAATATCGATCGAAACCAGGTTTAATCGACTGTTTCAGTGTGGTACCACATTACCACGTGATCCAAACTAGAAAAAACCCAGGTTCTGTTCACAAGGTATGTGAAGAATGCGATCGTGTGAGCCTGATGAGGGCAAATCCAAGGCCGAACCAAGACCTAACATGCGTTATCCTCTAAAATATTGACCGAGAGCAGGATTAGTCGACTGTTTCAGTGTGGTACCACATTACTACGTGATCCAAACCAGAAAAAACCCAGGATCTTGCCATCAAGTATGAGAAATATGCGAAAGTATGAGCCTGATGAGAGCAAATCCCAGACCTAACCTAGACCTAACATTAGTTATCCTTTGAAATGTTGACCCAGACTAGGTTTAATTGACTGTTTCAGTGTGGTACCACATTACCACGTGATCCAAACTAGAAAAAACACTGGATCTGTTCAACAGGTATGTGAAGAATGCGAAAGTGTGAGCCTGATGAGGGCAAATCCCGGACCTAGCATAGACCTAACATGCGTTATCCTCTAAAATATTGACCGAGACCAGGTTAAATCGACTGTTTCAGTGTGGTCCCACATTACTACGTGATCGAAACCAGAAAAAGCCCAGGATCTGGCCATCAAGTATGAGAAATATGCGAATGTATGAGCCTGATGAATGCAAATCCCAGACCTAACCTAGACCTAACATGCGTTATCCTCTAAAACATTGATCGAAACCAGGTTTAATGGACTGTTTCAGTGTGGTACCGCATTACTACGTGATCGAAACCAGAAAAAGACCAGAATCTGGCCATCAATTATCAGAAATATGCGAAAGTATGAGCCTGATGGGAGCAAATCCCAGACCTAACCCAGACCTAACATGCGTTATCCTCTAAAATATTGACCGAGACCAGGTTAAATCGACTGTTTCAGTGTGGTCCCACATTACTACGTGATCGAAACCAGAAAAAGCCCAGGATCTGGCCATCAAGTATGAGAAATATGCGAATGTATGAGCCTGATGAATGCAAATCCCAGACCTAACCTAGACCTAACATGCGTTATCCTCTAAAGTATTGACCGAGAGCAGCATTAGTCGACAGTTTCAGTGTGGTACCACATTACTACGTGATCCAAAACAGAAAAAGCCCAGGATCTGGCCATCAAGTATGAGAAATATGCGAATGTATGAGCCTGATGAGACCAAATCCCAGACCTAAGCTAGACCTAACATGCGTTATCCTCTAAAATATTGATCGTGACCAGGTTTAGTCGACTGTTTCAGTGTGGTACCACATTACTATGTGATCCAAACCAGAAAAAACCCAGGATCTGGCCAACAAGGATGTGAAGAATGCAAAAGTATGAGACTGAAGAGGGCAAATCCCAGACCTAACCCAGACCTAATATGCGTTATCCTCCAAAATATTGATCGAGACCAGGATTAGTCGACTGTTTCAGTGTGGTCCCACATTACTACGTGATCCAAGCCAAAAAAAGCCCAGAATCTGGCCAACAAGTATGAGAGATATGCGAAAGTATGAGCCTGATGAGTGCAAATCCCAGACCTAACCTAGACCTAACATGCGTTATCCTCTAAAATATTGGCCGAGACCAGGATTAGTCGACTGTTTCAGTGTGGTACCACATTACTACGTGATCCAAACCAGAAAAAGCCCAGGATCTGGCCATCAAGTATGAGAAATATGCGAAAGCATGAGCCTGATGAGTGCAAATCCCAGACCTAACCTAGACCTAACATGCGTTATCCTCTAAAATATTGACCGAGACCAGGTTTAGTCGACTGTTTCAGTGTGGTACCACATTACTACGTGATCCAAACTGAAGAAAGCCCAGAATCTGGCCATCAAGTATGAGAAACACGCGAAAGTATGAGCCTGATGAGAGCAAATCCCAGACCTAACCTAGACCTAACATTAGTTATCCTTTGAAATGTTGACCCAGACTAGGTTTAATTGACTGTTTCAGTGTGGTACCACATTACCACGTGATCCAAACCAGAAAAAGCCCTGAATCTGGCCATCAAGTATGTGAAATATGCGTAAGTATGAGCCTGATGAGTGCAAATCCCAGACCTAACCTAGACCTAACATGTGTTATCCTCTAAAATACTGATCGAGACCAGGTTTAGTTTGACTGTTTCAGTGTGGTACCACAGAACTACGTGATCCAAACCAGTGAAAGCCCAGGATCTGGCCAACAAGAATGAGAACTATGCGAAAGTATGACCATGATGAGAGCAAATCCCAGACCTAACCTAGACCTAACATGAGTTATCCTTTGGAATGTTGACCCAGACTAGGTTTAATTGACAGTTTCAGTGTGGTACCACATTACCACGTGATCCAAACCAGAAAAAGCCCTGAATCTGGCCATCAAGTATGTGAAATATGCGAAAGTATGAGCCTGATGAGTGCAAATCCCAGACCTAACCTAGACCTAGCATGCGTTATCCTCTAAAATATCGATCGAAACCAGGTTTAATCGACTGTTTCAGTGTGGTACCACATTACCACGTGATCCAAACTAGAAAAAACCCAGGTTCTGTTCACCAGGTATGTGAAGAATGCGATCGTGTGAGCCTGATGAGGGCAAATCCAAGGACGAACCAAGACCTAACATGCGTTATCCCCTAAAATATTGATCGAAACCAGGTTTAATGGACTGTTTCAGTGTGGTGCCACATTGCCACTTGATCCAAACCAGAAAACGCCCAGGAACTGGCCAACAAGTATGCGGAAAATGTGAATGTATGAGCCTGATGAGAGCAAATCCCAGACCTAACCTAGACCTAACATGAGTTATCCTTTGAAATGTTGACCCAGACTAGGTTTAATTGACTGTTTCAGTGTGGTACCACATTACCACGTGATCCAAACTAGAAAAAACCCAGGTTCTGTTCACCAGGTATGTGAAGAATGCGATCGTGTGAGCCTGATGAGGGCAAATCCAAGGACGAACCAAGACCTAACATGCGTTATCCCCTAAAATATTGATCGAAACCAGGTTTAATGGACTGTTTCAGTGTGGTGCCACATTGCCACTTGATCCAAACCAGAAAACGCCCAGGAACTGGCCAACAAGTATGCGGAAAATGTGAATGTATGAGTCTGATGAGAGCAAATCCCAGACCTAACCTAGACCTAACATGCGTTATCCTCTAAAATATTGACCGAGACCAGGCTTAGTCGACTGTTTCAGTGAGGTACCACATTACTATGTGATCCAAACCAGAAAAAACCCAGGATCTGGCCAACAAGGATGTGAAGAATGCGAAAGTATGAGACTGAAGAGGGCAAATCCCAGACCTAACCCAGACCTAACATGCGTTATCCTCTAAAATATTGATCGAGACCAGGATTAGTCGACTGTTTCAGTGTGGTACCACATTACTACGTGATCCAAACCAGAAAAAGCCCAGGATCTGGCCATCAAGTATGAGAGATATGCGAAAGTATGAGCCTGATGAGTGCAAATCCCAGACCTAACCCAGACCTAACATGCGTTATCCTCTAAAATATTGATCGAGACCAGGATTAGTCGACTGTTTCAGTGTGGTCCCACAATACTACGTGATCCAAGCCAAAAAAAGCCCAGAATCTGGCCAACAAGTATGAGAGATATGCGAAAGTATGAGCCTGATGAGTGCAAATCCCAGACCTAACCTAGACCTAACATGCGTTATCCTCTAAAATATTGGCCGAGACCAGGATTAGTCGACTGTTTCAGTGTGGTACCACATTACTACGTGATCCAAACCAGAAAAAGCCCAGGATCTGGCCATCAAGTATGAGAAATATGCGAATGTATGAGCCTGATGAGAGCAAATCCCAGACCTAACCTAGACCTAACGTGAGTTATCCTTTGATATGTTGACCCAACCTAGGTTAAATGGACTGTTTCAGTGTGGTACCACATTACCACGTGATCCAAACCAGAAAAAACACTGGATCTGTTCAACAGGTATGTGAAGAATGCGAAAGTGTGAGCCTGATGAGGGCAAATCCCGGACCTAGCATAGACCTAACATGCGTTAGCCTCTAAAATATTGGTCGAAACCAGGTTTAATGGTCTCTTTCACGGTGGTACCGGATTACTACGTGATCGAAACCAAAAAAGGCCCAGAATCTGGCCATAAAGTATGAGAAATATGCGAAAGCATGAGCCTGATGAGTGCAAATCCCAGACCTAACCTAGACCTAACATGCGTTATCCTCTAAAATATTGACCGAGACCAGGTTTAGTCGACTGTTTCAGTGTGGTACCACATTACTACGTGATCCAAACTAAAGAAAGCCCAGAATCTGGCCATCAAGTATGAGAAATATGCGAAAGCATGAGCCTGATGAGTGCAAATCCCAGACCTAACCTAGACCTAACATGCGTTATCCTCTAAAATATTGGCCGAGACCAGGATTAGTCGACCGTTTCAGTGTGGTACCACATTACTACGTGATCCAAACCAGAAAAAGCCCAGGATCTGGCCATCAAGTATGAGAAATATGCGAATGTATGAGCCTGATGAGAGCAAATCCCAGACCTAACCTAGACCTAACATTAGTTATCCTTTGAAATGTTGACCCAGACTAGGTTTAATTGACTGTTTCAGTGTGGTACCACATTACCACGTGATCCAAACCAGAAAAAGCCCTGAATCTGGCCATCAAGTATGTGAAATATGCGTAAGTATGAGCCTGATGAGTGCAAATCCCAGACCTAACCTAGACCTAACATGTGTTATCCTCTAAAATACTGATCGAGACCAGGTTTAATTTGACTGTTTCAGTGTGGTACCACAGAACTACATGATCCAAACCAGTGAAAGCCCAGGATCTGGCCAACAAGAATGAGAACTATGCGAAAGTATGACCATGATGAGAGCAAATCCCAGACCTAACCTAGACCTAACATGAGTTATCCTTTGGAATGTTGACCCAGACTAGGTTTAATTGACAGTTTCAGTGTGGTACCACATTACCACGTGATCCAAACCAGAAAAAGCCCTGAATCTGGCCATCAAGTATGTGAAATATGCGAAAGTATGAGCCTGATGAGTGCAAATCCCAGACCTAACCTAGACCTAGCATGCGTTATCCTCTAAAATATCGATCGAAACCAGGTTTAATCGACTGTTTCAGTGTGGTACCACATTACCACGTGATCCAAACTAGAAAAAACCCAGGTTCTGTTCACCAGGTATGTGAAGAATGCGATCGTGTGAGCCTGATGAGGGCAAATCCAAGGACGAACCAAGACCTAACATGCGTTATCCCCTAAAATATTGATCGAAACCAGGTTTAATGGACTGTTTCAGTGTGGTGCCACATTGCCACTTGATCCAAACCAGAAAACGCCCAGGAACTGGCCAACAAGTATGCGGAAAATGTGAATGTATGAGCCTGATGAGAGCAAATCCCAGACCTAACCTAGACCTAACATGAGTTATCCTTTGAAATGTTGACCCACACTAGGCTTAATTGACTGTTTCAGTGTGGTACCACATTACCACGTGATCCAAACTAGAAAAAACCCAGGTTCTGTTCACCAGGTATGTGAAGAATGCGATCGTGTGAGCCTGATGAGGGCAAATCCAAGGACGAACCAAGACCTAACATGCGTTATCCCCTAAAATATTGATCGAAACCAGGTTTAATGGACTGTTTCAGTGTGGTGCCACATTGCCACTTGATCCAAACCAGAAAACGCCCAGGAACTGGCCAACAAGTATGCGGAAAATGTGAATGTATGAGCCTGATGAGAGCAAATCCCAGACCTAACCTAGACCTAACATGCGTTATCCTCTAAAATATTGACCGAGACCAGGCTTAGTCGACTGTTTCAGTGAGGTACCACATTACTATGTGATCCAAACCAGAAAAAACCCAGGATCTGGCCAACAAGGATGTGAAGAATGCGAAAGTATGAGACTGAAGAGGGCAAATCCCAGACCTAACCCAGACCTAACATGCGTTATCCTCTAAAATATTGATCGAGACCAGGTTTAATCGACTGTTTCAGTGTGGTCCCACATTACTACGTGATCCAAGCCAAAAAAAGCCCAGAATCTGGACAAGTAGTATGAGAAATATGCGAAAGTATGAGCCTGATGAGAGCAAATCCCAGACATAACCCAGACCTAACATGCGTTATCCTCTAAAATATTGACCGAGACCAGGTTTAATCGACAGTTTCAGTGTGGTCCCACATTACTATGTTATTCAAACCAGAAAAAACCCAGGATCTGGCCAACAAGGATGTGAAGAATGCGACAGTATGAGCCTGATGAGAGCAAATCCCAGACCTGACATAGACCTAACATGCGTTATCCTCTAAAATATTGATCGAAACCAGGTTTAATGGACAGTTTCAGTGTGGTACCACATTACTACGTGATCCAAGCCAAGAAAAGCCCAGAATCTGGACAAGAAGTATGAGAAATATGCGAAAGTATGAGCCTGATGAGAGCAAATCCCAGACCTAACCCAGACCTAACATGCGTTATCCTCTAAAATATTGACCGAGACCAGGTTTAATCGACAGTTTCAGTGTGTTCCCACATTACTACGTGATCCGAACCAGAAAAAGCCCAGGATCTGGCCATCAAGTATGAGAAATATGCGAAAGTATGAGCCCGATGAGTGCAAATCCCAGACCTAACCTAGACCTAACATGCGTTATCTTCTAAAATACTGACCGAGACCAGGATTAGTCGACTGTTTCAGTGTGGTACCACATTACTGCGTGATCCAAACTAAAAAAAGCCCAGAATCTGGCCATCAAGTATGAGAAACATGCGGAAGTATGAGCTAGATGAGAGCAAATCCCAGACCTAACCTAGACCTAACATGAGTTAACCTTTGAAATGTTGACCCAGACTAGGTTTAATTGACAGTTTCAGTGTGGTACCACATTACTACGTGATCCAAACCAGAAAGGCGCAGGATATGGCCAACAAGTACGAGAAATATGCGGAAGTATGAGCCTGATGAGAGCAAATCCCAGACCTAACCTAAACCTAACATGCGTTATCCTCTAAAATATTGACCGAGTCCAGGTTTAGCCGACTGTTTCAGTGTGGTACCACATTACTACGTGATCCAAACCAGAAAGAGGCCAGGATCTGGCCATCAAGTATGAGAAATATGCGAAAGTATGAGCCTGATGAGTGCAAATCCGCGACCTAACCCAGACCTAACATGCGTTATCCTCTAAAATATTGATCGAGACCAGGATTAGTCGACTGTTTCAGTGTGGTACCACATTAGTACGTGATCCAAACCAGAAAAAGCCCAGGATCTGGCCATCAAGTATGAGAAACATGCGAATGTATGAGCCTGATGAGAGCAAATCCCAGACCTAACCCAGACCTAACATGCGTTATCCACTAAAATATTGATCGAAACCAGGTTTAATGGACAGTTTCAGTGTGGTACCACATTACTACGTGATCCAAGCCAAAAAAAGCCCAGAATCTGGCCAACAAGTATCAGAAATATGCGAAAGTATGAGCCAGATGAATGCAAATCCCAGACCTAACCTAGACCTAACATGCGTTATCCTCTAAAATATTGACCGAGAGCAGGATTAGTCGACAGTTTCAGTGTGGTACCACATTACTACGTGATCGAAACCAAAAAAGGCCCAGAATCTGGCCATCAAGTATGAGAAATATGCGAAAGTATGAGCCTGATGAGTGCAAATCCCAGACCTAACCTAGACCTAACATGCGTTATCCTCTAAAATATTGACCGAGACCAGGTTTAGTCGACTGTTTCAGTGTGGTACCACATTACTACGTGATCCAAACTAAAAAAAGCCCAGAATCTGGCCATCAAGTATGAGAAACACGCGAAAGTATGAGCCTGATGGGAGCAAATCCCAAACCTAACCTAGACCTAACATGAGTTATCCTTTGAAATGTTGACCGAGACCAGGTTTAGTCGACTGTTTCAGTGTGGTACCACATTACCACGTGATCCAAACCAGAAAAAGTCCTGAATCTGGCCATCAAGTATGTGAAATATGCGAAAGTATGAGCCTGATGAGTGCAAATCCCAGACCTAACCTAGACCTAACATGGGTTATCCTCTAAAATATCGATCGAAACCAGGTTTAATCGACGGTTTCAGTGTGGTACCACATTACCACGTGATCCAAACTAGAAAAAACCCAGGTTCTGTTCACAAGGTATGTGAAGAATGCGATCGTGTGAGCCTGATGAGGGCAAATCGAAGGCCGAACCAAGACCTAACATGCGTTATCCTCTAAAATATTGACCGAGACCAGGATTAGTCGACTGTTTCAGTGTGGTACCACATTACTACGTGATCCAAACCAGAAAAAGCCCAGGATCTGGCCATCAAGTATGAGAAATATGCGAATGTATGAGCCTGATGAGAGCAAATCCCAGACCTAACCTAGACCTAACATGAGTTAACCTCTAAAATATTGACCGAGACCAGGATTAGTCGACTGTTTCAGTGGGGTAACACATTACCACGTGACCCAAACCAGAAAAAACCCGGGATCTGTTCAACAAGTATGTGAGGAATGCGAAAGTATGAGTCTGATGAGTGCAAATCCCAGACCTAACCTAGACCTAACATGAGTTATCCTCTAAAACATTGATCGAAACCAGGTTTATTGGACTGTTTCAGTGTGGTACCGCGTTACCACGTGACCCAAACCAGAAAAAGCCCAGGATCTTGCCATCAAGTATGAGAAATATGCGAAAGTATGAGCCTGATGAGTGCAAATCCCAGACCTAACCTAGACCTAACTTGCGTTATCCTCTAAAATATTGATCGTGACCATGTTTAGTCGACTGTTTCAGTGTGGTCCCACATTACTACGTGATCCAAACCAGAAAAAGCCCAGGATCTGGCCATCAAGTATGAGAAATATGCGAATATATGAGCCTGATGAGAGCAAATCCCAGACCTAACCTAGACCTAACATGCGTTATCCTCTAAATATAGACCGAGACCAGCATTAGTCGACAGTTTCAGTGTGGTACCACATTACTACGTGATCCAAACCAGAAAAAGCCCAGGATCTGGCCATCAAGTATGAGAAATATGCGAATGTATGAGCCTGATGAGACCAAATCCCAGCCCTATCCTAGACCTAACATGCGTTATCCTCTAAAATATTGATCGAGACCAGGTTTAATCGACTGTTTCAGTGTGGTCCCACATTACTACGTGATCCAAACCAGAAAAAGCCCAGGATCTGGCCATCAAGTATGAGAAATATGCGACAGTATGAGCCTGATGAGAGCAAATCCCAGACCTGACATAGACCTAACATGCGTTATCCTCTAAAATATTGATCGAAACCAGGTTTAATGGACAGTTTCAGTGTGGTACCACATTACTACGTGACCAAGCCAAAAAAAGCCCAGAATCTGGCCAACAAGTTTGAGAAATATGCGAAAGTATGAGCCTGATGAGTGCAAATCCCAGACCTAACCTAGACCTAACATGCGTTATCCTCTAAAATATTGGCCGAGACCAGGATTAGTCGACTGTTTCAGTGTGGTACCACATTACTACGTGATCCAAACTAAAAAAAGCCCAGAATCTGGCCATCAAGTATGTGAAACATTCGAAAGTATGAGCCTGATGAGAGCAAATCCCAGACCTAACCTAGACCTAACATGAGTTATCCTTTGAAATGTTGACACCAGACTAGGTTTAATTGACAGTTTCAGTGTGGTACCACATTACCACGTGATCCAAACCAGAAAAAGCCCTGAATCTGACAATCAAGTATGAGAAATATGCGAAAGTATGAGCCTGATGAGAGCAAATCCCAGACCTAACCTAGACCTAACATGCGTTATGCTCTAAAATATTGATCGAAACCAGGTTTAATGGTCTGCTTCAGTGTGGTACCACATTACCACTTCATCCAAACCAGAAAAAGCCCCGGATCTGTTCACCAGGTATGTGAAGAATGCGAACGTGTGAGCCTGATGAGGGCAAATCCAATGCCTAACCTAGACCAAACATGCGTTATCCTCTAAAACATTGATCGAAACCAGGTTTAATGGACTGTTTCAGTGTGGTACCGCATTACTACGTGATCGAAACCAGAAAAAGACCAGAATCTGGCCATCAAGTATCAGAAATATGCGAAAGTATGAGCCTGATGAGAGCAAATCCCAGCCCTAACCTAGACCTAACTTGCGTTATCCTCTAAAATATTGATCGTGACCAGGTTTTTGTCGACTGTTTCAGTGTGGTACCACATTACTATGTGATCGAAACCAGAAAAAACCCAGGATCTGTTCCACAAGTATTTGAAGAATGCGGAAGTATGAGTCTGATGTGGGCAAATCCCAGGCCTGGCCTAGACATAACATGAGTTATCTTCCAAATTATTGATCAAAACCAGGTTTACTGGACTGTTTCAGTGCGGTACCACATTGCTACGTTATCCAAAGCAGTGAAAGCCCAGAATCTGGCCAACAAGTAAGAGAAATATGCGAAATCATGAGCCTGATGAGGGGCAAATCCTAGACCTAACCGAGACCATAACATGCGTTATCCTCAAAAATATTGATCGGAACCAGGTTTAATGGACAGTTTCAGTGTGGTACCGCATTACTACGTGATCTAAACCATAAAAGGCCAAGAATCCGGCCATCAAGTATGAGAAATATGCGAAAGTATGAGCCTGATGAGTGCAAATCCCAGACCTAACCTAGTCCTAACATGCGTTATCCTCTAAAACATTGACCGAGACCTGGATTAGTCGACTGTTTCAGTGTGGTACCACATTACTACGTGATCCAAACCAGAAAAAGCCCAGGATCTGGCCATCAAGTATGAGAAATATGCGAATGTATGAGCCTGATGAGAGCAAATCCCAGACCTAACCCAGACCTAACATGCGTTATCCTCTAAAATATTGACCGAAACCAGGTTTAATCGACTGTTTCAGTGTGGTCCCACATTACTACGTGATCCAAACCAGAAAAAGCCCAGGATCTGGCCATCAAGTATGAGAAATATGCGAATATATGAGCCTGATGAGAGCAAATCCCAGACCTAACCTAGACCTAACATGCGTTATCCTCTAAAATATAGACCGAGACCAGCATTAGTCGACAGTTTCAGTGTGGTACCACATTACTACGTGATCCAAACCAGAAAAAGCCTAGGATCTGGCCATCAAGTATGAGAAATATGCGAATGTATGAGCCTGATGAGACCAAATCCCAGCCCTATCCTAGACCTAACATGCGTTATCCTCTAAAATATTGATCGAGTCCAGGTTTAATCGACTGTTTCAGTGTGGTCCCACATTACTACGTGATCCAAACCAGAAAAAGCCCAGGATCTGGCCATCAAGTATGAGAAATATGCGACAGTATGAGCCTGATGAGAGCAAATCCCAGACCTGACATAGACCTAACATGCGTTATCCTCTAAAATATTGATCGAAACCAGGTTTAATGGACAGTTTCAGTGTGGTACCACATTACTATGTGACCAAGCCAAAAAAAGCCCAGAATCTGGCCAACAAGTTTGAGAAATATGCGAAAGTATGAGCCTGATGAGTGCAAATCCCAGACCTAACCTAGACCTAACATGCGTTATCCTCTAAAATATTGGCCGAGACCAGGATTAGTCGACTGTTTCAGTGTGGTACCACATTACTACGTGATCCAAACCAGAAGCAGCCCAGGATCTGGCCATCAAGTATGAGAAATATGCGAATGTATGAGCCTGATGAGTGCAAATCCCAGACCTATCCTGGACCTAACATGAGTTATCCTTTGAAGTGTTGACCCCGACTAGGTTTAATGGTCTGCTTCAGTGTGGTACCACATTACCACTTCATCCAAACCAGAAAAAGCCCCGGATCTGTTCACCAGGTATGTGAAGAATGCGAACGTGCGAGCCTGATGAGGGCAAATCCAAGGCCTAACCTAGACCAAACATGCGTTATCCTCTAAAACATTGATCGAAACCAGGTTTAATGGACTGTTTCAGTGTGGTACCGCAATACTACGTGATCGAAACCAGAAAAAGACCAGAATCTGGCCATCAAGTATCAGAAATATGCGAAAGTATGAGCCTGATGAGAGCAAATCCCAGCCCTAACCTAGACCTAACTTGCGTTATCCTCTAAAATATTGATCGTGACCAGGTTTTTGTCGACTGTTTCAGTGTGGTACCACATTACTATGTGATCGAAACCAGAAAAAACCCAGGATCTGTTCCACAAGTATTTGAAGAATGCGGAAGTATGAGTCTGATGTGGGCAAATCCCAGGCCTGGCCTAGACATAACATGAGTTATCTTCCAAATTATTGATCAAAACCAGGTTTACTGGACTGTTTCAGTGCGGTACCACATTGCTACGTTATCCAAAGCAGTGAAAGCCCAGAATCTGGCCAACAAGTAAGAGAAATATGCGAAATCATGAGCCTGATGAGGGGCAAATCCTAGACCTAACCGAGACCATAACATGCGTTATCCTCAAAAATATTGATCGGAACCAGGTTTAATGGACAGTTTCAGTGTGGTACCGCATTACTACGTGATCTAAACCATAAAAGGCCAAGAATCCGGCCATCAAGTATGAGAAATATGCGAAAGTATGAGCCTGATGAGTGCAAATCCCAGACCTAACCTAGTCCTAACATGCGTTATCCTCTAAAACATTGACCGAGACCTGGATTAGTCGACTGTTTCAGTGTGGTACCACATTACTACGTGATCCAAACCAGAAAAAGCCCAGGATCTGGCCATCAAGTATGAGAAATATGCGAAAGTATGAGCCTGATGAGTGCAAATCCCAGACCTAACCTAGACCTAACATGCGTTACCCTCTAAAATATTGATCGAAACCAGGTTTAATGGACAGTTTCAGTGTGGTACCACATTACTACGTGATCCAAGCCAAAAAAAGTCCAGAATCTGGCCAACAAGTATGAGAAATATGCGAAAGTATGTGCCTGATGAGAGCAAATCCCAGACCTAACCCAGACCTAACATGCGTTATCCTCTAAAATATTGACCGAGACCAGGTTCAATCGACTGTTTCAATGTGGCCCCACATTACTACGTGATCCAAACCAGAAAAAGCCCAGGATCTGGCCATCAAGTATGAGTAATATGCGAATGTATGAGCCTGATGAGAGCAAATCCCAGACCTAACCTAGACCTAACATGAGTTATCCTTTGAAATGTTGACCCAGACTAGGTTTAATTGACTGTTTCAGTGCGGTACTACATTTCCACGTGATCCAAACCAGAAAAAGCCCTGAATCTGGCCATCAAGTATGAGAAATATGCGAAAGTATGAGCCTGATGAGTGCAAATCCCAGACCTAACCTAGACCTAACATGTGTTATCCTCTAAAATATTGATCGAAACCAGGTTTAATGGTCTGTTTCAGTGTGGTACCACATTACTGCGTGATCCAAACTAAAAAAAGCCCAGAATCTGGCCATCAAGCATGAGAAACATGCGAAAGTATGAGCCTGATGAGTGCAAATCCCAGACCTAACCTAGACCTAACATGCGTTATCCTCTAAAATATTGGCCGAGACCAGGATTAGTTGACTGTTTCAGTGTGGTACCACATTACTACGTGATCCAAACCAGATAAAGCCCAGGATCTGGCCATCAAGTATGAGTAATATGCGAATGTATGAGCCTCATGAGAGCAAATCCCAGACCTAACCTAGACCTAACGTGAGTTATCCTTTGAAATGTTGACCCAGACTAGGTTTAATGGACTGTTTCAGTGTGGTACCACATTACCACGTGATCCAAACCAGAAAAAACCCAGGATCTGTTCAACAGGTATGTGAAGAATGCGAAAGTGTGAGCCTGATGAGGGCAAATCCCGGACCTAACAAAGACCTAACATGCGTTAGCCTCTAAAATATTTGTCGAAACCAGGTTTAATGGTCTCTTCCACGGTGGTACCGCATTACTACGTGATGGAAACCAAAAAAGGGCCAGAATCTGGCCATCGAGTATGTGAAATATGCGAAAGTATGAGCCTGGTGAGTGCAAATCCCAGACCTAACCTAGACCTAACATGCGTTATCCTCTAAAATATCGATCGAAACCAGGTTTAATCGACTGTTTCAGTGTGGTACCACATTACCACGTGATCCAAACTAGAAAAAACCCAGGTTCTGTTCACAAGGTATGTGAAGAATGCGATCGTGTGAGCCTGATGAGGGCAAATCCAAGGCCGAACCAAGACCTAACATGCGTTATCCTCTAAAATATTGACCGAGAGCAGGATTAGTCGACTGTTTCAGTGTGGTACCACATTACTACGTGATCCAAACCAGAAAAAACCCAGGATCTTGCCATCAAGTATGAGAAATATGCGAAAGTATGAGCCTGATGAGAGCAAATCCCAGACCTAACCTAGACCTAACATTAGTTATCCTTTGAAATGTTGACCCAGACTAGGTTTAATTGACTGTTTCAGTGTGGTACCACATTACCACGTGATCCAAACTAGAAAAAACACTGGATCTGTTCAACAGGTATGTGAAGAATGCGAAAGTGTGAGCCTGATGAGGGCAAATCCCGGACCTAGCATAGACCTAACATGCGTTATCCTCTAAAATATTGACCGAGACCAGGTTAAATCGACTGTTTCAGTGTGGTCCCACATTACTACGTGATCGAAACCAGAAAAAGCCCAGGATCTGGCCATCAAGTATGAGAAATATGCGAATGTATGAGCCTGATGAATGCAAATCCCAGACCTAACCTAGACCTAACATGCGTTATCCTCTAAAACATTGATCGAAACCAGGTTTAATGGACTGTTTCAGTGTGGTACCGCATTACTACGTGATCGAAACCAGAAAAAGACCAGAATCTGGCCATCAATTATCAGAAATATGCGAAAGTATGAGCCTGATGGGAGCAAATCCCAGACCTAACCCAGACCTAACATGCGTTATCCTCTAAAATATTGACCGAGACCAGGTTAAATCGACTGTTTCAGTGTGGTCCCACATTACTACGTGATCGAAACCAGAAAAAGCCCAGGATCTGGCCATCAAGTATGAGAAATATGCGAATGTATGAGCCTGATGAATGCAAATCCCAGACCTAACCTAGACCTAACATGCGTTATCCTCTAAAGTATTGACCGAGAGCAGCATTAGTCGACAGTTTCAGTGTGGTACCACATTACTACGTGATCCAAAACAGAAAAAGCCCAGGATCTGGCCATCAAGTATGAGAAATATGCGAATGTATGAGCCTGATGAGACCAAATCCCAGACCTAAGCTAGACCTAACATGCGTTATCCTCTAAAATATTGATCGTGACCAGGTTTAGTCGACTGTTTCAGTGTGGTACCACATTACTATGTGATCCAAACCAGAAAAAACCCAGGATCTGGCCAACAAGGATGTGAAGAATGCAAAAGTATGAGACTGAAGAGGGCAAATCCCAGACCTAACCCAGACCTAATATGCGTTATCCTCCAAAATATTGATCGAGACCAGGATTAGTCGACTGTTTCAGTGTGGTCCCACATTACTACGTGATCCAAGCCAAAAAAAGCCCAGAATCTGGCCAACAAGTATGAGAGATATGCGAAAGTATGAGCCTGATGAGTGCAAATCCCAGACCTAACCTAGACCTAACATGCGTTATCCTCTAAAATATTGGCCGAGACCAGGATTAGTCGACTGTTTCAGTGTGGTACCACATTACTACGTGATCCAAACCAGAAAAAGCCCAGGATCTGGCCATCAAGTATGAGAAATATGCGAAAGCATGAGCCTGATGAGTGCAAATCCCAGACCTAACCTAGACCTAACATGCGTTATCCTCTAAAATATTGACCGAGACCAGGTTTAGTCGACTGTTTCAGTGTGGTACCACATTACTACGTGATCCAAACTGAAGAAAGCCCAGAATCTGGCCATCAAGTATGAGAAACACGCGAAAGTATGAGCCTGATGAGAGCAAATCCCAGACCTAACCTAGACCTAACATTAGTTATCCTTTGAAATGTTGACCCAGACTAGGTTTAATTGACTGTTTCAGTGTGGTACCACATTACCACGTGATCCAAACCAGAAAAAGCCCTGAATCTGGCCATCAAGTATGTGAAATATGCGTAAGTATGAGCCTGATGAGTGCAAATCCCAGACCTAACCTAGACCTAACATGTGTTATCCTCTAAAATACTGATCGAGACCAGGTTTAGTTTGACTGTTTCAGTGTGGTACCACAGAACTACGTGATCCAAACCAGTGAAAGCCCAGGATCTGGCCAACAAGAATGAGAACTATGCGAAAGTATGACCATGATGAGAGCAAATCCCAGACCTAACCTAGACCTAACATGAGTTATCCTTTGGAATGTTGACCCAGACTAGGTTTAATTGACAGTTTCAGTGTGGTACCACATTACCACGTGATCCAAACCAGAAAAAGCCCTGAATCTGGCCATCAAGTATGTGAAATATGCGAAAGTATGAGCCTGATGAGTGCAAATCCCAGACCTAACCTAGACCTAGCATGCGTTATCCTCTAAAATATCGATCGAAACCAGGTTTAATCGACTGTTTCAGTGTGGTACCACATTACCACGTGATCCAAACTAGAAAAAACCCAGGTTCTGTTCACCAGGTATGTGAAGAATGCGATCGTGTGAGCCTGATGAGGGCAAATCCAAGGACGAACCAAGACCTAACATGCGTTATCCCCTAAAATATTGATCGAAACCAGGTTTAATGGACTGTTTCAGTGTGGTGCCACATTGCCACTTGATCCAAACCAGAAAACGCCCAGGAACTGGCCAACAAGTATGCGGAAAATGTGAATGTATGAGCCTGATGAGAGCAAATCCCAGACCTAACCTAGACCTAACATGAGTTATCCTTTGAAATGTTGACCCAGACTAGGTTTAATTGACTGTTTCAGTGTGGTACCACATTACCACGTGATCCAAACTAGAAAAAACCCAGGTTCTGTTCACCAGGTATGTGAAGAATGCGATCGTGTGAGCCTGATGAGGGCAAATCCAAGGACGAACCAAGACCTAACATGCGTTATCCCCTAAAATATTGATCGAAACCAGGTTTAATGGACTGTTTCAGTGTGGTGCCACATTGCCACTTGATCCAAACCAGAAAACGCCCAGGAACTGGCCAACAAGTATGCGGAAAATGTGAATGTATGAGTCTGATGAGAGCAAATCCCAGACCTAACCTAGACCTAACATGCGTTATCCTCTAAAATATTGACCGAGACCAGGCTTAGTCGACTGTTTCAGTGAGGTACCACATTACTATGTGATCCAAACCAGAAAAAACCCAGGATCTGGCCAACAAGGATGTGAAGAATGCGAAAGTATGAGACTGAAGAGGGCAAATCCCAGACCTAACCCAGACCTAACATGCGTTATCCTCTAAAATATTGATCGAGACCAGGATTAGTCGACTGTTTCAGTGTGGTACCACATTACTACGTGATCCAAACCAGAAAAAGCCCAGGATCTGGCCATCAAGTATGAGAGATATGCGAAAGTATGAGCCTGATGAGTGCAAATCCCAGACCTAACCCAGACCTAACATGCGTTATCCTCTAAAATATTGATCGAGACCAGGATTAGTCGACTGTTTCAGTGTGGTCCCACAATACTACGTGATCCAAGCCAAAAAAAGCCCAGAATCTGGCCAACAAGTATGAGAGATATGCGAAAGTATGAGCCTGATGAGTGCAAATCCCAGACCTAACCTAGACCTAACATGCGTTATCCTCTAAAATATTGGCCGAGACCAGGATTAGTCGACTGTTTCAGTGTGGTACCACATTACTACGTGATCCAAACCAGAAAAAGCCCAGGATCTGGCCATCAAGTATGAGAAATATGCGAATGTATGAGCCTGATGAGAGCAAATCCCAGACCTAACCTAGACCTAACGTGAGTTATCCTTTGATATGTTGACCCAACCTAGGTTAAATGGACTGTTTCAGTGTGGTACCACATTACCACGTGATCCAAACCAGAAAAAACACTGGATCTGTTCAACAGGTATGTGAAGAATGCGAAAGTGTGAGCCTGATGAGGGCAAATCCCGGACCTAGCATAGACCTAACATGCGTTAGCCTCTAAAATATTGGTCGAAACCAGGTTTAATGGTCTCTTTCACGGTGGTACCGGATTACTACGTGATCGAAACCAAAAAAGGCCCAGAATCTGGCCATAAAGTATGAGAAATATGCGAAAGCATGAGCCTGATGAGTGCAAATCCCAGACCTAACCTAGACCTAACATGCGTTATCCTCTAAAATATTGACCGAGACCAGGTTTAGTCGACTGTTTCAGTGTGGTACCACATTACTACGTGATCCAAACTAAAGAAAGCCCAGAATCTGGCCATCAAGTATGAGAAATATGCGAAAGCATGAGCCTGATGAGTGCAAATCCCAGACCTAACCTAGACCTAACATGCGTTATCCTCTAAAATATTGGCCGAGACCAGGATTAGTCGACCGTTTCAGTGTGGTACCACATTACTACGTGATCCAAACCAGAAAAAGCCCAGGATCTGGCCATCAAGTATGAGAAATATGCGAATGTATGAGCCTGATGAGAGCAAATCCCAGACCTAACCTAGACCTAACATTAGTTATCCTTTGAAATGTTGACCCAGACTAGGTTTAATTGACTGTTTCAGTGTGGTACCACATTACCACGTGATCCAAACCAGAAAAAGCCCTGAATCTGGCCATCAAGTATGTGAAATATGCGTAAGTATGAGCCTGATGAGTGCAAATCCCAGACCTAACCTAGACCTAACATGTGTTATCCTCTAAAATACTGATCGAGACCAGGTTTAATTTGACTGTTTCAGTGTGGTACCACAGAACTACATGATCCAAACCAGTGAAAGCCCAGGATCTGGCCAACAAGAATGAGAACTATGCGAAAGTATGACCATGATGAGAGCAAATCCCAGACCTAACCTAGACCTAACATGAGTTATCCTTTGGAATGTTGACCCAGACTAGGTTTAATTGACAGTTTCAGTGTGGTACCACATTACCACGTGATCCAAACCAGAAAAAGCCCTGAATCTGGCCATCAAGTATGTGAAATATGCGAAAGTATGAGCCTGATGAGTGCAAATCCCAGACCTAACCTAGACCTAGCATGCGTTATCCTCTAAAATATCGATCGAAACCAGGTTTAATCGACTGTTTCAGTGTGGTACCACATTACCACGTGATCCAAACTAGAAAAAACCCAGGTTCTGTTCACCAGGTATGTGAAGAATGCGATCGTGTGAGCCTGATGAGGGCAAATCCAAGGACGAACCAAGACCTAACATGCGTTATCCCCTAAAATATTGATCGAAACCAGGTTTAATGGACTGTTTCAGTGTGGTGCCACATTGCCACTTGATCCAAACCAGAAAACGCCCAGGAACTGGCCAACAAGTATGCGGAAAATGTGAATGTATGAGCCTGATGAGAGCAAATCCCAGACCTAACCTAGACCTAACATGAGTTATCCTTTGAAATGTTGACCCACACTAGGCTTAATTGACTGTTTCAGTGTGGTACCACATTACCACGTGATCCAAACTAGAAAAAACCCAGGTTCTGTTCACCAGGTATGTGAAGAATGCGATCGTGTGAGCCTGATGAGGGCAAATCCAAGGACGAACCAAGACCTAACATGCGTTATCCCCTAAAATATTGATCGAAACCAGGTTTAATGGACTGTTTCAGTGTGGTGCCACATTGCCACTTGATCCAAACCAGAAAACGCCCAGGAACTGGCCAACAAGTATGCGGAAAATGTGAATGTATGAGCCTGATGAGAGCAAATCCCAGACCTAACCTAGACCTAACATGCGTTATCCTCTAAAATATGGACCGAGACCAGGCTTAGTCGACTGTTTCAGTGAGGTACCACATTACTATGTGATCCAAACCAGAAAAAACCCAGGATCTGGCCAACAAGGATGTGAAGAATGCGAAAGTATGAGACTGAAGAGGGCAAATCCCAGACCTAACCCAGACCTAACATGCGTTATCCTCTAAAATATTGATCGAGACCAGGTTTAATCGACTGTTTCAGTGTGGTCCCACATTACTACGTGATCCAAGCCAAAAAAAGCCCAGAATCTGGACAAGTAGTATGAGAAATATGCGAAAGTATGAGCCTGATGAGAGCAAATCCCAGACATAACCCAGACCTAACATGCGTTATCCTCTAAAATATTGACCGAGACCAGGTTTAATCGACAGTTTCAGTGTGGTCCCACATTACTATGTTATTCAAACCAGAAAAAACCCAGGATCTGGCCAACAAGGATGTGAAGAATGCGACAGTATGAGCCTGATGAGAGCAAATCCCAGACCTGACATAGACCTAACATGCGTTATCCTCTAAAATATTGATCGAAACCAGGTTTAATGGACAGTTTCAGTGTGGTACCACATTACTACGTGATCCAAGCCAAGAAAAGCCCAGAATCTGGACAAGAAGTATGAGAAATATGCGAAAGTATGAGCCTGATGAGAGCAAATCCCAGACCTAACCCAGACCTAACATGCGTTATCCTCTAAAATATTGACCGAGACCAGGTTTAATCGACAGTTTCAGTGTGTTCCCACATTACTACGTGATCCGAACCAGAAAAAGCCCAGGATCTGGCCATCAAGTATGAGAAATATGCGAAAGTATGAGCCCGATGAGTGCAAATCCCAGACCTAACCTAGACCTAACATGCGTTATCTTCTAAAATACTGACCGAGACCAGGATTAGTCGACTGTTTCAGTGTGGTACCACATTACTGCGTGATCCAAACTAAAAAAAGCCCAGAATCTGGCCATCAAGTATGAGAAACATGCGGAAGTATGAGCTAGATGAGAGCAAATCCCAGACCTAACCTAGACCTAACATGAGTTAACCTTTGAAATGTTGACCCAGACTAGGTTTAATTGACAGTTTCAGTGTGGTACCACATTACTACGTGATCCAAACCAGAAAGGCGCAGGATATGGCCAACAAGTACGAGAAATATGCGGAAGTATGAGCCTGATGAGAGCAAATCCCAGACCTAACCTAAACCTAACATGCGTTATCCTCTAAAATATTGACCGAGTCCAGGTTTAGCCGACTGTTTCAGTGTGGTACCACATTACTACGTGATCCAAACCAGAAAGAGGCCAGGATCTGGCCATCAAGTATGAGAAATATGCGAAAGTATGAGCCTGATGAGTGCAAATCCGCGACCTAACCCAGACCTAACATGCGTTATCCTCTAAAATATTGATCGAGACCAGGATTAGTCGACTGTTTCAGTGTGGTACCACATTAGTACGTGATCCAAACCAGAAAAAGCCCAGGATCTGGCCATCAAGTATGAGAAACATGCGAATGTATGAGCCTGATGAGAGCAAATCCCAGACCTAACCCAGACCTAACATGCGTTATCCACTAAAATATTGATCGAAACCAGGTTTAATGGACAGTTTCAGTGTGGTACCACATTACTACGTGATCCAAGCCAAAAAAAGCCCAGAATCTGGCCAACAAGTATCAGAAATATGCGAAAGTATGAGCCAGATGAATGCAAATCCCAGACCTAACCTAGACCTAACATGCGTTATCCTCTAAAATATTGACCGAGAGCAGGATTAGTCGACAGTTTCAGTGTGGTACCACATTACTACGTGATCCAAACCAGAAAGAGCCCAGGATCTGGCCATCAAGTATTAGAAATATGCGAATGTATGAGCCTGATGAGACCACATCCCAGCCCTAACCTAGACCTAACATGCGTTATCCTCTAAAATATTGACCGTGACCAGGTTTAGTCGACTGTTTCAGTGTGGTACCACATTACTATGTTATTCAAACCAGAAAAAACCCAGGATCTGGCCAACAAGGATGTGAAGAATGCGAATGTATGAGCCTGATGAGACCACATTCCAGCCCTAACCTAGACCTAACATGCGCTATCCTCTAAAATATTGACCGAGACCAGGATTAGTCGACTGTTTCAGTGTGGTACCACATTACTACGTGATCCAAACCAGAAAAAGCCCAGGATCTGGCCATCAAGTATGAGAAATATGCGAATGTATGAGCCTGATGAGAGCAAATCCCAGACCTAACCTAGACCTAACATGAGTTATCCTCTAAAATATTGACCGAGACCAGGATTAGTCGACTGTTTCAGTGGGGTAACACATTACCACGTGACCCAAACCAGAAAAAACCCGGGATCTGTTCAACAAGTATGTGGAGAATGCGAAAGTATGAGTCTGATGAGGGCAAATCCAAGGCCTAACCTAGACCAAACATGCGTTATCCTCTAAAACATTGATCGAAACCAGGTTTAATGGACTGTTTCAGTGCGGTACCGCATTACTACGTGATCTAAACCATAAAAGGCCAAGAATCCGGCCATCAAGTATGAGAAATATGCGAAAGTATGAGCCTGATGAGTGCAAATCCCAGACCTAACCTAGACCTAACTTGCGTTATCCTCTAAAATATTGATCGTGACCAGGTTTAGTCGACTGTTTCAGTGTGGTACCACATTACTATGTGATCGAAACCAGAAAAAACCCAGGATCTGTTCCACAAGTATTTGAAGAATGCGGAAGTATGAGTCTGATGTGGGCAAATCCCAGGCCTGGCCTAGACATAACATGGGTTATCTTCTAAATTATTGATTAAAACCAGGTTTACTGGACTGTTTCAGTGTGGTACCACATTGCTACGTTATCCAAAGCAGTGAAAGCCCAGAATCTGGCCAACAAGTATGAGAAATATGCGAAATCATGAGCCTGATGAGGCGCAAATCCTAGACCTAACCGAGACCATAACATGCGTTATCCTCAAAAATATTGATCGAAACCAGGTTTAATGGACTGTTTCAGTGCTGTACCGCATTACTACGTGATCTAAACCATAAAAGGCCAAGAATCCGGCCATCAAGTATGAGAAATATGCGAAAGTATGAGCCTGATGAGTGCAAATCCCAGACCTAACCTAGACCTAACATGCGTTATCCTCTAAAATATTGACCGAGACCAGGATTAGTCGACTGTTTCAGTGTGGTACCACATTACTACGTGATCCAAGCCAAAAAAAGCCCAGAATCTGGCCAACAAGTATGAAAAATATGCGAATGTTTGAGCCTGATGAGAGCAAATCCCAGAACTAACATAGACCTAACATGCGTTATCCTCTAAAATATTGATCGAAACCAGGTTTAGTGGACAGTTTCAGTGTGGTACCACATTACTACGTGATGCATGCCAAAAAAAGCCCAGAATCTGGCCAACAAGTATGAGAAATGTGCGAAAGTATGAGCCTGATGAGTGCAAATCCCAGACCTAACCTAGACCTAACATGCGTTATCCTCTAAAATATTGACCGAGACCAGGATTAGTCGACTGTTTCAGTGTGGTACCACATTACTACGTGATCCAAGCCAAAAAAAGCCCAGAATCTGGCCAACAAGTATGAAAAATATGCGAAAGTATGAGCCTGATGAGTGCAAATCCCAGACCTAACCTAGACCTAACATGCGTTATCCTCTAAAATATTGATCATGACCAGGTTCAGTCGACTGTTTCAGTGTGGTACCACATTACCACGTGATCCAAACCAGAAAAAACCCTGGATCTGTTCAACAGGTATGTGAACAATGCTAAAGTGTGACCCTGATGAGTGCATATCCAAGGCCTCACCTAGACCTAACATGTGTTATCCTCTAAAATATTGATCGTAACCAGGTTTAATGGCCTGTTTCAGTGTGGTACCACATTACCACTTGATCCAAACCAGAAAAAGCCCAGGATCTGTTCACCAGGTATGTGAAGAATGCGAACGTGTGAGCCTGATGAGGGCAAATCCAAGGCCGAACCAAGACCTAACATGCGTTACCCTCTAAAATATTGATCGAAACCAGGTTTAATGGACTGTTTCAGTGTGGTACCACATTACCACTTGATCCAAACCAGAAAAAGCCCAGGATCTGGCCAACAAGTATGCGGAAAATCTGAATGTATGAGCCTGATGGGAGCTAATCCCAGACCTAACATAGACCTAACATGCGTTATCCTCTAAAATATTGATCGAAACCAGGTTTAATGGACTGTTTCAGTGTGGTACCGCATTACTACGTGATCGAAACCAGAAAAGCGAGAGCAAATCCCAGCCCTAACCTAGACCTAACTTGCGTTATCCTCTAAAATATTGATCGTGACCAGGTTTAGTCGACTGTTTCAGTGTGGTACCACATTACTATGTGATCGAAACCAGATAAAACCCAGGATCTGTTCCACAAGTATTTGAAGAATGCGGAAGTATGAGTCTGATGTGGGCAAATCCCAGGCCTGGCCTAGACCTAACATGAGTTATCCTTTGAAATGTTGACCCAGACTAGGTTTAATTGACTGTTTCAGTGTGGTACCACATTACCACTACGTGGTCCAAACCAGAAAAAGGCCAGGATCTGGCCAAGAAGTTTGCGGAAAATGTGAATGTATGAGCCTGATGAGAGCAAATCCCAGACCTAACCTAGACCTAACTTGAGTTATCCTTTGAAATGATGACCCAGACTAGGTTTAATTGACTGTTTCAGTGTGGTACCACATTACCACGTGATCCAAACCAGAAAAAGCTCTGAATCTGGCCATCAAGTATGTGAAATATGCGAAAGTATGAGCCTGATGAGTGCAAATTCCAGACCTAACCTAGACCTAACATGTGTTATCCTCTAAAATACTGATCGAGACCAGGTTTAGTCGACTGTTTCGGTGTGGAACCACGTTACTATGTGATCCAAACCAGAAAAAACCCAGGATCTGGCCAACAAGGATGTGAAGAATGCGAAAGTATGAGACTGAAGAGGGCAAATCCCAGACCTAACCCAGACCTAACATGCGTTATCCTCTAAAATATTGATCGAGACCAGGATTAGTCGACTGTTTCAGTGTGGTACCACATTACTACGTGATCCAAACTAAAAAAACCCCAGAATCTGGCCATCAAGTACGAGAAACACGCGAAAGTATGAGCCTGATGAGAGCAAATCCCAGACCTAACCTAGACCTAACATGAGTTATCCTGTGAAATGTTGACCCAGACTAGGTTTAATTGACTGTTTCAGTGTGGTATCACATTACCACGTGATCCAAACCAGAAAAAGCCCTGAATCTGGCCATCAAGTATGTGAAATATGCGAAAGTATGAGCCTGATGAGTGCAAATCCCAGACCTAACCTAGACCTAACATGTGTTATCCTCTAAAATACTGATCGAGACCAGGTTTAATTTGACTGTTTCAGTGTGGTACCACATAACTACGTGATCCAAACCAGTGAAAGCCCAGGATCTGGCCGACAAAAATGAGAAATATGCGAAAGTATGACCATGATGAGAGCAAATCCCAGACCTAACCTAGACCTAACATGAGTTATCCTTTGAAATATTGACCCCGTCTAGGTTTAATTGACTGTTTCAGTGTGGTACCACATTACCACGTGATCCAAACCAGAAAAAGCCCTGAATCTGGCCATCAAGTATGAGAAATATGAGTAAGTATGAGCCTGATTAGTGCAAATCCCAGACCTAACCTAGACCTAACATGTGTTATGCTCTAAAATATTGATCGAAACCAGGTTTAATGGTCTGTTTCAGTGTGGTACCACACTACTGCGTGATCCAAACTAAAAAAGCCCAGAATCTGGCCATCAAGTATGAGAAACATGCGAAAGTATGAGCCTGATGAGAGCAAATCCCAGACCTAACCTAACCCTAACATGAGTTATCCTTTGAAATGTTGACCCAGACTAGGTTTAATTGACAGTTTCAGTGTGGTACCACATTACCACGTGATCCAAACCAGAAAAAGCACTGAATCTGGCCATCACGTATGAGAAATATGCGAAAGTATGAGCCTGATGAGTGCAAATCCCAGACCTAACCTAGACCTAACATGCGTTATCCTCTAAAATATTGATCATGACCAGGTTCAGTCGACTGTTTCAGTGTGGTGCACATTACTACGTGATCCAAACCAGAAGAAGCCCAGGATCTGGCCATCAAGTATGAGAAATATGCGAATGTATGAGCCTGATGAGAGCAAATGCCAGACCTAACCTGGACCTAACATGCGTTATCGTCTAAGATATTGACCGAGACCAGGATTAGTCGACTGTTTCAGTGTGGTACCACATTACTACGTGATCCAAGCCAAAAAAAGCCCAGGATCTGGCCAACAAGTATGAGAAATATGCGAAATCATGAGCCTGATGAGGGGCAAATCCTAGACCTAACCGAGACCATAACATGCGTTATCCTCAAAAACATTGATCGGAACCAGGTTTAATGGACTGTTTCAGTGTGGTACCACATTACTACGTGATCCAAGCCAAAAAAAGCCCAGAATCTGGCCAACAAGTATGAGAAATATGCGAAAGTATGAGCCTGATGAGTGCAAATCCCAGACCTAACCTAGACCTAACATGTGTTATGCTCTAAAATATTGATCGAAACCTGGTTTAATGGACAGTTTCAGTGTGGTTCCACATTACTACGTGATCCAAGCCAAAAAAAGCCCAGAATCTGGCCAACAAGTATGAGAAATATGCGAAAGTATGAGCCAGATGAATGCAAATCCCAGACCTAACCTAGACCAAACATGCGTTATCGTCTAAGATATTGACCGAGACCAGCATTAGTCGACAGTTTCAGTGTGGTACCACATTACTACGTGATCCAGACCAGAAAAAGCCCAGGATCTGGCCATCAAGTATGAGAAATATGCGAATGTATGAGCCTGATGAGACCAAATCCCAGCCCTAACCTAGACCTAACATGCGTTATCCTCTAAAATATTGATCGTGACCAGGCTTAGTCGACTGTTTCAGTGTGGTACCACACTACTATGTGATCCAAACCAGAAAAAACCCAGGATCTGGCCAACAAGGATGTGAAGAATGCGAAAGTATGAGACTGAAGAGGGCAAATCCCAGACCTAACCCAGACCTAACATGCGTTATCCTCTAAAATATTGATCGAGACCAGGTTTGATCGACTGTTTCAGTGTGGTCCCACATTACTACGGGATCCAAACCAGAGAAAGCCCAGGTTCTGCCCATCAAGTATGAGAAATATGCGACAGTATGAGCCTGATGAGAGCAAATCCCAGACCTGACATAGACCTAACATGCGTTATCCTCTAAAATATTGATCGAAACCAGGTTTAATGGACAGTCTCAGTGTGGTACCACATTACTACGTGATCCAAGACAAAAAAAGCCCAGAATCTGGACAAGAAGTATGAGAAATATGCGAAAGTATGAGCCCGATGAGTGCAAATCGCAGACCTAAGCTAGACCTAACATGCGTTATCCTCTAAAATATTGACCGAGACCAGGTTTAGCCGACTGTTTCAGTGTGGTACCACATTACTACGTGATCCAAACCAGAAAAAGCCCAGGATCTGGCCAACAAGTATCAGAAACATGCGAATGTATGAGCCTGATGAGACCAAATCCCAGCCCTAACCTAGACCTAACATGCGTTATCCTCTAAAATATTGATCGTGACCAGGTTTAGTCGACTGTTTCGGTGTGGTACCACGTTACTATGTGATCCAAACCAGAAAAACCCAGGATCTGGCCAACAAGGATGTGAAGAATGCGAAAGTATGAGACTGAAGAGGGCAAATCCCAGACCTAACCCAGACCTACCATGCGTTCTCCTCTAAAATATTGATCGAGACCAGGATTAGTCGACTGTTTCAGTGTGGTACCACATTACTACGTGACCCAAGCCAAAAAAAGCCCAGGATCTGGCCATCAAGTATGAGAAATATGCGAAAGTATGAGCCTGATGAGTGCAAATCCGAGACCTAACCTAGACCTAACATGCGTTATCCTCTAAAATATTGACCGAGACCAGGATTAGTCGACTGTTTCAGTGTGGTACCACATTACTACTTCATCCCAGCCAAAAAAAGACCAGGATCTGGCCAACAAGTATGAGAAATATGCGAAATCATGAGCCTGATGAGGGGCAAATCCTAGTCCTAACCGAGACCATAACATGCGTTATCCTCAAAAACATTGATCGGAACCAGGTTTAATGGACTGTTTCAGTGTGGTACCACATTACTACGTGATCCAAGCCAAAAAAAGCCCAGAATCTGCCCAACAAGTATGAGAAATATGCGAAAGTATGAGCCTGATGAGTGCAAATCCCAGACCTAACCTAGACCTAACATGTGTTATGCTCTAAAATATTGATCGAAACCAGGTTTAATGGACAGTTTCAGTGTGGTTCCACATTACTACGTGATCCAAGCCAAAAAAAGCCCAGAATCTGGCCAACAAGTATGAGAAATATGCGAAAGTATGAGCCAGATGAATGCAAATCCCAGACCTAACCTAGACCAAACATGCGTTATCGTCTAAGATATTGACCGAGACCAGCATTAGTCGACAGTTTCAGTGTGGTACCACATTACTACGTGATCCAGACCAGAAAAAGCCCAGGATCTGGCCATCAAGTATGAGAAATATGCGAATGTATGAGCCTGATGAGACCAAATCCCAGCCCTAACCTAGACCTAACATGCGTTATCCTCTAAAATATTGATCGTGACCAGGCTTAGTCGACTGTTTCAGTGTGGTACCACATTACTACGTGATCCAAACCAGAAAAAACCCAGGATCTGGCCAACAAGGATGTGAAGAATGCGAAAGTATGAGACTGAAGAGGGCAAATCCCAGACCTAACCCAGACCTAACATGCGTTATCCTCTAAAATATTGATCGAGACCAGGTTTAATCGACTGTTTCAGTGTGGTCCCACATTACTACGTGATCCACACCAGAGAAAGCCCAGGATCTGCCCATCAAGTATGAGAAATATGCGACAGTATGAGCCTGATGAGTGCAAATCCCAGACCTAACCTAGACCTAACATGTGTTATGCTCTAAAATATTGATCGAAACCAGGTTTAATGGACAGTCTCAGTGTGGTACCACATTACTACGTGATCCAAGACAAAAAAAGCCCAGAATCTGGACAAGAAGTATGAGAAACATGCGAAAGTATGAGCCCGATGAGTGCAAATCGCAGACCTAACCTAGACCTAACATGCGTTATCTTCTAAAATACTGACCGAGACCAGGATTAGTCGACTGTTTCAGTGTGGTACCACATTACTACGTGATCCAAACCAGAAAAAGCCCAGGCTCTGGCCATCAAGTATGAGAAATATGCGATTGTATGAGCCTGACGAGAGCAAATCCCAGACCTAACCTAGACCTAACATGAGTTATCCTTTGAAATGTTGTCCCAGACTAGGTTTAATTGACTGTTTCAGTGTGGTACCACATTTCCACGTGATCCAAACCAGAAAAAGCCCTGAATCTGGCCATCAAGTATGAGAAATATGCGAAAGTATGAGCCTGATGCGTGCAAATCCCAGACCTAACCTAGACCTAACATGTGTTATCCTCTAAAATATTGATCGAAACCAGGTTTAATGGTCTGTTTCAGTGTGGTACCACATTACTGCGTGATCCAAACTAAGAAATGCCCAGAATCTGGCCATCAAGTATGAGAAACATGCGAAAGTATGAGCCTGATGAGAGCTAATCCCAGACCTAACCTAGACCTAACATGAGTTAACCTTTGAAATGTTGACCCAGACTAGGTTTAATTGACAGTTTCAGTGTGGTAACACATTACTACGTGATCCAAACCAGAAAGGCGCAGGATATGGCCAACAAGTACGAGAAATATGCGAAAGTTTGAGCCTGTTGAGAGCAAATCCCAGACCTAACCTAGACCTAACATGCGTTATCCTCTAAAGTATTGACCGAGACCAGGTTTAGCCGACTGTTTCAGTGTGGTACCACATTACTACGTGATCCAAACCAGAAAAAGGCCAGGATCTGGCCATCAAGTATGAGAAATATGCGAAAGTATGAGCCTGATGAGTGCAAATCCGAGACCTAACCCAGACCTAACATGCGTTATCCTCTAAAATATTGACCGAGACCAGGTTTAGCCGACTGTTTCAGTGAGGTACCACATTACTACGTGATCCAAACCAGAAAAAGCCCAGGATCTGGCCAACAAGTATCAGAAATATGCAAAAGTATGAGCCAGATGAATGCAAATCCCAGACCTAACCTAGACCTAACATGCGTTATCCTCTAAAATATTGACCGAGAGCAGCATTTGTCGACAGTTTCAATGTGGTACCACATTACTACGTGATCCAAACCAGAAAAAGCCCAGGATCTGGCCATCAAGTATTAGAAACATGCGAATGTATGAGCCTGATGAGACCAAATCCCAGCCCTAACCTAGACCTAACATGCGTTATCCTCTAAAATATTGATCGTGACCAGGTTTAGTCGACTGTTTCAGTGTGGTACCACATTACTATGTGATCCAAACCAGAAAAAACCCAGGATCTGGCCAACAAGGATGTGAAGAATGCGAAAGTATGAGACTGAAGAGGGCAAATCCCAGACATAACCCAGACCTAACATGCGTTATCCTCTAAAATATTGATCGAGACCAGGATTAGTCGACTGTTTCAGTGTGGTCCCACATTACTACGTGATCCAAACTAAAAAAAGCCCAGAATCTGGCCATCAAGTACGAGAAACACGCGAAAGTATGAGCCTGATGAGAGCAAATCCCAGACCTAACCTAGATCTAACATGAGTTATCCTTTGAAATGTTGACCCAGACTAGGTTTAATTGACTGTTTCAGTGTGGTATCACATTACCACGTGATCCAAACCAGAAAAAGCCCTGAATCTGGCCATCGAGTATGAGAAATATGCGAAAGTATGAACCTGATGAGTGCAAATCCCAGACCTAACCTAGACCTAACATGTGTTATCCTCTAAAATGCTGATCGGGACCAGGTTTAATTTGACTGTTTCAGTGTGGTACCACATAACTACGTGATCCAAACCAGTGAAAGCCCAGGATCTGGCCAACAAGAATGAGAAATATGCGAAAGTATGACCATGATGAGAGCAAATCCCAGACCTAACCTAGACCTAACATGAGTTATCCTTTGAAATATTGACCCCGACGTGGTTTAATTGACTGTTTCAGTGTGGTACCACATTACCACGTGATCCAAACCAGAAAAAGCCCTGAATCTGGCCATCAAGTATGAGAAATATGCGAAAGTATGAACCTGATGAGTGCAAATCTCAGACCTAACCTAGACCTAACATGTGTTATCCTCTAAAATACTGATCGAGACCAGGTTTAATTTGACTGTTTCAGTGTGGTACCACATAACTACGTGATCCAAACCAGTGAAAGCCCAGGATCTGGCCAACAAGAATGAGAAATATGCGAAAGTATGACCATGATGAGAGCAAATCCCAGACCTATCCTAGACCTAACATGAGTTATCCTTTGAAATATTGACCCCGACTAGGATTAATTGACTGTTTCAGTGTGGTACCACATTACCACGTGATCCAAACCAGAAAAAGCCCTGAATCTGGCCATCAAGTATGAGAAATATGCGAAAGTATGAGCCTGATGAGTGCAAATCCCAGACCTAACCTAGACCTAACATGTGTCATGCTCTAAAATATTGATCGAAACCAGGTTTAATGGTGTGTTTCAGTGAGGTACCACATTACTACGTGATCCAAACCAGAAGAAGCCCAGGATCTGGCCAACAAGAATGAGAAATATGCGAAAGTATGACCATGATGAGAGCAAATCCCAGACCTATCCTAGACCTAACGTGAGTTATCCTTTGAAATGTTGACCCAGACTAGGTTTAATGGACTGTTTCAGTGTGGTTCCACATTACCACGTGATCCAAACCAGAAAAAACCCTGGATCTGTTCAACAGGTATGTGAAGAATGCGAAAGTGTGAGCCTGATGAGGGCAAATCCCGGACCTAACCTAGACCTAACATGTGTTATGCTCTAAAATATTGATCGAAACCAGGTTTAATGGTCTGTTTCAGTGAGGTACCACATTACTACGTGATCCAAACCAGAAGAAGCCCAGGATCTGGCCATCAAGTATGAGAAATATGCGAATGTATGAGCCTGATGAGTGCAAATCCCAGACCTAACCTAGACCTAACATGCGCTATCCTCTAAAATATTGACCGAGACCAGGATTAGTCGACTGTTTCAGTGTGGTACCACATTACTACGTGATCCAAACCAGAAAAAGCCCAGGATCTGGCCATCAAGTATGAGAAATATGCGAATGTATGAGCCTGATGAGAGCAAATCCCAGACCTAACCTAGACCTAACATGAGCTATCCTCTAAAATATTGACCGAGACCAGAATTAGTCGACTGTTTCAGTGTGGTACCACATTACTACGTGATCCAAACCAGAAGAAGCCCAGGATCTGGCCAACAAGTATGAGAAATATGCGAAAGTATGAGCCTGATGAATGCAAATCCCAGACCTAACCTATACCTAACATACGTTATCCTCTAAAATATTGACCGAGACCAGGATTAGTCGACTGTTTCAGTGAGGTACCACATTACTATGTGATCGAAACCACAAAAAACCCAGGATCTGTTCCACAAGTATTTGAAGAATGCGGAAGTATGAGTCTGATGTGGGCAAATCCCAGGCCTGGCCTAGACATAACATGGGTTATCTTCTAAATTATTGATTAAAACCAGGTTTACTGGACTGTTTCTGTGTGGTACCAGATTGCTACGTTATCCGAAGCAGTGAAAGCCCAGAATCTGGCCAACAAGTATGAGAAATATGCGAAATCATGAGCCTGATGAAGGGCAAATCCTAGACCTAACCGAGACCATAACATGCGTTATCCTCAAAAATATTGATCGAAACCAGGTTTAATGGACTGTTTCGGTGTGGTACCGCATTACTACGTGATCTAAACCATAAAAGGCCAAGAATCCGGCCATCAAGTATGAGAAATATGCGAAAGTATGAGCCTGATGTGTGCAAATCCCAGACTAGGTTTAATGGACTGTTTCAGTGTGGTTCCACATTACCACGTGATCCAAACCAGAAAAAACCCTGGATCTGTTCAACAGGTATGTGAAGAATGCGAAAGTGTGAGCCTGATGAGGGCAAATCCCGGACCTAACCTAGACCTAACCTGTGTTATGCTCTAAAATATTGATCGAAACCAGGTTTAATGGTCTGTTTCAGTGAGGTACCACATTACTACGTGATCCAAACCAGAAGAAGCCCAGGATCTGGCCATCAAGTATGAGAAATATGCGAATGTATGAGCCTGATGAGTGCAAATCCCAGACCTAACCTAGACCTAACATGCGCTATCCTCTAAAATATTGACCGAGACCAGGATTAGTCGACTGTTTCAGTGTGGTACCACATTACTACGTGATCCAAACCAGAAAAAGCCCAGGATCTGGCCATCAAGTATGAGAAATATGCGAATGTATGAGCCTGATGAGAGCAAATCCCAGACCTAACCTAGACGTAACATGAGGTATCCTCTAAAATATTGACCGAGACCAGGATTAGGCGACTGTTTCAGTGTGGTACCACATTACTACGTGATCCAAACCAGAAGAAGCCCAGGATCTGGCCAACAAGTATGAGAAATATGCGAAAGTATGAGCCTGATGAATGCAAATCCCAGACCTAACCTAGACCTAACATACGTTATCCTCTAAAATATTGACCGAGACCAGGATTAGTCGACTGTTTCAGTGAGGTAACACATTACTATGTGATCGAAACCACAAAAAACCCAGGATCTGTTCCACAAGTATTTGAAGAATGCGGAAGTATGAGTCTGATGTGGGCAAATCCCAGGCCTGGCCTAGACATAACATGGGTTATCTTCTAAATTATTGATTAAAACCAGGTTTACTGGACTGTTTCTGTGTGGTACCAGATTGCTACGTTATCCGAAGCAGTGAAAGCCCAGAATCTGGCCAACAAGTATGAGAAATATGCGAAATCATGAGCCTGATGAAGGGCAAATCCTAGACCTAACCGAGACCATAACATGCGTTATCCTCAAAAATATTGATCGAAACCAGGTTTAATGGACTGTTTCGGTGTGGTACCGCATTACCACGTGATCTAAACCATAAAAGGCCAAGAATCCGGCCATCAAGTATGAGAAATATGCGAAAGTATGAGCCTGATGTGTGCAAATACCAGACCTAACCTAGACCTAACATGCGTTATCCTCTAAAATATTGACCGAGACCAGGATTAGTCGACTGTTTCAGTGTGGTACCACATTACTACGTGATCCAAACCAGAAGAAGCCCAGGATCTGGCCATCAAGTATGAGAAATATGCGAATGTATGAGCCTGATGAATGCAAATCCCAGACCTAACCTAGACCTAACATGCGTTATCCTCTAAAATATTGATCATGACCAGGTTCAGTCGACTGTTTCAGTGTGGTACCACATTACTACGTGATCCAAACCAGAAGAAGCCCAGGATCTGGCCAACAAGTATGAGAAATATGCGAAAGTATGAGCCTGATGAATGCAAATCCCAGACCTAACCTAGACCTAACATACGTTATCCTCTAAAATATTGACCGAGACCAGGATTAGTCGACTGTTTCAGTGTGGTACCACATTACTACGTGATCCAAACCAGAAGAAGCCCAGGATCTGGCCAACAAGTATGAGAAATATGCGAAAGTATGAGCCTGATGAGTGCAAATCCCAGACCTAACCTAGACCTAACATGCGTTATCCTCTAAACTATTGACCGAGACCAGGATTAGTCGACTGTTACAGTGTGGTACCTCATTACTACGTGATCCAAGCCAAAAAAAGCTCAGGATCTGGCCATCAAGTATGAGAAATATGCGAAAGTATGAGCCTGATGAGTGCAAATCCCAGACCCATCCTAGACCTAACATGCGTTATCCTCTAAAATATTGATCGTGACCAGGCTTGGTCGACTGTTTCAGTGTGGTACCACATTACTATGTGATCGAAACCAGATAAAACCCAGGATCTGTTCCACAAGTATTTGAAGAATGCGGAAGTATGAGTCTGATGTGGGCAAATCCCAGGCCTGGCCTAGACATAACATGAGTTATCTTCTAAATTATTGATCAAAACCAGGTTTACTCGACTGTTTCAGTGTGGTACCACATTGCTACGTGGTCCAAAGCAGTGAAAGCCCAGAATCTGGCCAACAAGTATGAGAAATATGCGAAATCATGAGCCTGATGAGGGGCAAATCCTAGACCTAACCGAGACAATAACATGCGTTATCCTCAAAAATATTGATCGGAACCAGGTTTAATGGACTGTTTCAGTGTGGTACCAAATTACTACGTGATCTAAACCATAAAAGGCCAAGAATCCGGCCATCAAGTATGAGAAATATGCGAAAGTACGAGCCTGATGAGTGCAAATCCCAGACCCAACCTAGACCTAACATGCGTTATCCTCTAAAATATTGACCGAGACCAGGATTAGTCGACTGTTTCAGTGTGGTACCACATTACTACGTCATCCACACCAGAAAACGCCCAGGATCTGGCCATCAAGTATGAGAAATATGCGAATGTTTGAGCCTGATGAGAGCAAATCCCAGAATTAACATAGACCTAACAGGCGTTATCCTCTAAAACATTCATCGAAACCAGGTTTAATGGACTGTTTCAGTGTGGTACCGCATTACTACGTGATCGAAACCAGAAAAAGACCAGAATTTGGCAATCAAGTATCAGAAATATGCGAATGTATGAGCCTGATGAGTGCAAATCCCAGACCTAACCTAGACCTAACATGCGTTATCCTCTAAAATATGGATCGAAACCAGGTTTAATGGTCTGTTTCAGCGTGGTACCGTATTACTATGTGATCGAAACCAAAAAAGGCCCAGAATCTGGCCATCAAGTATGAGAAATATGCGAAAGTATGAGCCTGATGAGTGCAAATCCCAGACCCAACCTAGACCTAACATGCGTTATCCTCTAAAATATTGACCGAGACCAGGATTAGTCGACTGTTTCAGTGTGTTACCACATTACCACGTGATCCAAACCAGAAAAAACCCTGGATCTGTTCAACAGGTATGTGAAGAATGCGAAAGTGTGAGCCTGATGAGAGCAAATCCCAGCCCTAACCTAGACCTAACTTGCGTTATCCTCTAAAATATTGTTCGAGACCAGGTTTAGTCGACTGTTTCAGTGTGGTACCACATTACTATGTGATCGAAACCAGATAAAACCCAGGATCTGTTCCACAAGTATTTGAAGAATGCGGAAGTATGAGTCTGATGTGGGCAAATCCCAGGCCTGGCCTAGACATAACATGAGTTATCTTCTAAATTATTGATCAAAACCAGGTTTACTGGACTGTTTCAGTGTGGTACCACATTGCTACGTGGTCCAAAGCAGTGAAAGTCCAGAATCTGGCCAACAAGTATGAGAAATATGCGAAATCATGAGCCTGATGAGGGGCAAATCCTAGACCTAACCGAGACAATAACATGCGTTATCCTCAAAAATATTGATCGGAACCAGGTTTAATGGACTGTTTCAGTGTGGTACCGCATTACTACGTGATCTAAACCATAAAAGGCCAAGAATCCGGCCATCAAGTATGAGAAATATGCGAAAGTATGAGCCTGATGAGTGCAAATCCCAGACCTAACCTAGACCTAACATGCGTTATCCTCTAAAATATTGACCGAGACCAGGATTAGTCGACTGTTTCAGTGTGGTACCACATTACTACGTGATCCAAACCAGAAAACGCCCAGGATCTGGCCATCAAGTATGAGAAATATGCGAATGTTTGAGCCTGATGAGAGCAAATCCCAGAACTAACATAGACCTAACATGCGTTATCCTCTAAAATATTGATCGAAACCAGGTTTAGTGGACAGTTTCAGTGTGGTACCACATTACTACGTGGTCCATGCCAAAAAAAGCCCAGAATCTGGCCAACAAGTATGAGAAATATGCGAAAGTATGAGCCTGATGAGTGCAAATCCCAGACCTAACCTAGACCTGACAGGCGTTATCCTCTAAAATATTGACCGAGACAAGGATTAGTCGACTGTTTCAGTGGGGTAACACATTACCACGTGACCCAAACCAGACAAAACCCGGAATCTGTACAACAAGTATGTGAAGAATGCGAAAGTATGAGTCTGATGAGGGCAAATCCAAGGCCTAACCTAGACCTGACAGGCGTTATCCTCTAAAACATTCATCGAAACCAGGTTTAATGGACTGTTTCAGTGTGGTACCGCACTACTACGTGATCGAAACCAGAAAAAGACCAGAATCTGGCAATCAAGTATCAGAAATATGCGAATGTATGAGCCTGATGAGTGCAAATCCCAGACCTAACCTAGACCTAACATGCGTTATCCTCTAAAATATTGACCGAGACCAGGATTAGTCGACTGTTTCAGTGTGGTACCACATTACTGCGTGATCCAAGCCAAAAAAAGCCCAGGATCTGGCCATCAAGTATGAGAAATATGCGAAAGTATGAGCCTGATGAGTGCAAATGCCAGACCTAACCTGGACCTAACATGCGTTATCCTCTAAAATATTGATCATGACCAGGTTCAGTCGACAGGTTCAGTGTGGTACCACATTACTACGTGATCCAAACCAGAAGAAGGCGAGGATCTGGCCATCAAGTATGAGAAATATGCGAATGTATGAGCCTGATGAGTGCAAATCCCAGACCTAACCTGGACCTAACATGAGTTATCCTTTGAAATGTTGACCCAGACTAGGTTTAATGGACTGTTTCAGTGTGGTACCACATTACCACGTGATCCAAACCAGAAAAAACCCTGGATCTGTTCAACAGGTATGTGAAGAATGCTAAAGTGTGACCCTGATGAGTGCAAACCCAAGGCCTCACCTAGACCTAACATGTGTTATCCTCTAAAATATTGATCGTAACCAGGTTTAATGGCCTGTTTCAGTGTGGTACCACATTACCACTTGATCCAAACCAGAAAAAGCCCAGGATCTGTTCACCAGGTATGTGAAGAATGCGAACGTGTGAGTCTGATGTGGGCAAATCCAAGGCCGAACCAAGACCTAACATGCGTTATCCTCTAAAATATTGATCGAAACCAGGTTTAATGGACAGTTTCAGTGTGGTACCACATTACTACGTGATGCAAGACAAAAAAAGCCCAGAATCTGGCCAAGAAGTATGAGAAATATGCGAAAGTATGAGCCTGATGAGTGCAAATCCCAGACCTAACCTAGACCTAACATGCGTTATCCTCTAAAATATTGACCGAGACCAGGATTAGTCGACAGTTTCAGTGTGGTACCACATTACTACGTGATCCAAACCAGAAAAAGCCTCGGATCTGGCCATCAAGTATGAGAAATATGCGAATGTATGAGCCTGATGAGAGCAATTCCCAGACCTAACCCAGACCTAACATGCGTTATCCTCTAAAATATTGACCGAGACCAGGATTAGTCGACTGTTTCAGTGTGGTACCACATTACTACGTGACCCAAGCCAAAAAAAGCCCAGGATCTGGCCAACAAGTATGAGAAATATGCGAAATCATGAGCCTGATGAGGGGCAAATCCTAGACCTAACCGAGACCATAACATGCGTTATCCTCAAAAACATTGATCGGAACCAGGTTTAATGGACTGTTTCAGTGTGGTACCACATTACTACGTGATCCAAGCCAAAAAAAGCCCAGAATCTGGCCAACAAGTATGAGAAATATGCGAAAGTATGAGCCTGATGAGTGCAAATCCCAGACCTAACCTAGACCTAACATGTGTTATGCTCTAAAATATTGATCGAAACCAGGTTTAATGGACAGTTTCAGTGTGGTTCCACATTACTACGTGATCCAAGCCAAAAAGAGCCCAGAATCTGGCCAACAAGTATGAGAAATATGCGAAAGTATGAGCCAGATGAATGCAAATCCCAGACCTAACCTAGACCAAACATGCGTTATCGTCTAAGATATTGACCGAGACCAGCATTAGTCGACAGTTTCAGTGTGGTACCACATTACTACGTGATCCAGACCAGAAAAAGCCCAGGATCTGGCCATCAAGTATGAGAATTATGCGAATGTATGAGCCTGATGAGACCAAATCCCAGCCCTAACCTAGACCTAACATGCGTTATCCTCTAAAATATTGATCGTGACCAGGCTTAGTCGACTGTTTCAGTGTGGTACCACACTACTATGTGATCCAAACCAGAAAAAACCCAGGATCTGGCCAACAAGGATGTGAAGAATGCGAAAGTATGAGACTGAAGAGGGCAAATCCCAGACCTAACCCAGACCTAACATGCGTTATCCTCTAAAATATTGATCGAGACCAGGTTTAATCGACTGTTTCAGTGTGGTCCCACATTACTATGTGATCCAAACCAGAAAAAACCCAGGATCTGGCCAACAAGGATGTGAAGAATGCGAAAGTATGAGCCAGATGAATGCAAATCCCAGACCTAACCTAGACCTAACATGCGTTATCCTCTAAAATATTGATCGAAACCAGGTTTAATGGTCTGTTTCAGTGAGGTACCACATTACTACGTGATCCAAACCAGAGAAAGCCCAGGATCTGGCCATCAAGTATGAGAAATATGCGACAGTATGAGCCTGGTGAGAGCAAATCCCAGACCTGACATAGACCTAACATGCGTTATCCTCTAAAATATTGATCGAAACCAGGTTTAATGGACAGTCTCAGTGTGGTACCACATTACTACGTGATCCAAGCCAAAAAAAGCCCAGAATCTGGACAAGAAGTATGAGAAATATGCGAAAGTATGAGCCTGATGAGAGCAAATCCCAGACCTAACCCAGACCTAACATGCGTTATCCTCTAAAATATTGACCGAGACCAGGTTTAATCGACTGTTTCAGTGTGGTCCCAAATTACTACGTGATCCAAACCAGAAAAAGCCCAGGATCTGGCCATCAAGTATGAGAAATATGCGAAAGTATGACCATGATGAGAGCAAATCCCAGACCTAACCTAGACCTAACATGAGTTAACCTTTGAAATGTTGACCCAGACTAGGTTTAATTGACTGTTTCAGTGTGGTACCACATTTCCACGTGATCAAAACCAGAAAAAGCCCTGAATCTGGCCATCAAGTATGAGAAATATGCGAAAGTATGAGCCTGATGCGTGCAAATCCCAGACCTAACCTAGACCTAACATGTGTTATCTTCTAAAATACTGACCGAGACCAGGATTAGTCGACTGTTTGAGTGTGGTACCACATTACTACGTGATCCAAACCACAAAAAGCCCAGGATCTGGCCATCAAGTATGAGAAATATGCGAATGTATTAGCCTGATGAGAGCAAATCCCAGACCTAACCTAGACCTAACATGAGTTATCCTTTGAAATGTTGACCCGGACTAGGTTTAATTGACTGTTTCAGTGTGGTACCACATTTCCACGTGATCAAAACCAGAAAAAGCCCTGAATCTGGCCATCAAGTATGAGAAATATGCGAAAGTATGAGCCTGATGCGTGCAAATCCCAGGCCTAACCTAGACCTAACATGTGTTATCCTCTAAAATATTGATCGAAACCAGGTTTAATGGTCTGTTTCAGTGTGGTACCACATTACTGCGTGATCCAAACTAAAAAAAGCCCCGAATCTGGCCATCAAGTATGAGAAACATGCGAAAGTATGAGCCTGATGAGAGCAAATCCCAGACCTAACCTAGACCTAACATGAGTTAACCTTTGAAATGTTGACCCAGACTAGGTTTAATTGACTGTTTCAGTGTGGTACCACACTACTGCCTGATCCAAACCAGTGAAAGCGCAGGATCTGGCCAACAAGAATGAGAAATATGCGAAAGTATGACCATGATGAGAGCAAATCCCAGACCTAACCTAGACCTAACATGAGTTATCCTTTGAAATATTGACCCCGACGTGGTTTGATTGACTGTTTCAGTGTGGTACCACATTACCACGTGATCCAAACCAGAAAAAGCCCTGAATCTGGCCATCAAGTATGAGAAATATGCGAAAGTATGAACCTGATGAGTGCAAATCCCAGACCTAACCTAGACCTAACATGTGTTATGCTCTAAAATATTGATCGAAACCAGGTTTAATGGTCTGTTTCAGTGTGGTACCACACTACTGCGTGATCCAAACTAAAAAAAGCCCAGAATCTGGCCATCAAGTATGAGAAACATGCGAAAGTATGAGCCCGATGAGAGCAAATCCCAGACCTAACCTAGCCCTAACATGAGTTATCCTTTGAAATGTTGACCCAGACTAGGTTTAATTGACAGTTTCAGTGTGGTACCACATTACCACGTGATCCAAACCAGAAAAAGCCCTGAATCTGGCCATCACGTATCAGAAATATGCGAAAGTATGAGCCTGATGAGTGCAAATCCCAGACCTAACCTAGACCTAACATGCGTTATCCTCTAAAATATTGACCGAGACCAGGATTAGTCGACTGTTTCGATGTGGTACCACATTACTACGTGACCCAAGCCAAAAAAAGCCCAGGATCTGGCCATCAAGTATGAGAAATATGCCAAAGTATGAGCCTGATGAGTGCAAATCCGAGACCTAACCTAGACCTAACATGCGTTATCCTCTAGAATATTGACCGAGACCACGATTAGTTGACTGTTTCAGTGTGGTACCACATTACTACGAGATCCAAGCAAAAAAAGCCCAGGATCTGGCCAACAAGTATGAGAAATATGCGAAAGTATGAGCCTGATGAGTGCAAATCCGAGACCTAACCTAGACCTAACATGCGTTATCCTCTAGAATATTGACCGAGACCAGGTTTAATGGACAGTTTCAGTGTGGTACCACATTACTACGTGATCCAAGCCAAAAAAGCCCAGAATCTGGCCAACAAGTATGAGAAATATGCGAAAGTATGAGCCAGATGAATGCAAATCCCAGACCTAACCTAGACCAAACATGCGTTATCCTCTAAGATATTGACCGAGACCAACATTAGTCGTCAGTTTCAGTGTGGTACCACATTACTACGTGATCCAGACCAGAAAAAGCCCAGGATCTGGCCATCAAGTATGAGAAATATGCGAAAGTATGAGCCTGATGAGACCAAATCCCAGCCCTAACCTAGACCTAATATGCGTTATCCTCTAAAATATTGATAGTGACCAGGCTTAGTCGACTGTTTCAGTGTGGTCCCACATTACTACGTGATCCAAACCAGAGAAAGCCCAGGATCTGGCCATCAAGTATGAGAAATATGCGACAGTATGAGCCTGATGAGAGCAAATCCCAGACCTGACATAGACCTAACATGCGTTATCCTCTAAAATATTGATCGAAACCAGGTTTAATGGACAGTCTCAGTGTGGTACCACATTACTACGTGATCCAAGCCAAAAAAAGCCCAGAATCTGGACAAGAAGTATGAGAAATATGCGAAAGTATGAGCCTGATGAGAGCAAATCCCAGACCTAACCCAGACCTAACATGCGTTATCCTCTAAAATATTGACCGAGACCAGGTTTAATCGACTGTTTCAGTGTGGTCCCAAATTACTACGTGATCCAAACCAGAAAAAGCCCAGGATCTGGCCATCAAGTATGAGAAATATGCGAAAGTATGAGCCCGATGAGTGCAAATCCCAGACCTAACCTAGACCTAACATGCGTTATCTTCTAAAATACTGACCGAGACCAGGATTAGTCGACTGTTTGAGTGTGGTACCACATTACTACGTGATCCAAACCAGAAAAAGCCCAGGATCTGGCCATCAAGTATGAGAAATATGCGAATGTATTAGCCTGATGAGAGCAAATCCCAGACCTAACCTAGACCTAACATGAGCTATCCTTTGAAATGTTGACCCAGACTAGGTTTAATTGACTGTTTCAGTGTGGTACCACATTTCCACGTGATCCAAACCAGAAAAAGCCTTGAATCTGGCCATCAAGTATGAGAAATATGCGAAAGTATGAGCCTGATGCGTGCAAATCCCAGACCTAACCTAGACCTAACATGTGTTATCCTCTAAAATATTGATCGAAACCAGGTTTAATGGTCTGTTTCAGTGTGGTACCACATTACTGCGTGATCCAAACTAAAAAAAGCCCAGAATCTGGCCATCAAGTATGAGAAACATGCGAAAGTATGAGCCTGATGAGAGCAAATCCCAGACCTAACCTAGACCTAACATGAGTTAACCTTTGAAATGTTGACCCAGACTAGGTTTAATTGACAGTTTCAGTGTGGTACCACATTACCACGTGATCCAAACCAGAAAAAGCCCTGAATCTGGCCATCACGTATCAGAAATATGCGAAAGTATGAGCCTGATGAGTGCAAATCCCAGACCTAACCTAGACCTAACATGCGTTATCCTCTAAAATATTGACCGAGACCAGGATTAGTCGACTGTTTCGATGTGGTACCACATTACTACGTGACCCAAGCCAAAAAAAGCCCAGGATCTGGCCATCAAGTATGAGAAATATGCGAAAGTATGAGCCTGATGAGTGCAAATCCGAGACCTAACCTAGACCTAACATGCGTTATCCTCTAGAATATTGACCGAGACCACGATTAGTTGACTGTTTCAGTGTGGTACCACATTGCTACGAGATCCAAGCAAAAAAAGCCCAGGATCTGGCCAACAAGTATGAGAAATATGCGAAAGTATGAGCCTGATGAGTGCAAATCCGAGACCTAACCTAGACCTAACATGCGTTATCCTCTAGAATATTGACCGAGACCAGGTTTAATGGACAGTTTCAGTGTGGTACCACATTACTACGTGATCCAAGCCAAAAAAGCCCAGAATCTGGCCAACAAGTATGAGAAATATGCGAAAGTATGAGCCAGATGTATGCAAATCCCAGACCTAACCTAGACCAAACATGCGTTATCCTCTAAGATATTGACCGAGACCAACATTAGTCGTCAGTTTCAGTGTGGTACCACATTACTACGTGATCCAGACCAGAAAAAGCCCAGGATCTGGCCATCAAGTATGAGAAATATGCGAAAGTATGAGCCTGATGAGACCAAATCCCAGCCCTAACCTAGACCTAATATGCGTTATCCTCTAAAATATTGATCGTGACCAGGCTTAGTCGACTGTTTCAGTGTGGTCCCACATTACTACGTGATCCAAACCAGAGAAAGCCCAGGATCTGGCCATCAAGTATAAGAAATATGCGACAGTATGAGCCTGATGAGAGCAAATCCCAGACCTGACATAGACCTAACATGCGTTATCCTCTAAAATATTGATCGAAACCAGGTTTAATGGACAGTCTCAGTGTGGTACCACATTACTACGTGATCCAAGCCAAAAAAAGCCCAGAATCTGGACAAGAAGTATGAGAAATATGCGAAAGTATGAGCCTGATGAGAGCAAATCCCAGACCTAACCCAGACCTAACATGCGTTATTCTCTAAAATATTGACCGAGACCAGGTTTAATCGACTGTTTCAGTGTGGTCCCAAATTACTACGTGATCCAAACCAGAAAAAGCCCAGGATCTGGCCATCAAGTATGAGAAATATGCGAAAGTATGAGCCCGATGAGTGCAAATCCCAGACCTAACCTAGACCTAACATGCGTTATCTTCTAAAATACTGACCGAGACCAGGATTAGTCGACTGTTTGAGTGTGGTACCACATTACTACGTGATCCAAACCAGAAAAAGCCCAGGATCTGGCCATCAAGTATGAGAAATATGCGAATGTATTAGCCTGATGAGAGCAAATCCCAGACCTAACCTAGACCTAACATGAGTTATCCTTTGAAATGTTGACCCAGACTAGGTTTAATTGACTGTTTCAGTGTGGTACCACATTTCCACGTGATCCAAACCAGAAAAAGCCTTGAATCTGGCCATCAAGTATGAGAAATATGCGAAAGTATGAGCCTGATGCGTGCAAATCCCAGACCTAACCTAGACCTAACATGTGTTATCCTCTAAAATATTGATCGAAACCAGGTTTAATGGTCTGTTTCAGTGTGGTACCACATTACTGCGTGATCCAAACTAAAAAAAGCCCAGAATCTGGCCATCAAGTATGAGAAACATGCGAAAGTATGAGCCTGATGAGAGCAAATCCCAGACCTAACCTAGACCTAACATGAGTTAACCTTTGAAATGTTGACCCAGACTAGGTTTAATTGACAGTTTCAGTGTGGTACCACATTACTACGTGATCTAACCCAGAAAGGCGCAGGATATGGCCAACAAGTACGAGAAATATGCGAAAGTATGAGCCTATTGAGAGCAAATCCCAGACCTAACCTAGACCTAACATGCGTTATCCTCTAAAATATTGACCGAGACCAGGTTTAATCGACTGTTTCAGTGTGGTCCCAAATTACTACGTGATCCAAACCAGAAAAAGCCCAGGATCTGGCCATCAAGTATGAGAAATATGCGAAAGTATGAGCCCGATGAGTGCAAATCCCAGACCTAACCTAGACCTAACATGCGTTATCTTCTAAAATACTGACCGAGACCAGGATTAGTCGACTGTTTGAGTGTGGTACCACATTACTACGTGATCCAAACCAGAAAAAGCCCAGGATCTGGCCAACAAGTATCAGAAATATGCGAAAGTATGAGCCAGATGAATGCAAATCCCAGACCTAACCTAGACCTAACATGCGTTATCCTCTAAAATATTGACCGAGAGCAGCATTAGTCGACAGTTTCAGTGTGGTACCACATTACTACGTGATCCAAACCAGAAAAAGCCCAGGATCTGGCCATCAAGTATTAAAAACATGCGAATGTATGAGCCTCATGAGACCAAATCCCAGCCCTAACCCAGACCTAACATGCGTTATCCTCTAAAATATTGGTCGAGACCAGGATTAGTCGACTGTTTCAGTGTGGTCCCACATTACTACGTGATCCAAACTAAAAAAAGCCCAGAATCTGGCCATCAAGTACGTGAAACACGCGAAAGTATGAGCCTGATGAGAGCAAATCCCAGACCTAACCTAGACCTAACATGAGTTATCCTTTGAAATGTTGACCCAGACTAGGTTTAATTGACTGTTTCAGTGTGGTACCACATTACCACGTGATCCAAACCAGAAAAAGCCCTGAATCTGGCCATCAAGTATGTGAAATATGCGAAAGTATGAGCCTGATGAGTGCAAATCCCAGACCTAACCTAGACCTAACATGTGTTATCCTCTAAAATACTGATCGAGACCAGGTTTAATTTGACTGTTTCAGTGTGGTACCACATAACTACGTGATCCAAACCAGTGAAAGCCCAGGATCTGGCCAACAAGAATGAGAAATATGCGAAAGTATGACCATGATGAGAGCAAATCCCAGACCTAACCTAGACCTAACATGAGTTATCCTTTGAAATATTGACCCCGACTAGGTTTAATTGACTGTTTCAGTGTGGTACCACATTACCACGTGATCCAAACCAGAAAAAGCCCTGAATCTGGCCATCAAGTATGAGAAATATGCGCAAGTATGAGCCTGATGAGTGCAAATCCCAGACCTAACCTAGACCTAACATGTGTTATGCTCTAAAATATTGATCGAAACCAGGTTTAATGGTCTGTTTCAGTGAGGTGCCACATTACTACGTGATCCAAACCAGAAGAAGTCCAGGATCTGGCCAACAAGAATGAGAAATATGCGAAAGTATGACCATGATGAGAGCAAATCCCAGACCTAACCTAGACCTAACATGAGTTATCCTTTGAAATGTTGACCCAGACTAGGTTTAATTGACTGTTTCAGTGTGGTACCACACTACTGCGTGATCCAAACCAGAAAAAGCCCAGGATCTGGCCATCAAGTATGAGAAATATGCGAATGTATGAGCCTGATGAGAGCAAATCCCAGACCTAACCTAGACCTAACGTGAGTTATCCTTTGAAATGTTGACCGAGAGCAGCATTAGTCGACAGTTTCAGTGTGGTACCACATTACCACGTGATCCAAACCAGAAAAAACACTGGATCTGTTCAACAGGTATGTGAAGAATGCGAAAGTGTGAGCCTGATGAGGGCAAATCCCGGACCTAACCTAGACCTAACATGTGTTATGCTCTAAAATATTGATCGAAACCAGGTTTAATGGTCTGTTTCAGTGAGGTACCACATTACTACGTGATCCAAACCAGAAGAAGCCCAGGATCTGGCCTTCAAGTATGAGAAATATGCGAATGTATGAGCCTGATGAGTGCAAATCCCAGACCTAACCTAGACCTAACATGCGCTATCCTCTAAAATATTGACCGAGACCAGGATTAGTCGACTGTTTCAGTGTGGTACCACATTACTACGTGATCCAAACCAGAAAAAGCCCAGGATCTGGCCATCAAGTATGAGAAATATGCGAATGTATGAGCCAGATGAATGCAAATCCCAGACCTAACCTAGACCTAACATGCGCTATCCTCTAAAATATTGACCGAGACCAGGATTAGTCGACTGTTTCAGTGTGGTACCACATTACTACGTGATCCAAACCAGAAGAAGCCCAGGATCTGGCCTTCAAGTATGAGAAATATGTGAATGTATGAGCCTGATGAGTGCAAATCCCAGACCTAACCTAGACCTAACATGCGCTATCCTCTAAAATATTGACCGAGACCAGGATTAGTCGACTGTTTCAGTGTGGTACCACATTACTACGTGATCCAAACCAGAAAAAGCCCAGGATCTGGCCAACAAGTATCAGAAATATGCGAAAGTATGAGCCAGATGAATGCAAATCCCAGACCTAACCTAGACCTAACATGCGTTATCCTCTAAAATATTGACCGAGAGCAGCATTAGTCGACAGTTTCAGTGTGGTACCACATTACCACGTGATCCAAACCAGAAAAAACACTGGATCTGTTCAACAGGTATGTGAAGAATGCGAAAGTGTGAGCCTGATGAGGGCAAATCCCGGACCTAACCTAGACCTAACATGTGTTATGCTCTAAAATATTGATCGAAACCAGGTTTAATGGTCTGTTTCAGTGAGGTACCACATTACTACGTGATCCAAACCAGAAGAAGCCCAGGATCTGGCCTTCAAGTATGAGAAATATGCGAATGTATGAGCCTGATGAGTGCAAATCCCAGACCTAACCTAGACCTAACATGAGTTATCCTCTAAAATATTGACCGAGACCAGGATTAGTCGACTGTTTCAGTGTGGTACCACATTACTACGTGATCCAAACCAGAAAAAGCCCAGGATCTGGCCATCAAGTATGAGAAATATGCGAATGTATGAGCCTGATGAGAGCAAATCCCAGACCTAACCTAGACCTAACATGAGTTATCCTCTAAAATATTGACCGAGACCAGGATTAGTCGACTGTTTCAGTGTGGTACCACATTACTACGTGATCCAAACCAGAAGAAGCCCAGGATCTGGCCAACAAGTATGAGAAATATGCGAAAGTATGAGCCTGATGAATGCAAATCCCAGACCTAACCTAGACCTAACATACGTTATCCTCTAAAATATTGACCGAGACCAGGATTAGTCGACTGTTTCAGTGAGGTACCACATTACTATGTGATCGAAACCACAAAAAACCCAGGATCTGTTCCACAAGTATTTGAAGAATGCGGAAGTATGAGTCTGATGTGGGCAAATCCCAGGCCTGGCCTAGACATAACATGGGTTATCTTCTAAATTATTGATTAAAACCAGGTTCACTGGACTGTTTCTGTGTGGTACCAGATTGCTACGTTATCCGAAGCAGTGAAAGCCCAGAATCTGGCCAACAAGTATGAGAAATATGCGAAATCATGAGCCTGATGAAGGGCAAATCCTAGACCTAACCGGGACCATAACATGCGTTATCCTCAAAAATATTGATCGAAACCAGGTTTAATGGACTGTTTCGGTGTGGTACCGCACTACTACGTGATCTAAACCATAAAAGGCCAAGAATCCGGCCATCAAGTATGAGAAATATGCGAAAGTATGAGCCTGATGTGTGCAAATCCCAGACCTAACCTAGACCTAACATGCGTTATCCTCTAAAATATTGACCGAGACCAGGATTAGTCGACTGTTTCAGTGTGGTACCACATTACTACGTGACCCAAACCAGAAGAAGCCCAGGATCTGGCCATCAAGTATGAGAAATATGCGAATGTATGAGCCTGATGAATGCAAATCCCAGACCTAACCTAGACCTAACATGCGTTATCCTCTAAAATATTGATCATGACCAGGTTCAGTCGACTGTTTCAGTGTGGTACCACATTACTACGTGATCCAAACCAGAAGAAGCCCAGGATCTGGCCAACAAGTATGAGAAATATGCGAAAGTATGAGCCTGATGAATGCAAATCCCAGACCTAACCTAGACCTAACATACGTTATCCTCTAAAATATTGACCGAGACCAGGATTAGTCGACTGTTTCAGTGTGGTACCACATTACTACGTGATCCAAACCAGAAGAAGCCCAGGATCTGGCCAACAAGTATGAGAAATATGCGAAAGTATGAGCCTGATGAGTGCAAATCCCAGACCTAACCTAGACCTAACATGCGTTATCCTCTAAACTATTGACCGAGACCAGGATTAGTCGACTGTTTCAGTGTGGTACCACATTACTACGTGATCCAAGCCAAAAAAAGCTCAGGATCTGGCCATCAAGTATGAGAAATATGCGAAAGTATGAGCCTGATGAGTGCAAATCCCAGACCCATCCTAGACCTAACATGCGTTATCCTCTAAAATATTGATCGTGACCAGGTTTAGTCGACTGTTTCAGTGTGGTACCACATTACTATGTGATCGAAACCAGATAAAACCCAGGATCTGTTCCACAACTATTTGAAGAATGCGGAAGTATGAGTCTGATGTGGGCAAATCCCAGGCCTGGCCTAGACATAACATGAGTTATCTTCTAAATTATTGACCGAGACCAGGATTAGTCGACTGTTTCAGTGTGGTACCACATTACTACGTGATCCAAGCCAAAAAAAGCTCAGGATCTGGCCATCAAGTATGAGAAATATGCGAAAGTATGAGCCTGATGAGTGCAAATCCCAGACCCAACCTAGACCTAACATGCGTTATCCTCTAAAATATTGACCGAGACCAGGATTAGTCGACAGTTTCAGTGTGGTACCACATTACCACGTGATCCAAACCAGAAAAAACCCTGGATCTGTTCAACAGGTATGTGAAGAATGCGAAAGTGTGAGCCTGATGCGGGCAAATCCCGGACCTAACATAGACCTAACATGCGTTATCCTCTAAAATATTGACCGAGACCAGGATTAGTCGACTGTTTCAGTGTGGTACCACATTACTACGTGATCCAAGCCAAAAAAAGGTCAGGATCTGGCCATCAAGTATGAGAAATATGCGAAAGTATGAGCCTGATGAGTGCAAATCCCAGACCCAACCTAGACCTAACATGCGTTATCCTCTAAAATATTGACCGAGACCAGGATTAGTCGACAGCTTCAGTGTGGTACCACATTACCACGTGATCCAAACCAGAAAAAACCCTGGATCTGTTCAACAGGTATGTGAAGAATGCGAAAGTGTGACCCTGATGAGGGCAAATCCCGGACCTAACATAGACCTAACATGCGTTATCCTCTAAAATATGGATCGAAACCAGGTTTAATGGTCTGTTTCAGCGTGGTACCGTATTACTATGTGATCGAAACCCAAAAAGGCCCAGAATCTGGCCATCAAGTATGAGAAATATGCGAAAGTATGAGCCTGATGAGTGCAAATCCCAGACCCAACCTAGACCTAACATGCGTTATCCTCTAAAATATTGACCGAGACCAGGATTAGTCGACTATTTCAGTGTGGTACCACATTACCACGTGATCCAAACCAGAAAAAACCCTGGATCTGTTCCACAAGCATTTGAAGAATGCGGAAGTATGAGTCTGATGTGGGCAAATGCCAGGCCTGGCCTAGACATAACATGAGTTATCTTCTAAATTATTGATCAAAACCAGGTTTACTGGACTGTTTCAGTGTGGTACCACATTGCTACGTGGTCCAAAGCAGTGAAAGCCCAGGATCTGGCCATCAAGTATGCGGAAAATCTGAATGTATGAGCCTGATGAGAGCTAATCCCAGATCTAACATAGACCTAACATGCGTTATCCTCAAAAATATTGATCGGAACCAGGTTTAATGGACTGTTTCAGTGTGGTACCGCATTACTACGTGATCTAAACCATAAAAGGCCAAGAATCCGGCCATCAAGTATGAGAAATATGCGAAAGTATGAGCCTGATGAGTGCAAATCCCAGACCTAACCTAGACCTAACATGCGTTATCCTCTAAAATATTGACCGAGACCAGGATTAGTCGACTGTTTCAGTGTGGTACCACATCACTACGTGATCCAAACCAGAAAACGCCCAGGATCTGGCCATCAAGTATGAGAAATATGCGAATGTTTGATCCTGATGAGAGCAAATTCCAGAACTAACATAGACCTAACATGCGTTATCCTCTAAAATATTGATCATGACCAGGTTCAGTCGACAGTTTCAGTGTGGTACCACATTACTACGTGATCCAAACCAGAAGAAGGCGAGGATCTGGCCATCAAGTATGAGAAATATGCGAATGTATGAGCCTGATGAGTGCAAATCCCAGACCTAACCTGGACCTAACATGAGTTATCCTTTGAAATGTTGACCCAGACTAGGTTTAATGGACTGTTTCAGTGTGGTACCACATTACCACGTGATCCAAACCAGAAAAAACCCTGGATCGGTTCAACAGGTACGTGAAGAATGCTAAAGTGTGACCCTGATGAGTGCAAACCCAAGGCCTCACCTAGACCAAACATGTGTTATCCTCTAAAATATTGATCGTAACCAGGTTTAATGGCCTGTTTCAGTGTGGTGCCACATTACCACTTGATCCAAACCAGAAAAAGCCCAGGATCTGTTCACCAGGTATGTGAAGAATGCGAACGTGTGAGCCTGATGTGGGCAAATCCAAGGCCGAACCAAGACCTAACATGCGTTACCCTCTAAAATATTGATCGAAACCAGGTTTAAATGACTGTTTCAGTGTGGTACCACATTACCACCTGATCCAAACCAGAAAAAGCCCAGGATCTGGCCATCAAGTATGCGGAAAATCTGAATGTATGAGCCTGATGAGAGCTAATCCCAGATCTAACATAGACCTAACATGCGTTATCCTCAAAAATATTGATCGGAACCAGGTTTAATGGACTGTTTCAGTGTGGTACCGCATTACTACGTGATCTAAACCATAAAAGGCCAAGAATCCGGCCATCAAGTATGAGAAATATGCGAAAGTATGAGCCTGATGAGTGCAAATCCCAGACCTAACCTAGACCTAACATGCGTTATCCTCTAAAATATTGACCGAGACCAGGATTAGTCGACAGTTTCAGTGTGGTACCACATTACTACGTGATACAAACCAGAAAAAGCCCAGGATCTGGCCATCAAGTATGAGAAATATGCGAATGTATGAGCCTGATGAGAGCAAATCCCAGCCCTAACCTAGACCTAACTTGCGTTATCCTCTAAAATATTGATCGTGACCAGGTTTAGTCGACTGTTTCAGTGTGGTACCACATTACTACGTGATCCATGCCAAAAAAAGCCCAGAATCTGGCCAACAAGTATGAGAAATATGCGAAAGTATGAGCCTGATGAGTGCAAATCCCAGACCTAACCTAGACCTAACATGCGTTATCCTCTAAAATATTGACCGAGATCAGGATTAGTCGACTGTTTCAGTGTGGTACCACACTACTACGTGATCCAAACCAGAAAAAGCCCAGGATCTGGCCATCAAGTATGAGAAATATGCGAATGTATGAGCCTGATGAGAGCAAATCCCAGACCTAACCTAGACCTAACATGCGTTATCCTCTAAAATATTGATCATGACCAGGTTCAGTCGACTGTTTCAGTGTGGTACCACATTACTACGTGATCCAAACCAGAAGAAGCCCAGGATCTGGCCAACAAGTATGAGAAATATGCGAAAGTATGAGCCTGATGAATGCAAATCCCAGACCTAACCTAGACCTAACATACGTTATCCTCTAAAATATTGACCGAGACCAGGATTAGTCGACTGTTTCAGTGTGGTACCACATTACTACGTGATCCAAGCCAAAAAAAGCTCAGGATCTGGCCATCAAGTATGAGAAATATGCGAAAGTATGAGCCTGATGAGTGCAAATCCCAGACCCAACCTAGACCTAACATGCGTTATCCTCTAAAATATTGACCGAGACCAGGATTAGTCGACAGCTTCAGTGTGGTACCACATTACCACGTGATCCAAACCAGAAAAAACCCTGGATCTGTTCAACAGGTATGTGAAGAATGCGAAAGTGTGACCCTGATGAGGGCAAATCCCGGACCTAACATAGACCTAACATGCGTTATCCTCTAAAATATGGATCGAAACCAGGTTTAATGGTCTGTTTCAGCGTGGTACCGTATTACTATGTGATCGAAACCCAAAAAGGCCCAGAATCTGGCCATCAAGTATGAGAAATATGCGAAAGTATGAGCCTGATGAGTGCAAATCCCAGACCCAACCTAGACCTAACATGCGTTATCCTCTAAAATATTGACCGAGACCAGGATTAGTCGACTATTTCAGTGTGGTACCACATTACCACGTGATCCAAACCAGAAAAAACCCTGGATCTGTTCCACAAGTATTTGAAGAATGCGGAAGTATGAGTCTGATGTGGGCAAATGCCAGGCCTGGCCTAGACATAACATGAGTTATCTTCTAAATTATTGATCAAAACCAGGTTTACTGGACTGTTTCAGTGTGGTACCACATTGCTACGTGGTCCAAAGCAGTGAAAGCCCAGGATCTGGCCATCAAGTATGCGGAAAATCTGAATGTATGAGCCTGATGAGAGCTAATCCCAGATCTAACATAGACCTAACATGCGTTATCCTCAAAAATATTGATCGGAACCAGGTTTAATGGACTGTTTCAGTGTGGTACCGCATTACTACGTGATCTAAACCATAAAAGGCCAAGAATCCGGCCATCAAGTATGAGAAATATGCGAAAGTATGAGCCTGATGAGTGCAAATCCCAGACCTAACCTAGACCTAACATGCGTTATCCTCTAAAATATTGACCGAGACCAGGATTAGTCGACTGTTTCAGTGTGGTACCACATCACTACGTGATCCAAACCAGAAAACGCCCAGGATCTGGCCATCAAGTATGAGAAATATGCGAATGTTTGATCCTGATGAGAGCAAATTCCAGAACTAACATAGACCTAACATGCGTTATCCTCTAAAATATTGATCATGACCAGGTTCAGTCGACAGTTTCAGTGTGGTACCACATTACTACGTGATCCAAACCAGAAGAAGGCGAGGATCTGGCCATCAAGTATGAGAAATATGCGAATGTATGAGCCTGATGAGTGCAAATCCCAGACCTAACCTGGACCTAACATGAGTTATCCTTTGAAATGTTGACCCAGACTAGGTTTAATGGACTGTTTCAGTGTGGTACCACATTACCACGTGATCCAAACCAGAAAAAACCCTGGATCGGTTCAACAGGTACGTGAAGAATGCTAAAGTGTGACCCTGATGAGTGCAAACCCAAGGCCTCACCTAGACCAAACATGTGTTATCCTCTAAAATATTGATCGTAACCAGGTTTAATGGCCTGTTTCAGTGTGGTACCACATTACCACTTGATCCAAACCAGAAAAAGCCCAGGATCTGTTCACCAGGTATGTGAAGAATGCGAACGTGTGAGCCTGATGTGGGCAAATCCAAGGCCGAACCAAGACCTAACATGCGTTACCCTCTAAAATATTGATCGAAACCAGGTTTAAATGACTGTTTCAGTGTGGTACCACATTACCACCTGATCCAAACCAGAAAAAGCCCAGGATCTGGCCACCAAGTATGCGGAAAATCTGAATGTATGAGCCTGATGAGAGCTAATCCCAGATCTAACATAGACCTAACATGCGTTATCCTCAAAAATATTGATCGGAACCAGGTTTAATGGACTGTTTCAGTGTGGTACCGCATTACTACGTGATCTAAACCATAAAAGGCCAAGAATCCGGCCATCAAGTATGAGAAATATGCGAAAGTATGAGCCTGATGAGTGCAAATCCCAGACCTAACCTAGACCTAACATGCGTTATCCTCTAAAATATTGACCGAGACCAGGATTAGTCGACTGTTTCAGTGTGGTACCACATTACTACGTGATCCATGCCAGAAAAAGCCCAGGATCTGGCCATCAAGTATGAGAAATATGCGAATGTATGAGCCTGATGAGAGCAAATCCCAGACCTAACCTAGACCTAACATGCGGTATCCTCTAAAATATTGACCGAGACAAGGATTAGTCGACTGTTTCAGTGGGGTAACACATTACTACGTGACCCAAACCAGACAAAACCCGGAATCTGTACAACAAGTATTTGAAGAATGCGAAAGTATGAGTCTGATGGGGGCAAATCCAAGGCCTAACCTAGACCTAACAGGCGTTATCCTCTAAAACATTCATCGAAACCAGGTTTAATGGACTGTTTCAGTGTGGTACCACATTACTACGTGATCGAAACCAGAAAAAGACCAGAATCTGGCAATCAAGTATCAGAAATATGCGAATGTATGAGCCTGATGAGTGCAAATCCCAGACCTAACCTAGACCTAACATGCGTTATCCTCTAAAATATTGACCGAGACCAGGATTAGTCGACTGTTTCAGTGTGGTACCACATTACTACGTGATCCAAGCCAAAAAAAGCCCAGGATCTGGCCATCAAGTATGAGAAATATGCGAAAGTATGAGCCTGATGAGTGCAAATCCCAGACCTAACCTAGACCTAACATGCGTTATCCTCTAAAATATTGACCGAGACCAGGATTAGTCGACTGTTTCAGTGTGGTACCACATTACTACGTGATCGAAACCAGAAAAAGACCAGAATCTGGCAATCAAGTATCAGAAATATGCGAATGTATGAGCCTGATGAGAGCAAATCCCAGACCTAACATAGACCTAACATGCGTTATCCTCTAAAATATGGATCGAAACCAGGTTTAATGGTCTGTATCAGCGTGGTACCGCATTACTACGTGATCGAAACCAAAAAAGGCCCAGAATCTGGCCATCAAGTATGAGAAATATGCGAAAGTATGAGCCTGATGAGTGCAAATCCCAGACCTAACCTAGACCTAACATGCGTTATCCTCTAACATATCGATCGAAACCAGGTTTAATCGACTGTTTCAGTGTGGTACCACATTACCGTGTGATCCATACCAGAAAAAGCAAAGGATTTGGCTAACAAGTGAGAGAAACATGCGAAAGTATGAGCCTGATGAGAGCAAATCCCGGACCTAACATAGACCTAACATGCGTTATCCTCTAAAATATTGAACGAAACCAGGTTTAATGGTCTGTTTCAGTGTGGTACCACATTACTGCGTGATCCATACTAAAAAAAGCCCAGAATCTGGCCATCAAGTATGAGAAACACGCGAAAGTATGAGCCTGATGGGAGCAAATCCCAGACCTAACCTCGACCTAACATGAGTTATCCTTTGAAATGTTGACCCAGACTAGGTTTAATTGACTGTTTCAGTGTGGTACCACATTACCACGTGATCCAAATCAGAAAAAGCCCTGAATCTGGCCATCCAGTATGAGAAATATGCGAAAGTATGAGCCTGATGAGTGCAAATCCCAGACCTAACCTAGACCTAACATGCGTTATCCTCTAAAATATTGACCGAGACCAGGTTTAGTCGACTGTTTCAGTGTGGTACCACATTACTACGTGATCCAAACCAGAAAAAGACCAGGATCTGTTCCACAAGTATTTGAAGAATGCGGAAGTATGAGTCTGATGAGGGCAAATCCCAGGCCTGGCCTAGACATAACATGAGTTATCTTCTAAATTATTGATCAAAACCAGGTTTACTGGACTGTTTCAGTGTGGTACCACATTGCTACGTTATCCAAAGCAGTGAAAGCCCAGAATCTGGGCAACAAGTATGAGAAATATGCGAAATCATGAGCCTGATGAGGGGCAAATCCTAGACCTAACCGAGACCGTAACATGTGTTATCCTCAAAAATATTGATCGGAACCAGGTTTAATGGACTGTTTCAGTGTGATATCGCATTACTACGTGATCTAAACCATAAAAGGCCAAGAATCCGGCCATCAAGTATGAGAAATATGCGAAAGTATGAGCGTGATGAGTGCAAATCCCAGACCTAACCTAGACCCAACATGCGTTATCCTCTAAAATATTGACCGAGACCAGGATTAGTCGACTGTTTCAGTGTGGTACCACATTACTACGTGATCCAAACCAGAATAAGCCCAGGATCTGGCCATCAAGTATGAGAAATATGCGAATGTATGAGCCTGATGAGTGCAAATCCCAGACCTAACCTGGACCTAACATGAGTTATCCTTTGAAATGTTGACCCAGACTAGGTTTAATGGACTGTTTCAGTGTGGTACCACATTACCACGTGATCCAAACCAGAAAAAACCCTGGATCTGTTCAACAGGTATGTGAAGCATGCTAAAGTGTGACCCTGATGAGTGCAAATCCAAGGCCTCACCTAGACCTAACATGCGTTATCCTCTAAAATATTGATCGAAACCAGGTTTAATGGACTGTTTCAGTGTGGTACCACATTACCACTTGATCCAAACCAGAAAAAGCCCAGGATCTGGCCAACAAGTATGCGGAAAATCTGAATGTATGAGCCTGATGAGAGCAAATCCCAGACCTAACGTAGACCTAACATGTGTTATCCTCTAAAATATTGATCGTAACCAGGTTTAATGGTCTGTTTCAGTGTGGTACCACATTACCACTTGATCCAAACCAGAAAAAGCCCAGGATCTGTTCACCAGGTATGTGAAGAATGCGAACGTGTGAGCCTGATGAGGGCAAATCCAAGGCCTAACCTAGACCTAACTTGCGTTATCCTCTAAAATATTGATCGTGACCAGGTATAGTCGACTGTTTCAGTGTGGTACCACATTACTATGTGATCCAAACCAGAAAACGCCCAGGATCTGGCCATCAAGTATGAGAAATATGCGAATGTATGAGCCTGATGAGAGCAAATCCCAGACCTAACATAGACCTAACATGTGTTATCCTCTAAAATATTGATCGTAACCAGGTTTAATGGACTGTTTCAGTGTGGTACCGCATTACTACGTGATCTAAACCATAAATGGCCAAGAATCCGGCCATCAAGTATGAGAAATATGCGAAAGTATGAGCCTGATGAGTGCAAATCCCAGACCTAACCTAGACCTAACATGCGTTATCCTCTAAAATATTGACCGAGACCAGGATTAGTCGACTGTTTCAGTGTGGTACCACATTACTACGTGATCCAAACCAGAAAACGCCCAGGATCTGGCCATCAAGTATGAGAAATATGCGAATGTATGAGCCTGATGAGAGCAAATCCCAGAACTAACATAGACCTAACATGCGTTATCCTCTAAAATATTGATCGAAACCAGGTTTAGTGGACAGTTCCAGTGTGGTACCACATTACTACGTGATCCATGCCAAAAAAAGCCCAGTATCTGGCAAACAAGTATGAGAAATATGCGAAAGTATGAGCCTGATGAGTGCAAATCCCAGACCTAACCTAGACCTAACATGCGTTATCCTCTAAAATATTGACCGAGACCAGGATTAGTCGACTGTTTCAGTGTGGTACCACATTACTACGTGATCCAAACCAGAAAAAGCCCAGGATCTGACCATCAAGTATGAGAAATATGCGAATGTATGAGCCTGATGAGAGCAAATCCCAGACCTAACCTAGACCTAACATGCGTTATCCTCTAAAATATTGACCGAGACAAGGATTAGTCGACTGTTTCAGTGGGGTAACACAATACTACGTGGCCCAAACCAGACAAAACCCTGAATCTGTACAACAAGTATGTGAAGAATGCGAAAGTATGAGTCTGATGGGGGCAAATCCAAGGCCTAACCTAGACCTAACAGGCGTTATCCTCTAAAACATTCATCGAAACCAGGTTTCATGGACTGTTTCAGTGTGGTACCGCATTACTACGTGATCGAAACCAGAAAAAGACCAGAATCTGGCAATCAAGTATCAGAAATATGCGAATGTATGAGCCTGATGAATGCAAATCTCAGACCTAACCTAAACCTAATATGCGTTATCCTCTAAAATATTGACCGAGACCAGGATTAGTCGACTGTTTCGGTGTGGTACCACATTACTACGTGATCCAAGCCAAAAAAAGCCCAGGATCTGGCCATCAAGTATGAGAAATATGCGAAAGTATGAGCCTGATGTGTGCAAATCCCAGACCTAACCTAGACCTAACATGCGTTATCCTCTAAAATATTGTCCGAGACCAGGATTAGTCGACTGTTTCAGTGTGGTACCACATTACTACGTGATCCAAACCAGAATAAGCCCAGGATCTGGCCATCAAGTATGAGAAATATGCGATTGTATGAGCCTGATGGGAGCAAATCCCAGACCTAACATAGACCTAACATGCGTTATCCTCTAAAATATTGACCGAGACCAGGATTAGTCGACTGTTTCAGTGTGGTACCACATTACTACGTGATCCAAACCAGAATAAGCCCAGGATCTGGCCATCAAGTATGAGAAATATGCGAATGTATGAGCCTGATGGGAGCAAATCCCAGACCTAACATAGACCTAACATGCGTTATCCTCTAAAATATTGACCGAGACCAGGATTAGTCGACTGTTTCAGTGTGGTACCACATTACTACGTGATCCAAACCAGAAAAAGACCAGAATCTGGCAATCAAGTATCAGAAATATGCGAATGTATGAGCCTGATGAGTGCAAATCGCAGACCTAACCTAGACCTAACATGCGTTATCCTCTAAAATATTGACCGAGACCAGGATTAGTCGACTGTTTCAGTGTGGTACCACATTACTACGTGATCCAAACCAGAAAAAGACCAGGATCTGTTCCACAAGTATTTGAAGAATGCGGAAGTATGAGTCTGATGAGGGCAAATCCCAGGCCTGGCCTAGACATAACATGAGTTATCTTCTAAATTATTGATCAAAACCAGGTTTACTGGACTGTTTCAGTGTGGTACCACATTGCTACGTTATCCAAAGCAGTGAAAGCCCAGAATCTGGCCAACAAGTATGAGAAATATGCGAAATCATGAGCCTGATGAGGGGCAAATCCTAGACCTAACCGAGACCGTAACATGCGTTATCCTCAAAAATATTGATCGGAACCAGGTTTAATGGACTGTTTCAGTGTGGTATCGCATTACTACGTGATCTAAACCATAAAAGGCCAAGAATCCGGCCATCGAGTATGAGAAATATGCGAAAGTATGAGCGTGATGAGTGCAAATCCCAGACCTAACCTAGACCCAACATGCGTTATCCTCTAAAATATTGACCGAGACCAGGATTAGACGACTGTTTCAGTGTGGTACCACATTACTACGTGATCCAAACCAGAAAACGCCCAGGATCTGGCCATCAAGTATGAGAAATATGCGAATGTTTGAGCCTGAAGAGAGCAAATTCCAGAACTAACATAGACCTAACATCCGTTATCCTCTAAAATATTGATCGAAACCAGGTTTAGTGGACAGTTTCAGTGTGGTACCACATTACTACGTGATCCATGCCAAAAAAAGCCCAGAATCTGGCCAACAAGTATGAGAAATATGCGAAAGTATGACCCTGATGAGTGCAAATCCCAGACCTAACCTAGACCTAACATGCGTTATCCTCTAAAATATTGATCATTACTAGGTTCAGTCGACTGTTTCAGTGTGGTACCACATTACTACGTGATCCAAACCAGAAGAAGCCCAGGATCTGGCCATCAAGTATGAGAAATATGCGAATGTATAAGCCTGATGAGTGCAAATCCCAGACCTAACCTGGACCTAACATGAGTTATCCTTTGAAATCTTGACCCAGACTAGGTTTAATGGACTGTTTCAGTGTGGTACCACATTACCACGTGATCCAAACCAGAAAAAACCCTGGATCTGTTCAACAGGTATGTGAAGAATGCTAAAGTGTGACCCTGATGAGTGCAAATCCAAGGCCTCACCTAGATCTAACATGCGTTATCCTCTAAAATATTGATCGAAACCAGGTTTAATGGACTGTTTCAGTGTGGTACCACATTACCACTTGATCCAAACCAGAAAAAGCCCAGGATCTGGCCAACAAGTATGAGAAATATGCGAATGCATGAGCCTGATGAGAGCAAATCCCAGACCTAACCCAGACCTAACATGCGTTATCCTCTAAAATATTGATCGAAACCAGGTTTAATGGACAGTTTCAGTGTGGTACCACATTACTACGTGTCCCAAGCCAAAAAAAGCCCAGAATCTGGCCAACAAGTATGAGAAATATGCGAAAGTATGAGCCAGATGAATGCAAATCCCAGACCTAACCTGGACCTAACATGCGTTGTCCTCTAAAATATTGACCGAGACCAGCATTAGTCGACAGTTTCAGTGTGGTACCACATTACTACGTGATCCAAACCAGAAAAAGCCCAGGATCTGGCCATCAAGTATGAGAAATATGCGAATGTATGAGCCTGATGAGACCAAATCCCAGCCCTAACCTAGACCTAACATGCGTTATCCTCTAAAATATTGATCGTGACCAGGTTTAGTCGACTGTTTCAGTGTGGTACCACATTACTACGTGAACCAAACCAGTAAAAGCCCAGGATCTGGCCAACAAGTATGAGAGATATGCGAAAGTATGAGCCTGATGAGAGCAAATCCCAGACCTAACATAGACCTGACATGCGTTATCCTCTAAAATATTGATCGAGACCAGGTTTAATCGACTGTTTCAGTGTGGTCCCACATTACTACGTGATCCAAACCAGAAAAAGCCCAGGATCTGGCCATCAAGTATGAGAAATATGCGAAAGTATGTGCCTGATGAGTGCAAATCCCAGACCTAACCTAGACCTAACATGCGTTATCCTCTAAAATATTGACCGAGACCAGGATTAGTCGACTGTTTCAGTGTGGTACCACATTACTACCTGATCCAAGCCAAAAAAAGCCCAGGATCTGGCCAACAAGTATGAGAAATATGCGAAATCATGAGCCTGATGAGGGGCAAATCCTAGACCTAACCGAGACCATAACATGCGTTATCCTCAAAAATATTGATCGGAACCAGGTTTAATGGAATGTTTCAGTGTGGTACCACATTACTATGTGATCCAAACCAGAAAAAACCCAGGATCTGGCCAACAAGGATGTGAAGAATGCAAAAGTATGAGCCTGATGAGTGCAAATCCCAGACCTAACCCAGACCTAACATGCGTTATCCTCTAAAATATTGATCGAGACCAGGTTTAATCGACTGTTTCAGTGTGGTCCCACATTACTACGTGAGCCAAGCCAAAAAAAGCCCATAATCTGGCCAACAAGTATGAGAAATATGCGAAAGTATGAGCCTGATGGGAGCAAATCCCAGACCTAACATAGACCTGACATGCGTTAGCCTCTAAAATATTGATCGAAACCATGTTTAATCGACTGTTTCAGTGTGGTACCACATTACTATGTGATCCAAACCAGAAAAAACCCAGGATCTGGCCAACAAGGATGTGAAGAATGCGAAAGTATGAGACTGAAGAGGGCAAATCCCAGACCAAACCCAGACCCACCATGCGTTATCCTCTAAAATATTGATCGAGACAAGGTTTAATCGACTGTTTCAGTGTGGTCCCACATTACTACGTGATCCAAGCCAAAAAAAGCCCAGAATCTGGCCAACAAGTATGAGAAATATGCGAAAGTATGAGCTTGATGAGTGCAAATCCCAGACCTAACCTAGACCTAACATGCGTTATCCACTAAAATATTGACCGAGACCAGCATTAGACGACAGTTTCAGTGTGGTACCACATTACTACGTGATCCAAACCAGAAAAAGCCCAGGATCTGGCCATCAAGTATGAGAAATATGCGAATGTATGAGCCTGATGAGACCAAATCCCAGCCCTAACCTAGACCTAACATGCGTTATCCTCAAAAATATTGATCGGAACCAGGTTTAATGGACTGTTTCAGTGTGGTACCGCATTACTACGTGATCTAAACCATAAAAGGCCAAGAATCTGGCCATCAAGTATGAGAAATATGCGAAAGTATGAGCCTGATGAGTGCAAATCCCAGACCTAACCTAGACCTAACATGCGTTATCCTCTAAAATATTGACCGAGACCAGGATTAGTCCACTGTTTCAGTGTGGTACCACAATACTACGTGATCCAAACCAGAAAAAGCCCAGGATCTGGCCATCAAGTATGAGAAATATGCGAATGTATGAGCCTGATGAGAGCAAATCCCAGACCTAACCCAGACCTAACATGCGTTATCCTCTAAAATATTGATCGAAACCAGGTTTAATGGACAGTTTCAGTGTGGTACCACATTACTACGTGTCCCAAGCCAAAAAAAGCCCAGAATCTGGCCAACAAGTATGAGAAATATGCGAAAGTATGAGCCAGATGTATGCAAATCCCAGACCTAACCTAGACCTAACATGCGTTGTCTTCTAAAATATTGACCGAGACCAGCATTAGTCGACAGTTTCAGTGTGGTACCACATTACTACGTGATCCAAACCAGAAAAAGACCAGGATCTGGCCATCAAGTATGAGAAATATGCGAATGTATGAGCCTGATGAGACCAAATCCCAGCCCTAACCGAGACCTAACATGCGTTATCCTCTAAAATATTGATCGTGACCAGGTTTAGTCGACTGTTTCAGTGTGGTACCACATTACTACGTGAACCAAACCAGTAAAAGCCCAGGATCTGGCCAACAAGGATGTGAAGAATGCGAAAGTATGAGACTGAAGAGGGCAAATCCCAGACCTAACCCAGACCTAACATGCGTTATCCTCTAAAATATTGATCGAGACCAGGTTTAATCGACTGTTTCAGTGTGGTCCCACATTACTACGTGATCCAAGCCAAAAAAAGCCCAGAATCTGGCCAACGAGTATGAGAAATATGCGAAAGTATGAGCCTGATGAGTGCAAATCCCAGACCTAACCTAGACCTAACATGCGTTATCCTCTAAAATATTGGCCGAGACCAGGATTAGTCGACTGTTTCAGTGTGGTACCACATTACTACGTGATCCAAACCAGAAAAAGCCCAGGATCTGGCCATCAAGTATGAGAAATATGCGAATGTATGAGCCTGATGAGAGCAAATCCCAGACCTAACCCAGACCTAACATGCGTTATCCTCAAAAATATTGATCGGAACCAGGTTTAATGGACTGTTTCAGTGTGGTACCGCACTACTACGTGATCTAAACCATAAAAGGCCAAGAATCCGGCCATCAAGTATTAGATATATGCGAAAGTATGAGCCTGATGAGTGCAAATCCCAGACCTAACCTAGACCTAACATGCGTTATCCTCTAAAATATTGACCGAGACCAGGATTAGTCGACTGTTTCAGTGTGGTACCACATTACTACGTGATCCAAACCAGAAAAAGCCCAGGATCTGGCCATCAAGTATGAGAAATATGCGAATGTATGAGTCTGATGAGGGCAAATCCCAGGCCTAACCTAGACCTAACATGCGTTATCCTCCAAAATATTGATCGAGACCAGGTTTAATCGACTGTTTCAGTGTGGTACCACATTACCACTTGATCCAAACCAGAAAAAGCCCAGGATCTGTTCACCAGGTATGTGAAGAATGCGAACGTGTGAGCCTGATGAGGGCAAATCCAAGGCCGAACCAAGTCCTAACATGCGTTATCCTCTAAAATATTGATCGAAACCAGGTTTAATGGACTGTTTCAGTGTGGTACCACATTACTATGTGATCCAAACCAGAAAAAACCCAGGATCTGGCCAACAAGGATGTGAAGAATGCGAAAGTATGAGACTGAAGAAGGCAAATCCCAGACCTAACCCTGACCTAACATGCGTTATCCTCCAAAATATTGATCGAGACCAGGTTTAATGGACAGTTTCAGTGTGGTACCACATTACTACGTGATCCAAGCCAAAACAAGCCCAGAATCTGGCCAACGAGTATGAGAAATATGCGAATGTATGAGCCTGATGAGACCAAATCCCAGCCCTAACCTAGACCTAACATGCGTTATCCTCTAAAATATTGATCGTGACCAGGTTTAGTCGACTGTTTCAGTGTGGTACCACATTACTATGTGATCCAAACCAGAAAAAACCCAGGATCTGGCCAACAAGGATGTGATGAATGCGAAAGTATGAGACTGAAGAGGGCAAATCCCAGACCTAACCCAGACCTAACATGCGTTATCCTCTAAAATATTGATCGAGACCAGGTTTAACCGACTGTTTCAGTGTGGTCCCACATTACTACGTGATCCAAGCCAAAAAAAGCCCAGAATCTGGCCAACAAGTATGAGAAATATGCGAAAGTATGAGCCTGATGAGTGCAAATCCCAGACCTAACCTAGACCTAACATGCGTTATCCTCTAAAATATTGGCCGAGACCAGGATTAGTCGACTGTTTCAGTGTGGTACCACATTACTACGTGATCCAAACCAGAAAAAGCCCAGGATCTGGCCATCAAGTATGCGAAATATGCGAATGTATGAGCCCGATGAGAGCAATTCCCAGACCTAACCTAGACCTAACGTGAGTTATCCTTTGAAATGTTGACCCAGACTAGGTTTAATGGACTGTTTCAGTGTGGTACCACATTACCACGTGATCCAAACCAGAAAAAACCCTGGATCTGTTCAACAGGTATGTGAAGAATGCTAAAGTGTGAGCCTGATGAGTGCAAATCCAAGGCCTCACCTAGACCTAACATGTGTTATCCTCTAAAATATTGATCGTAACCAGGTTTAATGGTCTGTTTCAGTGTGGTACCACATTACCACTTGATCCAAACCAGAAAAAGCCCAGGATCTGTTCACCAGGTATGTGAAGAATGCGAACGTGTGAGCCTGATGAGGGCAAATCCTAGACCTAACCGAGACAATAACATGCGTTATCCTCAAAAATATTGATCGGAACCAGGTTTAATGGACTGTTTCAGTGTGGTACCGCATTACTACGTGATCGAAACCAGAAAAAGACCAGAATCTGGCAATCAAGCATCAGAAATATGCGAATGTATGAGCCTGATGAATGCAAATCTCAGACCTAACCTAGACCTAACATGCGTTATCCTCTAAAATATTGACCGAGACCAGGATTAGTCGACTGTTTCAGTGTGGTACCACATTACTACGTGATCCAAGCCAAAAAAAGCCCAGGATCTGGCCATCAAGTATGAGCAATATGCGAAAGTATGAGCCTGATGAGTGCAAATCCCAGACTTAACCTAGTCCTAACATGCGTTATCCTCTAACATATCGATCGAAACCAGGTTTAATCGACTGTTTCAGTGTGGTACCACATTACTGTGTGATCCATACCAGAAAAAGCAAAGGATTTGGCTAACAAGTGAGAGAAATATGCGAAAGTATGAGCCTGATGAGAGCAAATCCCGGACCTAACCTAGACCTAACATGCGTTATCCTCTAAAATATTGACCGAGACCAGGATTAGTCGACTGTTTCAGTGTGGTACCACATTACTACGTGATCCAAGCCAAAAAAGCCCAGGATCTGGCCATCAAGTATGAGAAATATGCGAATGTATGAGCCTGATGAGTGCAAATCCCAGACCTAACCTGGACCTAACATGAGTTATCCTTTGAAATGTTGACCCAGACTAGGTTTAATGGACTGTTTCAGTGTGGTACCACATTACCACGTGATCCAAACCAGAATAAACCCTGGATCTGTTCAACAGGTATGTGAGGAATGCTAAAGTGTGACCCTGATGAGTGCAAATCCAAGGCCTCACCTAGACCTAACATGCGTTATCCTCTAAAATATTGATCGAAACCAGGTTTAATGGACTGTTTCAGTGTGGTACCACATTACCACTTGATCCAAACCAGAAAAAGCCCAGGATCTGGCCAACAAGTATGCGGAAAATCTGAATGTATGAGCCTGATGAGAGCAAATCCCAGACCTAACATGTGTTATCCTCTAAAATATTGATCGTAACCAGGTTTAATGGTCTGTTTCAGTGTGGTACCACATTACCACTTGATCCAAACCAGAAAAAGCCCAGGATCTGTTCACCAGTTATGTGAAGAATGCGAACGTGTGAGCCTGATGAGGGCAAATCCAAGGCCTAACCTAGACCTAACTTGCGTTATCCTCTAAAATATTGATCGTGACCAGGTTTAGTCGACTGTTTCAGTGTGGTACCACATTACTATGTGATCGAAACCAGATAAAACCCAGGATCTGTTCCACAAGTATTTGAAGAATGCGGAAGTATGAGTCTGATGTGGGCAAATCCCAGGCCTGGCCTAGACATAACATGAGTTATCTTCTAAATTATTGATCAAAACCAGGTTTACTGGACTGTTTCAGTGTGGTACCATATTGCTACGTGGTCCAAAGCAGTGAAAGCCCAGAATCTGGCCAACAAGTATGAGAAATATGCGAAATCATGAGCCTGATGAGGGGCAAATCCTAGACCTAACCGAGACAATAACATGCGATATCCTCAAAAATATTGATCGGAACCAGGTTTAATGGACTGTTTCAGTGTGGTACCGCATTACTACGTGATCTAAACCATAAATGGCCAAGAATCCGGCCATCTAGTATGAGAAATATGCGAATGTATGAGCCTGATGAGAGCAAATCCCAGACCTAACCTGGACCTAACATGCGTTATCCTCTAAAATATTGACCGAGACAAGGATTAGTCGACTGTTTCAGTGGGGTAACACATTACTACGTGATCCATGCCAAAAAAAGCCCAGTATCTGGCCAACAAGTATGAGAAATGTGCGAAAGTATGAGCCTGATGAGTGCAAATCCCAGACCTAACCTAGACCTAACATGCGTTATCCTCTAAAATATTGACCGAGACCAGGATTAGTCGACTGTTTCAGTGTGGTACCACATTACTACGTGATCCAAACCAGAAAAAGCCCAGGATCTGACCATCAAGTATGAGAAATATGCGAATGTATGAGCCTGATGAGAGCAAATCCCAGACCTAACCTAGACCTAACTTGCGTTATCCTCTAAAATATTGACCGAGACAAGGATTAGTCGACTGTTTCAGTGGGGTAACACATTACTACGTGACCCAAACCAGACAAAACCCGGAATCTGTACAACAAGTATGTGAAGAATGCGAAAGTATGAGTCTGATGGGGGCAAATCCAAGGCCTAACCTAGACCTAACAGGCGTTGTCCTCTAAAACATTCATCGAAACCAGGTTTAATGGACTGTTTCAGTGTGGTACCGCATTATTACGTGATCGAAACCAGAAAAAGACCAGAATCTGGCAATCAAGTATCAGAAATATGCGAATGTATGAGCCTGATGAATGCAAATCTCAGACCTAACCTAGACCTAACATGCGTTATCCTCTAAAATATTGACCGAGACCAGGATTAGTCGACTGTTTCAGTGTGGTACCACATTACTACGTGATCCAAGCCAAAAAAAGCCCAGGATCTGTTCCACAAGTATTTGAAGAATGCGGAAGTATGAGTCTGATGAGGGCAAATCCCAGGCCTGGCCTAGACATAACATGAGTTATCTTCTAAATTATTGATCAAAACCAGGTTTACTGGACTGTTTCAGTGTGGTACCACATTGCTACGTTATCCAAAGCAGTGAAAGCCCAGAATCTGGCCAACAAGTATGAGAAATATGCGAAATCATGAGCCTGATGAGGGGCAAATCCTAGACCTAACCGAGACCGTAACATGCGTTATCCTCAAAAATATTGATCGGAACCAGGTTTAATGGACTGTTTCAGTGTGGTATCGCATTACTACGTGATCTAAACCATAAAAGGCCAAGAATCCGGCCATCGAGTATGAGAAATATGCGAAAGTATGAGCGTGATGAGTGCAAATCCCAGACCTAACCTAGACCCAACATGCGTTATCCTCTAAAATATTGACCGAGACCAGGATTAGTCGACTGTTTCAGTGTGGTACCACATTACTACGTGATCCAAACCAGAAAACGCCCAGGATCTGGCCATCAAGTATGAGAAATATGCGAATGTTTGAGCCTGAAGAGAGCAAATCCCAGAACTAACATAGACCTAACATGCGTTATCCTCTAAAATATTGATCGAAACCAGGTTTAGTGGACAGTTTCAGTGTGGTACCACATTACTACGTGATCCATGCCAAAAAAAGCCCAGAATCTGGCCAACAAGTATGAGAAATATGCGAAAGTATGAGCCTGATGAGTGCAAATCCCAGACCTAACCTAGACCTAACATGCGTTATCCTCTAAAATATTGACCGAGACCAGGATTAGTCGACTGTTTCAGTGTGGTACCACATTACTACGTGATCCAAGCCAAAAAAAGCCCAGAATCTGGCCAACAAGTATGAGAAATATGCGAAAGTATGACCCTGATGAGTGCAAATCCCAGACCTAACCTAGACCTAACATGCGTTATCCTCTAAAATATTGATCATGACTAGGTTCAGTCGACTGTTTCATTGTGGTACCACATTACTACGTGATCCAAACCAGAAGAAGCCCAGGATCTGGCCATCAAGTATGAGAAATATGCGAATATATGAGCCTGATGTGTGCAAATCCCAGACCTAACCTGGACCTAACATGAGTTATCCTTTGAAATGTTGACCCAGACTAGGTTCAATGGACTGTTTCAGTGTGGTACCACATTACCACGTGATCCAAACCAGAAAAAACCCTGGATCTGTTCAACAGGTATGTGAAGAATGCTAAAGTGTGACCCTGATGAGTGCAAATCCAAGGCCACACCTAGACCTAACATGCGCTATCCTCTAAAATATTGATCGAAACCAGGTTTAATGGACTGTTTCAGTGTGGTACCACATTACCACTTGATCCAAACCAGAAAAAGCCCAGGATCTGGCCAACAAGTATGCGGAAAATCTGAATGTATGAGCCTGATGAGAGCAAATCCCAGACCTAACATAGACCTAACATGTGTTATCCTCTAAAATATTGATCGTAACCAGGTTTAATGGTCTGTTTCAGTGTGGTACCACATTACCACTTGATCCAAACCAGAAAAAGCCCAGGATCTGTTCACCAGGTATGTGAAGAATGCGAACGTGTGAGCCTGATGAGGGCAAATCCAAGGCCTAACCTAGACCTAACTTGCGTTATCCTCTAAAATATTGATCGTGACCAGGTTTAGTCGACTGTTTCAGTGTGGTACCACATTACTATGTGATCGAAACCAGATAAAACCCATGATCTGTTCCACAAGTATTTGAAGAATGCGGAAGTATGAGTCTGATGTGGGCAAATCCCAGGCCTGGCCTAGACATAACATGAGTTATCTTCTAAATTATTGATCAAAACCAGGTTTACGGGACTGTTTCAGTGTGGTACCATATTGCTACGTGCTCCAAAGCAGTGAAAGCCCAGAATCTGGCCAACAAGTATGAGAAATATGCGAAATCATGAGCCTGATGAGGGGCAAATCCTAGACCTAACCGAGACAATAACATGCGTTATCCTCAAAAATATTGATCGGAACCAGGTTTAATGGACTGTTTCAGTGTGGTACCGCATTACTACGTGATCTAAACCATAAATGGCCAAGAATCCGGCCATCTAGTATGAGAAATATGCGAAAGTATGAGCCTGATAAGTGCAAATCCCAGACCTAACCTAGACCTAACATGCGTTATCCTCTAAAATATTGACCGAGACCAGGATTAGTCGACTGTTTCAGTGTGGTACCACATTACTACGTGATCCAAACCAGAAAACGCCCAGGATCTGGCCATCAAGTATGAGAAATATGCGAATGTATGAGCCTGATGAGAGCAAATCCCAGACCTAACCTAGACCTAACATGCGTTATCCTCTAAAATATTGACCGAGACAAGGATTAATTCGACTGTTTCAGTGGGGTAACACATTACTACGTGACCCAAACCAGACAAAACCCGGAATCTGTACAACAAGTATGTGAAGAATGCGAAAGTATGAGTCTGATGGGGGCAAATCCAAGGCCTAACCTAGACCTAACAGGCGTTATCCTCTAAAACATTCATCGAAACCAGGTTTAATGGACTGTTTCAGTGTGGTACCGCATTACTACGTGATCGAAACCAGAAAAAGACCAGAATCTGGCAATCAAGTATCAGAAATATGCGAATGTATGAGCCTGATGAATGCAAATCTCAGACCTAACCTAGACCTAACATGCGTTATCCTCTAAAATATTGACCGAGACCAGGATTAGTCGACTGTTTCAGTGTGGTACCACATTACTACGTGATCCAAGCCAAGAAAAGCCCAGGATCTGGCCATCAAGTATGAGATATATGCGAAAGTATGAGCCTGATGAGTGCAAATCCCAGACCTAACCTAGACCTAATATGCGTTATCCTCTAAAATATTGACCGAGACCAGGATTAGTCGACTGTTTCAGTGTGGTACCACATTACTACGTGATCCAAACCAGAAAAACCCCAGGATCTGGCCATCAAGTATGAGAAATATGGGAATGTATGAGCCTGATGACAGCAAATCCCAGACCTAACCTAGACCTAACATGCGTTATCCTCTAAAATATTGACCGAGACAAGGATTAGTCGACTGTTTCAGTGGGGTAACACATTACTACGTGACCCAAACCAGACAAAACCCGGAATCTGTACAACAAGTATGTGAAGAATGCGAAAGTATGAGTCTGATGGTGGCAAATCCAAGGGCTAACCTAGACCTAACAGGCGTTATCCTCTAAAACATTCATCGAAACCAGGTTTAATGGACTGTTTCAGTGTGGTACCGCATTACTACGTGATCGAAACCAGAATAAGACCAGAATCTGGCAATCAAGTATCAGAAATATGCGAATGTATGAGCCTGATGAGTGCAAATCCCAGACCTAACCTAGACCTAACATGCGTTATCCTCTAAAATATTGACCGAGACCAGGATTAGTCGACTGTTTCAGTGTGGTACCACATTACTACGTGATCCAAACCAGAAAAAGACCAGGATCTGTTCCACAAGTATTTGAAGAATGCGGAAGTATGAGTCTGATGAGGGCAAATCCTAGACCTAACCGAGACCGTAACATGCGTTATCCTCAAAAATATTGATCGGAACCAGGTTTAATGGACTGTTTCAGTGTGGTATCGCATTACTACGTGATCTAAACCATAAAAGGCCAAGAATCCGGCCATCGAGTATGAGAAATATGCGAAAGTATGAGCGTGATGAGTGCAAATCCCAGACCTAACCTAGACCCAACATGCGTTATCCTCTAAAATATTGACCGAGACCAGGATTAGTCGACTGTTTCAGTGTGGTACCACATTACTACGTGATCCAAACCAGAAAACGCCCAGGATCTGGCCATCAAGTATGAGAAATATGCGAATGTTTGAGCCTGAAGAGAGCAAATCCCAGAACTAACATAGACCTAACATGCGTTATCCTATAAAATATTGATCGAAACCAGGTTTAGTGGACAGTTTCAGTGTGGTACCACATTACTACGTGATCCATGCCAAAAAAAGCCCAGAATCTGGCCAACAAGTATGAGAAATATGCGAAAGTATGAGCCAGATGTATGCAAATCCCAGACCTAACCTAGACCTAACATGCGTTATCCTCTAAAATATTGACCGAGACCAGGATTAGTCGACTGTTTCAGTGTGGTACCACATTACTACCTGATCCAAGCCAAAAAAAGCCCAGGATCTGGCCAACAAGTATGAGAAATATGCGAAATCATGAGCCTGATGAGGGGCAAATCCTAGACCTAACCGAGACCATAACATGCGTTATCCTCAAAAATATTGATCGGAACCAGGTTTAAATGGACTGTTTCAGTGTGGTACCACATTACTATGTGATCCAAACCAGAAAAAACCCAGGATCTGGCCAACAAGGATGTGAAGAATGCAAAAGTATGAGCCTGATGAGTGCAAATCCCAGACCTAACCCAGACCTAACATGCGTTATCCTCTAAAATATTGATCGAGACCAGGTTTAATCGACTGTTTCAGTGTGGTCCCACATTACTACGTGATCCAAGCCAAAAAAAGCCCAGAATCTGGCCAACAAGTATGTGAAATATGCGAAAGTATGAGCCTGATGAGTGCAAATCCCAGACCTAACCTAGACCTAACATGCGTTATCCTCTAAAATATTGACCGAGACCAGGATTAGTCCACTGTTTCAGTGTGGTACCACATTACTACGTGATCCAAACCAGAAAAAGCCCAGGATCTGGCCATCAAGTATGAGAAATATGCGAATGTATGAGCCTGATGAGAGCAAATCCCAGACCTAACCCAAACCTAACATGCGTTATCCTCTAAAATATTGATCGAAACCAGGTTTAATGGACAGTTTCAGTGTGGTACCACATTACTACGTGCCCCAAGCCAAAAAAAGCCCAGAATCTGGCCAACAAGTATGAGAAATATGCGAAAGTATGAGCCAGATGAATGCAAATCCCAGACCTAACCTAGACCTAACATGCGTTGTCCTCTAAAATATTGACCGAGACCAGCATTAGTCGACAGTTTCAGTGTGGTACCACATTACTACGTGATCCAAACCAGAAAAAGCCCAGGATCTGGCCATCAAGTATGAGAAATATGCGAATGTATGAGCCTGATGAGACGAAATCCCAGCCCTAACCTAGACCTAACATGCGTTATCCTCTAAAATATTGATCGTGACCAGGTTTAGTCGACTGTTTCAGTGTGGTACCACATTACTACGTGAACCAAACCAGTAAAAGCCCAGGATCTGGCCAACAAGTATGAGAGATATGCGAAAGTATGAGCCTGATGAGAGCAAATCCCAGACCTAACATAGACTTGACATGCGTTATCCTCTAAAATATTGATCGAGACCAGGTTTAATCGACAGTTTCAGTGTGGTCCCACATTACTACGTGATCCAAACCAGAAAAAGCCCAGGATCTGGCCATCAAGTATGAGAAATATGCGAAAGTATGTGCCTGATGAGTGCAAATCCCAGACCTAACCTAGACCTAACATGCGTTATCCTCTAAAATATTGACCGAGACCAGGATTAGTCGACTGTTTCAGTGTGGTACCACATTACTACGTGATCCAAACCAGAAAAAGCCCAGGATCTGGCCATCAAGTATGAGAAATATGCGATTGTATGAGCCTGATGAGAGCAAATCCCAGTCCTAACCCAGACCTAACATGCGTTATCCCCAAAAATATTGATCGGAACCAGGTTTAATGGACTGTTTCAGTGTGGTACCGCATTACTACGTGATCTAAACCATAAAAGGCCAAGAATCCGGCCAACAAGTATGAGAAATATGCGGAAGTATGAGCCTGATGAGTGCAAATCCGAGACCTAACCTAGACCTAACATGCGTTATCCTCCAAAATATTGACCGAGTCCAGGATTAGTCGACTGTTTCAGTGTGGTACCACATTACTACGTGATCCAAACCAGAAAAAGCCCAGGATCTGGCCATCAAGTATGAGAAATATGCGAATGTATGAGTCTGATGAGGGCAAATCCCAGGCCTAACCTAGACCTAACATGCGTTATCCTCTAAAACTTTGATCGAAACCAGGTTTAATGGACTGTTTCAGTGTGGTACCGCATTACTACGTGATCGAAACCAGAAAAGGACCAGAATCTGGCCATCAAGTATCAGAAATATGCGAAAGTATGAGCCTGATGGGAGCAAATCCCAGCCCTAACCTAGACCTAACATGCGTTATCCTCTAAAATATTGACCGAGACAAGGATTAGTCGACTGTTTCAGTGGGGTAACACATTACTACGTGATCCATGCCAAAAAAAGCCCAGTATCTGGCCAACAAGTATGAGAAATGTGCGAAAGTATGAGCCTGATGAGTGCAAATCCCAGACCTAACCTAGACCTAACATGCGTTATCCTCTAAAATATTGACCGAGACCAGGATTAGTCGACTGTTTCAGTGTGGTACCACATTACTACGTGATCCAAACCAGAAAAAGCCCAGGATCTGACCATCAAGTATGAGAAATATGCGAATGTATGAGCCTGATGAGAGCAAATCCCAGACCTAACCTAGACCTAACTTGCGTTATCCTCTAAAATATTGACCGAGACAAGGATTAGTCGACTGTTTCAGTGGGGTAACACATTACTACGTGACCCAAACCAGACAAAACCCGGAATCTGTACAACAAGTATGTGAAGAATGCGAAAGTATGAGTCTGATGGGGGCAAATCCAAGGCCTAACCTAGACCTAACAGGCGTTGTCCTCTAAAACATTCATCGAAACCAGGTTTAATGGACTGTTTCAGTGTGGTACCGCATTATTACGTGATCGAAACCAGAAAAAGACCAGAATCTGGCAATCAAGTATCAGAAATATGCGAATGTATGAGCCTGATGAATGCAAATCTCAGACCTAACCTAGACCTAACATGCGTTATCCTCTAAAATATTGACCGAGACCAGGATTAGTCGACTGTTTCAGTGTGGTACCACATTACTACGTGATCCAAGCCAAAAAAAGCCCAGGATCTGTTCCACAAGTATTTGAAGAATGCGGAAGTATGAGTCTGATGAGGGCAAATCCCAGGCCTGGCCTAGACATAACATGAGTTATCTTCTAAATTATTGATCAAAACCAGGTTTACTGGACTGTTTCAGTGTGGTACCACATTGCTACGTTATCCAAAGCAGTGAAAGCCCAGAATCTGGCCAACAAATATGAGAAATATGCGAAATCATGAGCCTGATGAGGGGCAAATCCTAGACCTAACCGAGACCGTAACATGCGTTATCCTCAAAAATATTGATCGGAACCAGGTTTAATGGACTGTTTCAGTGTGGTATCGCATTACTACGTGATCTAAACCATAAAAGGCCAAGAATCCGGCCATCGAGTATGAGAAATATGCGAAAGTATGAGCGTGATGAGTGCAAATCCCAGACCTAACCTAGACCCAACATGCGTTATCCTCTAAAATATTGACCGAGACCAGGATTAGTCGACTGTTTCAGTGTGGTACCACATTACTACGTGATCCAAACCAGAAAACGCCCAGGATCTGGCCATCAAGTATGAGAAATATGCGAATGTTTGAGCCTGAAGAGAGCAAATCCCAGAACTAACATAGACCTAACATGCGTTATCCTCTAAAATATTGATCGAAACCAGGTTTAGTGGACAGTTTCAGTGTGGTACCACATTACTACGTGATCCATGCCAAAAAAAGCCCAGAATCTGGCCAACAAGTATGAGAAATATGCGAAAGTATGAGCCTGATGAGTGCAAATCCCAGACCTAACCTAGACCAAACATGCGTTATCCTCTAAAATATTGACCGAGACCAGGATTAGTCGACTGTTTCAGTGTGGTACCACATTACTACGTGATCCAAGCCATAAAAAGCCCAGAATCTGGCCAACAAGTATGAGAAATATGCGAAAGTATGACCCTGATGAGTGCAAATCCCAGACCTAACCTAGACCTAACATGCGTTATCCTCTAAAATATTGATCATGACTAGGTTCAGTCGACTGTTTCATTGTGGTACCACATTACTACGTGATCCAAACCAGAAGAAGCCCAGGATCTGGCCATCAAGTATGAGAAATATGCGAATGTATGAGCCTGATGTGTGCAAATCCCAGACCTAACCTGGACCTAACATGAGTTATCCTTTGAAATGTTGACCCAGACTAGGTTCAATGGACTGTTTCAGTGTGGTACCACATTACCACGTGATCCAAACCAGAAAAAACCCTGGATCTGTTCAACAGGTATGTGAAGAATGCTAAAGTGTGACCCTGATGAGTGCAAATCCAAGGCCTCACCTAGACCTAACATGCGCTATCCTCTAAAATATTGATCGAAACCAGGTTTAATGGACTGTTTCAGTGTGGTACCACATTACCACTTGATCCAAACCAGAAAAAGCCCAGGATCTGGCCAACAAGTATGCGGAAAATCTGAATGTATGAGCCTGATGAGAGCAAATCCCAGACCTAACATAGACCTAACATGTGTTATCCTCTAAAATATTGATCGTAACCAGGTTTAATGGTCTGTTTCAGTGTGGTACCACATTACCACTTGATCCAAACCAGAAAAAGCCCAGGATCTGTTCACCAGGTATGTGAAGAATGCGAACGTGTGAGCCTGATGAGGGCAAATCCAAGGCCTAACCTAGACCTAACTTGCGTTATCCTCTAAAATATTGATCGTGACCAGGTTTAGTCGACTGTTTCAGTGTGGTACCACATTACTATGTGATCGAAACCAGATAAAACCCATGATCTGTTCCACAAGTATTTGAAGAATGCGGAAGTATGAGTCTGATGTGGGCAAATCCCAGGCCTGGCCTAGACATAACATGAGTTATCTTCTAAATTATTGATCAAAACCAGGTTTACTGGACTGTTTCAGTGTGGTACCATATTGCTACGTGGTCCAAAGCAGTGAAAGCCCAGAATCTGGCCAACAAGTATGAGAAATATGCGAAATCATGAGCCTGATGAGGGGCAAATCCTAGACCTAACCGAGACAATAACATGCGTTATCCTCAAAAATATTGATCGGAACCAGGTTTAATGGACTGTTTCAGTGTGGTACCGCATTACTACGTGATCTAAACCATAAATGGCCAAGAATCCGGCCATCTAGTATGAGAAATATGCGAAAGTATGAGCCTGATAAGTGCAAATCCCAGACCTAACCTAGACCTAACATGCGTTATCCTCTAAAATATTGACCGAGACCAGGATTAGTCGACTGTTTCAGTGTGGTACCACATTACTACGTGATCCAAACCAGAAAACGCCCAGGATCTGGCCATCAAGTATGAGAAATATGCGAATGTATGAGCCTGATGAGAGCAAATCCCAGACCTAACCTAGACCTAACATGCGTTATCCTCTAAAATATTGACCGAGACAAGGATTAATTCGACTGTTTCAGTGGGGTAACACATTACTACGTGACCCAAACCAGACAAAACCCGGAATCTGTACAACAAGTATGTGAAGAATGCGAAAGTATGAGTCTGATGGGGGCAAATCCAAGGCCTAACCTAGACCTAACAGGCGTTATCCTCTAAAACATTCATCGAAACCAGGTTTAATGGACTGTTTCAGTGTGGTACCGCATTACTACGTGATCGAAACCAGAAAAAGACCAGAATCTGGCAATCAAGTATCAGAAATATGCGAATGTATGAGCCTGATGAATGCAAATCTCAGACCTAACCTAGACCTAACATGCGTTATCCTCTAAAATATTGACCGTGACCAGGATTAGTCGACTGTTTCAGTGTGGTACCACATTACTACGTGATCCAAGCCAAGAAAAGCCCAGGATCTGGCCATCAAGTATGAGATATATGCGAAAGTATGAGCCTGATGAGTGCAAATCCCAGACCTAACCTAGACCTAATATGCGTTATCCTCTAAAATATTGACCGAGACCAGGATTAGTCGACTGTTTCAGTGTGGTACCACATTACTACGTGATCCAAACCAGAAAAACCCCAGGATCTGGCCATCAAGTATGAGAAATATGGGAATGTATGAGCCTGATGACAGCAAATCCCAGACCTAACCTAGACCTAACATGCGTTATCCTCTAAAATATTGACCGAGACAAGGATTAGTCGACTGTTTCAGTGGGGTAACACATTACTACGTGACCCAAACCAGACAAAACCCGGAATCTGTACAACAAGTATGTGAAGAATGCGAAAGTATGAGTCTGATGGGGGCAAATCCAAGGGCTAACCTAGACCTAACAGGCGTTATCCTCTAAAACATTCATCGAAACCAGGTTTAATGGACTGTTTCAGTGTGGTACCGCATTACTACGTGATCGAAACCAGAATAAGACCAGAATCTGGCAATCAAGTATCAGAAATATGCGAATGTATGAGCCTGATGAGTGCAAATCCCAGACCTAACCTAGACCTAACATGCGTTATCCTCTAAAATATTGACCGAGACCAGGATTAGTCGACTGTTTCAGTGTGGTACCACATTACTACGTGATCCAAACCAGAAAAAGACCAGGATCTGTTCCACAAGTATTTGAAGAATGCGGAAGTATGAGTCTGATGAGGGCAAATCCCAGGCCTGGCCTAGACATAACATGAATATCTTCTAAATTATTGATCAAAACCAGGTTTACTGGACTGTTTCAGTGTGGTACCACATTGCTACGTTATCCAAAGCAGTGAAAGCCCAGAATCTGGCCAACAAGTATGAGAAATATGCGAAATCATGAGCCTGATGAGGGGCAAATCCTAGACCTAACCGAGACCGTAACATGCGTTATCCTCAAAAATATTGATCGGAACCAGGTTTAATGGACTGTTTCAGTGTGGTATCGCATTACTACGTGATCTAAACCATAAAAGGCCAAGAATCCGGCCATCGAGTATGAGAAATATGCGAAAGTATGAGCGTGATGAGTGCAAATCCCAGACCTAACCTAGACCCAACATGCGTTATCCTCTAAAATATTGACCGAGACCAGGATTAGTCGACTGTTTCAGTGTGGTACCACATTACTACGTGATCCAAACCAGAAAACGCCCAGGATCTGGCCATCAAGTATGAGAAATATGCGAATGTTTGAGCCTGAAGAGAGCAAATCCCAGAACTAACATAGACCTAACATGCGTTATCCTATAAAATATTGATCGAAACCAGGTTTAGTGGACAGTTTCAGTGTGGTACCACATTACTACGTGATCCATGCCAAAAAAAGCCCAGAATCTGGCCAACAAGTATGAGAAATATGCGAAAGTATGAGCCTGATGAGTGCAAATCCCAGACCTAACCTAGACCTAACATGCGTTATCCTCTAAAATATTGACCGAGACCAGGATTAGTCGACTGTTTCAGTGTGGTACCACATTACTACCTGATCCAAGCCAAAAAAAGCCCAGGATCTGGCCAACAAGTATGAGAAATATGCGAAATCATGAGCCTGATGAGGGGCAAATCCTAGACCTAACCGAGACCATAACATGCGTTATCCTCAAAAATATTGATCGGAACCAGGTTTAAATGGACTGTTTCAGTGTGGTACCACATTACTATGTGATCCAAACCAGAAAAAACCCAGGATCTGGCCAACAAGGATGTGAAGAATGCAAAAGTATGAGCCTGATGAGTGCAAATCCCAGACCTAACCCAGACCTAACATGCGTTATCCTCTAAAATATTGATCGAGACCAGGTTTAATCGACTGTTTCAGTGTGGTCCCACATTACTACGTGATCCAAGCCAAAAAAAGCCCAGAATCTGGCCAACAAGTATGTGAAATATGCGAAAGTATGAGCCTGATGAGTGCAAATCCCAGACCTAACCTAGACCTAACATGCGTTATCCTCTAAAATATTGACCGAGACCAGGATTAGTCCACTGTTTCAGTGTGGTACCACATTACTACGTGATCCAAACCAGAAAAAGCCCAGGATCTGGCCATCAAGTATGAGAAATATGCGAATGTATGAGCCTGATGAGAGCAAATCCCAGACCTAACCCAGACCTAACATGCGTTATCCTCTAAAATATTGATCGAAACCAGGTTTAATGGACAGTTTCAGTGTGGTACCACATTACTACGTGCCCCAAGCCAAAAAAAGCCCAGAATCTGGCCAACAAGTATGAGAAATATGCGAAAGTATGAGCCAGATGAATGCAAATCCCAGACCTAACCTAGACCTAACATGCGTTGTCCTCTAAAATATTGACCGAGACCAGCATTAGTCGACAGTTTCAGTGTGGTACCACATTACTACGTGATCCAAACCAGAAAAAGCCCAGGATCTGGCCATCAAGTATGAGAAATATGCGAATGTATGAGCCTGATGAGACGAAATCCCAGCCCTAACCTAGACCTAACATGCGTTATCCTCTAAAATATTGATCGTGACCAGGTTTAGTCGACTGTTTCAGTGTGGTACCACATTACTACGTGAACCAAACCAGTAAAAGCCCAGGATCTGGCCAACAAGTATGAGAGATATGCGAAAGTATGAGCCTGATGAGAGCAAATCCCAGACCTAACATAGACTTGACATGCGTTATCCTCTAAAATATTGATCGAGACCAGGTTTAATCGACAGTTTCAGTGTGGTCCCACATTACTACGTGATCCAAACCAGAAAAAGCCCAGGATCTGGCCATCAAGTATGAGAAATATGCGAAAGTATGTGCCTGATGAGTGCAAATCCCAGACCTAACCTAGACCTAACATGCGTTATCCTCTAAAATATTGACCGAGACCAGGATTAGTCGACTGTTTCAGTGTGGTACCACATTACTACGTGATCCAAACCAGAAAAAGCCCAGGATCTGGCCATCAAGTATGAGAAATATGCGATTGTATGAGCCTGATGAGAGCAAATCCCAGACCTAACCCAGACCTAACATGCGTTATCCCCAAAAATATTGATCGGAACCAGGTTTAATGGACTGTTTCAGTGTGGTACCGCATTACTACGTGATCTAAACCATAAAAGGCCAAGAATCCGGCCAACAAGTATGAGAAATATGCGGAAGTATGAGCCTGATGAGTGCAAATCCGAGACCTAACCTAGACCTAACATGCGTTATCCTCCAAAATATTGACCGAGTCCAGGATTAGTCGACTGTTTCAGTGTGGTACCACATTACTACGTGATCCAAACCAGAAAAAGCCCAGGATCTGGCCATCAAGTATGAGAAATATGCGAATGTATGAGTCTGATGAGGGCAAATCCCAGGCCTAACCTAGACCTAACATGCGTTATCCTCTAAAACTTTGATCGAAACCAGGTTTAATGGACTGTTTCAGTGTGGTACCGCATTACTACGTGATCGAAACCAGAAAAGGACCAGAATCTGGCCATCAAGTATCAGAAATATGCGAAAGTATGAGCCTGATGGGAGCAAATCCCAGCCCTAACCTAGACCTAACATGCGTTATCGTCTAAAATATTGATCGTGACCAGGTTTAGTCGACTGTTTCAGTGTGGTACCACATTACTATGTGATCCAAACCAGAAAAAACCCAGGATCTGGCCAACAAGGATGTGAAGAATGCGAAAGTATGAGACTGAAGAGGGCAAATCCCAGACCTAACATAGACCTGACATGCGTTATCCTCCAAAATATTGATCGAGACCAGGTTTAATCGACTGTTTCAGTGTGGTACCACATTACCACGTGATCCAAACTAGAAAAAACCCAGGTTCTGTTCACAAGGTATGTGAAGAATGCGATCGTGTGAGCCTGATGAGGGCAAATCCCCGACCTAACACAGACCTAACATGCGTTATCCTCTAAAATATTGATCGAGACCAGGTTTAATCGACTGTTTCAGTGTGGTCCCACATTACTACGTGATCCAAACCAGAAAAAGCCCAGGATCTGGCCATCAAGTATGAGAAATATGCGACAGTATGAGCCTGATGAGAGCAAATCCCAGACCTGACATAGACCTAACATGCGTTATCCTCTAAAATATTGATCGAAACCAAGTTTAATGGACAGTTTCAGTGTGGTACCACATTACTACGTGATCCAAGCCAAAAAAAGCCCAGAATCTGGCCATCAAGTACGAGAAACACGCGAAAGTATGAGCCTGATGAGAGCAAATCCCAGACCTAACCTAGACCTAACATGAGTTATCCTTTGAAATGTTGACCCAGACTAGGTTTAATTGACTGTTTCAGTGTGGTATCACATTACCACGTGATCCAAACCAGAAAAAGCCCTGAATCTGGCCATCAAGTATGTGAAATATGCGAAAGTATGAGCCTGATGAGTACAAATCCCAGACCTAACCTAGACCTAACATGTGTTATCCTCTAAAATACTGATCGAGACCAGGTTTAATTTGACTGTTTCAGTGTGGTACCACATAACTACGTGATCCAAACCAGTGAAAGCCCAGGATCTGGCCAACAAGAATGAGAAATATGCGAAAGTATGACCAGAATGAGAGCAAATCCCAGACCTAACCTAGACCTAACATGAGTTATCCTTTGAAATATTGACCCCGACGTGGTTTAATTGACTCTTTCAGTGTGGTACTACATTACCACGTGATCCAAACCAGAAAAAGCCCTGAATCTGGCCATCAAGTATGAGAAATATGCGAAAGTATGAACCTGATGAGTGCAAATCCCAGACCTAACCTAGACCTAACATGTGTTATGCTCTAAAATATTGATCGAAACCAGGTTTAATAGTCTGTTTCAGTGTGGTACCACATTACTACGTGATCCAAGCCAAGAAAAGCCCAGAATCTGGACAAGAAGTATGAGAAATATGCGAAAGTATGAGCCTGATGAGAGCAAATCCCAGACCTAACCCAGACCTAACATGCGTTATCCTCTAAAATATTGACCGAGACCAGGTTTAATCGACAGTTTCAGTGTGGTCCCACATTACTACGTGATCCAAACCAGAAAAAGCCCAGGATCTGGCCAACAAGTATGCGGAAAATCTGAATGTATGAGCCTGATGGGAGCTAATCCCAGACCTAACATAGACCTAACATGCGTTATCCTCTAAAATATTAATCGAAACCAGGTTTAATGGACAGTTTCAGTGTGGTTCCGCAGTACTACGTGATCGAAACCAGAAAAAGACCAGAATCTGGCCATCAAGTATCAGAAATATGCGAAAGTATGAGCCTGATGAGAGCAAATCCCAGCCCTAACCTAGACCTAACTTGCGTTATCCTCTAAAATATTGATCGTGACCAGGTTTAGTCGACTGTTTCAGTGTGGTACCACATTACAATGTGATCGAAACCAGATAAAACCCAGGATCTGTTCCACAAGTATTTGAAGAATGCGGAAGTATGAGTCTGATGTGGGCAAATCCCAGGCCTGGCCTAGACCTAACATGAGTTATCCTTTGAAATGTTGACCCAGACTAGGTTTAATTGACTGTTTCAGTCTGGTACCACATTACCACGTGATCCAAACCAGAAAAAGCTCTGAATCTGGCCATCAAGTATGTGAAATATGCGAAAGTATGAGCCTGATGAGTGCAAATCCCAGACCTAACCTAGACCTAACATGTGTTATCCTCTAAAATACTGATCGAGACCAGGTTTAGTCGACTGTTTCGGTGTGGTACCACGTTACTATGTGATCCAAACCAGAAAAAACCCAGGAACTGGCCAACAAGGATGTGAAGAATGCGAAAGTATGAGACTGAAGAGGGCAAATCCCAGACCTAACCCAGACCTAACATGCGTTATCCTCTAAAATATTGATCGAGACCAGGATTAGTCGACTGTTTCAGTGTGGTACCACATTACTACGTGATCCAAACTAAAAAAAGCCCAGAATCTGGCCATCAAGTACCAGAAACACGCGAAAGTATGAGTCTGATGAGAGCAAATCCCAGACCTAACCTAGACCTAACATGAGTTATCCTTTGAAATGTTGACCCAGACTAGGTTTAATTGACTGTTTCAGTGTGGTATCACATTACCACGTGATCCAAACCAGAAAAAGCCCTGAATCTGGCCATCAAGTATGTGAAATATGCGAAAGTATGAGCCTGATGAGTGCAAATCCCAGACCTAACCTAGACCTAACATGTGTTATCCTCTAAAATACTGATCGAGACCAGGTTTAATTTGACTGTTTCAGTGTGGTACCACATAACTACGTGATCCAAACCAGTGAAAGCCCAGGATCTGGCCAACAAAAATGAGAAATATGCGAAAGTATGACCATGATGAGAGCAAATCCCAGACCTAACCTAGACCTAACATGAGTTATCCTTTGAAATATTGACCCCGTCTAGGTTTAATTGACTGTTTCAGTGTGGTACCACATTACCACGTGATTCAAACCAGAAAAAGCCCTGAATCTGGCCATCAAGTATGAGAAATATGAGTAAGTATGAGCCTGATGAGTGCAAATCCCAGACCTAACCTAGACCTAACATGTGTTATGCTCTAAAATATTGATCGAAACCAGGTTTAATGGTCTGTTTCAGTGTGGTACCACACTACTGCGTGATCCAAACTAAAAAAAGCCCAGAATCTGGCCATCAAGTATGAGAAACATGCGAAAGTATGAGCCTGATGAGAGCAAATCCCAGACCTGACATAACCCTAACATGAGTTATCCTTTGAAATGTTGACCCAGACTAGGTTTAATTGACAGTTTCAGTGTGGTACCACATTACCCCGTGATCCAAACCAGAAAAAGCACTGAATCTGGCCATCATGTATGAGAAATATGCGAAAGTATGAGCCTGATGAGTGCAAATCCCAGACCTAACCTAGACCTAACATGCGTTATCCTCTAAAATATTGATCATGACCAGGTTCAGTCGACTGTTTCAGTGTGGTGCACATTACTACGTGATCCAAACCAGAAGAAGCCCAGGATCTGGCCATCAAGTATGAGAAATATGCGAATGTATGAGCCTGATGAGAGCAAATCCCAGACCTAACCTAGACCTAACATGCGTTATCCTCTAAAATAGTGACCGAGACCAGGATTAGTCGACTGTTTCAGTGTGGTACCACATTACTACGTGACCCAAGCCAAAAAAAGCCCAGGATCTGGCCATCAAGTATGAGAAATATGCGAAAGTATGAGCCTGATGAGTGCAAATCCGAGACCTAACCTAGACATAACATGCGTTATCCTCTAAAATATTGACCGAGACCAGGATTAGTCGACTGTTTCAGTGTGGTACCACATTACTACGTGATCCAAGCCAAAAAAAGCCCAGGATCTCGCCAACAAGTATGAGAAATATGCGAAATCATGAGCCTGATGAGGGGCAAATCCTAGACCTAACCGAGACCATAACATGCGTTATCCTCAAAAACATTGATCGGAACCAGGTTTAATGGACTGTTTCAGTGTGGTACCACATTACTACGTGATCCAAGCCAAAAAAAGCCAAGAATCTGGCCAACAAGTATGAGAAATATGCGAAAGTATGAGCCTGATGCGTGCAAATCCCAGACGTAACCTAGACCTAACATGTGTTATGCTCTAAAATATTGATCGAAACCAGGTTTAATGGACAGTTTCAGTGTGGTTCCACATTACTACGTGATCCAAGCCAAAAAAAGCCCAGAATCTGGCCAACAAGTATGAGAAATATGCGAAAGAATGAGCCAGATGAATGCAAATCCCAGACCTAACCTAGACCAAACATGCGGTATCGTCTAAGATATTGACCGAGACCAGCATTAGTCGACAGTTTCAGTGTGGTACCACATTACTACGTGATCCAGACCAGAAAAAGCCCAGGATCTGGCCATCAAGTATGAGAAATATGCGAATGTATGAGCCTGATGAGACCAAATCCCAGCCCTAACCTAGACCTAACATGCGTTATCCTCTAAAATATTGATCGTGACCCTGCTTAGTCGACTGTTTCAGTGTGGTACCACACTACTATGTGATCCAAACCAGAAAAAACCCAGGATCTGGCCAACAAGGATGTGAAGAATGCGAAAGAATGAGACTGAAGAGGGCAAATCCCAGACCTAACCCAGACCAAACATGCGTTATCCTCTAAAATATTGATCGAGAACAGGTTTAATCGACTGTTTCAGTGTGGTCCCACATTACTACGTGATCCAAACCAGAGAAAGCCCAGGATCTGGCCATCAAGTATGAGAAATATGCGACAGTATGAGCCTGATGAGAGCAAATCCCAGACCTGACATAGACCTAACATGCGTTATCCTCTAAAATATTGATCGAAACCAGGTTTAATGGTCAGTCTCAGTGTGGTACCACATTACTACGTGATCCAAGACAAAAAAAGCCCAGAATCTCGACAAGAAGTATGAGAAATATGCGAAAGTATGAGCCCGATGAGTGCAAATCGCAGACCTAACCTAGACCTAACATGCGTTATCTTCTAAAATACTGACCGAGACCAGGATTAGTCGACTGTTTCAGTGTGGTACCACATTACTACGTGATCCAAACCAGAAAAAGCCCAGGATCTGGCCATCAAGTATGAGAAATATGCGAATGTATGAGCCTGATGAGAGCAAATCCCAGACCTAACCTAGACCTAACATGAGTTATCCTTTGAAATGTTGACCCAGACTAGGTTTAATTGACTGTTTCAGTATGGTACCACATTTCCACGTGATCCAAACCAGAAAAAGCCCTGAATCTGGCCATCAAGTATGAGAAATATGCGAAAGTATGAGCCTGATGCGTGCAAATCCCAGACCTAACCTAGACCTAACATGTGTTATCCTCTAAAATATAGATCGAAACCAGGTTTAATGGTCTGTTTCAGTGTGGTACCACATTACTGCGTGATCCAAACTAAAAAAAGCCCAGAATCTGGCCATCAAGTATGAGAAACATGCGAAAGTATGAGCCTGATGAGAGCAAATCCCAGACCTAACCTAGACCTAACATGAGTTAACCTTTGAAATGTTGACCCAGACTAGGTTTAATTGACAGTTTCAGTGTGGTAACACATTACTACGTGATCCAAACCAGAAAGGCGCAGGATATGGCCAACAAGTACGAGAAATATGCGAAAGTATGAGCCTGGTGAGAGCAAATCCCAGACCTAACCTAGACCTAACATGCGTTATCCTCTAAAGTATTGACCGAGACCAGGTTTAGCCGACTGTTTCAGTGTGGTACCACATTACTACGTGATCCAAACCAGAAAAAGCCCAGGATCTGACCAACAAGTATCAGAAATATGCAAAAGTATGAGCCAGATGAATGCAAATCCCAGACCTAACCTAGACCTAACATGCGTTATCCACTAAAATATTGACCGAGAGCAGCATTAGTCGACAGTTTCAGTGTGGTACCACATTACTACGTGATCCAAACCAGAAAAAGCCCAGGATCTGGCCATCAAGTATTAGAAACATGCGAATGTATGAGCCTGATGAGACCAAATCCCAGCCCTAACCTAGACCTAACATGCGTTATCCTCTAAAATATTGATCGTGACCAGGTTTAGTCGACTGTTTCAGTGTGGTACCACATTACTATGTGATCCAAACCAGAAAAAACCCAGGATCTGGCCAACAAGGATGTGAAGAATGCGAAAGTATGAGACTGAAGAGGGCAAATCCCAGACCTAACCCAGACCTAACATGCGTTATCCTCTAAAATATTGATCGAGACCAGGATTAGTCGACTGTTTCAGTGTGGTCCCACATTACTACGTGTTCCAAACTAAAAAAAGCCCAGAATCTGGCCATCAAGTACGAGAAACACGCGAAAGTATGAGCCTGATGAGAGCAAATCCCAGACCTAACCTAGACCTAACATGAGTTATCCTTTGAAATGTTGACCCAGACTAGGTTTAATTGACTGTTTCAGTGTGGTATCACATTACCACGTGATCCAAACCAGAAAAAGCCCTGAATCTGGCCATCAAGTATGTGAAATATGCGAAAGTATGAGCCTGATGAGTACAAATCCCAGACCTAACCTAGACCTAACATGTGTTATCCTCTAAAATACTGATCGAGACCAGGTTTAATTTGACTGTTTCAGTGTGGTACCACATAACTACGTGATCCAAACCAGTGAAAGCCCAGGATCTGGCCAACAAGAATGAGAAATATGCGAAAGTATGACCAGAATGAGAGCAAATCCCAGACCTAACCTAGACCTAACATGAGTTATCCTTTGAAATATTGACCCCGACGTGGTTTAATTGACTCTTTCAGTGTGGTACTACATTACCACGTGATCCAAACCAGAAAAAGCCCTGAATCTGGCCATCAAGTATGAGAAATATGCGAAAGTATGAACCTGATGAGTGCAAATCCCAGACCTAACCTAGACCTAACATGTGTTATGCTCTAAAATATTGATCGAAACCAGGTTTAATGGTCTGTTTCGGTGTGGTACCACATTACTACGTGATCCAAGCCAAGAAAAGCCCAGAATCTGGACAAGAAGTATGAGAAATATGCGAAAGTATGAGCCTGATGAGAGCAAATCCCAGACCTAACCCAGACCTAACATGCGTTATCCTCTAAAATATTGACCGAGACCAGGTTTAATCGACAGTTTCAGTGTGGTCCCACATTACTACGTGATCCAAACCAGAAAAAGCCCAGGATCTGGCCATCAAGTATGAGAAATATGCGAAAGTATGAGCCCGATGAGTGCAAATCCCAGACCTAACCTAGACCTAACATGCGTTATCTTCTGAAATACTGACCGAGACCAGGATTAGTCGACTGTTTCAGTGTGGTACCACATTACTACGTGATCCAAACCAGAAAAAGCCCAGGATCTGGCCATCAAGTATGAGAAATATGCGAATGTATGAGCCTGATAAGAGCAAATCCCAGACTTAACCTAGTCCTAACATGAGTTATCCTTTGAAATGTTGACCCAGACTAGGTTTAATTTGACTGTTTCAGTGTGGTACCACATTTCCACGTGTCCAAACCAGAAAAAGCCCTGAATCTGGCCATCAAGTATGGGAAATATGCGAAAGTATGAGCCGGATGCGTGCAAATCCCAGACCTAACCTAGACCTAACATGTGTTATCCTCTAAAATATTGATCGAAACCAGGTTTAATGGCCTGTTTCAGTGTGGTACCACATTACTGCGTGATCCAAACTAAAAAAAGCCCAGAATCTGGCCATCAAGTATGAGAAACATGCGAAAGTATGAGCCTGATGAGAGCAAATCCCAGACCTAACCTAGACCTAACATGAGTTAACCTTTGAAATGTTGACCCAGACTAGGTTTAATTGACAGTTTCAGTGTGGTACCACATTACTACGTGATCCAAACCAGAAAGGCGCAGGATATGGCCAACAAGTACGAGAAATATGCGAAAGTATGAGCCTGATGAGAGCAAATCCCAGACCTAACCTAAACCTAACATGCGCCATCCTCTAAAATATTGACCGAGACCAGGTTTAGCCGACTGTTTCAGTGTGGTACCACATTACTACGTGATCCAAACCAGAAAAAGGCCAGGATCTGGCCAACAAGTATGAGAAATATGCGAAAGTATGAGCCTGATGAGTGCAAATCCGCGACCTAACCCAGACATAACATGCGTTATCCTCTAAAATATTGATCGAGACCAGGATTAGTCGACTGTTTCAGTGTGGTACCACATTACTACGTGATCCAAACCAGAAAAAGCCCAGGATCTGGCCATCAAGTATGAGAAATATGCGAATGTATGAGCCTGATGAGAGCAAATCCCAGACCTAACCCAGACCTAACATGCGTTATCCACTAAAATATTGATCGAAAACAGGTTTAATGGACAGTTTCAGTGTGGTACCACATTACTACGTGATCCAAGCCAAAAAAAGCCCAGAATCTGGCCAACAAGTATCAGAAATATGCGAAAGTATGAGCCAGATGAATGCAAATCCCAGACCTAACCTAGACCTAACATGCGTTATCCTCTAAAATATTGACCGAGAGCAGCATTAGTCGACAGTTTCAGTGTGGTACCACATTACTACGTGATCCAAACCAGAAAGAGCCCAGGATCTGGCCATCAAGTATTAGAAATATGCGAATGTATGAGCCTGATGAGACCACATCCCAGCCCTAACCTAGACCTAACGTGCGTTATCCTCTAAAATATTGATCGTGACCAGGTTTAGTCAACTGTTTCAGTGTGGTACCACATTACTATGTTATTCAAACCAGAAAAAACCCAGGATCTGGCCAACAAGGATGTGAAGAATGTGAAAGTATGACCCTGAAGAGGGCAAATCCCAGACCTAACCCAGACCTAACATGCGTTATCCTCTAAAATAATGATCGAGACCAGGATTAGTCGACTGTTTCAGTGTGTGTTCCCACATTACTACGTGATCCAAGCCAAAAAAAGCCCAGAATCTGGCCAACAAGTATGAGGAATATGCGAAAGTATGAGACTGATGAGTGCAAATCCTAGACCTAACCTAGACGTAACATGCGTTATCCTCAAAAATATTGGCCGAGACCAGGATTAGTCGACTGTTTCAGTGTGGTACCACATTACTGCGTGATCCAAACTAAAAAAAGCCCAGAATCTGGCCATCAAGTATGAGAATCATGCGAATGTGTGAGCCTGATGAGAGCAAATCCCAGACCTAACATAGACCTAACATGCGTTAACCTCTAAAATATTGATCATGACCAGGTTCAGTCGACTGTTTCAGTGTGGTACCACATTGCTACGTTATCCAAAGCAGTGAAAGCCCAGAATCTGGCCAACAAGTATGAGAAATATGGGAAATCATGAGCCTGATGAGGCGCAAATCTTAGACCTAACCGAGACCATAACATGCGTTATCCTCAAAAATATTGATCGAAACCAGGTTTAATGGACTGTTTCAGTGCGGTACCGCATTACTACGTGATCTAAACCATAAAAGGCCAAGAATCCGGCCATCAAGTATGAGAAATTTGCGAAAGTATGAGCCTGATGAGTGCAAATCGCAGACCGAACCTAGACCTAACATGCGTTATCCTCTAAAATATTGACAGAGACCAGGATTAGTCGACTGTTTCAGTGTGGTACCACATTACTACGTGATCCAAACCAGAAAACGCCCAGGATCTGGCCATCAAGTATGAGAAATATGCGAATGTTTGAGCCTGATGAGAGCAAATCCCAGAACTAACATAGACCTAACATGCGTTATCCTCCAAAATATTGATCGAAACCAGGTTTAGTGGACAGTTTCAGTGTGGTACCACATTACTACGTGATGCATGCCAAAAAAAGCCCAGAATCTGGCCAACAAGTATGAGAAATTAGCGAAAGTATGAGCCTGATGAGTGCAAATCCCAGACCTAACCTAGACCTAACATGCGTTATCCTCTAAAATATTGACCGAGACCAGGATTAGTCGACTGTTTCAGTGTGGTACCACATTACTACGTGATCCAAGCCAAAAAAAGCCCAGGATCTGGCCAACAAGTATGAGAAATATGCGAAAGTATGAGCCTGATGAGTGCAAATCCCAGACCTAACCTGGGCCTAACATGAGTTATCCTTTGAAATATTGACCCAGACTAGGTTTAATGGACTGTTTCAGTGTGGTACCACATTACCACGTGATCGAAACCAGAAAAAACCCTGGATATGTTCAACAGGTATGTGAACAATGCTAAAGTGTGACCCTGATGAGTGCAAATCCAAGGCCTCACCTAGACCTAACATGTGTTATCCTCTAAAATATTGATCGTAACCAGGTTTAATGGCCTGTTTCAGTGTGGTACCACATTACCACTTGATCCAAACCAGAAAAAGCCCAGGATCTGTTCACCAGGTATGTGAAGAATGCGAACGTGTGAGCCTGATGAGGGCAAATCCAAGGCCGAACCAAGACCTAACATGCGCTATCCTCTAAAATATTGATCGAAACCAGGTTTAATGGACTGTTTCAGTGTGGTGCCACATTACCACTTGATCCAAATCAGAAAAAGGCCAGGATCTGGCCAAGAAGTTTGCGGAAAATGTGAATGTATGAGCCTGATGAGAGCAAATCCCAGACCTAACCTAGACCTAACATGAGTTATCCTTTGAAATGTTGACCCAGACTAGGTTTAATTGACTGTTTCAGTGTGGTACCACATTACCACATTGCTACGTGGTCCAAAGCAGTGAAGGCCCAGAATCTGGCCAACAAGTATGAGAAATATGCGAAATCATGAGCCTGATGAGGGGCAAATCCTAGACCTAACCGAGACAATAACATGCGTTATCCTCAAAAATATTGATCGGAACCAGGTTTAATCGACTGTTTCAGTGTGGTACCACATTACCACGTGATCCAAACTAGAAAAAACCCAGGTTCTGTTCACCAGGTGTGTGAAGAATGCGATCGTGTGAGCCTGATGAGGGCAAATCCAAGGCCGAACCAAGACCTAACATGCGTTATCCTCTAAAATATTGATCGAAACCAGGTTTAATGGACTGTTTCAGTGTGGTGCCACATTACCACTTGATCCAAACCAGAAAAAGGCCAGGATCTGGCCAAGAAGTTTGCGGAAAATGTGAATGTATGAGCCTGATGAGAGCAAATCCCAGACCTAACCTAGACCTAACATGAGTTATCCTTTGAAATGTTGACCCAGACTAGGTTTAATTGACTGTTTCAGTGTGGTACCACATTACCACGTGATCCAAACCAGAAAAAGCTCTGAATCTGGCCATCAAGTATGTGAAATATGCGAAAGTATGAGCCTGATGAGTGCAAATCCCAGACCTAACCTAGACCTAACATGTGTTATCCTCTAAAATACTGATCGAGACCAGGTTTAGTCGACTGTTTCGGTGTGGTACCACGTTACTATGTGATCCAAACCAGAAAAAACCCAGGATCTGGCCAACAAGGATGTGAAGAATGCGAAAGTATGAGACTGAAGAGGGCAAATCCCAGACCTAACCTAGACCTAACACGCGTTATCCTCTAAAATATTGATCGAGACCAGGATTAGTCGACTGTTTCAGTGTGGTACCACATTACTACGTGATCCAAACTAAAAAAAGCCCAGAATCTGGCCATCAAGTATGAGAAACATGCGAAAGTATGAGCCTGATGAGAGCAAATCCCAGACCTAACCTAACCCTAACATGAGTTATCCTTTGAAATGTTGACCCAGACTAGGTTTAATTGACAGTTTCAGTGTGGTACCACATTACCACGTGATCCAAACCAGAAAAAGCACTGAATCTGGCCATCACGTATGAGAAATATGCGAAAGTATGAGCCTGATGTGTGCAAATCCCAGACCTAACCTAGACCTAACATGCGTTATCCTCTAAAATATTGATCATGACCAGGTTCAGTCGACTGTTTCAGTGTGGTGCACATTACTACGTGATCCAAACCAGAAGAAGCCCAGGATCTGGCCATCAAGTATGAGAAATATGCGAATGTATGAGCCTGATGAGAGCAAATCCCAGACCTAACCTAGACCTAACATGCGTTATCCTCTAAAATAGTGACCGAGACCAGGATTAGTCGACTGTTTCAGTGTGGTACCACATTACTACGTGACCCAAGCCAAAAAAAGCCCAGGATCTGGCCATCAAGTATGAGAAATATGCGAAAGTATGAGCCTGATGAGTGCAAATCCGAGACCTAACCTAGACATAACATGCGTTATCCTCTAAAATATTGACCGAGACCAGGATTAGTCGACTGTTTCAGTGTGGTACCACATTACTACGTGATCCAAGCCAAAAAAAGCCCAGGATCTGGCCATCAAGTATGAGAAATATGCGACAGTATGAGCCTGATGAGAGCAAATCCCAGACCTGACATAGACCTAACATGCGTTATCCTCTAAAATATTGATCGAAACCAGGTTTAATGGACAGTCTCAGTGTGGTACCACATTACTACGTGATCCAAGACAAAAAAAGCCCAGAATCTGGACAAGAAGTATGAGAAATATGCGAAAGTATGAGCCCGATGAGTGCAAATCGCAGACCTAACCTAGACCAAACATGCGGTATCGTCTAAGATATTGACCGAGACCAGCATTAGTCGACAGTTTCAGTGTGGTACCACATTACTACGTGATCCAGACCAGAAAAAGCCCAGGATCTGGCCATCAAGTATGAGAAATATGCGAATGTATGAGCCTGATGAGACCAAATCCCAGCCCTAACCGAGACCTAACATGCGTTATCCTCTAAAATATTGATCGTGACCAGGCTTAGTCGACTGTTTCAGTGTGGTACCACACTACTATGTGATCCAAACCAGAAAAAACCCAGGATCTGGCCAACAAGGATGTGAAGAATGCGAAAGTATGAGACTGAAGAGGGCAAATCCCAGACCTAACCCAGACCTAACATGCGTTATCCTCTAAAATATTGATCGAGACCAGGTTTAATCGACTGCTTCAGTGTGGTCCCACATTACTACGTGATCCAAACCAGAGAAAGCCCAGGATCTGGCCATCAAGTATGAGAAATATGCGACAGTATGAGCCTGATGAGAGCAAATCCCAGACCTGACATAGACCTAACATGCGTTATCCTCTAAAATATTGATCGAAACCAGGTTTAATGGACAGTCTCAGTGTGGTACCACATTACTACGTGATCCAAGACAAAAAAAGCCCAGAATCTGGACAAGAAGTATGAGAAATATGCGAAAGTATGAGCCCGATGAGTGCAAATCGCAGACCTAACCTAGACCTAACATGCGTTATCTTCTAAAATACTGACCGAGACCAGGATTAGTCGACTGTTTCAGTGTGGTACCACATTACTACGTGATCCAAACCAGAAAAAGCCCAGGATCTGGCCATCAAGTATGAGAAATATGCGAATGTATGAGCCTGATGAGAGCAAATCCCAGACCTAACCTAGACCTAACATGAGTTATCCTTTGAAATGTTGACCCAGACTAGGTTTAATTGACTGTTTCAGTGTGGTACCACATTTCCACGTGATCCAAACCAGAAAAAGCCCTGAATCTGGCCATCAAGTATGAGAAATATGCGAAAGTATGAGCCTGATGCGTGCAAATCCCAGACCTAACCTAGACCTAACATGTGTTATCCTCTAAAATATTGATCGAAACCAGGTTTAATGGTCTGTTTCAGTGTGGTACCACATTACTGCGTGATCCAAACTAAAAAAAGCCCAGAATCTGGCCATCAAGTATGAGAAACATGCGAAAGTATGAGCCTGATGAGAGCAAATCCCAGACCTAACCTAGACCTAACATGAGTTAACCTTTGAAATGTTGACCCAGACTAGGTTTAATTGACAGTTTCAGTGTGGTAACACATTACTACGTGATCCAAACCAGAAAGGCGCAGGATATGGCCAACAAGTACGAGAAATATGCGAAAGAATGAGCCTGTTGAGAGCAAATCCCAGACCTAACCTAGACCTAACATGCGTTATCCTCTAAAGTATTGACCGAGACCAGGTTTAGCCGACTGTTTCAGTGTGGTACCACATTACTACGTGATCCAAACCAGAAAAAGGCCAGGATCTGGCCATCAAGTATGAGAAATATGCGAAAGTATGAGCCTGATGAGTGCAAATCCGAGACCTAACATGCGTTATCCTCTAAAATATTGACCGAGACCAGGTTTAGCCGACTGTTTCAGTGTGGTACCACATTACTACGTGATCTAAGCCAGAAAAAGCCCAGGATCTGGCCAACAAGTATCAGAAATATGCAAAAGTATGAGCCAGATGAATGCAAATCCCAGACCTAACCTAGACCTAACATGCGTTATCCTCTAAAATATTGACCGAGAGCAGCATTAGTCGACAGTTTCAGTGTGGTACCACATTACTACGTGATCCAAACCAGAAAAAGCCCAGGATCTGGCCATCAAGTATTAGAAACATGCGAATGTATGAGCCTGATGAGACCAAATCCCAGCCCTAACCTAGGCCTAACATGCGTTATCCTCTAAAATATTGATCGTGACCAGGTTTAGTCGACTGTTTCAGTGTGGTACCACATTACTATGTGATCCAAACCAGAAAAAACCCAGGATCTGGCCAACAAGGATGTGAAGAATGCGAAAGTATGAGACTGAAGAGGGCAAATCCCAGCCCTAACCCAGACCTAACATGCGTTATCCTCTAAAATATTGATCGAGACCAGGATTAGGCGACTGTTTCAGTGTGGTCCCACATTACTACGTGATCCAAACTAAAAAAAGCCCAGAATCTGGCCATCAAGTACGAGAAACACGCGAAAGTATGAGCCTGATGAGAGCAAACCCCAGACCTAACCTAGACCTAACATGAGTTATCCTTTGAAATGTTGACCCAGACTAGGTTTTATTGACTGTTTCAGTGTGGTATCACATTACCACGTGATCCAAACCAGAAAAAGCCCTGAATCTGGCCATCAAGTATGTGAAATATGCGAAAGTATGAGCCTGATGAGTGCAAATCCCAGACCTAACCTAGACCTAACATGTGTTATCCTCTAAAATACTGATCGAGACCAGGTTTAATTTGACTGTTTCAGTGTGGTACCACATAACTACGTGATCCAAATCAGTGAAAGCCCAGGATCTGGCCAACAAGAATTAGAAATATGCGAAAGTATGACCATGATGAGAGCAAATCCCAGACCTAACCTAGACCTAACATGAGTTATCCTTTGAAATATTGACCCCGACGTGGTTTAATTGACTCTTTCAGTGTGGTACCACATTACCACGTGATCCAAACCAGAAAAAGCCCTGAATCTGGCCATCAAGTATGAGAAATATGCGAAAGTATGAACCTGATGAGTGCAAATCCCAGACCTAACCTAGACCTAACATGTGTTATGCTCTAAAATATTGATCGAAACCAGGTTTAATGGTCTGTTTCAGTGTGGTACCACACTACTGCGTGATCCAAACTAAAAAAAGCCCAGAATCTGGCCATCAAGTATGAGAAACATGCGAAAGTATGAGCCTGATGAGAGCAAATCCCAGACCTTACCTAGCCCTAACATGCGTTATCCTCTAAAATATTGATCATGACCAGGTTCAGTCGACTGTTTCAGTGTGGTGCACATTACTACGTGATCCAAACCAGAAGAAACCCAGGATCTGGCTATCAAGTATGAGAAATATGCGAATGTATGAGCCTGATGAGAGCAAATCCCAGACCTAACCTAGACCTAACATGCGTTATCCTCTAAAATATTGACCGAGACCAGGATTAGTCGACTGTTTCGATGTGGTACCACATTCCTACGTGACCCAAGCTAAAAAAAGCCCAGGATCTGGCCATCAAGTATAAGAAATATGCGAAAGTATGAGCCTGATGAGTGCAAATCCGAGACCTAACCTAGACCTAACATGCGTTATCCTCTAGAATATTGACCGAGACCACGATTAGTCGACTGTTTCAGTGTGGTACCACATTACTACGAGATCCAAGCCAAAAAAAGCCCAGGATCTGGCCAACAAGTATGAGAAATATGCGAAATCATGAGCCTGATGAGGGGCAAATCCTAGACCTAACCGAGACCATAACATGCGTTATCCTCAAAAATATTGATCGGAACCAGGTTTAATGGGCTGTTTCAGTGTGCTACCACATTACTACGTGATCCAAGCCAAAAAAAGCCCCGGATCTGGCCAACAAGTATCAGAAATATGCGAAAGTATGAGCCAGATGATTGCAAATCCCAGACCTAACCTAGACCTAACATGCGTTATCCTCTAAAATATTGACCGAGACCAGGTTTAGCCGACTGTTTCAGTGTGGTACCACATTACTACGTGATCCAAACCAGAAAAAGCCCAGGATCTGGCCAACAAGTATCAGAAATATGCGAAAGTATGAGCCAGATGATTGCAAATCCCAGACCTAACCTAGACCTAACATGCGTTATCCTCTAAAATATTGACCGAGAGCAGCATTAGTCGACAGTTTCAGTGTGGTACCACATTACTACCTGATCCAAACCAGAAAAAGCCCAGGATCTGGCCATCAAGTATTAGAAACATGCGAATGTATGAGCCTGATGAGACCAAATCCCAGCCCCAACCTAGACCTAACATGCGTTATCCTCTAAAATATTGATCGTGACCAGGTTTAGTCGACTGTTTCAGTGTGGTACCACATTACTATGTGATCCAAACCAGAAAAAACCCAGGATCTGGCCAACAAGGATGTGAAGAATGCGAAAGTATGAGACTGAAGAGGGCAAATCCCAGACCTAACCCAGACCTAACATGCGTTATCCTCTAAAATATTGGTCGAGACCAGGATTAGTCGACTGTTTCAGTGTGGTCCCACATTACTACGTGATCCAAACTAAAAAAAGCCCAGAATCTGGCCATCAAGTACGTGAAACACGCGAAAGTATGAGCCTGATGAGAGCAAATCCCAGACCTAACCTAGGCCTAACATGAGTTATCCTTTGAAATGTTGACCCAGACTAGGTTTAATTGACTGTTTCAGTGTGGTACCACATTACTACGTGATCCAAACCAGAAAGGCGCAGGATATGGCCAACAAGTACGAGAAATATGCGAAAGTATGAGCCTGTTGAGAGCAAATCCCAGACCTAACCTAGACCTAACATGCGTTATCCTCTAAAATATTGACCGAGACCAGGTTTAGCCGACTGTTTCAGTGTGGTACCACATTACTACGTGATCCAAACCAGAAAAAGGCCAGGATCTGGCCATCAAGTATGAGAAATATGCGAAAGTATGAACCTGATGAGTGCAAATCCGAGACCTAACCCAGACCTAACATGCGTTATCCTCTAAAATATTGACCGAGACCAGGTTTAGCCGACTGTTTCAGTGTGGTACCACATTACTACGTGATCCAAACCAGAAAAAGCCCAGGATCTGGCCAACAAGTATCAGAAATATGCGAAAGTATGAGCCAGATGAATGCAAATCCCAGACCTAACCTAGACCTAACATGCGTTATCCTCTAAAATATTGACCGAGAGCAGCATTAGTCGACAGTTTCAGTGTGGTACCACATTACTACGTGATCCAAACCAGAAAAAGCCCAGGATCTGGCCATCAAGTATTAGAAACATGCGAATGTATGAGCCTGATGAGACCAAATCCCAGCCCTAACCTAGACCTAACATGCGTTATCCTCTAAAACATTGATCGTGACCAGGTTTAGTCGACTGTTTCAGTGTGGTACCACATTACTATGTGATCCAAACCAGAAAAAACCCAGGATCTGGCCAACAAGGATGTGAAGAATGCGAAAGTATGACCATGATGAGAGCAAATCCCAGACCTAACCTAGACCTAACATGAGTTATCCTTTGAAATGTTGACCGAGACCAGGTTCAGCCGACTGTTTCAGTGTGGTACCACATTACTACGTGATCCAAACCAGAAAGGCGCAGGATATGGCCAACAAGTACGAGAAATATGCGAAAGTATGAGCCTGTTGAGAGCAAATCCCAGACCTAACCTAGACCTAACATGCGTTATCCTCTAAAATATTGACCGAGAGCAGCATTAGTCGACAGTTTCAGTGTGGTACCACATTACTACGTGATCCAAACCAGAAAAAGCCCAGGATCTGGCCATCAAGTATTAGAAACATGCGAATGTATGAGCCTGATGAGACCAAATCCCAGCCCTAACCTAGACCTAACATGCGTTATCCTCTAAAACATTGACCGAGACCAGGATTAGTCGACTGTTTCAGTGTGGTACCACATTACTACGTGATCCAAACCAGAAAAACCCCAGGATCTGGCCATCAAGTATGAGAAATATGCGAATGTATGAGCCTGATGAGAGCAAATCCCAGACCTAACCTAGACCTAACATGAGTTATCCTTTGAAATGTTGACCGAGACCAGGTTTAGCCGACTGTTTCAGTGTGGTACCACATTACTACGTGATCCAAACCAGAAAAAGGCCTGGATCTGGCCATCAAGTATGAGAAATATGCGAAAGTATGAACCTGATGAGTGCAAATCCGAGACCTAACCCAGACCTAACATGAGTTATCCTTTGAAATATTGACCCCGACTAGGTTTAATTGACTGTTTCAGTATGGTACCACATTACCACGTGATCCAAACCAGAAAAAGCCCTGAATCTGGCCATCAAGTATGTGAAATATGCGAAAGTATGAGCCTGATGAGTGCAAATCCCAGACCTAACCTAGACCTAACATGCGTTATCCTCTAAAATATTGACCGAGACCAGGATTAGTCGACTGTTTCAGTGTGGTACCACATTACTACGTGATCCAAACCAGAAAAAACCCAGGATCTGGCCAACAAGGATGTGAAGAATGCGAAAGTATGACCATGATGAGAGCAAATCCCAGACCTAACCTAGACCTAACATGAGTTATCCTTTGAAATATTGACCCCGACTAGGTTTAATTGACTGTTTCAGTGTGGTACCACATTACCACGTGATCCAAACCAGAAAAAACCCTGGATCTGTTCAACAGGTATGTGAAGTATGCGAAAGTATGAGCCCGATGAGTGCAAATCCCAGACCTAACCTAGACCTAACATGTGTTATGCTCTAAAATATTGATCGAAACCAGGTTTAATGGTCTGTTTCAGTGTGGTACCACACTACTGCGTGATCCAAACCAGAAAAAGCCCAGGATCTGGCCATCAAGTATGAGAAATATGCGAATGTATGAGCCTGATGAGAGCAAATCCCAGACCTAACCTAGACCTAACGTGAGTTATCCTTTGAAATGTTGACCCAGACTAGGTTAAATGGACTGTTTCAGTGTGGTACCACATTACCACGTGATCCAAACCAGAAAAAACCCTGGATCTGTTCAACAGGTATGTGAAGTATGCGAAAGTGTGAGCCTGATGAGGGCAAATCCCGGACCTAACCTAGACCTAACATGTGTTATGCTCTAAAATATTGATCGAAACCAGGTTTAATGGTGTGTTTCAGTGTGGTACCACACTACTGCGTGATCCAAACCAGAAAAAGCCCAGGATCTGGCCAACAAGTATGAGAAATATGCGAAAGTATGAGCCCGATGAGTGCAAATCCCAGACCTAACCTAGACCTAACATGCGTTATCCTCAAAAATAATAGCCGAGACCAGGATTAGTCGACTGTTTCAGTGTGGTACCACATTACTACGTGATCCAAACCAGAAAAACCCCAGGATCTGGCCATCAAGTATGAGAAATATGCGAATGTATGAGCCTGATGAGAGCAAATCCCAGACCTAACCTAGACCTAACATGAGTTATCCTTTGAAATGTTGACCCAGACTAGGTTTAATTGACTATTTCAGTGTGGTACCACATTACCACGTGATCCAAACCAGAAAAAGCCCTTGAATCTGGCCATCAAGTATGTGAAATATGCGAAAGTATGAGCCTGATGAGTGCAAATCCCAGACCTAACCTAGACCTAACATGTGTTATCCTCTAAAATACTGATCGAGACCAGGTTTAATTCGACTGTTTCAGTGTGGTACCACATAACTACGTGATCCAAACCAGTGAAAGCCCAGGATCTGGCCAACAAGAATGAGAAATATGCGAAAGTATGACCATGATGAGAGCAAATCCCAGAACTACCCTAGACCTAACATGAGTTATCCTTTGAAATGTTGACCCAGACTAGGTTTAATTGACTGTTTCAGTGTGGTACCACATTACCACGTGATCCAAACCAGAGAAAGCCCTGAATCTGGCCATCAAGTATGTGAAATATGCGAAAGTATGAGCCTGATGATTGCAAATCGCAGACCTAACCTAGACCTAACATGCGTTATCCTCTAAAATATCGATCGAAACCAGGTTTAATCGACTGTTTCAGTGTGGTACCACATTACCACGTGATCCAAACTAGAAAAAACCCAGGTTCTGTTCACCAGGTATGTGAAGATTGCGATCGTGTGAGCCTGATGAGGGCAAGTCCAAGGCCGAACCAAGACCTAACATGCGTTATCCTCTAAAATATTGATCGAAACCAGGTTTAATGGACAGTGTCAGTGTGGTACCACATTACTACGTGATCCAAGCCAAAAAAAGCCCAGAATCTGGCCAACAAGTATGAGAAATATGCGAAAGTATGAGCCTGATGAGTGCAAATCCCAGACCTAACCCAGACCTAACATGCGTTATCCTCTAAAATATTGATCGAGACCAGGTTTAATCGACTGCTTCAGTGTGGTCCCACATTACTACGTGATCCAAACCAGAGAAAGCCCAGGATCTGGCCATCAAGTATGAGAAATATGCGACGGTATGAGCCTGATGAGAGCAAATCCCAGACCTGACATAGACCTAACATGCGTTATCCTCTAAAATATTGATCGAAACCAGGTTTAATGGACAGTCTCAGTGTGGTACCACATTACTACGTGATCCAAGACAAAAAAAGCCCAGAATCTGGACAAGAAGTATGAGAAATATGCGAAAGTATGAGCCCGATGAGTGCAAATCGCAGACCTAACCTAGACCTAACATGCGTTATCTTCTAAAATACTGACCGAGACCAGGATTAGTCGACTGTTTCAGTGTGGTACCACATTACTACGTGATCCAAACCAGAAAAAGCCCAGGATCTGGCCATCAAGTATGAGAAATATGCGAATGTATGAGCCTGATGAGAGCAAATCCCAGACCTAACCTAGACCTAACATGAGTTATCCTTTGAAATGTTGACCCAGACTAGGTTTAATTGACTGTTTCAGTGTGGTACCACATTTCCACGTGATCCAAACCAGAAAAAGCCCTGAATCTGGCCATCAAGTATGAGAAATATGCGAAAGTATGAGCCTGATGCGTGCAAATCCCAGACCTAACCTAGACCTAACATGTGTTATCCTCTAAAATATTGATCGAAACCAGGTTTAATGGTCTGTTTCAGTGTGGTACCACATTACTGCGTGATCCAAACTAAAAAAAGCCCAGAATCTGGCCATCAAGTATGAGAAACATGCGAAAGTATGAGCCTGATGAGAGCAAATCCCAGACCTAACCTAGACCTAACATGAGTTAACCTTTGAAATGTTGACCCAGACTAGGTTTAATTGACAGTTTCAGTGTGGTAACACATTACTACGTGATCCAAACCAGAAAGGCGCAGGATATGGCCAACAAGTACGAGAAATATGCGAAAGTATGAGCCTGTTGAGAGCAAATCCCAGACCTAACCTAGACCTAACATGCGTTATCCTCTAAAGTATTGACCGAGACCAGGTTTAGCCGACTGTTTCAGTGTGGTACCACATTACTACGTGATCTAAGCCAGAAAAAGCCCAGGATCTGGCCAACAAGTATCAGAAATATGCAAAAGTATGAGCCAGATGAATGCAAATCCCAGACCTAACCTAGACCTAACATGCGTTATCCTCTAAAATATTGACCGAGAGCAGCATTAGTCGACAGTTTCAGTGTGGTACCACATTACTACGTGATCCAAACCAGAAAAAGCCCAGGATCTGGCCATCAAGTATTAGAAACATGCGAATGTATGAGCCTGATGAGACCAAATCCCAGCCCTAACCTAGGCCTAACATGCGTTATCCTCTAAAATATTGATCGTGACCAGGTTTAGTCGACTGTTTCAGTGTGGTACCACATTACTATGTGATCCAAACCAGAAAAAACCCAGGATCTGGCCAACAAGGATGTGAAGAATGCGGAAGTATGAGACTGAAGAGGGCAAATCCCAGACCTAACCCAGACCTAACATGCGTTATCCTCTAAAATATTGATCGAGACCAGGATTAGTCGACTGTTTCAGTGTGGTCCCACATTACTACGTGACCCAAACTAAAAAAAGCCCAGAATCTGGCCATCAAGTACGAGAAACACGCGAAAGTATGAGCCTGATGAGAGCAAATCCCAGACCTAACCTAGACCTAACATGAGTTATCCTTTGAAATGTTGACCCAGACTAGGTTTAATTGACTGTTTCAGTGTGGTATCACATTACCACGTGATCCAAACCAGAAAAAGCCCTGAATCTGGCCATCAAGCATGTGAAATATGCGAAAGTATGAGCCTGATGAGTGCAAATCCCAGACCTAACCTAGACCTAACATGTGTTATCCTCTAAAATACTGATCGAGACCAGGTTTAATTTGACTGTTTCAGTGTGGTACCACATAACTACGTGATCCAAACTAAAAAAAGCCCAGAATCTGGCCATCAAGTATGGGAAACATGCGAAAGTATGAGCCTGATGAGAGCAAATCCCAGACCTAACCTAGCCCTAACATGCGTTATCCTCTAAAATATTGATCATGACCAGGTTCAGTCGACTGTTTCAGTGTGGTGCACATTACTATGTGATCCAAACCAGAAAAAACCCAGGATCTGGCCAACAAGGATGTGAAGAATGCGAAAGTATGAGCCCGATGAGTGCAAATCCCAGACCTAACCTAGACCTAACATGCGTTATCCTCAAAAATAATAGCCGAGACCAGGATTAGTCGACTGTTTCAGTGTGGTACCACATTACTACGTGATCCAAACCAGAAAAACCCCAGGATCTGGCCATCAAGTATGAGAAATATGCGAATGTATGAGCCTGATGAGAGCAAATCCCAGACCTAACCTAGACCTAACATGAGTTATCCTCTAAAATACTGATCGAGACCAGGTTTAATTTGACTGTTTCAGTGTGGTACCACATAACTACGTGATCCAAACCAGTGAAAGCCCAGGATCTGGCCAACAAGTATGAGAAATATGCGAAAGTATGAGCCCGATGAGTGCAAATCCCAGACCTAACCTAGACCTAACATGCGTTATCCTCTAAAATATTGATCATGACCAGGTTCAGTCGACTGTTTCAGTGTGGTGCACATTACTATGTGATCCAAACCAGAAAAAACCCAGGATCTGGCCAACAAGGATGTGAAGAATGCGAAAGTATGAGCCCGATGAGTGCAAATCCCAGACCTAACCTAGACCTAACATGCGTTATCCTCAAAAATAATAGCCGAGACCAGGATTAGTCGACTGTTTCAGTGTGGTACCACATTACTACGTGATCCAAACCAGAAAAACCCCAGGATCTGGCCATCAAGTATGAGAAATATGCGAATGTATGAGCCTGATGAGAGCAAATCCCAGACCTAACCTAGACCTAACATGAGTTATCCTCTAAAATACTGATCGAGACCAGGTTTAATTTGACTGTTTCAGTGTGGTACCACATAACTACGTGATCCAAACCAGTGAAAGCCCAGGATCTGGCCAACAAGTATGAGAAATATGCGAAAGTATGAGCCCGATGAGTGCAAATCCCGGACCTAACCTAGACCTAACATGCGTTATCCTCAAAAATAATAGCCGAGACCAGGATTAGTCGACTGTTTCAGTGAGGTACCACATTACTACGTGATCCAAACCAGAAAAACCCCAGGATCTGGCCATCAAGTATGAGAAATATGCGAATGTATGAGCCTGATGAGAGCAAATCCCAGACCTAACCTAGACCTAACATGAGTTATCCTTTGAAATGTTGACCCAGACTAGGTTTAATTGACTATTTCAGTGTGGTACCACATTACCACGTGATCCAAACCAGAAAAAGCCCTGAATCTGGCCATCAAGTATGTGAAATATGCGAAAGTATGAGCCTGATGAGTGCAAATCCCAGACCTAACCTAGACCTAACATGTGTTATCCTCTAAAATACTGATCGAGACCAGGTTTAATTTGACTGTTTCAGTGTGGTACCACATAACTACGTGATCCAAACCAGTGAAAGCCCAGGATCTGGCCAACAAGGATGAGAAATATGCGAAAGTATGACCATGATGAGAGCAAATCCCAGAACTACCCTAGACCTAACATGAGTTATCCTTTGAAATGTTGACCCAGACTAGGTTTAATTGACTGTTTCAGTGTGGTACCACATTACCACGTGATCCAAACCAGAGAAAGCCCTGAATCTGGCCATCAAGTATGTGAAATATGCGAAAGTATGAGCCTGATGAGTGCAAATCCCAGACCTAACCTAGACCTAACATGTGTTATCCTCTAAAATATCGATCGAAACCAGGTTTAATCTACTGTTTCAGTGTGGTACCACATTACCACGTGATCCAAACTAGAAAAAACCCAGGTTCTGTTCACCAGGTATGTGAAGATTGCGATCGTGTGAGCCTGATGAGGGCAAGTCCAAGGCCGAACCAAGACCTAACATGCGTTATCCTCTAAAATATTGATCGAAACCAGGTTTAATGGACAGTTTCAGTGTGGTACCACATTACTACGTGATCCAAGCCAAAAAAAGCCCAGAATCTGGCCAACAAGTATGAGAAATATGCGAAAGTATGAGCCTGATGAGTGCAAATCCCAGACCTAACCTAGACCTAACATGCGTTATCCTCTAAAATATTGACCGAGACCAGGATTAGTCGACTGTTTCAGTGTGGTACCACATTACTACGTGATCCAAACCAGAAAAACCCCAGGATCTGGCCATCAAGTATGAGAAATATGCGAATGTATGAGCCTGATGAGAGCAAATCCCAGACCTAACCTAGACCTAACATGAGTTATCCTTTGAAATGTTGACCAAGACTAGGTTTAATTGACTGTTTCAGTGTGGTACCACATTTCCACCTGATCCAAACCAGAAAAAGCCCTGAATCTGGCCATCAAGTATGAGAAATATGCGAAAGTATGAGCCTGATGCGTGCAAATCCCAGACCTAACCTAGACCTAACATGTGTTATCCTCTAAAATATTGATCGAAACCAGGTTTAATGGTCTGTTTCAGTGTGGTACCACATTACTGCGTGATCCAAACTAAAAAAAGCCCAGAATCTGGCCATCAAGTATGAGAAACATGCGAAAGTATGAGCCTGATGAGAGCAAATCCCAGACCTAACCTAGACCTAACATGAGTTAACCTTTGAAATGTTGACCCAGACTAGGTTTAATTGACAGTTTCAGTGTGGTACCACATTACTACGTGATCCAAACCAGAAAGGCGCAGGATATGGCCAACAAGTACGAGAAATATGCGAAAGTATGAGCCTGTTGAGAGCAAATCCCAGCCCTAACCTAGACCTAACATGCGTTATCCTCTAAAATATTGACCGAGACCAGGTTTAGCCGACTGTTTCAGTGTGGTACCACATTACTACGTGATCCAAACCAGAAAAAGGCCAGGATCTGGCCATCAAGTATGAGAAATATGCGAAAGTATGAACCTGATGAGTGCAAATCCGAGACCTAACCCAGACCTAACATGCGTTATCCTCTAAAATATTGACCGAGACCAGGTTTAGCCGACTGTTTCAGTGTGGTACCACATTACTACGTGATCCAAACCAGAAAAAGCCCAGGATCTGGCCAACAAGTATCAGAAATATGCGAAAGTATGAGCCAGATGAATGCAAATCCCAGACCTAACCTAGACCTAACATGCGTTATCCTCTAAAATATTGACCGAGAGCAGCATTAGTCGACAGTTTCAGTGTGGTACCACATTACTACGTGATCCAAACCAGAAAAAGCCCAGGATCTGGCCATCAAGTATTAGAAACATGCGAATGTATGAGCCTGATGAGACCAAATCCCAGCCCTAACCTAGACCTAACATGCGTTATCCTCTAAAATATTGATCGTGACCAGGTTTAGTCGACTGTTTCAGTGTGGTACCACATTACTATGTGATCCAAACCAGAAAAAACCCAGGATCTGGCCGACAAGGATGTGAAGAATGCGAAAGTATGAGACTGAAGAGGGCAAATCCCAGACCTAACCCAGACCTAACATGCGTTATCCTCTAAAATATTGGTCGAGACCAGGATTAGTCGACTGTTTCAGTGTGGTCCGACATTACTACGTGATCCAAACTAAAAAAAGCCCAGAATCTGGCCATCAAGTACGTGAAACACGCGAAAGTATGAGCCTGATGAGAGCAAATCCCAGACCTAACCTAGACCTAACACGAGTTATCCTTTGAAATGTTGACCCAGACTAGGTTTAATTGACTGTTTCAGTGTGGTATCACATTACCACGTGATCCAAACCAGAAAAAGCCCTGAATCTGGCCATCAAGTATGTGAAATATGCGAAAGTATGAGCCTGATGAGTGCAAATCCCTGACCTAACCTAGACCTAACATGTGTTATCCTCTAAAATACTGATCGAGACCAGGTTTAATTTGACTGTTTCAGTGTGGTACCACATAACTACGTGATCCAAACCAGTGAAAGCCCAGGATCTGGCCAACAAGAATGAGAAATATGCGAAAGTATGACCATGATGAGAGCAAATCCCAGACCTAACCTAGACCTAACATGAGTTATCCTTTGAAATATTGACCCCGACTAGGTTTAATTGACTGTTTCAGTGTGGTACCACATTACCACGTGATCCAAACCAGAAAAAGCCCTGAATCTGGCCATCAAGTATGAGAAATATGCGAAAGTATGAGCCTGATGAGTGCAAATCCCAGACCTAACCTAGACCTAACATGTGTTATCCTCTAAAATACTGATCGAGACCAGGTTTAATTTGACTGTTTCAGTGTGGTACCACATAACTACGTGATCCAAACCAGTGAAAGCCCAGGATCTGGCCAACAAGAATGAGAAATATGCGAAAGTATGACCATGATGAGAGCAAATCCCAGAACTACCCTAGACCTAACATGAGTTATCCTTTGAAATGTTGACCCAGACTAGGTTTAATTGACTGTTTCAGTGTGGTACCACATTACCACGTGATCCAAACCAGAGAAAGCCCTGAATCTGGCCATCAAGTATGTGAAATATGCGAAAGTATGAGCCTGATGAGTGCAAATCCCAGACCTAACCTAGACCTAACATGCGTTATCCTCTAAAATATCGATCGAAACCAGGTTTAATCGACTGTTTCAGTGTGGTACCACATTACTACGTGATCCAAACCAGAAAAAGCCCAGGATCTGGCCAACAAGTATGAGAAATATGCGAAAGTATGAGCCTGATGAGTGCAAATCCCAGACCTAACCTAGACCTAACATGCGTTATCCTCTAAAATATTGACCGAGACCAGGATTAGTCGACTGTTTCAGTGTGGTACCACATTACTACGTGATCCAAACCAGAAAAAGCCCAGGATCTGGCCATCAAGTATGAGAAATATGCGAATGTATGAGCCTGATGAGAGCAAATCCCAGACCTAACCTAGACCTAACATGAGTTATCCTCTAAAATATTGACCGAGACCTGGATTAGTCGACTGTTTCAGTGTGGTACCACATTACTACGTGATCCAAACCAGAAGAAGCCCAGGATCTGGCCAACAAGTATGAGAAATATGCGAAAGTATGAGCCTGATGAATGCAAATCCCAGACCTAACCTAGACCTAACATACGTTATCCTCTAAAATATTGACCAAGACCAGGATTACTCGACTGTTTCAGTGTGGTACCACATTACTATGTGATCGAAACCACAAAAAACCCAGGATCTGTTCCACAAGTATTTGAAGAATGCGGAAGTATGAGTCTGATGTGGGCAAATCCCAGGCCTGGCCTAGACATAACATGGGTTATCTTCTAAATTATTGATTAAAACCAGGTTTACTGGACTGTTTCTGTGTGGTACCACATTGCTACGTTATCCGAAGCAGTGAAAGCCCAGAATCTGGCCAACAAGTATGAGAAATATGCGAAATCATGAGCCTGATGAAGGGCAAATCCTAGACCTAACCGAGACCATAACATGCGTTATCCTCAAAAATATTGATCGAAACCAGGTTTAATGGACTGTTTCAGTGTGGTACCAAATTACTACGTGATCTAAACCATAAAAGGCCAAGAATCCGGCCATCAAGTATGAGAAATATGCGAAAGTATGAGCCTGATGAGTGCAAATCCCAGACCCAACCTAGACCTAACATGCGTTATCCTCTAAAATATTGACCGAGACCAGGATTAGTCGACTGTTTCAGTGTGGTACCACATTACTACGTCATCCAAACCAGAAAACGCCCAGGATCTGGCCATCAAGTATGAGAAATATGCGAATGTTTGAGCCTGATTAGAGCAAATCCCAGAATTAACATAGACCTAACAGGCGTTATCCTCTAAAACATTCATCGAAACCAGGTTTAATGGACTGTTTCAGTGTGGTACCGCATTACTACGTGATCGAAACCTGAAAAAGACCAGAATCTGGCAATCAAGTATCAGAAATATGCGAATGTATGAGCCTGATGAGTGCAAATCCCAGACCTAACCTAGACCTAACATGCGTTATCCTCTAAAATATTGACCGAGACCAGGATTAGTCGACTGTTTCAGTGTGGTACCACATTACTACGTGATCCAAGCCAAAAAAAGCTCAGGATCTGGCCATCAAGTATGAGAAATATGCGAAAGTATGAGCCTGATGAGTGCAAATCCCAGACCCAACCTAGACCTAACATGCGTTATCCTCTAAAATATTGACCGAGACCAGGATTAGTCGACAGTTTCAGTGTGGTACCACATTACCACGTGATCCAAACCAGAAAAAACCCTGGATCTGTTCAACAGGTATGTGAAGAATGCGAAAGTGTGAGCCTGATGAGGGCAAATCCCGGACCTAACATAGACCTAACATGCGTTATCCTCTAAAATATGGATCGAAACCAGGTTTAATGGTCTGTTTCAGCGTGGTACCGTATTACTACGTGATCGAAACCAAAAAAGGCCCAGAATCAGGCCATCAAGTATGAGAAATATGCGAAAGTATGAGCCTGATGAGTGCAAATCCCAGACCCAACCTAGACCTAACATGCGTTATCCTCTAAAATATTGACCGAGACCAGGATTAGTCGACTGTTTCAGTGTGGTACCACATTACTACGTGATCCAAACCAGAAAAAACCCTGGATCTGTTCAACAGGTATGTGAAGAATGCGAAAGTGTGAGCCTGATGAGAGCAAATCCCAGCCCTAACCTAGACCTAACTTGCGTTATCCTCTAAAATATAGATCGAGACCAGGTTTAGTCGACTGTTTCAGTGTGGTACCACATTACTATGTGATCGAAACCAGATAAAACCCAGGATCTGTTCCACAAGTATTTGAAGAATGCGGAAGTATGAGTCTGATGTGGGCAAATCCCAGGCCTGGCCTAGACATAACATGAGTTATCTTCTAAATTATTGATCAAAACCAGGTTTACTGGACTGTTTCAGTGTGGTACCACATTGCTACGTGGTCCAAAGCAGTGAAAGCCCAGAATCTGGCCAACAAGTATGAGAAATATGCGAAATCATGAGCCTGATGAGGGGTAAATCCTAGACCTAACCGAGACAATAACATGCGTTATCCTCAAAAATATTGATCGGAACCAGGTTTAATGGACTGTTTCAGTGTGGTACCGCATTACTACGTGATCTAAACCATAAAAGGCCAAGAATCCGGCCATCAAGTATGAGAAATATGCGAAAGTATGAGCCTGATGAGTGCAAATCCCAGACCTAACCTAGACCTAACATGCGTTATCCTCTAAAATATTGACCGAGACCAGGATTAGTCGACTGTTTCAGTGTGGTACCACATTACTACGTGATCCAAGCCAAAAAAAGCCCAGGATCTGGCCATCAAGTATGAGAAATATGCGAAAGTATGAGCCTGATGAGTGCAAATCCCAGACCTAACCTGGACCTAACATGCGTTATGCTCTAAAACATTCATCGAAACCAGGTTTAATGGACTGTTTCAGTGTGGAACCGCATTACTACGTGATCGAAACCAGAAAAAGACCAGAATCTGGCAATCAAGTATCAGAAATATGCGAATGTATGAGCCTGATGAGTGCAAATCCCAGACCTAACCTAGACCTGACAGGCGTTATCCTCTAAAATATTGACCGAGACAAGGATTAGTCGACTGTTTCAGTGGGGTAACACATTACCACGTGACCCAAACCAGACAAAACCCGGAATCTGTGCAACAAGTATGTGAAGAATGCGAAAGTATGAGTCTGATGAGGGCAAATCCAAGGCCTAACCTAGACCTGACAGGCGTCATCCTCTAAAACATTCATCGAAAGCAGCTTTAATGGACTGTTTCAGTGTGGTACCGCACTACTACGTGATCGAAACCAGAAAAAGACCAGAATCTGGCAATCAAGTATCAGATATATGCGAATGTATGAGCCTGATGAGTGCAAATCCCAGACCTAACCTAGACCTAACATGCGTTATCCTCTAAAATATTGACCGAGACCAGGATTAGTCGACTGTTTCAGTGTGGTACCACATTACTGCGTGATCCAAGCCAAAAAAAGCCCAGGATCTGGCCATCAAGTATGAGAAATATGCGAAAGTATGAGCCTGATGAGTGCAAATCCCAGACCTAACCTGGACCTAACATGCGTTATGCTCTAAAACATTCATCGAAACCAGGTTTAATGGACTGTTTCAGTGTGGTACCGCATTACTACGTGATCGAAACCAGAAAAAGACCAGAATCTGGCAATCAAGTATCAGAAATATGCGAATGTATGAGCCTGATGAGTGCAAATCCCAGACCTAACCTAGACCTAACATGCGTTATCCTCTAAAATATTGACCGAGACCAGGATTAGTCGACTGTTTCTGTGTGGTACCACATTACTACGTGATCCAAGCCAAAAAAAGCTCAGGATCTGGCCATCAAGTATGAGAAATATGCGAATGTTTGAGCCTGATGAGAGCAAATCCCAGAACTAACATAGACCTAACATGCGTTATCCTCTAAAATATGGATCGAAACCAGGTTTAATGGTCTGTTTCAGCGTGGTACCACATTACTACGTGATCCAAACCAGAAAGGCGCAGGATATGGCCAACAAGTACGAGAAATATGCGAAAGTATGAGCCTGTTGAGAGCAAATCCCAGACCTAACCTAGACCTAACATGCGTTATCCTCTAAAATATTGACCGAGACCAGGTTTAGCCGACTGTTTCAGTGTGGTACCACATTACTACGTGATCCAAACCAGAAAAAGGCCAGGATCTGGCCATCAAGTATGAGAAATATGCGAAAGTATGAACCTGATGAGTGCAAATCCGAGACCTAACCCAGACCTAACATGCGTTATCCTCTAAAATATTGACCGAGACCAGGTTTAGCCGACTGTTTCAGTGTGGTACCACATTACTACGTGATCCAAACCAGAAAAAGCCCAGGATCTGGCCAACAAGTATCAGAAATATGCGAAAGTATGAGCCAGATGAATGCAAATCCCAGACCTAACCTAGACCTAACATGCGTTATCCTCTAAAATATTGACCGAGAGCAGCATTAGTCGACAGTTTCAGTGTGGTACCACATTACTACGTGATCCAAACCAGAAAAAGCCCAGGATCTGGCCATCAAGTATTAGAAACATGCGAATGTATGAGCCTGATGAGACCAAATCCCAGCCCTAACCTAGACCTAACATGCGTTATCCTCTAAAACATTGATCGTGACCAGGTTTAGTCGACTGTTTCAGTGTGGTACCACATTACTATGTGATCCAAACCAGAAAAAACCCAGGATCTGGCCAACAAGGATGTGAAGAATGCGAAAGTATGACCATGATGAGAGCAAATCCCAGACCTAACCTAGACCTAACATGAGTTATCCTTTGAAATATTGACCCCGACTAGGTTTAATTGACTGTTTCAGTGTGGTACCACATTACCACGTGATCCAAACCAGAAAAAGCCCTGAATCTGGCCATCAAGTATGAGAAATATGCGAAAGTATGAGCCCGATGAGTGCAAATCCCAGACCTAACCTAGACCTAACATGTGTTATGCTCTAAAATATTGATCGAAACCAGGTTTAATGGTCTGTTTCAGTGTGGTACCACACTACTGCGTGATCCAAACCAGAAAAAGCCCAGGATCTGGCCATCAAGTATGAGAAATATGCGAATGTATGAGCCTGATGAGAGCAAATCCCAGACCTAACCTAGACCTAACGTGAGTTATCCTTTGAAATGTTGACCCAGACTAGGTTAAATGGACTGTTTCAGTGTGGTACCACATTACCACGTGATCCAAACCAGAAAAAACCCTGGATCTGTTCAACAGGTATGTGAAGTATGCGAAAGTGTGAGCCTGATGAGGGCAAATCCCGGACCTAACCTAGACCTAACATGTGTTATGCTCTAAAATATTGATCGAAACCAGGTTTAATGGTCTGTTTCAGTGTGGTACCACACTACTGCGTGATCCAAACCAGAAAAAGCCCAGGATCTGGCCGACAAGTATGAGAAATATGCGAAAGTATGAGCCCGATGAGTGCAAATCCCAGACCTAACCTAGACCTAACATGCGTTATCCTCAAAAATAATAGCCGAGACCAGGATTAGTCGACTGTTTCAGTGTGGTACCACATTACTACGTGATCCAAACCAGAAAAACCCCAGGATCTGGCCATCAAGTATGAGAAATATGCGAATGTATGAGCCTGATGAGAGCAAATCCCAGACCTAACCTAGACCTAACATGAGTTATCCTTTGAAATGTTGACCCAGACTAGGTTTAATTGACTATTTCAGTGTGGTACCACATTACCACGTGATCCAAACCAGAAAAAGCCCTTGAATCTGGCCATCAAGTATGTGAAATATGCGAAAGTATGAGCCTGATGAGTGCAAATCCCAGACCTAACCTAGACCTAACATGTGTTATCCTCTAAAATACTGATCGAGACCAGGTTTAATTTGACTGTTTCAGTGTGGTACCACATAACTACGTGATCCAAACCAGTGAAAGCCCAGGATCTGGCCAACAAGAATGAGAAATATGCGAAAGTATGACCATGATGAGAGCAAATCCCAGAACTACCCTAGACCTAACATGAGTTATCCTTTGAAATGTTGACCCAGACTAGGTTTAATTGACTGTTTCAGTGTGGTACCACATTACCACGTGATCCAAACCAGAGAAAGCCCTGAATCTGGCCATCAAGTATGTGAAATATGCGAAAGTATGAGCCTGATGATTGCAAATCGCAGACCTAACCTAGACCTAACATGCGTTATCCTCTAAAATATCGATCGAAACCAGGTTTAATCGACTGTTTCAGTGTGGTACCACATTACCACGTGATCCAAACTAGAAAAAACCCAGGTTCTGTTCACCAGGTATGTGAAGATTGCGATCGTGTGAGCCTGATGAGGGCAAGTCCAAGGCCGAACCAAGACCTAACATGCGTTATCCTCTAAAATATTGATCGAGACCAGGTTTAATCGACTGCTTCAGTGTGGTCCCACATTACTACGTGATCCAAACCAGAGAAAGCCCAGGATCTGGCCATCAAGTATGAGAAATATGCGACAGTATGAGCCTGATGAGAGCAAATCCCAGACCTGACATAGACCTAACATGCGTTATCCTCTAAAATATTGATCGAAACCAGGTTTAATGGACAGTCTCAGCGTGGTACCACATTACTACGTGATCCAAGACAAAAAAAGCCCAGAATCTGGACAAGAAGTATGAGAAATATGCGAAAGTATGAGCCCGATGAGTGCAAATCGCAGACCTAACCTAGACCTAACATGCGTTATCTTCTAAAATACTGACCGAGACCAGGATTAGTCGACTGTTTCAGTGTGGTACCACATTACTACGTGATCCAAACCAGAAAAAGCCCAGGATCTGGCCATCAAGTATGAGAAATATGCGAATGTATGAGCCTGATGAGAGCAAATCCCAGACCTAACCTAGACCTAACATGAGTTATCCTTTGAAATGTTGACCCAGACTAGGTTTAATTGACTGTTTCAGTGTGGTACCACATTTCCACGTGATCCAAACCAGAAAAAGCCCTGAATCTGGCCATCAAGTATGAGAAATATGCGAAAGTATGAGCCTGATGCGTGCAAATCCCAGACCTAACCTAGACCTAACATGTGTTATCCTCTAAAATATTGATCGAAACCAGGTTTAATGGTCTGTTTCAGTGTGGTACCACATTACTGCGTGATCCAAACTAAAACAAGCCCAGAACCTGGCCATCAAGTATGAGAAACATGCGAAAGTATGAGCCTGATGAGAGCAAATCCCAGACCTAACCTGGACCTAACATGAGTTAACCTTTGAAATGTTGACCCAGACTAGGTTTAATTGACAGTTTCAGTGTGGTAACACATTACTACGTGATCCAAACCAGAAAGGCGCAGGATATGGCCAACAAGTACGAGAAATATGCGAAAGTATGAGCCTGTTGAGAGCAAATCCCAGACCTAACCTAGACCTAACATGCGTTATCCTCTAAAGTATTGACCGAGACCAGGTTTAGCCGACTGTTTCAGTGTGGTACCACATTACTACGTGATCTAAGCCAGAAAAAGCCCAGGATCTGGCCAACAAGTATCAGAAATATGCAAAAGTATGAGCCAGATGAATGCAAATCCCAGACCTAACCTAGACCTAACATGCGTTATCCTCTAAAATATTGACCGAGAGCAGCATTAGTCGACAGTTTCAGTGTGGTACCACATTACTACGTGATCCAAACCAGAAAAAGCCCAGGATCTGGCCATCAAGTATTAGAAACATGCGAATGTATGAGCCTGATGAGACCAAATCCCAGCACTAACCTAGGCCTAACATGCGTTATCCTCTAAAATATTGATCGTGACCAGGTTTAGTCGACTGTTTCAGTGTGGTACCACATTACTATGTGATCCAAACCAGAAAAAACCCAGGATCTGGCCAACAAGGATGTGAAGAATGCGAAAGTATGAGACTGAAGAGGGCAAATCCCAGACCTAACCCAGACCTAACATGCGTTGTCCTCTAAAATGTTGATCGAGACCAGGATTAGTCGACTGTTTCAGTGTGGTCCCACATTACTACGTGATCCAAACTAAAAAAAGCCCAGAATCTGGCCATCAAGTACGAGAAACACGCGAAAGTATGAGCCTGATGAGACCAAATCCCAGACCTAACCTAGACCTAACATGAGTTATCCTTTGAAATGTTGACCCAGACTAGGTTTAATTGACTGTTTCAGTGTGGTATCACATTACCACGTGATCCAAACCAGAAAAAGCCCTGAATCTGGCCATCAAGCATGTGAAATATGCGAAAGTATGAGCCTGATGAGTGCAAATCCCAGACCTAACCTAGACCTAACATGTGTTATCCTCTAAAATACTGATCGAGACCAGGTTTAATTTGACTGTTTCAGTGTGGTACCACATAACTACGTGATCCAAACTAAAAAAAGCCCAGAATCTGGCCATCAAGTATGGGAAACATGCGAAAGTATGAGCCTGATGAGAGCAAATCCCAGACCTAACCTAGCCCTAACATGCGTTATCCTCTAAAATATTGATCATGACCAGGTTCAGTCAACTGTTTCAGTGTGGTGCACATTACTATGTGATCCAAACCAGAAAAAACCCAGAATCTGGCCAACAAGGATGTGAAGAATGCGAAAGTATGAGACTGAAGAGGGCAAATCCCAGACCTAACCCAGACCTAACATGCGTTACCCTCTAAAATATTGGTCGAGACCAGGATTAGTCGACTGTTTCAGTGTGGTCCCACATTACTACGTGATCCAAACTAAAAAAAGCCCAGAATCTGGCCATCAAGTACGTGAAACACGCAAAAGTATGAGCCTGATGAGAGCAAATCCCAGACCTAACCTAGACCTAACATGAGTTATCCTTTGAAATGTTGACCCAGACTAGGTTTAATTGACTGTTTCAGTGTGGTATCACATTACCACGTGATCCAAACCAGAAAAAGCCCTGAATCTGGCCATCAAGTATGTGAAATATGCGAAAGTATGAGCCTGATGAGGGCAAATCCCGGACCTAACATAGACCTAACATGTGTTATGCTCTAAAATATTGATCGAAACCAGGTTTAATGGTCTGTTTCAGTGTGGTACCACACTACTGCGTGATCCAAACCAGAAAAAGCCCAGGATCTGGCCAACAAGTATGAGAAATATGCGAAAGTATGAGCCCGATGAGTGCAAATCCCAGACCTAACCTAGACCTAACATGCGTTATCCTCAAAAATAATAGCCGAGACCAGGATTAGTCGACTGTTTCAGTGTGGTACCACATTACTACGTGATCCAAACCAGAAAAACCCCAGGATCTGGCCATCAAGTATGAGAAATATGCGAATGTATGAGCCTGATGAGAGCAAATCCCAGACCTAACCTAGACCTAACATGAGTTATCCTTTGAAATGTTGACCCAGACTAGGTTTAATTGACTATTTCAGTGTGGTACCACATTACCACGTGATCCAAACCAGAAAAAGCCCTGAATCTGGCCATCAAGTATGTGAAATATGCGAAAGTATGAGCCTGATGAGTGCACATCCCAGACCTAACCTAGACCTAACATGTGTTATCCTCTAAAATACTGATCGAGACCAGGTTTAATTTGACTGTTTCAGTGTGGTACCACATAACTACGTGATCCAAACCAGTGAAAGCCCAGGATCTGGCCAACAAGGATGAGAAATATGCGAAAGTATGAGCCAGATGAATGCAAATCCCAGACCTAACCTAGACCTAACATGCGTTATCCTCTAAAATATTGACCGAGAGCAGCATTAGTCGACAGTTTCAGTGTGGTACCACATTACTACGTGATCCAAACCAGAAAAAGCCCAGGATCTGGCCATCAAGTATTAGAAACATGCGAATGTATGAGCCTGATGAGACCAAATCCCAGCCCTAACCTAGACCTAACATGCGTTATCCTCTAAAACATTGATCGTGACCAGGTTTAGTCGACTGTTTCAGTGTGGTACCACATTACTATGTGATCCAAACCAGAAAAAACCCAGGATCTGGCCAACAAGGATGTGAAGAATGCGAAAGTATGACCATGATGAGAGCAAATCCCAGACCTAACCTAGACCTAACATGAGTTATCCTTTGAAATATTGACCCCGACTAGGTTTAATTGACTGTTTCAGTGTGGTACCACATTACCACGTGATCCAAACCAGAAAAAGCCCTGAATCTGGCCATCAAGTATGAGAAATATGCGAAAGTATGAGCCCGATGAGTGCAAATCCCAGACCTAACCTAGACCTAACATGTGTTATGCTCTAAAATATTGATCGAAACCAGGTTTAATGGTCTGTTTCAGTGTGGTACCACACTACTGCGTGATCCAAACCAGAAAAAGCCCAGGATCTGGCCATCAAGTATGAGAAATATGCGAATGTATGAGCCTGATGAGAGCAAATCCCAGACCTAACCTAGACCTAACGTGAGTTATCCTTTGAAATGTTGACCCAGACTAGGTTAAATGGACTGTTTCAGTGTGGTACCACATTACCACGTGATCCAAACCAGAAAAAACCCTGGATCTGTTCAACAGGTATGTGAAGTATGCGAAAGTGTGAGCCTGATGAGGGCAAATCCCGGACCTAACCTAGACCTAACATGTGTTATGCTCTAAAATATTGATCGAAACCAGGTTTAATGGTCTGTTTCAGTGTGGTACCACACTACTGCGTGATCCAAACCAGAAAAAGCCCAGGATCTGGCCGACAAGTATGAGAAATATGCGAAAGTATGAGCCCGATGAGTGCAAATCCCAGACCTAACCTAGACCTAACATGCGTTATCCTCAAAAATAATAGCCGAGACCAGGATTAGTCGACTGTTTCAGTGTGGTACCACATTACTACGTGATCCAAACCAGAAAAACCCCAGGATCTGGCCATCAAGTATGAGAAATATGCGAATGTATGAGCCTGATGAGAGCAAATCCCAGACCTAACCTAGACCTAACATGAGTTATCCTTTGAAATGTTGACCCAGACTAGGTTTAATTGACTATTTCAGTGTGGTACCACATTACCACGTGATCCAAACCAGAAAAAGCCCTTGAATCTGGCCATCAAGTATGTGAAATATGCGAAAGTATGAGCCTGATGAGTGCAAATCCCAGACCTAACCTAGACCTAACATGTGTTATCCTCTAAAATACTGATCGAGACCAGGTTTAATTTGACTGTTTCAGTGTGGTACCACATAACTACGTGATCCAAACCAGTGAAAGCCCAGGATCTGGCCAACAAGAATGAGAAATATGCGAAAGTATGACCATGATGAGAGCAAATCCCAGAACTACCCTAGACCTAACATGAGTTATCCTTTGAAATGTTGACCCAGACTAGGTTTAATTGACTGTTTCAGTGTGGTACCACATTACCACGTGATCCAAACCAGAGAAAGCCCTGAATCTGGCCATCAAGTATGTGAAATATGCGAAAGTATGAGCCTGATGATTGCAAATCGCAGACCTAACCTAGACCTAACATGCGTTATCCTCTAAAATATCGATCGAAACCAGGTTTAATCGACTGTTTCAGTGTGGTACCACATTACCACGTGATCCAAACTAGAAAAAACCCAGGTTCTGTTCACCAGGTATGTGAAGATTGCGATCGTGTGAGCCTGATGAGGGCAAGTCCAAGGCCGAACCAAGACCTAACATGCGTTATCCTCTAAAATATTGATCGAGACCAGGTTTAATCGACTGCTTCAGTGTGGTCCCACATTACTACGTGATCCAAACCAGAGAAAGCCCAGGATCTGGCCATCAAGTATGAGAAATATGCGACAGTATGAGCCTGATGAGAGCAAATCCCAGACCTGACATAGACCTAACATGCGTTATCCTCTAAAATATTGATCGAAACCAGGTTTAATGGACAGTCTCAGCGTGGTACCACATTACTACGTGATCCAAGACAAAAAAAGCCCAGAATCTGGACAAGAAGTATGAGAAATATGCGAAAGTATGAGCCCGATGAGTGCAAATCGCAGACCTAACCTAGACCTAACATGCGTTATCTTCTAAAATACTGACCGAGACCAGGATTAGTCGACTGTTTCAGTGTGGTACCACATTACTACGTGATCCAAACCAGAAAAAGCCCAGGATCTGGCCATCAAGTATGAGAAATATGCGAATGTATGAGCCTGATGAGAGCAAATCCCAGACCTAACCTAGACCTAACATGAGTTATCCTTTGAAATGTTGACCCAGACTAGGTTTAATTGACTGTTTCAGTGTGGTACCACATTTCCACGTGATCCAAACCAGAAAAAGCCCTGAATCTGGCCATCAAGTATGAGAAATATGCGAAAGTATGAGCCTGATGCGTGCAAATCCCAGACCTAACCTAGACCTAACATGTGTTATCCTCTAAAATATTGATCGAAACCAGGTTTAATGGTCTGTTTCAGTGTGGTACCACATTACTGCGTGATCCAAACTAAAACAAGCCCAGAACCTGGCCATCAAGTATGAGAAACATGCGAAAGTATGAGCCTGATGAGAGCAAATCCCAGACCTAACCTGGACCTAACATGAGTTAACCTTTGAAATGTTGACCCAGACTAGGTTTAATTGACAGTTTCAGTGTGGTAACACATTACTACGTGATCCAAACCAGAAAGGCGCAGGATATGGCCAACAAGTACGAGAAATATGCGAAAGTATGAGCCTGTTGAGAGCAAATCCCAGACCTAACCTAGACCTAACATGCGTTATCCTCTAAAGTATTGACCGAGACCAGGTTTAGCCGACTGTTTCAGTGTGGTACCACATTACTACGTGATCTAAGCCAGAAAAAGCCCAGGATCTGGCCAACAAGTATCAGAAATATGCAAAAGTATGAGCCAGATGAATGCAAATCCCAGACCTAACCTAGACCTAACATGCGTTATCCTCTAAAATATTGACCGAGAGCAGCATTAGTCGACAGTTTCAGTGTGGTACCACATTACTACGTGATCCAAACCAGAAAAAGCCCAGGATCTGGCCATCAAGTATTAGAAACATGCGAATGTATGAGCCTGATGAGACCAAATCCCAGCACTAACCTAGGCCTAACATGCGTTATCCTCTAAAATATTGATCGTGACCAGGTTTAGTCGACTGTTTCAGTGTGGTACCACATTACTATGTGATCCAAACCAGAAAAAACCCAGGATCTGGCCAACAAGGATGTGAAGAATGCGAAAGTATGAGACTGAAGAGGGCAAATCCCAGACCTAACCCAGACCTAACATGCGTTGTCCTCTAAAATGTTGATCGAGACCAGGATTAGTCGACTGTTTCAGTGTGGTCCCACATTACTACGTGATCCAAACTAAAAAAAGCCCAGAATCTGGCCATCAAGTACGAGAAACACGCGAAAGTATGAGCCTGATGAGAGCAAATCCCAGACCTAACCTAGACCTAACATGAGTTATCCTTTGAAATGTTGACCCAGACTAGGTTTAATTGACTGTTTCAGTGTGGTATCACATTACCACGTGATCCAAACCAGAAAAAGCCCTGAATCTGGCCATCAAGCATGTGAAATATGCGAAAGTATGAGCCTGATGAGTGCAAATCCCAGACCTAACCTAGACCTAACATGTGTTATCCTCTAAAATACTGATCGAGACCAGGTTTAATTTGACTGTTTCAGTGTGGTACCACATAACTACGTGATCCAAACTAAAAAAAGCCCAGAATCTGGCCATCAAGTATGGGAAACATGCGAAAGTATGAGCCTGATGAGAGCAAATCCCAGACCTAACCTAGCCCTAACATGCGTTATCCTCTAAAATATTGATCATGACCAGGTTCAGTCAACTGTTTCAGTGTGGTGCACATTACTATGTGATCCAAACCAGAAAAAACCCAGAATCTGGCCAACAAGGATGTGAAGAATGCGAAAGTATGAGACTGAAGAGGGCAAATCCCAGACCTAACCCAGACCTAACATGTGTTACCCTCTAAAATATTGGTCGAGACCAGGATTAGTCGACTGTTTCAGTGTGGTCCCACATTACTACGTGATCCAAACTAAAAAAAGCCCAGAATCTGGCCATCAAGTACGTGAAACACGCAAAAGTATGAGCCTGATGAGAGCAAATCCCAGACCTAACCTAGACCTAACATGAGTTATCCTTTGAAATGTTGACCCAGACTAGGTTTAATTGACTGTTTCAGTGTGGTATCACATTACCACGTGATCCAAACCAGAAAAAGCCCTGAATCTGGCCATCAAGTATGTGAAATATGCGAAAGTATGAGCCTGATGAGGGCAAATCCCGGACCTAACATAGACCTAACATGTGTTATGCTCTAAAATATTGATCGAAACCAGGTTTAATGGTCTGTTTCAGTGTGGTACCACACTACTGCGTGATCCAAACCAGAAAAAGCCCAGGATCTGGCCAACAAGTATGAGAAATATGCGAAAGTATGAGCCCGATGAGTGCAAATCCCAGACCTAACCTAGACCTAACATGCGTTATCCTCAAAAATAATAGCCGAGACCAGGATTAGTCGACTGTTTCAGTGTGGTACCACATTACTACGTGATCCAAACCAGAAAAACCCCAGGATCTGGCCATCAAGTATGAGAAATATGCGAATGTATGAGCCTGATGAGAGCAAATCCCAGACCTAACCTAGACCTAACATGAGTTATCCTTTGAAATGTTGACCCAGACTAGGTTTAATTGACTATTTCAGTGTGGTACCACATTACCACGTGATCCAAACCAGAAAAAGCCCTGAATCTGGCCATCAAGTATGTGAAATATGCGAAAGTATGAGCCTGATGAGTGCACATCCCAGACCTAACCTAGACCTAACATGTGTTATCCTCTAAAATACTGATCGAGACCAGGTTTAATTTGACTGTTTCAGTGTGGTACCACATAACTACGTGATCCAAACCAGTGAAAGCCCAGGATCTGGCCAACAAGGATGAGAAATATGCGAAAGTATGACCATGATGAGAGCAAATCCCAGAACTACCCTAGACCTAACATGAGTTATCCTTTGAAATGTTGACCCAGACTAGGTTTAATTGACTGTTTCAGTGTGGTACCACATTACCACGTGATCCAAACCAGAGAAAGCCCTGAATCTGGCCATCAAGTATGTGAAATATGCGAAAGTATGAGCCTGATGAGTGCAAATCCCAGACCTAACCTAGACCTAACATGTGTTATCCTCTAAAATATCGATCGAAACCAGGTTTAATCGACTGTTTCAGTGTGGTACCACATTACCACGTGATCCAAACTAGAAAAAACCCAGGTTCTGTTCACCAGGTATGTGAAGATTGCGATCGTGTGAGCCTGATGAGGGCAAGTCCGAGGCCGAACCAAGACCTAACATGCGTTATCCTCTAAAATATTGATCGAAACCAGGTTTAATGGACAGTTTCAGTGTGGTACCACATTACTACGTGATCCAAGCCAAAAAAAGCCCAGAATCTGGCCAACAAGTATGAGAAATATGCGAAAGTATGAGCCTGATGAGTGCAAATCCCAGACCTAACCTAGACCTAACATGCGTTATCCTCTAAAATATTGACCGAGACCAGGATTAGTCGACTGTTTCAGTGTGGTACCACATTACTACGTGATCCAAACCAGAAAAACCCCAGGATCTGGCCATCAAGTATGAGAAATATGCGAATGTATGAGCCTGATGAGAGCAAATCCCAGACCTAACCTAGACCTAACATGAGTTATCCTTTGAAATGTTGACCAAGACTAGGTTTAATTGACTGTTTCAGTGTGGTACCACATTTCCACGTGATCCAAACCAGAAAAAGCCCTGAATCTGGCCATCAAGTATGAGAAATATGCGAAAGTATGAGCCTGATGCGTGCAAATCCCAGACCTAACCTAGACCTAACATGTGTTATCCTCTAAAATATTGATCGAAACCAGGTTTAATGGTCTGTTTCAGTGTGGTACCACATTACTGCGTGATCCAAACTAAAAAAAGCCCAGAATCTGGCCATCAAGTATGAGAAACATGCGAAAGTATGAGCCTGATGAGAGCAAATCCCAGACCTAACCTAGACCTAACATGAGTTAACCTTTGAAATGTTGACCCAGACTAGGTTTAATTGACAGTTTCAGTGTGGTACCACATTACTACGTGATCCAAACCAGAAAGGCGCAGGATATGGCCAACAAGTACGAGAAATATGCGAAAGTATGAGCCTGTTGAGAGCAAATCCCAGCCCTAACCTAGACCTAACATGCGTTATCCTCTAAAATATTGACCGAGACCAGGTTTAGCCGACTGTTTCAGTGTGGTACCACATTACTACGTGATCCAAACCAGAAAAAGGCCAGGATCTGGCCATCAAGTATGAGAAATATGCGAAAGTATGAACCTGATGAGTGCAAATCCGAGACCTAACCCAGACCTAACATGCGTTATCCTCTAAAATATTGACCGAGACCAGGTTTAGCCGACTGTTTCAGTGTGGTACCACATTACTACGTGATCCAAACCAGAAAAAGCCCAGGATCTGGCCAACAAGTATCAGAAATATGCGAAAGTATGAGCCAGATGAATGCAAATCCCAGACCTAACCTAGACCTAACATGCGTTATCCTCTAAAATATTGACCGAGAGCAGCATTAGTCGACAGTTTCAGTGTGGTACCACATTACTACGTGATCCAAACCAGAAAAAGCCCAGGATCTGGCCATCAAGTATTAGAAACATGCGAATGTATGAGCCTGATGAGACCAAATCCCAGCCCTAACCTAGACCTAACATGCGTTATCCTCTAAAATATTGATCGTGACCAGGTTTAGTCGACTGTTTCAGTGTGGTACCACATTACTATGTGATCCAAACCAGAAAAAACCCAGGATCTGGCCGACAAGGATGTGAAGAATGCGAAAGTATGAGACTGAAGAGGGCAAATCCCAGACCTAACCCAGACCTAACATGCGTTATCCTCTAAAATATTGGTCGAGACCAGGATTAGTCGACTGTTTCAGTGTGGTCCCACATTACTACGTGATCCAAACTAAAAAAAGCCCAGAATCTGGCCATCAAGTACGTGAAACACGCGAAAGTATGAGCCTGATGAGAGCAAATCCCAGACCTAACCTAGACCTAACATGAGTTATCCTTTGAAATGTTGACCCAGACTAGGTTTAATTGACTGTTTCAGTGTGGTATCACATTACCACGTGATCCAAACCAGAAAAAGCCCTGAATCTGGCCATCAAGTATGTGAAATATGCGAAAGTATGAGCCTGATGAGTGCAAATCCCAGACCTAACCTAGACCTAACATGTGTTATCCTCTAAAATACTGATCGAGACCAGGTTTAATTTGACTGTTTCAGTGTGGTACCACATAACTACGTGATCCAAACCAGTGAAAGCCCAGGATCTGGCCAACAAGAATGAGAAATATGCGAAAGTATGACCATGATGAGAGCAAATCCCAGACCTAACCTAGACCTAACATGAGTTATCCTTTGAAATATTGACCCCGACTAGGTTTAATTGACTGTTTCAGTGTGGTACCACATTACCACGTGATCCAAACCAGAAAAAGCCCTGAATCTGGCCATCAAGTATGAGAAATATGCGAAAGTATGAGCCTGATGAGTGCAAATCCCAGACCTAACCTAGACCTAACATGTGTTATGCTCTAAAATATTGATCGAAACCAGGTTTAATGGTCTGTTTCAGTGTGGTACCACACTACTGCGTGATCCAAACCAGAAAAAGCCCAGGATCTGGCCATCAAGTATGAGAAATATGCGAATGTATGAGCCTGATGAGAGCAAATCCCAGACCTAACCTAGACCTAACGTGAGTTATCCTTTGAAATGTTGACCCAGACTAGGTTAAATGGACTGTTTCAGTGTGGTACCACATTACCACGTGATCCAAACCAGAAAAAACCCTGGATCTGTTCAACAGGTATGTGAAGAATGCGAAAGTATGAGCCTGATGAGTGCAAATCCCAGACCTAACCTAGACCTAACATGTGTTATCCTCTAAAATACTGATCGAGACCAGGTTTAATTTGACTGTTTCAGTGTGGTACCACACTACTGCGTGATCCAAACCAGAAAAAGCCCAGGATCTGGCCAACAAGTATGAGAAATATGCGAAAGTATGAGCCCGATGAGTGCAAATCCCAGACCTAACCTAGACCTAACATGCGTTATCCTCAAAAATAATAGCCGAGACCAGGATTAGTCGACTGTTTCAGTGTGGTACCACATTACTACGTGATCCAAACCAGAAAAACCCCAGGATCTGGCCATCAAGTATGAGAAATATGCGAATGTATGAGCCTGATGAGAGCAAATCCCAGACCTAACCTAGACCTAACATGAGTTATCCTTTGAAATGTTGACCTAGACTAGGTTTAATTGACTATTTCAGTGTGGTACCACATTACCACGTGATCCAAACCAGAAAAAGCCCTTGAATCTGGCCATCAAGTATGTGAAATATGCGAAAGTATGAGCCTGATGAGTGCAAATCCCAGACCTAACCTACCCCTAACATGTGTTATCCTCTAAAATACTGATCGAGACCAGGTTTAATTTGACTGTTTCAGTGTGGTACCACATAACTACGTGATCCAAACCAGTGAAAGCCCAGGATCTGGCCAACAAGAATGAGAAATATGCGAAAGTATGACCATGATGAGAGCAAATCCCAGAACTACCCTAGACCTAACATGAGTTATCCTTTGAAATGTTGACCCAGACTAGGTTTAATTGACTGTTTCAGTGTGGTACCACATTACCACGTGATCCAAACCAGAGAAAGCCCTGAATCTGGCCATCAAGTATGTGAAATATGCGAAAGTATGAGCCTGATGAGTGCAAATCCCAGACCTAACCTAGACCTAACATGCGTTATCCTCTAAAATATCGATCGAAACCAGGTTTAATCGACTGTTTCAGTGTGGTACCACATTACTACGTGATCCAAACCAGAAAAAGCCCAGGATCTGGCCAACAAGTATGAGAAAAATGCGAAAGTATGAGCCTGATGAGTGCAAATCCCAGACCTAACCTAGACCTAACATGCGTTATCCTCTAAAATATTGACCGAGACCAGGATTAGTCGACTGTTTCAGTGTGGTACCACATTACTACGTGATCCAAACCAGAAAAACCCCAGGATCTGGCCATCAAGTATGAGAAATATGCGAATGTATGAGCCTGATGAGAGCAAATCCCAGACCTAACCTAGACCTAACATGAGTTATCCTCTAAAATATTGACCGAGACCTGGATTAGTCGACTGTTTCAGTGTGGTACCACATTACTACGTGATCCAAACCAGAAGAAGCCCAGGATCTGGCCAACAAGTATGAGAAATATGCGAAAGTATGAGCCTGATGAATGCAAATCCCAGACCTAACCTAGACCTAACATACGTTATCCTCTAAAATATTGACCAAGACCAGGATTACTCGACTGTTTCAGTGTGGTACCACATTACTATGTGATCGAAACCACAAAAAACCCAGGATCTGTTCCACAAGTATTTGAAGAATGCGGAAGTATGAGTCTGATGTGGGCAAATCCCAGGCCTGGCCTAGACATAACATGGGTTATCTTCTAAATTATTGATTAAAACCAGGTTTACTGGACTGTTTCTGTGTGGTACCACATTGCTACGTTATCCGAAGCAGTGAAAGCCCAGAATCTGGCCAACAAGTATGAGAAATATGCGAAATCATGAGCCTGATGAAGGGCAAATCCTAGACCTAACCGAGACCATAACATGCGTTATCCTCAAAAATATTGATCGAAACTAGGTTTAATGGACTGTTTCAGTGTGGTACCAAATTACTACGTGATCTAAACCATAAAAGGCCAAGAACCCGGCCATCAAGTATGAGAAATATGCGAAAGTATGAGCCTGATGAGTGCAAATCCCAAACCCAACCTAGACCTAACATGCGTTATCCTCTAAAATATTGACCGAGACCAGGATTAGTCGACTGTTTCAGTGTGGTACCACATTACTACGTCATCCAAACCAGAAAACGCCCAGGATCTGGCCATCAAGTATGAGAAATATGCGAATGTTTGAGCCTGATGAGAGCAAATCCCAGAATTAACATAGACCTAACAGGCGTTATCCTCTAAAACATTCATCGAAACCAGGTTTAATGGACTGTTTCAGTGTGGTACCGCATTACTACGTGATCGAAACCAGAAAAAGACCAGAATCTGGCAATCAAGTATCAGAAATATGCGAATGTATGAGCCTGATGAGTGCAAATCCCAGACCTAACCTAGACCTAACATGCGTTATCCTCTAAAATATTGACCGAGACCAGGATTAGTCGACTGTTTCAGTGTGGTACCACATTACTACGTGATCCAAGCCAAAAAAAGCTCAGGATCTGGCCATCAAGTATGAGAAATATGCGAAAGTATGAGCCTGATGAGTGCAAATCCCAGACCCAACCTAGACCTAACATGCGTTATCCTCTAAAATATTGACCGAGACCAGGATTAGTCGACAGTTTCAGTGTGGTACCACATTACCACGTGATCCAAACCAGAAAAAACCCTGGATCTGTTCAACAGGTATGTGAAGAATGCGAAAGTGTGAGCCTGATGAGGGCAAATCCCGGACCTAACATAGACCTAACATGCGTTATCCTCTAAAATATGGATCGAAACCAGGTTTAATGGTCTGTTTCAGCGTGGTACCGTATTACTACGTGATCGAAACCAAAAAAGGCCCAGAATCTGGCCATCAAGTATGAGAAATATGCGAAAGTATGAGCCTGATGAGTGCAAATCCCAGACCCAACCTAGACCTAACTTGCGTTATCCTCTAAAATATTGATCGAGACCAGGTTTAGTCGACTGTTTCAGTGTGGTACCACATTACTATGTGATCGAAACCAGATAAAACCCAGGATCTGTTCCACAAGTATTTGAAGAATGCGGAAGTATGAGTCTGATGTGGGCAAATTCCAGGCCTGGCCTAGACATAACATGAGTTATCTTCTAAATTATTGATCAAAACCAGGTTTACTGGACTGTTTCAGTGTGGTACCACATTGCTACGTGGTCCAAAGCAGTGAAAGCCCAGAATCTGGCCAACAAGTATGAGAAATATGCGAAATCATGAGCCTGATGAGGGGTAAATCCTAGACCTAACCGAGACAATAACATGCGTTATCCTCAAAAATATTGATCGGAACCAGGTTTAATGGACTGTTTCAGTGTGGTACCGCATTACTACGTGATCTAAACCATAAAAGGCCAAGAATCCGGCCATCAAGTATGAGAAATATGCGAAAGTATGAGCCTGATGAGTGCAAATCCCAGACCTAACCTAGACCTAACATGCGTTATCCTCTAAAATATTGACCGAGACCAGGATTAGTCGACTGTTTCAGTGTGGTACCACATTACTACGTGATCCAAACCAGAAAACGCCCAGGATCTGGCCATCAAGTATGAGAAATATGCGAATGTTTGAGCCTGATGAGAGCAAATCCCAGAACTAACATAGACCTAACATGCGTTATCCTCTAAAATATTGATCGAAACCAGCTTTAGTGGACAGTTTCAGTGTGGTACCACATTACTACGTGGTCCATGCCAAAAAAAGCCCAGAATCTGGCCAACAAGTATGAGAAATATGCGAAAGTATGAGCCTGATGAGTGCAAATCCCAGACCTAACCTAGACCTAACATGCGTTATCCTCTAAAATATTGACCGAGACCAGGATTAGTCGACAGTTTCAGTGTGGTACCACATTACTACGTGATCCAAACCAGAAAAAGCCCAGGATCTGGCCATCAAGTATGAGAAATATGCGAATGTATGAGCCTGATGAGAGCAAATCCCAGCCCTAACCTAGACCTAACTTGCGTTATCCTCTAAAATATTGATCGTGACCAGGTTTAGTCGACTGTTTCAGTGTGGTACCACATTACTACGTGATCCATGCCAAAAAAGCCCAGAATCTGGCCAACAAGTATGAGAAATATGCGACAGTATGAGCCTGATGAGAGCAAATCCCAGACCTGACATAGACCTAACATGCGTTATCCTCTAAAATATTGATCGAAACCAGGTTTAATGGACAGTCTCAGCGTGGTACCACATTACTACGTGATCCAAGACAAAAAAAGCCCAGAATCTGGACAAGAAGTATGAGAAATATGCGAAAGTATGAGCCCGATGAGTGCAAATCGCAGACCTAACCTAGACCTAACATGCGTTATCTTCTAAAATACTGACCGAGACCAGGATTAGTCGACTGTTTCAGTGTGGTACCACATTACTACGTGATCCAAACCAGAAAAAGCCCAGGATCTGGCCATCAAGTATGAGAAATATGCGAATGTATGAGCCTGATGAGAGCAAATCCCAGACCTAACCTAGACCTAACATGAGTTATCCTTTGAAATGTTGACCCAGACTAGGTTTAATTGACTGTTTCAGTGTGGTACCACATTTCCACGTGATCCAAACCAGAAAAAGCCCTGAATCTGGCCATCAAGTATGAGAAATATGCGAAAGTATGAGCCTGATGCGTGCAAATCCCAGACCTAACCTAGACCTAACATGTGTTATCCTCTAAAATATTGATCGAAACCAGGTTTAATGGTCTGTTTCAGTGTGGTACCACATTACTGCGTGATCCAAACTAAAAAAAGCCCAGAATCTGGCCATCAAGTATGAGAAACATGCGAAAGTATGAGCCTGATGAGAGCAAATCCCAGACCTAACCTAGACCTAACATGAGTTAACCTTTGAAATGTTGACCCAGACTAGGTTTAATTGACAGTTTCAGTGTGGTAACACATTACTACGTGATCCAAACCAGAAAGGCGCAGGATATGGCCAACAAGTACGAGAAATATGCGAAAGTATGAGCCTGTTGAGAGCAAATCCCAGACCTAACCTAGACCTAACATGCGTTATCCTCTAAAGTATTGACCGAGACCAGGTTTAGCCGACTGTTTCAGTGTGGTACCACATTACTACGTGATCTAAGCCAGAAAAAGCCCAGGATCTGGCCAACAAGTATCAGAAATATGCAAAAGTATGAGCCAGATGAATGCAAATCCCAGACCTAACCTAGACCTAACATGCGTTATCCTCTAAAATATTGACCGAGAGCAGCATTAGTCGACAGTTTCAGTGTGGTACCACATTACTACGTGATCCAAACCAGAAAAAGCCCAGGATCTGGCCATCAAGTATTAGAAACATGCGAATGTATGAGCCTGATGAGACCAAATCCCAGCCCTAACCTAGGCCTAACATGCGTTATCCTCTAAAATATTGATCGTGACCAGGTTTAGTCGACTGTTTCAGTGTGGTACCACATTACTATGTGATCCAAACCAGAAAAAACCCAGGATCTGGCCAACAAGGATGTGAAGAATGCGAAAGTATGAGACTGAAGAGGGCAAATCCCAGACCTAACCCAGACCTAACATGCGTTATCCTCTAAAATATTGATCGAGACCAGGATTAGTCGACTGTTTCAGTGTGGTCCCACATTACTACGTGACCCAAACTAAAAAAAGCCCAGAATCTGGCCATCAAGTACGAGAAACACGCGAAAGTATGAGCCTGATGAGAGCAAATCCCAGACCTAACCTAGACCTAACATGAGTTATCCTTTGAAATGTTGACCCAGACTAGGTTTAATTGACTGTTTCAGTGTGGTATCACATTACCACGTGATCCAAACCAGAAAAAGCCCTGAATCTGGCCATCAAGCATGTGAAATATGCGAAAGTATGAGCCTGATGAGGGCAAATCCCAGACCTAACCCAGACCTAACATGCGTTACCCTCTAAAATATTGGTCGAGACCAGGATTAGTCGACTGTTTCAGTGTGGTCCCACATTACTACGTGATCCAAACTAAAAAAAGCCCAGAATCTGGCCATCAAGTACGTGAAACACGCGAAAGTATGAGCCTGATGAGAGCAAATCCCAGACCTAACCTAGACCTAACATGAGTTATCCTTTGAAATGTTGACCCAGACTAGGTTTAATTGACTGTTTCAGTGTGGTATCACATTACCACGTGATCCAAACCAGAAAAAGCCCCGAATCTGGCCATCAAGTATGTGAAATATGCGAAAGTATGAGCCTGATGAGGGCAAATCCCGGACCTAACCTAGACCTAACATGTGTTATGCTCTAAAATATTGATCGAAACCAGGTTTAATGGTCTGTTTCAGTGTGGTACCACACTACTGCGTGATCCAAACCAGAAAAAGCCCAGGATCTGGCCAACAAGTATGAGAAATATGCGAAAGTATGAGCCCGATGAGTGCAAATCCCAGACCTAACCTAGACCTAACATGCGTTATCCTCAAAAATAATTGCCGAGACCAGGATTAGTCGACTGTTTCAGTGTGGTACCACATTACTACGTGATCCAAACCAGAAAAACCCCAGGATCTGGCCATCAAGTATGAGAAATATGCGAATGTATGAGCCTGATGAGAGCAAATCCCAGACCTAACCTAGACCTAACATGAGTTATCCTTTGAAATGTTGACCCAGACTAGGTTTAATTGACTATTTCAGTGTGGTACCACATTACCACGTGATCCAAACCAGAAAAAGCCCTGAATCTGGCCATCAAGTATGTGAAATATGCGAAAGTATGAGCCTGATGAGTGCACATCCCAGACCTAACCTAGACCTAACATGTGTTATCCTCTAAAATACTGATCGAGACCAGGTTTAATTTGACTGTTTCAGTGTGGTACCACATAACTACGTGATCCAAACCAGTGAAAGCCCAGGATCTGGCCAACAAGGATGAGAAATATGCGAAAGTATGACCATGATGAGAGCAAATCCCAGAACTACCCTAGACCTAACATGAGTTATCCTTTGAAATGTTGACCCAGACTAGGTTTAATTGACTGTTTCAGTGTGGTACCACATTACCACGTGATCCAAACCAGAGAAAGCCCTGAATCTGGCCATCAAGTATGTGAAATATGCGAAAGTATGAGCCTGATGAGTGCAAATCCCAGACCTAACCTAGACCTAACATGTGTTATCCTCTAAAATATCGATCGAAACCAGGTTTAATCGACTGTTTCAGTGTGGTACCACATTACCACGTGATCCAAACTAGAAAAAACCCAGGTTCTGTTCACCAGGTATGTGAAGATTGCGATCGTGTGAGCCTGATGAGGGCAAGTCCGAGGCCGAACCAAGACCTAACATGCGTTATCCTCTAAAATATTGATCGAAACCAGGTTTAATGGACAGTTTCAGTGTGGTACCACATTACTACGTGATCCAAGCCAAAAAAAGCCCAGAATCTGGCCATCAAGTATGAGAAATATGCGAAAGTATGAGCCTGATGAGTGCAAATCCCAGACCTAACCTAGACCTAACATGCGTTATCCTCTAAAATATTGACCGAGACCAGGATTAGTCGACTGTTTCAGTGTGGTACCACATTACTACGTGATCCAAACCAGAAAAACCCCAGGATCTGGCCATCAAGTATGAGAAATATGCGAATGTATGAGCCTGATGAGAGCAAATCCCAGACCTAACCTAGACCTAACATGAGTTATCCTTTGAAATGTTGACCAAGACTAGGTTTAATTGACTGTTTCAGTGTGGTACCACATTTCCACGTGAACCAAACCAGAAAAAGCCCTGAATCTGGCCATCAAGTATGAGAAATATGCGAAAGTATGAGCCTGATGCGTGCAAATCCCAGACCTAACCTAGACCTAACATGTGTTATCCTCTAAAATATTGATCGAAACCAGGTTTAATGGTCTGTTTCAGTGTGGTACCACATTACTGCGTGATCCAAACTAAAAAAAGCCCAGAATCTGGCCATCAAGTATGAGAAACATGCGAAAGTATGAGCCTGATGAGAGCAAATCCCAGACCTAACCTAGACCTAACATGAGTTAACCTTTGAAATGTTGACCCAGACTAGGTTTAATTGACAGTTTCAGTGTGGTACCACATTACTACGTGATCCAAACCAGAAAGGCGCAGGATATGGCCAACAAGTACGAGAAATATGCGAAAGTATGAGCCTGTTGAGAGCAAATCCCAGCCCTAACCTAGACCTAACATGCGTTATCCTCTAAAATATTGACCGAGACCAGGTTTAGCCGACTGTTTCAGTGTGGTACCACATTGCTACGTGATCCAAACCAGAAAAAGGCCAGGATCTGGCCATCAAGTATGAGAAATATGCGAAAGTATGAACCTGATGAGTGCAAATCCGAGACCTAACCCAGACCTAACATGCGTTATCCTCTAAAATATTGACCGAGACCAGGTTTAGCCGACTGTTTCAGTGTGGTACCACATTACTACGTGATCCAAACCAGAAAAAGCCCAGGATCTGGCCAACAAGTATCAGAAATATGCGAAAGTATGAGCCAGATGAATGCAAATCCCAGACCTAACCTAGACCTAACATGCGTTATCCTCTAAAATATTGACCGAGAGCAGCATTAGTCGACAGTTTCAGTGTGGTACCACATTACTACGTGATCCAAACCAGAAAAAGCCCAGGATCTGGCCATCAAGTATTAGAAACATGCGAATGTATGAGCCTGATGAGACCAAATCCCAGCCCTAACCTAGACCTAACATGCGTTATCCTCTAAAATATTGATCGTGACCAGGTTTAGTCGACTGTTTCAGTGTGGTACCACATTACTATGTGATCCAAACCAGAAAAAACCCAGGATCTGGCCGACAAGGATGTGAAGAATGCGAAAGTATGAGACTGAAGAGGGCAAATCCCAGACCTAACCCAGACCTAACATGCGTTATCCTCTAAAATATTGGTCGAGACCAGGATTAGTCGACTGTTTCAGTGTGGTCCCACATTACTACGTGATCCAAACTAAAAAAAGCCCAGAATCTGGCCATCAAGTACGTGAAACACGCGAAAGTATGAGCCTGATGAGAGCAAATCCCAGACCTAACCTAGACCTAACATGAGTTATCCTTTGAAATGTTGACCCAGACTAGGTTTAATTGACTGTTTCAGTGTGGTATCACATTACCACGTGATCCAAACCAGAAAAAGCCCTGAATCTGGCCATCAAGTATGTGAAATATGCGAAAGTATGAGCCTGATGAGTGCAAATCCCAGACCTAACCTAGACCTAACATGTGTTATCCTCTAAAATACTGATCGAGACCAGGTTTAATTTGACTGTTTCAGTGTGGTACCACATAACTACGTGATCCAAACCAGTGAAAGCCCAGGATCTGGCCAACAAGAATGAGAAATATGCGAAAGTATGACCATGATGAGAGCAAATCCCAGACCTAACCTAGACCTAACATGAGTTATCCTTTGAAATATTGACCCCGACTAGGTTTAATTGACTGTTTCAGTGTGGTACCACATTACCACGTGATCCAAACCAGAAAAAGCCCTGAATCTGGCCATCAAGTATGTGAAATATGCGAAAGTATGAGCCTGATGAGGGCAAATCCCGGACCTAACCTAGACCTAACATGTGTTATGCTCTAAAATATTGATCGAAACCAGGTTTAATGGTCTGTTTCAGTGTGGTACCACACTACTGCGTGATCCAAACCAGAAAAAGCCCAGGATCTGACCAACAAGTATGAGAAATATGCGAAAGTATGAGCCCGATGAGTGCAAATCCCAGACCTAACCTAGACCTAACATGCGTTATCCTCAAAAATAATAGCCGAGACCAGGATTAGTCGACTGTTTCAGTGTGGTACCACATTACTACGTGATCCAAACCAGAAAAACCCCAGGATCTGGCCATCAAGTATGAGGAATATGCGAATGTATGAGCCTGATGAGAGCAAATCTCAGACCTAACCTAGACCTAACATGAGTTATCCTTTGAAATGTTGACCTAGACTAGGTTTAATTGACTATTTCAGTGTGGTACCACATTACCACGTGATCCAAACCAGAAAAAGCCCTGAATCTGGCCATCAAGTATGTGAAATATGCGAAAGTATGAGCCTGATGAGTGCACATCCCAGACCTAACCTAGACCTAACATGTGTTATCCTCTAAAATACTGATCGAGACCAGGTTTAATTTGACTGTTTCAGTGTGGTACCACATAACTACGTGATCCAAACCAGTGAAAGCCCAGGATCTGGCCAACAAGGATGAGAAATATGCGAAAGTATGACCATGATGAGAGCAAATCCCAGAACTACCCTAGACCTAACATGAGTTATCCTTTGAAATGTTGACCCAGACTAGGTTTAATTGACTGTTTCAGTGTGGTACCACATTACCACGTGATCCAAACCAGAGAAAGCCCTGAATCTGGCCATCAAGTATGTGAAATATGCGAAAGTATGAGCCTGATGAGTGCAAATCCCAGACCTAACCTAGACCTAACATGTGTTATCCTCTAAAATATCGATCGAAACCAGGTTTAATCGACTGTTTCAGTGTGGTACCACATTACCACGTGATCCAAACTAGAAAAAACCCAGGTTCTGTTCACCAGGTATGTGAAGATTGCGATCGTGTGAGCCTGATGAGGGCAAGTCCGAGGACGAACCAAGACCTAACATGCGTTATCCTCTAAAATATTGATCGAAACCAGGTTTAATGGACAGTTTCAGTGTGGTACCACATTACTACGTGATCCAAGCCAAAAAAAGCCCAGAATCTGGCCATCAAGTATGAGAAATATGCGAAAGTATGAGCCTGATGAGTGCAAATCCCAGACCTAACCTAGACCTAACATGCGTTATCCTCTAAAATATTGACCGAGACCAGGATTAGTCGACTGTTTCAGTGTGGTACCACATTACTACGTGATCCAAACCAGAAAAACCCCAGGATCTGGCCATCAAGTATGAGAAATATGCGAATGTATGAGCCTGATGAGAGCAAATCCCAGACCTAACCTAGACCTAACATGAGTTATCCTTTGAAATGTTGACCAAGACTAGGTTTAATTGACTGTTTCAGTGTGGTACCACATTTCCACGTGATCCAAACCAGAAAAAGCCCTGAATCTGGCCATCAAGTATGAGAAATATGCGAAAGTATGAGCCTGATGCGTGCAAATCCCAGACCTAACCTAGACCTAACATGTGTTATCCTCTAAAATATTGATCGAAACCAGGTTTAATGGTCTGTTTCAGTGTGGTACCACATTACTGCGTGATCCAAACTAAAAAAAGCCCAGAATCTGGCCATCAAGTATGAGAAACATGCGAAAGTATGAGCCTGATGAGAGCAAATCCCAGACCTAACCTAGACCTAACATGAGTTAACCTTTGAAATGTTGACCCAGACTAGGTTTAATTGACAGTTTCAGTGTGGTACCACATTACTACGTGATCCAAACCAGAAAGGCGCAGGATATGGCCAACAAGTACGAGAAATATGCGAAAGTATGAGCCTGTTGAGAGCAAATCCCAGCCCTAACCTAGACCTAACATGCGTTATCCTCTAAAATATTGACCGAGACCAGGTTTAGCCGACTGTTTCAGTGTGGTACCACATTACTACGTGATCCAAACCAGAAAAAGGCCAGGATCTGGCCATCAAGTATGAGAAATATGCGAAAGTATGAACCTGATGAGTGCAAATCCGAGACCTAACCCAGACCTAACATGCGTTATCCTCTAAAATATTGACCGAGACCAGGTTTAGCCGACTGTTTCAGTGTGGTACCACATTACTACGTGATCCAAACCAGAAAAAGCCCAGGATCTGGCCAACAAGTATCAGAAATATGCGAAAGTATGAGCCAGATGAATGCAAATCCCAGACCTAACCTAGACCTAACATGCGTTATCCTCTAAAATATTGACCGAGAGCAGCATTAGTCGACAGTTTCAGTGTGGTACCACATTACTACGTGATCCAAACCAGAAAAAGCCCAGGATCTGGCCATCAAGTATTAGAAACATGCGAATGTATGAGCCTGATGAGACCAAATCCCAGCCCTAACCTAGACCTAACATGCGTTATCCTCTAAAATATTGATCGTGACCAGGTTTAGTCGACTGTTTCAGTGTGGTACCACATTACTATGTGATCCAAACCAGAAAAAACCCAGGATCTGGCCGACAAGGATGTGAAGAATGCGAAAGTATGAGACTGAAGAGGGCAAATCCCAGACCTAACCCAGACCTAACATGCGTTATCCTCTAAAATATTGGTCGAGACCAGGATTAGTCGACTGTTTCAGTGTGGTCCCACATTTCTACGTGATCCAAACTAAAAAAAGCCCAGAATCTGGCCATCAAGTACGTGAAACACGCGAAAGTATGAGCCTGATGAGAGCAAATCCCAGACCTAACCTAGACCTAACATGAGTTATCCTTTGAAATGTTGACCCAGACTAGGTTTAATTGACTGTTTCAGTGTGGTATCACATTACCACGTGATCCAAACCAGAAAAAGCCCTGAATCTGGCCATCAAGTATGTGAAATATGCGAAAGTATGAGCCTGATGAGTGCAAATCCCAGACCTAACCTAGACCTAACATGTGTTATCCTCTAAAATACTGATCGAGACCAGGTTTAATTTGACTGTTTCAGTGTGGTACCACATAACTACGTGATCCAAACCAGTGAAAGCCCAGGATCTGGCCAACAAGAATGAGAAATATGCGAAAGTATGACCATGATGAGAGCAAATCCCAGACCTAACCTAGACCTAACATGAGTTATCCTTTGAAATATTGACCCCGACTAGGTTTAATTGACTGTTTCAGTGTGGTACCACATTACCACGTGATCCAAACCAGAAAAAGCCCTGAATCTGGCCATCAAGTATGAGAAATATGCGAAAGTATGAGCCTGATGAGTGCAAATCCCAGACCTAACCTAGACCTAACATGTGTTATGCTCTAAAATATTGATCGAAACCAGGTTTAATGGTCTGTTTCAGTGTGGTACCACACTACTGCGTGATCCAAACCAGAAAAAGCCCAGGATCTGGCCATCAAGTATGAGAAATATGCGAATGTATGAGCCTGATGAGAGCAAATCCCAGACCTAACCTAGACCTAACGTGAGTTATCCTTTGAAATGTTGACCCAGACTAGGTTAAATGGACTGTTTCAGTGTGGTACCACATTACCACGTGATCCAAACCAGAAAAAACCCTGGATCTGTTCAACAGGTATGTGAAGAATGCGAAAGTATGAGCCTGATGAGTGCAAATCCCAGACCTAACCTAGACCTAACATGTGTTATCCTCTAAAATACTGATCGAGACCAGGTTTAATTTGACTGTTTCAGTGTGGTACCACACTACTGCGTGATCCAAACCAGAAAAAGCCCAGGATCTGGCCAACAAGTATGAGAAATATGCGAAAGTATGAGCCCGATGAGTGCAAATCCCAGACCTAACCTAGACCTAACATGCGTTATCCTCAAAAATAATAGCCGAGACCAGGATTAGTCGACTGTTTCAGTGTGGTACCACATTACTACGTGATCCAAACCAGAAAAACCCCAGGATCTGGCCATCAAGTATGAGGAATATGCGAATGTATGAGCCTGATGAGAGCAAATCTCAGACCTAACCTAGACCTAACATGAGTTATCCTTTGAAATGTTGACCTAGACTAGGTTTAATTGACTATTTCAGTGTGGTACCACATTACCACGTGATCCAAACCAGAAAAAGCCCTTGAATCTGGCCATCAAGTATGTGAAATATGCGAAAGTATGAGCCTGATGAGTGCAAATCCCAGACCTAACCTAGACCTAACATGTGTTATCCTCTAAAATACTGATCGAGACCAGGTTTAATTTGACTGTTTCAGTGTGGTACCACATAACTACGTGATCCAAACCAGTGAAAGCCCAGGATCTGGCCAACAAGAATGAGAAATATGCGAAAGTATGACCATGATGAGAGCAAATCCCAGAACTACCATAGACCTAACATGAGTTATCCTTTGAAATGTTGACCCAGACTAGGTTTAATTGACTGTTTCAGTGTGGTACCACATTACCACGTGATCCAAACCAGAGAAAGCCCTGAATCTGGCCATCAAGTATGTGAAATATGCGAAAGTATGAGCCTGATGAGTGCAAATCCCAGACCTAACCTAGACCTAACATGCGTTATCCTCTAAAATATCGATCGAAACCAGGTTTAATCGACTGTTTCAGTGTGGTACCACATTACTACGTGATCCAAACCAGAAAAAGCCCAGGATCTGGCCAACAAGTATGAGAAATATGCGAAAGTATGAGCCTGATGAGTGCAAATCCCAGACCTAACCTAGACCTAACATGCGTTATCCTCTAAAATATTGACCGAGACCAGGATTAGTCGACTGTTTCAGTGTGGTACCACATTACTACGTGATCCAAACCAGAAAAAGCCCAGGATCTGGCCATCAAGTATGAGAAATATGCGAATGTATGAGCCTGATGAGAGCAAATCCCAGACCTAACCTAGACCTAACATGAGTTATCCTCTAAAATATTGACCGAGACCTGGATTAGTCGACTGTTTCAGTGTGGTACCACATTACTACGTGATCCAAACCAGAAGAAGCCCAGGATCTGGCCAACAAGTATGAGAAATATGCGAAAGTATGAGCCTGATGAATGCAAATCCCAGACTTAACCTAGACCTAACATACGTTATCCTCTAAAATATTGACCAAGACCAGGATTACTCGACTGTTTCAGTGTGGTACCACATTACTATGTGATCGAAACCACAAAAAACCCAGGATCTGTTCCACAAGTATTTGAAGAATGCGGAAGTATGAGTCTGATGTGGGCAAATCCCAGGCCTGGCCTAGACATAACATGGGTTATCTTCTAAATTATTGATTAAAACCAGGTTTACTGGACTGTTTCTGTGTGGTACCACATTGCTACGTTATCCGAAGCAGTGAAAGCCCAGAATCTGGCCAACAAGTATGAGAAATATGCGAAATCATGAGCCTGATGAAGGGCAAATCCTAGACCTAACCGAGACCATAACATGCGTTATCCTCAAAAATATTGATCGAAACTAGGTTTAATGGACTGTTTCAGTGTGGTACCAAATTACTACGTGATCTAAACCATAAAAGGCCAAGAACCCGGCCATCAAGTATGAGAAATATGCGAAAGTATGAGCCTGATGAGTGCAAATCCCAGACCCAACCTAGACCTAACATGCGTTATCCTCTAAAATATTGACCGAGACCAGGATTAGTCAACTGTTTCAGTGTGGTACCACATTACTACGTCATCCAAACCAGAAAACGCCCAGGATCTGGCCATCAAGTATGAGAAATATGCGAATGTTTGAGCCTGATGAGAGCAAATCCCAGAATTAACATAGACCTAACAGGCGTTATCCTCTAAAACATTCATCGAAACCAGGTTTAATGGACTGTTTCAGTGTGGTACCGCATTACTACGTGATCGAAACCAGAAAAAGACCAGAATCTGGCAATCAAGTATCAGAAATATGCGAATGTATGAGCCTGATGAGTGCAAATCCCAGACCTAACCTAGACCTAACATGCGTTATCCTCTAAAATATTGACCGAGACCAGGATTAGTCGACTGTTTCAGTGTGGTACCACATTACTACGTGATCCAAGCCAAAAAAAGCTCAGGATCTGGCCATCAAGTATGAGAAATATGCGAAAGTATGAGCCTGATGAGTGCAAATCCCAGACCCAACCTAGACCTAACATGCGTTATCCTCTAAAATATTGACCGAGACCAGGATTAGTCGACAGTTTCAGTGTGGTACCACATTACCACGTGATCCAAACCAGAAAAAACCCTGGATCTGTTCAACAGGTATGTGAAGAATGCGAAAGTGTGAGCCTGATGAGGGCAAATCCCGGACCTAACATAGACCTAACATGCGTTATCCTCTAAAATATGGATCGAAACCAGGTTTAATGGTCTGTTTCAGCGTGGTACCGTATTACTACGTGATCGAAACCAAAAAAGGCCCAGAATCTGGCCATCAAGTATGAGAAATATGCGAAAGTATGAGCCTGATGAGTGCAAATCCCAGCCCCAACCTAGACCTAACTTGCGTTATCCTCTAAAATATTGATCGAGACCAGGTTTAGTCGACTGTTTCAGTGTGGTACCACATTACTATGTGATCGAAACCAGATAAAACCCAGGATCTGTTCCACAAGTATTTGAAGAATGCGGAAGTATGAGTCTGATGTGGGCAAATTCCAGGCCTGGCCTAGACATAACATGAGTTATCTTCTAAATTATTGATCAAAACCAGGTTTACTGGACTGTTTCAGTGTGGTACCACATTGCTACGTGGTCCAAAGCAGTGAAAGCCCAGAATCTGGCCAACAAGTATGAGAAATATGCGAAATCATGAGCCTGATGAGGGGTAAATCCTAGACCTAACCGAGACAATAACATGCGTTATCCTCAAAAATATTGATCGGAACCAGGTTTAATGGATTGTTTCAGTGTGGTACCGCATTACTACGTGATCTAAACCATAAAAGGCCAAGAATCCGGCCATCAAGTATGAGAAATATGCGAAAGTATGAGCCTGATGAGTGCAAATCCCAGACCTAACCTCGACCTAACATGCGTTATCCTCTAAAATATTGACCGAGACCAGGATTAGTCGACTGTTTCAGTGTGGTACCACATTACTACGTGATCCAAACCAGAAAACGCCCAGGATCTGGCCATCAAGTATGAGAAATATGCGAATGTTTGAGCCTGATGAGAGCAAATCCCAGAACTAACATAGACCTAACATGCGTTATCCTCTAAAATATTGATCGAAACCAGGTTTAGTGGACAGTTTCAGTGTGGTACCACATTACTACGTGGTCCATGCCAAAAAAAGCCCAGAATCTGGCCAACAAGTATGAGAAATATGCGAAAGTATGAGCCTGATGAGTGCAAATCCCAGACCTAACCTAGACCTGACAGGCGTTACCCTCTAAAATATTGACCGAGACAAGGATTAGTCGACTGTTTCAGTGGGGTAACACATTACCACGTGACCCAAACCAGACAAAACCCGGAATCTGTACAACAAGTATGTGAAGAATGCGAAAGTATGAGTCTGATGAGGGCAAATCCAAGGCCTAACCTAGACCTGACAGGCGTCATCCTCTAAAACATTCATCGAAAGCAGCTTTAATGGACTGTTTCAGTGTGGTACCGCACTACTACGTGATCGAAACCAGAAAAAGACCAGAATCTGGCAATCAAGTATCAGAAATATGCGAATGTATGAGCCTGATGAGTGCAAATCCCAGACCTAACCTGGACCTAACATGCGTTATCCTCTAAAATATTGATCATGACCAGGTTCAGTCGACAGTTTCAGTGTGGTACCACATTACTACGTGATCCAAACCAGAAGAAGCCCAGGATCTGGCCATGTAGTATGAGAAATATGCGAATGTATGAGCCTGATGAGTGCAAATCCCAGACCTAACCTGGACCTAACATGAGTTATCCTTTGAAATGTTGACCCAGACTAGGTTTGATGGACTGTTTCAGTGTGGTACCACATTACCACGTGATCCAAACCAGAAAAAACCCTGGATCTGTTCAACAGGTATGTGAAGAATGCTAAAGTGTGACCCTGATGAGTGCAAATCCAAGGCCTCACCTAGACCTAACATGCGTTATCCTCTAAAATATTGATCCTAACCAGGTTTAATGGCCCGTTTCAGTGTGGTACCACATTACCACTTGATCCAAACCAGAAAAAGCCCAGGATCTGTTCACCAGGTATGTGAAGAATGCGAACGTGTGAGCCTGATGAGGGCAAATCCAAGGCCGAACCAAGCCCTAACATGCGTTACCCTCTAAAATATTGATCGAAACCAGGTTTAATGGACTGTTTCAGTGTGGTACCGCATTACTACGTGATCTAAACCATAAAAGGCCAAGAATCCGGCCATCAAGTATGAGAAATATGCGAAAGTATGAGCCTGATGAGTGCAAATCCCAGACCTAACCTAGACCTAACATGCGTTATCCTCTAAAATATTGACCGAGACCAGGATTAGTCGACTGTTTCAGTGTGGTACCACATTACTACGTGATCCCAACCAGAAAAAGCCCAGGATCTGGCCATCAAGTATGAGAAATATGCGAATGTATGAGCCTGATGAGAGCAAATCCCAGACCAAACCTAGACCTAACATGCGTTATCCTCTAAAATATTGACCGAGACAAGGATTAGTCGACTGTTTCAGTGGGGTAACACATTACTACGTGACCCAAACCAGACAAAACCCGGAATCTGTACAACAAGTATTTGAAGAATGCGAAAGTATGAGTCTGATGGGGGCAAATCCAAGGCCTAACCTAGACCTAACAGGCGTTATCCTCTAAAACATTCATCGAAACCAGGTTTAATGGACTGTTTCAGTGTGGTACCGCATTACTACGTGATCGAAACCAGAAGAAGACCAGAATCTGGCAATCAAGTATCAGAAATATGCGAATGTATGAGCCTGATGAGTGCAAATCCCAGACCTAACCTAGACCTAACATGCGTTATCCTCTAAAATATTGACCGAGACCAGGATTAGTCGACTGTTTCAGTGTGGTACCACATTACTACGTGATCCAAGCCAAAAAAAGCCCAGGATCTGGCCATCAAGTATGAGAAATATGCGAAAGTATGAGCCTGATGAGTGCAAATCCCAGACCTAACCTAGACCTAACATGCGTTATCCTCTAAAATATTGACCGAGACCAGGATTAGTCGACTGTTTCAGTGTGGTACGACATTACTACGTGATCCAAACCAGAATAAGCCCAGGATCTGGCCATCAAGTATGAGAAACATGCGAATGTATGAGCCTGATGAGAGCAAATCCCAGACCTAACATAGACCTAACATGCGTTATCTTCTAAAATATGGATCGAAACCAGGTTTAATGGTCTGTATCAGCGTGGTACCGCATTACTACGTGATCGAAACCAAAAAAGGCCCAGAATCTGGCCATCAAGTATGAGAAATATGCGAAAGTAAGAGCCTGATGAGTGCAATCCCAGACCTAACCTAGACCTAACATGCGTTATCCTCTAACATATCGATCGAAACCAGGTTTAATCGACTGTTTCAGTGTGGTACCACATTACTGTGTGATCCATACCAGAAAAAGCAAAGGATTTGGCTAAGAAGTGAGAGAAATATGCGAAAGTATGAGCCTGATGAGAGCAAATCCCGGACCTAACATAGACCTAACATGCGTTATCCTCTAAAATATTGAACGAAAGCAGGTTTAATGGACTGTTTCAGTGTGGTACCACATTGCTACGTGATCCAAACCAGAAAAAACCCGGGTTCTGTTCAACAAGTCTGTGAAGAATGTGAAAGTATGACCCTGATGAGTGCAAATCCAAGGCCTAACCTAGACCTAACATGTATTATCCTCTAAAATATTGATCGAAACCAGGTTTAATGGTCTGTTTCAGTGTGGTACCACATTACTGCGTGATCCATACTAAAAAAAGCCCAGAATCTGGCCATCAAGTATGAGAAACAGGCGAAAGTATGAGCCTGATGAGAGCAAATCCCAGACCTAACCTCGACCTAACATGCGTTATCCTCTAAAATATTGATCGTGACCAGGTTTAGTCGACTGTTTCAGTGTGGTACCACATTACTATGTGATCCAAACCAGAAAAAACCCAGGATCTGGCCGACAAGGATGTGAAGAATGCGAAAGTATGAGACTGAAGAGGGCAAATCCCAGACCTAACCCAGACCTAACATGCGTTATCCTCTAAAATATTGGTCGAGACCAGGATTAGTCGACTGTTTCAGTGTGGTCCCACATTACTACGTGATCCAAACTAAAAAAAGCCCAGAATCTGGCCATCAAGTACGTGAAACACGCGAAAGTATGAGCCTGATGAGAGCAAATCCCAGACCTAACCTAGACCTAACATGAGTTATCCTTTGAAATGTTGACCCAGACTAGGTTTAATTGACTGTTTCAGTGTGGTATCACATTACCACGTGATCCAAACCAGAAAACGCCCTGAATCTGGCCATCAAGTATGTGAAATATGCGAAAGTATGAGCCTGATGAGTGCAAATCCCAGACCTAACCTAGACCTAACATGTGTTATGCTCTAAAATATTGATCGAAACCAGGTTTAATGGTCTGTTTCAGTGTGGTACCACACTACTGCGTGATCCAAACCAGAAAAAGCCCAGGATCTGGCCATCAAGTATGAGAAATATGCGAATGTATCAGCCTGATGAGAGCAAATCCCAGACCTAACCTAGACCTAACGTGAGTTATCCTTTGAAATGTTGACCCAGACTAGGTTAAATGGACTGTTTCAGTGTGGTACCACATTACCACGTGATCCAAACCAGAAAAAACCCTGGATCTGTTCAACAGGTATGTGAAGAATGCGAAAGTGTGAGCCTGATGAGGGCAAATCCCGGACCTAACCTAGACCTAACATGTGTTATGCTCTAAAATATTGATCGAAACCAGGTTTAATGGTCTGTTTCAGTGTGGTACCACACTACTGCGTGATCCAAACCAGAAAAAGCCCAGGATCTGGCCAACAAGTATGAGAAATATGCGAAAGTATGAGCCCGATGAGTGCAAATCCCAGACCTAACCTAGACCTAACATGCGTTATCCTCAAAAATAATAGCCGAGACCAGGATTAGTCGACTGTTTCAGTGTGGTACCACATTACTACGTGATCCAAACCAGAAAAACCCCAGGATCTGGCCATCAAGTATGAGAAATATGCGAATGTATGAGCCTGATGAGAGCAAATCCCAGACCTAACCTAGACCTAACATGAGTTATCCTATGAAATGTTGACCCAGACTAGGTTTAATTGACTATTTCAGTGTGGTACCACATTACCACGTGATCCAAACCAGAAAAAGCCCTTGAATCTGGCCATCAAGTATGTGAAATATGCGAAAGTATGAGCCTGATGAGTGCAAATCCCAGACCTAACCTAGACCTAACATGTGTTATCCTCTAAAATACTGATCGAGACCAGGTTTAATTTGACTGTTTCAGTGTGGTACCACATAACTACGTGATCCAAACCAGTGAAAGCCCAGGATCTGGCCAACAAGAATGAGAAATATGCGAAAGTATGACCATGATGAGAGCAAATCCCAGAACTACCCTAGACCTAACATGAGTTATCCTTTGAAATGTTGACCCAGACTAGGTTTAATTGACTGTTTCAGTGTGGTACCACATTACCACGTGATCCAAACCAGAGAAAGCCCTGAATCTGTCCATCAAGTATGTGAAATATGCGAAAGTATGAGCCTGATGAGTGCAAATCCCAGACCTAACCTAGACCTAACATGCGTTATCCTCTAAAATATTGATCGAAACCAGGTTTAATCGACTGTTTCAGTGTGGTACCACATTACCACGTGATCCAAACTAGAAAAAACCCAGGTTCTGTTCACCAGGTATGTGAAGATTGCGATCGTGTGAGCCTGATGAGGGCAAGTCCAAGGCCGAACCAAGACCTAACATGCGTTATCCTCTAAAATATTGATCGAAACCAGGTTTAATGGACAGTTTCAGTGTGGTACCACATTACTACGTGATCCAAGCCAAAAAAAGCCCAGAATCTGGCCAACAAGTATGAGAAATATGCGAAAGTATGAGCCTGATGAGTGCAAATCCCAGACCTAACCTAGACCTAACATGCGTTATCCTCTAAAATATTGACCGAGACCAGGATTAGTCGACTGTTTCAGTGTGGTACCACATTACTACGTGATCCAAACCAGAAATGCCCAGGATCTGGCCATCAAGTATGAGAAATATGCGAATGTATGAGCCTGATGAGAGCAAATCCCAGACCTAACCTAGACCTAACATGAGTTATCCTCTAAAATATTGACCGAGACCTGGATTAGTCGACTGTTTCAGTGTGGTACCACATTACTACGTGATCCAAACCAGAAGAAGCCCAGGATCTGGCCAACAAGTATGAGAAATATGCGAAAGTATGAGCCTGATGAATGCAAATTCCAGACCTAACCTAAACCTAACATACGTTATCCTCTAAAATATTGACCAAGACCAGGATTACTCGACTGTTTCAGTGTGGTACCACATTACTATGTGATCGAAACCTCAAAAAACCCAGGATCTGTTCCACAAGTATTTGAAGAATGCGGAAGTATGAGTCTGATGTGGGCAAATCCCAGGCCTGGCCTAGACATAACATGGGTTATCTTCTAAATTATTGATTAAAACCAGGTTTACTGGACTGTTTCTGTGTGGTACCACATTGCTACGTTATCCGAAGCAGTGAAAGCCCAGAATCTGGCCAACAAGTATGAGAAATATGCGAAATCATGAGCCTGATGAAGGGCAAATCCTAGACCTAACCGAGACCATAACATGCGTTATCCTCAAAAATATTGATCGAAACCAGGTTTAATGGACTGTTTCAGTGTGGTACCAAATTACTACGTGATCTAAACCATAAAAGGCCAAGAATCCGGCCATCAAGTATGAGAAATATGCGAAAGTATGAGCCTGATGAGTGCAAATCCCAGACCCAACCTAGACCTAACATGTGTTATCCTCTAAAATATTGACCGAGACCAGGATTAGTCGACTGTTTCAGTGTGGTACCACATTACTACGTCATCCAAACCAGAAAACGCCCAGGATCTGGCCATCAAGTATGAGAAATATGCGAATGTTTGAGCCTGATGAGAGCAAATCCCAGAATTAACATAGACCTAACAGGCGTTATCCTCTAAAACATTCATCGAAACCAGGTTTAATGGACTGTTTCAGTGTGGTACCGCATTACTACGTGATCGAAACCAGAAAAAGACCAGAATCTGGCAATCAAGTATCAGAAATATGCGAATGTATGAGCCTGATGAGTGCAAATCCCAGACCTAACCTAGACCTAACATGCGTTATCCTCTAAAATATTGACCGAGACCAGGATTAGTCGACTGTTTCAGTGTGGTACCACATTACTACGTGATCCAAGCCAAAAAAAGATCAGGATCTGGCCATCAAGTATGAGAAATATGCGAAAGTATGAGCCTGATGAGTGCAAATCCCAGACCCAACCTAGACCTAACATGCGTTATCCTCTAAAATATTGACCGAGACCAGGATTAGTCGACAGTTTCAGTGTGGTACCACATTACCACGTGATCCAAACCAGAAAAAACCCTGGATCTGTTCAACAGGTATGTGAAGAATGCGAAAGTGTGAGCCTGATGAGGGCAAATCCCGGACCTAACATAGACCTAACATGCGTTATCCTCTAAAATATGTATCGAAACCTGGTTTAATGGTCTGTTTCAGCGTGGTACCGTATTACTACGTGATCGAAACCAAAAAAGGCCCAGAATCTGGCCATCAAGTATGAGAAATATGCGAAAGTATGAGCCTGATGAGTGCAAATCCCAGACCCAACCTAGACCTAACATGCGTTATCCTCTAAAATATTGACCGAGACCAGGATTAGTCGACTGTTTCAGTGTGGTACCACATTACTACGTGATCCAAACCAGAAAAAACCCTGGATCTGTTCAACAAGTATGTGAAGAATGCGAAAGTGTGAGCCTGATGAGAGCAAATCCCAGCCCTAACCTAGACCTAACTTGCGTTATCCTCTAAAATATTGATCGAGACCAGGTTTAGTCGACTGTTTCAGTGTGGTACCACATTACTATGTGATCGAAACCAGATAAAACCCAGGATCTGTTCCACAAGTATTTGAAGAATGCGGAAGTATGAGTCTGATGTGGGCAAATCCCAGGCCTGGCCTAGACATAACATGAGTTATCTTCTAAATTATTGATCAAAACCAGGTTTACTGGACTGTTTCAGTGTGGTACCACATTGCTACGTGGTCCAAAGCAGTGAAAGCCCAGAATCTGGCCAACAAGTATGAGAAATATGCGAAATCATGAGCCTGATGAGGGGTAAATCCTAGACCTAACCGAGACAATAACATGCGTTATCCTCAAAAATATTGATCGGAACCAGGTTTAATGGACTGTTTCAGTGTGGTACCGCATTACTACGTGATCTAAACCATAAAAGGCCAAGAATCCGGCCATCAAGTATGAGAAATATGCGAAAGTATGAGCCTGATGAGTGCAAATCCCAGACCTAACCTAGACCTAACATGCGTTATCCTCTAAAATATTGACCGAGACCAGGATTAGTCGACTGTTTCAGTGTGGTACCACATTACTACGTGATCCAAACCAGAAAACGCCCAGGATCTGGCCATCAAGTATGAGAAATATGCGAATGTTTGAGCCTGATGAGAGCAAATCCCAGAACTAACATAGACCTAACATGCGTTATCCTCTAAAATATTGATCGAAACCAGGTTTAGTGGACAGTTTCAGTGTGGTACCACATTACTACGTGGTCCATGCCAAAAAAAGCCCAGAATCTGGCCAACAAGTATGAGAAATATGCGAAAGTATGAGCCTGATGAGTGCAAATCCCAGACCTAACCTAGACCTGACAGGCGTTATCCTCTAAAATATTGACCGAGACAAGGATTAGTCGACAGTTTCAGTGGGGTAACACATTACCACGTGACCCAAACCAGAAGAAGCCCAGGATCTGGCCATGTAGTATGAGAAATATGCGAATGTATGAGCCTGATGAGTGCAAATCCCAGACCTAACCTGGACCTAACATGAGTTATCCTTTGAAATGTTGACCCAGACTAGGTTTGATGGACTGTTTCAGTGTGGTACCACATTACCACGTGATCCAAACCAGAAAAAACCCTGGATCTGTTCAACAGGTATGTGAAGAATGCGAAAGTATGAGCCTGATGAGTGCAAATCCCAGACCTAACCTAGACCTAACATGCGTTATCCTCTAAAATATTGACCGAGACCAGGATTAGTCGACTGTTTCAGTGTGGTACCACATTACTACGTGATCCAAACCAGAATAAGCCCAGGATCTGGCCATCAAGTATGAGAAACATGCGAAAGTATGAGCCTGATGAGTGCAAATCCCAGACCTAACCTAGACCTAACATGCGTTATCCTCTAAAATATTGACCGAGACCAGGATTAGTCGACTGTTTCAGTGTGGTACCACATTACTACGTGATCCAAACCAGAATAAGCCCAGGATCTGGCCATCAAGTATGAGAAACATGCGAATGTATGAGCCTGATGAGAGCAAATCCCAGACCTAACATAGACCTAACATGCGTTATCTTCTAAAATATGGATCGAAACCAGGTTTAATGGTCTGTATCAGCGTGGTACCGCATTACTACGTGATCGAAACCAAAAAAGGCCCAGAATCTGGCCATCAAGTATGAGAAATATGCGAAAGTATGAGCCTGATGAGTGCATATCCCAGACCTAACCTAGACCTAACATGCGTTATCCTCTAACATATCGATCGAAACCAGGTTTAATCGACTGTTTCAGTGTGGTACCACATTACTGTGTGATCCATACCAGAAAAAGCAAAGGATTTGGCTAGGAAGTGAGAGAAATATGCGAAAGTATGAGCCTGATGAGAGCAAATCCCGGACCTAACATAGACCTAACATGCGTTATCCTCTAAAATATTGAACGAAACCAGGTTTAATGGACTGTTTCAGTGTGGTACCACATTGCTACGTGATCCAAACCAGAAAAAACCCGGGTTCTGTTCAACAAGTCTGTGAAGAATGTGAAAGTATGACCCTGATGAGTGCAAATCCAAGGCCTAACCTAGACCTAACATGTATTATCCTCTAAAATATTGATCGAAACCAGGTTTAATGGTCTGTTTCAGTGTGGTACCACATTACTGCGTGATCCATACTAAAAAAAGCCCAGAATCTGGCCATCAAGTATGAGAAACACGCGAAAGTATGAGCCTGATGAGAGCAAATCCCAGAACTATCCTCGACCTAACATGAGATATCCTTTGAAATGTTGACCCAGACTAGGTTTAATTGACTGTTTCAGTGTGGTACCACATTACCACGTGATCCAAATCAGAAAAAGCCCTGAATCTGGCCATCCAGTATGAGAAATATGCGAAAGTATGAGCCTGATGAGAGCAAATCCCAGACCTAACCTAGACCTAACATGCGTTATCCTCTAAAATATTGACCGAGACCAGGTTTAGTCGACTGTTTCAGTGTGGTACCACATTACTTCGTGATCCAAACCAGAAAAAGACCAGGATCTGTTCCACAAGTATTTGAAGAATGCGGAAGTATGAGTCTGATGAGGGCAAATCCCAGGCCTGGCCTAGACATAACATGAGTTATCTTCTAAATTATTGATCAAAACCAGGTTTACTGGACTGTTTCAGTGTGGTACCACATTGCTACGTTATCCAAAGCAGTGAAAGCCCAGAATCTGGCCAACAAGTATGAGAAATATGCGAAATCATGAGCCTAATGAGGGGCAAATCCTAGACCTAACTGAGACCGTAACATGCGTTATCCTCAAAAATATTGATCGGAACCAGGTTTAATGGACTGTTTCAGTGTGATATCGCATTACTACGTGATCTAAACCATAAAAGGCCAAGAATCCGGCCATCAAGTATGAGAAATATGCGAAAGTATGAGCGTGATGAGTGCAAATCCCAGACCTAACCTAGACCCAAAATGCGTTATCCTCTAAAATATTGACCGAGACCAGGATTAGTCGACGTTTTCAGTGTGGTACCACATTACTACGTGATCCAAACCAGAAAACGCCCAGGATCTGGCCATCAAGTATGAGAAATATGCGAATGTTTGAGCCTGAAGAGAGCAAATCCCAGAACTAACATAGACCTAACATGCGTTATCCTCTAAAATATTGATCGAAACCAGGTTTAGTGGACAGTTTCAGTGTGGTACCACATTACTACGTGATCCATGCCAAAAAAGCCCAGAATCTGGCCAACAAGTATGAGAAATATGCGAAAGTATGAGCCTGATGAGTGCAAATCCCAGACCTAACCTAGACCTAACATGCGTTATCCTCTAAAATATTGACCGAGACCAGGATTAGTCGACTGTTTCAGTGTGGTACCACATTACTACGTGATCCAAGCCAAAAAAAGCCCAGAATCTGGCCAACAAGTATGAGAAATATGCGAAAGTATGACCCTGATGAGTGCAAATCCCAGACCTAACCTAGACCTAACATGCGTTATCCTCTAAAATATTGATCATGACTAGGCTCAGTCGACTGTTTCAGTGTGGTACCACATTACTACGTGATCCAAACCAGAAGAAGCCCAGGATCTGGCCATCAAGTATGAGAAATATGCGAATGTATGAGCCTGATGAGTGCAAATCCCAGACCTAACCTGGACCTAACATGAGTTATCCTTTGAAATGTTGACCCAGACTAGGTTTAATGGACTGTTTCAGTGTGGTACCACATTACCACGTCATCCAAACCAGAAAAAACCCTGGATCTGTTCAACAGGTATGTGAAGAATGCTAAAGTGTGACCCTGATGAGTGCAAATCCAAGGCCTCACCTAGACCTAACATGTGTTATCCTCTAAAATATTGATCGAAACCAGGTTTAATGGACTGTTTCAGTGTGGTACCACATTACCACTTGATCCAAACCAGAAAAAGCCCTGGATCTGGCCAACAAGTATGCGGAAAATCTGAATGTATGAGCCTGATGAGAGCAAATCCCAGACCTAACATAGACCTAACATGTGTTATCCTCTAAAATATTGATCGTAACCAGGTATAATGGTCTGTTTCAGTGTGGTACCACATTACCACTTGATCCAAACCAGAAAAAGCCCAGGATCTGTTCACCAGGTATGTGAAGAATGCGAACGTGTGAGCCTGATGAGGGCAAATCCTAGACCTAACCGAGACAATAACATGCGTTATCCTCAAAAATATTGATCGGAACCAGGTATAATGGACTGTTTCAGTGTGGTACCGCATTACTACGTGATCGAAACCAGAAAAAGACCAGAATCTGGCAATCAAGTATCAGAAATATGCGAATGTATGAGCCTGATGAATGCAAATCTCAGACCTAACCTAGACCTAACATGCGTTATCCTCTAAAATATTGACCGAGACCAGGATTAGTCGACTGTTTCAGTGTGGTACCACATTACTACGTGATCCAAGCCAAAAAAAGCCCAGGATCTGGCCATCAAGTATGAGAAATATGCGAAAGTATGAGCCTGATGAGTGCAAATCCCAGACCTAACCTAGACCTAACATGCGTTATCCTCTAACATATCGATCGAAACCAGGTTTAATCGACTGTTTCAGTGTGGTACCACATTACTGTGTGATCCATACCAGAAAAAGCAAAAGATTTGGCTAACAAGTGAGAGAAATATGCGAAAGTATGAGCCTGATGAGAGCAAATCCCGGACCTAACATAGACCTAACATGCGTTATCCTCTAAAATATTGAACGAAAGCAGGTTTAATGGACTGTTTCAGTGTGGTACCACATTGCTACGTGATCCAAACCAGAAAAAACCCGGGTTCTGTTCAACAAGTCTGTGAAGAATGTGAAAGTATGACCCTGATGAGTGCAAATCCAAGGCCTAACCTAGACCTAACATGTATTATCCTCTAAAATATTGATCGAAACCAGGTTCAAGGGTCTGTTTCAGTGTGGTACCACATTACTGCGTGATCCATACTAAAAAAAGCCTTAATCTGGCCATCAAGTATGAGAAACACGCGAAAGTATGAGCCTGATGAGAGCAAATCCCAGACCTAACCTCGACCTAACATGAGTTATCCTTTGAAATGTTGACCCAGACTAGGTTTAATTGACTGTTTCAGTGTGGTACCACATTACTACGTGATCCAAACCAGAAAAAGCCCAGGATCTGACCATCATGTATGAGAAATATGCGAATGTATGAGCCTGATGAGAGCAAATCCCAGACCTAACCTAGACCTAACATGCGTTATCCTCTAAAATATTGACCGAGACAAGGATTAGTCGACTGTTTCAGTGGGGTAACACATTACTACGTGACCCAAACCAGACAAAACCCGGAATCTGTACAACAAGTATGTGAAGAATGCGAAAGTATGAGTCTGATGGGGGCAAATCCAAGGCCTAACCTAGACCTAACAGGCGTTATCCTCTAAAACATTCATCGAAACCAGGTTTAATGGACTGTTTCAGTGTGGTACCGCATTACTACGTGATCGAAACCAGAAAAAGACCAGAATCTGGCAATCAAGTATCAGAAATATGCGAATGTATGAGCCTGATGAATGCAAATCTCAGACCTAACCTAGACCTAACATGCGTTATCCTCTAAAATATTGACCGAGACCAGGATTAGTCGACTGTTTCAGTGTGGTACCACATTACTACGTGATCCAAGCCAAAAAAAGCCCAGGATCTGGCCATCAAGTATGAGAAATATGCGAAAGTATGAGCCTGATGAGTGCAAATCCCAGACCTAACCTAGACCTAACATGCGTTATCCTCTAAAATATTGACCGAGACCAGGATTAGTTCACTGTTTCAGTGTGGTACCACATTACTACGTGATCCAAACCAGAATAAGCCCAGGATCTGGCCATCAAGTATGAGAAATATGCGAATGTATGAGCCTGATGGGAGCAAATCCCAGACCTAACATAGACCTAACATGCGTTATCCTCTAAAATATTGACCGAGACCAGGATTAGTCGACTGTTTCAGTGTGGTACCACATTACTACGTGATCGAAACCAGAAAAAGCCCAGGATCTGGCCATCAAGTATGAGAAATATGCGAATGTATGAGCCTGATGAGAGCAAATCCCAGACCTAACCTAGACCTAACATGCGTTATCCTCTAAAATATTGACCGAGACAAGGATTAGTCGACTGTTTCAGTGGGGTAACACATTACTACGTGACCCAAACCAGACAAAACCCGGAATCTGAACAACAAGTATGTGAAGAATGCGAAAGTATGAGTCTGATGGGGGCAAATCCAAGGCCTAACCTAGACCTAACAGGCGTTATCCTCTAAAACATTCATCGAAACCAGGTTTAATGGACTGTTTCAGTGTGGTACCGCATTACTACGTGATCGAAACCAGAAAAAGACCAGAATCTGGCAATCAAGTATCAGAAATATGCGAATGTATGAGCCTGATGAGTGCAAATCCCAGACCTAACCTAGACCTAACATGCGTTATCCTCTAAAATATTGATCGAAACCAGGTTTAGTGGACAGTTTCAGTGTGGTACCACATTACTACGTGATCCAAACCAGAAAAAGACCAGGATCTGTTCCACAAGTATTTGATGAATGCGGAAGTATGAGTCTGATGAGGGCAAATCCCAGGCCTGGCCTAGACATAACATGAGTTATCTTCTAAATTATTGATCAAAACCAGGTTTTCTGGACTGTTTCAGTGTGGTACCATATTGCTACGTGGTCCAAAGCAGTGAAAGCCCAGAATCTGGCCAACAAGTATGAGAAATATGCGAAGTCATGAGCCTGATGAGGGGCAAATCCTAGACCTAACCGAGACAATAACATGCGTTATCCTCAAAAATATTGATCGGAACCAGGTTTAATGGACTGTTTCAGTGTGGTACCGCATTACTACGTGATCTAAACCATAAATGGCCAAGAATCCGGCCATCAAGTATGAGAAATACGCGAAAGTATGAGCCTGATGAGTGCAAATCCCAGACCTAACCTAGACCTAACATGCGTTATCCTCTAAAATATTGACCGAGACCAGGATTAGTCGACTGTTTCAGTGTGGTACCACATTACTACGTGATCCAAACCAGAAAACGCCCAGGATCTGGCCATCAAGTATGAGAAATATGCGAATGTATGAGCCTGATGAGAGCAAATCCCAGAACTAACATAGACCTAACATGCGTTATCCTCTAAAATATTGATCGAAACCAGGTTTAGTGGACAGTTTCAGTGTGGTACCACATTACTACGTGATCCATGCCAAAAAAAGCCCAGTATCTGGCCAACAAGTATGAGAAATATGCGAAAGTATGAGCCTGATGAGAGCAAATCCCAGACCTAACCTAGACCTAACATGCGTTATCCTCTAAAATATTGACCGAGACAAGGATTAGTCGACTGTTTCAGTGGGGTAACACATTACTACGTGACCCAAACCTGACAAAACCCGGAATCTGTACAACAAGTATGTGAAGAATGCGAAAGTATGAGTCTGATGGGGGCAAATCCAAGGCCTAACCTAGACCTAACAGGCGTTATCCTCTAAAACATTCATCGAAACCAGGTTCAATGGACTGTTTCAGTGTGGTACCGCATTACTACGTGATCGAAACCAGAAAAAGACCAGAATCTGGCAATCAAGTATCAGAAATATGCGAATGTATGAGCCTGATGAATGCAAATCTCAGACCTAACCTAGACCTAACATGCGTTATCCTCTAAAATATTGACCGAGACCAGGATTAGTCGACTGTTTCAGTGTGGTACCACATTACTACGTGATCCAAGCCAAAAAAAGCCCAGGATCTGGCCATCAAGTATGAGAAATATGCGAAAGTATGAGCCTGATGAGTGCAAATCCCAGACCTAACCTAGTCCCAACATGCGTTATCCTCTAAAATATGGACCGAGACCAGGATTAGTCGGCTGTTTCAGTGTGGTACCACATTACTACGTGATGCAAACCAGAAGAAGCCCAGGATCTGGCCATCAAGTATGAGAAATATGCGAATGTATGACCCTGATGAGTGCAAATCCCAGACCTAACCTAGACCTAACATGCGTTATCCTCTAAAATATTGATCATGACTAGGTTCAGTCGACTGTTTCAGTGTGGTACCACATTACTACGTGATCCAAACCAGAAGAAGCCCAGGATCTGGCCATCAAGTATGAGAAATATGCGAATGTATGAGCCTGATGAGTGCAAATCCCAGACCTAACCTGGACCTAACATGAGTTATCCTTTGAAATGTTGACCCAGACTAGGTTTAATGGACTGTTTCAGTGTGGTACCACATTACCACGTGATCCAAACCAGAAAAAACCCTGGATCTGTTCAACAGGTATGTGAAGAATGCTAAAGTGTGACCCTGATGAGTGCAAATCCAAGGCCTCACCTAGACCTAACATGCGTTATCCTCTAAAATATTGATCGAAACCAGGTTTAATGGACTGTTTCAGTGTGGTACCACATTACCACTTGATCCAAACCAGAAAAAGCCCAGGATCTGGCCAACAAGTACGCGGAAAATCTGAATGTATGAGCCTGATGAGAGCAAATCCCAGACCTAACATAGACCTAACATGTGTTATCCTCTAAAATATTGATCGTAACCAGGTTTAATGGTCTGTTTCAGTGTGGTACCACATTACCACTTGATCCAAACCAGAAAAAGCCCAGGATCTGTTCACCAGGTATGTGAAGAATGCGAACGTGTGAGCCTGATGAGGGCAAATCCAAGGCCTTACCTAGACCTAACTTGCGTTATCCTCTAAAATATTGATCGTGACCAGGTTTAGTCGACTGTTTCAGTGTGGTACCACATTACTATGTGATCGAAACCAGATAAAACCCAGGATCTGTTCCACAAGTATTTGAAGAATGCGGAAGTATGAGTCTGATGTGGGCAAATCCCAGGCCTGGCCTAGACATAACATGAGTTATCTTCTAAATTATTGATCAAAACCAGGTTTTCTGGACAGTTTCAGTGTGGTACCATATTGCTACGTGGTCCAAAGCAGTGAAAGCCCAGAATCTGGCCAACAAGTATGAGAAATATGCGAAGACATGAGCCTGATGAGGGGCAAATCCTAGACCTAACCGAGACAATAACATGCGTTATCCTCAAAAATATTGATCGGAACCAGGTTTAATGGACTGTTTCAGTGTGGTACCGCATTACTACGTGATCTAAACCATAAATGGCCAAGAATCCGGCCATCAAGTATGAGAAATATGCGAATGTATGAGCCTGATGAGTGCAAATCCCAGACATAACCTAGACCTAACATGCGTTATCCTCTAAAATATTGACCGAGACCAGGATTAGTCGACTGTTTCAGTGTGGTACCACATTACTACGTGATCCAAACCAGAAAACGCCCAGGATCTGGCCATCAAGTATGAGAAATATGCGAATGTATGAGCCTGATGAGAGCAAATCCCAGAACTAACATAGACCTAACATGCGTTATCCTCTAAAATATTGATCGAAACCAGGTTTAGTGGACAGTTTCAGTGTGGTACCACATTACTACGTGATCCATGCCAAAAAAAGCCCAGTATCTGGCCAACAAGTATGAGAAATATGCGAAAGTATGAGCCTGATGAGTGCAAATCCCAGACCTAACCTAGACCTAACATGCGTTATCCTCTAAAATATTGACCGAGACAAGGATTAGTCGACTGTTTCAGTGGGGTAACACATTACTACGTGACCCAAACCTGACAAAACCCGGAATCTGTACAACAAGTATGTGAAGAATGCGAAAGTATGAGTCTGATGGGGGCAAATCCAAGGACTAACCTAGACCTAACAGGCGTTATCCTCTAAAACATTCATCGAAACCAGGTTCAATGGACTGTTTCAGTGTGGTACCGCATTACTACGTGATCGAAACCAGAAAAAGACCAGAATCTGGCAATCAAGTATCAGAAATATGCGAATGTATGAGCCTGATGAATGCAAATCTCAGACCTAACCTAGACCTAACATGCGTTATCCTCTAAAATATTGACCGAGACCAGGATTAGTCGACTGTTTCAGTGTGGTACCACATTACTACGTGATCCAAGCCAAAAAAAGCCCAGGATCTGGCCATCAAGTATGAGAAATATGCGAAAGTATGAGCCTGATGAGTGCAAATCCCAGACCTAACCTAGACCTAACATGCGTTATCCTCTAAAATATTGACCGAGACCAGGATTAGTCGACTGTTTCAGTGTGGTACCACATTACTACGTGATCCAAACCAGAATAAGCCCTGGATCTGGCCATCAAGTATGAGAAATATGCGAATGTATGAGCCTGATGGGAGCAAATCCCAGACCTAACATAGACCTAACATGCGTTATCCTCTAAAATATACCCCCGAGACCAGGATTAGTCGACTGTTTCAGTGTGGTACCACATTACTACGTGATCCAAACCAGAAAAAGCCCAGGATCTGGCCATCAAGTATGAGAAATATGCGAATGTATGAGCCTGATGAGAGCAAATCCCAGACCTAACCTAGACCTAACATGCGTTATCCTCTAAAATATTGACCGAGACAAGGATTAGTCGACTGTTTCAGTGGGGTAACACATTACTACGTGACCCAAACCAGACAAAACCCGGAATCTGTACAACAAGTATGTGAAGAATGCGAAAGTATGAGTCTGATGGGGGCAAATCCAAGGCCTGACCTAGACCTAACAGGCGTTATCCTCTAAAACATTCATCGAAACCAGGTTTAATGGACAGTTTCAGTGTGGTACCACATTACTACGTGATCCAAGCCAAAAAAAGCGAAGGATCTGGCCAACAAGTATGAGAAATATGCGAAGGTATGAGCCTGATGAGTGCAAATCCCAGAACTAACCTAGACCTAACATGCGTTATCCTCTAAAATAATGACCGAGACCAGGTTTAGTCGACTGTTTCAGTGTGGTACCACATTACTACGTGATCCAAACCAGAAAAAGCCCAGGATCTGACCATCAAGTATGAGAAATATGCGAACGTATGAGCCTGATGAGAGCAAATCCCAGACCTAACCTAGACCTAACATGCGTTATCCTCTAAAATATTGACCGAGACAAGGATTAGTCGACTGTTTCAGTGGGGTAACACATTACTACGTGACCCAAACCTGACAAAACCCGGAATCTGTACAACAAGTATGTGAAGAATGCGAAAGTATGAGTCTGATGGGGGCAAATCCAAGGCCTAACCTAGACCTAACAGGCGTTATCCTCTAAAACATTCATCGAAACCAGGTTTAATGGACTGTTTCAGTGTGGTACCGCATTACTACGTGATCGAAACCAGAAAAAGACCAGAATCTGGCAATCAAGTATCAGAAATATGCGAATGTATGAGCCTGATGAATGCAAATCTCAGACCTAACCTAGACCTAACATGCGTTATCCTCTAAAATATTGACCGAGACCAGGATTAGTCGACTGTTTCAGTGTGGTACCACATTACTACGTGATCCAAGCCAAAAAAAGCCCAGGATCTGGCCATCAAGTATGAGAAATATGCGAAAGTATGAGCCTGATGAGTGCAAATCCCAGAACTAACCTAGACCTAACATGCGTTATCCTCTAAAATATTGACCGAGACCAGGTTTAGTCGACTGTTTCAGTGTGGTACCACATTACTACGTGATCCAAACCAGAAAAAGCCCAGGATCTGGCCAACAAGTATGCGGAAAATGCGAATGTATGAGCCTGATGAGAGCAAATCCCAGACCTGACACAGACCTAACATGCCTTATCCTCTAAAATATTGATCGAAACCAGGTTTAATGGACAGTTTCAGTGTGGTACCACATTACTACGTGATGCAAGCCAAAAAAAGCCCAGAATCTGGCCAACAAGTATGAGAAATATGCGAAAGTATGAGCCTGATGAGTGCAAATCCGAGACCTAACCTAGACCTAACATGCGTTATCCTCTAAAATATAGACCGAGACCAGCATTAGTCGACAGTTTCAGTGTGGTACCACGTAACTACGTGATCCAAACCAGAAAAAGCCCAGGATCTGGCCAACAAGTATGCGGAAAATGTGAATGTATGAGCCTGATGAGAGCAAATCCCAGACCTGACACAGACCTAACATGCGTTGTCCTCTAAAATATTGATCGAAACCAGGTTTAATGGACAGTTTCAGTATGGTACCACATTACTACGTGATGCAAGCCAAAAAAAGCCCAGAATCTGGCCAACAAGTATGAGAAATATGCGAAAGTATGAGCCTGATGAGTGCAAATCCCAGACCTAACCTAGACCTAACATGTATTATCCTCTAAAATATTGATCGAAACCAGGTTTAGTGGTCTGTTTCAGTGTGGTGCCACATTACTGCGTGATCCAAATTAACAAAAGCCCAGAATCTGGCCATCAAGTATGAGAAACATGCGAAAGCATGAGCCTGATGAGAACAAATCCCAGACCTAATCTAGACCTAACATGAGTAATCCTCTAAAATATTGTCCGAGACCAGGATTAGTCGACTGTTTCAGTGTGGTACCACATTACCACGTGATCCAAACCAGAAAAAACCCTGTATCTGTTCAACAGGTATGTGGAGAATGCGAAAGTGTGAGCCTGATGAGGGCAAATCCCGGACCTAACATAGACCTAACATGCGTTATCCTCTAAAATATTTATCGAAACCAGGTTTAATGGGCTGTTTCAGCGTGGTACTGCATTACTACGTGATCCAAGCCAAAAAAAGCCCAGAATCTGGCCAACAAGTATGAGAAATATGCGAAAGTATGAGCCTGATGTGTGCAAATCCCAGACCTAACCTAGACCTAACATGCGTTTTCCTCTAAAATATTGACCGAGACCAGGATTAGTCGACTGTTTCAGTGTGGTACCACATTACTACGTGATCCAAACCAGAAAAAACCCGTGTTCTGTTGAACAAGTCTGTGAAGAATGTGAAAGTATGACCCTGATGAGTGCAAATCCAAGGCCTAACCTAGACCTATCATGTATTATCCTCTAAAATATTGATTGAAACCAGGTTTAATGGTCTGTTTCAGTGTGGCACCACATTACTACGTGATCCAAACCAGAAAACGCCCAGGATCTGGCCATCAAGTATGAGAAATATGCGAATGTATGAGCCTGATGAGAGCAAATCCCAGAACTAACATAGACCTAACATGCGTTATCTTCTAAAATATGGATCGAAACCAGGTTTAATGGTCTGTATCAGCGTGGTACCGCATTACTACGTGATCGAAACCAAAAAAGGCCCAGAATCTGGCCATCAAGTATGAGAAATATGCGAAAGTATGAGCCTGATGAGTGCATATCCCAGACCTAACCTAGACCTAACATGCGTTATCCTCTAACATATCGATCGAAACCAGGTTTAATCGACTGTTTCAGTGTGGTACCACATTACTGTGTGATCCATACCAGAAAAAGCAAAGGATTTGGCTAGGAAGTGAGAGAAATATGCGAAAGTATGAGCCTGATGAGAGCAAATCCCGGACCTAACATAGACCTAACATGCGTTATCCTCTAAAATATTGAACGAAACCAGGTTTAATGGACTGTTTCAGTGTGGTACCACATTGCTACGTGATCCAAACCAGAAAAAACCCGGGTTCTGTTCAACAAGTCTGTGAAGAATGTGAAAGTATGACCCTGATGAGTGCAAATCCAAGGCCTAACCTAGACCTAACATGTATTATCCTCTAAAATATTGATCGAAACCAGGTTTAATGGTCTGTTTCAGTGTGGTACCACATTACTGCGTGATCCATACTAAAAAAAGCCCAGAATCTGGCCATCAAGTATGAGAAACACGCGAAAGTATGAGCCTGATGAGAGCAAATCCCAGAACTATCCTCGACCTAACATGAGATATCCTTTGAAATGTTGACCCAGACTAGGTTTAATTGACTGTTTCAGTGTGGTACCACATTACCACGTGATCCAAATCAGAAAAAGCCCTGAATCTGGCCATCCAGTATGAGAAATATGCGAAAGTATGAGCCTGATGAGAGCAAATCCCAGACCTAACCTAGACCTAACATGCGTTATCCTCTAAAATATTGACCGAGACCAGGTTTAGTCGACTGTTTCAGTGTGGTACCACATTACTTCGTGATCCAAACCAGAAAAAGACCAGGATCTGTTCCACAAGTATTTGAAGAATGCGGAAGTATGAGTCTGATGAGGGCAAATCCCAGGCCTGGCCTAGACATAACATGAGTTATCTTCTAAATTATTGATCAAAACCAGGTTTACTGGACTGTTTCAGTGTGGTACCACATTGCTACGTTATCCAAAGCAGTGAAAGCCCAGAATCTGGCCAACAAGTATGAGAAATATGCGAAATCATGAGCCTAATGAGGGGCAAATCCTAGACCTAACTGAGACCGTAACATGCGTTATCCTCAAAAATATTGATCGGAACCAGGTTTAATGGACTGTTTCAGTGTGATATCGCATTACTACGTGATCTAAACCATAAAAGGCCAAGAATCCGGCCATCAAGTATGAGAAATATGCGAAAGTATGAGCGTGATGAGTGCAAATCCCAGACCTAACCTAGACCCAAAATGCGTTATCCTCTAAAATATTGACCGAGACCAGGATTAGTCGACGTTTTCAGTGTGGTACCACATTACTACGTGATCCAAACCAGAAAACGCCCAGGATCTGGCCATCAAGTATGAGAAATATGCGAATGTTTGAGCCTGAAGAGAGCAAATCCCAGAACTAACATAGACCTAACATGCGTTATCCTCTAAAATATTGATCGAAACCAGGTTTAGTGGACAGTTTCAGTGTGGTACCACATTACTACGTGATCCATGCCAAAAAAGCCCAGAATCTGGCCAACAAGTATGAGAAATATGCGAAAGTATGAGCCTGATGAGTGCAAATCCCAGACCTAACCTAGACCTAACATGCGTTATCCTCTAAAATATTGACCGAGACCAGGATTAGTCGACTGTTTCAGTGTGGTACCACATTACTACGTGATCCAAGCCAAAAAAAGCCCAGAATCTGGCCAACAAGTATGAGAAATATGCGAAAGTATGACCCTGATGAGTGCAAATCCCAGACCTAACCTAGACCTAACATGCGTTATCCTCTAAAATATTGATCATGACTAGGCTCAGTCGACTGTTTCAGTGTGGTACCACATTACTACGTGATCCAAACCAGAAGAAGCCCAGGATCTGGCCATCAAGTATGAGAAATATGCGAATGTATGAGCCTGATGAGTGCAAATCCCAGACCTAACCTGGACCTAACATGAGTTATCCTTTGAAATGTTGACCCAGACTAGGTTTAATGGACTGTTTCAGTGTGGTACCACATTACCACGTCATCCAAACCAGAAAAAACCCTGGATCTGTTCAACAGGTATGTGAAGAATGCTAAAGTGTGACCCTGATGAGTGCAAATCCAAGGCCTCACCTAGACCTAACATGTGTTATCCTCTAAAATATTGATCGAAACCAGGTTTAATGGACTGTTTCAGTGTGGTACCACATTACCACTTGATCCAAACCAGAAAAAGCCCTGGATCTGGCCAACAAGTATGCGGAAAATCTGAATGTATGAGCCTGATGAGAGCAAATCCCAGACCTAACATAGACCTAACATGTGTTATCCTCTAAAATATTGATCGTAACCAGGTATAATGGTCTGTTTCAGTGTGGTACCACATTACCACTTGATCCAAACCAGAAAAAGCCCAGGATCTGTTCACCAGGTATGTGAAGAATGCGAACGTGTGAGCCTGATGAGGGCAAATCCTAGACCTAACCGAGACAATAACATGCGTTATCCTCAAAAATATTGATCGGAACCAGGTATAATGGACTGTTTCAGTGTGGTACCGCATTACTACGTGATCGAAACCAGAAAAAGACCAGAATCTGGCAATCAAGTATCAGAAATATGCGAATGTATGAGCCTGATGAATGCAAATCTCAGACCTAACCTAGACCTAACATGCGTTATCCTCTAAAATATTGACCGAGACCAGGATTAGTCGACTGTTTCAGTGTGGTACCACATTACTACGTGATCCAAGCCAAAAAAAGCCCAGGATCTGGCCATCAAGTATGAGAAATATGCGAAAGTATGAGCCTGATGAGTGCAAATCCCAGACCTAACCTAGACCTAACATGCGTTATCCTCTAACATATCGATCGAAACCAGGTTTAATCGACTGTTTCAGTGTGGTACCACATTACTGTGTGATCCATACCAGAAAAAGCAAAAGATTTGGCTAACAAGTGAGAGAAATATGCGAAAGTATGAGCCTGATGAGAGCAAATCCCGGACCTAACATAGACCTAACATGCGTTATCCTCTAAAATATTGAACGAAAGCAGGTTTAATGGACTGTTTCAGTGTGGTACCACATTGCTACGTGATCCAAACCAGAAAAAACCCGGGTTCTGTTCAACAAGTCTGTGAAGAATGTGAAAGTATGACCCTGATGAGTGCAAATCCAAGGCCTAACCTAGACCTAACATGTATTATCCTCTAAAATATTGATCGAAACCAGGTTCAAGGGTCTGTTTCAGTGTGGTACCACATTACTGCGTGATCCATACTAAAAAAAGCCTTAATCTGGCCATCAAGTATGAGAAACACGCGAAAGTATGAGCCTGATGAGAGCAAATCCCAGACCTAACCTCGACCTAACATGAGTTATCCTTTGAAATGTTGACCCAGACTAGGTTTAATTGACTGTTTCAGTGTGGTACCACATTACTACGTGATCCAAACCAGAAAAAGCCCAGGATCTGACCATCATGTATGAGAAATATGCGAATGTATGAGCCTGATGAGAGCAAATCCCAGACCTAACCTAGACCTAACATGCGTTATCCTCTAAAATATTGACCGAGACAAGGATTAGTCGACTGTTTCAGTGGGGTAACACATTACTACGTGACCCAAACCAGACAAAACCCGGAATCTGTACAACAAGTATGTGAAGAATGCGAAAGTATGAGTCTGATGGGGGCAAATCCAAGGCCTAACCTAGACCTAACAGGCGTTATCCTCTAAAACATTCATCGAAACCAGGTTTAATGGACTGTTTCAGTGTGGTACCGCATTACTACGTGATCGAAACCAGAAAAAGACCAGAATCTGGCAATCAAGTATCAGAAATATGCGAATGTATGAGCCTGATGAATGCAAATCTCAGACCTAACCTAGACCTAACATGCGTTATCCTCTAAAATATTGACCGAGACCAGGATTAGTCGACTGTTTCAGTGTGGTACCACATTACTACGTGATCCAAGCCAAAAAAAGCCCAGGATCTGGCCATCAAGTATGAGAAATATGCGAAAGTATGAGCCTGATGAGTGCAAATCCCAGACCTAACCTAGACCTAACATGCGTTATCCTCTAAAATATTGACCGAGACCAGGATTAGTTCACTGTTTCAGTGTGGTACCACATTACTACGTGATCCAAACCAGAATAAGCCCAGGATCTGGCCATCAAGTATGAGAAATATGCGAATGTATGAGCCTGATGGGAGCAAATCCCAGACCTAACATAGACCTAACATGCGTTATCCTCTAAAATATTGACCGAGACCAGGATTAGTCGACTGTTTCAGTGTGGTACCACATTACTACGTGATCGAAACCAGAAAAAGCCCAGGATCTGGCCATCAAGTATGAGAAATATGCGAATGTATGAGCCTGATGAGAGCAAATCCCAGACCTAACCTAGACCTAACATGCGTTATCCTCTAAAATATTGACCGAGACAAGGATTAGTCGACTGTTTCAGTGGGGTAACACATTACTACGTGACCCAAACCAGACAAAACCCGGAATCTGAACAACAAGTATGTGAAGAATGCGAAAGTATGAGTCTGATGGGGGCAAATCCAAGGCCTAACCTAGACCTAACAGGCGTTATCCTCTAAAACATTCATCGAAACCAGGTTTAATGGACTGTTTCAGTGTGGTACCGCATTACTACGTGATCGAAACCAGAAAAAGACCAGAATCTGGCAATCAAGTATCAGAAATATGCGAATGTATGAGCCTGATGAGTGCAAATCCCAGACCTAACCTAGACCTAACATGCGTTATCCTCTAAAATATTGATCGAAACCAGGTTTAGTGGACAGTTTCAGTGTGGTACCACATTACTACGTGATCCAAACCAGAAAAAGACCAGGATCTGTTCCACAAGTATTTGATGAATGCGGAAGTATGAGTCTGATGAGGGCAAATCCCAGGCCTGGCCTAGACATAACATGAGTTATCTTCTAAATTATTGATCAAAACCAGGTTTTCTGGACTGTTTCAGTGTGGTACCATATTGCTACGTGGTCCAAAGCAGTGAAAGCCCAGAATCTGGCCAACAAGTATGAGAAATATGCGAAGTCATGAGCCTGATGAGGGGCAAATCCTAGACCTAACCGAGACAATAACATGCGTTATCCTCAAAAATATTGATCGGAACCAGGTTTAATGGACTGTTTCAGTGTGGTACCGCATTACTACGTGATCTAAACCATAAATGGCCAAGAATCCGGCCATCAAGTATGAGAAATACGCGAAAGTATGAGCCTGATGAGTGCAAATCCCAGACCTAACCTAGACCTAACATGCGTTATCCTCTAAAATATTGACCGAGACCAGGATTAGTCGACTGTTTCAGTGTGGTACCACATTACTACGTGATCCAAACCAGAAAACGCCCAGGATCTGGCCATCAAGTATGAGAAATATGCGAATGTATGAGCCTGATGAGAGCAAATCCCAGAACTAACATAGACCTAACATGCGTTATCCTCTAAAATATTGATCGAAACCAGGTTTAGTGGACAGTTTCAGTGTGGTACCACATTACTACGTGATCCATGCCAAAAAAAGCCCAGTATCTGGCCAACAAGTATGAGAAATATGCGAAAGTATGAGCCTGATGAGAGCAAATCCCAGACCTAACCTAGACCTAACATGCGTTATCCTCTAAAATATTGACCGAGACAAGGATTAGTCGACTGTTTCAGTGGGGTAACACATTACTACGTGACCCAAACCTGACAAAACCCGGAATCTGTACAACAAGTATGTGAAGAATGCGAAAGTATGAGTCTGATGGGGGCAAATCCAAGGCCTAACCTAGACCTAACAGGCGTTATCCTCTAAAACATTCATCGAAACCAGGTTCAATGGACTGTTTCAGTGTGGTACCGCATTACTACGTGATCGAAACCAGAAAAAGACCAGAATCTGGCAATCAAGTATCAGAAATATGCGAATGTATGAGCCTGATGAATGCAAATCTCAGACCTAACCTAGACCTAACATGCGTTATCCTCTAAAATATTGACCGAGACCAGGATTAGTCGACTGTTTCAGTGTGGTACCACATTACTACGTGATCCAAGCCAAAAAAAGCCCAGGATCTGGCCATCAAGTATGAGAAATATGCGAAAGTATGAGCCTGATGAGTGCAAATCCCAGACCTAACCTAGTCCCAACATGCGTTATCCTCTAAAATATGGACCGAGACCAGGATTAGTCGGCTGTTTCAGTGTGGTACCACATTACTACGTGATGCAAACCAGAAGAAGCCCAGGATCTGGCCATCAAGTATGAGAAATATGCGAATGTATGACCCTGATGAGTGCAAATCCCAGACCTAACCTAGACCTAACATGCGTTATCCTCTAAAATATTGATCATGACTAGGTTCAGTCGACTGTTTCAGTGTGGTACCACATTACTACGTGATCCAAACCAGAAGAAGCCCAGGATCTGGCCATCAAGTATGAGAAATATGCGAATGTATGAGCCTGATGAGTGCAAATCCCAGACCTAACCTGGACCTAACATGAGTTATCCTTTGAAATGTTGACCCAGACTAGGTTTAATGGACTGTTTCAGTGTGGTACCACATTACCACGTGATCCAAACCAGAAAAAACCCTGGATCTGTTCAACAGGTATGTGAAGAATGCTAAAGTGTGACCCTGATGAGTGCAAATCCAAGGCCTCACCTAGACCTAACATGCGTTATCCTCTAAAATATTGATCGAAACCAGGTTTAATGGACTGTTTCAGTGTGGTACCACATTACCACTTGATCCAAACCAGAAAAAGCCCAGGATCTGGCCAACAAGTACGCGGAAAATCTGAATGTATGAGCCTGATGAGAGCAAATCCCAGACCTAACATAGACCTAACATGTGTTATCCTCTAAAATATTGATCGTAACCAGGTTTAATGGTCTGTTTCAGTGTGGTACCACATTACCACTTGATCCAAACCAGAAAAAGCCCAGGATCTGTTCACCAGGTATGTGAAGAATGCGAACGTGTGAGCCTGATGAGGGCAAATCCAAGGCCTTACCTAGACCTAACTTGCGTTATCCTCTAAAATATTGATCGTGACCAGGTTTAGTCGACTGTTTCAGTGTGGTACCACATTACTATGTGATCGAAACCAGATAAAACCCAGGATCTGTTCCACAAGTATTTGAAGAATGCGGAAGTATGAGTCTGATGTGGGCAAATCCCAGGCCTGGCCTAGACATAACATGAGTTATCTTCTAAATTATTGATCAAAACCAGGTTTTCTGGACAGTTTCAGTGTGGTACCATATTGCTACGTGGTCCAAAGCAGTGAAAGCCCAGAATCTGGCCAACAAGTATGAGAAATATGCGAAGACATGAGCCTGATGAGGGGCAAATCCTAGACCTAACCGAGACAATAACATGCGTTATCCTCAAAAATATTGATCGGAACCAGGTTTAATGGACTGTTTCAGTGTGGTACCGCATTACTACGTGATCTAAACCATAAATGGCCAAGAATCCGGCCATCAAGTATGAGAAATATGCGAATGTATGAGCCTGATGAGTGCAAATCCCAGACATAACCTAGACCTAACATGCGTTATCCTCTAAAATATTGACCGAGACCAGGATTAGTCGACTGTTTCAGTGTGGTACCACATTACTACGTGATCCAAACCAGAAAACGCCCAGGATCTGGCCATCAAGTATGAGAAATATGCGAATGTATGAGCCTGATGAGAGCAAATCCCAGAACTAACATAGACCTAACATGCGTTATCCTCTAAAATATTGATCGAAACCAGGTTTAGTGGACAGTTTCAGTGTGGTACCACATTACTACGTGATCCATGCCAAAAAAAGCCCAGTATCTGGCCAACAAGTATGAGAAATATGCGAAAGTATGAGCCTGATGAGTGCAAATCCCAGACCTAACCTAGACCTAACATGCGTTATCCTCTAAAATATTGACCGAGACAAGGATTAGTCGACTGTTTCAGTGGGGTAACACATTACTACGTGACCCAAACCTGACAAAACCCGGAATCTGTACAACAAGTATGTGAAGAATGCGAAAGTATGAGTCTGATGGGGGCAAATCCAAGGACTAACCTAGACCTAACAGGCGTTATCCTCTAAAACATTCATCGAAACCAGGTTCAATGGACTGTTTCAGTGTGGTACCGCATTACTACGTGATCGAAACCAGAAAAAGACCAGAATCTGGCAATCAAGTATCAGAAATATGCGAATGTATGAGCCTGATGAATGCAAATCTCAGACCTAACCTAGACCTAACATGCGTTATCCTCTAAAATATTGACCGAGACCAGGATTAGTCGACTGTTTCAGTGTGGTACCACATTACTACGTGATCCAAGCCAAAAAAAGCCCAGGATCTGGCCATCAAGTATGAGAAATATGCGAAAGTATGAGCCTGATGAGTGCAAATCCCAGACCTAACCTAGACCTAACATGCGTTATCCTCTAAAATATTGACCGAGACCAGGATTAGTCGACTGTTTCAGTGTGGTACCACATTACTACGTGATCCAAACCAGAATAAGCCCTGGATCTGGCCATCAAGTATGAGAAATATGCGAATGTATGAGCCTGATGGGAGCAAATCCCAGACCTAACATAGACCTAACATGCGTTATCCTCTAAAATATACCCCCGAGACCAGGATTAGTCGACTGTTTCAGTGTGGTACCACATTACTACGTGATCCAAACCAGAAAAAGCCCAGGATCTGGCCATCAAGTATGAGAAATATGCGAATGTATGAGCCTGATGAGAGCAAATCCCAGACCTAACCTAGACCTAACATGCGTTATCCTCTAAAATATTGACCGAGACAAGGATTAGTCGACTGTTTCAGTGGGGTAACACATTACTACGTGACCCAAACCAGACAAAACCCGGAATCTGTACAACAAGTATGTGAAGAATGCGAAAGTATGAGTCTGATGGGGGCAAATCCAAGGCCTGACCTAGACCTAACAGGCGTTATCCTCTAAAACATTCATCGAAACCAGGTTTAATGGACAGTTTCAGTGTGGTACCACATTACTACGTGATCCAAGCCAAAAAAAGCGAAGGATCTGGCCAACAAGTATGAGAAATATGCGAAGGTATGAGCCTGATGAGTGCAAATCCCAGAACTAACCTAGACCTAACATGCGTTATCCTCTAAAATAATGACCGAGACCAGGTTTAGTCGACTGTTTCAGTGTGGTACCACATTACTACGTGATCCAAACCAGAAAAAGCCCAGGATCTGACCATCAAGTATGAGAAATATGCGAACGTATGAGCCTGATGAGAGCAAATCCCAGACCTAACCTAGACCTAACATGCGTTATCCTCTAAAATATTGACCGAGACAAGGATTAGTCGACTGTTTCAGTGGGGTAACACATTACTACGTGACCCAAACCTGACAAAACCCGGAATCTGTACAACAAGTATGTGAAGAATGCGAAAGTATGAGTCTGATGGGGGCAAATCCAAGGCCTAACCTAGACCTAACAGGCGTTATCCTCTAAAACATTCATCGAAACCAGGTTTAATGGACTGTTTCAGTGTGGTACCGCATTACTACGTGATCGAAACCAGAAAAAGACCAGAATCTGGCAATCAAGTATCAGAAATATGCGAATGTATGAGCCTGATGAATGCAAATCTCAGACCTAACCTAGACCTAACATGCGTTATCCTCTAAAATATTGACCGAGACCAGGATTAGTCGACTGTTTCAGTGTGGTACCACATTACTACGTGATCCAAGCCAAAAAAAGCCCAGGATCTGGCCATCAAGTATGAGAAATATGCGAAAGTATGAGCCTGATGAGTGCAAATCCCAGAACTAACCTAGACCTAACATGCGTTATCCTCTAAAATATTGACCGAGACCAGGTTTAGTCGACTGTTTCAGTGTGGTACCACATTACTACGTGATCCAAACCAGAAAAAGCCCAGGATCTGGCCAACAAGTATGCGGAAAATGCGAATGTATGAGCCTGATGAGAGCAAATCCCAGACCTGACACAGACCTAACATGCCTTATCCTCTAAAATATTGATCGAAACCAGGTTTAATGGACAGTTTCAGTGTGGTACCACATTACTACGTGATGCAAGCCAAAAAAAGCCCAGAATCTGGCCAACAAGTATGAGAAATATGCGAAAGTATGAGCCTGATGAGTGCAAATCCGAGACCTAACCTAGACCTAACATGCGTTATCCTCTAAAATATAGACCGAGACCAGCATTAGTCGACAGTTTCAGTGTGGTACCACGTAACTACGTGATCCAAACCAGAAAAAGCCCAGGATCTGGCCAACAAGTATGCGGAAAATGTGAATGTATGAGCCTGATGAGAGCAAATCCCAGACCTGACACAGACCTAACATGCGTTGTCCTCTAAAATATTGATCGAAACCAGGTTTAATGGACAGTTTCAGTATGGTACCACATTACTACGTGATGCAAGCCAAAAAAAGCCCAGAATCTGGCCAACAAGTATGAGAAATATGCGAAAGTATGAGCCTGATGAGTGCAAATCCCAGACCTAACCTAGACCTAACATGTATTATCCTCTAAAATATTGATCGAAACCAGGTTTAGTGGTCTGTTTCAGTGTGGTGCCACATTACTGCGTGATCCAAATTAACAAAAGCCCAGAATCTGGCCATCAAGTATGAGAAACATGCGAAAGCATGAGCCTGATGAGAACAAATCCCAGACCTAATCTAGACCTAACATGAGTAATCCTCTAAAATATTGTCCGAGACCAGGATTAGTCGACTGTTTCAGTGTGGTACCACATTACCACGTGATCCAAACCAGAAAAAACCCTGTATCTGTTCAACAGGTATGTGGAGAATGCGAAAGTGTGAGCCTGATGAGGGCAAATCCCGGACCTAACATAGACCTAACATGCGTTATCCTCTAAAATATTTATCGAAACCAGGTTTAATGGGCTGTTTCAGCGTGGTACTGCATTACTACGTGATCCAAGCCAAAAAAAGCCCAGAATCTGGCCAACAAGTATGAGAAATATGCGAAAGTATGAGCCTGATGTGTGCAAATCCCAGACCTAACCTAGACCTAACATGCGTTTTCCTCTAAAATATTGACCGAGACCAGGATTAGTCGACTGTTTCAGTGCGGTACCACATTACTACGTGATCCAAACCAGAAAAAACCCGTGTTCTGTTGAACAAGTCTGTGAAGAATGTGAAAGTATGACCCTGATGAGTGCAAATCCAAGGCCTAACCTAGACCTATCATGTATTATCCTCTAAAATATTGATTGAAACCAGGTTTAATGGTCTGTTTCAGTGTGGCACCACATTACTACGTGATCCAAACCAGAAAACGCCCAGGATCTGGCCATCAAGTATGAGAAATATGCGAATGTATGAGCCTGATGAGAGCAAATCCCAGAACTAACATAGACCTAACATGCGTTATCCTCTAAAATATTGATCGAAACCAGGTTTAGTGGACAGTTTCAGTGTGGTACCACATTACTACGTGATCCATGCCAAAAAAAGCCCAGTATCTGGCCAACAAGTATGAGAAATATGCGAAAGTATGAGCCTGATGAGTGCAAATCCCAGACCTAACCTAGACCTAACATGCGTTATCCTCTAAAATATTGACCGAGACAAGGATTAGTCGACTGTTTCAGTGGGGTAACACATTACTACGTGACCCAAACCTGACAAAACCCGGAATCTGTACAACAAGTATGTGAAGAATGCGAAAGTATGAGTCTGATGGGGGCAAATCCAAGGCCTAACCTAGACCTAACAGGCGTTATCCTCTAAAACATTCATCGAAACCAGGTTCAATGGACTGTTTCAGTGTGGTACCGCATTACTACGTGATCGAAACCAGAAAAAGACCAGAATCTGGCAATCAAGTATCAGAAATATGCGAATGTATGAGCCTGATGAATGCAAATCTCAGACCTAACCTAGACCTAACATGCGTTATCCTCTAAAATATTGACCGAGACCAGGATTAGTCGACTGTTTCAGTGTGGTACCACATTACTACGTGATCCAAGCCAAAAAAAGCCCAGGATCTGGCCATCAAGCATGAGAAATATGCGAAAGTATGAGCCTGATGAGTGCAAATCCCAGACCTAACCTAGACCTAACATGCGTTATCCTCTAAAATATTGACCGAGACCAGGATTAGTCGACTGTTTCAGTGTGGTACCACATTACTACGTGATCCAAACCAGAATAAGCCCAGGATCTGGCCATCAAGTATGAGAAATATGCGAATGTATGAGCCTGATGGGAGCAAATCCCAGACCTAACATAGACCTAACATGCGTTATCCTCTAAAATATACCCCCGAGACCAGGATTAGTCGACTGTTTCAGTGTGGTACCACATTACTACGTGATCCAAACCAGAAAAAGCCCAGGATCTGGCCATCAAGTATGAGAAATATGCGAATGTATGAGCCTGATGAGAGCAAATCCCAGACCTAACCTAGACCTAACATGCGTTATCCTCTAAAATATTGACCGAGACAAGGATTAGTCGACTGTTTCAGTGGGGTAACACATTACTACGTGACCCAAACCAGACAAAACCCGGAATCTGTACAACAAGTATGTGAAGAATGCGAAAGTATGAGTCTGATGGGGGCAAATCCAAGGCCTAACCTAGACCTAACAGGCGTTATCCTCTAAAACATTCATCGAAACCAGGTTCAATGGACTGTTTCAGTGTGGTACCGCATTACTACGTGATCGAAACCAGAAAAAGACCAGAATCTGGCAATCAAGTATCAGAAATATGCGAATGTATGAGCCTGATGAATGCAAATCTCAGACCTAACCTAGACCTAACATGCGTTATCCTCTAAAATATTGACCGAGACCAGGATTAGTCGACTGTTTCAGTGTGGTACCACATTACTACGTGATCCAAGCCAAAAAAAGCCCAGGATCTGGCCATCAAGTATGAGAAATATGCGAAAGTATGAGCCTGATGAGTGCAAATCCCAGACCTAACCTAGACCTAACATGCGTTATCCTCTAAAATATTGAGCGAGACCAGGATTAGTCGACTGTTTCAGTGTGGTACCACATTACTACGTGATCCAAACCAGAATAAGCCCAGGATCTGGCCATCAAGTATGAGAAATATGCGAATGTATGAGCCTGATGGGAGCAAATCCCAGACCTAACATAGACCTAACATGCGTTATCCTCTAAAATATACCCCCGAGACCAGGATTAGTCGACTGTTTCAGTGTGGTACCACATTACTACGTGATCCAAACCAGAAAAAGCCCAGGATCTGGCCATCAAGTATGAGAAATATGCGAATGTATGAGCCTGATGAGAGCAAATCCCAGACCTAACCTAGACCTAACATGCGTTATCCTCTAAAATATTGACCGAGACAAGGATTAGTCGACTGTTTCAGTGGGGTAACACATTACTACGTGACCCAAACCAGACAAAACCCGGAATCTGTACAACAAGTATGTGAAGAATGCGAAAGTATGAGTCTGATGGGGGCAAATCCAAGGCCTAACCTAGACCTAACAGGCGTTATCCTCTAAAACATTCATCGAAACCAGGTTTAATGGACAGTTTCAGTGTGGTACCACATTACTACGTGATCCAAGCCAAAAAAAGCGAAGGATCTGACCATCAAGTATGAGAAATATGCGAACGTATGAGCCTGATGAGAGCAAATCCCAGACCTAACCTAGACCTAACATGCGTTATCCTCTAAAATATTGACCGAGACAAGGATTAGTCGACTGTTTCAGTGGGGTAACACATTACTACGTGACCCAAACCTGACAAAACCCGGAATCTGTACAACAAGTATGTGAAGAATGCGAAAGTATGAGTCTGATGGGGGCAAATCCAAGGCCTAACCTAGACCTAACAGGCGTTATCCTCTAAAACATTCATCGAAACCAGGTTTAATGGACTGTTTCAGTGTGGTACCGCATTACTACGTGATCGAAACCAGAAAAAGACCAGAATCTGGCAATCAAGTATCAGAAATATGCGAATGTATGAGGCTGATGAATGCAAATCTCAGACCTAACCTAGACCTAACATGCGTTATCCTCTAAAATATTGACCGAGACCAGGATTAGTCGACTGTTTCAGTGTGGTACCACATTACTACGTGATCCAAGCCAAAAAAAGCCCAGGATCTGGCCATCAAGTATGAGAAATATGCGAAAGTATGAGCCTGATGAGTGCAAATCCCAGAACTAACCTAGACCTAACATGCGTTATCCTCTAAAATATTGACCGAGACCAGGTTTAGTCGACTGTTTCAGTGTGGTACCACATTACTACGTGATCCAAACCAGAAAAAGCCCAGGATCTGGCCAACAAGTATGCGGAAAATGCGAATGTATGAGCCTGATGAGAGCAAATCCCAGACCTGACACAGACCTAACATGCCTTATCCTCTAAAATATTGATCGAAACCAGGTTTAATGGACAGTTTCAGTGTGGTACCACATTACTACGTGATGCAAGCCAAAAAAAGCCCAGAATCTGGCCAACAAGTATGAGAAATATGCGAAAGTATGAGCCTGATGAGTGCAAATCCGAGACCTAACCTAGACCTAACATGCGTTATCCTCTAAAATATAGACCGAGACCAGCATTAGTCGACAGTTTCAGTGTGGTACCACGTAACTACGTGATCCAAACCAGAAAAAGCCCAGGATCTGGCCAACAAGTATGCGGAAAATGTGAATGTATGAGCCTGATGAGAGCAAATCCCAGACCTGACACAGACCTAACATGCGTTGTCCTCTAAAATATTGATCGAAACCAGGTTTAATGGACAGTTTCAGTATGGTACCACATTACTACGTGATGCAAGCCAAAAAAAGCCCAGAATCTGGCCAACAAGTATGAGAAATATGCGAAAGTATGAGCCTGATGAGTGCAAATCCCAGACCTAACCTAGACCTAACATGTATTATCCTGTAAAATATTGATCGAAACCAGGCTTAATGGTCTGTCTCAGTGTGGTGCCACATTACTGCGTGATCCAAACTAACAAAAGCCCAGAATCTGGCAATCAAGTATGAGAAACATGCGAAAGCATGAGCCTGATGAGAGCAAATCCCAGACCTAATCTAGACCTAACATGAGTAATCCTCTAAAATATTGACCGAGACCAGGTTTAGTCGACTGTTTCTGTGTGGTACCACGTAACTACGTGATCCAAACCAGAAAAAGCTCAGGATCTGGCCAACAAGTATGCGGAAAATGTGAATGTATGAGCCTGATGAGAGCAAATCCCAGACCTGACACAGACCTAACATGCGTTGTCCTCTAAAATATTGATCGAAACCAGGTTTAATGGAGAGTTTCAGTATGGTACCACATTACTACGTGATGCAAGCCAAAAAAAGCCCAGAATCTGGCCAACAAGTATGAGAAATATGCGAAAGTATGAGCCTGATGAGTGCAAATCCCAGACCTAACCTAGACCTAACATGTATTATCCTCTAAAATATTGATCGAAACCAGGTTTAGTGGTCTGTTTCAGTGTGGTGCCACATTACTGCGTGATCCAAACTAACAAAAGCCCAGAATCTGGCCATCAAGTATGAGAAACATGCGAAAGCATGAGCCTGATGAGAACAAATCCCAGACCTAATCTAGACCTAACATGAGTAATCCTCTAAAATATTGTCCGAGACCAGGATTAGTCGACTGTTTCAGTGTGGTACCACATTACCACGTGATCCAAACCAGAAAAAACCCTGTATCTGTTCAACAGGTATGTGGAGAATGCGAAAGTGTGAGCCTGATGAGGGCAAATCCCGGACCTAACATAGACCTAACATGCGTTATCCTCTAAAATATTTATCGAAACCAGGTTTAATGGTCTGTTTCAGCGTGGTACTGCATTACTACGTGATCCAAGCCAAAAAAAGCCCAGAATCTGGCCAACAAGTATGAGAAATATGCGAAAGTATGAGCCTGATGTGTGCAAATCCCAGACCTAACCTAGACCTAACATGCGTTTTCCTCTAAAATATTGACCGAGACCAGGATTAGTCGACTGTTTCAGTGTGGTACCACATTACTACGTGATCCAAACCAGAAAAAACCCGTGTTCTGTTGAACAAGTCTGTGAAGAATGTGAAAGTATGACCCTGATGAGTGCAAATCCAAGGCCTAACCTAGACCTATCATGTATTATCCTCTAAAATATTGATTGAAACCAGGTTTAATGGTCTGTTTCAGTGTGGCACCACATTACTGCGTGATCCAAACTAAGAAAAGCCCCGAATCTGGCCATCAAGTATGAGAAACACGCGAAAGTATGAGCCTGATGAGAGCAAATCCCAGACCTAACCTAGACCTAACATGAGTTATCCTTTGAAATGTTGACCCAGACTAGGTTTAATTGACTGTTTCAGTGTGGTACCACATTACCAGGTGATCCAAAACAGAAAAAGGCCAGGATCTGGCCATCGAGTATGAGAAATATGCGAATGTTTGAGCCTGATGAGAGCAAATCCCAGACCTAACATAGACCTAACATGCGTTATCCTCTAAAATATTGATCGAAACCAGGTTTAGTGGACAGTTTCAGTGTGGTACCACATTACTATGTGATCCTTGCCAAAAAAAGCCCAGAATCTGGCCAACAAGTATGAGAAATATGCGAAAGTGTGAGCCTGATGTGTGCAAATCCCAGACCTAACCTAGACCTAACATGCGTTATCCTCTAAAATATTGACCGAGACCAGGATTAGTCGACTGTCTCAGTGTGGTACCACATTACTACGTGACCCATACCCGAAAAAGCCCAGGATCTGGCCATCAAGTATGAGAAATATGCGAATGTATGAGCCTGATGAGAGCAAATCCCAGACCTAACCTAGACCTATCGTGAGTTATCCTTTGAAATGTTGACCCAGACTAGGTTTAATTGACTGTTTCGGTGTGGTACCACATTACTACGGGGTCCAAGCCAGAAAAAACCCATGATCTGGCCAACAAGTATTCGAAAAATGCGAAAGTACGAGCCAGATGAGGGCAAATAACAGACCTAACCGAGTCGTAACCGGCGTTATCCTCTAAAATATTAATCGCAACCAGGTGTAATTGACTGTTTCGGTGTGGTACCACATTACTACGGGGTCCAAGCCAGAAAAAACCCATGATCTGGCCAACAAGTATTCGAAAAATGCGAAAGTACGAGCCAGATGAGGGCAAATACCAGACCTAACCGAGACATAACCGGCATTATCCTCTAAAATATTAATCGCAACCAGGTTTAATTGACTGTTTCGGCGTGTTACCGCATTACTACGTGGACCAACCCAGAAAAAGGCAAGGATCTCACCATTCAAGTATGCGAAAAATGCGAAAGTACGAGCCAGATGAGTGCAAATCCCAGGCCTAACCGAGACGTGACCGGCGTTATCCTCTAAAATATCAATCGGTACCAGATTTAATTGACTGTTTCGGTGTGGTACCGCATTACTACGTGATCCAAACCAGAAAAAGGCCAGGGTCTGGCCAAGAAGTATTCGAAAAATGCGAAAGAACGGGCCAGATGAGGGCAAATACCAGGCCTAACCGAGACGTAACCGGCGTTATCCTCTAAAATATTAATCGCAACCAGGTGTAATTGACTGTTTCGGTGTGGTACCACATTACTACGGGGTCCAAGCCAGAAAAAACCCATGATCTGTCCAACAAGTATTCGAAAAATGCGAAAGTACGAGCCAGATGAGGGCAAATACCAGACCTAACCGAGACATAACCGGTGTTATCCTCTAAAATATTAACCGCAACCAGGTTTAATTGACTGTCTCGGCGTGTTACCGCATTACTACGTGGACCAACCCAGAAAAAGGCAAGGATCTGACCATTCAAGTATGCGAAAAATGCGAAAGTACGAGCCAGATGAGTGCAAATCCCAGGCCTAACCGAGACGTAACCGGCGTTATCCTCTAAAATATTAATTGCAACCAGGTGTAATTGACTGTTTCGGTGTGGTACCACATTACTACGTGGGCCAAGCCAGAAAAAGGCCAGGATCTGACCAATCAAGTATGCGAAAAATGCGAAAGTTCGAGGCAGATGAGGGTAAATCCCAGACCAAACCGTGACATAACCGGCGTTATCCTCTAAAATATTAATCCGAACCGGGTTTAATTGACTGTTGCGATGTGGTACCGCATTACTACGTGATCCAAACCAGAAAAAGGCCAGGGTCCGGCCAAGAAGTATGCGAAAAATGTGAAAGTATGAGGCAGATGTCTGCAAATACCAGAACTTACCCAGACATAACTGGCGTTATCCTCTAAAATATCAATCGGTACCAGGTTTAATTGACAGTTTCAGTGTGGTACCACATTACTACGTGGGCCAAGCCAGAAAAAGGCCAGGATCTGACCAATCAAGTACGCGAAAAGTGCGAATGTATGAGCCATATGATTGCAAATACAAGAACTGACCCAGCCATAACCGACGTTATCCTCTAAAATATTAATCGGAACAAGGTTTCATTGACTGTTTCAGTGTGGTACCACATTACTACGTGACTCAAGTCAGAAAAAGCCCAGGATCTGGCGAACAAGTATGCGAAAAATGCGAAAGTACGAGCCAGATGATGCCAAATACCAGACCTATCCCAGGCATAACCGGCGTTCTCCTCCAAAATATTAATCGGAACCAGGTTTTATTGACTGTTTCAGTGTGGTACCACATTAGTACGTGATCCTAACCGGAAAAAACCCAGGGTCTGGCCAACAAGTATGCGAAAAATGCGAAAGTACGAGCCAGATGAGGGCAAATCCCAGACATAACCGAGACATATCCGGCGTTATCCTCTGAAATATTAGTCGCAACCAGGTTCAATTGACTGTTTCGGTGTGATACCGCAATACTACGTGATCCAAGCCAGAGAAATTCCGGGATCTGGCCAATGAAGTATGCGAAAAATGCGAAAGTATGTTCCAGATGAGGGCAAATCCCAGACCTAACCGAGACATAACCGGCGTTATCCTCTAAAATATTAATCGCAACCAGGTTTAATTGACTGTTTCGGTGTGGTACATTACTACGTGATCGAAACCAGAAAAAGCCCAGGATCTGGCCAACAAGTATGCGAAAAATGCGAAAGTACGAGCCTGATGAGGGCAAATCACAGACATAACCGAGACATAACCGGAGTTATCCCCTAAAATATTAATCGCTACCAGGTTTAATTGACTGTTTCGGTGTGGTACCGCATTACTACGTGAGCCAAGCCAGGAAAATTCCGGGATCTGGCCATTCAAGTATGCGAAAAATGCGAAAGTATGTGCCAGATGAGGGCAAATCCCAGAACTAACAGAGAAATAACCGGCGTTATCCTCTAAAATATTAGTCGCAACCAGGCTTAATTGACTGTTGCGGTGTGGTACCGCATTAATACGTGATCCAAACCAGAAAAAGCCCAGGATCTGGCCAACAATTATGCGAAAAATGCGAAAGTACGAGCCAGATGAGGGCAAGTCCCAGACATAACCGAGACGTATCCGGCGTTATCCTCTAAAATATTAGTCGCAACCAGGTTCAATTGACTCTTTCGGTGTGGTACCGCATTACTACGTGATCCAAGCCAGAAAAATTCCGGGATATGGCCATTCAAGTATGCGCAAAATGCGAAAGTATGTTCCAGGTGAGGGCAAAGTCCAAACCTAATAGAGACATAACCGGCGTTATCCTCTAAAATATTAATCGCAACCTGGTTTAATTGACTGTTTCGGTGGGGTACCGCATTACTACGGGGTCCAAGCCAGAAAGAACCCATGATCTGGCCAACAAGTATGCGAAAAATGCGACAGTATGAGCCAGATGATTGCAAATACCAGATCTAACCCAGATATAACCACCGTTATCCTCTAAAATATTAATCGGAACCAGCTTTTATTGAATGATTCATTGTGGTACCACATTACTACGTGATCCAAACCAGAAATATCCCAGGATCTGGCAACTAGTATGCGAAAAATGCGAAAGTACAAGCCAGATGAGGGCAAATACCAGACCTAACCGAGACATAACCGGCATTATCCTCTAAAATATTAATCGCAACCAGGTTTAATTGACTGTTTCGGCGTGCTACCGCATTACTACGTGGACCGACCTAGAAAAAGGCAAGGATCTGACCATTCAAGTATGCGAAAAATGCGAAAGTACGAGCCAGATGAGGGCAAATCCCAGGCCTCATCGAGACGTAACTGGCGTTATCCTCTAAAATATTAATCGCAACCAGGTGCAATTGACTCTTTCGGCGTGTTACTGCATTACTACGTGATCCAAAACAGAAAAAGGCCAGGATCTGGCCAACAAGTTTGCGAAAAATGCAAAAGTGCGAGCCAGATGAGCTCAAATCCCAGACCTAACCGAGACATAACCTGCGTTATCCTCTAAGATATTAATCGCAACCAGGTTTAATTGACTGTTTCGGTGTGGTACCGCATTACTACGTGATCCAAAACAGAAAAAGGCCAGGATCTGGCCAACAAGTATGCGAAAATGCGAAAGTACGAGCCAGATGAGGCAAATATACCAGACCTAACCCAGACACAACCGGCGTTATCCTCCAAAATATTACGCGGAACCAGGTTTAATTGAGTGTTTCGGTGTAGTACCACATTAGTACGTGATCCAAACCAGAAATATCCCAGGATCTGGCAACTAGTATGCGAAAAATGCGAAAGTACGAGCCAGATGAGGGCAAATACCAGACCTAACCGAGACATAACCGGCGTTATCCTCTAAAATATTAATCCGAACCGGGTTTAATTGACTGTTGCGATGTGGTACCGCATTACTACGTGATCCAAACCAGAAAAAGGCCAGGGTCTGGCCAAGAAGTATTCGAAAAATGCGAAAGTACGAGCCAGATGAGGGCAAATACCAGGCCTAACCCAGACACAACCGGCGTTATCCTCCAAAATATTACTCGGAACCAGGTTTAATTGAGTGCTTCGGTGTAGTACCACATTAGTACGTGATCCAAACCAGAAAAAGCCCAGGATCTGGCCTACAAGTATGCGAAAAATGCAAAAGTGCGAGCCAGATGAGGGCAAATCCCAGGCCTAACCGAGACATAACCGGCGTTATCCTCTAAGATATTAATCGCAACCAGGTGTAATTGACTGTTTCGGTGTGGTACCACATTACTACGTGGTCCAAGCCAGAAAAAGGCCAGGATCTGACCAATCAAGTACGCGAAAAGTGTAAAAGTATGTGCTAGATGAGGGCAAATCCCAGGCCTCATCGAGACGTAACTGGCGTTATCCTCTAAAATATTAATCGCAACCAGGTGCAATTGACTCTTTCGGCGTGTTACTGCATTACTACGTGATCCAAGCCAGAAAAAGGCCAGGATCTGACCAATCAAGTATGCGAAAAATGCGAAAGTACGAGCCAGATGAGGGCAAATACCAGACCTAACCGTGACATAACCGGCGTTATCCTCTAAAATATTAATCCGAACCGGGTTTAATTGACTGTTGCGATGTGGTACCGCATTACTACGTGATCCAAACCAGAAAAAGGCCAGGGTCTGGCCAAGAAGTATGCGAAAAATGTGAAAGTATGAGGCAGATGTCTGCAAATACCAGAACTTACCCAGACATAACTGGCGTTATCCTCTAAAATATCAATCGGTACCTGGTTTAATTGACAGTTTCAGTGTGGTACCACATTACTACGTGGGCCAAGCCAGAAGAGGGCCAGGATCTGACCAATCAAGTACGCGAAAAGTGCAAAAGTATGTGCTAGATGATGGCAAATAAAAGACCTGACCCAGACATAACCAGCGTTAAACTCTAAAATATTAATCGGAACCAGCTTTTATTGAATGTTTCATTGTGGTACCACATTGCTACGTGATCCAAACCAGAAATATCCCAGGAATCTGCGCAAGTATGCGAAAAATGCGAAAGTACGGGCCAGATGAGGGCAAATACCAGACCTAACCGAGACACAACCGGCATTACTCTCTAAAATATTAATCGCAACCAGGATCAATTGACTGTTTCGGCGTGTTACTGCATTACTACGTGATCCAAAACAGAAAAAGGCCAGACTCTGGCCAACAAGTATGCGAAAAATGCGATGGTACAAGCCAGATGAGGGCAAATACCAGACCTAACCGAGACATAACCGGCGTTATCCTCTAAAATATTAATCGCAACCAGGTTTAATTGACTGTTTCGGTGTGGTACCGCATTACTACGGGGTCCAAGCCAGAAAAAACCCATGATCTGGCCAACAAGTATGTGAAAAATGCGACAGTATGGGCCAGATGATTGCAAATACCAGATCTAACCCAGATATAACCAGCGTTATCCTCTAAAATATTAATCGGAACCAGCTCTTGTTGAATGTTTCATTGTGGTACCACATTACTACGTGATCCAAACCAGAAATATCCCAGGATCTGGCAACTAGTATGCGAAAAATGCGAAAGTACGAGCCAGATGATGGCAAATACCAGACATAACCGAGACTTAACCGGCATTATCCTCTAAAATATTAATCGCAACCAGGTTTAATTGACTGTTTCGGCGTGTTACCGCATTACTACGTGGTCCAACTCAGAAAAAGGCAAGGATCTGACCATTCAAGTATGCGAAAAATGCGAAAGTACGAGCCAGATGAAGGCAAATCCCAGACCTCACGGAGACGTAACCGGCGTTATCCTCTAAAATATTAATCGCAACCAGGTTTAAATGACTGTTTCGGTGTGGTACCACATTAGTACGTGATCCAAACCAGAAGAAGCCCAGGATCTCGCCAACAAGTGTGCGAAAAATGCTAAAGTACGAGCCAGATGAGCCCAAATCCCAGACCTAACCGAGACATAACCGGCGTTATCCCCTAAAACAATAATCGCAACCAGGTTTAATTGACTGTTTCGGTGTGGTACGACATTAGTACGTGATCCGAGTCAGAATAGCCACCGGGTTCTGGGCAACAAGTATGCGAAAAATGCGATAGTATGTGCCAGATGATTGCAAATACCAGAACTGACCCAGACATATCCAGCGCTATCCTCTAAAATACGAATCGGTACCAGCCTTTATTGAATGTTTCAGTGTGGTACCACATTACTACGGGGTCCAAGCCAGACAAAACCCATGATCTGGCCAACAAGTATTCGAAAAATGCGACAGTATGAGCCAGATGATTGCAAATACCAGATCTGACCCAGATATAACCAGCGTTATCCTCTAAAATATTAATCGGAACCAGCCTTTATTGAATGTTTCATTGTGGTACCACATTACTATGTGATCCAAACCAGAAATATCCCAGGATCTGGCAACAAGTATGCGAAAAATGCGAAATTACGAGCCAGATGAGGGCAAATACCAGACCTAACCGAGACATGACCGGCATTATCCTCTAAAATATTAATCGCAACCAGGTTTAATTGACTGTTTCGGCGTGCTACCACATTACTACGTGGACCAACCCAGAAAAAGGCAAGGATCTGACCATTCAAGTATGCGAAAGATGCGAAAGTACGAGCCAGATGAGGGCAAATCCCAGACCTAACCGAGAGGTAACCGGCGTTGTCCTCTAAAATATTAATCGCAACCAGGTTCAATTGACTGTTTCGGCGTGTTACTGCATTACTACGTGATCCAAAACAGGAAAAGGCCAGAATCTGGCCAACAAATGTGCGCAAAATGCGAAATTTCGAGGCAGATGAGGCCAAATCCCAGACCAAACCGAGACATAACCGGCGTTATCCTCTAAAATATTAATCGCAACCCGGTTTAATTGACTGTTTCAGTGTGGTCCCACATTACTACGTGACCCAAACCAGAAAAAGCACAGGATCTGGCCAACAAGTATGCGAAAAATGCTACAGTACGAGCCAGATGAGGGCATATACCAGACGCAACCCAGACCTAACCGGTTTCATCCTCTAAAATATTGATCGAATCCAGGTTTAATTGACTGTTTCAGTGTGGTACCACTCTACTACGTGATCCAAACCAGAAAAAGCCCAAGATCTGGCCATTCAAGTATCCGAAGAATGCAAAAGTATGAGGAAGATGATTGCAAATACCAGACGTAACACAGACATAACCGGCGTTATCCTCTAAAATATTAATCGCAACCAGGTTTAATTGACTGTTTCGGTGTGGTACCACATTAGTACGTGATCCGAGTCAGAATATCCACCGGGTTCTGGGCATCAAGTATTCGAAAAATGCGATAGTATGAGCCAGATGATTGCAAATACTAGAACTGACCCAGACATATCCAGCGATATCCTCTAAAATACGAATCGGTACCAGCTTTTATTGACTGTTTCAGTGTGGTACCACATTACTACGTGATCCAAACCAGAAACAGCCCTGGATCTGGCCAACAAGTATGCGAAAAATGCGAAAGTACGAGCCAGATGACGGCAAATCCCAGACATAACCGAGACATAACCGGCGACTATCCTCTAAAATATTAATCACAACCAGGTTTGATTGACTGTTTCGGTGTGGTACCACATTACTACGTGATCCAAACCAGGAAAAGCCCAGGATCTTGCCAACAAGTATGCGAAAAATGCGAAGGTACGAGCCAGATGATTGCAAATACCAGATCTAACCCAGACATACCAGCGTTATCCTCTAAAATATTAATCGGAACCAGCTTTTATTGAATGTTTCAGTGTGGTACCACATTACTACGTGATCCAAACCAGGAAAAGCCCAGGATCTTGCCAACAAGTATGCGAAAAATGCGAAGGTACGAGCCAGATGATTGCAAATACCAGATCTAACCCAGACATAACCAGCGTTATCCACTAAAATATTAATGGGAAATAGCTTTTATTGAATGTTTCAGTGTGGTACCGCATTACTACGTGATCCAAACCAGAAAAAGCCCTGGATCTGGCCAACAGGTATGCGAAAAATGCGAAAGTACGAGCCAGATGGGGGGAAGTCCCAGACCTAACCAAGACATAACCGGCGTTATCCTCTAAAATATTAAACGGAACCAGGTTTAATTGACTGTTTCGGTGTGGTACCGCATTACTACGTGATCCAAACCATAAAAAGGCCGGGATCTGGACAACAAATATGCGAAAAATGCGAAAGTACGAGACAGATGAGCTCAAATCCCAGACCTAACCGAGACATAACCGGCGTTATCCTCTAAAATATTAAGCGCATCCAGGTTTAATTGACTGTTTCGGTGTGGTACCGCACTACGTGACCCAACCCAGAAGAAAGCCAGGATCTGGCCATTCAAGTATGCGAAAAATGCGACAGTATGTGCTAGATGATGCCAAATACCAGAACTATCCCAGGCATAACCGGCGTTCTCCTCCAAAATATTAATCGGAACCAGCTTTTATTGAATGTTTCATTGTGGTACCACATTACTACGTGATCCAAACTAGAAATATCCCAGGAATCTGCAACAAGTATGCGAAAAATGCGAAAGTACGGGCCAGATGAGGGCAAATACCAGACCTAACCGAGACACAACCGGCATTACCCTCTAAAATATTAATCGCAACCAGGTTCAATTGACTGTTTCGGCGTGTTACTGCATTACTACGTGATCCGAAACGGGAAAAGGCCAGAATCTGGCCAACAAATGTGCGCAAAATGCGAAATTTCGAAGCAGATGAGGGCAAATCCCAGACCTAACCGAGACATAACCGGAGTTATCCTCTAAAATATTAATCGCAACCAGGTTTAATTGACTGTTTCGGTGTGGTACCGCATTACTACGGGGTGCAAGCCAGAAAAAACCCATGATCTGGCCAACAAGTATGCGAAAAATGCGACAGTATGAGACAGATGGTTGCAAATACCAGATCTAACCCAGACATAACCAGCGTTATCCTCTAAAATATTAATCGGAACCAGCTCTTGTTGAATGTTTCATTGTGGTACCACATTACTACGTGATCCAAACCAGAAATATCCCAGGATCTGGCAACAAGTATGCGAAAAATGCGAAAGTACGAGCCAGATGGGGGCAAATACCAGACCTAATCGAGACTTAAGCGGCATTATCCTCTAAAATATTAATCGCAACCAGGTTTAATTTGACTGTTTCGGCGTGTTACGGCATTACCGCATTACCATTCAAGTATGCGAAAAATGCGAAAGTACGAGCCTGATGAGGGCAAATCCCAGACCTAACCGAGACATAACCGGCGGTATCCTCTAAAATATTAATCGCAACAAGGTTTAATTGACTGTTTCGGTGTGGTACCACATTACTACGTGGTCCAAGCGAGAAAAAGGCCTGGATCTGGCCAACAAATGTGCGCAAAATACGAAATTTCGAGGCAGATGAGGCCAAATCCCAGACCAAACCGAGACATAACCGGCGTTATCCTCTAAAATATTAATCGCAACCCGGTTTAATTGACTGTTTCAGTGTGGTCCCACATTACTACGTGACCCAAACCAGAAAAAGCCTAGGATCTGGCCAACAAGTATGCGAAAAATGCTAAAGTACGAGCCAGATGAGGGCATATACCAGACGCAACCCAGACCTAACCGGTTTCATCCTCTAAAATATTGATCGAATCCAGGTTTAATTGACTGTTTCAGTGTGGTACCACTCTACTACGTCAGCCAAACCAGAAAAAGCCCAAGATCTGGCCATTCAAGTATCGGAAGAATGCAAAAGTATGAGGAAGATGATTGCAAATACCAGACGTAACACAGACATAACCGGCGTTATCCTCTAAAATATTAATCGCAACCAGGTTTAATTGACTGTTTCGGTGTGGTACCACATTAGTACGTGATCCGAGTCAGAATAGCCACCGGGTTCTGGTCAACAAGTATGCGAAAAATGCGAAAGAATGAGCCAGATGATTGGGAATACCAGAACTAACCCAGACATAACCAGCGTTATCATCTAAAATATTAATCGGAACCAGCTTTTATTGAATGTTTCATTGTGGTACCACATTACTACGTGATCCAAACCAGAAAAAGCCCAGGATCTGGCCAACAAGTATGCGAAAATGCTAAAGTACGAGTCAGATGACGGCAAATACCAGACCCAACCGAGACATAATTGGCGTTATCCTCTAAAATATTAATCGCAACCCGGTTTAATTGACTGTTTCGGTGTGGTACCGCATGACTATGTGATCCAAACCAGAAAAAGCCCAAGATCTGGCTATTCAAGTATCCGAAGAATGCAAAAGTATGAGGAAGATGATTGCAAATACCAGACGTAACCCAGACATAACCGGCGTTATCCTCTAAAATATTAATCGCAACCAGGTTTAATTGACTGTTTCGGTGTGGTACCACATTAGTACGTGATCCGAGTCAGAATATCCACCGGGTTCTGGGCAACAATTATGCGAAAAATGCGATAGTATGAGCCAGATGATTGCAAATACCAGAACTGACCCAGACATATCCAGCGATATCCTCTAAAATACGAATCGGTACCAGCTTTTATTGACTGTTTCAGAGTGGTACCACATTACTACGTGATCCAAACCAGAAAAAGCCCTGGATCTGGCCAACTAGTATGGGAAAAATGCGAAAGTACGAGCCAGATGACGGCAAATCCCAGACATAACCGAGACATAACCGGCGACTATCCTCTAAAATATTAATCACAACCAGGTTTGATTGATTGTTTCGGTGTGGTACCACATTACTACGTGATCCAAACCAGGAAAAGCCCAGGATCTTGCCAACAAGTATGCGAAAAATGCGAAGGTACGAGCCAGATGATTGCAAATACCAGATCTAACCCAGACATAACCAGCGTGATCCACTAAAATATTAATCGGAACCAGCTTTTATTGAATGTTTGAGTGTGGTACCGCATTACTACGTGATCCAATCCAGAAAAAGCCCTGGATCTGGCCAACAGGTATGCGAAAAATGCGAAAGTACGAGCCAGATGGGGGGAAGTCCCAGACCTAACCAAGACATAACCGGCGTTATCCTCTAAAATATTAAACGGAACCAGGTTTAATTGACTGTTTCGGTGTGGTATCGCATTACTACGTGATCCAAACCATAAAAAGGCCGGGATCTGGACAACAAATATGCGAAAAATGCGAAAGTACGAGACAGATGAGCTCAAATCCCAGACCTAACCGAGACATAACCGGCGTTATCCTCTAAAATATTAAGCGCATCCAGGTTTAATTGACTGTTTCGGTGTGGTACCGCACTACGTGACCCAACCCAGAAGAAAGCCAGGATCTGGCCATTCAAGTATGCGAAAAATGCGACAGTATGTGCTAGATGATGCCAAATAACAGACCTATCCCAGGCATAACCGGCGTTCTCCTCCAAAATATTAATCGGAACCAGGTTTTATTGACTGTTTGAGTGTGGTACCACATTACTACGTGATCCTAACCAGAAAAACACCCAGGATCTGGCCAACAAGTATGCGAAAAATGTGAAGGTATGAGCTGGATAATGGCAAATACCAGACCCAACCCAGACATAACCGGCGTTATCCTGTAAAATATTACTCGCAACCAGGTTTAATTGACTATTACGCTGTGGTACCGCATTACTACGTGACCCAAACCAGAAAAAGCCCTGGAACTGGCCAACAAGTATGCGAAAAATGCGAAAGTACGAGACAGATGAGCTCAAATCCCAGACCTAACCGAGACATAACCGGCGTTATCCCCTCAAATATTAATCGCAACCAGGTTTAAATGACTGTTTCGGTGTGGTACCGTATTACTACGTGATCCAACCCAGAAAAGGGCAAGGATCTGGGCATCAAGTATGCGAAAAATGCGAGAGTATGAGTCAGGTGCTTGCAAATACCAGAACTAACCCAGACATAACCAGCATTATCCTCTAAAATATTAATCGGAAGCAGGTTTAATTGACTGTTTCGGTGTGGTACCGCATTACTACGTGATCCAAACCATAAAAAGGCCGGGATCTGGACAACAAATATGCGAAAAATGCGAAAGTACGAGACAGATGCGGGCAAATACCAGACCCAACCGAGACATAACTGACGTTATCCTCTAAAATATCAAGCGCATCCAGGTTTAATTGACTGTTTCGGTGTGGCACCACATTAGTACGTGATCCAAGTCAGAAAAAGCTCAGGATCTGGCCAACAAGTATGTCAAAAATGCGAAAGTATGAGGAAGATGTTTGGAAACACCAGACGTAACCCAGTTATAACTGGCATTATCCTCTAAAATATTAATCGCAACCAGGTTTAATTGACTGTTTCGGTGTCGTACCACATTACTACGTGGTCCAACCCGGAAAAAGGCAAGGATCTGACCATTCAAGTATGCGAAAAATGCGAAAATACGAGCCAGATGAGGGCAAATCCCAGGCCTAACCGAGACATAACCGGCGTTATCCTCTAAAATATTAATCGCAACCAGGTCTAATTGACTATTTCGCTGTGGTACCGTATTACTACGTGATCCAAACCAGAAATATCCCAGGATCTGGCCAACTAGTATGCGAAAAATGCGAAAGTACGAGCCAGATGAGGGCAAATACCAGACCTAACCGAGACATAACCGGCGTTATCCTCTAAAATATTAATCGCAACAAGGTTTAATTGACAGTTTCGGTGTGGTACCGCATTACTACCTGACCCAAACCAGAAAATCCCTGGATCTGGCCAACAAGTATGTGAAAAATGCGAAAGTAGGAGCCAGATGCGGGCAAATACCAGAACTAACCCAGCCATAACCAGCGTTATCCTCTAAAATACTATTCGGAACCAGCTTTTATTGACTGTTTATGTGTGGTACCGCATTACTACGTGATCCAAACCAGAAACAACCCAGGATCTGGCCAACAAGTATGCGAAAAATGCAAAGGTACGAGCCAGATGAGGGCAAATCCCAGACCTAACCGAGACATAACCTGCGTTACCCTCTAAAATATTAATCGCAACCAGGTTTAATTGACTGTTTCGGTGTGGTACCGCAATACTACGTGATCCAAACCAGAAAAAACCCAGGATCTGGCGAACAAGTATGCGAAAAACGTGAACGTACGAGTCAGATGAGGGCAAATACCAGACCTAACCCAGACATAACCGGCGTTATCCTTTAAAATATTAATCGCAACCAGGTTTAATTAACTGTGTCGGTGTGGTACCGCATTACTACGTGATCCAAACCAGAAAAGACCCAGGATCTGGCCAACAAGTATGCGAAAAATGCAAAAGTACGAGCCAGATGAGGGCAAATCCCAGACATGACCGAGACATAACCAGCGTTATCCTCTAAAATGTTATTCGCAACCAGGTTTAATTGACTGTTTCGGTGTGGCACCACATTACTACATGATCCAAACCAGAAAAAGCCCAGGATCTGGCCATTCAAGTATGCGAAAAATGCGAAAGTATGAGCTAGATGATGGCTAATACCAGACGTAACCCAGACATAACCGGTGTTATCCTATAAAATATTCATCGAAACCAGCTTTAATTGATTATTTCAGTGTGGCACCACATTACTACATGATCCAAACCAGAAAAAGCCCAGGATCTGGCCATTCAAGTATGCGAAAAATGCGAAAGTATGAGCTAGATGATGGCTAATACCAGACCTAACCCAGGCATAACTTGCGTGCTCCTCTAAAATATTAATCGGAACCAGGTTTTATTGACTATTTCAGTGTGGTGCCGAATAAATACGTGATCCTAATCAGAAAAAAACCCAGGAACTGGCGAACAAGTATGCAAAAAACGTGAACGTACGAGCCAGATGAGGGCAAATACCGGACCTAACCCAGACACAACCGGCGTTATCCTTTAAAATATTAATCGCAACCAGGTTTAATTGACTGTTTCGGTGTGGAACCACATTACTACGTGATCCAAACCAGAAAAAGGCCAGGCTCTGTCCAACAAGTATGAGAAAAATGCGAAAGTACGAGCCAGATGATTGCAAATACCAGAACTAACCCAAACATAACCGGCGTTATCCTGTAAAACATGAATCGCAGCCAGGTTTGTTTGGCTGCTTCGGTGTGGTACCACATTACTCCGTGATCCAAACCAGAAGAAACCCAGGATCTGGCCAACTAGTAAGCGAAAAATGCGAAAGTATGACCCAGATGATTGTAAATACCAGAACTAACCCTGACATAACCGGCGTTATCATCCAAAATATTGATCAAAACGAGGTTGCATTGACTGTTTCAGTGTGGCACCACATTAATACGTGACCCTAACCCGAAGGAAACCCAGGATCTGACCATGAAGTATGCGAAAAATGCGAAAGTATGAGCCAGATGATTGCGCATACCAGACGTAACCCAGACATAACCGGTGTTATCCTATAAAATATTGATCGAAACCAGCTTTAATTGATTATTTCAGTGTGGCACCACATTACTACGTGATCCAAACCAGAAAAAGCCCAGGATCTGGCCATTCAAGTATGCGAAAAACTCGAAAGTATGAGCTAGATGATGGCAAATACCAGACCTAACCCAGGCATAACTTGCGTGCTCCTCTAAAATATTAATCGGGACCAGGTTTTATTGACTATTTCAGTGTGGTGTCACATAAATACGTGATCCTAATCAGAAAAAAACCCAGGAACTGGCCATTCAAGTATGGGAAAAATGCGAAAGTATGAGCTAGATGATGGCAAATACCAGACCTAACCCAGCCATAACCAACGTTGTCCTCTAAAATATTAATCGTAACCAGATTTAATTGCCTGTTTCGGGGTGGTATCACATTACTACGTGACCCAAACCAGACAAAACCCAGGATCTGGCCAACAGGTATGCGAAAAATGCAAAAGTATGAGGCAGATGGTTGCAAATACCAGATCTAACCCAGACATAACCGGCGCTATCCTCTAAAGTGTTGATCGAATCCAGGTTTAATTGACTGTTTCGGTGTGGTATCACATTGCTACGTGACGCAAACCAGAAAAAACCCAGGATCTGGCCAACAAGTATGCGAAAAATGCGAAAGTATGAGCCAGATGATTGGAAATACCAGACCTAACACAAACCTAACCGGCGTTATCCTCTAAAATATTGATCGAATCCAGGTTTAATTGACAGTTTCACTCTGGTACCACATTACTACGTAATACAAACCAGAAAAAACGCAGGATCTGGCCAGCTAGTATGCGAAAAATGTGAAAGTATGAGGAAGATGATTGCAAACACCAGACGTTACCCAGACATAACCGGCGTTATCCTCTAAAATATTAATGGCAACCAGGTATAATTGACTGTTTCGGTGTGGTACCGCATCACTACGTAATCCAAACCAATAAAACACCTGGGTCTGGCCAACAAGTATGCGAAAAATGCGAAAGTACGAGCCTGATGAGGGCAAATCCCAGACCTAACCGAGACATAACCGGCGGTATCCTCTAAAATATTAATCGCAACAAGGTTTAATTGACAGTTTCGGTGTGGTACCGCACTACTACGTGTTCCAAACCAGAAAAAGGCCAGGCTCTGTCCAACAAGTATGAGAAAAATGCGAAAGAATGTGCCAGATAATTGCAAATACCAGAACTAACCCAAACGTAACCAGCGTTATCCTCCAAAATATTAATCGCAACCAGGTATAATTGTCTGTCTCGGTGTGGAACCACATTACTACGGGATCCAAACCAAAAAAAACCCTGGATATGGCCAACAAGTATGCGAAAAACGCGAAACTGCGAGCCAGATGAGGGCAAATACCAGACCTAACCGAGACATAACCGGCGAAATCCTCAAAAATATTTATCGCAACAAGGTATAATTGACAGTTTCGTTGTGGTACCGCATTACTACGTGACCCAAACCAGAAAATCCCTGGATCTGGCCAACAAGTATGTGAAAAATGCGAAAGTACGAGCCAGATGCGGGCAAGTACCAGACCTAACCCAGACATAACCGGCGTTATCCTCTTAAATACTAATCGGAACCAGCTTTCATTGACTGTTTCAGTGTGGTACCCCATTACTACGGGATCCAAACCAGAAAAAACCCTGGATCTGGCCAACAAGTATGCGAAAAACGAGAAAGTATGAGCCAGATGATTGCAAATACCAGACCTAACCGAGACATAACCGGCGTTATCCTCTAAAATATTAATCGCAAACAGGTTTAATTGACTCTATCGGTGTGGTACCGCATTACTACGTGACCGAAACCAGAAATATCCCAGGATCTGGCCAACTAGTATGCGAAAAATGCGAAAGTACGAGCCAGATGAGGGCAAATACCAGACCTAACCGAGACATAACCGGCGTTATCCTCTAAAATATTAATCGCAACAAGGTTTAATTGACAGTTTCGTTGTGGTACCGCATTACTACGTGACCCAAACCAGAAAATCCCTGGATCTGGCCAACAAGTATGTGAAAAATGCGAAAGTACGAGCCAGATGCGGGCAAGTACCAGACCTAACCCAGACATAACCGGCGTTATCCTCTAAAATATTAACCGCAACCAGGTTAAATTGACTGTTTCGGTGTGGCACCACATTACTACGGGATCCAAACCAGGAAAAACCCAGGATCTGGCCAACAAGTGTGCGAAAAACGCGAAAGTATGAGCCAGATGATTGCAAATACCAGAACTAACCCAGCCATAACCAGCGTTATCCTCTAAAATACTATTCGGAACCAGCTTTTATTGACTGTTTATGTGTGGTACCGCATTACTACGTGATCCAAACCAGAAAAAACCCAGGATCTGGCCAACAAGAGTGCGAAAAACGTGAACATACGAGCCAGATAAGGGCAAATACCAGACCTAACCCAGACATAACCGGCGTTATCCTTTAAAATATTTATCGCAACAGGTTTAATTGACTGTCTCGGTGTGGTACTGCATTACTGCGTGATCCAAACCAGAAAAAGCCCAGGATCTTGCCAACAAGTATGCGAAAAATGCGAAAATACGATCCAGATAAGGGCAAATACCAGACCTAACCCAGCCATAACCAGTGTTATCCTTTAAAATATTAATCGCACCAGGTTTAGTTGACTGTCTCGGTGTGGTACTGCATTACTGCGTGATCCAAACCAGAAAAAGCCCAGGATCTTGCCAACAAGTATGCGAAAAACGCGAAAGTACGAGCCACATGAGAGCAAATCCCAGACCTAACCGAGACATAACGAGCGTTATCCTCTACAATATTAATCGCAACCAGGTTTAGTTGACTGTTTCAGTGTGGTACCGCATTACTACGTGATCCAAACCAGAAAAAACCCAGGATCTGGCCAACAAGTGTGCGAAAAACGTGAACATACGATCCAGATAAGGGCAAATACCAGACCTAACCCAGCCATAACCGGTGTTATCCTTTAAAATATTAATCGCATCAGGTTTAATTGACTGTCTCGGTGTGGTACTGCATTACTGCGTGATCCAAACCAGAAAAAGCCCAGGATCTTGCCAACAAGTATGCGAAAAATGCGAAAATACGAGCCAGATGAGTGCAAATACAACACCTAACCGAGACATAACCGGCGTTATCCTCTAAAATATTAATCGCAACCAGGTTTAATTGACTGTTTCGTCGCGGTACTGCATTACTACGTGATCCAAACCAGAAAAAGGCCAGGCTCTGGCCAACAAGTATGCGAAAAACGCGAAAGTACCAGCCACATGAGAGCAAATCCCAGACCTAACCGAGACATAACCGGCGTTATCCTCTAAAATATTAATCGCAACCAGGTTTAATTGACTGTTTCGGAGTGGTACCGCATTACTACGTGATCCAAACCAGAAAAAGGCCAGGCTCTGTCCAACAAGTATGAGCAAATGCGAAAGTATGTGCCAGATAATTGCAAATACCAGAACTAACCCATACGTAACCAGCGTTATCCTCCACAATATTAGTCGCAACCAGGTTTAATTGTCTGTGTCGGTGTGGAACCACATTACTACGGGATCCAAACCAAAAAAAATTCTGGATATGGCCAACAAGTATGCGAAAAACGCGAAAGTATGAGAAAGATGATTGCAAATACCAGAACTAACCCAGACATATCCAGCGTTATCCTCTTAAATACTAATCGGAACCAGCTTTCATTGACTGTTTCAGTGTGGTACCACATTACTACGTGATCCAAACCAGAAGAAACCCAGGATCTTGCCAACAAGTATGCGAAAAATGCGAAAGTACGAGCCAGATGAGTGCAAATACCAGACATAACCGAGACATATCCAGCGTTATCCTCTAGAATATTATTCGCAACCAGGTTTAATTGACTGTTTCGGTGGGGTACCGCATTACTACGTGATCCAAACCAGGATTGGCCCTGGATCCGGCCAACAAATATGCGAAAAATGCGAAACTACGACCCAGATGAGGGCAAATACCAGACCTAACCGAGACATAACCGGCGTTATCCTCTAAAATATTAATCGCAACAAGGTTTAATTGACTGTTTCGGTGTGGTACCGCATTACTACGTGATCCAAACCAGAAAAGGGCCAGGCTCTGTCCAACAAGTATGAGAAAAATGCGAAAGTATGTGCCAGATGATTGCAAATACCAGAACTAACCAAAACATAACGGGCGTTATCCTCTAAAATATTAATCGCAGCCAGGTTTAATAGACGGTTTCAGTGTAGTACCACATTACTACGTGGTCCTAGCCAGAAAAAGGCCAGGATCTGACCATTCCAGTATGCGAAAAATGCGAAAGTATGAGCCAGATGATTGCAAATACCTGAACTTACCCAGACATAACCGGCGTTATCCTCTAAAATATTATTCGCTACCAGGTTTAATTGACTGTTTCAGTGTGGTACGACATTACTACGTGATCCAAACCAGAAAAAACGCAGGATCTCGCCAACAAGAATGCGAATAAAGCGAAAGTACGAGCCATATGAGGGCAAATACCAGACCTGACCGAGACATAACCGGCGTTATCCTCCAAAATATTAATCGCAGCCAGGTTTAATAGACGGTTTCAGTGTAGTACCACATTACTACGTGGTCCTAGCCAGAAAAAGGCCAGGATCTGACCATTCAAGTATGCGAAAAATGCGAAAGTACGAGCCAGATGAAGACAAATCGCAGACTTAACCGAGACATAACCGGCGTTATCCTCTAAAATTTTAATCGCAACCAGGTTTAATTGACTGTTTCAGTGTGATACCACATTACTACGTGATCCTAACAATAGAAAAACACAGGATCTGGCCATTCAAGTATGCGAAAAATGCGAAAGTATGAGCTAGATGATGGCAAATACCAGAACAAACCCAGACATAGCCAGCGTTATCCTCTAAAATACTATTCGGAACCATCTTCTACTGACTGTTTCAGCGTGGTACCACATTACTACGTGATACAAACCTGAAAAAGCCCAGGATCTGGCCAACAAGTATGCGAAAAATGCGAAAGTACGAGCCAGATGAGGGCAAATCGCAGACTTAACCGAGACATAACCGGTGTTATCCTATAAAATATTGATCGAAAGCAGCTTTAATTGATTATTTCAGTGTGGCACCACATTAATACGTGATCCTAACCAGAGAAAAACCCAGGATCTGGCCAACAAGTATGCGAAAAATGCGAAAGTATGAGCCAGATGATTGCTAATACCAGGCCTAACGCAGGCATAACCGGCGTTATCCTGTAAAACATTAATCGCAACCAGGTTTGTTTGGCTGCTTCGGTGTGGTACCACATTACTCCGTGATCCAAACCAGAAAAAACCCAGGATCTGGCCAACTAGTAAGCGAAAAATGCGAAAGTATGACCCAGATGATTGTAAATACCAGAACTAACCCTGACATAACCGGCGTTATCATCCAAAATATTGATCAAAACGAGGTTGCATTGACTGTTTCAGTGTGGCACCACATTAATACGTGACCCTAACCAGAAGGAAACCCAGGATCTGACCATCAAGTATGCGAAAAATGCGAAAGTATGAGCCAGATGATTGCGCATACCAGACGTAACCCAGACATAACCGGTGTTATCCTATAAAATATTGATCGAAACCAGCTTTAATTGATTATTTCAGTGTGGCACCACATTACTACGTGATCCAAACCAGAAAAAGCCCAGGATCTGGCCATTCAAGTATGCGAAAAACTCGAAAGTATGAGCTAGATGATGGCAAATACCAGACCTAACCCAGGCATAACTTGCGTGCTCCTCTAAAATATTAATCGGAACCAGGTTTTATTGACTATTTCAGTGTGGTGTCACATAAATACGTGATCCTAATCAGAAAAAAACCCAGGAACTGGCCATTCAAGTATGGGAAAAATGCGAAAGTATGAGCTAGATGATGGCAAATACCAGACCTAACCCAGACATAACCAACGTTGTCCTCTAAAATATTAATCGTAACCAGATTTAATTGCCTGTTTCGGGGTGGTATCACATTACTACGTGACCCAAACCAGACAAAACCCAGGATCTGGCCAACAGGTATGCGAAAAATGCGAAAGTATGAGCCAGATGATTGGAAATACCAGACCTAACACAAACCTAACCGGCGTTATCCTCTAAAATATTGATCGAATCCAGGTTTAATTGACAGTTTCATTCTGGTACCACATTACTACGTAATACAAACCAGAAAAAACGCAGGATCTGGCCAGCTAGTATGCGAAAAATGTGAAAGTATGAGGAAGATGATTGCAAACACCAGACGTTACCCAGACATAACCGGCGTTATCCTCTAAAATATTAATGGCAACCAGGTATAATTGACTGTTTCGGAGTGGTACCGCATTACTACGTGGTCCAAGCCAGAAAAAGGACAGGATCTGACCATTCAAGTATGCGAGAAATGCGAAAGTTTGAGCTAGATGATGGCAAATACCAGACCTAACCCAGACATATCCGGCGTTCTCCTCCAAAATATTGATCGAATTCAGATTTAATTGACTGTTTCGGTGTGGTACCACATTACTACGTGATCCAAATCAGAAAAAGCCCAGGATCTGGCCTACAAGTATGCGATAAAAGCGAAAGTATGAGCCAGATGATTGCAAATACCAGGCCTAACACAGACCTTAACGGTGTTATCCTCTAAAATAATGACCGAATCCAGGATTAATTGACCGTTTCATTCTGGTACCACGTTACTACGAGATCCTAACCAGAAAAAGCCCAGGATCTGGCCAACAAGCATGCGAGAAATGCGAAAATATGATCCAGATGATTGCAAACACCAGGCCTATCACAAACCTAACCGGTGCGATCCTCTAAAATATTAATCGCAACCAGGTTTAAATGACTCTTTCGGTGTGGAACCACATTACTACGTGAGCCAAACCAGAAAAAGGCCAGGCTCTGTCCAACAAGTATGAGAAAAATGCAAAAGTATGAGGAAGATGATTGCAAACACCAGACGTAACCCAGACATAACCGGCGTTATCCTCTAAAATATTAATGGCAACCAGGTATAATTGACTGTTTCGGTGTCGTACCGCATTACTACGTGGTCCAAGCCAGAAAAAGGCCAGGATCTGACCATTCAAGTATGCGAAAAATGCGAAAGTATGAGCTAGATGATGGCAAATACCAGACCTAACCCAGACATAACCGGCGTTCACCTCCAAAATATTAATCGGAGCCAGGTTTAATTGACGGTTTCAGTGTAGTACCACATTACTACGTGGTCCAAGTCAGAAAAAGGCCAAGATCTGGCCAACAAGTATATGCACGATGCGAAAGTACGAGCCAGCTGAGGGCAAACCCCAGACCTAACCGTGACATAACCGGCGTTATCCTCTAAAATATTAATCGCAACCAGGCTTAATTGACTGTTTCCGAGTGGTACCGCATTACTACGTGATCCAAACCGGAAAAAGGCCAAGATCTGGCCAACAAGTATGCGAAAAATGCGAAAGTCCGAGCCAGATGATTGCAAATACCAGAACTAACCCAAACATAACCAGCGTTATCCTCCAAAATATTAATCGCAACCAGGTTTAATTGTCTGTTTCGGTGTGGAACCACATTCCTATGGGAACCAAACCAAAAAAAACACTGGATCTGGCCAACAAGTATGCGAAAAACGCGAAAGTATGAGCCAGATGATTGCAAATACCAGAACTAACCCAGACATATCCAGCGTTATCCTCTTAAATACTAATCGGAACCAGCTTTCATTGACTGTTTCAGTGTGGTACCACATTACTACGTGATCCAAACCAGAAGAAACCCAGGATCTTGCCAACAAGTATGCGAAAAATGCGAAAGTACGAGACAGATGAGGGCAAATACCAGACCTAACCCAGACATAGCCGGCGTTATTCTCTAAAATATTAATCGCACCAGGTTTAATTGACTGTTTCAGTGTGGTACCACATTAATACGTGATCCTAACCTGGAAAAAGCCAGAATCTGGCCAACAAGAATGCGAAAAATGCGAAAATACGAGTCTGAGGAGGGCAAATACAACACCTAACCCAAACATAACCGGCGTTATCCTCTAAAATATATATCGCAACCAAGTTTAATTGACTATTTCGGTGTGGAACCACATTACTACGGTATCCTAACCTGAAAAAAGCCAGGATCTGGCCAACAAGAATGCGAAAAATGCGAAAGTACGAGCCATATGAGGGCAAATACCAGACCTGACCGAGACGTAACCGGCGTTATCCTCTAAAATATTATTCGCAACCAGGTTTAATTGACTGTTTCTGTGTGGAGTCACATTACTACGGGATCCAAACCAGAAAAAACCCAGGATCTGGCCAACAAGTATGCGAAAAACGCGAAAGTATGAGCCAGATTATTGCAAATACCAGACCTGACCGAGACATAACCGGCGTTATCCTCTAAAATATTATTCGCAACCAGGTTTAATTGACTGTTTCTGTGTGGAGTCACATTACTACGGGATTCAAACCAGAAAAAACCCAGGATCTGGCCAACAAGTATGCGAAAGATGCGAAAGTATGAGCCAGATGATTGCAAATACTAGAACTAACCCAAACATAACCAGCGTTATCCTCCAAAATATTAATCGCAACCAGGTTTAATTGTCTGTTTCGGTGTGGAAACACATTACTACGGGATCCAAACCAAAAAGAATCCTGGATCTGGGCAACAAGTATGCGAAAAACGCGAAAGTATGAGCTAGATGATGGCATATACCAGACCTCACCCAGACATAACCGGCGTTATCCTCTAAAATAATAATCGGAACCAGGTTTAATTGACTATTTCAGTGTGGTACCACATTAATACGTGATCCTAACCTGGAAAAAGCCAGAATCTGGCCAACAAGAATGCGAAAAATGCGAAAGTACGAGTCTGAGGAGGGCAAATACAACACCTAACCCAAACATAACCGGCGTTATCCTCTAAAATATATATCGCAACCAAGTTTAATTGACTGTTTCGGTGTGGTACCACATTAATACGTGATCCTAACCTGGAAAAAGCCAGGATCTGGCCAACAAGAATGCGAAAAATGCGAAAGTACGAGACAGATGAGGGCAAATACCAGACCTAACCCAGACATAGCCGGCGTTATCCTCTAAAATATTAATCGCACCAGGTTTAATTGACTGTTTCAGTGTGGAGTCACATTACTACGGGCTCCAAACCAGAAAAAACCCAGGATCTGGCCATCAAGTATGCGAAAAACTCGAAAGTATGAGCCAGATGATTGCAAATACCTGACATAACCGAGACATATCCAGCGATATCCTCTAGAATATTATTCGCAACCAGGTTTAATTGACTGTTTAGGTGTCGTACCGCATTACTACGTGATCCAAACCAGGATTGGCCCTGGATCCGGCCAACAAATATGCGAAAAATGCAAAACTACGAGCCAGATGAGGGCAAATACCAGACCTAACCGAGACATAACCGGCGTAATCCTCTAAAATATTAATCGCAACAAGCTTTAATTGACAGTTTCGGTGTGGTACCGCATTACTACGTGATCCAAACCAGGAAAAGCCCTGGATCTGGCCTACAAGTATGTGAAATATGCGAAAATACGAGCCAGATGAGGGCAAATACAACACCTAACCGAGACATAACCGGCGTTATCCTCTAGAATATTAATCGCAACCAGGTTTAATTGACTGTTTCGTTGTGGTACCGCATTACTACGTGATCCAAACCGGAAAAAGTCCAAGATCTGGCCAACAAGAATGCGAAAAATGCGAAAGTACGAGCCATATGAGGGCAAATACCAGACCTGACCGAGACATAACCGGCGTTATCCTCTAAAATATTATTCGCAACCAGGTTTAATTGACTGTTTCTGTGTGGAGTCACATTACTACGGGATCCAAACCAGAAAAAACCCAGGATCTGGCCAACAAGTATGCGAAAAACGCGAAAGTATGAGCCAGATTATTGCAAATACCAGACCTGACCGAGACATAACCGGCGACATCCTCTAAAATAATAATCGCAACCAGGTTTAATTGACTGTTTCGGTGTGGAACAACACTACTAGGGGATTCAAACCAGAAAAAACCCAGGATCTGGCCAACAAGTATGCGAAAGATGCGAAAGTATGAGCCAGATGATTGCAATTACTAGAACTAACCCAAACATAACCAGCGTTATCCTCCAAAATATTAATCGCAACCAGGTTTAATTGTCTGTTTCGGTGTGGAAACACATTACTACGGGATCCAAACCAAAAAGAATCCTGGATCTGGGCAACAAGTATGCGAAAAACGCGAAAGTATGAGCTAGATGATGGCATATACCAGACCTCACCCAGACATAACCGGCGTTATCCTCTAAAATAATAATCGGAACCAGGTTTAATTGACTATTTCAGTGTGGTACCACATTAATACGTGATCCTAACCTGGAAAAAGCCAGAATCTGGCCAACAAGAATGCGAAAAATGCGAAAGTACGAGTCTGAGGAGGGCAAATACAACACCTAACCCAAACATAACCGGCGTTATCCTCTAAAATATATATCGCAACCAAGTTTAATTGACTGTTTCGGTGTGGTACCACATTAATACGTGATCCTAACCTGGAAAAAGCCAGGATCTGGCCAACAAGAATGCGAAAAATGCGAAAGTACGAGACAGATGAGGGCAAATACGAGACCTAACCCAGACATAGCCGGCGTTATCCTCTAAAATATTAATCGCACCAGGTTTAATTGACTGTTTCAGTGTGGAGTCACATTACTACGGGCTCCAAACCAGAAAAAACCCAGGATCTGGCCATCAAGTATGCGAAAAACTCGAAAGTATGAGCCAGATGATTGCAAATACCTGACATAACCGAGACATATCCAGCGATATCCTCTAGAATATTATTCGCAACCAGGTTTAATTGACTGTTTAGGTGTCGTACCGCATTACTACGTGATCCAAACCAGGATTGGCCCTGGATCCGGCCAACAAATATGCGAACAATGCGAAGGTACGAGACAGATGAGGGCAAATACCAGACCTAACCGAGACATAACCGGCGTAATCCTCTAAAATATTAATCGCAACAAGCTTTAATTGACAGTTTCGGTGTGGTACCGCATTACTACGTGATCCAAACCAGGAAAAGCCCTGGATCTGGCCTACAAGTATGTGAAATATGCGAAAATACGAGCCAGATGAGGGCAAATACAACACCTAACCGAGACATAACCGGCGTTATCCTCTAAAATATTAATCGCAACCAGGTTTAATTGACTGTTTCGTTGTGGTACCGCATTACTACGTGATCCAAACCGGAAAAAGTCCAAGATCTGGCCAACAAGAATGCGAAAAATGCGAAAGTACGAGCCATATGAGGGCAAATACCAGACCTGACCGAGACATAACCGGCGTTATCCTCTAAAATATTATTCGCAACCAGGTTTAATTGACTGTTTCTGTGTGGAGTCACATTACTACGGGATCCAAACCAGAAAAAACCCAGGATCTGGCCAACAAGTATGCGAAAAACGCGAAAGTATGAGCCAGATTATTGCAAATACCAGACCTGACCGAGACATAACCGGCGACATCCTCTAAAATAATAATCGCAACCAGGTTTAATTGACTGTTTCGGTGTGGAACAACACTACTAGGGGATTCAAACCAGAAAAAACCCAGGATCTGGCCAACAAGTATGCGAAAGATGCGAAAGTATGAGCCAGATGATTGCAATTACTAGAACTAACCCAAACATAACCAGCGTTATCCTCCAAAATATTAATCGCAACCAGGTTTAATTGTCTGTTTCGGTGTGGAAACACATTACTACGGGATCCAAACCAAAAAGAATCCTGGATCTGGGCAACAAGTATGCGAAAAACGCGAAAGTATGAGCTAGATGATGGCATATACCAGACCTCACCCAGACATAACCGGCGTTATCCTCTAAAATAATAATCGGAACCAGGTTTAATTGACTATTTCAGTGTGGTACCACATTAATACGTGATCCTAACCTGGAAAAAGCCAGAATCTGGCCAACAAGAATGCGAAAAATGCGAAAGTACGAGTCTGAGGAGGGCAAATACAACACCTAACCCAAACATAACCGGCGTTATCCTCTAAAATATATATCGCAACCAAGTTTAATTGACTGTTTCGGTGTGGTACCACATTAATACGTGATCCTAACCTGGAAAAAGCCAGGATCTGGCCAACAAGAATGCGAAAAATGCGAAAGTACGAGACAGATGAGGGCAAATACCAGACCTAACCCAGACATATCCGGCGTTATCCTCTAAAATATTAATCGCACCAGGTTTAATTGACTGTTTCAGTGTGGAGTCACATTACTACGGGCTCCAAACCAGAAAAAACCCAGGATCTGGCCATCAAGTATGCGAAAAACTCGAAAGTATGAGCCAGATGATTGCAAATACCTGACATAACCGAGACATATCCAGCGATATCCTCTAGAATATTATTCGCAACCAGGTTTAATTGACTGTTTAGGTGTCGTACCGCATTACTACGTGATCCAAACCAGGATTGGCCCTGGATCCGGCCAACAAATATGCGAACAATGCGAAGGTACGAGACAGATGAGGGCAAATACCAGACCTAACCCAGACATAGCCGGCGTTATCCTCTAAAATATTAATCGCACCAGGTTTAATTGACTGTTTCAGTGTGGAGTCACATTACTACGGGCTCCAAACCAGAAAAAACCCAGGATCTGGCCATCAAGTATGCGAAAAACTCGAAAGTACGAGCCACATGAGAGCAAATCCCAGACCTAACTGAGACATAACCGGCGTTATCCTCTAAAATATTAATCGCAACCAGGTTTAATTGACTGTTTCGGAGTGGTACCGCATTACTACGTGATCCAAACCGCAAAAAGTCCAAGATCTGGCCAACAAGTATGCGAAAAATGCGAAAGTCCGAGCCAGATGATTGCAAATACCAAAACTAACCCAAACATAACCAGCGTTATCCTCCAAAATATTAATCGCAACCAGGTTTAATTGACTGTTTCAGTGTGGAGTCACATTACTACGGGCTCCAAACCAGAAAAAACCCAGGATCTGGCCAACAAGTATGCGAAAAACTCGAAAGTATGAGCCAGATGATTGCAAATACCAGACATAACCGAGACATATCCAGCGTTATCCTCTAGAATATTATTCGCAACCAGGTTTAATTGACTGTTTAGGTGTGGTACCGCATTACTACGTGATCCAAACCAGGATTGGCCCTGGATCCGGCCAACAAATATGCGAAAAATGCGAAACTGCGAGCCAGATGAGGGCAAATACCTGAACTAACCCAGACATAACCGGCGTTATGCTCTAAAACATTATTCGCAACCAGGTTTAATTGACTGTTTCAGTGTGGAATCACATTACTACGGGATCCAAACCAGAAAAAACCCAGGATCTGGCCAACAAGTATGCGAAAAACGCGAAAGTATGAGCCAGATTATTGCAAATACCAGAACTAACCCAGACATAACCGGCGTTATCCTCTAAAATATTAATCGCAACCAGGTTTAAATGACTCATTCGGTGTGGAACCACATTACTACGTGATACAAACCAGAAAAAGGCCAGGCTCTGTCCAACAAGTATGAGAAAAATGCGAAAGTACGAGCCAGATGATTGCAAATACCAGAACTAACCCAAACATAACCGGCGTTATCCTCTAAAATAATAATCGGAACCAGGTTTAATTGACTGTTTCGGTGTGGTATCACATTACTACGTGACGCAAACCAGAAAAAACCCAGGATCTGGCCAACAAGTATGCGAAAAATGCGAAAGTATGAGCCAGATGATTGGAAATACCAGACCTAACACAAACCTAACCGGCGTTGTCCTCTAAAATATTAGTCGGAACCAGATTTAATTGACTGTTGCAGTGTGGTATCACATTACTACGTGATCCAAACCAGAAAAAGCCCAGGATTTGGCCAACAAGTATGCGAAAAATGCGATAGTATGAGGCAGATGATTGTAAATACCAGACCTAACACAAACCAAGACGGTGTTAGCCTCTAAAATATTGATCGAGGCCACGTTTAATTGACTGTTTCAGTATGGTACCGCATTACTACGAGATCCAAACCAGAAAAAGTACAGGATCTGGCCAACAAGTGTGCGATGAACGCGAAAGTATGACCCAGGTGATTCCAAACACCAGGCCTAACACAAACCTAACCGGTGTGATCCTCTAAAATATTGATCGAATCCAGGCTTAATTGACAGTTTCATTTGGTACCACATTACTACGTAATACAAACCAGAAAAAACGCAGGATCTGGCCAGCTAGTATGCGAAAAATGCGAAAGTATGAGGAAGATGATTGCAAACACCAGACATTACCCAGACATAACCGGCGTTATCCTCTAAAATATTAATGGCAACCAGATTTAATTGACTGTTTCAGTATGGTACCACATTACTACGTGATACAAACCAGAAAAAGCCCAGGATCTGGCCAACAAGTATGCGAAAAATACGATAGTACGAGCCAGATCATTGCAAATACCAGGCTAACACAAACCTAACCGGTGTGATCCTCTAAAATAATAACCGAATCCAGGATTAATTGACCGTTTCATTCTTGTACCACGTTACTACGAGATCCTAACCAGAAAAATCCCAGGATCTGGCCAACAAGCATGCGAGAAATGCGAAAATATGAGCCAGATGATAGCAAATACCAGACCGAGCACGAACCTAAACGTTATTATCCTCTTAAATATTGATAGAAACCGAGTTGAATTGGCTGTTTCAGCCTGTTTCCGCATTACATCGTGATCCAAACCAGATCGAAACACAGGACCTGACCAACATGTATGCGAAGAAAGCGAAAGTATGAGCAAGATGATTGCAAATACCAGGCCTAAACGTGAATTAACCGGTGTTATACTTTAAAATATTGATCGAGGTCAGGTTTAATGGACTGTTTATTGTTGTACCACATGACTACACAATCCCAACCAGAAAAAGCCCAGGATCTGGCCATCAAGCATGCGAGAAATGTGAAAGTATGAGCCAGATGATAGCAAATACCAGAATAAGCACAAACCTAAACGGTGTTATCCTCTTAAATATTGATCGAAACCAAGATGAATTGACATTTTCAGTCTGGTACCACATTACTACGTGATCCAAACCAGAAAGAAACACAGGATCTAGCCAACAAGTATGTGAAGAATGCGAATGTATGAGCCAGATGCGGGAAAATACCAAACCTAGACGAGATCCAACCGGAGTTATCCTTCACAATATTGATCGAGGCCACGCTTAATTGACTGTTTCAGTATGGTACCGCATTACTACGAGATCCAAACCAGAAAAAGTCCAGGATATGGCCAACAAGTGTGCGATGAACGCGAAAGTATGACCCAGATGATTGCAAACACCAGGCCTAACACAAACTTAACCGGTATGATCCTCTAAAATATTGATCGAATCCAGGTTTAATTGACAGTTTCATTCTGGTACCACATTACTGCGTGACCCAAACCAGAAAAAGCCCAGGATCTGGCCAACAAGTATGCGAAAGATGCGAAAGTATGAGGCAGATGATTGCAAACACCAGAACATACCCAGACTTAACCGGAGTTATCCTCTAGAATATTAGTCGGAACCAGATTTAATTGACAGTTGCAGTGTGGTACCACATTACTACGTGATCCAAACCAGAAAAAACGCAGGATCTGGCCAACTAGTATTCGAAAAATGCGAATGTATGTGGCAGATGATTGCAAATACCAGATGTATCCCAGACCTAACCAGCGTTCTCCTCTAAAATACTAATCGGAACGAGCTTTTATTGACAGTCTCAGAGTGGTACCACATTACTACGTGATCCAAACCAGAAAAAGGCCCGAATCTGGCCAACAAGTAAGCGAAAAATGCGAAAGTACGAGCTAGATGAGGGCAAATACAAGACCTAACCCAGACACAGCCGGCGTTATCCTCCAAAATATTAATCGGAACCAGGTTTATTTGACTGTTTCAGTGTGGTACCACATTACTACGTGGTCCAAGCCTGAAAAAGGCCAGGATCTGGCCAACAAGAGTGCAAAACATGCGAAAGTACGAGCCAGATGATTGCAAATACCAGACGTAACCCAGACATAAACGGTGTTATCCTCTAAAATATTGATTGAATCCAGGTTGAATGGACTATTTCTGTGTGGCACCACATTAATACATGATCCTAACCAGAAAAAAACCCAGGATCTGGCCTACAAGTATGCGAAAAATGCGAAAGTATGAGGCAGATGATTGCAAATACCAGACCTCACCCAGCCATAGCCGGCGTTATCCTCCAAAATATTAATCGGAACCAGGTTTAAGTGACTGTTTCTGTGTGGTACCACATTACTGCGTGATCAAAATCAGAATAAGCCCAGGATCTGCCCAACAGGTATGCGAAAAATCCGAAAGTCTGAGGCAGATGATTGCAAATACCAGAACATACTTAACCGGCGTTATCCTCTAAAATATTAGTCGGAACCAGGTTTAATTGACTGTTTCGGTGTGGTACCACATTACTACGTGATCCAAACGAGAAAAAACGCAGGATCTGGCCAACAAGAATGCAAAACATGCGTAAGTATGAGGCAGATGATTGCAAATACCAGACCTAACACAAACCTAACCGGTGTTATCCTATAAAATATTGATCGAAAGCAGCTTTAATTGATTATTTCAGTGTGGCACCACATTAATACGCGATCCTAACCAGAGAAAAACCCAGGATTTTGCCAACAAGTATGCGAAAAATGCAAAAGTATGAGCCAGATGATTGCAAATACCAGACCTAACCCAGAAATAACCGGCGTTATCCTCTAAAATATTATTCGCAACCAGGTTTAATTGACTGTTTCGGTGTGGTACCACATTACTACGTGATCCAAACCAGAAAAAACGCAGGATCTGGCCAACAAGAATGCAAAACATGCGAAAGTATGAGGCAGATGATTGCAAGTACCAGAACTAACACATACCTAACCGGTGTTATCCTATAAAATATTGATCGAAAGCAGCTCTAATTGATTATTTCAGTGTGGCACCACATTATTACGCGATCCCAACCAGAGAAAAACCCAGGATTTTGCCAACAAGTATGGGCAAAATGCAAAAGTATGAGCCAGATGATAGCAATTACCAGACCAAACCCAGAAATAACCGGCGTTATCCTCTAAAATATTATTCGCAACCAGGTATAATTGACTGTTTCGGTGTGGTACGACATTGCTACGTGATCCAAACCAGAAAGAACACACGGATCTCGCCAACAAGTATGTGAAAAATGCGAAAGTATGGGCCAGATGATTGCAAATACCTGAACTAACCCAGACATAACCGGCGTTATCCTCTAAAATATTATTCGCAACCAGGCTAAATTGACTATTTCGGTGTGGTACCACATTAATACGTGATCCTAACCTGAAAAAAGCCAGGATCTGGCCAACAAGAATGCAAAACATGCGAAAGTATGAGGCAGATGATTGCAAATACCAGACCTAACACATACCTAACCGGTGTTATCCTCTAAAATATTTACCGCAACCAGGCCAAATTGACTATTTCGGTGTGGAACCACATTAGTACGTGATCCTAACCTGAAAAAAGCCAGGATCTGGCCAACAAGTATGCGAAAAATGCAAAAGTACAAGCCAGATGAGGGCAAATCCCAGACCTAACCGAGACATAACCGGCGTTATCCTCTAAAATATTAATCGCAACCAGGTTTAATTGACTGTTTCGGTGTGGAACCACATTAACACGTGATCCTAACCTGAAAAAAGCCAGGATCTGGCCAACAAGCATGCGAAAAATGCAAAAGTACAAGCCAGATGAGGGCAAATACCAGACATAACCGAGACATATCCAGCGTTATCCTCCAGAATATTATTCGCAACCAGGTTTAATTGACTGTTTAGGTGTGGTACCGCATTACTACGTGATCCAAACCAGGATTGGCCCTGGATCCGGCCAACAAATATGCGAAAAATGCAAAACTACGAGCCAGATGAGGGCAAATACCAGACCTAACCGAGACATAACCGGCGTAATCCACTAAAATATTAATCGCAACAAGGTTTAATTGACAGTTTCGGTGTGGTACCGCATTACTACGTGATCCAAACCAGGAAAAGCCCTGGATCTGGCCTACAAGTATGTGAAATATGCGAAAGTACGAGCCAGATGCGGGCAAGTACCAGACCTAACCCAGACATGACCGGCGTTATCCTCTGAAATATTAACCGCAACCAGGTTAAATTGACTATTTCGGTGTGGAACCACATTACTACGGGATCCTAACCTGAAAAAGCCAGGATCTGGCCAACAAGAATGCGAAAAATGTGAAAGTACGAGCCATATGAGGGCAAATCCCAGACCTAACCGAGACATAAACGGCGTTATCCTCTAAAATATTATTCGCAACCAGGTTTAATTGACTGTTTCTGTGTGGATTCACATTACTACAGGATCCAAACCAGAAAAAAACCCAGGATCTGGCCAAGAAGTATGCGAAAAACGCGAAAGTATGAGCCAGATGATTGCAAATACCAGACCTAACTCAGACATAACCGGCGTTCTCCTCCAAAATATTAATCGGAGCCAGGTTTAATTGACGGTTTCAGTGTAGTACCACATTACTACGTGGTCCAAGTCAGAAAAAGCCCAGGATCTTGCCAACAAGTAAGCGAAAAATGCGAATATACGAGCCAGATGAGGGCAAATACAACACCTAACCGAGACATAACCGGCGTTATCCTCTAAAATATTAATCGCAACCAGGTTTAATTGACTGTTTCGTTGTGGTACCGCATTACTACGTGATCCAAACCAGAAAAAGGCCAGGCTCTGGCCAACAAGTATGCGAAAGACGCGAAAGTACGAGCCACATGAGAGCAAATCCCAGACCTAACCGAGACATAACCGGCGTTATCCTCTAAAATATTAATCGCAACCAGGTTTAATTGACTGTTTCGGAGTGGTACCGCATTACTACGTGATCCAAACCGGAAAAAGGCCAAGATCTGGCCAACAAGTATGCGAAAAATGCGAAAGTCCGAGCCAGATGATTGCAAATACCAGAACTAACCCAAACATAACCAGCGTTATCCTCTAAAATATTAATCGCAACCAGGTTTAATTGACTGTTTCGGAGTGGTACCGCATTACTACGTGATCCAAACCGGAAAAAGGCCAAGATCTGGCCAACAAGTATGCGAAAAATGCGAAAGTATGAGCCAGATGATTGCAAATACCAGAACTAACCCAGACATATCCAGCGTTATCCTCTTAAATACTAATCGGAACCAGCTTTCATTGACTGTTTCAGTGTGGTACCACATTACTACGTGATCCAAACCAGAAGAGACCCAGGATCTTGCCAACAAGTATGCGAAAAACGCGAAAGTATGAGCCAGATGATTGCAAATACCAGACCTCACCCAGACATAACCGGCGTTATCCCCCATAATATTAATCGGAACCAGGTTTAATTGACTGTTACAGTGTGGTACCACATTACTACGTGATCCAAACCAGAAAAATCCCAGGATCTGGCAAACAAGAATGCGAAAAATGCGAAAGTATGAGGCAGATGATTGCATATACCTGAACTAACCCAGGCATAACCGGCGTTATCCTCTAAAACATTATTCGCAACCAGGTTTAATTGACTGTTTCAGTGTGGAGTCACATTACTACGGGATCCAAACCAGAAGAAACCCAGGATCTGGCCAACAAGTGTGCGAAAAACGCGAAAGTATGAGCCAGATTATTGCAAATACCAGAACTAACCCAGACATAACCGGCGTTATCCTCTAAAATATTAATCGCAACCAGGTTTAAATGACTCTTTCGGTGTGGAACCACATTACTACGTGATACAAACCAGAAAAAGGCCAGGCTCTGTCCAACAAGTATGAGAAAAATGCGAAAGTACGAGCCAGATGATTGCAAATACCAGAACTAACCCAAACATAACCGGCCTTATCCTCTAAAATAATAATAGGAACCAGGTTTAGTTGACTGTTTCGGTGTGGTATCACATTACTACGTGACGCAAACCAGGATCCAGTTGCGATTAATATTTTAGAGGATAACGCCGGTTATGTCTCGGTTAGGTCTGGGATTTTCACTCATCTGGATCGTAATTTCGCATTTTTCGCATACTTGTTGGCCAGATCCAGGCCTTTTTCAGGCTTGGACCACGTAGTAATGTGGTACCACACTGAAACAGTCAATAAAAGCTGGTTCCGATTAGTGTTTTAGAGGATAACGCTGGTTATGTCTGGGTTAGTTCTGGTATTTGCAATCATCTGGCTCGTACTTTCACTTTTTTCGCATACTTGTTGGCCAGATGCTGGGTTTTTTCTGGTTTGGATCCCGTAATAATGACGTTCCACACCGAAACAGTCAATTAAGCCTGGTTGCGCTTAATATTTTAGAGGATAACGCCGGTTATGTCTCGGTTAGGTCTGGGATTTTCACTAATCTGGATCGTAATTTCGCATTTTTCGCATACTTGTTGGCCAGATCCTGGCCTTTTTCTGGCTTGGACCAAGTAGTAATGTGGGGCCACACTGAAACAGTCAATAAAACCTGGTTGCGATTAATATTTTAGAGGATAACGCCGGTTATGTCTCGGTTAGGTCTGGGATTTGCCCTCATCTGGCTCGTACTTTCGCATTTTTCGCTTACTTGTTGGCCAGATTCTGGCCTTTTTCTGGTTTGGATCACGTAGTAATGTGGTACCACTCTGAGACTGTCAATAAAAGCTCGTTCCGATTAGTATTTTAGAGGAGAACGCTGGTTAGGTCTGGGATACATCTGGTATATGCAATCATCTGCCACATACATTCGCATTTTTCGCATACTTGTTGGCGAGATCCTGCGTTTATTCTGGTTTGGATCACGTAGTTATGCGGTACCACACTGAAACAGTCAATTAAACCTGGTTGCGGTTAATATTTTAGAGGATAACGCCGGTTATGTCTCGGTTAGGTCTGCAATTTGCCCTCATCTGGCTCGTACTTTCGCATTTTTCGCATACTTGTTGGCCAGATCCTGGCCTTTTTCTGGCTTGGACCAAGTAGTAATGTGGGACCACAATGAAACAGTCAATTAAACCTGGTTGCGATTAATATTTTAGAGGATAAAGCCGGTTATGTCACGGTTAGGTCTGGGATTTTCACTAATCTGGATCGTAATTTCGCGTTTCTCGCATACTTGTTGGCAAGATCCTGGGCTTTTTCTGGTTTGGATCCCGTAGTAATGAGGTTCCACACCGAAACAGTCAATTAAACCTGGTTGCGATTAATATTTTAGAGGATAACGCCGGTTATGTCTCGGTTAGTTCTGGGATTTTCACTAATCTGGATCGTAATTTCGCGTTTCTCGCATACTTGTTGGCAAGATCCTGGGCTTTTTCTGATTTGTGTCACGTAGTAATGCGGTAGCACACCGAAACAGTCGATTAAACCTGGTTGCGATTAATATTTTAGAGGATAACGCCGGTTATGTCTCGGTTAAGTCTGCAATTTGCCCTCATCTGGCTCGTACTTTCGCATTTTCCGCATACTTGTTGGCCAGATCATGGGCTTTTTCTGGTTTGTATCACGTAGTAATGACATTCCACACCGAAACAGTCAATTAAACCTGGTTCCGAATAGTATTTTAGAGGTTAACGCAGGTTATGTCTCGGTTAGGTCTGGGATTTGCCCTTATCTGGCCCGTACTTTCGCATTTTTGGCATACTTGTTGGCCAGATCCTGGCCTTTTTCTGGCTTGGACCAAGTAGTAATGAGGGACCACACTGAAACAGTCAATTGAACCTGGTTGCGATTGATATTTTAGAGGATAACGCCGGTTATGTCTCGGTTAGGTCTGGGATTTGCCATCATCTGGCTCGAACTTTCGCATTTTTCGTATACTTGTTGGCCAAATCCTGGGTTTTTTCTGGTTTGGATCCCGTAATAATGACATTCCACACCGAAACAGTCAATTAAAGCTGGTTTCGATTAATATTTTAGAGGATATTGCCGGTTATATCTCGGTTAGGTATGGGATATGCCCGCATCTGGCCCGTACTTTCGCATTTTTCGCATACTTGAGTGGCCAGACCCTGTGTTTTTCTATTGTTAGGATCACGTAGTAATGTGGTACCACACTGAAACAGTCAAATAAACCTGGCTGCGATTAAAATTTTAGAGGATAACGCATGTTATGTCTCGGTTAGGTCTGGGATTTGCCCACATCTGGCCCGTACTTTCGCATTTTTCGCATACTTGAGTGGCCAGATCCTGGGTTTTTCTATTGTTAGGATCACGTAGTAATGTGGTACCACACTGAAACAGTCAATTAAACCTGGTTGCGATTAATATTTTAGAGGATAACGCCGGTTATGTCTCGGTTAGGTCTGGGATTTGCCCTCATCTGGCTCATACTTTCGCGTTTTTCGCATATTTGTTGGCCAGATCCTGTGTTTTTTCTGGTTGGGGTCCCGTAGTAATGGGGTTCCACACCGAAACAGTCAATTAAACCTGGTTGCGATTAATATTTTAGAGGATAACGCCGGTTATGTCTCGGTTAGGTCTGGAATTTTCACTCATCAGGATCGTAATTTCGCATTTTTCGCATTACTTGTTGGCCAGATCCTGGCCTTTTTCAGGCTTGGACCACGTGGTAATGTGGTACCACACAGAAGCAGTCAATAGACGCTGGTTACGATTAGTATTTTAGATGATAACGCAGGCTATGTCTCGGTTAGGTCTGGTATTTGCCCTCATCTGGCTCGTACTTCCGCATTTTTCGCATACTTGTTGGCCAGATCATGGGTTCTTTCTGGTTTGGATCCCGTAGTAATGAGGTTCCACACCGAAACAGTCAATTAAACCTGGTTGCGATTAATATTTTAGAGGATAACACCGGTTAGGTCTGGGTTAGGTCTGGTACTTGCCATCATCTAGCTCATACTTTAGCATTTTTCGCATACTTGTTGGCCAGATCCTGGCCTTTTTCAGGCTTGGACCACGTAGTAATGTGGTACCACACTGAAGCAGTCAATAAAAGCTGGTTCCGATTAGTGTTTTAGAGGATAACGCTGGTTATGTCTGGGTTAGTTCTGGTATTTGCAATCATCTGGCTCATACTTTCGCTTTTTTCGCATACTTGTTGGCCAGATGCTGGGTTTTTTCTGGTTTGGATCCCGTAATAATGACGTTCAACACCGAAACAGTCAATTAAACCTGGTTGCGATTAATATTTTAGAGGATAACACCGGTTAGGTCTGGTATTTGCCATCATCTAGCTCATACTTTAGCATTTTTCGCATACTTGTTGGCCAGATCCTGGCCTTTTTCTGGCTTGGACCAAGTAGTAATGTGGGACCACACCGAAACAGTCAATTAAACCTGGTTCCGATTAGTGTTTTAGAGGATAACGCTGGTTATGTCTCGGTTAGGTCTGGGATTTGCCGTCATCTGGCTCGTACTTTCGCATTTTTCGCATACTTGTTGGCCAGATTCTGGGTTTTTTCTGGTTTGGATCCCGTAATAATGACATTCCACACCGAAACAGTCAATTAAACCTGGTTTCGATTAATATTTTAGAGGATATTGCCGGTTATATCTCGGTTAGGTATGGGATTTGCCCCCATCTGGCCCGTACTTTCGCATTTTTCGCATACTTGAATGGCCAGATCCTGGGTTTTTCTATTATTAGGATCACGTAGTAATGTGGTACCACACTGAGACAGTCAATAAAAGCTGGTTCCGATTAGTATTTTAGACGATAACGCTGGTTATGTCTGGATTAGTTCTGGTATTTGCAATCATCTGGCTCATACTTTCGCTTTTTTCGCATACTTGTTGGCCAGATGCTGGGTTTTCTCTGGTTTGGATCCCATAATAATGACGTTCCACACCGAAACAGCCAATTAAACCTGGCTTCGATTAATATTTTAGAGGATAACGCCGGTTATATCTCGGTTAGGTCAGGGATTTGCCCTCATCTGGCTCGTACCTTCGCATTTTTCGCATACTTGTTGGCCAGATCCTGGCCTTTTTCTGGCTTGGACCACGTAGTAATGTGGTACCACACCGAAACAGTCAATTAAACCTGGTTGCGACTAATATTTTAGAGGATAACGCCGGTTATGTCTCGGTTAGGTCTGGGATTTGCCCCCATCTGGCTCGTACTTTCGCATTTCTCGCATACTTGTTGGCCAGATTCTGGGCTTCTTCTGGTTTGGATCACGCAGTAATGTGGGACCACACTGAAACAGTCAATAGAAGCTGGTTCCGATTAGTATTTTAGATGATAACGCAGGCTATGTCTCGGTTAGGTCTGGGATTTGCCCTCATATGGCCCGTACTTTCGCATTTTTCGCATACTTGTTGGCCAGTTCCCAGGCTTTTTCTGGTTTGGATCACGTAGTAATGTGGTACCACACTGAAACAGTCAATAGAAGCTGGTTCCGATTAGTATCTTAGAAGATAACGCTGCTTATGTCTCGGTTAGCTCGTGGAATTGCCCACATTTGGCTCGTACTTTCGTATTTTTCTCATACTTGTTGGGCAGATCCTGGGCTTTTTGCTGGTTTGGATCACGTAGTAATGACATTCCACACCGAAACAGTCAATTAAACCTGGATCCGAATAGTATTTTAGAGGATAACGCAGGTTATGTCTCGGTTAGATCTGGGATTTGCCCTTATCTGGCCCGTACTTTCGCATTTTTCGCAGACTTGTTGGCCAGATCCTGGCCTTTTTCTGGCTTGGACCAAGTAGTAATGTGGGACCACACTGAAACAGTCAATTAAACCTGGTTGCGATTAATATTTTAGAGGATAAAGCCGGTTATGTCACGGTTAGGTTTGGGATTTTCACTAATCTGGATCGTAATTTCGCGTTTCTCGCATACTTGTTGGCAAGTTCCTGGGCTTTTTCTGGTTTGGATCCCGTAGTAATGAGGTTCCACACCGAAACAGTCAATTAAACCTGGTTGCGATTAATATTTTAGAGGATAACGCCGGTTATGTCTCGGTTAGGTCTGGGATTTGCCCTTATCTGGCCCGTACTTTCGCATTTTTCGCATACTTGTTGGCCAGATCCTGGCCTTTTTCTGGCTTGGACCAAGTAATAATGTGGGACCACACTGAAACAGTCAGTTAAACCTGGTTGCGATTAATATTTTAGAGGATAACGCCGGTTATGTCTCGGTTAGGTCTGGGATTTGCCATCATCTGGCTCGTACTTTCGCATTTTTCGCATACTTGTTGGCCAGATCCTGGGTTTTTTCTGGATTGGAACCCGTAATAATGACATTCCACACCGAAACAGTCAATTAAACCTGGTTTCGATTAATATTTTAGAGGATATTGCCGGTTATATCTCGGTTAGGTATGGGATATGCCCGCATCTGGCCCGTACTTTCGCATTTTTCGCATACTTGAATGGCCAGACCCTGTGTTTTTCTATTGTTAGGATCACGTAGTAATGTGGTGCCACACTGAAACAGTCAAATAAACCTGGCTGCGATTAAAATTTTAGAGGATAACGCAGGTTATGTCTCGGTTAGGTCTGGGATTTGCCCACATCTGGCCCGTACTTTCGCATTTTTCGCATACTTGAGTGGCCAGATCCTGGGTTTTTCTATTGTTAGGATCACGTAGTAATGTGGTACCACACTGAAACAGTCAATTAAACCTGGTTGCGATTAATACTTTAGAGGATAACGCCGGTTATGTCTCGGTTAGGTCTGGGATTTGCCCTTATCAGGATCGTAATTTCGCATTTCTCGCATACTTGTTGGCCAGATTCTGGGCTTCTTCTGGTTTGGATCACGTAGTAATGTGGGACCACACTGAAACAGTCAATTAAACCTGGTTTCGATTAATATTTTAGAGGATAACGCATGTTAGGTCTAGGTTAGGCCTGGGATTTGCCCTCATCAGGCTCGTACTTTCGCATTTTTCGCATACTTGTTGGCCAGATCCTGGCCTTTTTCTGGCTTGGACCAAGTAGTAATGTGGGACCACACTGAAACAGTCAATTAAACCTGGTTGCGATTAATATTTTAGAGGATAACGCCGGTTATGTCTCGGTTAGGTCTGGGATTTGCCCTCATCTGGCTCGTACCTTCGCATTTTTCGCATACTTGTTGGCCAGATCCTGGCCTTTTTCTGGCTTGGATCACGTAGTAATGTGGCACCACACTGTCAATAAAAGCTGGTTCCGAATAGTATTTTAGTGGATAACGCTGGTTATGCCTGGGTTATTTCTGGTATATGCAATCATCTGGCTCATACTTACGCATTTTTCGCATACTTGTGGGCCAGATCCTGGGCTTCTTCTGGTTTGTGTCACGTAGTAATGCGGTACCACACCCACACAGTCAATTAAACCTGGTTGCGATTAATATTTTAGAGGATAACGCCGGTTATGTCTCGGTTAGGTCTGGGATTTGCCGTCATCTGGCTCATACTTTCGCGTTTTTCGCATATTTGTTGGCCAGATCCTGGGTTTTTTCTGGTTTGGATCCCGAAGTAATGAGGTTCCACACCGAAACAGTCAATTAAACCTGGTCTTGATAAATATTTTAGAGGATAACGCATGTTAGGTCTGGGTTAGGTCTAGGATTTGCCCTCATTTGGCTCGTACTTTCGTATTTTTCTCATACTTGTTGGGCAGATCCTGGGCTTTTTCTGGTTTGGATCACGTAATAATGTGGTACCACACTGAAACAGTCAATTAAACCTGGTTGCGATTAATATTTTAGAGGATAACGCTGGTTATGTCTCGGTTAGGTCTGGGATTTGCCCTCATCTGGCTCGTACTTTCGCATTTTTCGCATACTTGTTGGCCAGATCCTGGGCTTTTTCTGGTTTGGATCACGTAATAATGTGGTACCACACTGAAGCAGTCAATAAAAGCTGGTTCCGATTAGTATTTTAGATGATGACGCAGGTTATGTCTCGGTTAGGTCTGGGATTTGCCCTCATCTGGCCCGTACTTTTGCTTTTTTCGGATACTTCTTGGCCAGAGGCTGGGTTTTTTCTGGTTTGGATCCCGTAATAATGACGTTCCACACCGAAACAGTCAATTAAACCTGGTTTCGATTAATATTTTACAGGATATAGCCGGTTATATCTCGGTTAGGTCTGGGATTTGCCCTCATCTGGCTCGTACCTTCGCATTTTTCGCATACTTGTTGGCCAGATGCTGGGTTTTTTACTGGTTTGTATCACGTAGTAAAGTGGTACCACACTGAAACAGTCTATAGAAGCTGGTTCCGAATAGTATTTTACGGGATAACGCTGGCTATGTCTGGGTTAGTTCTGGTTTTTGCAATCATCTGGCTCATACTTAACGCATTTTTCGCATACTTGTTGGCCAGATCCTGGCCTTTTTCTGGTTTATATCACGTAGCAATGTGGTACCACAGTGAAACAGTCAATAGAAGCTGGTTCCGAATAGTATTTTAGGGGATAACGCTGGCTATGTCTGGGTTAGTTCTGGTTTTTGCAATCATCTGGCTCATACTTTCGCATTTTTCGCATACTTGTTGGCCAGATCCTGTGCTTTTTCTGGCTTGGATCACGTAGTAATGTGGCACCACACTGTCAATAAAAGCTGGTTCCGAATAGTATTTTAGTGGATAACGCTGGTTATGCCTGGGTTATTTCTGGTATATGCAATCATCTGGCTCATACTTACGCATTTTTCGCATACTTGTGGGCCAGATCCTGGCCTTTTTCTGGTTTGTATCACGTAGCAATGTGGTACCACACTGAAACAGTCAATAGAAGCTGGTTCCGAATAGTATTTTAGGGGATAACGCCGGTTATGTCTGGGTTAGTTCTGGTATTTGCAATCATCTTGCTCATACTTTCGCTTTTTTCGGATACTTCTTGGCCAGAGGCTGGGTTTTTTCTGGTTTGGATCCCGTAATAATGACGTTCCACACCGAAACAGTCAATTAAACCTGGTTTCGATTAATATTTTAGAGGATATTGCCGGTTATGTCTCGGTTAGGTCTGGGATTTGCCCTCATCTGGCTCGTACTTTCGCATTTTTCGCATACTTGTTGGCCAGATCCTGGGTTTTTTCTGGTTTGGATCCCGTAATAATGACACTCCACACAGAGACAGTCAATTAAACCTGGTTTCGATTAATATTTTAGAGGATATTGCCGGTTATATCTCGGTTAGGTATGGGATTTGCCCCCATCTGGCCCGTACTTTCGCATTTTTCGCATACTTGAATGGCCAGATCCTGGGTTTTTCTATTGTTAGGATCACGTAGCAATGTGGTACCACACTGAGACAGTCAATAAAAGCTGGTTCCGATTAGTATTTTAGACGATAACGCTGGTTATGTCTGGGTTAGTTCTGGTATTTGCAATCATCTTGCTCATACTTTCGTTTTTTTCGGATACTTCTTGGCCAGAGGCTGGGTTTTTTCTGGTTTGGATCCCGTAATAATGACGTTCCACACCGAAACAGTCAATTAAACCTGGTTTCGATTAATATTTTAGAGGATATTGCCGGTTATGTCTCGGTTAGGTCTGGGATTTGCCCTCATCTGGCTCGTACTTTCGCATTTTTCGCATACTTGTTGGCCAGATCCTGGGTTTTTTCTGGTTTGGATCCCGTAATAATGACACTCCACACAGAAACAGACAATTAAACCTGGTTTCGATTAATATTTTAGAGGATAACGCCGGTTATATCTCGGTTAGATCAGGGATTTTCCCTCATCTGGCTCGTACCTTCGCATTTTTCGCATACTTGTTGGCCAGATCCTGGCCTTTTTCTGGCTCGGACCACGTAGTAATGTGGTACCACACCGAAACAGTCAATTAAACCTGGTTGCGATTAATATTTTAGAGGATAACGCCGGTTATGTCTCGGTTAGGTCTGGGATTTGCCCCAATCTGGCTCGTACTTTCGCATTTCTCGCATACTTGTTGGCCAGATCCTGGGCTTTTTCTGGTTTGTATCACGTAGTAATGACATTCCACACCGAAACAGTCAATTAAACCTGGTTTCGATTAATATTTTAGAGGATAACGCCGGTTATATCTCGGTTAGATCAGGGATTTGCCCTCATCTGGCTCGTACCTTCGCATTTTTCGCATACTTGTTGGCCAGATCCTGGCCTTTTTCTGGCTCGGACCACGTAGTGATGTGGTACCACACCGAAACAGTCAATTAAACCTGGTTGCGATTAATATTTTAGAGGATAAAGCCGGTTATGTCACGGTTAGGTTTGGGATTTTCACTAATCTGGATCGTAATTTCGCGTTTCTCGCATACTTGTTGGCAAGTTCCTGGGCTTTTTCTGGTTTGGATCCCGTAGTAGTGAGGTTCCACACCGAAACAGTCAATTAAACCTGGTTGCGATTAATATTTTAGAGGATAACGCCGGTTATGTCTCGGTTAGGTCTGGGATTTTCACTAATCTGGATCGTAATTTCGCGTTTCTCGCATACTTGTTGGCAAGATCCTGGGCTTTTTCAGATTTGTGTCACGTAGTAATGCGGTAGCACACCGAAACAGTCGATTAAACCTGGTTGCGATTAATATTTTAGAGGATAACGCCGGTTATGTCTCGGTTAAGTCTGCAATTTGCCCTCATCTGGCTCGTACTTTCGCATTTTCCGCATACTTGTTGGCCAGACCATGGGCTTTTTCTGGTTTGTATCACGTAGTAATGACATTCCACACCGAAACAGTCAATTAAACCTGGTTCCGAATAGTATTTTAGAGGATAACGCAGGTTATGTCTCGGTTAGGTCTGGGATTTGCCCTTATCTGGCCCGTACTTTCGCATTTTTCGCATACTTGTTGGCCAGATCCTGGCCTTTTTCTGGCTTGGACCAAGTAGTAATGTGGGACCACACTGAAACAGTCAGTTAAACCTGGTTGCGATTAATATTTTAGAGGATAACGCCGGTTATGTCTCGGTTAGGTCTGGGATTTGCCATCATCTGGCTCGTACTTTCGCATTTTTCGCATACTTGTTGGCCAGATCCTGGGTTTTTTCTGGATTGGATCCCGTAATAATGACATTCCACACCGAAACAGTCAATTAAACCTGGTTTCGATTAATATTTTAGAGGATATTGCCGGTTATATCTCGGTTAGGTATGGGATATGCCCGCATCTGGCCCGTACTTTCGCATTTTTCGCATACTTGAATGGCCAGACCCTGTGTTTTTCTATTGTTAGGATCACGTAGTAATGTGGTGCCACACTGAAACAGTCAAATAAACCTGGCTGCGATTAAAATTTTAGAGGATAACGCAGGTTATGTCTCGGTTAGGTCTGGGATTTGCCCACATCTGGCCCGTACTTTCGCATTTTTCGCATACTTGAGTGGCCAGATCCTGGGTTTCTCTATTGTTAGGATCACGTAGTAATGTGGTACCACCCTGAAACAGTCAATTAAACCTGGTTGCGATTAATATGTTAGAGGATAACGCCGGTTATGTCTCGGTTAGGTCTGGGATTTGCCCTTATCAGGATCGTAATTTCGCATTTCTCGCATACTTGTTGGCCAGATTCTGGGCTTCTTCTGGTTTGGATCACGTAGTAATGTGGGACCACACTGAAACAGTCAATTAAACCTGGTTTCGATTAATATTTTAGAGGATAACTCCGGTTATTTCTCGGTTAGGTCTGGGATTTGCCCTCATCTGTCTCGTACTTCCGCAATTTTCGCACACTTATTGGCATGATCCTGGCCTTTTTCTGGTTTCGATCACGTAGTAGTGCGGTACCATACTGAAACAGTCAATTAAATCTGGTTGCGATTAGTATTTTGGAGGATAACGCTGGTTACGTCTGGGTTACGTCTGGTATTTGCTATCATCTGCCACATACTTTCGCATTTTTGGCATACTTGTTTGCCACATCCTGGGTTCTTTTCTGGTTCGAACCACGTAGTAATGTGGTACCACACCGAAACAGTCAATTAAACCTGGTTGCGATTAATATTTTAGAGGATAACGCCGGTTATGTCTGGGTTAGGTCTAGTATTTGCCCTCATTTGGCTCGTACTTTCGTATTTTTCTCATACTTGTTGGGCAGATCCTGGGCTTTTTCTGGTTTGGATCACGTAATAATGTGGTACCACACTGAAACAGTCAATTAAACCTGGTTGCGATTAATATTTTAGAGGATAACGCTGGTTATGTCTCGGTTAGGTTTGGGATTTGCCCTCATCTGGCTCGTACTTTCGCATTTTTCGCATACTTGTTGGCCAGATCCTGGCCTTTTTCTGGCTTGGACCCAGTAGTAATGTGGGACCACACTGAAACAGTCAATTAAACCTGGTTGCGATTAATATTTTAGAGGATAACGCCGGTTATGTCTCGGTTAGGTCTGGGATTTGCCCTCATCTGGCTCGTACCTTCGCATTTTTCGCATACTTGTTGGCCAGATCCTGGGCTTTTTCTGGCTTGGATCACGTAGTAATGTGGCACCACACTGTCAATAAAAGCTGGTTCCGAATAGTATTTTAGTGGATAACGCTGGTTATGCCTGGGTTATTTCTGGTATATGCAATCATCTGGCTCATACTTACGCATTTTTCGCATACTTGTGGGCCAGATCCTGGGCTTCTTCTGGTTTGTGTCACGTAGTAATGCGGTACCACACCCACACAGTCAATTAAACCTGGTTGCGATTAATATTTTAGAGGATAACGCCGGTTATGTCTCGGTTAGGTCTGGGATTTGCCGTCATCTGGCTCATACTTTCGCGTTTTTCGCATATTTGTTGGCCAGATCCTGGGTTTTTTCTGGTTTGGATCCCGAAGTAATGTGGGACCACACTGAAACAGTCCATTAAACCTGGTTTCGATTAATATTTTAGAGGGTAACTCCGGTTATTTCTCGGGTAGGTCTGGGATTTGCCCTCATCTGTCTCGTACTTCCGCAATTTTCGCACACTTATTGGCAAGATCCTGGCCTTTTTCTGGTTTCGATCACGTAGTAGTGCGGTACCATACTGAAACAGTCAATTAAATCTGGTTGCGATTAATATTTTGGAGGATAACGCTGGCTATGTCTGGGTTAGGTCTAGTATTTGCCCCCATTTGGCTCGTACTTCCGCAATTTTCGCACACTTATTGGCAAGATCCTGGCCTTTTTCTGGTTTCGATCACGTAGTAGTGCGGTACCATACTGAAACAGTCAATTAAATCTGGTTGCGATTAATATTTTGGAGGATAACACTGGCTATGTCTGGGTTAGGTCTAGTATTTGCCCCCATTTGGCTCGTACTTTCGTAGTTTTCTCATACTTGTTGGGCAGCTACTGGGCTTTTTTCTGGTTCGGATCACGTATTAATGTGGTGCCGCACTGAGATAGTCAATTCAACCTGGATTCTATCAATATTTTAGAGGATAACGCCGGTTATGTCTCGGTTAGCTCTGGGAATTGCCCTCATTTGGCTCGTACTTTCGTAGTTTTCTCATACTTGTTGGGCAGCTACTGGGCTTTTTTCTGGTTAGGATCACGTATTAATGTGGTGCTGCACTGAGATAGTCAATTCAACCTGGATTCTATCATTATTTTAGTGGATAACGCCGGCTAGGTCTGAGTTAGGTCTGGTATTTGCCCTCATCTGGCTCGTACTTCCGCATTTTTCTCATACTTGTTGGGCAGATCCTGGGCTTTTTGCCGGTTTGGATCACGTAGTAATGTGGTACCACACTGAAACAGTTAATAGAAGCTGGTTCCGATTAGTATTTTAGATGATAACGCAGGCTATGTCTCGGTTAGGTCTGGTATTTGCCCTCATCTGGCTCGTACTTCCGCATTTTTCGCATACTTGTTGGCCAGATCCTGGGCTTTTTCTGGTTTGTATCACGTAGTAATGTGGTGCCACACTGAAACAGTCAATAGAAGCTGGTTCCGACTAGTATTTTAGAGGATAACGCTGGCTATGTCTGGGTTTGTTCTGGTATCTGCTATCATCTGGCTCATACTTTCGCGTTTTTCGCATATTTGTTGGCCAGATCCTGTGCTTTTTCTGGTTTGGATCCCGTAGTAATGGGGTTCCACACCGAAACAGTCAATTAAACCTGGTTGCGATTAATATTTTAGAGGATAACGCCGGTTATGACTCGGTTAGGTCTGGGATTTTCACTCATCTGGATCGTAATTTCGCATTTTTCGCATTCTTGTTGGCCAGATCCAGGCCTTTTTCAGGCTTGGACCACGTAGTAATGTGGTACTACACTGAAACAGTCAATAAAAGCTGGTTCCGATTAGTGTTTTAGAGGAGAACGCTGGTTATGTCTAGGGTTAGTTCTGGTATTTGCAATCATCTGGCTCGTACTTTCGTATTTTTCGCATACTTGTGGGCCAGATCCTGGGCTTCTTCTGGTTTGTGTCACGTAGTAATGCGGTTCCACACCCAAACAGTCCATTAAACCTGGTTGCGATAAATATTTTAGAGGATAACGCCGTTTATGTCTCGGTTAGGTCTGGGATTTGCCCTCATCTGGCTCGTACTTTCGCATTTTTCGCATACTTGTTGGCCAGATCCTGGGCTTTTTCTGGTTTGGATCACGTAATAATGTGGTACCACACTGAAACAGTCAATTAAAGCTGGTTGCGATTAATATTTTAGAGGATAACGCTGGTTATGTCTTGGTTAGGTCTGGGATTTGCCCTCATCTGGCTCGTACTTTCGCATTTTTCGCATACTTGTTGGCCAGATCCTGGCCTTTTTCTGGCTTGGACCAAGTAGTAATGTGGTACCACACTGAAACAGTCAATAAAAGCTGGTTTCGATTAGTGTTTTAGAGGATAACGCTGGTTATGTCTGGGTTAGTTCTGGTATTTGCAATCATCTGGCTCGTACTTTCGTATTTTTCGCATACTTGTGGGCCAGATCCTGGGCTTCTACTGGTTTGTGTCACGTAGTAATGCGGTTCCACACCCAAACAGTCAATTAAACCTGGTTGCGATAAATATTTTAGAGGATAACGCCGTTTATGTCTCGGTTAGGTCTGGGATTTGCCCTCATCTGGCTCGTACTTTCGCATTTTTCGCATACTTGTTGGCCAGATCCTGGGCTTTTTCTGGTTTGGATCACGTAATAATGTGGTACCACACTGAAACAGTCAATTAAACCTGGTTGCGATTAATATTTTAGAGGATAACGCCGGTTATGTCTCGGTTAGGTCTGGGATTTGCCCTTATCAGGATCGTAATTTCGCATTTCTCGCATACTTGTTGGCCAGATTCTGGGCTTCTTCTGGTTTGGATCACGTAGTAATGTGGGACCACACTGAAACAGTCAATTAAACCTGGTTTCGATTAATATTTTAGAGGATAACTCCGGTTATTTCTCGGTTAGGTCTGGGATTTGCCCTCATCTGTCTCGTACTTCCGCAATTTTCGCACACTTATTGGCATGATCCTGGCCTTTTTCTGGTTTCGATCACGTAGTAGTGCGGTACCATACTGAAACAGTCAATTAAATCTGGTTGCGATTAGTATTTTGGAGGATAACGCTGGTTACGTCTGGGTTACGTCTGGTATTTGCTATCATCTGCCACATACTTTCGCATTTTTGGCATACTTGATTGCCACATCCTGGGTTCTTTTCTGGTTCGAACCACGTAGTAATGTGGTACCACACCGAAACAGTCAATTAAACCTGGTTGCGATTAATATTTTAGAGGATAACGCCGGTTATGTCTGGGTTAGGTCTAGTATTTGCCCTCATTTGGCTCGTACTTTCGTATTTTTCTCATACTTGTTGGGCAGATCCTGGGCTTTTTCTGGTTTGGATCACGTAATAATGTGGTACCACACTGAAACAGTCAATTAAACCTGGTTGCGATTAATATTTTAGAGGATAACGCCGGTTATGTCTCGGTTAGGTCTGGGATTTGCCCTCATCTGGCTCGTACCTTCGCATTTTTCGCATACTTGTTGGCCAGATCCTGGCCTTTTTCTGGCTCGGACCACGTAGTAATGTGGTACCACACCGAAACAGTCAATTAAACCTGGTTGCGATTAATATTTTAGAGGATAACGCTGGTTATGTCTGGGTTAGTTCTGGTATTTGCAATCATCTGGCTCGTACTTTCGTATTTTTCGCATACTTGTGGGCCAGATCCTGGGCTTCTTCTGGTTTGTGTCACGTAGTAATGCGGTTCCACACCCAAACAGTCAATTAAACCTGGTTGCGATAAATATTTTAGAGGATAACGCCGTTTATGTCTCGGTTAGGTCTGGGATTTGCCCTCATCTGGCTCGTACTTTCGCATTTTTCGCATACTTGTTGGCCAGATCCTGGGCTTTTTCTGGTGTGGATCACGTAATAATGTGGTACCACACTGAAACAGTCAATTAAACCTGGTTGCGATTAATATTTTAGAGGATAACGCCGGTTATGTCTCGGTTAGGTCTGGGATTTGCCCTTATCAGGATCGTAATTTCGCATTTCTCGCATACTTGTTGGCCAGATTCTGGGCTTCTTCTGGTTTGGATCACGTAGTAATGTGGGACCACACTGAAACAGTCAATTAAACCTGGTTTCGATTAATATTTTAGAGGATAACTCCGGTTATTTCTCGGTTAGGTCTGGGATTTGCCCTCATCTGTCTCGTACTTCCGCAATTTTCGCACACTTATTGGCATGATCCTGGCCTTTTTCTGGTTTCGATCACGTAGTAGTGCGGTACCATACTGAAACAGTCAATTAAATCTGGTTGCGATTAGTATTTTGGAGGATAACGCTGGTTACGTCTGGGTTACGTCTGGTATTTGCTATCATCTGCCACATACTTTCGCATTTTTGGCATACTTGTTTGCCACATCCTGGGTTCTTTTCTGGTTCGAACCACGTAGTAATGTGGTACCACACCGAAACAGTCAATTAAACCTGGTTGCGATTAATATTTTAGAGGATAACGCCGGTTATGTCTGGGTTAGGTCTAGTATTTGCCCTCATTTGGCTCGTACTTTCGTATTTTTCTCATACTTGTTGGGCAGATCCTGGGCTTTTTCTGGTTTGGATCACGTAATAATGTGGTACCACACTGAAACAGTCAATTAAACCTGGTTGCGATTAATATTTTAGAGGATAACGCCGGTTATGTCTCGGTTAGGTCTGGGATTTGCCCTCATCTGGCTCGTACTTTCGCATTTTTCGCATACTTGTTGGCCAGATCCTGGGTTTTTTCTGGTTTGGATCCCGTAATAATGACACTCCACACAGAAACAGACAATTAAACCTGGTTTCGATTAATATTTTAGAGGATAACGCCGGTTATATCTCGGTTAGATCAGGGATTTGCCCTCATCTGGCTCGTACCTTCGCATTTTTCGCATACTTGTTGGCCAGATCCTGGCCTTTTTCTGTCTCGGACCACGTAGTAATGTGGTACCACACTGAGACAGTCAATAAAAGCTGGTTCCGATTAGTATTTTAGACGATAACGCTGGTTATGTCTGGGTTAGTTCTGGTATTTGCAATCATCTTGCTCATACTTTCGCTTTTTTCGGATACTTCTTGGCCAGAGGCTGGGTTTTTTCTGGTTTGGATCCCGTAATAATGACGTTCTACACCGAAACAGTCAATTAAACCTGGTTTCGATTAATATTTTAGAGGATATTGCCGGTTATGTCTCGGTTAGGTCTGGGATTTGCCCTCATCTGGCCCGTACTTTCGCATTTTTCGCATACTTGTTGGCCAGATCCTGGCCTTTTTCTGGCATGGACCAAGTAGTAATGTGGGACCACACTGAAACAGTCAATTAAACCTGGTTGCGATTAATATTTTAGAGGATAACGCCGGTTATGTCTCGGTTAGGTCTGGGATTTTCACTAATCTGGATCGTAATTTCGCGTTTCTCGCATACTTGTTGGCAATATCCTGGGCTTTTTCTGGTTTGGATCCCGTAGTAATGAGGTTCCACACCGAAACAGTCAATTAAACCTGGTTGCGATTAATATTTTAGAGGATAACGCCGGTTATGTCTCGGTTAGGTCTGGGATTTTCACTAATCTGGGTCGTAATTTCGCGTTTCTCGCATACTTGTTGGCAAGATCCTGGGCTTTTTCTGTTTTGTGTCAGGTAGTAATGCGGTAGCACACCGAAACAGCCAATTAAACCTGGTTGCGATTAATATTTTAGAGGATAACGCCGGTTATATCTCGGTTAAGTCTGCAATTTGCCCTCATCTGGCTCGTACTTTCGCATTTTTCGCATACTTGTTGGCCAGATCCTGGGCTTTTTCTGGTTTGTATCACGTAGTAATGACATTCCACACCGAAACAGTCAATTAAACCTGGATCCGAATAGTATTTTAGAGGATAACGCAGGTTATGTCTCGGTTAGGTCTGGGATTTGCCCTTATCTGGCCCGTACTTTCGCATTTTTCGCAGACTTGTTGGCCAGATCCTGGCCTTTTTCTGGCTTGGACCAAGTAGTAATGTGGGACCACACTGAAACAGTCAATTAAACCTGGTTGCGATTAATATTTTAGAGGATAAAGCCGGTTATGTCACGGTTAGGTTTGGGATTTTCACTAATCTGGATCGTAATTTCGCGTTTCTCGCATACTTGTTGGCAAGTTCCTGGGCTTTTTCTGGTTTGGATCCCGTAGTAATGAGGTTCCACACCGAAACAGTCAATTAAACCTGGTTGCGATTAATATTTTAGAGGATAACGCCGGTTATGTCTCGGTTAGGTCTGGGATTTTCACTAATCTGGATCGTAATTTCGCGTTTCTCGCATACTTGTTGGCAAGATCCTGGGCTTTTTCTGATTTGTGTCACGTAGTAATGCGGTAGCACACCGAAACAGTCGATTAAACCTGGTTGCGATTAATATTTTAGAGGATAATGCCGGTTATGTCTCGGTTAAGTCTGCAATTTGCCCTCATCTGGCTCGTACTTTCGCATTTTCCGCATACTTGTTGGCCAGACCATGGGCTTTTTCTGGTTTGTATCACGTAGTAATGACATTCCACACCGAAACAGTCAATTAAACCTGGTTCCGAATAGTATTTTAGAGGATAACGCAGGTTATGTCTCGGTTAGGTCTGGGATTTGCCCTTATCTGGCCCGTACTTTCGCATTTTTCGCATACTTGTTGGCCAGATCCTGGGTTTTTTCTGGATTAGATCCCGTAATAATGACATTCCACACCGAAACAGTCAATTAAACCTGGTTTCGATTAATATTTTAGAGGATATTGCCGGTTATATCTCGGTTAGGTATGGGATATGCCCGCATCTGGCCCGTACTTTCGCATTTTTCGCATACTTGAATGGCCAGACCCTGTGTTTTTCTATTGTTAGGATCACGTAGTAATGTGGTGCCACACTGAAACAGTCAAATAAACCTGGCTGCGATTAAAATTTTAGAGGATAACGCAGGTTATGTCTCGGTTAGGTCTGGGATTTGCCCACATCTGGCCCGTACTTTCGCATTTTTCGCATACTTGAGTGGCCAGATCCTGGGTTTTTCTATTGTTAGGATCACGTAGTAATGTGGTACCACACTGAAACAGTCAATTAAACCTGGTTGCGATTAATATTTTAGAGGATAACGCCGGTTATGTCTCGGTTAGGTCTGGGATTTGCCCTTATCAGGATCGTAATTTCGCATTTCTCGCATACTTGTTGGCCAGATTCTGGGCTTCTTCTGGTTTGGATCACGTAGTAATGTGGGACCACACTGAAACAGTCAATTAAACCTGGTTTCGATTAATATTTTAGAGGATAACTCCGGTTATTTCTCGGTTAGGTCTGGGATTTGCCCTCATCTGTCTCGTACTTCCGCAATTTTCGCACACTTATTGGCATGATCCTGGCCTTTTTCTGGTTTCGATCACGTAGTAGTGCGGTACCATACTGAAACAGTCAATTAAGTCTGGTTGCGATTAGTATTTTGGAGGATAACGCTGGTTACGTCTGGGTTACGTCTGGTATTTGCTATCATCTGCCACATACTTTCGCATTTTTGGCATACTTGTTTGCCACATCCTGGGTTCTTTTCTGGTTCGAACCACGTAGTAATGTGGTACCACACCGAAACAGTCAATTAAACCTGGTTGCGATTAATATTTTAGAGGATAACGCCGGTTATGTCTGGGTTAGGTCTAGTATTTGCCCTCATTTGGCTCGTACTTTCGTATTTTTCTAATACTTGTTGGGCAGATCCTGGGCTTTTTCTGGTTTGGATCACGTAATAATGTGGTACCACACTGAAACAGTCAATTAAACCTGGTTGCGATTAATATTTTAGAGGATAACGCTGGTTATGTCTCGGTTAGGTCTGGGATTTGCCCTCATCTGGCTCGTACTTTCGCATTTTTCGCATACTTGTTGGCCAGATCCTGGCCTTTTTCTGGCTTGGACCAAGTAGTAATGTGGGACCACACTGAAACAGTCAATTAAACCTGGTTGCGATTAATATTTTAGAGGATAACGCTGGTTATGTCTCGGTTAGGTCTGGGATTTGCCCTCATCTGGCTCGTACCTTCGCATTTTTCGCATACTTGTTGGCCAGATCCTGGGCTTTTTCTGGCTTGGATCACGTAGTAATGTGGCACCACACTGTCAATAAAAGCTGGTTCCGAATAGTATTTTAGTGGATAACGCTGGTTATGCCTGGGTTATTTCTGGTATATGCAATCATCTGGCTCATACTTACGCATTTTTCGCATACTTGTGGGCCAGATCCTGGCCTTTTTCTGGTTTGTATCACGTAGCAATGTGGTACCACACTGAAACAGTCAATAGAAGCTGGTTCCGAATAGTATTTTAGGGGATAACGCCGGTTATGTCTCGGTTAGGTCTGGGATTTGCCCTCATCTGGCTCGTACTTTCGCATTTTTCGCATACTTGTTGGCCAGATCCTGGGTTTTTTCTGGTTCGGATCCCGTAATAATGACACTCCACACAGAAACAGTCAATTAAACCTGGTTTCGATTAATATTTTAGAGGATATTGCCGGTTATATCTCGGTTAGGTATGGGATTTGCCCCCATCTGGCCCGTACTTTCGCATTTTTCGCATACTTGAATGGCCAGATCCTGGGTTTTTCTATTGTTAGGATCACGTAGTAATGTGGTACCACACTGAGACAGTCAATAAAAGCTGGTTCCGATTAGTATTTTAGACGATAACGCTGGTTATGTCTGGGTTAGTTCTGGTATTTGCAATCATCTTGCTCATACTTTCGCTTTTTTCGGATACTTCTTGGCCAGAGGCTGGGTTTTTTCTGGTTTGGATCCCGTAATAATGACGTTCCACACCGAAACAGTCAATTAAACCTGGTTGGGATTAATATTTTAGAGGATATTGCCGGTTATGTCTCGGTTAGGTCTGGGATTTGCCCTCATCTGGCTCGTACTTTCGCATTTTTCGCATACTTGTTGGCCAGATCCTGGGTTTTTTCTGGTTTGGATCCCGTAATAATGACACTCCACACAGAAACAGACAATTAAACCTGGTTTCGATTAATATTTTAGAGGATAACGCCGGTTATATCTCGGTTAGATCAGGGATTTGCCCTCATCTGGCTCGTACCTTCGCATTTTTCGCATACTTGTTGGCCAGATCCTGGCCTTTTTCTGGCTCGGACCACGTAGTAATGTGGTACCACACCGAAACAGTCAATTAAACCTGGTTGCGATTAATATTTTAGAGGATAACTCCGGTTATGTCTCGGTTAGGTCTGGGATTTGCCCCAATCTGGCTCGTACTTTCGCATTTCTCGCATACTTGTTGGCCAGATCCTGGGCTGCTTCTGGTTTGGATCACGTAGTAATGTGGGACCACACTGAAACAGTCCATTAAACCTGGTTTCGATTAATATTTTAGAGGGTAACTCCGGTTATTTCTCGGTTAGGTCTGGGATTTGCCCTCATCTGTCTCGTACTTCCGCAATTTTCGCACACTTATTGGCAAGATCCTGGCCTTTTTCTGGTTTCGATCACGTAGTAGTGCGGTACCATACTGAAACAGTCAATTAAATCTGGTTGCGATTAATATTTTGGAGGATAACGCTGGCTATGTCTGGGTTACGTCTGGTATTTGCTATCATCTGCCATATACTTTCGCATTTTTGGCATACTTGTTTGCCACATCCTGGGTCCTTTTCTGGCTCGAACCACGTAGTAATGTCGTACCACACCGAACTAGTCAATTAAACCTGGTTGCGATTAATATTTTAGAGGATAACGCCGGTTATGTCTGGGTTAGGTCTAGTATTTGCCCCCATTTGGCTCGTACTTTCGTATTTTTCTCATACTTGTTGGGCAGATCCTGGGCTTTTTGCTGGTTTGGATCACGTAGTAATGTGGTACCACACTGAAACAGTCAATAAAAGCTGGTTCCGATTAGTATTTTAGAGGATAACGCAGGTTATGTCTCGGTTAGCTCTGGGAATTGCCCTCATTTGGCTCGTACTTTCGTAGTTTTCTCATACTTGTTGGGCAGCTACTGGGCTTTTTTCTGGTTCGGATCACGTATTAATGTGGTGCCGCACTGAGATAGTCAATTCAACCTGGATTCTATCAATATTTTAGAGGATAACGCCGGTTATGTCTCGGTTAGCTCTGGGAATTGCCCTCATTTGGCTCGTACTTTCGTAGTTTTCTCATACTTGTTGGGCAGCTACTGGGCTTTTTTCTGGTTAGGATCACGTATTAATGTGGTGCTGCACTGAGATAGTCAATTCAACCTGGATTCTATCACTATTTTAGTGGATAACGCCGGTTAGGTCTGAGTTAGGTCTGGTATTTGCCCTCATCTGGCTCGTACTTCCGCATTTTTCTCATACTTGTTGGGCAGATCCTGGGCTTTTTGCTGGTTTGGATCACGTAGTAATGTGGTACCACACTGAAACAGTTAATAGAAGCTGGTTCCGATTAGTATTTTAGATGATAACGCAGGCTATGTCTCGGTTAGGTCTGGTATTTGCCCTCATCTGGCTCGTACTTCCGCATTTTTCGCATACTTGTTGGCCAGATCCTGGGCTTTTTCTGGTTTGTATCACGTAGTAATGTGGTGCCACACTGAAACAGTCAATAGAAGCTGGTTCCGACTAGTATTTTAGAGGATAACGCTGGCTATGTCTGGGTTTGTTCTGGTATCTGCTATCATCTGGCTCATACTTTCGCGTTTTTCGCATATTTGTTGGCCAGATCCTGTGTTTTTTCTGGTTTGGATCCAGTAGTAATGGGGTTCCACACCGAAACAGTCAATTAAACCTGGTTGCGATTAATATTTTAGAGGATAACGCCGGTTATGACTCGGTTAGGTCTGGGATTTTCACTCATCTGGATCGTAATTTCGCATTTTTCGCATACTTGTTGGCCAGATCCAGGCCTTTTTCAGGCTTGGACCACGTAGTAATGTGGTACCACACTGAAACAGTCAATAAAAGCTGGTTCCGATTAGTGTTTTAGAGGAGAACGCTGGTTATGTCTAGGGTTAGTTCTGGTATTTGCAATCATCTGGCTCGTACTTTCGTATTTTTCGCATACTTGTGGGCCAGATCCTGGGCTTCTTCTGGTTTGTGTCACGTAGTAATGCGGTTCCACACCCAAACAGTCCATTAAACCTGGTTGCGATAAATATTTTAGAGGATAACGCCGTTTATGTCTCGGTTAGGTCTGGGATTTGCCCTCATCTGGCTCGTACTTTCGCATTTTTCGCATACTTGTTGGCCAGATCCTGGGCTTTTTCTATTGTTAGGATCACGTAGTAATGTGGTGCCACACTGAAACAGTCAAATAAACCTGGCTGCGATTAATATTTTAGAGGATAACGCCGGTTATGTCTCGGTTAGGTCTGGGATTTTCACTAATCTGGATCGTAATTTCGCGTTTCTCGCATACTTGTTGGCAATATCCTGGGCTTTTTCTGGTTTGGATCCCGTAGTAATGAGGTTCCACACCGAAACAGTCAATTAAACCTGGTTGCGATTAATATTTTAGAGGATAACGCCGGTTATGTCTCGGTTAGGTCTGGGATTTTCACTAATCTGGGTCGTAATTTCGCGTTTCTCGCATACTTGTTGGCAAGATCCTGGGCTTTTTCTGTTTTGTGTCAGGTAGTAATGCGGTAGCACACCGAAACAGCCAATTAAACCTGGTTGCGATTAATATTTTAGAGGATAACGCCGGTTATATCTCGGTTAAGTCTGCAATTTGCCCTCATCTGGCTCGTACTTTCGCATTTTTCGCATACTTGTTGGCCAGATCCTGGGCTTTTTCTGGTTTGTATCACGTAGTAATGACATTCCACACCGAAACAGTCAATTAAACCTGGATCCGAATAGTATTTTAGAGGATAACGCAGGTTATGTCTCGGTTAGGTCTGGGATTTGCCCTTATCTGGCCCGTACTTTCGCATTTTTCGCAGACTTGTTGGCCAGATCCTGGCCTTTTTCTGGCTTGGACCAAGTAGTAATGTGGGACCACACTGAAACAGTCAATTAAACCTGGTTGCGATTAATATTTTAGAGGATAAAGCCGGTTATGTCACGGTTAGGTTTGGGATTTTCACTAATCTGGATCGTAATTTCGCGTTTCTCGCATACTTGTTGGCAAGTTCCTGGGCTTTTTCTGGTTTGGATCCCGTAGTAATGAGGTTCCACACCGAAACAGTCAATTAAACCTGGTTGCGATTAATATTTTAGAGGATAACGCCGGTTATGTCTCGGTTAGGTCTGGGATTTTCACTAATCTGGATCGTAATTTCGCGTTTCTCGCATACTTGTTGGCAAGATCCTGGGCTTTTTCTGATTTGTGTCACGTAGTAATGCGGTAGCACACCGAAACAGTCGATTAAACCTGGTTGCGATTAATATTTTAGAGGATAATGCCGGTTATGTCTCGGTTAAGTCTGCAATTTGCCCTCATCTGGCTCGTACTTTCGCATTTTCCGCATACTTGTTGGCCAGACCATGGGCTTTTTCTGGTTTGTATCACGTAGTAATGACATTCCACACCGAAACAGTCAATTAAACCTGGTTCCGAATAGTATTTTAGAGGATAACGCAGGTTATGTCTCGGTTAGGTCTGGGATTTGCCCTTATCTGGCCCGTACTTTCGCATTTTTCGCATACTTGTTGGCCAGATCCTGGGTTTTTTCTGGATTGGATCCCGTAATAATGACATTCCACACCGAAACAGTCAATTAAACCTGGTTTCGATTAATATTTTAGAGGATATTGCCGGTTATATCTCGGTTAGGTATGGGATATGCCCGCATCTGGCCCGTACTTTCGCATTTTTCGCATACTTGAATGGCCAGACCCTGTGTTTTTCTATTGTTAGGATCACGTAGTAATGTGGTGCCACACTGAAACAGTCAAATAAACCTGGCTGCGATTAAAATTTTAGAGGATAACGCAGGTTATGTCTCGGTTAGGTCTGGGATTTGCCCACATCTGGCCCGTACTTTCGCATTTTTCGCATACTTGAGTGGCCAGATCCTGGGTTTTTCTATTGTTAGGATCACGTAGTAATGTGGTACCACACTGAAACAGTCAATTAAACCTGGTTGCGATTAATATTTTAGAGGATAACGCCGGTTATGTCTCGGTTAGGTCTGGGATTTGCCCTTATCAGGATCGTAATTTCGCATTTCTCGCATACTTGTTGGCCAGATTCTGGGCTTCTTCTGGTTTGGATCACGTAGTAATGTGGGACCACACTGAAACAGTCAATTAAACCTGGTTTCGATTAATATTTTAGAGGATAACTCCGGTTATTTCTCGGTTAGGTCTGGGATTTGCCCTCATCTGTCTCGTACTTCCGCAATTTTCGCACACTTATTGGCATGATCCTGGCCTTTTTCTGGTTTCGATCACGTAGTAGTGCGGTACCATACTGAAACAGTCAATTAAGTCTGGTTGCGATTAGTATTTTGGAGGATAACGCTGGTTACGTCTGGGTTACGTCTGGTATTTGCTATCATCTGCCACATACTTTCGCATTTTTGGCATACTTGTTTGCCACATCCTGGGTTCTTTTCTGGTTCGAACCACGTAGTAATGTGGTACCACACCGAAACAGTCAATTAAACCTGGTTGCGATTAATATTTTAGAGGATAACGCCGGTTATGTCTGGGTTAGGTCTAGTATTTGCCCTCATTTGGCTCGTACTTTCGTATTTTTCTAATACTTGTTGGGCAGATCCTGGGCTTTTTCTGGTTTGGATCACGTAATAATGTGGTACCACACTGAAACAGTCAATTAAACCTGGTTGCGATTAATATTTTAGAGGATAACGCTGGTTATGTCTCGGTTAGGTCTGGGATTTGCCCTCATCTGGCTCGTACTTTCGCATTTTTCGCATACTTGTTGGCCAGATCCTGGCCTTTTTCTGGCTTGGACCAAGTAGTAATGTGGGACCACACTGAAACAGTCAATTAAACCTGGTTGCGATTAATATTTTAGAGGATAACGCCGGTTATGTCTCGGTTAGGTCTGGGATTTGCCCTCATCTGGCTCGTACCTTCGCATTTTTCGCATACTTGTTGGCCAGATCCTGGGCTTTTTCTGGCTTGGATCACGTAGTAATGTGGCACCACACTGTCAATAAAAGCTGGTTCCGAATAGTATTTTAGTGGATAACGCTGGTTATGCCTGGGTTATTTCTGGTATATGCAATCATCTGGCTCATACTTACGCATTTTTCGCATACTTGTGGGCCAGATCCTGGCCTTTTTCTGGTTTGTATCACGTAGCAATGTGGTACCACACTGAAACAGTCAATAGAAGCTGGTTCCGAATAGTATTTTAGGGGATAACGCCGGTTATGTCTCGGTTAGGTCTGGGATTTGCCCTCATCTGGCTCGTACTTTCGCATTTTTCGCATACTTGTTGGCCAGATCCTGGGTTTTTTCTGGTTCGGATCCCGTAATAATGACACTCCACACAGAAACAGTCAATTAAACCTGGTTTCGATTAATATTTTAGAGGATATTGCCGGTTATATCTCGGTTAGGTATGGGATTTGCCCCCATCTGGCCCGTACTTTCGCATTTTTCGCATACTTGAATGGCCAGATCCTGGGTTTTTCTATTGTTAGGATCACGTAGTAATGTGGTACCACACTGAGACAGTCAATAAAAGCTGGTTCCGATTAGTATTTTAGACGATAACGCTGGTTATGTCTGGGTTAGTTCTGGTATTTGCAATCATCTTGCTCATACTTTCGCTTTTTTCGGATACTTCTTGGCCAGAGGCTGGGTTTTTTCTGGTTTGGATCCCGTAATAATGACGTTCCACACCGAAACAGTCAATTAAACCTGGTTGCGATTAATATTTTAGAGGATATTGCCGGTTATGTCTCGGTTAGGTCTGGGATTTGCCCTCATCTGGCTCGTACTTTCGCATTTTTCGCATACTTGTTGGCCAGATCCTGGGTTTTTTCTGGTTTGGATCCCGTAATAATGACACTCCACACAGAAACAGACAATTAAACCTGGTTTCGATTAATATTTTAGAGGATAACGCCGGTTATATCTCGGTTAGATCAGGGATTTGCCCTCATCTGGCTCGTACCTTCGCATTTTTCGCATACTTGTTGGCCAGATCCTGGCCTTTTTCTGGCTCGGACCACGTAGTAATGTGGTACCACACCGAAACAGTCAATTAAACCTGGTTGCGATTAATATTTTAGAGGATAACTCCGGTTATGTCTCGGTTAGGTCTGGGATTTGCCCCAATCTGGCTCGTACTTTCGCATTTCTCGCATACTTGTTGGCCAGATCCTGGGCTGCTTCTGGTTTGGATCACGTAGTAATGTGGGACCACACTGAAACAGTCCATTAAACCTGGTTTCGATTAATATTTTAGAGGGTAACTCCGGTTATTTCTCGGTTAGGTCTGGGATTTGCCCTCATCTGTCTCGTACTTCCGCAATTTTCGCACACTTATTGGCAAGATCCTGGCCTTTTTCTGGTTTCGATCACGTAGTAGTGCGGTACCATACTGAAACAGTCAATTAAATCTGGTTGCGATTAATATTTTGGAGGATAACGCTGGCTATGTCTGGGTTACGTCTGGTATTTGCTATCATCTGCCATATACTTTCGCATTTTTGGCATACTTGTTTGCCACATCCTGGGTCCTTTTCTGGCTCGAACCACGTAGTAATGTCGTACCACACCGAACCAGTCAATTAAACCTGGTTGCGATTAATATTTTAGAGGATAACGCCGGTTATGTCTGGGTTAGGTCTAGTATTTGCCCCCATTTGGCTCGTACTTTCGTATTTTTCTCATACTTGTTGGGCAGATCCTGGGCTTTTTGCTGGTTTGGATCACGTAGTAATGTGGTACCACACTGAAACAGTCAATAAAAGCTGGTTCCGATTAGTATTTTAGAGGATAACGCAGGTTATGTCTCGGTTAGCTCTGGGAATTGCCCTCATTTGGCTCGTACTTTCGTAGTTTTCTCATACTTGTTGGGCAGCTACTGGGCTTTTTTCTGGTTCGGATCACGTATTAATGTGGTGCCGCACTGAGATAGTCAATTCAACCTGGATTCTATCAATATTTTAGAGGATAACGCCGGTTATGTCTCGGTTAGCTCTGGGAATTGCCCTCATTTGGCTCGTACTTTCGTAGTTTTCTCATACTTGTTGGGCAGCTACTGGGCTTTTTTCTGGTTAGGATCACGTATTAATGTGGTGCTGCACTGAGATAGTCAATTCAACCTGGATTCTATCACTATTTTAGTGGATAACGCCGGTTAGGTCTGAGTTAGGTCTGGTATTTGCCCTCATCTGGCTCGTACTTCCGCATTTTTCTCATACTTGTTGGGCAGATCCTGGGCTTTTTGCTGGTTTGGATCACGTAGTAATGTGGTACCACACTGAAACAGTTAATAGAAGCTGGTTCCGATTAGTATTTTAGATGATAACGCAGGCTATGTCTCGGTTAGGTCTGGTATTTGCCCTCATCTGGCTCGTACTTCCGCATTTTTCGCATACTTGTTGGCCAGATCCTGGGCTTTTTCTGGTTTGTATCACGTAGTAATGTGGTGCCACACTGAAACAGTCAATAGAAGCTGGTTCCGACTAGTATTTTAGAGGATAACGCTGGCTATGTCTGGGTTTGTTCTGGTATCTGCTATCATCTGGCTCATACTTTCGCGTTTTTCGCATATTTGTTGGCCAGATCCTGTGTTTTTTCTGGTTTGGATCCAGTAGTAATGGGGTTCCACACCGAAACAGTCAATTAAACCTGGTTGCGATTAATATTTTAGAGGATAACGCCGGTTATGACTCGGTTAGGTCTGGGATTTTCACTCATCTGGATCGTAATTTCGCATTTTTCGCATACTTGTTGGCCAGATCCAGGCCTTTTTCAGGCTTGGACCACGTAGTAATGTGGTACCACACTGAAACAGTCAATAAAAGCTGGTTCCGATTAGTGTTTTAGAGGAGAACGCTGGTTATGTCTAGGGTTAGTTCTGGTATTTGCAATCATCTGGCTCGTACTTTCGTATTTTTCGCATACTTGTGGGCCAGATCCTGGGCTTCTTCTGGTTTGTGTCACGTAGTAATGCGGTTCCACACCCAAACAGTCCATTAAACCTGGTTGCGATAAATATTTTAGAGGATAACGCCGTTTATGTCTCGGTTAGGTCTGGGATTTGCCCTCATCTGGCTCGTACTTTCGCATTTTTCGCATACTTGTTGGCCAGATCCTGGGCTTTTTCTGGTTTGGATCACGTAATAATGTGGTACCACACTGAAACAGTCAATTAAAGCTGGTTGCGATTAACATTTTAGAGGATAACGCTGGTTATGTCTTGGTTAGGTCTGGGATTTGCCCTCATCTGGCTCGTACTTTCGCATTTTTCGCATACTTGTTGGCCAGATCCTGGCCTTTTTCTGGCTTGGACCAAGTAGTAATGTGGTACCACACTGAAACAGTCAATAAAAGCTGGTTTCGATTAGTGTTTTAGAGGATAACGCTGGTTATGTCTGGGTTAGTTCTGGTATTTGCAATCATCTGGCTCGTACTTTCGTATTTTTCGCATACTTGTGGGCCAGATCCTGGGCTTCTTCTGGTTTGTGTCACGTAGTAATGCGGTTCCACACCCAAACAGTCAATTAAACCTGGTTGCGATAAATATTTTAGAGGATAACGCCGTTTATGTCTCGGTTAGGTCTGGGATTTGCCCTCATCTGGCTCGTACTTTCGCATTTTTCGCATACTTGTTGGCCAGATCCTGGGCTTTTTCTGGTTTGGATCACGTAATAATGTGGTACCACACTGAAACAGTCAATTAAACCTGGTTGCGATTAATATTTTAGAGGATAACGCTGGTTATGTCTTGGTTAGGTCTGGGATTTGCCCTCATCTGGCTCGTACTTTCGCATTTTTCGCATAATTGTTGGCCAGATCCTGGCCTTTTTCTGGCTTGGACCAAGTAGTAATGTGGGACCACACTGAAACAGTAAATTAAACCTGGTTGCGATTAATATTTTAGAGGATAACGCCGGCTATGTCTCGGTTAGGTCTGGGATTTGCCCTCATCTGGCTCGTACTTTCGCACAATTTCGCATACTTGTTGGCCAGATCCTGGGCTTTTTCTGGTTTGTATCACGTAGTAATGTGGTACCACACTGAAACAGTCAATAGAAGCTGGTTCCGATTAGTATTTTAGAGGATAACGCTGGTTATGTCTGGGTTAGTTCTGGTATTTGCAATCTCTTGCTCATACTTTCGCTTTTTTCGCATACTTGTTGGCCGGATGCAGGGTTTTTTTCTGGATTGGATCCCGTAGTAATGACGTTCCCCATCGAAACAGTCAATTAAACCTGGTTCCGATTAATATTTTAGAGGATAACACTGGTTATGTCTCGGTTAGGTCTGGGATTTGGCCTCATCTGTCCCGTACTTTCGCATTTTCCGCACACTTGTTGCCCAGATCCTGGGCTTTTTCTGGTTTGGATCACGTAGTAATGTGGTACCACACTGAAACAGTCAATAAAAGCTGATTCCGATTAGTGTTTTAGAGGATAACGCTGGTTATGTCTGGGTTAGTTCTGGTATTTGCAATCATCTTGCTCATACTTTCGCTTTTTTCGCATACTTGTTGGCCAAATGCTGGGGTTTTTCTGGTTTGGATCCTGTAATAATGACGTTCCACATCGAAACTTTCAATTAAACCTGGTTTCGATTAATATTTTAGAGGATAACGCAGGTTATATCTCGGTTAGGTCTGGTATTTGCCCTCATCTGGCTCGTACCTTCGCATTTTTCGCATACTTGTTGGCCAGATCCTGGGGTTTTTCTGGATTGGATCCCGTAGTAATGACGTTCCCCATCGAAACAGTCAATTAAACCTGGTTCCGATTAATATTTTAGAGGATAACACTGGTTATGTCTCGGTTAGGTCTGGGATTTGGCCTCATCTGTCCCGTACTTTCGCATTTTTCGCACACTTGTTGCCCAGATCCTGGGCTTTTTCTAGTTTGGATCACGTAGTAATGTGGTACCACACTGAAACAGTCAATAAAAGCTGATTCCGATTAGTGTTTTAGAGGATAACGCTGGTTATGTCTGGGTTAGTTCTGGTATTTGCAATCATCTTGCTCATACTTTCGCCTTTGTCGCATACTTGTTGGCCAGATGCTGGGGTTTTTCTGGTTTGGATCCCGTAATAATGACGTTCCACATCGAGACAGTCAATTAAACCTGGTTTCGATTAATATTTTAGAGGATAACGCAGGTTATGTCTCGGTTAGGTGTGGGATTCGCCCTCATCTGGCTCGTACTTTCGCATTTTTCGCATACTTGTTGGCCAGATCCTGGGTTTTTTATGGTTTGGATCCCGTAATAATGACGTTCCAGACCGAAACAGTCAATTAAACCCGGTTTCGATTAATATTTTAGAGGATATTGCCTGTTATATCTCGGTTAGGTCTGGGATATGCCCTCATCTGGCCCGTACTTTCGCATTTTTCGCATACTTGAGTGGCCAGATCCTGGGTTTTTCTATTGTTAGGATCACGTAGAAATGTGGTACCACACTGAGGCAGTCAATAAAAGCTGGTTCCGATTAGTACTTTAGACGATAACGCTGGTTATGTCTGGGTTAGTTCTGGTATTTGCAATCATCTGGCTCATACTTTCGCGTTTCTCGCATACTTGTTGGCAAGATCCTGGGCTTTTTCTGGTTTGTGTGACGTAGCAATGCGGTAGCACACCGAAACAGTCAATTAAATCTTGTTGCGATTAATATTTTAGAGGATAACGCCGGTTATGTCTCGGTTAGGTCTGGGATTTGCCCTCATCTGGCTCGTACTTTCGCACTATTTCGCATACTTGTTGGCCAGATCCTGGGCTTTTTCTGGTTTGTATCACGTAGTAATGTGGTACCACACTGAAACAGTCAATAGAAGCTGGTTCCGAATAGTATTTTAGAGGATAACGCTGGCTATGTCTGGGTTAGTTCTGTTATTTGCAGTAATCTAGCTCATACTTTCGCATTTTTCGCATACTTGTTGGCCAGATGCTGGGTTTTTTCTGGTTTAGATCCCGTAATAATGACGTTCCACATCGAAACAGTCAATTAAACCTGGTTGCGATTAATATTTTAGAGGATAACGCCGGTTATGTCTCGGTTAGGTCTGGGATTTGCCCCCATCTGGCTCGTACTTTCGCACTATTTCGCATACTTGTTGCCCAGATCCTGGGCTTTTTCTGGTTTGTATCACGTAGTAATGTGGTACCACACTGAAACAGTCAATAGAAGCTGGTTCCGAATAGTAATTTAGAGGATAACGCTGGCTATGTCTGGGTTAGTTCTGGTATTTGCAATAATCTAGCTCATACTTTCGCATTTTTCGCATACTTGTTGGCCAGATGCTGGGTTTTTTCTGGATTGGATCCCGTAGTAATGTGGTACCACACTGAAACAGTCAATAGAAGCTGGTTCCGAATAGTATTTTAGAGGATAACGCTGGCTATGTCTGGGTTAGTTCTGGTATTTGCAATAATCTAGCTCGTACTTTCGCATTTTTCGCATACTTGTTGGCCAGATCCTGGGCTTTTTCTGGTTTGGATCACGTAATAATGTGGTACCACACTGAAACAGTCAATTAAACCTGGTTGCGATTAATATTTTAGAGGATAACGCTGGTTTGTCTTGGTTAGGTCTGGGATTTGCCCTCATCTGGCTCGTACTTTCGCATTTTTCGCATACTTGTTGGCCAGATCCTGGCCTTTTTCTGGCTTGGACCAAGTAGTAATGTGGGACCACACTGAAACAGTCAATTAGACCTGGTTGCGATTAATATTTTAGAGGATAACGCCGGTTATGTCTCGGTTAGGTCTGGGATTTGCCCTCATCAGGCACGTACTTTCGCATTTTTCGCATACTTGAATGGCCAGATCCTGGGTTTTTTTATTGTTAGGATCACGTAGTAATGTCGTAGCACACTGAGACAGTCAATAAAAGCTGGTTCCGATTAGTATTTTAGACGATAACGCTGGTTATGTCTGGGTTAGTTCTGGTATTTGCAATCATCTGGCTCATACTTTCGCGTTTCTCGCATACTTGTTGGCAAGATCCTGGGCTTTTTCTGGTTTGGATCACGTAGTAATGTGGGACCACTCCGAAACAGTCAATTAAACCTGGTTGCGATTGATATTTTAGAGGATAACGCCGGTTATGTCTCGGTTAGGTCTGGGATTTGCCCTCATCTGGCTCGTACTTTCGCACTATTTCGCATACTTGTTGGCCAGATCCTGGGCTTTTTCTGGTTTGGATCACGTAGTAATGTGGGACCACTCTGAAACAGTAAATTAAACCTGGTTGCGATTAATATTTTAGAGGATAACGCCGGTTATGTCTCGGTTAGGTCTGGGATTTGCCCTCATCTGGCTCGTACTTTCGCACTATTTCGCATACTTGTTGGCCAGATCCTGGGCTTTTTCTGGTTTGTATCACGTAGTAATGTGGTACCACACTGAAACAGTCAATAGAAGCTGGTTCCGAATAGTATTTTAGAGGATAACGCTGGCTATGTCTGGGTTAGTTCTGGTATTTGCAATAATCTAGCTAATACTTTCGCATTTTTCGCATACTTGTTGGCCAGATGCTGGGTTTTTTCTGGATTGGATCCCGTAGTAATGTGGTACCACACTGAAACAGTCAATAGAAGCTGGTTCCGAATAGTATTTTAGAGGATAACGCTGGCTATGTCTGGGTTAGTTCTGGTATTTGCAATAATCTAGCTCGTACTTTCGCATTTTTCGCATACTTGTTGGCCAGATGCTGGGTTTTTTCTGGATTGGATCCCGTAGTAATGACGTTCCCCATCGAAACAGTCAATTAAACCTGGTTCCGATTAATATTTTAGAGGATAACACTGGTTATGTCTCGGTTAGGTCTGGGATTTGGCCTCATCTGGCCCGTACTTTCGCATTTTTCGCATACTTGTTGGCCAGATCCTGGGCTTTTTCTGGTTTGGATCACGTAATAATGTGGTACCACACTGAAACAGTCAATTAAACCTGGTTCCGATTAATATTTTAGAGGATAACACTGGTTATGTCTCGGTTAGGTCTGGGATTTGGCCTCATCTGGCCCGTACTTTCGCATTTTTCGCATACTTGTTGCCCAGATCCTGGGCTTTTTCTGGTTTGGATCACGTAGTAATGTGGTACCACACTGAAACAGTCAATAGAAGCTGGTTCCGAATAGTATTTTAGAGGATAACGCTGGCTATGTCTGGGTTAGTTCTGGTATTTGCAATAATCTAGCTCATACTTTCGCATTTTTCGCATACTTGTTGGCCAGATGCTGGGTTTTTTCTGGATTGGATCCCGTAGTAATGTGGTACCACACTGAAACAGTCAATAGAAGCTGGTTCCGAATAGTATTTTAGAGGATAACGCTGGCTATGTCTGGGTTAGTTCTGGTATTTGCAATAATCTAGCTCGTACTTTCGCATTTTTCGCATACTTGTTGGCCAGATGCTGGGTTTTTTCTGGATTGGATCCCGTAGTAATGACGTTCCCCATCGAAACAGTCAATTAAACCTGGTTCCGATTAATATTTTAGAGGATAACACTGGTTATGTCTCGGTTAGGTCTGGGATTTGGCCTCATCTGGCCCGTACTTTCGCATTTTTCGCATACTTGTTGGCCAGATCCTGGGCTTTTTCTGGTTTGGATCACGTAATAATGTGGTACCACACTGAAACAGTCAATTAAACCTGGTTGCGATTAATATTTTAGAGGATAACGCTGGTTATGTCTTGGTTAGGTCTGGGATTTGCCCTCATCTGGCTCGTACTTTCGCATTTTTCGCATACTTGAATGGCCAGATCCTGGGTTTTTTTATTGTTAGGATCACGTAGTAATGTGGGACCACTCCGAAACAGTCAATTAAACCTGTTTGCGATTGATATTTTAGAGGATAACGCCGGTTATGTCTCGGTTAGGTCTGGGATTTGCCCTCATCTGGCTCGTACTTTCGCACTATTTCGCATACTTGTTGGCCAGATCCTGGGCTTTTTCTGGTTTGTATCACGTAGTAATGTGGTACCACTCTGAAACAGTCAATAGAAGCTGGTTCAGAATAGTATTTTAGAGGATAACGCTGGCTATGTCTGGGTTAGTTCTGGTATTTGCAATCATCTGGCTCATACTTTCGCGTCTTTCGCATATTTGTTGGCCAGATACTGTGTTTTTTCTGGTTTGCATCCCGTAGTAATGGGGTTCCACACCGAAACAGTCAATTAAACCTGGTTGCGATTAATATTTTAGAGGACAACGCCGGTTATCTCTGGGTTAGGTCTGGGATTTGCCCTCATCTGGCTCGTACTTTCGCATTTTTCGCATACTTGTTGGCCAGATCCTGGGCTTCTTCTGGTTTGGATCACGTAGTAATGTGGGACCACTCTGAAACAGTAAATTAAACCTGGTTGCGATTAATATTTTAGAGGATAACGCCGGCTATGTCTCGGTTAGGTCTGGGATATGCCCTCATCTGGCCCGTACTTTCGCATTTTTCGCATACTTGAGTGGCCAGATCCTGGGTTTTTCTATTGTTAGGATCACGTAGAAATGTGGTACCACACTGAGACAGTCAATAAAAGCTGGTTCCGATTAGTACTTTAGACGATAACGCTGGTTATGTCTGGGTTAGTTCTGGTATTTGCAATCATCTGGCTCATACTTTCGCGTTTCTCACATACTTGTTGGCAAGATCCTGGGCTTTTTCTGGTTTGTGTGACGTAGCAATGCGGTAGCACACCGAAACAGTCAATTAAATCTTGTTGCGATTAATATTTTAGAGGATAACGCCGGTTATGTCTCGGTTAGGTCTGGGATTTGCCCTCATCTGGCTCGTACTTTCGCACTATTTCGCATACTTGTTGGCCAGATCCTGGGCTTTTTCTGGTTTGTATCACGTAGTAATGTGGTACCACACTGAAACAGTCAATAGAAGCTGGTTCCGAATAGTATTTTAGAGGATAACGCTGGCTATGTCTGGGTTAGTTCTGGTATTTGCAATAATCTAGCTCATACTTTCGCATTTTTCGCATACTTGTTGACCAGATGCTGGGTTTTTTCTGGATTGGATACCGTACTAATGACGTTCCCCATCGAAACAGTCAATTAAACCTGGTTTCGATTAATATTTTAGAGGATAACACTGGTTATGTCTCGGTTAGGTCTGGGATTTGGCCTCATCTGGCCCGTACTTTCGCATTTTTCGCATACTTGTTGCCCAGATCCTGGGCTTTTTCTGGTTTGGATCACGTGGTAATGTGGTACCACACTGAAACAGTCAATAAAAGCTGATTCCGATTAGTGTTTTAGAGGATAACGCTGGTTATGTCTGGGTTAGTTCTGGTATTTGCAATCATCTTGCTCATACTTTCGCTTTTTTCGCATACTTGTTGGCCAGATGCTGGGTTTTTTCTGGTTTAGATCCCGTAATAATGACGTTCCACATCGAAACAGTCAATTAAACCTGGTTGCGATTAAAATTTTACAGGATAACTCCGGTTATTCCTCGGTTAGTTCTGGTATTTGCAATCATCTGGCTCATACTTTCGCCTTTTTCCCCGATATTTGTTGACCAGATCCTGGGTTTTTTCTGGCTTGGACCAAGTAGTAATGTGGGACCACACTGAAACAGTCAATTAAACCTGGTTGCGATTAATATTTTAGAGGATAACGCCGGTTATCTCGCGGTTAGGTCTGGGATTTGCCCTCATCTGGCTCGTACTTTCGCATTTTTCGCATACTTGTTGGCCAGATCCTGGGCATCTTCTGGTTTGGATCACGTAGTAATGTGGGACCACTCTGAAACAGTAAATTAAACCTGGTTGCGATTAATATTTTAGAGGATAACGCCGGTTATGTCTCGGTTAGGTCTGGGATTTGCCCTCATCTGGCTCGTACTTTCGCACTATTTCGCATACTTGTTGGCCAGATCCTGGGCTTTTTCTGGTTTGTATCACGTAGTAATGTGGTACCACACTGAAACAGTCAATAGAAGCTGGTTCCGAATAGTATTTTAGAGGATAACGCTGGCTATGTCTGGGTTAGTTCTGGTATTTGCAATAATCTAGCTCATACTTTCGCATTTTTCGCATACTTGTTGGCCAGATGCTGGGTTTTTTCTGGATTGGATCCCGCAGTAATGTGGTACCACACTGAAACAGTCAATAGAAGCTGGTTCCGAATAGTATTTTAGAGGATAACGCTGGCTATGTCTGGGTTAGTTCTGGTATTTGCAATAATCTAGCTCGTACTTTCGCATTTTTCGCATACTTGTTGGCCAGATGCTGGGTTTTTTCTGGATTGGATCCCGTAGTAATGACGTTCCCCATCGAAACAGTCAATTAAACCTGGTTCCGATTAATATTTTAGAGGATAACACTGGTTATGTCTCGGTTAGGTCTGGGATTTGGCCTCATCTGGCCCGTACTTTCGCATTTTTCGCATACTTGTTGGCCAGATCCTGGGCTTTTTCTGGTTTGGATCACGTAATAATGTGGTACCACACTGAAACTGTCAATTAAACCTGGTTGCGATTAATATTTTAGAGGATAACGCTGGTTATGTCTTGGTTAGGTCTGGGATTTGCCCTCATCTGGCTCGTACTTTCGCATTTTTCGCATACTTGTTGGCCAGATCCTGGCCTTTTTCTGGCTTGGACCAAGTAGTAATGTGGGACCACACTGAAACAGTCAATTAAACCTGGTTGCGATTAATATTTTAGAGGATAACGCCGGTTATGTCTCGGTTAGGTCTGGGATTTGCCCTCATCTGGCTCGTACTTTCGCATTTTTCGCATACTTGAATGGCCAGATCCTGGGTTTTTTTATTGTTAGGATCACGTAGTAATGTCGTAGCACACTGAGACAGTCAATAAAAGCTGGTTCCGATTAGTATTTTAGACGATAACGCTGGTTATGTCTGGGTTAGTTCTGGTATTTGCAATCATCTGGCTCATACTTTCGCGTTTTTCGCATATTTGTTGGCCAGATACTGTGTCTTTTCTGGTTTGCATCCCGTAGTAATGGGGTTCCACACCGAAACAGTCAATTAAACCTGGTTGCGATTAATATTTTAGAGGACAACGCCGGTTATCTCTGGGTTAGGTCTGGGATTTGCCCTCATCTGGCTCGTACTTTCGCATTTTTCGCATACTTGTTGGCCAGATCCTGGCCTTTTTCTGGCTTGGACCAAGTAGTAATGTGGGACCACACTGAAACAGTCAATTAAACCTGGTTGCGATTAATATTTTAGAGGATAACGCCGGTTATGTCTCGGTTAGGTCTGGGATTTGGCCTCACCTGGCCCGTACTTTCGCATTTTTCGCATACTTGTTGCCCAGATCCTGGGCTTTTTCTGGTTTGGATCACGTAGTAATGTGGTACCACACTGAAACAGTCAATAAAAGCTGATTCCGATTAGTGTTTTAGAGGATAACGCTGGTTATGTCTGGGTTAGTTCTGGTATTTGCAATCATCTGGCTCATACTTTTGCTTTTTTCGCATACTTGTTGGCCAGATGCTGGGTTTTTTCTGGTTTCGATCCCGTAATAATGACGTTCCACATCGAAACAGTCAATTAAACCTGGTTTCGATTAATATTTTAGAGGATATTGCCGGTTATATCTTGGTTAGGTCTGGGATATGCCCTCATCTGGCCCGTACTTTCGCATTTTTCGCATACTTGAATGGCCAGATCCTGTGTTTTTCTATTGTTAGGATCATCTAGTAATGTGGTACCACACTGAAACAGTCAATTAAACCTGGTTGCGATTAAAATTTTAGAGGATAACTCCGGTTATTTCTCGGTTAGTTCTGGTATTTGCAATCATCTGGCTCATACTTTCGCGTTTTTCCCCCATATTTGTTGACCAGATCCTGGGTTTTTTCTGGTTTGGATCCCGTAGTAATGAGGTTCCACACCGAAACAGTCAATTAAACCTGGTTGCGATTAATATTTTAGAGGATAACGCCGGTTATCTCTCGGTTAGGTCTGGGATTTGCCCTCATCTGGCTCGTACTTTCGCATTTTTCGCATACTTGTTGGCCAGATCCAGGGTTTTTTATGGTTTGGATCCCGTAATAATGACGTTCCACACCGAAACAGTCAATTAAACCCGGTTTCGATTAATATTTTAGAGGATATTGCCGGTTATATCTCGGTTAGGTCTGGGATATGCCCTCATCTGGCCCGTACTTTCGCATTTTTCGCATACTTGAGTGGCCAGATCCTGGGTTTTTCTATTGTTAGGATCGCGTAGAAATGTGGTACCACACTGAGACAGTCAATAAGAGCTGGTTCCGATTAGTACTTTAGACGATAACGCTGGTTATGTCTGGGTTAGTTCTGGTATTTGCAATCATCTGGCTCATACTTCCGCGTTTCTCGCATACTTGTTGGCAAGATCCTGGGCTTTTTCTGGTTTGTGTCACGTAGCAATGCGGTAGCACACCGAAACAGTCAATTAAATCTTGTTGCGATTAATATTTTAGAGGATAACGCCGGTTATGTCTCGGTTAGGTCTGGGATTTGCCCTCATCTGGCTCGTACTTTCGCACTATTTCGCATACTTGTTGGCCAGATCCTGGGCTTTTTCTGGTTTGTATCACGTAGTAATGTGGTACCACACTGAAACGGTCAATAGAAGCTGGTTCCGAATAGTATTTTAGGGGATAACGCTGGCTATGTCTGGGTTAGTTCTGGTTTTTGCAATCATCTGGCTCATACTTTCGCGTTTTTCCCCCATATTTGTTGACCAGATCCTGGGTTTTCTCTGGTTTGGATCCCGTAGTAATGAGGTTCCACACCGAAACAGTCAATTAAACCTGGTTGCGATTAATATTTTAGAGGATAACGCAGGTTATGTGTCGGTTAGGGCTGGGATTTGCCCTCATCTGGCTCGTGCCTTCGCATTTTTCGCATACTTGTTGGCCAGATCCTGGCCTTTTTCTGGTTTGGATCACGTAGTAATGTGGTTCCACACTGAAACAGTCAACAAAAGCTGGTTCCGATTAGTGTTTTAGAGGATAACGCTGGTTATGTCTGGGTTTGTTCTGGTATTTGCAATCATCATGCTCATACTTTCGCTTTTTTCGCATACTTGTTGGCCAGATTCTTGGCTTTTTCTGGTTTGGATCACGTAGTAATGTGGTACAACACTGAAACAGTCAATGAAAGCTGGTTCCGATTAATATTTTAGTGGAGAACACCGGTTATGCCTGGGTTAGGTCTGGTATTTGCCATCATCTAGCACATTTTTTCGCATTTTTCGCATACTTGTTGGCCAGATCTTGGATTTTTGTGGTTTGGATCTCGTCGCAATGTGGTTCCACACCGAAACAGTCAATTAAACCTGGTTGCGATTAATATTTTGGAGGGTAACGCTGGTTATGTTTGGGTCAGTGCTGGTATTTGCAATCATCTGGTACATACTTTCGCATTTTTCGCATACTCGATGGCCATATCCTGGGGTATTTCTGGTTTGGATCACGTAGTAATGCGGCACCACACCGAAACAGTCAATTAAACCTGGTTGCGATTAATATTTTAGAGGATAACGCTGGCTATGTCTGGGATAGGTCCGGTATTTGCCCTCATCTGGCTCGTACTGTCGCATTTTTCGCATACTTGTTGGCCAGATCCTGGCCTTTTTCTGGTTTGGATCACGTAGTAATGTGGTAGCACACTGAAACGGTTAATTAAACCTGGTTCCGGTTAATGTTTTAGAGGACAACGCCGGTTATGTCTGCGTTATGTCTGGGATTTGCCCTCATCCGTCTCGTACTTTCGCATTTTTCGCATACTTGTTGGCCAGATTCTTGGCTTTTTCTGGTTTGTATCACGTAGTAATGCGGTACCACACCGAGACAGTCAATTAAACCTGGTTGCGATTAATATTTTAGAGGCTAACGCCGGTTATGTCTCGGTTGGGTCTGGGATTTGCCCTCATCTGGCTCGTGATTTCGTATTTTTCGCATACTTGTTGGCCAGATCCTGGGCATTTTCTGGTTTGAATCACGTAGTAATGTGGTACCACACTGAAACAGTCAATAGAAGCTGGTTCCGAATAGTATTTTAGAGGATAACGCTAGTTATGTCTGGGTTAGTTCTGGTATTTGCAATCATCTGGCCCATACTTTCGCGTGTTTCGCATATTTGTTGGCCAGATCCTGGGGTTTTTCTGGCTTGGATCCCGTAGTAATGAGGTTCCACACCGAAAGAGTCAATTAAACCTGGTTGCGATTAATATTTTAGAGGATAACGCCGGTTATGTCTGGGTTAGGTCTGGTATTTGCCCTCATATGTCTCGTACCTTCGCATTTTTCGCATACTTGTAGGCCAGATCCTGGCCTTTTTCTGGCTAGGACCAAGTAGTAATGTGGGACCACACTGAAACAGTCAATGAAACCTGGATTGATTAATACTTTAGAGGATAACGCCGGTTATGTCTCGTTTAGGTCTGGTATTTGCAATCATCTGGTACATACTTTCGCATTTTTCGCATACTTGATGGCCATATCCTGGGGTACTTCTGGTTTGCATCACGTCGTAATGCGGCACCACACCGAAACTGTCAATTAAACCTGGTTGCGATTAATATTTTACAGGATAACGCTGGCTATGTCTGGGTTAGGTCTGACGTTTGCCCTCATCTGGCTCGTACTTTCGCATTTTTCGCATACTTGTTGGACAGACCCTGGGCTTTTCCTGGTTTGGTTCAGGTAGTAATGTGGTACCACACTGAAACAGTCAATAAATGCTGGTTCTGAATACTATTTTAGAGGATAACGCCGGTTATGTCTCGGTTATGTCTGGGATTTTCCCTCATCTCGCTCGTACTTTCGTATTTTTCGAATACTTGTTGGCCAGGTCCTGGGCTTTTTCTGGTTTGGATCACGTAGTAATGTGGTACCACACTGAAACAGTCAATGAAAGCTGGTTCCGATTAGTATTTTACAGGATAACGCCGGTTATGTCTGGATTAGGTCTGGTATTTGCCCTCAACTGGCTCGTACCTTCGCATTTTTCGCATGCTCGCTGTCCGGATCTTGGGTTTTTTGTGGCTTGGATCACGTAGTAATGTGCTACCACACTGATACAGTCAATAAAAGCTGGTTCCGAATACTATTTTAGAGGATAACGCCGGTTATGTCTCGGTGAAGTCTGGGATTTTCCCTCATCTCGCTCGTACTTTCGTATTTTTCGCATACTTGTTGGCCAGATCCTGGCCTTTTTCAGGCTTGGTTCTGGTAGTAACGTGGTACCATACTGAAAGAATCAATAAAAGCTGGTTCCGATTAATGTTTTAGAGGATAACGCCGGTTATTCCTGGGTTAGGTCTGGTATTTGCCATCATCTAGCACATACTTCTGCATTTTTCGCATACTTGCTGTCCAGTTCTTGGGTTTTTTGTGGCTTGGATCACGTAGTAATGTGGTACCACACCGAAACAGTCAATAAAAGCTGGTTCCGATTAATATTTTACAGGATAGCGCCGGTTATGTCTCGGTTAGTTCTGGGATTTTCCCTCATCTGGCTCGTACATTCGCATTTTTCGCATACTTGTTGGAAAGATCTTGGGTTTTTTGTGGTTTGGATCACGTAGTAATGTGGTACCACACTGAAACAGTCAATAAAAGCTGGTTCCGATTAATGTTTTATAGGATAATGCCGGTTATGTCTGGGTTAGGTCTGGTTTTTGCCCTCATCTAGCACATTCTTTCGCATTTTTCGCATACTTGCTGTCCAGATCTAGGGTTTTTTGTGGCTTGGATCACGTAGTAACGTGGTACCACACTGAAGCAGTCAATCAATCCTGGTTCCGATTAATATTTTAGAGGATAACGCCGGTTATGTCTGGGTTAGGTCTGGTATTTGCCCTCATCTGGCTCGTACTTTCGCATTTTTCGCATACTTGTTGGCCAGACCCTGGGATTTTTCTGGTTTGGATCACGTAGTAATGTGGTACCACACTGAAACAGTCAATAAAAGCTGGTTCCGATTAATATTTTAGTGGAGAACACCGGTTATCCCTGGGTTAGGTCTGCTATTTGCCATCATCTAGCACATACTGACGCATTTTTCGCATACTTGCTGTCCAGATCTTGGGTTTTTTGTGGCTTGGATCACGTAGTAATGTGGTACCACACTGAAACAGTCAATGAAAGCTGGTTCCGATTAGTATTTTAGAGGATAAGGCTAGTTATGTCTGGGTTAGTTCTGGTATTTGCCCTCATCTGGCTCGTACTTTCGCATTTTTCGCATACTTGTTTGCGAGATCCTGGCCTTTTTCTGGCTTGGACGACGTAGTATTGTGGTACCACACTGAAACAGTCAATTAATCCTGGTTCCGATTAGTATTTTAGAGGATAAGGCTGGTTATGTCTGGGTTAGTTCTGGTATTTGCCCTCATCTGGCTCGTACTTTCGCATTTTTCGCATACTTGTTGGCCAGATCCTGGCCTTTTTCTGGCTTGGACCACGTAGTAATGTGGTACCACACTGAAACTGTCAATTAAACCTGGTTGCGATTAATATTTTAGAGGATAACGCCGGTTATATCTCGGTTAGGTCTGGGATTTGCCCTCATCTGGCTCGTACCTTCGCATTTTTCGCATACTTGTTGGCCAGATCCTGGCCTTCTTCTGGTTTAGATCACGTAGTAATGTGGGACCACTCTGAAACAGTAAATTAAACCTGGTTCCGAATAGTATTTTAGAGGATAACGCTGGCTATGTCTGGGTTAGTTCTGGTATTTGCAATAATCTAGCTCATACTTTCGCATTTTTCGCATACTTGTTGGCCAGATGCTGGGTTTTTTCTGGATTGGATCCCGTAGTAACGTGGTACCAAACTGAAACGGTCAATTAAACCTGGTTCCGATTAATATTTTAGAGGATAACACTGGTTATGTCTCGGTTAGGTCTGGGATTTGGCCTCATCTGGCCCGTACTTTCGCACTTTTCGCATACTTGAATGGCCAGATCCTGTGTTTTTCTATTGTTAGGATCACGTAGTAATGTGGTGCCACACTGAAACAGTCAATTAAACCTGGTTGCGATTAAAATTTTAGAGGATAACTCCGTTTATTTCTCGGTTAGTTCTGGTATTTGCAATCATCATGCTCATACTTTCGCATTTTTCGCATACTTCTTGTCCAGATGCTGAGTTTTTTTCTGGTTTGGATCCCGTAATAATGACTTTCCACACCGAAACAGCCAATTAAACCTGGTTTCGATTAATATTTTAGAGGATAACGCCGGTTATATCACGGTTAGGTCTGGGATTTGCCCTTATCTGGCTCGTACCTTCGCATTTTTCGCATACTTGTTGGCCAGATCCAGGCCTTTTTCTGGTTTGTATCACGCAGTAATGTGGTACCACACTGAAACAGTCAATAGAAGCTGGTTCCGATGAGTATTTTAGGGGATAACGCTGGCTATGTCTGGGTTAGTTCTGGTTTTTGCAATCATCTGGCTCATACTTTCGCGTTTTTCCCCCATATTTGTTGACCAGATCCTGGGTTTTTTCTGGTATGGATCCCGTAGTAATGAGGTTCCACATCGAAACAGTCAATTAAACCTGGTTGCGATTAATATTTTAGAGGATAACGCCGGTTATGTCTCGGTTAGGGCTGGGATTTGCCCTCATCTGGCTCGTACTCTGGCATTTCTCGCATGCTTGTTGGCCAGATCCTGGGCTTTTTCTGGTTTGGATCACGTAGTAATGTGGTACCACACTGAGACAGTCATTAAACGTTGGTCCCGATTAGTATTTTATAGGATAACGCTGGTTATGTCTCGGTCAGGTCTGGGATTTGCCCTCATCTGGCCCGTACTTTCGCACTTTTCGCATACTTGTTGGCCAGATCCTGGGTTTTTTGTGGTTTGGATCTCGTCGCCATGTGGTTCCACACCGAAACAGTCAATTAAACCTGGTTGCGATTAATATTCTGGAGGGTAACGCTGGTTATGTTTGGGTTAGAGCTGGTATTTGCAATCATCTGGTACATACTTTCGCATTTTTCGGATACTCGATGGCCATATCCAGGGGTATTTCTGGTTTGGATCACGTAGTAATGTGGTAGCACACTGAAACGGTTAATTAAACCTGGTTCCGGTTAATGTTTAAGAGGACAACGCCGGTTATGTCTGCGTTATGTCTGGTATTTGCCCTCATCCGTCTCGTACTTTCGCATTTTTCGCATACTTGTTGGCCAGATCCTGCCCTTTTTCTGGTTTGTATCACGTAGTAATGCGGTACCATACCGAGACAGTCAATTAAACCTGGTTGCGATTAATATTTTAGAGGCTAACGCCGGTTATGTCTCGGTTGGGTCTGGGATTTGCCCTCATGTGGCTCGTGATTTTGTATTTCTCGCATGCTTGTTGGCCAGCTCCTGGGCCTTTTCTGGTTTGGATCACGTAGTAATGTGGTACCACACTGAGACAGTCATTAAAAGTTGGTCCCGATTAGTATTTTATAGGATAACGCTGGTTATGTCTCGGTCAGGTCTGGGATTTGCCCTCATCTGGCTCGTACTTTGGCATTTCTCGCATGCTTCTTGTCCAGATGCCGGGTTTTTTCTGGTTTGAATCACGTAGTAATGTGGTTCCACACTGAAACAGTCAACAAAAGCTGGTTCCGATTAGTGTTTTAGAGGATAACGCTGGTTATGTCTGGGTTAGTTCTGGTATTTGCAATCATCTTGCTCATACTTTCGCTTTTTTCGCATACTTGTTGGCCAGATGCTGGGTTTTTTCTGGTTTGGATCCCGTAATAATGACGTTCCACACCGAAACAGCCAATTAAACCTGGTTTCGATTAATATTTTAGAGGAAACGCCGGTTATATCTCGGTTAGGTCTGGGATTTGCCCTCATCTGGCTCGTACCTTCGCATTTTTCGCATACTTGTTGGCCAGATCCTGGCCTTTTTCTGGTTTGTATCACGCAGTAATGTGGTACCACACTGAAACAGTCAATAGAAGCTGGTTCCGAATAGTATTTTAGAGGATAACGCTGGTTATGTCTGGGTTCGTTCTGGTATTTGCAATCATCTGGCCCATACTTTCGCGTGTTTCGCATATTTGTTGGCCAGATCCTGGGTTTTTTCTGGCTTGGACCACGTAGTAATGTGGTACCACACTGAAACAGTCAATTAAACCTGGTTGCGATTAATATTTTAGTGGAGAACGCCGGTTATGTCTGGGTTAGGTCTGGTATTTGCCCTCATCTGGCTCGTACTTTCGCATTTTTCGCATACTTGTTGGCCAGATCCTGGCCTTTTTCTGGTTTGGATCACGTAGTAATGAGGTTCCACATCGCAACAGTCAATAGAAGCTGGTTCCGAATAGTATTTTAGAGAATAACGCTAGTTATGTCTGGGTTAGTTCTGGTATTTGCAATCATCTGTCCATTTCTTTCGCATTTTTCGCATACTTGTTGGCCAGATCTTGGATTTTTGTGGTTTGGATCTCGTCGCAATGTGGTTCCACACCGAAACAGCCAATTAAACCTGGTTGCGATTAATATTTTGGAGGGTAACGCTGGTTATGTTTGGGTTAGTGCTGGTATTTGCAATCATCTGGTACATACTTTCGCATTTTTCGCATACTTGATGGCCATATCCTGGGTTTTTTCTGGCTTGGACAACGTAGTAATGTGGTATCACACTGAAACAGTCAATTAAACCTGGTTGCGATTAATATTTTAGTGGAGAACGCCGGTTATGTCTGGGTTAGGTCTGGTATTTGCCCTCATCTGGCTCGTACTTTCGCATTTTTCGCATACTTGTTGGCCAGATCCTGGCCTTTTTCTGGTTTGGATCACGTAGTAATGCGGCACCACACCGAAACAGTCAATTAAACCTGGTTGCGATTAATATTTTTGAGGATAACGCTGGCTATGTCTGGGATAGGTCCGGAATTTGCCCTCATCTGGCTCGTACTGTCGCATTTTTCGCATATTTGTTGGCCAGATCCTGCCCTTTTTCTGGTTTGTATCACGTAGTAATGCGGTACCATACCGAGACAGTCAATTAAACCTGGTTGCGATTAATATTTTAGAGGCTAACGCCGGTTATGTCTCGGTTGGGTCTGGGATTTGCCCTCATCTGGCTCGTGATTTCGTATTTTTCGCATACTTGTTGGCCAGATCCTGGGCATTTTCTGGTTTGAATCACGTAGTAATGTGGTACCACACTGAAACAGTCAATAGAAGCTGTTTCCGAATAGTATTTTAGAGGATAACGCTAGTTATGTCTGGGTTAGTTCTGGTATTTGCAATCGTCTGGCCCATACTTTCGCGTGTTTCGAATATTTGTTGGCCAGATCCTGGGGTTTTTCTGGCTTGGATCCCGTAGTAATGAGGTTCCACACCGAAAGAGTCAATTAAACCTGGTTGCGATTAATATTTTAGAGGATAACGCCGGTTATGTCTGGGTTAGGTCTGGTATTTGCCCTCATCTGTCTCGTACCTTCGCATTTTTCGAATACTTGTTGGCCAGGTCGTGGGCTTTTTCTGGTTTGGATCACGTAGTAATGTGGTACCACACTGAAACAGTCAATAAAAGCTGGTTCCGATTAATGTTTTAGAGGATAATGCCGGTTATGTCTGGGTTAGGTCTGGTATTTGCCCTCATCTGGCTCGTACTTTCGTATTTTTTGCATACTTGTTGGCCAGATCCTGGCCTTTTTCTGGTTTGGATCACGTAGTAATATGGTACCACACTGAAACAGTCAACTAATCCTGGTTGCGATTAATATTTTAGAGGAAAACGCCGGTTATGTCTGGATTAGGTCTAGTATTTGCCCTCACCTGGCTCGTACTTTCGCATTTTTCGCATGCTTGCTGTCCAGATCTTGGGTTTTTTGTGGCTTGGATCACGTAGTAACGTGGTACTACACTGAAGCAGTCAATTAATCCTGGTTCCGATTAGTATTTTAGAGGATAAGGCTGGTTATGTCTGGGTTAGGTCTGGTATTTTCCCTCATCTGGCTCGTACTTTCGCATTTTTCGCATACTTGTTGGCCAGACCCAGGGCTTTTTCTGGTTTGGATCACGTACTAATGTGGTACCACACTGAAACAGTCAACTAATCCTGGTTGCGATTAATATTTTAGAGGATAACGCCGGTTATGTCTGGGTTAGGTCTGCTATTTGCCATCATCTGGCTTGTACTTTCGCATTTTTCGCATACTTGCTGTCCAGATCTTGGGTTTTTTATGGCTTGGATCACGTAATAATGTGGTACCACACTGAAACAGTCAATGAAAGCTGGCTCCGATTAGTATTTTAGAGGATAAGCCTGGTTATGTCTCGGTTAGTTCTGGTATTTGCCCTCATATGGCTCGTACTTTCGGATTTTTCGCATACTTGTTGGCCAGATCCTGGCCTTTTTCTGGCTTGGTTCTGGTAGTAACGTGGTACCACACTAAAAGAATCAATAAAAGCTGGTTCCGATTAATGTTTTAGAGGATAACGCCGGTTATTCCTGGGTTAGGTCTGGTATTTGCCATCATCTAGCACATACTTCTGCATTTTTCGCATACTTGCTGTCCAGTTCTTGGGTTTTTTGTGGCTTGGATCACGTAGTAATGTGATACCACACTGAAACAGTCAATAAAAGCTGGTTCCGATTAATATTATAGTGGAGAACACAGGTTATGCCTGTGTTAGGTCTGCTATTTGCCATCATCTAGCACACACTTTCGCATTTTTCGCATACTTGCTGTCCAGATCTTGGGTTTTTTGTGGCTTGGATCACGTAGTAATGTGGTACCACACTGAAACAGTCAATGAAAGCTGGTTCCGATTAGTATTTTAAAGGATATGGCTCGTTATGCCTAGGTTAGTTCTGGTATTTGCACTCATCTGGCTCGTATTTTCGCATTTTTCGCATACTTGTTTGCCAGATCCTGGCCTTTTTCTGGCTTGGACCACGTAGTAATGTGGTACCACACTGAAACATTCAATTAATCCAGGTTGCGATTAATATTTTAGAGGTTAACGCCGGTTATGTTTGGGTTAGGTCTGGTATCTGCCCTCATCAGGCTCGTACTTTCGCATTTTTCGCATACTTGCTGGCCAGACCCTGGGATTTTTCTGGTTTGGATCACGTAGTAATGTGGTACCACACTGAAACAGTCAATTAATCCTGGTTCCGATTAGTATTGTAGAGGATAAGGCTGGTTATGTCTGGGTTAGTTCTGGTATTTGCCCTCATCTGGCTCGTACTTTCGCATTTTTCGCATACTTGTTGGCCAGATCCTGGCCTTTTTCTGGTTTGGATCACGTAGTAATGTGATACCACACTGAAACAGTCAATAAAAGCTGGTTCCGATTAATATTATAGTGGAGAACACAGGTTATGCCTGTGTTAGGTCTGCTATTTGCCATCATCTAGCACACACTTTCGCATTTTTCGCATACTTGCTGTCCAGATCTTGGGTTTTTTGTGGCTTGGATCACGTAGTAATGTGGTACCACACTGAAACAGTCAATGAAAGCTGGTTCCGATTAGTATTTTAGAGGATAAGGCTGGTTATGTCTGGGTTAGTTCTGGTATTTGCCCTCATCTGGCTCGTACTTTCGCATTTTTCGCATACTTGCTGTCCAGATCTTGGGTTTTTTGTGGCTTGGATCACGTAGTAATGTGGGACCACACTGAAACAGTCAATTAATCCTGGTTCCGATTAGTATTGTAGAGGATAAGGCTGGTTATGTCTGGGTTAGTTCTGGTATTTGCCCTCATCTGGCTCGTACTTTCGCATTTTTCGCATACTTGTTGGCCAGATCCTGGCCTTTTTCTGGTTTGGATCACGTAGTAATGCGGTACCACACCGAAACAGTCAATTAATCCTGGTTTCGATTAATATTTTAGAGGATAACGCCGGTTATGTCTCGCTTAGGTCCGGGATTTGCCCTCCACATGTCTCGTACTTTCGCATTTTTCGCATACTTGTTGGCCAGATCCTGGCCTTTTTCTGGTTTGGATCACGTAATAATGCGGTACCACACCGAAACAGTCAATGAAAGCTGGTTCCGATTAGTATTTTAGAGGATGAGGCTGGTTATGTCTGGGTTAGTTCTGGTATTTGCCCTCATCTGGCTCGTACTTTCGCATTTTTCGCATACTTGCTGTCCAGATCTTGGGTTTTTTGTGGCTTGGATCACGTAGTAATGTGGTACCACACTGAGACAGTCAATTAATCCTGGTTGCGATCAATATTTTAGAGGATAACGCCGCTTATGTCTGGGTTAGGTCTGGTATTTGCTCTCATCTGGCTCGTACTTTCGCATTTTTCGCATACTTGTTGGCCAGCTCCTGGCCTTTTTCTGGCTCGGACCACGTAGTAATGTGGTACCACACTGAAACAGTCAATTAAACCTGGTTGCGATTAATATTTTAGAGGATAACGCCGGTTATGTCTGGGTTAGTTCTGGTATTTGCACTCATCTGGCTCGTACTTTCGCATTTTTCGCATACTTGTTTGCCAGATCCTGGGCTTTTTCTACCTTGGATCATGTAGTAATATCGTACCACACTGAAACAGGAAATAAAAGCTGGTTCCGATTAATATTTTGGTGGAGAACACAGGTTATGCCTGGGTTAGGTCTGCTATTTGCCATCATCTAGCACATACTTTCGCATTTTTCGCATACTTGCTGTCCAGATCTTGGGTTTTTTGTGGCTTGGATCGCGTAGTAATGCGGTACCACACCGAAGCAGTCAATGAAAGCTGGATCCGATTAGTATTTTAGAGGATGAGGCTGGTTATGTCTGGGTTAGTTCTGGTATTTGCCCTCATCTGGCTCGCACTTTCGGATTTTTCGTATACTTGCTGTCCATATCTTGGGTTTTTTGTGGCTTGGATCACGTAGTAATGTGGTACCACACTGAAACAGTCAATGAAAGCTTGTTCCGATTAGTATTTTAGAGGATAAGGCTGGTTATGTCTGGGTTAGTTCTGGTATTTGCCCTCATCTGGCTCGTACTTTCGCATTTTTCGCATACTTGTTTGCGAGATCCTGGCCTTTTTCTGGCTTGGACCACGTAGTAATGTGGTACCACACTGAAACAGTCAATTAATCCTGGTTCCGATTAGTATTTTAGAGGATAAGGCTGGTTATGTCTGGGTTAGTTCTGGTATTTGCCCCCATCTGGCTCGTACTTTCGCGTTTTTCGGATACTTGTTGGCCAGATCCTGGCCTTTTTCTGGTTTGGACCACGTAGTAATGCGGTACCACACCGAAGCAGTCAATGAAAGCTGGATCCGATTATTATTTTAGAGGATGAGGCTGGTTATGTCTGGGTTAGTTCTGGTATTTGCCTTCATCTGGCTCGCACTTTCGGATTTTTCGTATACTTGCTGTCCATAGCTTGGGTTTTTTGTGGCTTGGATCACGTAGTAATGTGGTACCACACTGAAACAGTCAATGAAAGCTGGTTCCGATTAGTATTTTAGAGGATAAGGCTGGTTATGTCTGGGTTAGTTCTGGTATTTGCCCTCATCTGGCTCGTACTTTCGCATTTTTCGCACACTTGCTGTCCAGATCTTGGGTTTTTTGTGGCTTGGATCACGTAGTAATGTGGTACCACACTGAGACAGTCAGTTAATCCTGGTTCCGATCAGTATTTTAGAGGATAAGGCTGGTTATGTCTGGGTTAGTTCTGGTATTTGCCCTCATCTGGCTCGTACTTTCGCATTTTTCGCATACTTGTTGGCCAGCTCCTGGCCTTTTTCTGGCTTGGACCACGTAGTAATGTGGTACCACACTGAAACAGTCAATTAAACCTGGTTGCGATTAATATTTTAGAGGATAACGCCGGTTATGTCTGGGTAAGTTGTGGGATTTGCCCTCATCTGGCTGGTACTTACGCATTTTTTGCATACTTGTTGGCCAGACCCTGGGCTTTTTCTACCCTGGATCATGTAGTAATATCGTACCACACTGAAACAGTCAATAAAAGCTGGTTCCGATTAATATTATAGTGGAGAACACAGGTTATGCCTGTGTTAGGTCTGCTATTTGCCATCATCTAGCACACACTTTCGCATTTTTCGCATACTTGCTGTCCAGATCTTGGGTTTTTTGTGGCTTGGATCACGTAGTAATGTGGTACCACACTGAAACAGTCAATGAAAGCTGGTTCCGATTAGTATTTTAAAGGATATGGCTCGTTATGCCTAGGTTAGTTCTGGTATTTGCACTCATCTGGCTCGTATTTTCGCATTTTTCGCATACTTGTTTGCCAGATCCTGGCCTTTTTCTGGCTTGGACCACGTAGTAATGTGGTACCACACTGAAACATTCAATTAATCCAGGTTGCGATTAATATTTTAGAGGTTAACGCCGGTTATGTCTGGGTTAGGTCTGGTATTTGCCCTCATCAGGCTCGTACTTTCGCATTTTTCGCATACTTGCTGGCCAGACCCTGGGATTTTTCTGGTTTGGATCACGTAGTAATGTGGTACCACACTGAAACAGTCAATGAAATCTGGTTCCGATTAGTATTTTAGAGGATAAGGCTGGTTATGTCTGGGTTAGTTCTGGTATTTGCCCTCATCTGGCTCGTACTTTCGCATTTTTCGCATACTTGCTGTCCAGATCTTGGGTTTTTTGTGGCTTGGATCACGTAGTAATGTGGTACCACACTGAAACAGTCAATTAATCCTGGTTCCGATTAGTATTGTAGAGGGTAAGGCTGGTTATGTCTGGGTTAGTTCTGGTATTTGCCCTCATCTGGCTCGTACTTTCGCATTTTTCGCATACTTGTTGGCCAGATCCTGGCCTTTTTCTGGTTTGGATCACGTAGTAATGCGGTACCACACCGAAACAGTCAATTAATCCTGGTTTCGATTAATATTTTAGAGGATAACGCCGGTTATGTCTCGCTTAGGTCCGGGATTTGCCCTCCACATGTCTCGTACTTTCGCATTTTTCGCATACTTGTTGGCCAGATCCTGGCCTTTTTCTGGTTTGGATCACGTAATAATGCGGTACCACACCGAAACAGTCAATGAAAGCTGGTTCCGATTAGTATTTTAGAGGATGAGGCTGGTTATGTCTGGGTTAGTTCTGGTATTTGCCCTCATCTGGCTCGTACTTTCGGATTTTTCGCATACTTGCTGTCCAGATCTTGGGTTTTTTGTGGCTTGGATCACGTAGTAATGTGGTACCACACTGAGACAGTCAATTAATCCTGGTTGCGATTAATATTTTAGAGGATAACGCCGCTTATGTCTGGGTTAGGTCTGGTATTTGCTCTCATCTGGCTCGTACTTTCGCATTTTTCGCATACTTGTTGGCCAGCTCCTGGCCTTTTTCTGGCTCGGACCACGTAGTAATGTGGTACCACACTGAAACAGTCAATTAAACCTGGTTGCGATTAATATTTTAGAGGATAACGCCGGTTATGTCTGGGTAAGTTCTGGGATTTGCCCTCATCTGGCTGGTACTTTCGCATTTTTTGCATACTTGTTGGCCAGACCCTGGGCTTTTTCTACCTTGGATCATGTAGTAATATCGTACCACACTGAAACAGGAAATAAAAGCTGGTTCCGATTAATATTTTAGTGGAGAACACAGGTTATGCCTGGGTTAGGTCCGCTATTTGTCATCATCTAGCACATACCTTAGCATTTTTCGCATACTTGCTGTCCAGATCTTGGGTTTTTTGTGGATTGGATCACGTAGTAATGTGGTACCTCACTGAAACAGTCAAAAAAAGCTGGATCCCATTAGTATTTTAGAGGATATGGCTGGTTATGTCTGGGTTAGTTCTGGTATTTGCACTCATCTGGCTCGTACTTTCGCATTTTTCGCATACTTGTTTGCCAGATCCTGGGCTTTTTCTACCTTGGATCATGTAGTAATATCGTACCACACTGAAACAGGAAATAAAAGCTGGTTCCGATTAATATTTTGGTGGAGAACACAGGTTATGCCTGGGTTAGGTCTGCTATTTGCCATCATCTAGCACATACTTTCGCATTTTTCGCATACTTGCTGTCCAGATCTTGGGTTTTTTGTGGCTTGGATCGCGTAGTAATGCGGTACCACACCGAAGCAGTCAATGAAAGCTGGATCCGATTAGTATTTTAGAGGATGAGGCTGGTTATGTCTGGGTTAGTTCTGGTATTTGCCCTCATCTGGCTCGCACTTTCGGATTTTTCGTATACTTGCTGTCCATATCTTGGGTTTTTTGTGGCTTGGATCACGTAGTAATGTGGTACCACACTGAAACAGTCAATGAAAGCTTGTTCCGATTAGTATTTTAGAGGATAAGGCTGGTTATGTCTGGGTTAGTTCTGGTATTTGCCCTCATCTGGCTCGTACTTTCGCATTTTTCGCATACTTGTTTGCGAGATCCTGGCCTTTTTCTGGCTTGGACCACGTAGTAATGTGGTACCACACTGAAACAGTCAATTAATCCTGGTTCCGATTAGTATTTTAGAGGATAAGGCTGGTTATGTCTGGGTTAGTTCTGGTATTTGCCCCCATCTGGCTCGTACTTTCGCGTTTTTCGGATACTTGTTGGCCAGATCCTGGCCTTTTTCTGGTTTGGACCACGTAGTAATGCGGTACCACACCGAAGCAGTCAATGAAAGCTGGATCCGATTATTATTTTAGAGGATGAGGCTGGTTATGTCTGGGTTAGTTCTGGTATTTGCCTTCATCTGGCTCGCACTTTCGGATTTTTCGTATACTTGCTGTCCATAGCTTGGGTTTTTTGTGGCTTGGATCACGTAGTAATGTGGTACCACACTGAAACAGTCAATGAAAGCTGGTTCCGATTAGTATTTTAGAGGATAAGGCTGGTTATGTCTGGGTTAGTTCTGGTATTTGCCCTCATCTGGCTCGTACTTTCGCATTTTTCGCACACTTGCTGTCCAGATCTTGGGTTTTTTGTGGCTTGGATCACGTAGTAATGTGGTACCACACTGAGACAGTCAGTTAATCCTGGTTCCGATCAGTATTTTAGAGGATAAGGCTGGTTATGTCTGGGTTAGTTCTGGTATTTGCCCTCATCTGGCTCGTACTTTCGCATTTTTCGCATACTTGTTGGCCAGCTCCTGGCCTTTTTCTGGCTTGGACCACGTAGTAATGTGGTACCACACTGAAACAGTCAATTAAACCTGGTTGCGATTAATATTTTAGAGGATAACGCCGGTTATGTCTGGGTAAGTTGTGGGATTTGCCCTCATCTGGCTGGTACTTACGCATTTTTTGCATACTTGTTGGCCAGACCCTGGGCTTTTTCTACCCTGGATCATGTAGTAATATCGTACCACACTGAAACAGTCAATAAAAGCTGGTTCCGATTAATATTATAGTGGAGAACACAGGTTATGCCTGTGTTAGGTCTGCTATTTGCCATCATCTAGCACACACTTTCGCATTTTTCGCATACTTGCTGTCCAGATCTTGGGTTTTTTGTGGCTTGGATCACGTAGTAATGTGGTACCACACTGAAACAGTCAATGAAAGCTGGTTCCGATTAGTATTTTAAAGGATATGGCTCGTTATGCCTAGGTTAGTTCTGGTATTTGCACTCATCTGGCTCGTATTTTCGCATTTTTCGCATACTTGTTTGCCAGATCCTGGCCTTTTTCTGGCTTGGACCACGTAGTAATGTGGTACCACACTGAAACATTCAATTAATCCAGGTTGCGATTAATATTTTAGAGGTTAACGCCGGTTATGTCTGGGTTAGGTCTGGTATTTGCCCTCATCAGGCTCGTACTTTCGCATTTTTCGCATACTTGCTGGCCAGACCCTGGGATTTTTCTGGTTTGGATCACGTAGTAATGTGGTACCACACTGAAACAGTCAATGAAATCTGGTTCCGATTAGTATTTTAGAGGATAAGGCTGGTTATGTCTGGGTTAGTTCTGGTATTTGCCCTCATCTGGCTCGTACTTTCGCATTTTTCGCATACTTGCTGTCCAGATCTTGGGTTTTTTGTGGCTTGGATCACGTAGTAATGTGGTACCACACTGAAACAGTCAATTAATCCTGGTTCCGATTAGTATTGTAGAGGATAAGGCTGGTTATGTCTGGGTTAGTTCTGGTATTTGCCCTCATCTGGCTCGTACTTTCGCATTTTTCGCATACTTGTTGGCCAGATCCTGGCCTTTTTCTGGTTTGGATCACGTAGTAATGCGGTACCACACCGAAACAGTCAATTAATCCTGGTTTCGATTAATATTTTAGAGGATAACGCCGGTTATGTCTCGCTTAGGTCCGGGATTTGCCCTCCACATGTCTCGTACTTTCGCATTTTTCGCATACTTGTTGGCCAGATCCTGGCCTTTTTCTGGTTTGGATCACGTAATAATGCGGTACCACACCGAAACAGTCAATGAAAGCTGGTTCCGATTAGTATTTTAGAGGATGAGGCTGGTTATGTCTGGGTTAGTTCTGGTATTTGCCCTCATCTGGCTCGTACTTTCGGATTTTTCGCATACTTGCTGTCCAGATCTTGGGTTTTTTGTGGCTTGGATCACGTAGTAATGTGGTACCACACTGAGACAGTCAATTAATCCTGGTTGCGATTAATATTTTAGAGGATAACGCCGCTTATGTCTGGGTTAGGTCTGGTATTTGCTCTCATCTGGCTCGTACTTTCGCATTTTTCGCATACTTGTTGGCCAGCTCCTGGCCTTTTTCTGGCTCGGACCACGTAGTAATGTGGTACCACACTGAAACAGTCAATTAAACCTGGTTGCGATTAATATTTTAGAGGATAACGCCGGTTATGTCTGGGTAAGTTCTGGGATTTGCCCTCATCTGGCTGGTACTTTCGCATTTTTTGCATACTTGTTGGCCAGACCCTGGGCTTTTTCTACCTTGGATCATGTAGTAATATCGTACCACACTGAAACAGGAAATAAAAGCTGGTTCCGATTAATATTTTAGTGGAGAACACAGGTTATGCCTGGGTTAGGTCCGCTATTTGTCATCATCTAGCACATACCTTAGCATTTTTCGCATACTTGCTGTCCAGATCTTGGGTTTTTTGTGGATTGGATCACGTAGTAATGTGGTACCTCACTGAAACAGTCAAAAAAAGCTGGATCCCATTAGTATTTTAGAGGATATGGCTGGTTATGTCTGGGTTAGTTCTGGTATTTGCACTCATCTGGCTCGTACTTTCGCATTTTTCGCATACTTGTTTGCCAGATCCTGGGCTTTTTCTACCTTGGATCATGTAGTAATATCGTACCACACTGAAACAGGAAATAAAAGCTGGTTCCGATTAATATTTTGGTGGAGAACACAGGTTATGCCTGGGTTAGGTCTGCTATTTGCCATCATCTAGCACATACTTTCGCATTTTTCGCATACTTGCTGTCCAGATCTTGGGTTTTTTGTGGCTTGGATCGCGTAGTAATGCGGTACCACACCGAAGCAGTCAATGAAAGCTGGATCCGATTAGTATTTTAGAGGATGAGGCTGGTTATGTCTGGGTTAGTTCTGGTATTTGCCCTCATCTGGCTCGCACTTTCGGATTTTTCGTATACTTGCTGTCCATATCTTGGGTTTTTTGTGGCTTGGATCACGTAGTAATGTGGTACCACACTGAAACAGTCAATGAAAGCTGGTTCCGATTAGTATTTTAGAGGATAAGGCTGGTTATGTCTGGGTTAGTTCTGGTATTTGCCCTCATCTGGCTCGTACTTTCGCATTTTTCGCACACTTGCTGTCCAGATCTTGGGTTTTTTGTGGCTTGGATCACGTAGTAATGTGGTACCACACTGAGACAGTCAGTTAATCCTGGTTGCGATTAATATTTTAGAGGATAACGCCGCTTATGTCTGGGTTAGGTCTGGGATTTGCCCTCCACATGTCTCGTACTTTCGCATTTTTCGCATACTTGTTGGCCAGCTCCTGGCCTTTTTCTGGCTTGGACCACGTAGTAATGTGGTACCACACTGAAACAGTCAATTAAACCTGGTTGCGATTAATATTTTAGAGGATAACGCCGGTTATGTCTGGGTAAGTTCTGGGATTTGCCCTCATCTGGCTGCTACTTACGCATTTTTTGCATACTTGTTGGCCAGACCCTGGGCTTTTTCTACCCTGGATCATGTAGTAATATCGTACCACACTGAAACAGTCAATAAAAGCTGGTTCCGATTAATATTTTAGTGGAGAACACAGGTTATGCCTGTGTTAGGTCTGCTATTTGCCGTCATCTAGCACACACTTTCGCATTTTTCGCATACTTCCTGTCCAGATCTTGGGTTTTTTGTGGCTTGGACCACGTAGTAATGTGGTACCACACTGAAACAGTCAATTAAACCTGGTTGCGATTAATATTTTAGAGGATAACGCCGGTTATGTCTGGGTAAGTTCTGGGATTTGCCCTCATCTGGCTGGTACTTACGCATTTTTTGCATACTTGTTGGCCAGACCCTGGGCTTTTTCTACCCTGGATCATGTAGTAATATCGTACCACACTGAAACAGTCAATAAAAGCTGGTTCCGATTAATATTTTAGTGGAGAACACCGGTTATTCCTGGGTTAGGTCTGCTATTTGCCATCATCTAGCACATACTTTCGCATTTTTCGCATACTTGCTGTCCAGACCCTGGGATTTTTCTGGTTTGGATCACGTAGTAATGTGGTACCACACTGAAACAGTCAATAAAAGCTGGTGCCGATTAATATTTTAGTGGAGAACGTCGGTTATGCCTGGGTTAGGTCTGGTATTTGCCCTCATCTGGCTCGTACTTTCGTATTTTTCGCATACTTGTTGGCCAGATCCTGGCCTTTTTCTGGTTTGGATCACGTAGTAATGCGGTACCACACCGAAACAGTCAATTAAACCTGGTTGCGATTACTATTTTAGAGGATAACGACGGTTATGTCTGGGTAAGTTCTGGGATTTGCCCTCATCTGGCTGGTACTTTCGCATTTTTCGCATACTTGTTTGCCAGATCCTGGCCTTTTTCTGGCATGGACCACGTAGTAATGTGGTACCACACTGAAACAGTCAATTAATCCTGGTTCCGATTAGTATTTTAGAGGATAAGGCTGGTTTTCTGGGTTAGTTCTGGTATTTGCCTTCATCTGTCTCGTACTTTCGCATTTTTCGCATACTTGCTGTCCAGACCCTGGGATTTTTCTGGTTTGGATCACGTAGTAATGTGGTACCACACTGAAACAGTCAATAAAAGCAGGTGCCGATTAATATTTTAGTGGAGAACGTCGGTTATGCCTGGGTTAGGTCTGGTATTTGCCCTCATCTGGCTCGTACTTTCGTATTTTTCGCATACTTGTTGGCCAGATCCTGGTCGTTTTCTGGCTTGGACCAAGTAGTAATGTGGGACCACACTGAAACAGTCAATTACACCAGGTTACGATTAGTATTTTAGAGGATAACGCCGGTTATGTCTCGCTTAGGTCCGGGACTTGCCCTCCACATGTCTCGTACTTTCGCATTTTTCGCATACTTGTTGGCCAGATCCTGGCCTTTTTCTGGTTTGGATCACGTAGTAATGCGGTACCACACCGAAACAGTCAATTAAACCTGGTTGCGATTACTATGATAGAGGATAACGACGGTTATGTCTGGCTAAGTTCTGGGATTTGCCCTCATCTGGCTGGTACTTTCGCATTTTTCGCATACTTGTTTGCCAGATCCTGGCCTTTTTCTGGCATGGACCACGTAGTAATGTGGTACCACACTGAAACAGTCAATTAATCCTGGTTCCGATTAGTATTTTAGAGGATAAGGCTGGTTTTCTGGGTTAGTTCTGGTATTTGCCTTCATCTGTCTCGTACTTTCGCATTTTTCGCATACTTGCTGTCCAGACCCTGGGATTTTTCTGGTTTGGATCACGTAGTAATGTGGTACCACACTGAAACAGTCAATAAAAGCTGGTGCCGATTAATATGTTAGTGGAGAACGTCGGTTATGCCTGGGTTAGGTCTGGTATTTGCCCTCATCTGTCTCGTACTTTACGCATTTTTCTGATACTTGTTGGACAGATCCTGACCTTTTTCTGGTTTGTGTCACGTAGTAATACGGTACCGCACCGAAACAGTCTATTAAACCTGGTTGCGATTAACATTTTAGAGGATAACGCCGGTTATGCCTGGGTTAGGTCTGGGATTTGCCCTCATCTGGCTCGTAGTTTCGAATTTTTCGCATACTTGTTGGCCAGACCCTTGGCTTTTTCTGGTTTGGATCACGTAGTAATGTGGTACCACACTGAAACAGTCAATAAAAGCTGGTGCCGATTAATATTTTAGTGGAGAACGTCGGTTATGCCTGGGTTAGGTCTGGTATTTGCCCTCATCTGGCTCGTACTTTCGTATTTTTCGCATACTTGCTGTCCAGATCTTGGGTTTTTTGTGGCTTAGATCACGTAGTAATGTGGTACCACACTGAAACAGTCAATGAAAGCTGGTTCCGATTAGTATTTTAGTGGATAAGGCTGGTTATGTCTGGATTAGTTCTGGTATTTGCCCTCATCTGGCTCGTACTTTCGCATTTTTCGCATATTTGTTGGCCAGATCCTGGCCTTTTTCTGGCTTGGACCACGTAGTAATGTGGTACCACACTGAAACAGCAAATGGAAGCTGGTTCCGTTTAATATTTTAGAGGATAACCCCGGTTGTCTCGGTTAGGTATGGGATTTGCCCTCATCTGTCTCGTACTTTACGCATTTTTCTGATACTTGTTGGACAGATCCTGACCTTTTTCTGGTTTGTGTCACGTAGTAATACGGTACCGCACCGAAACAGTCTATTAAACCTGGTTGCGATTAACATTTTAGAGGATAACGCCGGTTATGCCTGGGTTAGGTCTGGGATTTGCCCTCATCTGGCTCGTACTTTCGAATTTTTCGCATACTTGTTGGCCAGACCCTTGGCTTTTTGTGGTTTGGATCACGTAGTAATGTGGTTCCACACTGAAACAGTCAATAAAAGCTGGTTCCGATTAATATTTTAGAGGATAACGCCGGTTATGTCTGGGTTAGGTCTGGTATTAGCCCTCATCTGGCTCGTATTATCGCATTTTTCGCATACTTGTTGGCCAGATCCTGGTCGTTTTCTGGCTTGGACCAAGTAGTAATGTGGGACCACACTGAAACAGTCAATTACACCTGGTTTAGATTAATATTTTAGAGGATAACGCCGGTTATGTCTCGCTTAGGTCCGGGATTTGCCCTCCACATGTCTCGTACTTTCGCATTTTTCGCATACTTGTTGGCCAGATCCTGGCCTTTCTCTGGTTTGGATCACGTAGTAATGCGGTACCACACCGAAACAGTCAATTAAACCTGGTTGCGATTACTATTTTAGAGGATAACGCCGGTTATGTCTGGGTTAGGTATGGTATTTGCCCTCATATGTCTCGTACTTTCTCATTTTTCGCATACTTGTTGGCCAGATCCTGGGCTTTTTCTGGTTTGGATAACGTAGTAATGCGGTACCACACTGAAACAGTCAATTAATCCTTGTTCCGATTAGTATTTTAGAGGATAAGGCTGGTTTTCTGGGTTAGTTCTGGTATTTGCCCTCATCTGGCTCGTACTTTCGCGTTTTACGCATACTTGTTGGCCAGATCCTGGCCTTTTTCTGGTTTGGATCACGTAATAATGCGGTACCACACCGAAACAGTCAATGAAAGCTGGTTCCGATTAGTATTTTAGAGGATGAGGCTGGTTATGTCTGGGTTAGTTCTGCTATTTGCCCTCATCTGGCTCGTACTTTCGGATTTTTCGCATACTTGCTGTCCAGATCTTGGGTTTTTTGTGGCTTGGATCACGTAGTAATGTGGTACCACACTGAGACAGTCAATTAATCCTGGTTGCGATTAATATTTTAGAGGATAACGCCGCTTATGTCTGGGTTAGGTCTGGTATTTGCCCTCATCTGGCTCGTACTTTCGCATTTTTCGCATACTTGTTGGCCAGATCCTGGCCTTTTTCTGGTTTGGATCACGTAGTAATGCGGTACCACACCGAAACAGTCAATTAAACCTGGTTGCGATTACTATGATAGAGGATAACGACGGTTATGTCTGGCTAAGTTCTGGGATTTGCCCTCATCTGGCTCGTACTTTCGCATTTTTCGCATACTTGTTTGCCAGATCCTGGCCTTTTTCTGGCTTGGACCACGTAGTAATGTGGTACCACACTGAAACATTCAATTAATCCTGGTTGCGATTAACATTTTAGAGGATAACGCCGGTTATGCCTGGGTTAGGTCTGGGATTTGCCCTCATCTGGCTCGTACTTTCGTATTTTTCGCATACTTGTTGGCCAGACCCTGGGCCTTCTCTAGCTTGGGTCACGTAGTAATGTTGTACCACACTGAAACAGTCAATAAAAGCTGGCTCCGATTAATATTTTAGAGGATAACGCCGGTTATGTCTGGGTTAGGTCTGGTATTAGCCCTCATCTGGCTCGTATTATCGCATTTTTCGCATACTTGTTGGCCAGATCCTGGTCGTTTTCTGGCTTGGACCAAGTAGTAATGTGGGACCACACTGAAACAGTCAATTACACCTGGTTACGATTATTATTTTAGAGGATAACGCCGGTTATGTCTCGCTTAGGCCCTGGATTTGCCCTCATCTGGCTCGTACTTTCTCATTTTTCGCATACTTGTTGGCCAGACCCTTGGCTTTTTCTGGTTTGAATCACGTAGTAATGTGGTACCACACTGAAACAGTCAATTAAACCTGGTTGCGATTACTATTTTAGAGGATAACGACGGTTATGTGTCGGTTAGGTCTGGGATTTGCCCTCATATATATCGTACTTTCTCATTTTTCGCATACTTGTTGGCCAGATCCTGGGCTTTTTCTGGTTTGGATCACGTAGTAATGTGGTACCACACTGAAACAGTCAATGAAAGCTGGTTCCGATTAGTATTTTAGATGATAACGCTGGTTATGTCTGGGTTAGTTCTGGTATTTGCCTTCATCTGTCTCGTACTTTCGCATTTTTCGCATACTTGCTGTCCAGATCTTGGGTTTTTTGTAGCTTGGATCACGTAGTAATGTGGTACCACACTGAAACAGTCAATTACACCTGGTTGCGATTAATATTTTAGAGGATAACGCCGGTTATGTCTGGGATAGATCTGGTATTTGCCCTCATATGTCTCGTACTTTCTCATTTTTCGCATACTCGTTGGCCAGACCCTGGGCTTTTTCTACCTTGGATCATGTAGTAATATCGTACCACACTGAAACAGTCAAAAAAAGCTGGTTCCGATTAATATTTTAGCAGAGAACACAGGTTATGCCTGGGTTAGGTCTGCTCTTTGCCATCATCTAGCACATACTTTCGCATTTTTCGCATACTTGCTGTCCAGATCTTGGGTTTTTTGTGGCTTGGATCACGTAGTAATGTGGTACCACACTGAAACAGTCAATGAATGCTGGTTCCGATTAGTATTTTAGAGGATATGGCTGGTTATGTCTGGGTTAGTTCTGGTATTTGCACTCATCTGGCTCGTACTTTCGCATTTTTCGCATACTTGTTGGACAGATCCTGGCCTTTTTCTGGTTTGTGTCACGTACTAATGCGGTACCACACCGAAACAGTCTATTAAACCTGGTTGCGATTAATATTTTAGAGGATAATACCGGTTAGGTCTGGGTTACGTCTGGTATTTGCAATAATCTGCCTCATACTTTCGCAATTTTTGCATACTTGAATGGCCAGATCCTGGGCTTTTTCAGGTTTGGATCACGTAGAAATGTGGTTCCACACCGAAACAGTCAATTAAACCTGGTTCCGTTTAATATTTTAGAGGACAACGCCGGTTATCTCTGGGTTAGGTCTGGTATTTGTAATCATCTGGCTCATGCTTTCGCATTTTTCTCGTTCTTGTTGGCCAGATCCTGGGCTTTTTCTGATTTGAATCACGTAGTAATGTGGTACACACTGAAACCGTCAATCAAACCAGGATTTGATCAATGCTTTAGAGGATAACACCGTATGGGTTTGTGTTAGGTCTGGTATTTGCAATCATCTGGCTCATACTTTCGCATTTTTCGCATACTTGTTGGTCAGATCCTGGGTTATTCCTGGTTTGGATCACGTAGTAATGTCGTACCACGCCGAAACAGTCATTTAAACCTAGTTGCGATTAATATTTTATAGGATAACGCCTGTTATGTCTGGGATAGTTCTGGTATTTGCAATCATCAGGCTCGTACTTTCACACGTTTCGCATACTTGAATGGCCAGATCCTGGGCCTTTTCTGATTTGGATCGCGTAGTAGGGTGGTACCACACTGAAACCGCCAATTAAACCTGGTTGCGATGAATATTTTATACGATAACGCGAGTTATGTCTGGGGTAGTTCTGGTATTTGCAACCATCAGGCTCATACTTTCGCATTTTTCGCATACTTAAATAGCCAGATCCTGTCCTTTTTCTGGTTTGGATCACGTAGTAAAGTGGTACAACACAAAAACAGTCAATTAAACCTTGTTCCGATTAATATTTTAGAGGATAACGCTGGTTATGTCTGGGTTAGTTCAGGTATTTGCGATCATCTGGCTCATACTTTCGCATTTTCCGCATACTTATTGGCCAGATCCTGTCCTTTTTCTGGTTCCGATCACGTAGTACAGTGGTACCACACTGAAACAGTCAATTAAACCATGTTCCGATTAATATTTTAGAGGATAACGCTGGTTATGTCTGGGTTAGTTCAGGTATTTGCAATCATCTGGCTCATACTTTCGCATTTTTCGCATACTTGTTGGTCAGATCCTGGGTTTCTTCTGGTTTGGATCACGTAGTAATGTGGTACCACACCGAAACAGTCATTTCAACCTGGTTGCGATTAATATTTTAAAGGATAATACCGGTTAGGTCAGGGTTACGTCTGGTATTTGCAATCATCTGGCTCAAACTTTCGCATTTTTCGCATACTTGTTGGCAAGATCCTGTCCTTTTTCTGGTTTCGATCACGTAGTACAGTGGTACCACACTGAAACAGTCAATTAAACCTGGTTGCGATTAATATTTTAGAGGATAACGCTGGTTATGTCTGGGTTAGGTCTGGTATTTGCAATCATCTGCCTCATACTTTCGCATTTTTCGCATACTTATTGGCCAGATCCTGTCCTTTTTCTGGTTTCGATCACGTAGTACAGTGGTACCACACTGAAACAGTCAATTAAACCTGGTTGCGATTAATATTTTAGAGGATAACGCTGGTTATGTCTGGGTTAGGTCTGGTATTTGCAATCATCTGCCTCATACATTCGAATTTTTCTCATTCTCGTTGGCCAGATCCTGGGCTTTTTCTGATTTGAATCACGTAGTAATGTGGTACCACACCGAAACAGTCAATTAAACCAGGTTCCGATTAATATTTCAGGGGATAACGCCGGTTATCTCTGGGTTAGGTCTGGTATTTGTAATCATCTGGCTCATACTTTCGCATCTTTCTCATTCTTGTTGGCCAGATCCTGGGCTTTTTCTAACTTGAATCACGTAGTAATGTGGTACCACACTGAAACCGTCAATCAAACCAGAATTTGATCAATGCTTTAGAGGATAACACCGTATAGGTTTATGTTGGGTCTGGTATTTGCAATCATCTGCCTCATACTTTCGCATTTTTCGCATACTTGTTGGTCAGATCCAGGGTTTTTTCTGGTTCGGATCACGTAGTAATGTGGTATCCCACCGAAACAGTCATTTCAACCTGGTTGCGATTAATATTCTAGAGGATAATACCGGTTAGGTCTGGGTTACGTCTGGTATTTGCAATCAACTGGCTCAAACTTTCGCATTTTTCGCATACTTGTTGGCAAGATCCTGAGTTTTTTTCTAGTCAGGATCACGTAGTAATGTGGTCCCATACCGAAACAGTCAATTATACCTGGTTGGGATTAATACTTTAGAGGATAACGCCGGTTATGTCTGGGTTAGGTATGGTATTTGCCATCATCTAGCTCATACTTTCGCATTTTTCGCATACTTGTTGGCAAGATCCTGAGTTTTTTTCTAGTCAGGATCACGTAGTAACGTGGTCCCACACCGAAACAGTCAATTATACCTGGTTGGGATTAATATTTTAGAGGATAACGCCGGTTATGTCTGGGTTAGTTATGGTATTTACAGTCATCTACCTCATACTTTCGCATTTTTCGCATACTTATTGGCCAGATCCTGTCCTTTTTCTGGTTTCGATCACGTAGTACAGTGGTACCACACTGAAACAGTCAATTAAACCTGGTTGCGATTAATATTTTAGAGGATAACGCTGGTTGTGCCTGGGTTAGGTCTGGTATTTGTAATCATCAGGCTCATACTTTCGCATTTTTCGCATACTTGTTGGTCAGATCCAGGGTTTTTTCTGGTTCGGATCACGTAGTAATATGGTACCACACCGAAACAGTCATTTCAACCTGGTTGCGATTAATATTTTAGAGGATAACGCCGGTTATGTCTGGGTTAGGTATGGTATTTGCCATCATCTAGCTCATACTTTCGCATTTTTCGCATACTTGAATGCCCAGATCCCGGGTCTTTTGTGATTTGGATCGCGCAGTAATGTGGTACCACACCGAAACAGTCAATTAAACCTGGATTTGATCAAGACTTTAGAGGATAACACCGGTTATGTCTGGGTTACGTCTGGTATTTGCAGTCATCTACCTCATACTTTCGCATATTTCGCATACTTGAATGGCCATATTCCGGGCTTTTTTTGGATTGGATCACGTAGTAAAGTGGTACCACAGTGAAACAGTCAATTAAACCTTGTTCCGATTAATATTTTAGACAATAACGCTGGTTATGTCTGGGTTAGTTTTGGTATTTGCAATCATCTGCCTCATACTTTCGCATCCTTCGCATACTTGTTGGCCAGATCCTGGGTTTTTTTCTGGTTTGGATCACGTAGTAATGTGGTATCCCACCGAAACAGTCATTTCAACCTGGTTGCGATTAATATTTTAGAGGATAATACCGGTTAGGTCTGGGTTACGTCTGGTATTTGCAATAATCTGCCTCATACTTTCGCAATTTTTGCATACTTGATTGGCCAGATCCTGGGCTTTTTCAGGTTTGGATCACGTAGAAATGTGGTTCCACACCGAAACAGTCAATTAAACCTGGTTCCGTTTAATATTTTAGAGGACAACGCCGGTTATCTCTGGGTTAGGTCTGGTATTTGTAATCATCTGGCTCATGCTTTCGCATTTTTCTCATTCTTGTTGGCCAGATCCTGGGCTTTTTCTGATTTGAATCACGTAGTAATGTGGTACACACTGAAACCGTCAATCAAACCAGGATTTGATCAATGCTTTAGAGGATAACACCGTATGGGTTTGTGTTAGGTCTGGTATTTGCAATCATCTGGCTCATACTTTCGCATTTTTCGCATACTTGTTGGTCAGATCCTGGGTTATTCCTGGTTTGGATCACGTAGTAATGTCGTACCACGCCGAAACAGTCATTTAAACCTAGTTGCGATTAATATTTTATAGGATAACGCCTCTTATGTCTGGGATAGTTCTGGTATTTGCAATCATCAGGCTCGTACTTTCACACGTTTCGCATACTTGAATGGCCAGATCCTGGGCCTTTTCTGATTTGGATCGCGTAGTAGGGTGGTACCACACTGAAACCGCCAATTAAACCTGGTTGCGATGAATATTTTATAGGATAACGCGAGTTATGTCTGGGGTAGTTCTGGTATTTGCAACCATCAGGCTCATACTTTCGCATTTTTCGCATACTTAAATAGCCAGATCCTGTCCTTTTTCTGGTTTGGATCACGTAGTAAAGTGGTACAACACAAAAACAGTCAATTAAACCTTGTTCCGATTAATATTTTAGAGGATAACGCTGGTTATGTCTGGGTTAGTTCAGGTATTTGCGATCATCTGGCTCATACTTTCGCATTTTTCGCATACTTATTGGCCAGATCCTGTCCTTTTTCTGGTTCCGATCACGTAGTACAGTGGTACCACACTGAAACAGTCAATTAAACCATGTTCCGATTAATATTTTAGAGGATAACGCTGGTTATGTCTGGGTTAGTTCAGGTATTTGCAATCATCTGGCTCATACTTTCGCATTTTTCGCATACTTGTTGGTCAGATCCTGGGTTTTTTCTGGTTTGGATCACGTAGTAATGTGGTACCACACCGAAACAGTCATTTCAACCTGGTTGCGATTAATATTTTAAAGGATAATACCGGTTATGTCAGGGTTACGTCTGGTATTTGCAATCATCTGGCTCAAACTTTCGCATTTTTCGCATACTTGTTGGCAAGATCCTGTCCTTTTTCTGGTTTCGATCACGTAGTACAGTGGTACCACACTGAAACAGTCAATTAAACCTGGTTGCGATTAATATTTTAGGGGATAACGCTGGTTATGTCTGGGTTAGTTTTGGTATTTGCAATCATCTGCCTCATACTTTCGCATCCTTCGCATACTTGTTGGCCAGATCCTGTGTTTTTTTCTTGTTAGGATCACGTATTAAACTGGTATCACACTGAAATAGTCAATTCAACCTGGGTTCGATCAATATTTTAGAGGATAACACCGGTTAGGTCTGGGTTACGTCTGGTATTTGCAATCATCTTCCTCATACTTTCGCATTTTTCGCATACTTGAATGGCTAGATCCTGTCCTTTTTCTGGTTTGGATCACGTAGTAAAGTGGTACCACACTGAAACAGTCAATTAAACCTGCTTGCGATAAATAATTTAGAGGATAACGACGGTAAGGTTTGTGTTAGGTCTGGTATTTGCAATAATCTGGCTCATACTTTCGCATTTTTCTCATTCTCGTTGGCCAGATCCTGGGTTTTTTCTGGTTTGGATCACGTAGTAATGTGGTATCCCACCGAAACAGCCATTTCAACCTGGTTGCGATTAATATTTTAGAGGATAATACCGGTTAGGTCTGGGTTACGTCTGGTATTTGCAATAATCTGCCTCATACTTTCGCAATTATTGCATACTTGAATGGCCAGATCCTGGGCTTTTTCAGGTTTGGATCACGTAGAAATGTGGTTCCACACCGAAACAGTCAATTAAACCTGGTTCCGTTTAATATTTTAGAGGACAACGCCGGTTATCTCTGGGTTAGGTCTGGTATTTGTAATCATCTGGCTCATGCTTTCGCATTTTTCTCATTCTTGTTGGCCAGATCCTGGGCTTTTTCTGATTTGAATCACGTAGTAATGTGGTACACACTGAAACCGTCAATCAAACCAGGATTTGATCAATGCTTTAGAGGATAACACCGTATGGGTTTGTGTTAGGTCTGGTATTTGCAATCATCTGGCTCATACTTTCGCATTTTTCGCATACTTGTTGATCAGATCCTGGGTTATTCCTGGTTTGGATCACGTAGTAATGTCGTACCACGCTGAAACAGTCATTTAAACCTAGTTGCGATTAATATTTTATAGGATAACGCCTGTTATGTCTGGGATAGTTCTGGTATTTGCAATCATCAGGCTCATACTTTCGCATTTTCGGTATACTTGTTGGCCAGATCCTGCGCTTTTTCTGATTTGAATAACGTAGAAATGTGGTTCCACACCGAAACAGTCAATTAAACCTGGTTCCGTTTAATATTTTAGAGGACAACGCCGGTTATCTCTGGGTTAGGTCTGGTATTTGTAATCATCTGGCTCATGCTTTCGCATTTTTCTCATTCTTGTTGGCCAGATCCTGGGCTTTTTCTGATTTGAATCACGTAGTAATGTGGTACACACTGAAACCGTCAATCAAACCAGGATTTGATCAATGCTTTAGAGGATAACACCATATGGGTTTGTGTTAGGTCTGGTATTTGCAATCATCTGGCTCATACTTTCGCATTTTTCGCATACTTGTTGGTCAGATCCTGGGTTATTCCTGATTAGGATCACGTAGTAATGTCGTACCACGCCGAAACAGTCATTTAAACCTAGTTGCGATTAATATTTTATAGGATAACGCCTGTTATGTCTGGGATAGTTCTGGTATTTGCAATCATCAGGCTCGTACTTTCACACGTTTCGCATACTTGAATGGCCAGATCCTGGGCCTTTTCTGATTTGGATCGCGTAGTAGTGTGGTACCACACTGAAACCGCAAATTAAACCTGGTTGCGATGAATATTTTATAGGATAACGCGAGTTATGTCTGGGGTAGTTCTGGTATTTGCAACCATCAGGCTCATACTTTCGCATTTTTCGCATACTTAAATTGCCAGATCCTGTCCTTTTTCTGGTTTGGATCACGTAGTAAAGTGGTACAACACAAAAACAGTCAATTAAACCTTGTTCCGATTAATATTTTAGAGGATAACGCTGTTTATGTCTGGGTTAGTTCAGGTATTTGCAATCATCTGGCTCATACTTTCGCATTTTTCGCATACTTATTGGCCAGATCCTGTCCTTTTTCTGGTTCCGATCACGTAGTACAGTGGTACCACACTGAAACAGTCAATTAATCCCGGTTGCGATTAATATTTTAGAGGATAACGCTGGTTATGCCTGGGTTAGGTCTGGTATTTGCAATCATCTGCCTCATACATTCGCATTTTTCTCATTCTCGTTGGCCAGATCCTGGGCTTTTTCTGATTTGAATCACGTAGTAATGTGGTACCACACCGAAACAGTCAATTAAACCTGGTTCCGATTAATATTTCAGGGGATAACGCCGGTTATCTCTGGGTTAGGTCTTGTATTTGTAATCATCTGGCTCATACTTTCGCATCTTTCTCATTCTTGTTGGCCAGATCCTGGGCTTTTTCTGACTTGAATCACGTAGTAATGTGGTACCACACTGAAACCGTCAATCAAACCAGAATTTGATCAATGCTTTAGAGGATAACACCGTATAGGTTTATGTTAGGTCTGGTATTTGCAATCATCTGGCTCATACTTTCGAATTTTTCGCATACTTGTTGGTCAGATCCAGGGTTTTTTCTGGTTCGGATCACGTAGTAATATGGTACCACACCGAAACAGTAATTTCAACCTGGTTGCGATTAATATTTTAGAGGATAATACCGGTTAGGTCTGGGTTACGTCTGGTATTTGCAATAATCTGCCTCATACTTTAACATTTTTCGCATACTTGTTGGTCAGATCCAGGGTTTTTTCTGGTTCGGATTACGTAGTAATATGGTACCACACCGAAACCGTCATTTCAACCTGGTTGCGATTAATATTTTAGAGGACAACGCCGGTTATCTCTGGGTTAGGTCTGGTATTTGTAATCATCTGGCTCATGCTTTCGCATTTTTCTCATTCTTGTTGGCCAGATCCTGGGCTTTTTCTGATTTGAATCACGTAGTAATGTGGTACACACTGAAACCGTCAATCAAACCAGGATTTGATCAATGCTTTAGAGGATAACACCGTATGGGTTTGTGTTAGGTCTGGTATTTGCAATCATCTGGCTCATACTTTCGCATTTTTCGCATACTTGTTGATCAGATCCTGGGTTATTCCTGGTTTGGATCACGTAGTAATGTCGTACCACGCTGAAACAGTCATTTAAACCTAGTTGCGATTAATATTTTATAGGATAACGCCTGTTATGTCTGGGATAGTTCTGGTATTTGCAATCATCAGGCTCATACTTTCGCATTTTCGGTATACTTGTTGGCCAGATCCTGCGCTTTTTCTGATTTGAATAACGTAGAAATGTGGTTCCACACCGAAACAGTCAATTAAACCTGGTTCCGTTTAATATTTTAGAGGACAACGCCGGTTATCTCTGGGTTAGGTCTGGTATTTGTAATCATCTGGCTCATGCTTTCGCATTTTTCTCATTCTTGTTGGCCAGATCCTGGGCTTTTTCTGATTTGAATCACGTAGTAATGTGGTACACACTGAAACCGTCAATCAAACCAGGATTTGATCAATGCTTTAGAGGATAACACCATATGGGTTTGTGTTAGGTCTGGTATTTGCAATCATCTGGCTCATACTTTCGCATTTTTCGCATACTTGTTGGTCAGATCCTGGGTTATTCCTGATTAGGATCACGTAGTAATGTCGTACCACGCCGAAACAGTCATTTAAACCTAGTTGCGATTAATATTTTATAGGATAACGCCTGTTATGTCTGGGATAGTTCTGGTATTTGCAATCATCAGGCTCGTACTTTCACACGTTTCGCATACTTGAATGGCCAGATCCTGGGCCTTTTCTGATTTGGATCGCGTAGTAGTGTGGTACCACACTGAAACCGCAAATTAAACCTGGTTGCGATGAATATTTTATAGGATAACGCGAGTTATGTCTGGGGTAGTTCTGGTATTTGCAACCATCAGGCTCATACTTTCGCATTTTTCGCATACTTAAATAGCCAGATCCTGTCCTTTTTCTGGTTTGGATCACGTAGTAAAGTGGTACAACACAAAAACAGTCAATTAAACCTTGTTCCGATTAATATTTTAGAGGATAACGCTGTTTATGTCTGGGTTAGTTCAGGTATTTGCAATCATCTGGCTCATACTTTCGCATTTTTCGCATACTTATTGGCCAGATCCTGTCCTTTTTCTGGTTCCGATCACGTAGTACAGTGGTACCACACTGAAACAGTCAATTAATCCCGGTTGCGATTAATATTTTAGAGGATAACGCTGGTTATGCCTGGGTTAGGTCTGGTATTTGCAATCATCTGCCTCATACATTCGCATTTTTCTCATTCTCGTTGGCCAGATCCTGGGCTTTTTCTGATTTGAATCACGTAGTAATGTGGTACCACACCGAAACAGTCAATTAAACCTGGTTCCGATTAATATTTCAGGGGATAACGCCGGTTATCTCTGGGTTAGGTCTTGTATTTGTAATCATCTGGCTCATACTTTCGCATCTTTCTCATTCTTGTTGGCCAGATCCTGGGCTTTTTCTGACTTGAATCACGTAGTAATGTGGTACCACACTGAAACCGTCAATCAAACCAGAATTTGATCAATGCTTTAGAGGATAACACCGTATAGGTTTATGTTAGGTCTGGTATTTGCAATCATCTGGCTCATACTTTCGAATTTTTCGCATACTTGTTGGTCAGATCCAGGGTTTTTTCTGGTTCGGATCACGTAGTAATATGGTACCACACCGAAACAGTAATTTCAACCTGGTTGCGATTAATATTTTAGAGGATAATACCGGTTAGGTCTGGGTTACGTCTGGTATTTGCAATAATCTGCCTCATACTTTAACATTTTTCGCATACTTGTTGGTCAGATCCAGGGTTTTTTCTGGTTCGGATTACGTAGTAATATGGTACCACACCGAAACCGTCATTTCAACCTGGTTGCGATTAATATTTTAGAGGATAATACCGGTTAGGTCAGGGTTACGTCTGGTATTTGCAATCATCTGGCTCAAACTTTCGCATTTTTCGCATACTTGTTGGCAAGATCCTGAGTTTTTTTCTAGTCAGGATCACGTAGTAATGTGGTCCCACACCGAAACAGTCAATTATACCTGGTTGGGATTAATACTTTAGAGGATAACGCCGGTTATGGCTGGGTCAGGTATGGTATTTGCCATCATCTAGCTCATACTTTCGCATTTTTCGCATACTTGAATGGCCATATCCCGGGTCTTTTCTGATTTGGATGGCGCAGTAATGTGGTACCACACCACAACAGTCAATTAAACCTGGATTTGATCAAGACTTTAGTGGATAACACCGGTTATGTCTGGGTTAGATTTGGTATTTGCAATCATCTGCCTCATACTTTCGCATCGTTCGCATACTTGTTGGCCAGATCCTGGGTTTTTTTCTGGTTAGGACCACGTATTAAACTGGTACCACACTGAAATAGTCAATTCAACCTGGGTTCGATCAATATTTTAGAGGATAACACCGGTTAGGTCTGGGTTACGTCTGGTATTTGCAATCATCTGGCTCATGCTTTCGCATTTTTCTCATTCTTGTTGGCCAGATCCTGGGCTTTTTCTGATTTGAATCACGTAGTAATGTGGTACACACTGAAACCGTCAATCAAACCAGGATTTGATCAATGCTTTAGAGGATAACACCATATGGGTTTGTGTTAGGTCTGGTATTTGCAATCATCTGGCTCATACTTTCGCATTTTTCGCATACTTGTTGGTCAGATCCTGGGTTATTCCTGATTAGGATCACGTAGTAATGTCGTACCACGCCGAAACAGTCATTTAAACCTAGTTGCGATTAATATTTTATAGGATAACGCCTGTTATGTCTGGGATAGTTCTGGTATTTGCAATCATCAGGCTCGTACTTTCACACGTTTCGCATACTTGAATGGCCAGATCCTGGGCCTTTTCTGATTTGGATCGCGTAGTAGTGTGGTACCACACTGAAACCGCAAATTAAACCTGGTTGCGATGAATATTTTATAGGATAACGCGAGTTATGTCTGGGGTAGTTCTGGTATTTGCAACCATCAGGCTCATACTTTCGCATTTTTCGCATACTTAAATTGCCAGATCCTGTCCTTTTTCTGGTTTGGATCACGTAGTAAAGTGGTACAACACAAAAACAGTCAATTAAACCTTGTTCCGATTAATATTTTAGAGGATAACGCTGTTTATGTCTGGGTTAGTTCAGGTATTTGCAATCATCTGGCTCATACTTTCGCATTTTTCGCATACTTATTGGCCAGATCCTGTCCTTTTTCTGGTTCCGATCACGTAGTACAGTGGTACCACACTGAAACAGTCAATTAATCCCGGTTGCGATTAATATTTTAGAGGATAACGCTGGTTATGCCTGGGTTAGGTCTGGTATTTGCAATCATCTGCCTCATACATTCGCATTTTTCTCATTCTCGTTGGCCAGATCCTGGGCTTTTTCTGATTTGAATCACGTAGTAATGTGGTACCACACCGAAACAGTCAATTAAACCTGGTTCCGATTAATATTTCAGGGGATAACGCCGGTTATCTCTGGGTTAGGTCTTGTATTTGTAATCATCTGGCTCATACTTTCGCATCTTTCTCATTCTTGTTGGCCAGATCCTGGGCTTTTTCTGACTTGAATCACGTAGTAATGTGGTACCACACTGAAACCGTCAATCAAACCAGAATTTGATCAATGCTTTAGAGGATAACACCGTATAGGTTTATGTTAGGTCTGGTATTTGCAATCATCTGGCTCATACTTTCGAATTTTTCGCATACTTGTTGGTCAGATCCAGGGTTTTTTCTGGTTCGGATCACGTAGTAATATGGTACCACACCGAAACAGTAATTTCAACCTGGTTGCGATTAATATTTTAGAGGATAATACCGGTTAGGTCTGGGTTACGTCTGGTATTTGCAATAATCTGCCTCATACTTTAACATTTTTCGCATACTTGTTGGTCAGATCCAGGGTTTTTTCTGGTTCGGATTACGTAGTAATATGGTACCACACCGAAACCGTCATTTCAACCTGGTTGCGATTAATATTTTAGAGGACAACGCCGGTTATCTCTGGGTTAGGTCTGGTATTTGTAATCATCTGGCTCATGCTTTCGCATTTTTCTCATTCTTGTTGGCCAGATCCTGGGCTTTTTCTGATTTGAATCACGTAGTAATGTGGTACACACTGAAACCGTCAATCAAACCAGGATTTGATCAATGCTTTAGAGGATAACACCGTATGGGTTTGTGTTAGGTCTGGTATTTGCAATCATCTGGCTCATACTTTCGCATTTTTCGCATACTTGTTGATCAGATCCTGGGTTATTCCTGGTTTGGATCACGTAGTAATGTCGTACCACGCTGAAACAGTCATTTAAACCTAGTTGCGATTAATATTTTATAGGATAACGCCTGTTATGTCTGGGATAGTTCTGGTATTTGCAATCATCAGGCTCATACTTTCGCATTTTCGGTATACTTGTTGGCCAGATCCTGCGCTTTTTCTGATTTGAATAACGTAGAAATGTGGTTCCACACCGAAACAGTCAATTAAACCTGGTTCCGTTTAATATTTTAGAGGACAACGCCGGTTATCTCTGGGTTAGGTCTGGTATTTGTAATCATCTGGCTCATGCTTTCGCATTTTTCTCATTCTTGTTGGCCAGATCCTGGGCTTTTTCTGATTTGAATCACGTAGTAATGTGGTACACACTGAAACCGTCAATCAAACCAGGATTTGATCAATGCTTTAGAGGATAACACCATATGGGTTTGTGTTAGGTCTGGTATTTGCAATCATCTGGCTCATACTTTCGCATTTTTCGCATACTTGTTGGTCAGATCCTGGGTTATTCCTGATTAGGATCACGTAGTAATGTCGTACCACGCCGAAACAGTCATTTAAACCTAGTTGCGATTAATATTTTATAGGATAACGCCTGTTATGTCTGGGATAGTTCTGGTATTTGCAATCATCAGGCTCGTACTTTCACACGTTTCGCATACTTGAATGGCCAGATCCTGGGCCTTTTCTGATTTGGATCGCGTAGTAGTGTGGTACCACACTGAAACCGCAAATTAAACCTGGTTGCGATGAATATTTTATAGGATAACGCGAGTTATGTCTGGGGTAGTTCTGGTATTTGCAACCATCAGGCTCATACTTTCGCATTTTTCGCATACTTAAATAGCCAGATCCTGTCCTTTTTCTGGTTTGGATCACGTAGTAAAGTGGTACAACACAAAAACAGTCAATTAAACCTTGTTCCGATTAATATTTTAGAGGATAACGCTGTTTATGTCTGGGTTAGTTCAGGTATTTGCAATCATCTGGCTCATACTTTCGCATTTTTCGCATACTTATTGGCCAGATCCTGTCCTTTTTCTGGTTCCGATCACGTAGTACAGTGGTACCACACTGAAACAGTCAATTAATCCCGGTTGCGATTAATATTTTAGAGGATAACGCTGGTTATGCCTGGGTTAGGTCTGGTATTTGCAATCATCTGCCTCATACATTCGCATTTTTCTCATTCTCGTTGGCCAGATCCTGGGCTTTTTCTGATTTGAATCACGTAGTAATGTGGTACCACACCGAAACAGTCAATTAAACCTGGTTCCGATTAATATTTCAGGGGATAACGCCGGTTATCTCTGGGTTAGGTCTTGTATTTGTAATCATCTGGCTCATACTTTCGCATCTTTCTCATTCTTGTTGGCCAGATCCTGGGCTTTTTCTGACTTGAATCACGTAGTAATGTGGTACCACACTGAAACCGTCAATCAAACCAGAATTTGATCAATGCTTTAGAGGATAACACCGTATAGGTTTATGTTAGGTCTGGTATTTGCAATCATCTGGCTCATACTTTCGAATTTTTCGCATACTTGTTGGTCAGATCCAGGGTTTTTTCTGGTTCGGATCACGTAGTAATATGGTACCACACCGAAACAGTAATTTCAACCTGGTTGCGATTAATATTTTAGAGGATAATACCGGTTAGGTCTGGGTTACGTCTGGTATTTGCAATAATCTGCCTCATACTTTAACATTTTTCGCATACTTGTTGGTCAGATCCAGGGTTTTTTCTGGTTCGGATTACGTAGTAATATGGTACCACACCGAAACCGTCATTTCAACCTGGTTGCGATTAATATTTTAGAGGATAATACCGGTTAGGTCAGGGTTACGTCTGGTATTTGCAATCATCTGGCTCAAACTTTCGCATTTTTCGCATACTTGTTGGCAAGATCCTGAGTTTTTTTCTAGTCAGGATCACGTAGTAATGTGGTCCCACACCGAAACAGTCAATTATACCTGGTTGGGATTAATACTTTAGAGGATAACGCCGGTTATGGCTGGGTCAGGTATGGTATTTGCCATCATCTAGCTCATACTTTCGCATTTTTCGCATACTTGAATGGCCATATCCCGGGTCTTTTCTGATTTGGATGGCGCAGTAATGTGGTACCACACCACAACAGTCAATTAAACCTGGATTTGATCAAGACTTTAGTGGATAACACCGGTTATGTCTGGGTTAGATTTGGTATTTGCAATCATCTGCCTCATACTTTCGCATCGTTCGCATACTTGTTGGCCAGATCCTGGGTTTTTTTCTGGTTAGGACCACGTATTAAACTGGTACCACACTGAAATAGTCAATTCAACCTGGGTTCGATCAATATTTTAGAGGATAACACCGGTTAGGTCTGGGTTACGTCTGGTATTTGCAATCATCTTCCTCATACTTTCGCATTTTTCGCATACTTGAATGGCTAGATCCTGTCCTTTTTCTGGTTTGGATCACGTAGTAAAGTGATACCACACTGAAACAGTCAATTAAACCTGCTTGCGATAAATAATTTAGTGGATAACGCCGGTAAGGTTTGTGTTAGGTCTGGTATTTGCAATAATCTGGCTCATACTTTCGCATTTTCCTCATTCTCGTTGGCCAGATCCTGGGTTATTCCTGGTTTGGATCACGTAGTAATGTCGTACCACGCCGAAACAGTCATTTAAACCTAGTTGCGATTAATATTTCATAGGATAACGCCTGTTATGTCTGGGATAGTTCTGGTATTTGCAATCATCAGGCTCATACTTTCACACGTTTCGCATACTTGAATGGCCAGATCCTGGGCCTTTTCTGATTTGGATCGCGTAGTAATGTGGAACCACATCGAAACAGTCAATTGAACCTGGATTTGATCAAGACTTTAGAGGATAACACCGTTTAGGTTTGTGTTAGGTCTGGTATTTGCAATCATCTGCCTCATACTTTCGCATCTTTCGCATACTTGTTGGCCAGATCATGGGTTTCTGTCTGGTGAGAACCACGTATTAAAGTGGTACCACACTGAAATAGTCAAATCAACCTGGGTTCGATCAATATTTTAGCGGATAACACCGGTTAGGTCTGGGTTACGTCTGGTATTTGCAATCATCTTCCTCATACTTTCGCATTTTTGGTATACTTGTTGGCCAGATCCTGCGCTTTTTCTGATTTGAATAACGTAGTAGTGTGGTACCACACTGATACCGTCAATTAAACCTGGTTGCGATTAATATTTTATAGGATAACGCCGGTTATGTCTGGGTTAGTTATGGTATTTGCAGTCATCTACCTCATACTTTCGCACTTTTCGCATACTTGTTGGACAGATCCTGGGTTTTTTCTGGTTTGGATCAGGTAGTAATGTGGTATCCCACCGAAACAGTCATTTCAACCTGGTTGCGATTAATATTTTAGAGGATAATACCGGTTAGGTCTGGGTTGCGTCTGGTATTTGCAATAATCTGCCTCATACTTTCGCATTTTTTGCATACTTGATCCTGTCCTTTTTCTGGTTTGGATCACGTAGTAAAGTGGTACCACACTGAAACAGTCAATTAAACCTGGTTGCGATTAATAATTTAGAGGATAACGCCGGTAAGGTTTATGTTAGGTCTGGTATTTGCAATAATCTGGCTCATACTTTCGCATTTTTCGCATACTTGTTGGTCAGATCCTGGGTTTTTTCTGGTTTGGATCAGGTAGTAATGTGGTATCCCACCGAAACAGTCATTTCAACCTGGTTGCGATTAATATTTTAGAGGATAATACCGGTTAGGTCTGGGTTACGTCTGGTATTTGCAATAATCTGCCTCATACTTTCGCATTTTTTCCATACTTGATCCTGTCCTTTTTCTGGTTTGGATTACGTAGTAAAGTGGTACCACACTGAAACAGTCAATCAAACCTGGTTGCGATTAATATTTTATAGGATAACGCGGGTTAAATCTAGGTTAGGTCTGGTATTTGAAAACATCTGGCTCATACTTTCGCATTTTTCGCATACTTGTTGCTCAGATCCTGTGTTTTTCCTGGCTTGGATCACGTAGTAAAGTGGTACCCCACCGAAACAGTCAATTAAACCAGGATTTGATCAATGCTTTAGAGGATAACACCGTATAGGTTTGTGTTAGGTCTGGTATTTGCAATCATCTGGCTCATACTTTTGCATTTTTCGCATACTTGTTGGTCAGATCCTGTGTTTTTTCTGGTTTCTATCACGTAGTAATGTGGTATCCCACCGAAACAGTCATTTCAACCTGGTTGCGATTAATATTTTAGGGGATAATACCGGTTAGGTCTGGGTTACGTCTGGTATTTGCAATAATGTGCCTCATACTTTCGCATCTTTCGCATACTTGTTGGTCAGATCCTGTGTTTTTCCTGGCTTGGATCATGTAGTAAAGTGGTACCCCACCGAAACAGTCAATCAAACCTGGTTGGGATTAATATTTTTGAGGATAATGCCGGTTAAATCTGGGTTAGGTCTGGTATTTGAAAACATCTGGCTCATACTTTCGCATTTTTCGCATACTTGTTGGTCAGATCCTGGGTTTTTTCTGGTTTGGATCAGCTAGTAATGTGGTATCCCACAGAAACAGTCATTTCAACCTGGTCGCGATTAATATTTTAGAGGATAATACCGGTTAGGTCTGGGTTACGTCTGGTATTTGCAATAATCTGCCTCATACTTTCGCATTTTTTGCATACTTGATCCTGTCCTTTTTCTGGTTTGGATCACGTAGTAAAGTGGTACCACACTGAAACAGTCAATTAAACCTGGTTGCGATTAATAATTTAGAGGATTACGCCGGTTATGTCTGGGTTAGTTATGGTATTTGCAGTCATCTACCTCATACTTTCGCATTTTTCGCATACTTGTTGGCCAGATCCTGGTTTTTTTTCTGGTTAGGATCACGTATTAATGTGGTGCCATACTGAAATAGGCAATTCAATCTAGATTCGATCAGTATTGTAGTGGATAACACCGGTGAGGTCTGGGTTAGGTTTGGTATTTGCCATCATCTAGCTCATACTTTCGAATTTTTCGCATACTTGTTGGCCAGATCCTTGGTCTTTTTCTGGATAAGATCACGTATCAATGTGATACCACACTTAAACAGTCAATTAAACCTGGTTGCGATTATTATTTTATAGGATAACGCCGGTTAAATCTGGGTTAGGTCTGGTATTTGAAAACATCTGGCTGATACTTTCGCATTTTTCGCATACTTGTTGGTCAGATCCTGTGTTTTTCCTGGCTTGGATCACGAAGTAAAGTGGTACCACACTGAAACAGTCAATTAAACCTGGTTGCGATTAATAATTTAGAGGATTACGCAGATTATGCCTGGGTTAGGTCTGGTATTTGCAACAATCTGCGTCATACTTTCGCATTTTTCTCATCCTCGTTGGCCAGAACCTGGGCTTTTTCTGATTTGAATCACGTAGTAATGTGGTACCGCACTGAAATAGTCAATAAAACCTGGTTCCGATTAATAATTTGGAGGGGAACGCCGGTTATGCCTGGGTTAGGTCTGGTATTTGCCATCACCTAGCTCATAATTTCGCATTTTTCGCATACTTGAATGGCCAGATCCTGTCCTTTTTCTGGTTGGGATCACGTAGTAAAGTGGTACAACACTAAAACAGTCAATTAAACCTTGTTCCGATTAATATTTTAGAGGATAACGCTGGTTAGGTCTGGGTTAGTAATGGTATTTGCAATCATCTGGCTCATACTTTCGCATCTTTCGCATACTTGTTGGCCAGATCCTGGGTTTCTGTCTGGTTAGAATCACGTATTAAAGTGGTACCACACTGAAATATTCAAATCAACCTGGGTTCGATCAATATTTTAGAGGATAACACCGGTTAGGTCTGGGTTACGTGTGGTATTTGCAATCATCTTCCTCATACTTTCGCATTTTTGGTATACTTGTTGGCCAGATCCTGCGCTTTTTCTGATTTGAATAACGTAGTAGTGTGGTACCACACTGATACCGTCAATTAAACCTGGTTGCGATTAATATTTTATAGGATAACGCCGGTAATGTCTGGGTTAGTTATGGTATTTGCAGTCATCTACCTCATACTTTCGCACTTTTCGCATACTTGTTGGACAGATCCTGGTTTTTTTTCTGGTTAGGATCACGTATTAATGTGGTGCCATACTGAAATAGTCAATTCAACCTAGATTCGATCAGTATTGTAGTGGATAACACCGGTGAGGTCTGGGTTAGATTTGGTATTTGCCATCATCTAGCTCATACTTTCGAATTTTTCGCATACTTGTTGGCCAGATCCTTGGGCTTTTTCTGGATAAGATCACGTATCAATGTGATACCACACTTAAACAGTCAATTAAACCTGGTTGCGATTAATAATTTAGAGGATAACGCCGGTTAGGTTTGTGTTAGGTCTGGTATTTGCAATAATCTGGGTCATACTTTCGCATTTTTCGCATACTTGTTGGTCAGATCCTGGGTTTTTTCTGGTTTGGATCACGTAGTAATGTGGTATCCCACCGAAACAGTCATTTCAACCTGGTTGCGATTAATATTTTGGAGGATAATACCTGTAAGGTCTGGGTTACGTCTGGTATTTGCAATAATATGCCTCATACTTTCGCATTTTTCGCATACTTGAATGGCCAGATCCTGTCCTTTTTCTGATATGAATAACGTAGAAGTGTGGTACCACACTGAAACCGTCAATTAAACCTGGTTGCGATTAATATTTTATAGGATAACGCCAGTTATGTCTGGGGTAGTTCTGGTATTTGCAATCATCGGGCTCATACTTTCGCATTTTTCGCATACTTGAATGGCCAGATCCTGTCCTTCTTCTGGTTGGGATCACGTAGTAAAGTGGTACAACACTAAAACAGTCAATTAAACCTTGTTCCGATTATTATTTTAGAGGATAACCCTGGTTATGTCTGGGTTAGTTCTGGTATTTGCAATCATCTGGCTCATATTTTCGCATTTTTCGCATACTTGTTGGTCAGATCCTGGGTTTTTTCTGGTTTGGATCACGTAGTAATGTGGTATCCCACCGAAACAGTCATTTCAACCTGGTTGCGATTAATATTTTGGAGGATAATACCTGTAAGGTCTGGGTTACGTCTGGTATTTGCAATAATATGCCTCATACTTTCGCATTTTTCGCATACTTGAATGGCCAGATCCTGTCCTTTTTCTGATATGAATAACGTAGAAGTGTGGTACCACACTGAAACCGTCAATTAAACCTGGTTGCGATTAATATTTTATAGGATAACGCCAGTTATGTCTGGGGTAGTTCTGGTATTTGCAATCATCGGGCTCATACTTTCGCATTTTTCGCATACTTGAATGGCCAGATCCTGTCCTTCTTCTGGTTGGGATCACGTAGTAAAGTGGTGCAACACTAAAACAGTCAATTAAACCTTGTTCCGATTATTATTTTAGAGGATAACCCTGGTTATGTCTGGGTTAGTTCTGGTATTTGCAATCATCTGGCTCATATTTTCGCATTTTTCGCATACTTGTTGGTCAGATCCTGTCCTTTTTCTGGTTCCGATCACGTAGTACAGTGGTACCACACTGAAACAGTCAATTAATCCCGGTTGCGATTAATATTTTAGAGGATAACGCTGGTTATGCCTGGGTTAGGTCTGGTATTTGCAATCATCTGCCTCATACATTCGCATTTTTCTCATTCTCGTTGGCCAGATCCTGGGCTTTTTCTGATTTGAATCACGTAGTAATGTGGTACCACACCGAAACAGTCAATTAAACCTGGTTCCGATTAATATTTCAGGGGATAACGCCGGTTATCTCTGGGTTAGGTCTTGTATTTGTAATCATCTGGCTCATACTTTCGCATCTTTCTCATTCTTGTTGGCCAGATCCTGGGCTTTTTCTGACTTGAATCACGTAGTAATGTGGTACCACACTGAAACCGTCAATCAAACCAGAATTTGATCAATGCTTTAGAGGATAACACCGTATAGGTTTATGTTAGGTCTGGTATTTGCAATCATCTGGCTCATACTTTCGAATTTTTCGCATACTTGTTGGTCAGATCCAGGGTTTTTTCTGGTTCGGATCACGTAGTAATATGGTACCACACCGAAACAGTAATTTCAACCTGGTTGCGATTAATATTTTAGAGGATAATACCGGTTAGGTCTGGGTTACGTCTGGTATTTGCAATAATCTGCCTCATACTTTAACATTTTTCGCATACTTGTTGGTCAGATCCAGGGTTTTTTCTGGTTCGGATTACGTAGTAATATGGTACCACACCGAAACCGTCATTTCAACCTGGTTGCGATTAATATTTTAGAGGATAATACCGGTTAGGTCAGGGTTACGTCTGGTATTTGCAATCATCTGGCTCAAACTTTCGCATTTTTCGCATACTTGTTGGCAAGATCCTGAGTTTTTTTCTAGTCAGGATCACGTAGTAATGTGGTCCCACACCGAAACAGTCAATTATACCTGGTTGGGATTAATACTTTAGAGGATAACGCCGGTTATGGCTGGGTCAGGTATGGTATTTGCCATCATCTAGCTCATACTTTCGCATTTTTCGCATACTTGAATGGCCATATCCCGGGTCTTTTCTGATTTGGATGGCGCAGTAATGTGGTACCACACCACAACAGACAATTAAACCTGGATTTGATCAAGACTTTAGTGGATAACACCGGTTATGTCTGGGTTAGATTTGGTATTTGCAATCATCTGCCTCATACTTTCGCATCCTTCGCATACTTGTTGGCCAGATCCTGGGTTTTTTTCTGGTTAGGACCACGTATTAAACTGGTACCACACTGAAATAGTCAATTCAACCTGGGTTCGATCAATATTTTAGAGGATAACACCGGTTAGGTCTGGGTTACGTCTGGTATTTGCAATCATCTTCCTCATACTTTCGCATTTTTCGCATACTTGAATGGCTAGATCCTGTCCTTTTTCTGGTTTGGATCACGTAGTAAAGTGATACCACACTGAAACAGTCAATTAAACCTGCTTGCGATAAATAATTTAGTGGATAACGCCGGTAAGGTTTGTGTTAGGTCTGGTATTTGCAATAATCTGGCTCATACTTTCGCATTTTCCTCATTCTCGTTGGCCAGATCCTGGGTTATTCCTGGTTTGGATCACGTAGTAATGTCGTACCACGCCGAAACAGTCATTTAAACCTAGTTGCGATTAATATTTCATAGGATAACGCCTGTTATGTCTGGGATAGTTCTGGTATTTGCAATCATCAGGCTCATACTTTCACACGTTTCGCATACTTGAATGGCCAGATCCTGGGCCTTTTCTGATTTGGATCGCGTAGTAATGTGGAACCACATCGAAACAGTCAATTGAACCTGGATTTGATCAAGACTTTAGAGGATAACACCGTTTAGGTTTGTGTTAGGTCTGGTATTTGCAATCATCTGCCTCATACTTTCGCATCTTTCGCATACTTGTTGGCCAGATCATGGGTTTCTGTCTGGTGAGAACCACGTATTAAAGTGGTACCACACTGAAATAGTCAAATCAACCTGGGTTCGATCAATATTTTAGCGGATAACACCGGTTAGGTCTGGGTTACGTCTGGTATTTGCAATCATCTTCCTCATACTTTCGCATTTTTGGTATACTTGTTGGCCAGATCCTGCGCTTTTTCTGATTTGAATAACGTAGTAGTGTGGTACCACACTGATACCGTCAATTAAACCTGGTTGCGATTAATATTTTATAGGATAACGCCGGTTATGTCTGGGTTAGTTATGGTATTTGCAGTCATCTACCTCATACTTTCGCACTTTTCGCATACTTGTTGGACAGATCCTGGGTTTTTTCTGGTTTGGATCAGGTAGTAATGTGGTATCCCACCGAAACAGTCATTTCAACCTGGTTGCGATTAATATTTTAGAGGATAATACCGGTTAGGTCTGGGTTGCGTCTGGTATTTGCAATAATCTGCCTCATACTTTCGCATTTTTTGCATACTTGATCCTGTCCTTTTTCTGGTTTGGATCACGTAGTAAAGTGGTACCACACTGAAACAGTCAATTAAACCTGGTTGCGATTAATAATTTAGAGGATAACGCCGGTAAGGTTTATGTTAGGTCTGGTATTTGCAATAATCTGGCTCATACTTTCGCATTTTTCGCATACTTGTTGGTCAGATCCTGGGTTTTTTCTGGTTTGGATCAGGTAGTAATGTGGTATCCCACCGAAACAGTCATTTCAACCTGGTTGCGATTAATATTTTAGAGGATAATACCGGTTAGGTCTGGGTTACGTCTGGTATTTGCAATAATCTGCCTCATACTTTCGCATTTTTTCCATACTTGATCCTGTCCTTTTTCTGGTTTGGATTACGTAGTAAAGTGGTACCACACTGAAACAGTCAATCAAACCTGGTTGCGATTAATATTTTATAGGATAACGCGGGTTAAATCTAGGTTAGGTCTGGTATTTGAAAACATCTGGCTCATACTTTCGCATTTTTCGCATACTTGTTGCTCAGATCCTGTGTTTTTCCTGGCTTGGATCACGTAGTAAAGTGGTACCCCACCGAAACAGTCAATTAAACCAGGATTTGATCAATGCTTTAGAGGATAACACCGTATAGGTTTGTGTTAGGTCTGGTATTTGCAATCATCTGGCTCATACTTTTGCATTTTTCGCATACTTGTTGGTCAGATCCTGTGTTTTTTCTGGTTTCTATCACGTAGTAATGTGGTATCCCACCGAAACAGTCATTTCAACCTGGTTGCGATTAATATTTTAGGGGATAATACCGGTTAGGTCTGGGTTACGTCTGGTATTTGCAATAATGTGCCTCATACTTTCGCATCTTTCGCATACTTGTTGGTCAGATCCTGTGTTTTTCCTGGCTTGGATCATGTAGTAAAGTGGTACCCCACCGAAACAGTCAATCAAACCTGGTTGGGATTAATATTTTTGAGGATAATGCCGGTTAAATCTGGGTTAGGTCTGGTATTTGAAAACATCTGGCTCATACTTTCGCATTTTTCGCATACTTGTCGGCCAGATCCTGGTTTTTTTTCTGGTTGGGATCACGTATTAATGTGGTGCCATACTGAAATAGGCAATTCAATCTAGATTCGATCAGTATTGTAGTGGATAACACCGGTGAGGTCTGGGTTACGTTTGGTATTTGCCATCATCTAGCTCATACTTTCGAATTTTTCGCATACTTGTTGGCCAGATCCTTGGTCTTTTTCTGGATAAGATCACGTACCAATGTGATACCACACTTAAACAGTCAATCAAACCTGGTTGCGATTATTATTTTATAGGATAACGCGGGTTAAATCTAGGTTAGGTCTGGTATTTGAAAACATCTGGCTCATACTTTCGCATTTTTCGCATACTTGTTGCTCAGATCCTGTGTTTTTCCTGGCTTGGATCACGTAGTAAAGTGATACCCCACCGAAACAGTCAATTAAACCAGGATTTGATCAATGCTTTAGAGGATAACACCGTATAGGTTTGTGTTAGTTATGGTATTTGCAGTCATCTACCTCATACTTTCGCATTTTTCGCATACTTGTTGGACAGATCCTGGTTTTTTTTCTGGTTAGGATCACGTATTAATGTGGTGCCATACTGAAATAGTCAATTCAACCTAGATTCGATCAGTATTGTAGTGGATAACACCGGTGAGGTCTGGGTTAGATCTGGTATTTGCCATCATCTAGCTCATACTTTCGAATTTTTCGCATACTTGTTGGCCAGATCCTTGGTCTTTTTCTGGATAAGATCACGTATCAATGTGATACCACACTTAAACAGTCAATTAAACCTGGTTGCGATTATTATTTTATAGGATAACGCCGGTTAAATCTGGGTTAGGTCTGGTATTTGAAAACATCTGGCTGATACTTTCGCATTTTTCGCATACTTGTTGGTCAGATCCTGTGTTTTTCCTGGCTTGGATCACGAAGTAAAGTGGTACCACACTGAAACAGTCAATTAAACCTGGTTGCGATTAATAATTTAGAGGATTACGCAGATTATGCCTGGGTTAGGTCTGGTATTTGCAACAATCTGCGTCATACTTTCGCATTTTTCTCATCCTCGTTGGCCAGAACCTGGGCTTTTTCTGATTTGAATCACGTAGTAATGTGGTACCGCACTGAAATAGTCAATAAAACCTGGTTCCGATTAATAATTTGGAGGGGAACGCCGGTTATGCCTGGGTTAGGTCTGGTATTTGCCATCACCTAGCTCATAATTTCGCATTTTTCGCATACTTGAATGGCCAGATCCTGTCCTTTTTCTGGTTGGGATCACGTAGTAAAGTGGTACAACACTAAAACAGTCAATTAAACCTTGTTCCGATTAATATTTTAGAGGATAACGCTGGTTAGGTCTGGGTTAGTAATGGTATTTGCAATCATCTGGCTCATACTTTCGCATCTTTCGCATACTTGTTGGCCAGATCCTGGGTTTCTGTCTGGTTAGAATCACGTATTAAAGTGGTACCACACTGAAATATTCAAATCAACCTGGGTTCGATCAATATTTTAGAGGATAACACCGGTTAGGTCTGGGTTACGTGTGGTATTTGCAATCATCTTCCTCATACTTTCGCATTTTTGGTATACTTGTTGGCCAGATCCTGCGCTTTTTCTGATTTGAATAACGTAGTAGTGTGGTACCACACTGATACCGTCAATTAAACCTGGTTGCGATTAATATTTTATAGGATAACGCCGGTAATGTCTGGGTTAGTTATGGTATTTGCAGTCATCTACCTCATACTTTCGCACTTTTCGCATACTTGTTGGACAGATCCTGGTTTTTTTTCTGGTTAGGATCACGTATTAATGTGGTGCCATACTGAAATAGTCAATTCAACCTAGATTCGATCAGTATTGTAGTGGATAACACCGGTGAGGTCTGGGTTAGATTTGGTATTTGCCATCATCTAGCTCATACTTTCGAATTTTTCGCATACTTGTTGGCCAGATCCTTGGGCTTTTTCTGGATAAGATCACGTATCAATGTGATACCACACTTAAACAGTCAATTAAACCTGGTTGCGATTAATAATTTAGAGGATAACGCCGGTTAGGTTTGTGTTAGGTCTGGTATTTGCAATAATCTGGGTCATACTTTCGCATTTTTCGCATACTTGTTGGTCAGATCCTGGGTTTTTTCTGGTTTGGATCACGTAGTAATGTGGTATCCCACCGAAACAGTCATTTCAACCTGGTTGCGATTAATATTTTGGAGGATAATACCTGTAAGGTCTGGGTTACGTCTGGTATTTGCAATAATATGCCTCATACTTTCGCATTTTTCGCATACTTGAATGGCCAGATCCTGTCCTTTTTCTGATATGAATAACGTAGAAGTGTGGTACCACACTGAAACCGTCAATTAAACCTGGTTGCGATTAATATTTTATAGGATAACGCCAGTTATGTCTGGGGTAGTTCTGGTATTTGCAATCATCGGGCTCATACTTTCGCATTTTTCGCATACTTGAATGGCCAGATCCTGTCCTTCTTCTGGTTGGGATTACGTAGTAAAGTGGTACAACACTAAAACAGTCAATTAAACCTTGTTCCGATTATTATTTTAGAGGATAACCCTGGTTATGTCTGGGTTAGTTCTGGTATTTGCAATCATCTGGCTCATATTTTCGCATTTTTCGCATACTTGTTGGTCAGATCCTGGGTTTTTTCTGGTTTGGATCACGTAGTAATGTGGTATCCCACCGAAACAGTCATTTCAACCTGGTTGCGATTAATATTTTGGAGGATAATACCTGTAAGGTCTGGGTTACGTCTGGTATTTGCAATAATATGCCTCATACTTTCGCATTTTTCGCATACTTGAATGGCCAGATCCTGTCCTTTTTCTGATATGAATAACGTAGAAGTGTGGTACCACACTGAAACCGTCAATTAAACCTGGTTGCGATTAATATTTTATAGGATAACGCCAGTTATGTCTGGGGTAGTTCTGGTATTTGCAATCATCGGGCTCATACTTTCGCATTTTTCGCATACTTGAATGGCCAGATCCTGTCCTTCTTCTGGTTGGGATCACGTAGTAAAGTGGTACAACACTAAAACAGTCAATTAAACCTTGTTCCGATTATTATTTTAGAGGATAACCCTGGTTATGTCTGGGTTAGTTCTGGTATTTGCAATCATCTGGCTCATATTTTCGCATTTTTCGCATACTTGTTGGTCAGATCCTGGGTTTTTTCTGGTTTGGATCAAGTAGTAATATGGTACCACACCGAAACAGTGATTTCAACCTGGTTGCGATTAATATTTTAGAGGATAATACCGGTTAGGTCAGGGGCACGTCTGGTATTTGCAATCATCTGGCTCAACCTTTCGCATTTTTCGCATACTTGTTGGCCAGATCCTTGGTTTTTTTCTTGTTAGGATCACGTATTAATGTGGTACCACACCGAAACAGTCAATTAAAACTGGATTTGATCAAGACTATAGAGGATAACACCGGTTATATCTGGGTTACGTCTGGTATATGCAGTCATCTACCTCATACTTTCGCATTTTTCGCATACTTGTTGGACAGATCCTGGTTTTTTTTCTGGTTAGGATCACGTATTAATGTGGTGCCATACTGAAATAGTCAATTCAACCTAGATTCGATCAGTATTGTAGTGGATAACACCGGTGAGGTCTGGGTTAGATTTGGTATTTGCCATCATCTTGCTCATACTTTCGTATTTTTCGCATACTTGTTGGCCAGATCCTTGGTCTTTTTCTGGATAAGATCACGTATCTATGTGATACCACACTTAAACAGTCAATTAAACCTGGTTGCGATTATTATTTTATTGGATAACGCCGGTTAAATCTGGGTTAGGTCTGGTATTTGATAACATCTGGCTCATACTTTCGCATTTTTCGCATACTTGTTGGTCAGATCCTGTGTTTTTCCTGGCTTGGATCACGTAGTAAAGTGGTACCACACTGAAACAGTCAATTAAACCTGGTTGCGATTAATAATTTAGAGGATAACGCCGGTTAGGTTTGTGTTAGGTCTGGTATTTGCAATAATCTGGGTCATACTTTCGCATTTTTCGCATATTTGTTGGTCAGATCCTGGGTTTTTTCTGGTTTGGATCACGTAGTAATGTGGTATCACACCGAAACAGTCATTTCAACCTGGTTTCGATAAATATTTCGGAGGATAATACCGGTTAGGTCTGGGTTACGTCTGGTATTTGCAATCATCTGGCTCAAACTTTCGCATTTTTCGCATACTTGTTGGCCAGATCCTGATTTTTTTCTAGTCAGGATCACGTAGTTATGTGGTCCCACACCGAAACAGTCAATGATACCTGGTTGGAATTAATATTTTAGAGGATAGTGCCGGCTATGTCTGGGTTAGGTATGGTATTTGCCATCATCTAGCTCATACTTTCGCACTTTTCGCATACTTGAATGGCCAGATCCTGGGCTTTTTCTGGTATGGGTCACGTAGTGATGTGGTACCATACTGAAACAGTCATTTAAAGCTGGTTTTGATTAGTATTTTAGAGGATAACAACGGTAAGGTTTGTGTTTTGTCTTGTATTTGCAACCATCTGCCTCATACTTTCGCATCTTTCGCATACTAGTTGGCCAGATCCTGGGTTTTTTTCTGGTTTGGATCACGTCTTTAGTGTGGTACCACACTGAAGTAGTCAATAAAACCTTGTCCCGATTAATATTTTGGAGGATAACACCGGTTAGGTCTGGGTTACGACTGGTATGTGCAATGATCAGGCTCATACTTTCGCATTTTTCGCATACTTGAATGGCCAGATCCTTGGTTTATTTCTGGTTAGGATCACGTATTAATGTGGTACCACACCGAGACAGTCATTTCAACCTGGTTGCGATTAATATTTTAGAGGATAATGCCGGTTAGGTCTGGGTTACGTCTGGTATTTGCAATAATCTGCCTCATACATTCGCATTTTTCGCATACTTGAATGGCCAGATCCTGTCCTTTTTCTGGCTTGGATCACGTAGTAAAGGGGTAGCACACTGGAACGGTCAATTAAACCTTGTTCCGATTAATATTTTAGAGGATAACGCTGGTTATGTCTGGGTTAGTTCTGGTATTTGCAATCATCTGGCTCATACTGTCGAATTTTTCGCATACTTGTTGGTCAGATCCTGTATTTTTCCTGGTTTGGATCACGTATTAATGTGGTACCGCACCGAAACCGTCATTTAAACCTGGTTGCGATTAATATTTTAGAGGACAATACCGGTTAGGTCTGGGTTACGTGTGGTATTAGCAATCATCTAGCTGATACTTTCGCATTTTTCGCATAATTGAATGGCCATATCCCGGGCTTTTTTTGGATTGGATCACGTAGTAATGTGGTACCCCACCGAAACAGTCATTTCAACCTGGTTGCGATGAATATTTTAGAGGATAACACCAGTTAGGTCTGGGTTACGTCTGGTATTTGCAATAATCTGCCTCATACTTTCGCAATTATTGCATACTTGAATGGCCAGATCCTGGGCTTTTTCAGGTTTGGATCACGTAGTAATGCGGTACCCCACCGAAACAGTCATTTCAACCTGGTTGCGATTAATATTTTAGATGATCACACCGGTTAGGTCTGGGTTACGTCTAGTATTTGCAATAATCTGCCTCATACTTTCGCATTTTTCGCATACTTGAATGGCCAGATCCTGTCCTCTTTCTGGTTTGGATCACGTAGTAAAGTGGTACCAGACTGAAACAGTCAATTAAACCTTGTTCCGATTAATATTTTAGAGAATAACGCTGGTTATGTCTAGGTTAGTTCTGGTATTTGCAATCATCTTGCATATACTTTCGCATCCTTCGCTTACTTGTTGGCCAGATCCTGGGTTTTTTTCCGGTTAGGATCACGCATTAATCTGGTACCACACTGAAATAGTCAATTCAACCTGGGTTCGATCAATATTTTAGAGGATAACACCGGTTAGGTCTGGGTTACGTCTGGTATTTGTAATCATCATGGTCATACTTTCGCATTTTTGGTATACTTGTTGGCCAGATCCTGGGGTTTTTCTGATTTGAATCACGTAGTAAGAGGATAACACCGTACAGGTTTGTGTTCGGTCTGGTATATGCAATAATCTGGCTCATACTTTCGCATTTTTCGCATACTTTTTGGCCAGATCCTGGTTTTTTTTCTGGTTAGGATCACGTATGAAAGTGGTACCACACTGAAATAGTCAATTCAACCTGGATTCGATGAATATTTTACAGGATATCACCGGGTAGGTCTGGGTTACGTCTGGCATTTGCAATCATCTGCCTCATAGGTTCGCATAATTCGCGTACTTTTGGCCAGATCCTGGGTACTTTTCTCGTTAGGGTCACGTGTTAATGTGGTGCCACACTGAAATGGTTAACTCAACCTGGATTCGACGAATATTTTAGAGGATAACACCGGTTAGGTCAGGGTTAAGTGTGGTATTTGCCATTATCTAGCTCATAGTTTCGCATTTTTCGCATAATTGAATGGCCATATCCTGGGCTTTCTCTGGTTAGAATCACGTAGTAAAGTGGTACCACACTGAAACAGTCAATTAAACCTTGTTCCGACTAATATTTTAGAGGATAACGCCGGTTAGGTTTGTGTTAGGTCTGGTATTTCCAATCATCTGGCTCATACTTTCGCATCTTTCGCATACTTGTTGGCCAGATCCTGGGTTTTTTTCTGGTTAGGATCACGTATGAAAGTAGTACCACACTGAAATAGTCAACTAAAGTTGGTTTCGACCAATATTTTAGAGGATAACACCGGTTCGATCCGGGTTACGTCTGGTATTTGCAATCATCTGTCTCAAACTTTCGCATTTTTCGCATACTTGTTGGCAAGATCCTGAGTTTTTTTCTGGTCAGGATCACGTAGTAATGTGGTCCCACACCGAAACAGTCAATTATACCTGGTTGGGATTAATATTTTAGAGGATAACGCCGGTTATGTCTGGGTTACGTCTGGTATTTGCAATAATCTGCCTCATACTTTCGCATTTTTCGCATACTTGAATGGCCAGATCCTGTCCTTTTTCTGGTTTGGATCACGTAGTAAAGTGGCACCACACTGAAATAGTCAATAAAACCTGATTCCGATTAATATTTTAGAGGGGAACGCCGGGTATGCCTGGGTTAGGTCTGGTATTTGCCATCATCTAGCTCATACTTTCACATTTTTCTCATTCTTGTTGGCCAGATCCTGGGCTTTTTCTGATTTGAATCAGGTAGTAATGTGGTACCACACTGAAACCGTCAATCAAACCAGGATTTGATCAATTCTTTAGAGGATAACACCGTATAGGTTTGTGTTAGGTCTGGTATTTGTAACAATCTGTCCCATACTTTCGGATTTTTCGCATACTTGTTGGTCAGATCCTGTGTTCTTCCTGGTTTGGATCTCGTAGTAATGTGGTACCACGCCGAAACAGTCATTTCAACCTGGTTGTGATTAATATTTTAGGAGATAATGCCGGTTAGGTTTGTGTTAGGTCTGGTATTTGCAATAATCTGGCTCAAGCTTTCGCATTTTCGCATACTTGTTGTTCAGGTCCTGTGTTTTTCCTTGCTTGGATCACGTAGTAAAGTGGTACCACACCGAAACAGTCATTTAAACCTGGTTGGGATTAATATTTTTGAGGATGACGCCGTTATGTCTGTGTTAGGTCTGATATTTGCAATCATATGCCTCATACTTTCGCATTTTTCTCATACTTGTTGGCCAGATCCTGGGCTTTTTCTGATTTGAATCACGTAGTAATGTGGTACCACACTGAAACCGTTAATTAAACCAGGATACGATCAATGATTTAGAGGATATCACCGGTTAGGTCTGGGTTGCGTCTGGTATTTGCCATCATCTAGCTCATACTTTCGCATTTTTCGCATACTTGAATCGCCAGATCCTGGGGTTTTTCAGGTTTGTATCACGTACTAATGTGGTACCGCACTGAAACAGTCAATTAAACCAGGTTGCGATTAATATTTTATAGGATAACGCCGGTTCTATCTGGGTTAGGTCTGGTATTTGCAAACATCTGGCTCATACTTTCGCATTTTTCGCATACTTATTGGCCAGATCCTGGGTTTCTTCTGATTTGGATCACGTAGTAATGTGGTACCACGACGAAACAGTCATTTAAACCTGGTTGTGATTAATATTTTAGGGGATAACGCCGGTTAGGTTTGTGTTAGGTCTGGCATTTGCAATAATCTGGCTCATACTTTCGCATTTTTCGCATACTTGTTGGTGAGATCCTGGGTTCTTTTTTCGTTAGGATCACGTATTAATGTGGTGGCACACTGAAATAGTCAATTGAACCTGGATTCGATTAATATTTTATTGGAAAACCGCGGTTATGTTTGGGTTAGTTTTTGGTATTTGCAATCATCTTGCTCATACTTTCGCATCACTCGTATACTCGTTGGCCAGATCCTGGGTATTTTTCTGGTAAGGATCACGTGTTAATGTGGTGCCACACAGAAATAGATAATTCAACCTGGATTCGAAGATTATATTAGAGGATATCACCGGTTAGGTCTGGGTTAGTTCTGGTATTTGCAATCATCTGGCTCATACTTTCGCATTTTTCGCATACTTGTTGGTCAGATCCTGGGTTTTTTCTGGTTTGGATCACGTAGTAATGTGGTATCCCACCGAAACAGTCATTTCAACCTGGTTGCGATTAATATTTTAGAGGATAATACCGGCTAGGTCTGGGTTACGTCTGGTATTTGCAACAATCTGCCTCATACTTTCGCATTTTTCGCATACTTGAATGGCCAGATCCTGTCCTTTTTCTGGTTTGGATCACGTAGTAAAGAGGTACCACTCTGAAACGGTCAATTAATCCTGGTTGCGATTAATAATTTAGAGGATTACGCAGATTATGCCTGGGTTAGGTCTGGTCTTTGCAATCATCTGCCTCATACTTTCGCATTTTTCGCATTCTTGTTGGCCAGATCCTGGGTTTCCTCTGGTTAGGATCACGTAGTAATGTGGTACCACACTGAAACAGTCAATTAAACCTGATTGCGATTAATATTTTAGAGGATAACCCCGGTTATGTCTGGGTTAGGTCTGGTATTTGCAATCATCTGCTCATACCTTCGCATTTTTCTCATTCTTGAATGGCCAGATCCTGGGCATTTTCAGGTTTGGATCACATAGAAATGTGGTACCACACCGAAACAGTCAATTAAACCTGGTTCCGATTAATATTTTAGAGGATAACGCCGGTTATCTCTGGGTTAGGTCTGGTATTTGTAATCATCTGGCTTATACTTTCGCATTTTTCGCATACTTGTTGGCCAGATCCTGGGCTTCTTCTGATTTGGATCACGCAGTAATGTGGTACCACGCCGAAACAGTCATTTAAACCTGGCTGTGATTAATATTTCAGGGGATAACGCCGGTTAGGTTTGTGTTAGGTCTGGTATTTGCACTAATCTGGCTCATACTTTCGCATTTTTCGCATACTTGTTGGTCAGATCCTGTGTTTTTCCTGGTTTGGATCATGTAGTAAAGTGGTACCACACCGAATCAGTCAATTAAACCTGGTTGGGATTAATATTTTTGAGGATAACGCCGGTTATGTCTGGGTTAGGTCTCGTATTTGCCATCATCTAGCTGATACTTCCGCTTTTTTCGCATACTTGAATGGCCATAACCCGGGCTTTTTTTGGATTGGATCCCGTACTAAAGTGGTACCACACTGAAACAGTCAATTAAACCTTGTTCCGATTAATATTTTAGAGGATAACCCTGGTTATGTCTGGGTTAGTTCTGGTATCTGCAATCATCTGCCTCATACTTTCGCATCCTTCGCATACTTGTTGGCCAGATCCTGGTTTTTTTTCTGGTTAGGACCACGTATTAAACTAGTACCACACTGAAATAGTCAATTCAACCTGGGTTCCATCAATATTTTAGAGGATAACAACGGTAAGGTTTGTGTTTTGTCTTGTATTTGCAACCATCTGCCTCATACTTTCGCATCTTTCGCATACTAGTTGGCCAGATCCTGGGTTTTTTTCTGGTTTGGATCACGTCTTTAGTGTGGTACCACACTGAAGTAGTCAATAAAACCTTGTCCCGATTAATATTTTGGAGGATAACACCGGTTAGGTCTGGGTTACGACTGGTATTTGCAATCATCAGGCTCATACTTTCGCATTTTTCGGATACTTGAATGGCCAGATCCTGGGTTTTTCTCTCGTTAGGATCACGTAGTAATGTGGTACCACACTGAAACAGTCAATTAAACCTGATTGCGATTAATATTTTATAGGATAACCCCGGTTATGTCTTGGTTAGGTCTGGTATTTGCAATCATCTGCCTCATACTTTCGCATTTTTCTCATTCTTGATGGCCAGATCCTGGGCTTTTTCTGATTTGAATCACGTAGTAATGTGGTACCACACTGAAATAGTCAATTCAACCTGGGTTCCATCAATATTTTGGAGGATGACCCCGGTTATGTCTGGGTTAGGTCTGGTATTTGCAATCATCTGCCTCATACTTTCGAATTTTTCGCATACTTGTTAGCCAGAACCTGGGCTTTTTCTGATTTGAATCACGTAGTAATGTGGTACCACACTGAAACAGTCAATAAAACCTGGTTGCGATTAATATTTTACAGGATAACGCCGGTTCTCTCTGGGTTAGGTCTGGTATTTGCAAACATCTGGCTCATACTTTCGCATTTTTCGCATACTTGTTGGTCAGATCCTGTGTTTTTCCTGGCTTGGATCACGTAGTAAAGTGGTACCACACTGAAACAGTCAATTAAACCTGGTTGCGATTAATAATTTAGAGGATAACGCCGGTTAGGTTTGTGTTAGGTCTGTTATTTGCAATAATCTGGGTCATACTTTCGCATTTTTCGCATACTTGTTGGCCAGATCCTTGGTTTTTTTCTGGTTAGGATCACGTATTAATGTGGTACCACACTGATACAGTCAATTAAAACTGGATTTGATCAAGACTATAGAGGATAACACCGGTTATATCTGGGTTACGTCTGGTATATGCAGTCATCTACCTCATACTATCGCATTTTTCGCATACTTGTTGGACAGATCCTGTGTTTTTCCTGGCTTGGGTCACGTAGTAAAGTGGTACCACACTGAAACAGTCAATTAAACCTGGTTGCGATTAATAATTTAGAGGATAACGCCGGTTAGGTTTGTGTTAGGTCTGGTATTTGCAATAATCTGGGTCATACTTTCGCATTTTTCTCATTCTCGTTGGCCAGATCCTGGGCTTTTTCTGATTTGAATCACGTAGTAATGTGGTACCACACCGAAACAGTCAATTAAACCTGGTTCCGATTAATATTTCAGGGGATAATGCCGGTTATCTCTGGGTTAGGTCTGGTATTTGAAAACAACTGGCTCATACTTTCGCATTTTTCGCATACTTGTTGGTCAGATCCTGTGTTTTTCCTGGCTTGGATCACGTAGTAAAGTGGTACCACACTGAAACAGTCAATTAAACCTGGTTGCGATTAATAATTTAGAGGATAACGCCGGTTAGGTTTGTGTTAGGTCTGGTATTTGCTATAATCTGGGTCATACTTTCGCATTTTTCGCATACTTGTTGGTCAGATCCAGGGTTTTTTCTGGTTTGGATCACGTAGTAATGTGGTATCCCACCGAAACAGTCATTTCAACCTGGTTGCGATAAATATTTTTGAGGATAATACCGGTTAGGTCTGGGTTACGTCTGGTATTTGCAATCATCTGGCTCAAACTTTCGCATTTTTCGCATACTTGTTGGCAAGATCCTGATTTTTTTCTAGTCAGGATCACGTAGTTATGTGGTCCCACACCGAAACAGTCAATGATACCTGGTTGTAATTAATATTTTAGAGGATAGCGCCGGCTATGTCTGGGTTAGGTATGGTATTTGCCATCATCTAGCTCATACTTTCGCACTTTTCGCATACTTGAATGGCCAGATCCTGGGCTTTTTCTGGTATGGGTCACGTAGTGATGTGGTACCATACTGAAACAGTCATTTAAACCTGGTTTTGATTAGTATTTTAGAGGATAACAACGGTAAGGTTTGTGTTTTGTCTTGTATTTGCAACCATCTGCCTCATACTTTCGCATCTTTCGCATACTAGTTGGCCAGATCCTGGGTTTTTTTCTGGTTTGGATCACGTCTTTAGTGTGGTACCACACTGAAGTAGTCAATAAAACCTTGTCCCGATTAATATTTTGGAGGATAACACCGGTTAGGTCTGGGTTACGACTGGTATTTGCAATCATCAGGCTCATACTTTCGCATTTTTCGCATACTTGAATGGCCAGATCCTTGGTTTATTTCTGGTTAGGATCACGTATTAATGTGGTACCACACCGAAACAGTCATTTCAACCTGGTTGCGATTAATATTTTAGAGGATAATACCGGTTAGGTCTGGGTTACGTCTGGTATTTGCCCTCATCTGGCTCGTACTTTCGCATTTTTCGCATACTTGTTGGCCAGATCCTGGACTTTTTCTGGTTTGGATCACGTAGTATTGCGGTACCACACCGAGTCAGTCAATTAAACCTGGTTCCGATTAGTATTTTAGAGGATAACGCTGGTTATGTCTGGGTTAGTTCTGGTATTTGCAATCATCTGGCTCATACTGTCGAATTTTTCGCATACTTGTTGGTCAGATCCTGGGTTTTTTCTGGTTTGGATCACGTAGTAATGTGGTACCACACCGAAACAGTCATTTCAACCTGGTTGCGATTAATATTTTAAAGGATAATACCGGTTAGGTCAGGGTTACGTCTGGTATTTGCAATCATCTGGCTCAAACTTTCGCATTTTTCGCATACTTGTTGGCAAGATCCTGAGTTTTTTTCTAGTCAGGATCACGTAGTAACGTGGTCCCACACCGAAACAGTCAATTATACCTGGTTGGGATTAATATTTTAGAGGATAACGCCGGTTATGTCTGGGTTAGTTATGGTATTTGCAGTCATCTACCTCATACTTTCGCATTTTTCGCATACTTATTGGCCAGATCCTGTCCTTTTTCTGGTTTCGATCACGTAGTACAGTGGTACCACACTGAAACAGTCAATTAAACCTGGTTGCGATTAATATTTTAGAGAATAACGCTGGTTATGTCTGGGTTAGGTCTGGTATTTGCAATCATCTGCCTCATACATTCGAATTTTTCTCATTCTCGTTGGCCAGATCCTGGGCTTTTTCTGATTTGAATCACGTAGTAATGTGGTACCACACCGAAACAGTCAATTAAACCTGGTTCCGATTAATATTTCAGGGGATAACGCCGGTTATCTCTGGGTTAGGTCTGGTATTTGTAATCATCTGGCTCATACTTTCGCATCTTTCTCATTCTTGTTGGCCAGATCCTGGGCTTTTTCCGACTTGAATCACGTAGTAATGTGGTACCACACTGAAGCCGTCAATCAAACCAGAATTTGATCAATGCTTTAGAGGATAACACCGTATAGGTTTATGTTAGGTCTGGTATTTGCAATCATCTGGCTCATACTTTCGCATTTTTCGCATACTTGTTGGTCAGATCCAGGGTTTTTTCTGGTTCGGATCACGTAGTAATGTCGTACCACGCCGAAACAGTCATTTAAACCTAGTTGCGATTAATATTTTATAGGATAACGCCTGTTATATCTGGGATAGTTCTGGTATTTGCAATCATCAGGCTCATACTTTCGCATTTTCGGTATACTTGTTGGCCAGATCCTGCGCTTTTTCTGATTTGAATAACGTAGTAGTGTGGTACCACGCTGTAACCGCCAATTAAACCTGGTTGCGATGAATATTTTATAGGATAACACCAGTTAGGTCTGGGTTACGTCTGGTAATTTGCAATCATCTTCCACATACTTTCGCATTTTTGGCATACTTGTTGGCCAGATCCTTGGTCTTTTTCTGGATAAGATCACATATCAATCTGGTACAACAATGAATCAGTCAATTAAACCTGGTTGCGATTAATATTTTATAGGATAACGCCGGTTATGTCTGGGTTAGGTGTGGTATTCGCCGCCATCTAGCTCATTCTTTCGCAATTTTCGCATTCTTGAATGGCCAGATCCTGGGTTTTTCTCTCGTTAGGATCACGTAGTAATGTGGTACCACACTGAAACAGTCAATTAAACCTGATTGCGATTAATATTTTAGAGGATAACCCCGGTTATATCTTGGTTAGGTCTGGTATTTGCAATAATCTGGCTCATACTTTTGCATTTTTCTCATTCTCGTTGGCCAGATCCTGGGTTTTTTCTGGTTTGGATCACGTAGTAATGTGGTATCCCACCGAAACAGTCATTTCAACCTGGTTGCGATTAATATTTTAGAGGATAATACCGGTTAGGTCTGGGTTACGTCTGGTATTTGCAATAATCTGCCTCATACTTTCGCAATTTTTGCATACTTGAATGGCCAGATCCTGGGCTTTTTCAGGTTTGGATCACGTAGAAATGTGGTTCCACACCGAAACAGTCAATTAAACCTAGTTGCGATTAATATTTTATAGGATAACGCCTGTTATATCTGGGATAGTTCTGGTATTTGCAATCATCAGGCTCATACTTTCGCATTTTCGGTATACTTGTTGGCCAGATCCTGCGCTTTTTCTGATTTGAATAACGTAGTAGTGTGGTACCACGCTGAAACCGCCAATTAAACCTGGTTGCGATGAATATTTTATAGGATAACACCAGTTAGGTCTGGGTTACGTCTGGTAATTTGCAATCATCTTCCACATACTTTCGCATTTTTGGCATACTTGTTGGCCAGATCCTTGGTCTTTTTCTGGATAAGATCACGTATCAATCTGGTACAACAATGAAACAGTCAATTAAACCTGGTTGCGATTAATATTTTATAGGATAACGCCGGTTATGTCTGGGTTAGGTGTGGTATTCGCCACCATCTAGCTCATTATTTCGCATTTTTCGCATACTTGAATGGCCAGATCCTGGGCTTTTTCAGGTTTGGATCACGTAGAAATGTGGTTCCACACCGAAACAGTCAATTAAACCTGGTTCCGTTTAATATTTTAGAGGACAACGCCGGTTATCTCTGGGTTAGGTCTGGTATTTGTAATCATCTGGCTCATGCTTTCGCATTTTTCTCATTCTTGTTGGCCAGATCCTGGGCTTTTTCTGATTTGAATCACGTAGTAATGTGGTACACACTGAAACCGTCAATCAAACCAGGATTTGATCAATGCTTTAGAGGATAACACCGTATGGGTTTGTGTTAGGTCTGGTATTTGCAATCATCTGGCTCATACTTTCGCATTTTTCGCATACTTGTTGGTCAGATCCTGGGTTATTCCTGGTTTGGATCACGTAGTAATGTCGTACCACGCCGAAACAGTCATTTAAACCTAGTTGCGATTAATAGTTTATAGGATAACGCCTGTTATGTCTGGGATAGTTCTGGTATTTGCAATCATCAGGCTCGTACTTTCACACGTTTCGCATACTTGAATGCCCAGATCCTGGGCCTTTTCTGATTTGGATCGCGTAGTAGGGTGGTACCACACTGAAACTGCCAATTAAACCTGGTTGCGATGAATATTTTATAGGATAACGCTGGTTATGTCTGGGTTAGTTCAGGTATTTGCGATCATCTGGCTCATACTTTCGCATTTTCCGCATACTTATTGGCCAGATCCTGTCCTTTTTCTGGTTCCGATCACGTAGTACAGTGGTACCACACTGAAACAGTCAATTAAACCATGTTCCGATTAATATTTTAGAGGATAACGCTGGTTATGTCTGGGTTAGTTCAGGTATTTGCAATCATCTGGCTCATACTTTCGCATTTTTCGCATACTTGTTGGTCAGATCCTGGGTTTTTTCTGGTTTGGATCACGTAGTAATGTGGTACCACACCGAAACAGTCATTTCAACCTGGTTGCGATTAATATTTTAGAGGATAACGCTGGTTATGTCTGGGTTAGGTCTGGTATTTGCAATCATCTGCCTCATACATTCGAATTTTTCTCATTCTCGTTGGCCAGATCCTGGGCTTTTTCTGATTTGAATCACGTAGTAATGTGGTACCACACCGAAACAGTCAATTAAACCTGGTTCCGATTAATATTTCAGGGGATTACGCCGGTTATCTCTGGGTTAGGTCTGGTATTTGTAATCATCTGGCTCATACTTTCGCATCTTTCTCATTCTTGTTGGCCAGATCCTGGGCTTTTTCTAACTTGAATCACGTAGTAATGTGGTACCACACTGAAACCGTCAATCAAACCAGAATTTGATCAATGCTTTAGAGGATAACACCGTATAGGTTTATGTTAGGTCTGGTATTTGCAATCATCTGGCTCATACTTTCGCATTTTTCGCATACTTGTTGGTCAGATCCAGGGTTTTTTCTGGTTCGGATCACGTAGTAATGTGGTATCCCACCGAAACAGTCATTTCAACCTGGTTGCGATTAATATTCTAGAGGATAATACCGGTTAGGTCTGGGTTACGTCTGGTATTTGCAATCATCTGGCTCAAACTTTCGCATTTTTCGCATACTTGTTGGCAAGATCCTGAGTTTTTTTCTAGTCAGGATCACGTAGTAATGTGGTCCCATACCGAAACAGTCAATTATACCTGGTTGGGATTAATACTTTAGAGGATAACGCCGGTTATGTCTGGGTTAGGTATGGTATTTGCCATCATCTAGCTCATACTTTCGCATTTTTCGCATACTTGTTGGCAAGATCCTGAGTTTTTTTCTAGTCAGGATCACGTAGTAACGTGGTCCCACACCGAAACAGTCAATTATACCTGGTTGGGATTAATATTTTAGAGGATAACGCCGGTTATGTCTGGGTTAGTTATGGTATTTGCAGTCATCTACCTCATACTTTCGCATTTTTCGCATACTTATTGGCCAGATCCTGTCCTTTTTCTGGTTTCGATCACGTAGTACAGTGGTACCACACTGAAACAGTCAATTAAACCTGGTTGCGATTAATATTTTAGAGGATAACGCTGGTTGTGCCTGGGTTAGGTCTGGTATTTGTAATCATCAGGCTCATACTTTCGCATTTTTCGCATACTTGTTGGTCAGATCCAGGGTTTTTTCTGGTTCGGATCACGTATATATATGGTACCACACCGAAACAGTCATTTCAACGTGGTTGCGATTAATATTTTAGAGGATAACGCCGGTTATGTCTGGGTTAGGTATGGTATTTGCCATCATCTAGCTCATACTTTCGCATTTTTCGCATACTTGAATGGCCATATCCCGGTTCTTTTGTGATTTGGATCGCGCAGTAATGTGGTACCACACCGAAACAGTCAATTAAACCTGGATTTGATCAAGACTTTAGAGGATAACACCGGTTATGTCTGGGTTACGTCTGGTATTTGCAGTCATCTACCTCATACTTTCGCATATTTCGCATACTTGAATGGCCATATTCCGGGCTTTTTTTGGATTGGATCACGTAGTAAAGTGGTACCACAGTGAAACAGTCAATTAAACCTTGTTCCGATTAATATTTTAGACAATAACGCGGGTTATGTCTGGGTTAGTTTTGGTATTTGCAATCATCTGCCTCATACTTTCGCATCCTTCGCATACTTGTTGGCCAGATCCTGGGTTTTTTTCTGGTTTGGATCACGTAGTAATGTGGTATCCCACCGAAACAGTCATTTCAACCTGGTTGCGATTAATATTTTAGAGGATAATACCGGTTAGGTCTGGGTTACGTCTGGTATTTGCAATAATCTGCCTCATACTTTCGCAATTTTTGCATACTTGATTGGCCAGATCCTGGGCTTTTTCAGGTTTGGATCACGTAGAAATGTGGTTCCACACCGAAACAGTCAATTAAACCTGGTTCCGTTTAATATTTTAGAGGACAACGCCGGTTATCTCAGGTGTTAGGTCTGGTATTTGTAATCATCTGGCTCATGCTTTCGCATTTTTCTCATTCTTGTTGGCCAGATCCTGGGCTTTTTCTGATTTGAATCACGTAGTAATGTGGTACACACTGAAACCGTCAATCAAACCAGGATTTGATCAATGCTTTAGAGGATAACACCGTATGGGTTTGTGTTAGGTCTGGTATTTGCAATCATCTGGCTCATACTTTCGCATTTTTCGCATACTTGTTGGTCAGATCCTGGGTTATTCCTGGTTTGGATCACGTAGTAATGTCGTACCACGCCGAAACAGTCATTTAAACCTAGTTGCGATTAATATTTTATAGGATAACGCCTGTTATGTCTGGGATAGTTCTGGTATTTGCAATCATCAGGCTCGTACTTTCACACGTTTCGCATACTTGAATGGCCAGATCCTGGGCCTTTTCTGATTTGGATCGCGTAGTAGGGTGGTACCATACTGAAACCGCCAATTAAACCTGGTTGCGATGAATATTTTATAGGATAACGCGAGTTATGTCTGGGGTAGTTCTGGTATTTGCAACCATCAGGCTCATACTTTCGCATTTTTCGCATACTTAAATAGCCAGATCCTGTCCTTTTTCTGGTTTGGATCACGTAGTAAAGTGGTACAACACAAAAACAGTCAATTAAACCTTGTTCCGATTAATATTTTAGAGGATAACGCCGGTTAGGTCTGGGTTACGTCTGGTATTTGCAATCATCTGGCTCAAACTTTCGCATTTTTCGCATACTTGTTGGCAAGATCCTGATTTTTTTCTAGTCAGGATCACGTAGTTATGTGGTCCCACACCGAAACAGTCAATGATACCTGGTTGTAATTAATATTTTAGAGGATAGCGCCGGCTATGTCTGGGTTAGGTATGGTATTTGCCATCATCTAGCTCATACTTTCGCACTTTTCGCATACTTGAATGGCCAGATCCTGGGCTTTTTCTGGTATGGGTCACGTAGTGATGTGGTACCATACTGAAACAGTCATTTAAACCTGGTTTTGATTAGTATTTTAGAGGATAACAACGGTAAGGTTTGTGTTTTGTCTTGTATTTGCAACCATCTGCCTCATACTTTCGCATCTTTCGCATACTAGTTGGCCAGATCCTGGGTTTTTTTCTGGTTTGGATCACGTCTTTAGTGTGGTACCACACTGAAGTAGTCAATAAAACCTTGTCCCGATTAATATTTTGGAGGATAACACCGGTTAGGTCTGGGTTACGACTGGTATTTGCAATCATCAGGCTCATACTTTCGCATTTTTCGCATACTTGAATGGCCAGATCCTTGGTTTATTTCTGGTTAGGATCACGTATTAATGTGGTACCACACCGAAACAGTCATTTCAACCTGGTTGCGATTAATATTTTAGAGGATAATACCGGTTAGGTCTGGGTTACGTCTGGTATTTGCCCTCATCTGGCTCGTACTTTCGCATTTTTCGCATACTTGTTGGCCAGATCCTGGACTTTTTCTGGTTTGGATCACGTAGTATTGCGGTACCACACCGAGTCAGTCAATTAAACCTGGTTCCGATTAGTATTTTAGAGGATAACGCTGGTTATGTCTGGGTTAGTTCTGGTATTTGCAATCATCTGGCTCATACTGTCGAATTTTTCGCATACTTGTTGGTCAGATCCTGGGTTTTTTCTGGTTTGGATCACGTAGTAATGTGGTACCACACCGAAACAGTCATTTCAACCTGGTTGCGATTAATATTTTAAAGGATAATACCGGTTAGGTCAGGGTTACGTCTGGTATTTGCAATCATCTGGCTCAAACTTTCGCATTTTTCGCATACTTGTTGGCAAGATCCTGAGTTTTTTTCTAGTCAGGATCACGTAGTAACGTGGTCCCACACCGAAACAGTCAATTATACCTGGTTGGGATTAATATTTTAGAGGATAACGCCGGTTATGTCTGGGTTAGTTATGGTATTTGCAGTCATCTACCTCATACTTTCGCATTTTTCGCATACTTATTGGCCAGATCCTGTCCTTTTTCTGGTTTCGATCACGTAGTACAGTGGTACCACACTGAAACAGTCAATTAAACCTGGTTGCGATTAATATTTTAGAGAATAACGCTGGTTATGTCTGGGTTAGGTCTGGTATTTGCAATCATCTGCCTCATACATTCGAATTTTTCTCATTCTCGTTGGCCAGATCCTGGGCTTTTTCTGATTTGAATCACGTAGTAATGTGGTACCACACCGAAACAGTCAATTAAACCTGGTTCCGATTAATATTTCAGGGGATAACGCCGGTTATCTCTGGGTTAGGTCTGGTATTTGTAATCATCTGGCTCATACTTTCGCATCTTTCTCATTCTTGTTGGCCAGATCCTGGGCTTTTTCCGACTTGAATCACGTAGTAATGTGGTACCACACTGAAGCCGTCAATCAAACCAGAATTTGATCAATGCTTTAGAGGATAACACCGTATAGGTTTATGTTAGGTCTGGTATTTGCAATCATCTGGCTCATACTTTCGCATTTTTCGCATACTTGTTGGTCAGATCCAGGGTTTTTTCTGGTTCGGATCACGTAGTAATGTCGTACCACGCCGAAACAGTCATTTAAACCTAGTTGCGATTAATATTTTATAGGATAACGCCTGTTATATCTGGGATAGTTCTGGTATTTGCAATCATCAGGCTCATACTTTCGCATTTTCGGTATACTTGTTGGCCAGATCCTGCGCTTTTTCTGATTTGAATAACGTAGTAGTGTGGTACCACGCTGTAACCGCCAATTAAACCTGGTTGCGATGAATATTTTATAGGATAACACCAGTTAGGTCTGGGTTACGTCTGGTAATTTGCAATCATCTTCCACATACTTTCGCATTTTTGGCATACTTGTTGGCCAGATCCTTGGTCTTTTTCTGGATAAGATCACATATCAATCTGGTACAACAATGAATCAGTCAATTAAACCTGGTTGCGATTAATATTTTATAGGATAACGCCGGTTATGTCTGGGTTAGGTGTGGTATTCGCCGCCATCTAGCTCATTCTTTCGCAATTTTCGCATACTTGAATGGCCAGATCCTGGGTTTTTCTCTCGTTAGGATCACGTAGTAATGTGGTACCACACTGAAACAGTCAATTAAACCTGATTGCGATTAATATTTTAGAGGATAACCCCGGTTATATCTTGGTTAGGTCTGGTATTTGCAATAATCTGGCTCATACTTTTGCATTTTTCTCATTCTCGTTGGCCAGATCCTGGGTTTTTTCTGGTTTGGATCACGTAGTAATGTGGTATCCCACCGAAACAGTCATTTCAACCTGGTTGCGATTAATATTTTAGAGGATAATACCGGTTAGGTCTGGGTTACGTCTGGTATTTGCAATAATCTGCCTCATACTTTCGCAATTTTTGCATACTTGAATGGCCAGATCCTGGGCTTTTTCAGGTTTGGATCACGTAGAAATGTGGTTCCACACCGAAACAGTCAATTAAACCTAGTTGCGATTAATATTTTATAGGATAACGCCTGTTATATCTGGGATAGTTCTGGTATTTGCAATCATCAGGCTCATACTTTCGCATTTTCGGTATACTTGTTGGCCAGATCCTGCGCTTTTTCTGATTTGAATAACGTAGTAGTGTGGTACCACGCTGAAACCGCCAATTAAACCTGGTTGCGATGAATATTTTATAGGATAACACCAGTTAGGTCTGGGTTACGTCTGGTAATTTGCAATCATCTTCCACATACTTTCGCATTTTTGGCATACTTGTTGGCCAGATCCTTGGTCTTTTTCTGGATAAGATCACGTATCAATCTGGTACAACAATGAAACAGTCAATTAAACCTGGTTGCGATTAATATTTTATAGGATAACGCCGGTTATGTCTGGGTTAGGTGTGGTATTCGCCACCATCTAGCTCATTATTTCGCATTTTTCGCATACTTGAATGGCCAGATCCTGGGCTTTTTCAGGTTTGGATCACGTAGAAATGTGGTTCCACACCGAAACAGTCAATTAAACCTGGTTCCGTTTAATATTTTAGAGGACAACGCCGGTTATCTCTGGGTTAGGTCTGGTATTTGTAATCATCTGGCTCATGCTTTCGCATTTTTCTCATTCTTGTTGGCCAGATCCTGGGCTTTTTCTGATTTGAATCACGTAGTAATGTGGTACACACTGAAACCGTCAATCAAACCAGGATTTGATCAATGCTTTAGAGGATAACACCGTATGGGTTTGTGTTAGGTCTGGTATTTGCAATCATCTGGCTCATACTTTCGCATTTTTCGCATACTTGTTGGTCAGATCCTGGGTTATTCCTGGTTTGGATCACGTAGTAATGTCGTACCACGCCGAAACAGTCATTTAAACCTAGTTGCGATTAATAGTTTATAGGATAACGCCTGTTATGTCTGGGATAGTTCTGGTATTTGCAATCATCAGGCTCGTACTTTCACACGTTTCGCATACTTGAATGCCCAGATCCTGGGCCTTTTCTGATTTGGATCGCGTAGTAGGGTGGTACCACACTGAAACTGCCAATTAAACCTGGTTGCGATGAATATTTTATAGGATAACGCTGGTTATGTCTGGGTTAGTTCAGGTATTTGCGATCATCTGGCTCATACTTTCGCATTTTCCGCATACTTATTGGCCAGATCCTGTCCTTTTTCTGGTTCCGATCACGTAGTACAGTGGTACCACACTGAAACAGTCAATTAAACCATGTTCCGATTAATATTTTAGAGGATAACGCTGGTTATGTCTGGGTTAGTTCAGGTATTTGCAATCATCTGGCTCATACTTTCGCATTTTTCGCATACTTGTTGGTCAGATCCTGGGTTTTTTCTGGTTTGGATCACGTAGTAATGTGGTACCACACCGAAACAGTCATTTCAACCTGGTTGCGATTAATATTTTAGAGGATAACGCTGGTTATGTCTGGGTTAGGTCTGGTATTTGCAATCATCTGCCTCATACATTCGAATTTTTCTCATTCTCGTTGGCCAGATCCTGGGCTTTTTCTGATTTGAATCACGTAGTAATGTGGTACCACACCGAAACAGTCAATTAAACCTGGTTCCGATTAATATTTCAGGGGATTACGCCGGTTATCTCTGGGTTAGGTCTGGTATTTGTAATCATCTGGCTCATACTTTCGCATCTTTCTCATTCTTGTTGGCCAGATCCTGGGCTTTTTCTAACTTGAATCACGTAGTAATGTGGTACCACACTGAAACCGTCAATCAAACCAGAATTTGATCAATGCTTTAGAGGATAACACCGTATAGGTTTATGTTAGGTCTGGTATTTGCAATCATCTGGCTCATACTTTCGCATTTTTCGCATACTTGTTGGTCAGATCCAGGGTTTTTTCTGGTTCGGATCACGTAGTAATGTGGTATCCCACCGAAACAGTCATTTCAACCTGGTTGCGATTAATATTCTAGAGGATAATACCGGTTAGGTCTGGGTTACGTCTGGTATTTGCAATCATCTGGCTCAAACTTTCGCATTTTTCGCATACTTGTTGGCAAGATCCTGAGTTTTTTTCTAGTCAGGATCACGTAGTAATGTGGTCCCATACCGAAACAGTCAATTATACCTGGTTGGGATTAATACTTTAGAGGATAACGCCGGTTATGTCTGGGTTAGGTATGGTATTTGCCATCATCTAGCTCATACTTTCGCATTTTTCGCATACTTGTTGGCAAGATCCTGAGTTTTTTTCTAGTCAGGATCACGTAGTAACGTGGTCCCACACCGAAACAGTCAATTATACCTGGTTGGGATTAATATTTTAGAGGATAACGCCGGTTATGTCTGGGTTAGTTATGGTATTTGCAGTCATCTACCTCATACTTTCGCATTTTTCGCATACTTATTGGCCAGATCCTGTCCTTTTTCTGGTTTCGATCACGTAGTACAGTGGTACCACACTGAAACAGTCAATTAAACCTGGTTGCGATTAATATTTTAGAGGATAACGCTGGTTGTGCCTGGGTTAGGTCTGGTATTTGTAATCATCAGGCTCATACTTTCGCATTTTTCGCATACTTGTTGGTCAGATCCAGGGTTTTTTCTGGTTCGGATCACGTATATATATGGTACCACACCGAAACAGTCATTTCAACGTGGTTGCGATTAATATTTTAGAGGATAACGCCGGTTATGTCTGGGTTAGGTATGGTATTTGCCATCATCTAGCTCATACTTTCGCATTTTTCGCATACTTGAATGGCCATATCCCGGTTCTTTTGTGATTTGGATCGCGCAGTAATGTGGTACCACACCGAAACAGTCAATTAAACCTGGATTTGATCAAGACTTTAGAGGATAACACCGGTTATGTCTGGGTTACGTCTGGTATTTGCAGTCATCTACCTCATACTTTCGCATATTTCGCATACTTGAATGGCCATATTCCGGGCTTTTTTTGGATTGGATCACGTAGTAAAGTGGTACCACAGTGAAACAGTCAATTAAACCTTGTTCCGATTAATATTTTAGACAATAACGCGGGTTATGTCTGGGTTAGTTTTGGTATTTGCAATCATCTGCCTCATACTTTCGCATCCTTCGCATACTTGTTGGCCAGATCCTGGGTTTTTTTCTGGTTTGGATCACGTAGTAATGTGGTATCCCACCGAAACAGTCATTTCAACCTGGTTGCGATTAATATTTTAGAGGATAATACCGGTTAGGTCTGGGTTACGTCTGGTATTTGCAATAATCTGCCTCATACTTTCGCAATTTTTGCATACTTGATTGGCCAGATCCTGGGCTTTTTCAGGTTTGGATCACGTAGAAATGTGGTTCCACACCGAAACAGTCAATTAAACCTGGTTCCGTTTAATATTTTAGAGGACAACGCCGGTTATCTCAGGTGTTAGGTCTGGTATTTGTAATCATCTGGCTCATGCTTTCGCATTTTTCTCATTCTTGTTGGCCAGATCCTGGGCTTTTTCTGATTTGAATCACGTAGTAATGTGGTACACACTGAAACCGTCAATCAAACCAGGATTTGATCAATGCTTTAGAGGATAACACCGTATGGGTTTGTGTTAGGTCTGGTATTTGCAATCATCTGGCTCATACTTTCGCATTTTTCGCATACTTGTTGGTCAGATCCTGGGTTATTCCTGGTTTGGATCACGTAGTAATGTCGTACCACGCCGAAACAGTCATTTAAACCTAGTTGCGATTAATATTTTATAGGATAACGCCTGTTATGTCTGGGATAGTTCTGGTATTTGCAATCATCAGGCTCGTACTTTCACACGTTTCGCATACTTGAATGGCCAGATCCTGGGCCTTTTCTGATTTGGATCGCGTAGTAGGGTGGTACCATACTGAAACCGCCAATTAAACCTGGTTGCGATGAATATTTTATAGGATAACGCGAGTTATGTCTGGGGTAGTTCTGGTATTTGCAACCATCAGGCTCATACTTTCGCATTTTTCGCATACTTAAATAGCCAGATCCTGTCCTTTTTCTGGTTTGGATCACGTAGTAAAGTGGTACAACACAAAAACAGTCAATTGAACCTTGTTCCGATTAATATTTTAGAGGATAACGCTGGTTATGTCTGGGTTAGTTCAGGTATTTGCGATCATCTGGCTCATACTTTCGCATTTTTCGCATACTTATTGGCCAGATCCTGTCCTTTTTCTGGTTCCGATCACGTAGTACAGTGGTACCACACTGAAACAGTCAATTAAACCATGTTCCGATTAATATTTTAGAGGATAACGCTGGTTATGTCTGGGTTAGTTCAGGTATTTGCAATCATCTGGCTCATACTTTCGCATTTTTCGCATACTTGTTGGTCAGATCCTGGGTTTTTTCTGGTTTGGATCACGTAGTAATGTGGTACCACACCGAAACAGTCATTTCAACCTGGTTGCGATTAATATTTTAAAGGATAATACCGGTTATGTCAGGGTTACGTCTGGTATTTGCAATCATCTGGCTCAAACTTTCGCATTTTTCGCATACTTGTTGGCAAGATCCTGTCCTTTTTCTGGTTTCGATCACGTAGTACAGTGGTACCACACTGAAACAGTCAATTAAACCTGGTTGCGATTAATATTTTAGAGGATAACGCTGGTTATGTCTGGGTTAGTTTTGGTATTTGCAATCATCTGCCTCATACTTTCGCATCCTTCGCATACTTGTTGGCCAGATCCTGTGTTTTTTTCTGGTTAGGATCACGTATTAAACTGGTATCACACTGAAATAGTCAATTCAACCTGGGTTCGATCAATATTTTAGAGGATAACACCGGTTAGGTCTGGGTTACGTCTGGTATTTGCAATCATCTTCCTCATACTTTCGCATTTTTCGCATACTTGAATGGCTAGATCCTGTCCTTTTTCTGGTTTGGATCACGAAGTAAAGTGATACCACACTGAAACAGTCAATTAAACCTGCTTGCGATAAATAATTTAGAGGATAACGCCGGTAAGGTTTGTGTTAGGTCTGGTATTTGCAATAATCTGGCTCATACTTTCGCATTTTTCTCATTCTCGTTGGCCAGATCCTGGGTTTTTTCTGGTTTGGATCACGTAGTAATGTGGTATCCCACCGAAACAGTCATTTCAACCTGGTTGCGATTAATATTTTAGAGGATAATACCGGTTAGGTCTGGGTTACGTCTGGTATTTGCAATAATCTGCCTCATACTTTCGCAATTATTGCATACTTGAATGGCCAGATCCTGGGCTTTTTCAGGTTTGGATCACGTAGAAATGTGGTTCCACACCAAAACAGTCAATTAAACCTGGTTCCGTTTAATATTTTAGAGGACAACGCCGGTTATCTCTGGGTTAGGTCTGGTATTTGTAATCATCTGGCTCATGCTTTCGCATTTTTCTCATTCTTGTTGGCCAGATCCTGGGCTTTTTCTGATTTGAATCACGTAGTAATGTGGTACACACTGAAACCGTCAATCAAACCAGGATTTGATCAATGCTTTAGAGGATAATACCGTATGGGTTTGTGTTAGGTCTGGTATTTGCAATCATCTGGCTCATACTTTCGCATTTTTCGCATACTTGTTGGTCAGATCCTGGGTTATTCCTGATTAGGATCACGTAGTAATGTCGTACCACGCCGAAACAGTCATTTAAACCTAGTTGCGATTAATATTTTATAGGATAACGCCTGTTATGTCTGGGATAGTTCTGGTATTTGCAATCATCAGGCTCGTACTTTCACACGTTTCGCATACTTGAATGGCCAGATCCTGGGCCTTTTCTGATTTGGATCGCGTAGTAGTGTGGTACCACACTGAAACCGCAAATTAAACCTGGTTGCGATGAATATTTTATAGGATAACGCGAGTTATGTCTGGGGTAGTTCTGGTATTTGCAACCATCAGGCTCATACTTTCGCATTTTTCGCATACTTAAATAGCCAGATCCTGTCCTTTTTCTGGTTTGGATCACGTAGTAAAGTGGTACAACACAAAAACAGTCAATTAAACCTTGTTCCGATTAATATTTTAGAGGATAACGCTGTTTATGTCTGGGTTAGTTCATGTATTTGCAATCATCTGGCTCATACTTTCGCATTTTTCGCATACTTATTGGCCAGATCCTGTCCTTTTTCTGGTTCCGATCACGTAGTACAGTGGTACCACACTGAAACAGTCAATTAATCCTGGTTGCGATTAATATTTTAGAGGATAACGCTGGTTATGCCTGGGTTAGGTCTGGTATTTGCAATCATCTGCCTCATACATTCGCATTTTTCTCATTCTCGTTGGCCAGATCCTGGGCTTTTTCTGATTTGAATCACGTAGTAATGTGGTACCACACCGAAACAGTCAATTAAACCTGGTTCCGATTAATATTTCAGGGGATAACGCCGGTTATCTCTGGGTTAGGTCTTGTATTAGTAATCATCTGGCTCATACTTTCGCATCTTTCTCATTCTTGTTGGTCAGATCCTGGGCTTTTTCTGACTTGAATCACGTAGTAATGTGGTACCACACTGAAACCATCAATCAAACCAGAATTTGATCAATGCTTTAGAGGATAACACCGTATAGGTTTATGTTAGGTCTGGTATTTGCAATCATCTGGCTCATACTTTCGAATTTTTCGCATACTTGTTGGTCAGATCCAGGGTTTTTTCTGGTTCGGATCACGTAGTAATATGGTACCACACCGAAACAGTAATTTCAACCTGGTTGCGATTAATATTTTAGAGGATAATACCGGTTAGGTCTGGGTTACGTCTGGTATTTGCAATAATCTGCCTCATACTTTAACATTTTTCGCATACTTGTTGGTCAGATCCAGGGTTTTTTCTGGTTCGGATTACGTAGTAATATGGTACCACACCGAAACCGTCATTTCAACCTGGTTGCGATTAATATTTTAGAGGATAATACCGGTTAGGTCAGGGTTACGTCTGGTATTTGCAATCATCTGGCTCAAACTTTCGCATTTTTCGCATACTTGTTGGCAAGATCCTGAGTTTTTTTCTAGTCAGGATCACGTAGTAATGTGGTCCCACACCGAAACAGTCAATTATACCTGGTTGGGATTAATACTTTAGAGGATAACGCCGGTTATGGCTGGGTCAGGTATGGTATTTGCCATCATCTAGCTCATACTTTCGCATTTTTCGCATACTTGAATGGCCATATCCCGGGTCTTTTCTGATTTGGATGGCGCAGTAATGTGGTACCACACCACAACAGTCAATTAAACCTGGATTTGATCAAGACTTTAGAGGATAACACCGATTATGTCTGGGTTAGATTTGGTATTTGCAATCATCTGCCTCATACTTTCGCATCCTTCGCATACTTGTTGGCCAGATCCTGGGTTTTTTTCTGGTTAGGACCACGTATTAAACTGGTACCACACTGAAATAGTCAATTCAACCTGGGTTCGATCAATATTTTAGAGGATAACACCGGTTAGGTCTGGGTTACGTCTGGTATTTGCAATCATCTTCCTCATACTTTCGCATTTTTCGCATACTTGAATGGCTAGATCCTGTCCTTTTTCTGGTTTGGATCACGTAGTAAAGTGATACCACACTGAAACAGTCAATTAAACCTGCTTGCGATAAATAATTTAGTGGATAACGCCGGTAAGGTTTGTGTTAGGTCTGGTATTTGCAATAATCTGGCTCATACTTTCGCATTTTCCTCATTCTCGTTGGCCAGATCCTGGGTTATTCCTGGTTTGGATCACGTAGTAATGTCGTACCACGCCGAAACAGTCATTTAAACCTAGTTGCGATTAATATTTCATAGGATAACGCCTGTTATGTCTGGGATAGTTCTGGTATTTGCAATCATCAGGCTCATACTTTCACACGTTTCGCATACTTGAATGGCCAGATCCTGGGCCTTTTCTGATTTGGATCGCGTAGTAATGTGGAACCACATCGAAACAGTCAATTGAACCTGGATTTGATCAAGACTTTAGAGGATAACACCGTTTAGGTTTGTGTTAGGTCTGGTATTTGCAATCATCTGCCTCATACTTTCGCATCTTTCGCATACTTGTTGGCCAGATCATGGGTTTCTGTCTGGTTAGAACCACGTATTAAAGTGGTACCACACTGAAATAGTCAAATCAACCTGGGTTCGATCAATATTTTAGCGGATAACACCGGTTAGGTCTGGGTTACGTCTGGTATTGCAATCATCTTCCTCATACTTTCGCATTTTTGGTATACTTGTTGGCCAGATCCTGCGCTTTTTCTGATTTGAATAACGTAGTAGTGTGGTACCACACTGATACCGTCAATTAAACCTGGTTGCGATTAATATTTTATAGGATAACGCCGGTTATGTCTGGGTTAGTTATGGTATTTGCAGTCATCTACCTCATACTTTCGCACTTTTCGCATACTTGTTGGACAGATCCTGGGTTTTTTCTGGTTTGGATCAGGTAGCAATGTGGTATCCCACCGAAACAGTCATTTCAACCTGGTTGCGATTAATATTTTAGAGGATAATACCGGTTAGGTCTGGGTTACGTCTGGTATTTGCAATAATCTGCCTCATACTTTCGCATTTTTTGCATACTTGATCCTGTCCATTTTCTGGTTTGGATCACGTAGTAAAGTGGTACCACACTGAAACAGTCAATTAAACCTGGTTGCGATTAATAATTTAGAGGATAACGCCGGTAAGGTTTATGTTAGGTCTGGTATTTGCAATAATCTGGCTCATACTTTCGCATTTTTCGCATACTTGTTGGTCAGATCCTGGGTTTTTTCTGGTTTGGATCAGGTAGTAATGTGGTATCCCACCGAAACAGTCATTTCAACCTGGTTGCGATTAATATTTTAGAGGATAATACCGGTTAGGTCTGGGTTACGTCTGGTATTTGCAATAATCTGCCTCATACTTTCGCATTTTTTCCATACTTGATCCTGTCCTTTTTCTGGTTTGGATTACGTAGTAAAGTGGTACCACACTGAAACAGTCAATCAAACCTGGTTGCGATTAATATTTTATAGGATAACGCGGGTTAAATCTAGGTTAGGTCTGGTATTTGAAAACATCTGGCTCATACTTTCGCATTTTTCGCATACTTGTTGCTCAGATCCTGTGTTTTTCCTGGCTTGGATCACGTAGTAAAGTGGTACCCCACCGAAACAGTCAATTAAACCAGGATTTGATCAATGCTTTAGAGGATAACACCGTATAGGTTTGTGTTAGGTCTGGTATTTGCAATCATCTGGCTCATACTTTTGCATTTTTCGCATACTTGTTGGTCAGATCCTGTGTTTTTTCTGGTTTCTATCACGTAGTAATGTGGTATCCCACCGAAACAGTCATTTCAACCTGGTTGCGATTAATATTTTAGGGGATAATACCGGTTAGGTCTGGGTTACGTCTGGTATTTGCAATAATGTGCCTCATACTTTCGCATCTTTCGCATACTTGTTGGTCAGATCCTGTGTTTTTCCTGGCTTGGATCATGTAGTAAAGTGGTACCCCACCGAAACAGTCAATCAAACCTGGTTGGGATTAATATTTTTGAGGATAATGCCGGTTAAATCTGGGTTAGGTCTGGTATTTGAAAACATCTGGCTCATACTTTCGCATTTTTCGCATACTTGTTGGTCAGATCCTGTGTTTTTCCTGGCTTGGATCACGAAGTAAAGTGGTACCACACTGAAACAGTCAATTAAACCTGGTTGCGATTAATAATTTAGAGGATTACGCAGATTATGCCTGGGTTAGGTCTGGTATTTGCAATCATCTGCGTCATACTTTCGCATTTTTCTCATCCTCGTTGGCCAGAACCTGGGCTTTTTCTGATTTGAATCACGTAGTAATGTGGTACCGCACAGAAATAGTCAATAAAACCTGGTTCCGATTAATAATTTGGAGGGGAACGCCGGTTATGCCTGGGTTAGGTCTGGTATTTGCCATCATCTAGCTCATAATTTCGCATTTTTCGCATACTTGAATGGCCAGATCCTGTCCTTTTTCTGGTTGGGATCACGTAGTAAAGTGGTACAACACTAAAACAGTCAATTAAACCTTGTTCCGATTAATATTTTAGAGGATAACGCTGGTTAGGTCTGGGTTAGTAATGGTATTTGCAATCATCTGGCTCATACTTTCGCATCTTTCGCATACTTGTTGGCCAGATCCTGGGTTTCTGTCTGGTTAGAATCACGTATTAAAGTGGTACCACAGTGAAATAGTCAAATCAACCTGGGTTCGATCAATATTTTAGCGGATAACACCGGTTAGGTCTGGGTTACGTCTGGTATTTGCAATCATCTTCCTCATACTTTCGCACTTTTCGCATACTTGTTGGACAGATCCTGGTTTTTTTTCTGGTTAAGATCACGTATTAATGTGGTGCCATACTGAAATAGTCAATTCAACCTAGATTCGATCATTATTGTAGTGGATAACACCGGTGAGGTCTGGGTTAGATCTGGTATTTGCCATCATCTAGCTCATACTTTCGAATTTTTCGCATACTTGTTGGCCAGATCCTTGGTCTTTTTCTGGATAAGATCACGTACCAATGTGATACCACACTTAAACAGTCAATCAAACCTGGTTGCGATTATTATTTTATAGGATAACGCGGGTTAAATCTAGGTTAGGTCTGGTATTTGAAAACATCTGGCTCATACTTTCGCATTTTTCGCATACTTGTTGCTCAGATCCTGTGTTTTTCCTGGCTTGGATCACGTAGTAAAGTGATACCCCACCGAAACAGTCAATTAAACCAGGATTTGATCAATGCTTTAGAGGATAACACCGTATAGGTTTGTGTTAGTTATGGTATTTGCAGTCATCTACCTCATACTTTCGCATTTTTCGCATACTTGTTGGACAGATCCTGGTTTTTTTTCTGGTTAGGATCACGTATTAATGTGGTGCCATACTGAAATAGTCAATTCAACCTAGATTCGATCAGTATTGTAGTGGATAACACCGGTGAGGTCTGGGTTAGATCTGGTATTTGCCATCATCTAGCTCATACTTTCGAATTTTTCGCATACTTGTTGGCCAGATCCTTGGTCTTTTTCTGGATAAGATCACGTATCAATGTGATACCACACTTAAACAGTCAATTAAACCTGGTTGCGATTATTATTTTATAGGATAACGCCGGTTAAATCTGGGTTAGGTCTGGTATTTGAAAACATCTGGCTGATACTTTCGCATTTTTCGCATACTTGTTGGTCAGATCCTGTGTTTTTCCTGGCTTGGATCACGAAGTAAAGTGGTACCACACTGAAACAGTCAATTAAACCTGGTTGCGATTAATAATTTAGAGGATTACGCAGATTATGCCTGGGTTAGGTCTGGTATTTGCAACAATCTGCGTCATACTTTCGCATTTTTCTCATCCTCGTTGGCCAGAACCTGGGCTTTTTCTGATTTGAATCACGTAGTAATGTGGTACCGCACTGAAATAGTCAATAAAACCTGGTTCCGATTAATAATTTGGAGGGGAACGCCGGTTATGCCTGGGTTAGGTCTGGTATTTGCCATCATCTAGCTCATAATTTCGCATTTTTCGCATACTTGAATGGCCAGATCCTGTCCTTTTTCTGGTTGGGATCACGTAGTAAAGTGGTACAACACTAAAACAGTCAATTAAACCTTGTTCCGATTAATATTTTAGAGGATAACGCTGGTTAGGTCTGGGTTAGTAATGGTATTTGCAATCATCTGGCTCATACTTTCGCATCTTTCGCATACTTGTTGGCCAGATCCTGGGTTTCTGTCTGGTTAGAATCACGTATTAAAGTGGTACCACACTGAAATATTCAAATCAACCTGGGTTCGATCAATATTTTAGAGGATAACACCGGTTAGGTCTGGGTTACGTCTGGTATTTGCAATCATCTTCCTCATACTTTCGCATTTTTGGTATACTTGTTGGCCAGATCCTGCGCTTTTTCTGATTTGAATAACGTAGTAGTGTGGTACCACACTGATACCGTCAATTAAACCTGGTTGCGATTAATATTTTATAGGATAACGCCGGTAATGTCTGGGTTAGTTATGGTATTTGCAGACATCTACCTCATACTTTCGCACTTTTCGCATACTTGTTCGACAGATCCTGGTTTTTTTTCTGGTTAGGATCACGTATTAATGTGGTGCCATACTGAAATAGTCAATTCAACCTAGATTCGATCATTATTGTAGTGGATAACACCGGTGAGGTCTGGGTTAGATTTGGTATTTGCCATCATCTAGCTCATACTTTCGAATTTTTCGCATACTTGTTGGCCAGATCCTTGGGCTTTTTCTGGATAAGATCACGTATCAATGTGATACCACACTTAAACAGTCAATCAAACCTGGTTGCGATTAATAATTTAGAGGATAACGCCGGTTAGGTTTGTGTTAGGTCTGGTATTTGCAATAATCTGGGTCATACTTTCGCATTTTTCGCATACTTGTTGGTCAGATCCTGGGTTTTTTCTGGTTTGGATCACGTAGTAATTTGGTATCCCACCGAAACAGTCATTTCAACCTGGTTGCGATTAATATTTTGTAGGATAATACCTGTAAGGTCTGGGTTACGTCTGGTATTTGCAATAATATGCCTCATACTTTCGCATTTTTCGCATACTTGAATGGCCAGATCCTGTCCTTTTTCTGATATGAATAACGTAGAAGTGTGGTACCACACAGAAACCGTCAATGAAACCTGGTTGCGATTAATATTTTATAGGATAACGCCAGTTATGTCTGGGGTAGTTCTGGTATTTGCAATCATCGGGCTCATACTTTCGCATTTTTCGCATACTTGAATGGCCAGATCCTGTCCTTCTTCTGGTTGGGATCACGTAGTAAAGTGGTACAACACTAAAACAGTCAATTAAACCTTGTTCCGATTATTATTTTAGAGGATAACCCTGGTTATGTCTGGGTTAGTTCTGGTATTTGCAATCATCTGGCTCATATTTTCGCATTTTTCGCATACTTGTTGGTCAGATCCTGGGTTTTTTCTGGTTTGGATCAAGTAGTAATATGGTACCACACCGAAACAGTGATTTCAACCTGGTTGCGATTAATATTTTAGAGGATAATACCGGTTAGGTCAGGGGTACGTCTGGTATTTGCAATCATCTGGCTCAAACTTTCGCATTTTTCGCATACTTGTTGGCAAGATCCTGAGTCTTTTTCTAGTCAGGATCACGTAGTAATGTGGTCCACACCGAAACAGTCAATGATACCTGGTTGGCATTAATATTTTAGAGGATAATGCCGGTTATGTCTGGGTTAGGTATGGTATTTGCCATCATCTAGCTCATACTTTCGCATTTTCCGCATACTTGAATGGCCATATCCTGGGCCCTTTCTGATTTGGATCGCATAGTAATGTGGTACCACACCGAAACAGTCAATTAAAACTGGATTTGATCAAGACTATAGAGGATAACACCGGTTATATCTGGGTTACGTCTGGTATATGCAGCCATGTACCTCATACTTTCGCATTTTTCGCATACTTGTTGGCCAGATCCTAGTGTTTTTTCTGGTTAGGATCGCGTATTAATGTGGTGCCACACTGAAATTGTCAATTCAACCGAGATTCGATCAGTATTTTAGAGGATAACACCGGTGAGGTCTGGGTTAGGTTTGTTATTTGCCATCATCTAGCTCATACTTTCGAATTTTTCGCATACTTGTTGGCCAGATCCTTGGTCTTTTTCTGGATAAGATCACGTATCAATGTGGTACCACACTGAAACAGTCAATTCAACCTGGTTGCGATTAATATTTTATAGGATAACGCCGGTTACATCTGGGTCAGGTCTGGTATTTGAAAACATCTGGCTCATACTTTCGCATTTTTCGCATACTTGTTGGCCAGATCCTGGGTTTCGTTCTGGTTAGGATCACGTATTAATGTGGTACCACAGCGAAACAGTCAATTAAACATGGATTTGATCAAGACAATAGAGGATAACAACGGTTAGGTCTGGGTTAGGTCTGGTATATGCAGTCATCTACCTCATACTTTCGCATTTTTCGCATACTTGTTGGCAAGATCCTGATTTTTTTCTAGTCAGGATCACGTAGTTATGTGGTCCCACACCGAAACAGTCAATGATACCTGGTTGGAATTAATATTTTAGAGGATAGCGCCGTCTATGTCTGGGTTAGGTATGGTATTTGAAAACATCTGGCTCATACTTTCGCATTTTTCGCATACTTGTTGGTCAGATCCTGTGTTTTTCCTGGCTTGGATCACGTAGTAAAGTGGTACCACACTGAAACAGTCAATTAAACCTGGTTGCGATTAATAATTTAGAGGATAACGCCGGTTAGGTTTGTGTTAGGTCTGGTATTTGCAATAATCTGGGTCATACTTTCGCATTTTTCGCATACTTGTTGGGCAGATCCTTGGTTTTTTTCTGGTTAGGATCACGTATTAATGTGGTACCACACCGAAACAGTCAATTAAAACTGGATTTGATCAAGACTATAGAGGATAACACCGGTTATATCTGGGTTACGTCTGGTATATGCAGTCATCTACCTCATACTTTCGCATTTTTCGCATACTTGTTGGACAGATCCTGGTTTTTTTTCTGGTTAGGATCACGTATTAATGTGGTGCCATACTGAAATAGTCAATTCAACCTAGATTCGATCAGTATTGTAGTGGATAACACCGGTGAGGTCTGGGTTAGATTTGGTATTTGCCATCATCTTGCTCATACTTTCGTATTTTTCGCATACTTGTTGGCCAGATCCTGTGTTTTTCCTGGCTTGGATCACGTAGTAAAGTGGTACCACACTGAAACAGTCAATTAAACCTGGTTGCGATTAATAATTTAGAGGATAACGCCGGTTAGGTTTGTGTTAGGTCTGGTATTTGCAATAATCTGGGTCATACTTTCGCATTTTTCGCATATTTGTTGGTCAGATCCTGGGTTTTTTCTGGTTTGGATCACGTAGTAATGTGGTATCACACCGAAACAGTCATTTCAACCTGGTTTCGATAAATATTTCGGAGGATAATACCGGTTAGGTCTGGGTTACGTCTGGTATTTGCAATCATCTGGCTCAAACTTTCGCATTTTTCGCATACTTGTTGGCCAGATCCTGATTTTTTTCTAGTCAGGATCACGTAGTTATGTGGTCCCACACCGAAACAGTCAATGATACCTGGTTGGAATTAATATTTTAGAGGATAGTGCCGGCTATGTCTGGGTTAGGTATGGTATTTGCCATCATCTAGCTCATACTTTCGCACTTTTCGCATACTTGAATGGCCAGATCCTGGGCTTTTTCTGGTATGGGTCACGTAGTGATGTGGTACCATACTGAAACAGTCATTTAAAGCTGGTTTTGATTAGTATTTTAGAGGATAACAACGGTAAGGTTTGTGTTTTGTCTTGTATTTGCAACCATCTGCCTCATACTTTCGCATCTTTCGCATACTAGTTGGCCAGATCCTGGGTTTTTTTCTGGTTTGGATCACGTCTTTAGTGTGGTACCACACTGAAGTAGTCAATAAAACCTTGTCCCGATTAATATTTTGGAGGATAACACCGGTTAGGTCTGGGTTACGACTGGTATGTGCAATGATCAGGCTCATACTTTCGCATTTTTCGCATACTTGAATGGCCAGATCCTTGGTTTATTTCTGGTTAGGATCACGTATTAATGTGGTACCACACCGAAACAGTCATTTCAACCTGGTTGCGATTAATATTTTAGAGGATAATACCGGTTAGGCCTGGGTTACGTCTGGTATTTGCAATAATCTGCCTCATACATTCGCATCTTTCGCATACTTGAATGGCCAGATCCTGTCCTTTTTCTGGTTTGGATCACGTAGTAAAGGGGTAGCACACTGGAACGGTCAATTAAACCTTGTTCCGATTAATATTTTAGAGGATAACGCTGGTTATGTCTGGGTTAGTTCTGGTATTTGCAATCATCTGGCTCATACTGTCGAATTTTTCGCATACTTGTTGGTCAGATCCTGTATTTTTCCTGGTTTGGATCACGTATTAATGTGGTACCGCACCGAAACCGTCATTTAAACCTGGTTGCGATTAATATTTTAGAGGACAATACCGGTTAGGTCTGGGTTACGTGTGGTATTAGCAATCATCTAGCTGATACTTTCGCATTTTTCGCATAATTGAATGGCCATATCCCGGGCTTTTTTTGGATTGGATCACGTAGTAATGTGGTACCCCACCGAAACAGTCATTTCAACCTGGTTGCGATGAATATTTTAGAGGATAACACCAGTTAGGTCTGGGTTACGTCTGGTATTTGCAATAATCTGCCTCATACTTTCGCAATTTTTGCATACTTGAATGGCCAGATCCTGGGCTTTTTCAGGTTTGGATCACGTAGTAATGCGGTACCCCACCGAAACAGTCATTTCAACCTGGTTGCGATTAATATTTTAGATGATCACACCGGTTAGGTCTGGGTTACGTCTAGTATTTGCAATAATCTGCCTCATACTTTCGCATTTTTCGCATACTTGAATGGCCAGATCCTGTCCTCTTTCTGGTTTGGATCACGTAGTAAAGTGGTACCAGACTGAAACAGTCAATTAAACCTTGTTCCGATTAATATTTTAGAGAATAACGCTGGTTATGTCTAGGTTAGTTCTGGTATTTGCAATCATCTTGCTTATACTTTCGCATCCTTCGCTTACTTGTTGGCCAGATCCTGGGTTTTTTTCCGGTTAGGATCACGCATTAATCTGGTACCACACTGAAATAGTCAATTCAACCTGGGTTCGATCAATATTTTAGAGGATAACACCGGTTAGGTCTGGGTTACGTCTGGTATTTGTAATCATCATGGTCATACTTTCGCATTTTTGGTATACTTGTTGGCCAGATCCTGGGGTTTTTCTGATTTGAATCACGTAGTAAGAGGATAACACCGTACAGGTTTGTGTTCGGTCTGGTATATGCAATCATCTGGCTCATAATTACGCATTTTTTGCATAATTGTTGGCCAGATCCTGGGTTCCTTCTGATTTGGATCACGTATCAATGTGGTACCACACTGAAACAGTCAATTCAACCTGGTTGCGATTAATATTTTATAGGATAACGCCGGTTACATCTGGGTCAGGTCTGGTATTTGAAAACATCTGGCTCATACTTTCGCATTTTTCGCATACTTGTTGGCCAGATCCTGGGTTTCGTTCTGGTTAGGATCACGTATTAATGTGGTACCACAGCGAAACAGTCAATTAAACATGGATTTGATCAAGACAATAGAGGATAACAACGGTTAGGTCTGGGTTAGGTCTGGTATATGCAGTCATCTACCTCATACTTTCGCATTTTTCGCATACTTGTTGGCAAGATCCTGATTTTTTTCTAGTCAGGATCACGTAGTTATGTGGTCCCACACCGAAACAGTCAATGATACCTGGTTGGAATTAATATTTTAGAGGATAGCGCCGTCTATGTCTGGGTTAGGTATGGTATTTGAAAACATCTGGCTCATACTTTCGCATTTTTCGCATACTTGTTGGTCAGATCCTGTGTTTTTCCTGGCTTGGATCACGTAGTAAAGTGGTACCACACTGAAACAGTCAATTAAACCTGGTTGCGATTAATAATTTAGAGGATAACGCCGGTTAGGTTTGTGTTAGGTCTGGTATTTGCAATAATCTGGGTCATACTTTCGCATTTTTCGCATACTTGTTGGGCAGATCCTTGGTTTTTTTCTGGTTAGGATCACGTATTAATGTGGTACCACACCGAAACAGTCAATTAAAACTGGATTTGATCAAGACTATAGAGGATAACACCGGTTATATCTGGGTTACGTCTGGTATATGCAGTCATCTACCTCATACTTTCGCATTTTTCGCATACTTGTTGGACAGATCCTGGTTTTTTTTCTGGTTAGGATCACGTATTAATGTGGTGCCATACTGAAATAGTCAATTCAACCTAGATTCGATCAGTATTGTAGTGGATAACACCGGTGAGGTCTGGGTTAGATTTGGTATTTGCCATCATCTTGCTCATACTTTCGTATTTTTCGCATACTTGTTGGCCAGATCCTGTGTTTTTCCTGGCTTGGATCACGTAGTAAAGTGGTACCACACTGAAACAGTCAATTAAACCTGGTTGCGATTAATAATTTAGAGGATAACGCCGGTTAGGTTTGTGTTAGGTCTGGTATTTGCAATAATCTGGGTCATACTTTCGCATTTTTCGCATATTTGTTGGTCAGATCCTGGGTTTTTTCTGGTTTGGATCACGTAGTAATGTGGTATCACACCGAAACAGTCATTTCAACCTGGTTTCGATAAATATTTCGGAGGATAATACCGGTTAGGTCTGGGTTACGTCTGGTATTTGCAATCATCTGGCTCAAACTTTCGCATTTTTCGCATACTTGTTGGCCAGATCCTGATTTTTTTCTAGTCAGGATCACGTAGTTATGTGGTCCCACACCGAAACAGTCAATGATACCTGGTTGGAATTAATATTTTAGAGGATAGTGCCGGCTATGTCTGGGTTAGGTATGGTATTTGCCATCATCTAGCTCATACTTTCGCACTTTTCGCATACTTGAATGGCCAGATCCTGGGCTTTTTCTGGTATGGGTCACGTAGTGATGTGGTACCATACTGAAACAGTCATTTAAAGCTGGTTTTGATTAGTATTTTAGAGGATAACAACGGTAAGGCTTGTGTTTTGTCTTGTATTTGCAACCATCTGCCTCATACTTTCGCATCTTTCGCATACTAGTTGGCCAGATCCTGGGTTTTTTTCTGGTTTGGATCACGTCTTTAGTGTGGTACCACACTGAAGTAGTCAATAAAACCTTGTCCCGATTAATATTTTGGAGGATAACACCGGTTAGGTCTGGGTTACGACTGGTATGTGCAATGATCAGGCTCATACTTTCGCATTTTTCGCATACTTGAATGGCCAGATCCTTGGTTTATTTCTGGTTAGGATCACGTATTAATGTGGTACCACACCGAAACAGTCATTTCAACCTGGTTGCGATTAATATTTTAGAGGATAATACCGGTTAGGCCTGGGTTACGTCTGGTATTTGCAATAATCTGCCTCATACATTCGCATCTTTCGCATACTTGAATGGCCAGATCCTGTCCTTTTTCTGGTTTGGATCACGTAGTAAAGGGGTAGCACACTGGAACGGTCAATTAAACCTTGTTCCGATTAATATTTTAGAGGATAACGCTGGTTATGTCTGGGTTAGTTCTGGTATTTGCAATCATCTGGCTCATACTGTCGAATTTTTCGCATACTTGTTGGTCAGATCCTGTATTTTTCCTGGTTTGGATCACGTATTAATGTGGTACCGCACCGAAACCGTCATTTAAACCTGGTTGCGATTAATATTTTAGAGGACAATACCGGTTAGGTCTGGGTTACGTGTGGTATTAGCAATCATCTAGCTGATACTTTCGCATTTTTCGCATAATTGAATGGCCATATCCCGGGCTTTTTTTGGATTGGATCACGTAGTAATGTGGTACCCCACCGAAACAGTCATTTCAACCTGGTTGCGATGAATATTTTAGAGGATAACACCAGTTAGGTCTGGGTTACGTCTGGTATTTGCAATAATCTGCCTCATACTTTCGCAATTTTTGCATACTTGAATGGCCAGATCCTGGGCTTTTTCAGGTTTGGATCACGTAGTAATGCGGTACCCCACCGAAACAGTCATTTCAACCTGGTTGCGATTAATATTTTAGATGATCACACCGGTTAGGTCTGGGTTACGTCTAGTATTTGCAATAATCTGCCTCATACTTTCGCATTTTTCGCATACTTGAATGGCCAGATCCTGTCCTCTTTCTGGTTTGGATCACGTAGTAAAGTGGTACCAGACTGAAACAGTCAATTAAACCTTGTTCCGATTAATATTTTAGAGAATAACGCTGGTTATGTCTAGGTTAGTTCTGGTATTTGCAATCATCTTGCTTATACTTTCGCATCCTTCGCTTACTTGTTGGCCAGATCCTGGGTTTTTTTCCGGTTAGGATCACGCATTAATCTGGTACCACACTGAAATAGTCAATTCAACCTGGGTTCGATCAATATTTTAGAGGATAACACCGGTTAGGTCTGGGTTACGTCTGGTATTTGTAATCATCATGGTCATACTTTCGCATTTTTGGTATACTTGTTGGCCAGATCCTGGGGTTTTTCTGATTTGAATCACGTAGTAAGAGGATAACACCGTACAGGTTTGTGTTCGGTCTGGTATATGCAATCATCTGGCTCATAATTACGCATTTTTTGCATAATTGTTGGCCAGATCCTGGGTTCCTTCTGATTTGGATCACGTAGTAATGTGGTACCACGCCGAAACCGTCATTTAAACCTGGTTGCGATTAATATTCTAGAGGATAACGCCGGTTAGGTTTGTGTTAGGTCTGGTATTTGCAATAATCTGGCTCATACTTTCGCATTTTTCGCATACTTTTTGGCCAGATCCTGGTTTTTTTTCTGGTTAGGATCACGTATGAAAGTGGTACCACACTGAAATAGTCAATTCAACCTGGATTCGATGAATATTTTACAGGATATCACCGGGTAGGTCTGGGTTACGTCTGGCATTTGCAATCATCTGCCTCATAGGTTCGCATAATTCGCGTACTTTTGGCCAGATCCTGGGTACTTTTCTCGTTAGGGTCACGTGTTAATGTGGTGCCACACTGAAATGGTTAACTCAACCTGGATTCGACGAATATTTTAGAGGATAACACCGGTTAGGTCAGGGTTAAGTGTGGTATTTGCCATTATCTAGCTCATAGTTTCGCATTTTTCGCATACTTGAATGGCCATATCCTGGGCGTTCTCTGGTTAGAATCACGTAGTAAAGTGGTACCACACTGAAACAGTCAATTAAACCTTGTTCCGACTAATATTTTAGAGGATAACGCCGGTTAGGTTTGTGTTAGGTCTGGTATTTCCAATCATCTGGCTCATACTTTCGCATCTTTCGCATACTTGTTGGCCAGATCCAGGGTTTTTTTCTGGTTAGGATCACGTATGAAAGTGGTACCACACTGAAATAGTCAACTAAAGTTGGTTTCGACCAATATTTTAGAGGATAACACCGGTTCGATCCGGGTTACGTCTGGTATTTGCAATCATCTGTCTCAAACTTTCGCATTTTTCGCATACTTGTTGGCAAGATCCTGAGTTTTTTTCTGGTCAGGATCACGTAGTAATGTGGTCCCACACCGAAACAGTCAATTATACCTGGTTGGGATTAATATTTTAGAGGATAACGCCGGTTATGTCTGGGTTACGTCTGGTATTTGCAATAATCTGCCTCATACTTTCGCATTTTTCGCATACTTGAATGGCCAGATCCTGTCCTTTTTCTGGTTTGGATCACGTAGTAAAGTGGCACCACACTGAAATAGTCAATAAAACCTGATTCCGATTAATATTTTAGAGGGGAACGCCGGGTATGCCTGGGTTAGGTCTGGTATTTGCCATCATCTAGCTCATACTTTCACATTTTTCTCATTCTTGTTGGCCAGATCCTGGGCTTTTTCTGATTTGAATCAGGTAGTAATGTGGTACCACACTGAAACCGTCAATCAAACCAGGATTTGATCAATTCTTTAGAGGATAACACCGTATAGGTTTGTGTTAGGTCTGGTATTTGTAACAATCTGTCCCATAGTTTCGGATTTTTCGCATACTTGTTGGTCAGATCCTGTGTTCTTCCTGGTTTGGATCTCGTAGTAATGTGGTACCACGCCGAAACAGTCATTTCAACCTGGTTGTGATTAATATTTTAGGAGATAATGCCGGTTAGGTTTGTGTTAGGTCTGGTATTTGCAATAATCTGGCTCAAGCTTTCGCATTTTCGCATACTTGTTGTTCAGGTCCTGTGTTTTTCCTTGCTTGGATCACGTAGTAAAGTGGTACCACACCGAAACAGTCATTTAAACCTGGTTGGGATTATTATTTTTGAGGATGACGCCGTTATGTCTGTGTTAGGTCTGATATTTGCAATCATATGCCTCATACTTTCGCATTTTTCTCATACTTGTTGGCCAGATCCTGGGCTTTTTCTGATTTGAATCACGTAGTAATGTGGTACCACACTGAAACCGTTAATTAAACCAGGATACGATCAATGGTGATAGAGGATATCACCGGTTAGGTCTGGGTTGCGTCTGGTATTTGCCATCATCTAGCTCATACTTTCGCATTTTTCGCATACTTGAATCGCCAGATCCTGGGGTTTTTCAGGTTTGTATCACGTACTAATGTGGTACCGCACTGAAACAGTCAATTAAACCAGGTTGCGATTAATATTTTATAGGATAACGCCGGTTCTATCTGGGTTAGGTCTGGCATTTGCAATAATCTGGCTCATACTTTCGCATTTTTCGCATACTTGTTGGTGAGATCCTGGGTTCTTTTTTCGTTAGGATCACGTATTAATGTGGTGGCACACTGAAATAGTCAATTGAACCTGGATTCGATTAATATTTTATTGGAAAACCGCGGTTATGTTTGGGTTAGTTTTTGGTATTTGCAATCATCTTGCTCATACTTTCGCATCACTCGTATACTCGTTGGCCAGATCCTGGGTATTTTTCTGGTAAGGATCACGTGTTAATGTGGTGCCACACAGAAATAGATAATTCAACCTGGATTCGAAGATTATATTAGAGGATATCACCGGTTTGGTCTGGGTTAGTTCTGGTATTTGCAATCATCTGGCTCATACTTTCGCATTTTTCGCATACTTGTTGGTCAGATCCTGGGTTTTTTCTGGTTTGGATCACGTAGTAATGTGGTATCCCACCGAAACAGTCATTTCAACCTGGTTGCGATTAATATTTTAGAGGATAATACCGGCTAGGTCTGGGTTACGTCTGGTATTTGCAACAATCTGCCTCATACTTTCGCATTTTTCGCATACTTGAATGGCCAGATCCTGTCCTTTTTCTGGTTTGGATCACGTAGTAAAGAGGTACCACTCTGAAACGGTCAATTAATCCTGGTTGCGATTAATAATTTAGAGGATTACGCAGATTATGCCTGGGTTAGGTCTGGTCTTTGCAATCATCTGCCTCATACTTTCGCATTTTTCGCATTCTTGTTGGCCAGATCCTGGGTTTCCTCTGGTTAGGATCACGTAGTAACGTGGTACCACACTGAAACAGTCAATTAAACCTGATTGCGATTAATATTTTAGAGGATAACCCCGGTTATGTCTGGGTTAGGTCTGGTATTTGCAATCATCTGCTCATACCTTCGCATTTTTCTCATTCTTGAATGGCCAGATCCTGGGCATTTTCAGGTTTGGATCACATAGAAATGTGGTACCACACCGAAACAGTCAATTAAACCTGGTTCCGATTAATATTTTAGAGGATAACGCCGGTTATCTCTGGGTTAGGTCTGGTATTTGTAATCATCTGGCTTATACTTTCGCATTTTTCGCATACTTGTTGGCCAGATCCTGGGCTTCTTCTGATTTGGATCACGCAGTAATGTGGTACCACGCCGAAACAGTCATTTAAACCTGGCTGTGATTAATATTTCAGGGGATAACGCCGGTTAGGTTTGTGTTAGGTCTGGTATTTGCACTAATCTGGCTCATACTTTCGCATTTTTCGCATACTTGTTGGTCAGATCCTGTGTTTTTCCTGGTTTGGATCATGTAGTAAAGTGGTACCACACCGAATCAGTCAATTAAACCTGGATGGGATTAATATTTTTGAGGATAACGCCGGTTATGTCTGGGTTAGGTCTCGTATTTGCCATCATCTAGCTGATACTTCCGCTTTTTTCGCATACTTGAATGGCCATAACCCGGGCTTTTTTTGGATTGGATCCCGTACTAAAGTGGTACCACACTGAAACAGTCAATTAAACCTTGTTCCGATTAATATTTTAGAGGATAACCCTGGTTATGTCTGGGTTAGTTCTGGTATCTGCAATCATCTGCCTCATACTTTCGCATCCTTCGCATACTTGTTGGCCAGATCCTGGTTTTTTTTCTGGTTAGGACCACGTATTAAACTAGTACCACACTGAAATAGTCAATTCAACCTGGGTTCCATCAATATTTTAGAGGATAACAACGGTAAGGTTTGTGTTTTGTCTTGTATTTGCAACCATCTGCCTCATACTTTCGCATCTTTCGCATACTAGTTGGCCAGATCCTGGGTTTTTTTCTGGTTTGGATCACGTCTTTAGTGTGGTACCACACTGAAGTAGTCAATAAAACCTTGTCCCGATTAATATTTTGGAGGATAACACCGGTTAGGTCTGGGTTACGACTGGTATTTGCAATCATCAGGCTCATACTTTCGCATTTTTCGGATACTTGAATGGCCAGATCCTGGGTTTTTCTCTCGTTAGGATCACGTAGTAATGTGGTACCACACTGAAACAGTCAATTAAACCTGATTGCGATTAATATTATATAGGATAACCCCGGTTATGTCTTGGTTAGGTCTGGTATTTGCAATCATCTGCCTCATACTTTCGCATTTTTCTCATTCTTGATGGCCAGATTCTGGGCTTTTTCTGATTTGAATCACGTAGTAATGTGGTACCACACTGAAATAGTCAATTCAACCTGGGTTCCATCAATATTTTGGAGGATAACCCCGGTTATGTCTGGGTTAGGTCTGGTATTTGCAATCATCTGCCTCATACTTTCGAATTTTTCGCATACTTGTTAGCCAGAACCTGGGCTTTTTCTGGTTTGAATCACGTAGTAATGTGGTACCACACTGAAACAGTCAATAAAACCTGGTTGCGATTAATATTTTACAGGATAACGCCGGTTCTCTCTGGGTTAGGTCTGGTATTTGCAAACATCTGGCTCATACTTTCGCATTTTTCGCATACTTGTTGGTCAGATCCTGTGTTCTTCCTGGCTTGGATCACGTAGTAAAGTGGTACCACACTGAAACAGTCAATTAAACCTGGTTGCGATTAATAATTTAGAGGATAACGCCGGTTAGGTTTGTGTTAGGTCTGTTATTTGCAATAATCTGGGTCATACTTTCGCATTTTTCGCATACTTGTTGGCCAGATCCTTGGTTTTTTTCTGGTTAGGATCACGTATTAATGTGGTACCACACTGATACAGTCAATTAAAACTGGATTTGATCAAGACTATAGAGGATAACACCGGTTATATCTGGGTTACGTCTGGTATATGCAGTCATCTACCTCATACTATCGCATTTTTCGCATACTTGTTGGACAGATCCTGTGTTTTTCCTGGCTTGGGTCACGTAGTAAAGTGGTACCACACTGAAACAGTCAATTAAACCTGGTTGCGATTAATAATTTAGAGGATAACGCCGGTTAGGTTTGTGTTAGGTCTGGTATTTGCAATAATCTGGGTCATACTTTCGCATTTTTCTCATTCTCGTTGGCCAGATCCTGGGCTTTTTCTGATTTGAATCACGTAGTAATGTGGTACCACACCGAAACAGTCAATTAAACCTGGTTCCGATTAATATTTCAGGGGATAATGCCGGTTATCTCTGGGTTAGGTCTGGTATTTGAAAACAACTGGCTCATACTTTCGCATTTTTCGCATACTTGTTGGTCAGATCCTGTGTTTTTCCTGGCTTGGATCACGTAGTAAAGTGGTACCACACTGAAACAGTCAATTAAACCTGGTTGCGATTAATAATTTAGAGGATAACGCCGGTTAGGTTTGTGTTAGGTCTGGTATTTGCTATAATCTGGGTCATACTTTCGCATTTTTCGCATACTTGTTGGTCAGATCCAGGGTTTTTTCTGGTTTGGATCACGTAGTAATGTGGTATCCCACTGAAACAGTCATTTCAACCTGGTTGCGATAAATATTTTTGAGGATAATACCGGTTAGGTCTGGGTTACGTCTGGTATTTGCAATCATCTGGCTCAAACTTTCGCATTTTTCGCATACTTGTTGGCAAGATCCTGATTTTTTTCTAGTCAGGATCACGTAGTTATGTGGTCCCACACCGAAACAGTCAATGATACCTGGTTGTAATTAATATTTTAGAGGATAGCGCCGGCTATGTCTGGGTTAGGTATGGTATTTGCCATCATCTAGCTCATACTTTCGCACTTTTCGCATACTTGAATGGCCAGATCCTGGGCTTTTTCTGGTATGGGTCACGTAGTGGTGTGGTACCATACTGAAACAGCCATTTAAACCTGGTTTTGATTAGTATTTTAGAGGATAACAACGGTAAGGTTTGTGTTTTGTCTTGTATTTGCAACCATCTGCCTCATACTTTCGCATCTTTCGCATACTAGTTGGCCAGATCCTGGGTTTTTTTCTGGTTTGGATCACGTCTTTAGTGTGGTACCACACTGAAGTAGTCAATAAAACCTTGTCCCGATTAATATTTTGGAGGATAACACCGGTTAGGTCTGGGTTACGACTGGTATTTGCAATCATCAGGCTCATACTTTCGCATTTTTCGCATACTTGAATGACCAGATCCTTGGTTTATTTCTGGTTAGGATCACGTATTAATGTGGTACCACACCGAAACAGTCATTTCAACCTGGTTGCGATTAATATTTTAGAGGATAATACCGGTTAGGTCTGGGTTACGTCTGGTATTTGCCCTCATCTGGCTCGTACTTTCGCATTTTTCGCATACTTGTTGGCCAGATCCTGGACTTTTTCTGGTTTGGATCACGTAGTATTGCGGTACCACACCGAGTCAGTCAATTAAACCTGGTTCCGATTAGTATTTTAGAGGATAACGCTGGTTATGTCTGGGTTAGTTCTGGTATTTGCAATCATCTGGCTCATACTGTCGAATTTTTCGCATACTTGTTGGTCAGATCCTGTGTTTTTCCTGGTTTGGATCACGTATTAATGTGGTACCACACCGAAACCGTCATTTAAACCTGGTTGCGATTAATATTTTAGAGGACAATACCGGTTATGTCTTGGTTAGGTCTGGTATTTGCAATCATCTGCCTCATACTTTCGCATTTTCCTCATTCTTGTTGGCCAGATCCTGGGCTTTTTCTGATTTGAATCACGTAGTAATGTGGTACCACACTGAAATAGTCAATAAAACCTGGTTCCGATTAATATTTTAGAGGGGAACGCCGGTTATGTCTGGGTTAGGTCTGGTATTTGCCATCATCTAGCTCGTAATTTCGCATTTTTCGCATACTTGAATGGCCAGATCCTGGGCTTTTTCAGGTTTGGATCACGTAGAAATGTGGTACCACACCGAAACAGTCAATTAAACCTGGTTCCGATTAATATTTTAGAGGATAACCCCGGTTATGTCTTGGTTAGGTCTGGTATTTGCAATCATCTGCTACATACTTTCGCATTTTTCTCATTCTTGTTGGCCAGATCCTGGGCTTTTTCTGATTTGAATCACGTAGTAATGTGGTACCACACTGAAATAGTCAATAAAACCTGGTTCCGATTAATATTTTAGAGGGGAACGCCGGTTACCTCTGGGTTAGGTCTGGTATTTGTAATCAACTGCCTCATACTTTTGCATTTTTCTCATTCTTGTTGACCAGATCCAGGGCTTTTTCTGATTTGAATCACGTAGTAATGTGGTACCACACTGAAACCGTCAATCAAACCAGGATTTGATCAATGCTTTAGAGGATAACACCGTATAGGTTTGTGTTAGGTCTGGTCTTTGCAATCATCTGGCTCATACTTTCGCATTTTGCGCATACTTGTTGGTCAGATACTGGGTTTTTTCCGGTTTGGATCACGTAGTAATGTGGTACCACACTGAAACAGTCAATTAAGCCTGGTTCGTAGTAATATTTTAGAGGATGACACTGGTTAGGTCTGGGTTACGTGTGGTATTTCCAATCATCTTCGTCATACTTTCGCATTTTTTGCATACTTGAATGGCCAGATCCTGGGTTTTTCTCGGGATAGGATCACGTAGTAATGTGGTACCACACCGAAACAGTCAATTAAACCTGATTGCGATTAACATTTTAGAGGATAACGCTGGTTATGTCTGGGTAAGGTCTGGTATTAGCAATCATCTTCCTCATACTTTCGCATTTTTGGTATACTTGGCCAGATCATTGGCTTTTTCTGATTTGAATCACGTAGAAATGTGGTACCACACTGAAATAGTCAAGTAAAGTTGGTTTCGACGAATATTTTAGAGGATAACGCCAGTTATGTCTGGGGTAGTTGTGGTATTTGCAATCATCAGGCTCGTACTTTCGCATTTTTCGCATACTTGTTGGCCAGATCCTGGGGTTTTTCTGGTTAGGATCACGTATTAAAGTGGTGCCACACTGAAATAGTCAATTCAACCTGGATTCGATCTATATTTTAGAAGATAACACCGGTTATGTCTGGGTTAGGTTCGGTATTTGCCATCATCTAGCTCATACTTTCGCATCCTTCGCATACTTGTTGGCCAGATCCTGGGTTTTTTTCTGGTTAGGATCATCTATTAAACTGGTACCACACTGAAATAGTCAATTCAACCTGGGTTCGATTAATATTATAGAGGATAACGCCGGTTAGGTTTGTGTTAGGTCTGGTATTTGCAATAATCTGGCTCATACTTTCGCATCACTCGTATACTCGTTGGCCAGATCCTGGGTATTTTTCTGGTAAGGATCACGTGTTAATGTGGTGCCACACAGAAATAGATAATTCAACCTGGATTCGAAGATTATATTAGAGGATATCACCGGTTTGGTCTGGGTTAGTTCTGGTATTTGCAATCATCTGGCTCATACTTTCGCATTTTTCGCATACTTGTTGGTCAGATCCTGGGCTTTCTCTGGTTTGTATCACGTAGTAATGCGGTACCACACTGATGCAGTCAGTTGATCCAGATTTCGATCAAAATTTTAACGGATAATTCCGGTTGGGTCTCGTTTAGGTCTGGGATTTGCCCACATTTGGCTCATACTTTCTCACTTTTCCCACACTTCTTTGCCAGGTGCTGGGATTTTTTCTGGTTTGGATCACGTAATCATGTCGTACCACACTGAAACAATCAATTAAACCAGGATTCGATGAATATTTTACAGGATAACACCTGTTAGGTCTGGGTTAGGTCTGGTATTTACCCTCATCTGGCAAATACTTTTGCATTCTTCGCATACTTGTGGCCAGATCGTGGGCTTTTTCTGGTTCGGATTACGTAGTAATGTGGTGCCACACTGAAACAGTCCATTAAACCTGATTCGGATCAATATTCTAGAGGATAACACCGGCTAGGTGTGTGTTAGGTCTGGGTTTTGCCCTCACCTGGATCATACTTTCGCACATTTCGCACAATTGCGGACCAGATCCTGTGTTCTTTTCTGGTTTGGATCACGTAGTAATGTGGTACCAGACTGAAGCAGTCAATTCAACATGGGTTCGATGAATATTTTAGTGGATAACTCCGGTTTGGTCTCGTTTAGGTCTGGGATATGCCCCCATCTGGATTATACTTTCGCATTGTTCGCATACTTATTGGCCAGATCCTGTGTTTCTTTCTCGTTTGGGTCACGCAGTAATGCAGTAACAGGCTGAAACTGCCAATTCAACTTGGTTTCGATCAATATTTGAGAGGATAACACCGTTTAGGTTTGTGCTCGGTCTGGTATTTGCTGTCATCTGGCTCATACTTTCGCATTTCTCGCATGCTTGTTGGCCAGATCCTGGGCTTTTTCTGGTTTGTATCACGTAGTAATGCGGTTCCACACTGAAGCAGTCAGTTGATCCTAATTTCGATCAATATTTTAACGTATAACTCCGGTTGGGTCTCACTTAGGACTGGTATATGCAATCATCTGGCTCATACTTTCGCACGCTTTCCATACTTGTTCGCCAGATCCTGTGTTTCTTTCTCGTTTGGGTCACGCAGTAATGCGGTAACAGGCTGAAACAGCCAATTCAACTTGGTTTCGATCAATATTTGAGAGGATAACACCGTTTAGGTTTGTGCTCGGTCTGGTATTTGCTGTCATCTGGCTCATACTTTCGCATTTCTCGCATGCTTGTTGGCCAGATCCTGGGCTTTTTCTGGTTGGGATTGTGTAGTAATATGGTACCACACTAAACAGGCAATTAAACCTGACCTGGATCAATATTTTAAAGTATAACACCGGTTAGTTCACGTTTAGGTCTGGGATTTGCCCTCATCTTGCTCATACTTTCGCATTTTTCGCATTCTTGTTGGCCAGATCCTGGGCTATTTCTAGTTTGGATCACGTAGTAATGTGGTACCAGAATGAAACTGTCAATTAAACCTGAATTCGATCAATATTTTAGAGGATCACACCGATTAGGTTTGTGTTAGGCCTGGTATTTGCAATCATCTGGCTCATACTTTCGCACTTTTCGCATACTTGTTAGCCAAATCCTGGGCTTTTTCTGGTTTGGATCACGTAGTAATGTGGTACCAGAATGAAACTGTCAATTAAACCTGGATGCGATCAATATTTTAGACGATCACACCGGTTAGGTTTGTGTTAGGTCTGGTATTTGCAATCATCTGGCTCATATTTTCGCACTTTTCGCATACTTGTTGGCCAAATCCTGCGCTTTTCCTGGTTTGGGTCACGTAGTAATGTGGTACCAGAATGAAACTGTCAATTAAGCCGGGATTCGATCAATATTTTAGACGATCACACCGGTTAGGTTTGTGTTAGGCCTGGTGTTTGCAATCATCCGGCTCATACTTTCGCATTCATCGCACACTTGTTGGCCAGACCCTGCGCTTTTTCTAGTTTGTATCACGTAGGAATGTGGTACCAGACTGAAACTGTCATTTAAACCTGGATTCGATCTATATTTTAGAGGATCACACCTTTTAGGTTTATGATAGGCCTGGTATTTGCAATCATCTGGCTCATACTTTCGCACTCTTCGCATACTCGTTGGCCAGATCCTGTGTTTTTTTCTGGTTGGGATCACGTAGTAATGCGGTAACAGGCTGAAACAGCCAATTCAACTTGGTTTCGATCAATATTTGAGAGGATAACAACGTTTAGGTTTTCAGCTCGGTCTGGTATTTGTTGTCATCTAGCTCATACTTTCGCATTTCTCGCATGCCTGTTGGCCAGATCCTGGGCTTTTTCTGGTTGGGATTGTGTAGTAATGTGGTACCACACTAAACAGTCAATTAAACCTGACCTGGATCAATATTTTAAAGTATAACACCGGTTAGTTCACGTTTAGGTCTGGGATTTGCCCTCATCTGGCTCATACTTTCGCATTTTTCGCATCCTTGTTGGCCAGATCCTGGGCTTTTTCTAGTATGGATCACGTAGTAATGTGGTACCAGAATGAAACTGTCAATTAAACCTGGATTCGATCAATATTTTAGAGGATCACACCGATTAGGTTTGTGTTAGGTCTGGTATTTGCAATCATCTGGCTCATATTTTCGCACTTTTCGCATACTTGTTGGCCAAATCCTGCGCTTTTCCTGGTTTGGGTCACGTAGTAATGTGGTACCAGAATGAAACTGTCAATTAAGCCGGGATTCGATCAATATTTTAGACGATCACACCGGTTAGGTTTGTGTTAGGCCTGGTGTTTGCAATCATCCGGCTCATACTTTCGCATTCATCGCACACTTGTTGGCCAGACCCTGCGCTTTTTCTAGTTTGTATCACGTAGGAATGTGGTACCAGACTGAAACTGTCATTTAAACCTGGATTCGATCTATATTTTAGAGGATCACACCTTTTAGGTTTATGATAGGCCTGGTATTTGCAATCATCTGGCTCATACTTTCGCACTCTTCGCATACTCGTTGGCCAGATCCTGTGTTTTTTTCTGGTTGGGATCACGTAGTAATGTGGTACCAGAATGAAACTGTCAATTAAACCTGAATTCGATCAATATTTTAGAGGATCACACCGATTAGGTTTGTGTTAGGCCTGGTATTTGCAATCATCTGGCTCATACTTTCGCACTTTTCGCATACTTGTTAGCCAAATCCTGGGCTTTTTCTGGTTTGGATCACGTAGTAATGTGGTACCACACTGAAACAGTCAATAAAACCTGGTTGCGATTAATATTTTACAGGATAACGCCGGTTCTATCTGGGTTAGGTCTGGTATTTGCAAACATCTGGCTCATACTTTCGCATTTTTCGCATACTTGTTGGTCAGATCCTGTGTTTTTCCTGGCTTGGATCACGTAGTAAAGTGGTACCACACTGAAACAGTCAATTAAACCTGGTTGCGATTAATAATTTAGAGGATAACGCCGGTTAGGTTTGTGTTAGGTCTGGTATTTGCAATAAGCTGGGTCATACTTTCGCATTTTTCGCATACTTGTTGGTCAGATCCTGGGTTTTTTCTGGTTTGGATCACGTAGTAATGTGGTATCCCACCGAAACAGTCAATGATACCTGGTTGGAATTAATATTTTAGAGGATAGCGCCGGCTATGTCTGGGTTAGGTATGGTATTTGTCATCATCTAGCTCATACTTTCGCACTTTTCGCATACTTGAATGGCCAGATCCTGGGCTTTTTCTGGTATGGGTCACGTAGTGATGTGGTACCATACTGAAACAGTCATTTAAACCTGGTTTTGATTAGTATTTTAGAGGATAACAACGATAAGGTTTGTGTTTTGTCTTGTATTTGCAACCATCTGCCTCATACTTTCGCATCTTTCGCATACTAGTTGGCCAGATCCTGGGGTTTTTTCTGGTTTGGATCACGTCTTTAGTGTGGTACCACACTGAAGTAGTCAATAAAACCTTGTCCCGATTAATATTTTGGAGGATAACACCGGTTAGGTCTGGGTTACGACTGGTATTTGCAATCATCAGGCTCATACTTTCGCATTTTTCGCATACTTCAATGGCCAGATCCTTGGTTTATTTCTGGTTAGGATCACGTATTAATGTGGTACCACACCGAAACAGTCATTTCAACCTGGTTGCGATTAATATTTTAGAGGATAATACCGGTTAGGTCTGGGTTACGTCTGGTATTTGCAATAATCTGCCTCATACTTTCGCATTTTTCGCATACTTGAATGGCCAGATCCTGTCCTTTTTCTGGTTTGGATCACGTAGTAAAGGGGTAGCACACTGGAACGGTCAATTAAACCTTGTTCCGATTAATATTTTAGAGGATAACCCCGGTTATGTCTTGGTTAGGTCTGGTATTTGCAATCATCTGCCTCATACTTTCGCATTTTTCTCATTCTTGTTGGCCAGATCCTGGGCTTTTTCTGATTTGAATCACGTAGTAATGTGGTACCACACTGAAATAGTCAATAAAACCTGGTTCCGATTAATATTTTAGAGGGGAACGCCGGTTACCTCTGGGTTAGGTCTGGTATTTGTAATCAACTGCCTCATACTTTTGCATTTTTCTCATTCTTGTTGACCAGATCCAGGGCTTTTTCTGATTTGAATCACGTAGTAATGTGGTACCACACTGAAACCGTCAATCAAACCAGGATTTGATCAATGCTTTAGAGGATAACACCGTATAGGTTTGTGTTAGGTCTGGTCTTTGCAATCATCTGGCTCATACTTTCGCATTTTGCGCATACTTGTTGGTCAGATACTGGGTTTTTTCCGGTTTGGATCACGTAGTAATGTGGTACCACACTGAAACAGTCAATTAAGCCTGGTTCGTAGTAATATTTTAGAGGATGACACTGGTTAGGTCTGGGTTACGTGTGGTATTTCCAATCATCTTCGTCATACTTTCGCATTTTTTGCATACTTGAATGGCCAGATCCTGGGTTTTTCTCGGGATAGGATCACGTAGTAATGTGGTACCACACCGAAACAGTCAATTAAACCTGATTGCGATTAACATTTTAGAGGATAACGCTGGTTATGTCTGGGTAAGGTCTGGTATTAGCAATCATCTTCCTCATACTTTCGCATTTTTGGTATACTTGGCCAGATCATTGGCTTTTTCTGATTTGAATCACGTAGAAATGTGGTACCACACTGAAATAGTCAAGTAAAGTTGGTTTCGACGAATATTTTAGAGGATAACGCCAGTTATGTCTGGGGTAGTTGTGGTATTTGCAATCATCAGGCTCGTACTTTCGCATTTTTCGCATACTTGTTGGCCAGATCCTTGGTTTATTTCTGGTTAGGATCACGTATTAATGTGGTACCACACCGAAACAGTCATTTCAACCTGGTTGCGATTAATATTTTAGAGGATAATACCGGTTAGGTCTGGGTTACGTCTGGTATTTGCAATAATCTGCCTCATACTTTCGCATTTTTCGCATACTTGAATGGCCAGATCCTGTCCTTTTTCTGGTTTGGATCACGTAGTAAAGGGGTAGCACACTGGAACGGTCAATTAAACCTTGTTCCGATTAATATTTTAGAGGATAACCCCGGTTATGTCTTGGTTAGGTCTGGTATTTGCAATCATCTGCCTCATACTTTCGCATTTTTCTCATTCTTGTTGGCCAGATCCTGGGCTTTTTCTGATTTGAATCACGTAGTAATGTGGTACCACACTGAAATAGTCAATAAAACCTGGTTCCGATTAATATTTTAGAGGGGATCGCCGGTTACCTCTGGGTTAGGTCTGGTATTTGTAATCATCTGCCTCATACTTTCGCATTTTTCTCATTCGTGTTGACCAGATCCAGGGCTTTTTCTGATTTGAATCACGTAGTAATGTGGTACCACACTGAAACCGTCAATCAAACCAGGATTTGATCAATGCTTTAGAGGATAACACCGTATAGGTTTGTGTTAGGTCTGGTCTTTGCAATCATCTGGCTCATACTTTCGCATTTTTCGCATACTTGTTGGTCAGATACTGGGTTTTTTCCGGTTTGGATCACGTAGTAATGTGGTACCACACTGAAACAGTCAATTAAGCCTGGTTCGTAGTAATATTTTAGAGGATGACACCGGTTAGGTCTGGGTTACGTGTGGTATTTCCAATCATCTTCGTCATACTTTCGCATTTTTGGTATACTTGGCCAGATCATTGGCTTTTTCTGATTTGAATCACGTAGAAATGTGGTACCACACTGAAATAGTCAACTAAAGTTGGTTTCGACCAATATTTTAGAGGATAACGCCAGTTATGTCTGGGGTAGTTGTGGTATTTGCAATCATCAGGCTCGTACTTTCGCATTTTTCGCATACTTGTTGGCCATATCCTGGGGTTTTTCTGGTTAGGATCACGTATTAAAGTGGTGCCACACTGAAATAGTCAATTCAACCTGGATTCGATCTATATTTTAGAAGATAACACCGGTTATGTCTGGGTTAGGTTCGGTATTTGCCATCATCTAGCTCATACTTTCGCATCCTTCGCATACTTGTTGGCCAGATCCTGGGTTTTTTTCTGGTTAGGATCATCTATTAAACTGGTACCACACTGAAATAGTCAATTCAACCTGGGATCGATTAATATTATAGAGGATAACGCCGGTTAGGTTTGTGTTAGGTCTGGTATTTGCAATAATCTGGCTCATACTTTCGCATTTTTCGCATACTTGTTGGTCAGATCCTGGGTTTTTTCTGGTTTGGATCACGTAGTAATGTGGTATCCCACCGAAACAGTCATTTCAACCTGGTTGCGATTAATATTTTAGAGGATAATACCGGCTAGGTCTGGGTTACGTCTGGTATTTGCAATCATCTGGCTCATACTTTCGCATTTTTCGCATACTTGTTGGCCAGTTCCTGGGCTTTCTCTGGTTTGGATCACGTAATCATGTCGTACCATACTGAAACAATCAATTAAACCAGGATTCGATGAATATTTTACAGGATAACACTAGTTAGGTCTGGGTTAGGTCTGGTATTTACCCTCATCTGGCAAATACTTTTGCATTCTTCGCATACTTGTGGCCAGATCGTGGGCTTTTTCTGGTTCGGATCACGTAGTAATGTGGTGCCACACTGAAACAGTCCATTAAACCTGATTCGGATCAATGTTCTAGAGGATAACACCGGCTAGGTGTGTGTTAGGTCTGGGTTTTGCCCTCACCTGGATCATACTTTCGCACATTTCGCACAATTGTGGACCAGATCCTGTGTTCTTTTCTGGTTTGGATCACGTAGTAATGTGGTACCAGACTGAAGCAGTCAATTCAACATGGGTTCGATGAATATTTTAGTGGATAACTCCGGTTTGGTCTCGTTTAGGTCTGGGATATGCCCCCATCTGGATTATACTTTCGCATTGTTCGCATACCCGTCGGCCTGATCCTGGGCTTTCTCTGGCTTGAATCACACAGTAATGTGGTACCACACTGAAACAGTGCATTAAACCTGGCCTCGATCAATATTTTTAGGTATAACTCCAGTTGGGACTCGTTTAGTTCTGGTATTTACCCACATCTAGGTCATACTTTCGCATTCATCGCACACATGTTGGCTATATCCTGGACTTTTTCTGGTTTGGATCTCGAAGTAATGTGGTAGCATACTGAAACAGTCAATTAAACGTGGCCCCGATCAATATTTTAAGGGATAACTCCGGTTGGGTCTCGTTTAGTTCTGGGATTTGCCCTCATCTGGCTCATACTTTCGCATTCTTCCCATACTTATTGGCCAGATCCTGTGTTTCTTTCTCGTTTGGGTCACGCAGTAATGCAGTGACAGGCTGAAACTGCCAATTCAACTTGGTTTCGATCAATATTTGAGAGGATAACACCGTTTAGGTTTGTGCTCGGTCTGGTACTTGCTGTCATCTGGCTCATACTTTCGCATTCATCGCACACTTGTTGGCCAGATCCTGGTCTTTTCCTGGTTTGGATCTCGTAGTAATGTGGTAGCATACTGAAACAGTCAATTAAACGTGGCCCCGATCAATATACTACGGGATAACTCCGGTTGGGTCTCGTTTAGGTCTGGTATTTGCAATCATCTGGCTCATACTTTCGCATTCATCGCACACTTGTTGGCCAGATCCTGGTTTTTTCCTGGTTTGGATCTCGTAGTAATGTGGTAGCATACTGAAACAGTCAATTAAACGTGGCCCCGATCAATATTTTAAGGGATAACTCCGGTTGGGTCTCGCTTAGGTCTGGGATTTGCCCTCATCTGGCTTATACTTTCGCATTCTTCGCACACTAGTTGGCCAGATCGTGGGCTTTTTCTGATTTGGATCACGTAGTAGTGTTGTACCAGACTGAAACAGCCAATTCAACTTGGTTTCGATCACTTTATAAGGGGACAACACCGTTTAGGTTTGTGTAAGGTCTGGTATTTGCAATCATCTGGCTCATACTTTCGCACTTTTCGCATACTTCTTGGTCAGATCCTGGGCTTTTTCTGGTTTGGATCACGTAGTAATGTGGTACCAGTATGAAACTGTCAATTATACCTGGATTCGATGAATATTTTAGAGGATCACACCGGTTAGGTTTGTGTTAGGTCTTGTATTTGCTATCATCTGGCTCATAGTGTCGCATTCATCGCACACTTGTTGGCCAGATCCTGGTCTTTTCCTGGTTTGGATCTCGTAGTAATGTGGTAGCATACTGAAACAGTCAATTAAACGTGGCCCCGATCAATATTTTAAGGGATAACTCCGGTTGGGTCTCGTTTAGGTCAGGGATTTGCCCTCATCTGGCTTATACTTTCGCATTCTTCGCACACTTGTTGGCCAGATCGTGGGGGTTTTTTCTGATTTGGATCACGTAGTAGTGTTGTACCAGACTGAAACAGCCAATTCAACTTGGTTTCGATCAATTTATAAGAGGACAACACCATTTAGGTTTGTGTTAGGTCTGGTATTTGCAATCATCTAGCTCATACTTTCGCATTCATCGCATACTTGTTGGCCAGATCCTGGTTTTTTCCTGGTTTGGATCTCGTAGTAATGTGGTAGCATACTGAAACAGTCAATTAAACGTGGCCCCGATCAATATTTTAAGGGATAACTCCGGTTGGGTCTCGCAAAGGTCTGGTATTTCCAATCATCTGGCTTATACTTTCGCATTTTTCGCATACTTGTTGGCCAGATCCTGGGATTTTTCTGGTTTGTATCACGTAGTAATGTGGTACCAGAATGAAACTGTCAATTATACCTAGATTCGATCAATATTTAAGAGGATAACACCGTTTAGGTTTGCAATCATCTGGATCATACTTTCGCATTCTTCCCATACTTGTTGGCCAGATCCTGTCTTTCTTTCTGGTTTGGGTCACGCAGTAATGCGGTAACAGGCTGAAACAGTCAATTAAACCTGGATTCGATCAATATTTTAGAGGATCACACCGGTTAGGTTTGTGTTAGGTCTGGTATTTCCAATCATCTGGCTCATACTTTCGCATTCGTCGCACACTTGTTGGCCAGATCCTGGTCTTTTCCTGGTTTGAATCTCGTAGTAACGTGGTAGCATACTGAAACAGTCAATTAAACGTGGCCCCGATCAATATTTTAAGGGATAACTCCGGTTGGGTCTCGTTTAGGTCTGGGATTTGCCCTCATCTGGCTTATACTTTCGCATTCTTCGCACACTTGTTGGCCAGATCGTGGGCTTTTTCTGATTTGGATCACGTAGTAGTGTTGTACCAGACTGAAACAGCCAATTCAACTTGGTTTCGATCAATTTATAAGAGGACAACACCGTTTAGGTTTGTGTTAGGTCTGGTATTTGCAATCATCTGGCTCATACTTTCGCATTTTTCGCATACTTGTTGACCAGATCCTGGGCCTTTTCTGGTTTGGATCACGTAGTAATGTGGTACCAGAATGAAACAGTTCATTAAACCTGGATTCGATCAATATTTTAACGGATAACTCCGGTTGGGTCTCGCAAAGGTCTGGTATTTCCAATCATCTGGATCATACTTTCGCATTCATCGCACACTTGTTGGCCAGATCCTGGTCTTTTCCTGGTTTGGATCTCGTAGTAATGTGGTAGCATACTGAAACAGTCAATTAAACGTGGCCCCGATCAATATTTTAAGGGATAACTCCGGTTGGGTCTCGTTTAGGTCAGGGATTTGCCCTCATCTGGCTTATACTTTCGCATTCTTCGCACACTTGTTGGCCAGATCGTGGGGGGTTTTTCTGATTTGGATCACGTAGTAGTGTTGTACCAGACTGAAACAGCCAATTCAACTTGGTTTCGATCAATTTATAAGAGGACAACACCATTTAGGTTTGTGTTAGGTCTGGTATTTGCAATCATCTAGCTCATACTTTCGCATTCATCGCACACTTGTTGGCCAGATCCTGGTTTTTTCCTGGTTTGGATCTCGTAGTAATGTGGTAGCATACTGAAACAGTCAATTAAACGTGGCCCCGATCAATATTTTAAGGGATAACTCCGGTTGGGTCTCGCAAAGGTCTGGTATTTCCAATCATCTGGCTCATACTTTCGCATTTTTCGCATACTTGTTGGCCAGATCCTGGGATTTTTCTGGTTTGTATCACGTAGTAATGTGGTACCAGAATGAAACTGTCAATTATACCTAGATTCGATCAATATTTAAGAGGATAACACCGTTTAGGTTTGCAATCATCTGGATCATACTTTCGCATTCTTCCCATACTTGTTGGCCAGATCCTGTCTTTCTTTCTGGTTTGGGTCACGCAGTAATGCGGTAACAGGCTGAAACAGTCAATTAAACCTGGATTCGATCAATATTTTAGAGGATCACACCGGTTAGGTTTGTGTTAGGTCTGGTATTTCCAATCATCTGGCTCATACTTTCGCATTCGTCGCACACTTGTTGGCCAGATCCTGGTCTTTTCCTGGTTTGAATCTCGTAGTAACGTGTGAGCATACTGAAACAGTCAATTAAACGTGGCCCCGATCAATATTTTAAGGGATAACTCCGGTTGGGTCTCGTTTAGGTCTGGGATTTGCCCTCATCTGGCTTATACTTTCGCATTCTTCGCACACTTGTTGGCCAGATCGTGGGCTTTTTCTGATTTGGATCACGTAGTAGTGTTGTACCAGACTGAAACAGCCAATTCAACTTGGTTTCGATCAATTTATAAGAGGACAACACCGTTTAGGTTTGTGTTAGGTCTGGTATTTGCAATCATCTGGCTCATACTTTCGCATTTTTCGCATACTTGTTGACCAGATCCTGGGCCTTTTCTGGTTTGGATCACGTAGTAATGTGGTACCAGAATGAAACAGTCCATTAAACCTGGATTCGATCAATATTTTAACGGATAACTCCGGTTGGGTCTCGCAAAAGTCTGGTATTTCCAATCATCTGGATCATACTTTCGCATTCATCGCACACTTGTTGGCCAGATCCTGGTCTTTTCCTGGTATGAATCTCGTAGTAATGTGGTAGCATACTGAAACAGTCAATTAAACGTGGCCCCGATTAATATTTTAAGGGATAACTCCGGTTGGGTCTCGTTTAGGTCTGGCATTTGCGCTCATCTGGCTTGTACTTTCGCACTCTTCGCATACTTGTTGGCCAGACCCTGTGTTTTTTTCTGGTTGGGATCACGTAGTAATATGGTACCGGAATGAAACAGTCAACTAAACCTGGATTCAATCAATATTTTAGAGGATCACACCGGTTAGGCTAGTGTTAGGCCTGGTATTTGCAATCATCTGGCTCATACTTTCGCATTTTTCGCATACTTGTTGGCCAGATCCTGGGATTTTTCTGGTTTGTATCACGTAGTAATGTGGTACCAGAATGAAACTGTCAATTATACCTGGATTTGATCAATATTTTAGAGGATCACACCGATTAGGTTTGCGTTAGGCGTGGTATTAGCAATCATCTGGCTCATACTTTCGCACTCTTCGCCTACTTGTTGGCCAGATCCTGTGTTTTTTTCTGGTTGGGATCACGTAGTAATGTGGTACCAGACTGAAACAGTCAATTCAACTTGGCTTCGATCAATATTTAAGAGGATAACACCGTTGAGGTTTGCAATCATCTGGATCATACTTTCGCACTCTTCGCCTACTTGTTGGCCAGATCCTGGGATTTTTCTGGTTTGGATCTCGTAGTAATGTGGTAGCATACTGAAACAGTCAATTAAACGTGGCCCCGATCAATATTTTAAGGGATAACTCCGGTTGGGTCTCGTTTAGGTCTGGGATTTGCCCTCATCTGGCTTATACTTTCGCATTCTTCGCACACTTGTTGGCCAGATCGTGGGCTTTTTCTGATTTGGATCACGTAGTAGTGTTGTACCAGACTGAAACAACCAATTCAACTTGGTTTCGATCAATTTATAAGGGGACAACACCGTTTAGGTTTGCGTTAGGTCTGGTATTTGCAATCATCTGGCCAATACTTTCGCACTTTTCGCATACTTGTTGGCCAGATCCTGGGCTTTTTCTGGTTTGGATCACGTAGTAATGTGGTACCAGAATGAAACTGTCAATTATACCTGGATTCGATGAATATTTTAGAGGATCACACCGGTTAGGTTTGTGTTAGGTCTTGTATTTGCTATCATCTGGCTCATACTTTCGCATTCATCGCACACTTGTTGGCCAGATCCTGGTCTTTTCCTGGTTTGGATCTCGTAGTAATGTGGTAGCATACTGAAACAGTCAATTAAACGTGGCCCCGATCAATATTTTAAGGGATAACTCCGGTTGGGTCTCGTTTAGGTCTGGGATTTGCCCTCATCTGGCTTATACTTTCGCATTCTTCGCACACTTGTAGGCCAGATCGTGGGCTTTTTCTGATTTGGATCACGTAGTAGTGTTGTACCAGACTGAAACAGCCAATTCAACTTGGTTTCGATCAATTTATAAGAGGACAACACCGTTTAGGTTTGTGTTAGGTCTGGTATTTGCAATCATCTGGCTCATACTTTCGCATTTTTCGCATACTTGTTGACCAGATCCTGGGCCTTTTCTGGTTTGGATCACGTAATAATGTGGTACCAGAATGAAACAGTCCATTAAACCTGGATTCGATCAAAATTTTAACGGATAACTCCGGTTGGGTCTCGCAAAGGTCTGGTATTTGCAATCATCTGGCCAATACTTTCGCACTTTTCGCATACTTGTTGGCCAGATCCTGGGCTTCTTCTGGTTTGGATCACGTAGTAATGTGGTACCAGAATGAAACTGTCAATTATACCTGGATTCGATGAATATTTTAGAGGATCACACCGTTTAGGTTTGTGTTAGGTCTTGTATTTGCTATCATCTGACTCATACTTTCGCATTCATCGCACACTTGTTGGCCAGATCCTGGTCTTTTCCTGGTTTGGATCTCGTAGTAATGTGGTAGCATACTGAAACAGTCAATTAAACGTGGCCCCGATCAATATTTTAAGGGATAACTCCGGTTGGGTCTCGTTTAGGTCTGGCATTTGCGCTCATCTGGCTTGTACCTTCGCACTCTTCGCATACTTGTTGGCCAGACCCTGTGTTCTTTCTGGTTGGGATCACGTAGTAATATGGTACCGGAATGAAACAGTCAACTGAACCTGGATTCAATCAATATTTTAGAGGATCACACCGGTTAGGCTAGTGTTAGGCCTGGTATTTGCAATCATCTGGCTCATACTTTCGCATTTTTGGCATACTTGTTGGCCAGATCCTGGTTTTTTCCTGGTTTGGATCTCGTAGTAATGTGGTAGCATACTGAAACAGTCAATTAAACGTGGCCCCGATCAATATTTTAAGGGATAACTCCGGTTGGGTCTCGCAAAGGTCTGGTATTTCCAATCATCTGGCTCATACTTTCGCATTTTTCGCATACTTGTTGGCCAGATCCTGGGATTTTTCTGGTTTGTATCACGTAGTAATGTGGTACCAGAATGAAACTCTCAATTATACCTAGATTCGATCAATATTTAAGAGGATAACACCGTTTAGGTTTGCAATCATCTGGATCATACTTTCGCATTCTTCCCATACTTGTTGGCCAGATCCTGTCTTTCTTTCTGGTTTGGGTCACGCAGTAATGCGGTAACAGGCTGAAACAGTCAATTAAACCTGGATTCGATCAATATTTTAGAGGATCACACCGGTTAGGTTTGTGTTAGGTCTGGTATTTCCAATCATCTGGCTCATACTTTCGCATTCGTCGCACACTTGTTGGCCAGATCCTGGTCTTTTCCTGGTTTGAATCTCGTAGTAACGTGGTAGCATACTGAAACAGTCAATTAAACGTGGCCCCGATCAATATTTTAAGGGATAACTCCGGTTGGGTCTCGTTTAGGTCTGGGATTTGCCCTCATCTGGCTTATACTTTCGCATTCTTCGCACACTTGTTGGCCAGATCGTGGGCTTTTTCTGATTTGGATCACGTAGTAGTGTTGTACCAGACTGAAACAGCCAATTCAACTTGGTTTCGATCAATTTATAAGAGGACAACACCGTTTAGGTTTGTGTTAGGTCTGGTATTTGCAATCATCTGGCTCATACTTTCGCATTTTTCGCATACTTGTTGACCAGATCCTGGGCCTTTTCTGGTTTGGATCACGTAGTAATGTGGTACCAGAATGAAACAGTCCATTAAACCTGGATTCGATCAATATTTTAACGGATAACTCCGGTTGGGTCTCGCAAAGGTCTGGTATTTCCAATCATCTGGATCATACTTTCGCATTCATCGCACACTTGTTGGCCAGATCCTGGTCTTTTCCTGGTATGAATCTCGTAGTAATGTGGTAGCATACTGAAACAGTCAATTAAACGTGGCCCCGATTAATATTTTAAGGGATAACTCCGGTTGGGTCTCGTTTAGGTCTGGCATTTGCGCTCATCTGGCTTGTACTTTCGCACTCTTCGCATACTTGTTGGCCAGACCCTGTGTTTTTTTCTGGTTGGGATCACGTAGTAATATGGTACCGGAATGAAACAGTCAACTAAACCTGGATTCAACCAATATTTTAGAGGATCACACCGGTTAGGCTAGTGTTAGGCCTGGTATTTGCAATCATCTGGCTCATACTTTCGCATTTTTCGCATACTTGTTGGCCAGATCCTGGGATTTTTCTGGTTTGTATCACGTAGTAATGTGGTACCAGAATGAAACTGTCAATTATACCTGGATTTGATCAATATTTTAGAGGATCACACCGATTAGGTTTGCGTTAGGCGTGGTATTAGCAATCATCTGGCTCATACTTTCGCACTCTTCGCCTACTTGTTGGCCAGATCCTGTGTTTTTTTCTGGTTGGGATCACGTAGTAATGTGGTACCAGACTGAAACAGTCAATTCAACTTGGCTTCGAACAATATTTAACAGGATAACACCGTTTAGGTTTGCAATCATCTGGATCATACTTTCGCATTCTTCCCATACTTGTTGGCCAGATCCTGTCTTTCTTTCTGGTTTGGGTCACGCAGTAATGCGGTAACAGGCTGAAACAGTCAATTAAACCTGGATTCGATCAATATTTTAGAGGATCACACCGTTTAGGTTGGTGTTAGGTCTGGTATTTGCAATCATCTGCCTCATACTTTCGCATATTTCGCATACTTGTCGGCCTGAACCTGGGCTTTTTCTGGTTTGGATCACGCAGTAATGTGGTACCAGAATAAAACAGTCAATTAAACCTCGATTCGATGAATATTTTAAAGTATTACACCGGTTAGTTTTGTGTTAGGCCTGGTATTTGCAATCATCTGGCTCATACTTTCGCACTTTTCGCATACTAGTTGGCCAGATCCAGGGCTTTTTCTGGTTTGGATTACGTAGTAATGTGGTACCAGAATGAAACTGTCAATTATACCTGGATTCGATGAATATTTTAGAGGATCACACCGGTTAGGTTTGTGTTAGGTCTTGTATTTGCTATCATCTGGCTCATACTTTCGCATTCATCGCACACTTGTTGGCCAGATCCTGGTCTTTTCCTGGTTTGGATCTCGTAGTAATGTGGTAGCATACTGAAACAGTCAATTAAACGTGGCCCCGATCAATATTTTAAGGGATAACTCCGGTTGGGTCTCGTTTAGGTCTGGGATTTGCCCTCATCTAGCTTATACTTTCGCATTCTTCGCACACTTGTTGGCCAGATCGTGGGCTTTTTCTGATTTGGATCACGTAGTAGTGTTGTACCAGACTGAAACAGCCAATTCAACTTGGTTTCGATCAATTTATAAGAGGACAACACCGTTTAGGTTTGTGTTAGGTCTGGTATTTGCAATCATCTGGCTCATACTTTCGCATTTTTCGCATACTTGTTGACCAGATCCTGGGCCTTTTCTGGTTTGGATCACGTAGTAATGTGGTACCAGAATGAAACAGTCCATTAAACCTGGAATCGATCAATATTTTAACGGATAACTCCGGTTGGGTCTCGCAAATGTCTGGTATTTCCAATCATCTGGATCATACTTTCGCATTCATCGCACACTTGTTGGCCAGATCCTGGTCTTTTCCTGGTTTGAATCTCGTAGTAATGTGGTAGCATACTGAAACAGTCAATTAAACGTGGCCCCGATCAATATTTTACGGGATAACTCCGGTTGGGTCTCGTTTAGGTCTGGCATTTGCGCTCATCTGGCTTGTACCTTCGCACTCTTCGCATACTTGTTGGCCAGACCCTGTGTTCTTTCTGGTTGGGATCACGTAGTAATATGGTACCGGAATGAAACAGTCAACTGAACCTGGATTCAATCAATATTTTAGAGGATCACACCGGTTAGGCTAGTGTTAGGCCTGGTATTTGCAATCATCTGGCCAATACTTTCGCACTTTTCGCATACTTGTTGGCCAGATCCTGGGCTTTTTCTGGTTTGGATCACGTAGTAATGTGGTACCAGAATGAAACTGTCAATTATACCTGGATTCGATGAATATTTTAGAGGATCACACCGGTTAGGTTTGTGTTAGGTCTTGTATTTGCTATCATCTGGCTCATACTTTCGCATTCATCGCACACTTGTTGGCCAGATCCTGGTCTTTTCCTGGTTTGGATCTCGTAGTAATGTGGTAGCATACTGAAACAGTCAATTAAACGTGGCCCCGATCAATATTTTAAGGGATAACTCCGGTTGGGTCTCGTTTAGGTCTGGGATTTGCCCTCATCTGGCTTATACTTTCGCATTCTTCGCACACTTGTAGGCCAGATCGTGGGCTTTTTCTGATTTGGATCACGTAGTAGTGTTGTACCAGACTGAAACAGCCAATTCAACTTGGTTTCGATCAATTTATAAGAGGACAACACCGTTTAGGTTTGTGTTAGGTCTGGTATTTGCAATCATCTGGCTCATACTTTCGCATTTTTCGCATACTTGTTGACCAGATCCTGGGCCTTTTCTGGTTTGGATCACGTAATAATGTGGTACCAGAATGAAACAGTCCATTAAACCTGGATTCGATCAAAATTTTAACGGATAACTCCGGTTGGGTCTCGCAAAGGTCTGGTATTTGCAATCATCTGGCTCATACTTTCGCATTCATCGCACACTTGTTGGCCAGATCCTGGTCTTTTCCTGGTTTGGATCTCGTAGTAATGTGGTAGCATACTGAAACAGTCAATTAAACGTGGCCCCGATCAATATTTTAAGGGATAACACCGGTTGGGTCTCGTTTAGGTCTGGGATTTGCCCTCATCTGGCTTATACTTTCGCATTCTTCGCACACTTGTTGGCCAGATCGTGGGCTTTTTCTGATTTGGATCACGTAGTAGTGTTGTACCAGACTGAAACAGCCAATTCAACTTGGTTTCGATCAATTTATAAGAGGACAACACCGTTTAGGTTTGTGTTAGGTCTGGTATTTCCAATCATCTGGCTCATACTTTCGCATTCGTCGCACACTTGTTGGCCAGATCCTGGTCTTTTCCTGGTTTGAATCTCGTAGTAACGTGGTAGCATACTGAAACAGTCAATTAAACGTGGCCCCGATCAATATTTTAAGGGATAACTCCGGTTGGGTCTCGTTTAGGTCTGGCATTTGCGCTCATCTGGCTTGTACTTTCGCACTCTTCGCATACTTGTTGGCCAGATCCTGTGTTTTTTTCTGATTTGGATCACGTAGTAGTGTTGTACCAGACTGAAACAGCCAATTCAACTTGGTTTCGATCAATTTATAAGAGGACAACACCGTTTAGGTTTGTGTTAGGTCTGGTATTTGCAATCATCTGGCTCATACTTTCGCATTTTTCGCATACTTGTTGACCAGATCCTGGGCCTTTTCTGGTTTGGATCACGTAATAATGTGGTACCAGAATGGAACAGTCCATTAAACCTGGATTCGATCAAAATTTTAACGGATAACTCCGGTTGGGTCTCGCAAAGGTCTGGTATTTCCAATCATCTGGCTCATACTTTCGCATTCATCGCACACTTGTTGGCCAGATCCTGGTCTTTTCCTGGTTTGAATCTCGTAGTAATGTGGTAGCATACTGAAATAGTCAATTAAACGTGGCCCCGATCAATATTTTAAGGGATAACTCCGGTTGGGTCTCGTTTAGGTCTGGCATTTGCAATCATCTGGCTCATACTTTCGCACTCTTCGCATACTTGTTGGCCAGACCCTGTGTTTTTTTCTGGTTGGGATCACGTAGTAATATGGTACCGGAATGAAACAGTCAACTAAACCTGGATTCAATCAATATTTTAGAGGATCACACCGGTTAGGCTAGTGTTAGGCCTGGTATTTGCAATCATCTGGCTCATACTTTCGCATTTTCCGCATACTTGTTGGCCAGATCCTGGGATTTTTCTGGTTTGTATCACGTAGTAATGTGGTACCAGAATGAAACTGTCAATTATACCTGGATTCGATCAATATTTTAGAGGATCACACCGATTAGGTTTGCGTTAGGCCTGGTATTAGCAATCATCTGGCTCATACTTTCGCACTCTTCGCCCACTTGTTGGCCAGATCCTGTGTTTTTTTCCGGTTGGGATCACGTAGTAGTGTGGTACCAGACTGAAACAGTCAATTCAACTTGGCTTCGATCAATATTTAAGAGGATAACACTGTTTAGGTTTGCAATCATCTGGATCATACTTTCGCATTCTTCCCATACTTGTTGGCCAGATCCTGTCTTTCTTTCTGGTTTGGGTCACGCAGTAATGCGGTAACAGGCTGAAACAGTCAATTAAACCTGGATTCGATCAATATTTTAGAGGATCACACCGTTTAGGTTGGTGTTGGGTCTGGTATTTGCAATCATCTGCCTCATACTTTCGCATTTTTCGCATACTTGTCGGCCAGAACCTGGGCTTTTTCTGGTTTGGATCAGGCAGTAATGTGGTACCAGAATAAAACAGTCAATTAAACCTGGATTCGATGAATATTTTAAAGTATTACACCGGTTAGTTTTGTGTTAGGCCTGGTATTTGCAATCATGTGGCTCATACTTTCGCACTTTTCGCATACTTGTTGGCCAGATCCTGTGTTTTTTTCTGGTTGGGATCACGTAGTAATGTGGTACCAGACTGAAACTGTCAATTCAACTTGGTTTCGATCAATATTTTAGAGGATATCACCGTTTAGGTTTGTGTTAGGTCTGGTATTTGCAATCATCTGGCACATACTTTCGCACTTTTCGCATACTTGTTGGCCAGTTCCTGGGCTTTTTCTGGTTTGGATCACGTAGTAATGTGGTACCAGAATGAAACTGTCAATTATACCTGGATTCGATGAATATTTTAAAGTATTACACCGGTTAGTTTTGTGTTAGGCCTGGTATTTGCAATCATCTGGCTCATACTTTCGCACTTTTCGCATACTTGTTGGCCAGATCCTGTGTTTTTTTCTGATTTGGAGCACGTAGTAGTGTTGTACCAGACTGAAACAGCCAGTTCAACTTGGTTTCGATCAATTTATAAGAGGACAACACCGTTTAGGTTTGTGTTAGGTCTGGTATTTGCAATCATCTGGCTCATACTTTCGTACTCTTCGCCTACTTGTTGGCCAGATCCTGTGTTTTTTTCTGGTTGGGATCACGTAGTAATGTGGTACCAGACTGAAACAGTCAATTCAACTTGGCTTCGATCAATATTTAAGAGGATAACACCGTTTAGGTTTGCAATCATCTGGATCATACTTTCGCATTCTTCCCATACTTGTTGGCCAGATCCTGTCTTTCTTTCTGGTTTGGGTCACGCAGTAATGCGGTAACAGGCTGAAACAGTCAATTAAACCTGGATTCGATCAATATTTTAGAGGATCACACCGTTTAGGTTGGTGTTAGGTCTGGTATTTGCAATCATCTGGCTCATACTTTCGCATTCATCGCACACTTGTTGGCCAGATCCTGGTTTTTTCCTGGTTTGGATCTCGTAGTAATGTGGTAGCATACTGAAACAGTCAATTAAACGTGGCCCCGATCAATATTTTAAGGGATAACTCCGGTTGGGTCTCGTTTAGGTCTGGGATTTGCCCTCATCTGGCTTATACTTTCGCATTCTTCGCACACTTGTTGGCCAGATCGTGGGCTTTTTCTGATTTGGATCACGTAGTAGTGTTGTACCAGACTGAAACAGCCAATTCAACTTGGTTTCGATCAATTTATAAGGGGACAACACCGTTTAGGTTTGTGTTAGGTCTGGTATTTGCAATCATCTGGCCAATACTTTCGCACTTTTCGCATACTTGTTGGCCAGATCCTGGGCTTTTTCTGGTTTGGATCAAGTAGTAATGTGGTACCAGAATGAAACTGTCAATTATACCTGGATTCGATGAATATTTTAGAGGATCACACCGGTTAGGTTTGTGTTAGGTCTTGTATTTGCTATCATCTGGCTCATACTTTCGCATTCATCGCACACTTGTTGGCCAGATCCTGGTCTTTTCCTGGTTTGGATCTCGTAGTAATGTGGTAGCATACTGAAACAGTCAATTAAACGTGGCCCCGATCAATATTTTAAGGGATAACTCCGGTTGGGTCTCGTTTAGGTCTGGGATTTGCCCTCATCTGGCTTATACTTTCGCATTCTTCGCACACTTGTTGGCCAGATCCTGTGTTTTTTTCTGATTTGGAGCACGTAGTAGTGTTGTACCAGACTGAAACAGCCAGTTCAACTTGGTTTCGATCAATTTATAAGAGGACAACACCGTTTAGGTTTGTGTTAGGTCTGGTATTTGCAATCATCTGGCTCATACTTTCGTACTCTTCGCCTACTTGTTGGCCAGATCCTGTGTTTTTTTCTGGTTGGGATCACGTAGTAATGTGGTACCAGACTGAAACAGTCAATTCAACTTGGCTTCGATCAATATTTAAGAGGATAACACCGTTTAGGTTTGCAATCATCTGGATCATACTTTCGCATTCTTCCCATACTTGTTGGCCAGATCCTGTCTTTCTTTCTGGTTTGGGTCACGCAGTAATGCGGTAACAGGCTGAAACAGTCAATTAAACCTGGATTCGATCAATATTTTAGAGGATCACACCGTTTAGGTTGGTGTTAGGTCTGGTATTTGCAATCATCTGGCTCATACTTTCGCATTCATCGCACACTTGTTGGCCAGATCCTGGTTTTTTCCTGGTTTGGATCTCGTAGTAATGTGGTAGCATACTGAAACAGTCAATTAAACGTGGCCCCGATCAATATTTTAAGGGATAACTCCGGTTGGGTCTCGTTTAGGTCTGGGATTTGCCCTCATCTGGCTTATACTTTCGCATTCTTCGCACACTTGTTGGCCAGATCGTGGGCTTTTTCTGATTTGGATCACGTAGTAGTGTTGTACCAGACTGAAACAGCCAATTCAACTTGGTTTCGATCAATTTATAAGGGGACAACACCGTTTAGGTTTGTGTTAGGTCTGGTATTTGCAATCATCTGGCCAATACTTTCGCACTTTTCGCATACTTGTTGGCCAGATCCTGGGCTTTTTCTGGTTTGGATCAAGTAGTAATGTGGTACCAGAATGAAACTGTCAATTATACCTGGATTCGATGAATATTTTAGAGGATCACACCGGTTAGGTTTGTGTTAGGTCTTGTATTTGCTATCATCTGGCTCATACTTTCGCATTCATCGCACACTTGTTGGCCAGATCCTGGTCTTTTCCTGGTTTGGATCTCGTAGTAATGTGGTAGCATACTGAAACAGTCAATTAAACGTGGCCCCGATCAATATTTTAAGGGATAACTCCGGTTGGGTCTCGTTTAGGTCTGGGATTTGCCCTCATCTGGCTTATACTTTCGCATTCTTCGCACACTTGTTGGCCAGATCGTGGGCTTTTTCTGATTTGGATCACGTAGTAGTGTTGTACCAGACTGAAACAGCCAATTCAACTTGGTTTCGATCAATTTATAAGAGGACAACACCGTTTAGGTTTGTGTTAGGTCTGGTATTTCCAATCATCTGGCTCATACTTTCGCATTCGTCGCACACTTGTTGGCCAGATCCTGGTCTTTTCCTGGTTTGAATCTCGTAGTAACGTGGTAGCATACTGAAACAGTCAATTAAACGTGGCCCCGATCAATATTTTAAGGGATAACTCCGGTTGGGTCTCGTTTAGGTCTGGCATTTGCGCTCATCTGGCTTGTACTTTCGCACTCTTCGCATACTTGTTGGCCAGATCCTGTGTTTTTTTCTGATTTGGAGCACGTAGTAGTGTTGTACCAGACTGAAACAGCCAATTCAACTTGGTTTCGATCAATTTATAAGAGGACAACACCGTTTAGGTTTGTGTTAGGTCTGGTATTTCCAATCATCTGGCTCATACTTTCGCATTCGTCGCACACTTGTTGGCCAGATCCTGGTCTTTTCCTGGTTTGAATCTCGTAGTAATGTGGCAGCATACTGAAACAGTCAATTAAACGTGGCCCCGATCAATATACTACGGGATAACTCTGGTTGGGTCTCGTTTAGGTCTGGGATTTGCCCTCATCTGGCTTATACTTTCGCATTCTTCGCACACTTGTTGGCCAGATCGTGGGCTTTTGCTGATTTGGATCACGTAGTAGTGTTGTACCAGACTGAAACAGCCAATTCAACTTGGTTTCGATCAATTTATAAGAGGACAACACCGTTTAGGTTTGTGTTAGGTCTGGTATTTGCAATCATCAAGCTCATACTTTCGCATTTTTCGCATACTTGTTGACCAGATCCTGACCTTTTCTGGTTTGGATCACGTAGTAATGTGGTACCAGAATGAAACAGTCCATTAAACCTGGATTCGATCAATATTTTAACGGATAACTCAGGTTGGGTCTCGCAAAGGTCTGGTATTTCCAATCATCTGGCTCATACTTTCGCATTCATCGCACACTTGTTGGCCAGATCCTGGTCTTTTCCTGGTTTGAATCTCGCAGTAATGTGGTAGCATACTGAAATAGTCAATTAAACGTGGCCCCGATCAATATTTTAAGGGATAACTCCGGTTGGGTCTCGTTTAGGTCTGGCATTTGCAATCATCTGGCTCATACTTTCGCACTCTTCGCATACTTGTTGGCCAGACCCTGTGTTTTTTTCTGGTTGGGATCACGTAGTAATATGGTACCGGAATGAAACAGTCAACTAAACCTGGATTCAATCAATATTTTAGAGGATCACACCGGTTAGGCTAGTGTTAGGCCTGGTATTTGCAATCATCTGGCTCATACTTTCGCATTTTCCGCATACTTGTTGGCCAGATCCTGGGATTTTTCTGGTTTGTATCACGTAGTAATGTGGTACCAGAATGAAACTGTCAATTATACCTGGATTCGATCAATATTTTAGAGGATCACACCGATTAGGTTTGCGTTAGGCCTGGTATTAGCAATCATCTGGCTCATACTTTCGCACACTTCGCCTACTTGTTGGCCAGATCCTGTGTTTATTTCCGGTTGGGATCACGTAGTAGTGTGGTACCAGACTGAAACAGTCAATTCAACTTGGCTTCGATCAATATTTAAGAGGATAACACCGTTTAGGTTTGCAATCATCTGGATCATACTTTCGCATTCCTCCCATACTTGTTGGCCAGATCCTGTCTTTCTTTCTGGTTTGGGTCACGCAGTAATGCGGTAACAGGCTGAAACAGTCAATTAAACCTGGATTCGATCAATATTTTAGAGGATCACACCGTTTAGGTTGGTATTGGGTCTGGTATTTGCAATCATCTGCCTCATACTTTCGCATTTTTCGCATACTTGTCGGCCAGAACCTGGGCTTTTTCTGGTTTGGATCACGCAGTAATGTGGTACCAGAATAGAACAGTCAATTAAACCTGGATTCGATGAATATTTTAAAGTATTACACCGGTTAGTTTTGTGTTAGGCCTGGTATTTGCAATCATCTGGCTCATACTTTCGCACTTTTCGCATACTTGTTGGCCAGATCCTGTGTTTTTTTCTGGTTGGGATCACGTAGTAATGTGGTACCAGACTGAAACTGTCAATTCAACTTGGTTTCGTTCAATATTTTAGAGGATAACACCGTTTAGGTTTGTGTTAGGTCTGGTATTTGCAATCATCTGGCTCATACTTTCGCACTTTTCGCATACTTGTTGGCCAGTTCCTGGGCTTTTTCTGGTTTGGATCACGTAGTAATGTGGTACCAGAATGAAACTGTCAATTATACCTGGATTCGATGAATATTTTAAAGTATTACACCGGTTAGTTTTGTGTTAGGCCTGGTATTTGCAATCATCTGGCTCATACTTTCGCACTTCTCGCATACTTGTTGGCCAGATCCTGTGTTTTTTTCTGATTTGGAGCACGTAGTAGTGTTGTACCAGACTGAAACAGCCAGTTCAACTTGGTTTCGATCAATTTATAAGAGGACAACACCGTTTAGGTTTGTGTTAGGTCTGGTATTTGCAATCATCAAGCTCATACTTTCGCATTTTTCGCATACTTGTTGACCAGATCCTGACCTTTTCTGGTTTGGATCACGTAGTAATGTGGTACCAGAATGAAACAGTCCATTAAACCTGGATTCGATCAATATTTTAACGGATAACTCAGGTTGGGTCTCGCAAAGGTCTGGTATTTCCAATCATCTGGCTCATACTTTCGCATTCGTCGCACACTTGTTGGCCAGATCCTGGTCTTTTCCTGGTTTGAATCTCGTAGTAACGTGGTAGCATACTGAAACAGTCAATTAAACGTGGCCCCGATCAATATTTTAAGGGATAACTCCGGTTGGGTCTCGTTTAGGTCTGGCATTTGCGCTCATCTGGCTTGTACTTTCGCACTCTTCGCATACTTGTTGGCCAGACCCTGTGTTTTTTTCTGGTTGGGATCACGTAGTAATATGGTACCGGAATGAAACAGTCAACTAAACCTGGATTCAATCAATATTTTAGAGGATCACACCGGTTAGGCTAGTGTTAGGCCTGGTATTTGCAATCATCTGGCTCATACTTTCGCATTTTTCGCATACTTGTTGGCCAGATCCTGGGATTTTTCTGGTTGGTATCACGTAGTAATGTGGTACCAGAATGACACTGTCAATTATACCTGGATTCGATCAATATTTTAGAGGATCACACCGATTAGGTTTGCGTTAGGCCTGGTATTAGCAATCATCTGGCTCATACTTTCGCACTCTTCGCCTACTTGTTGGCCAGATCCTGTGTTTTTTTCAGGTTGGGATCACGTAGTAATGTGGTACCAGACTGAAACAGTCAATTCAACTTGGCTTCGATCAATATTTAAGAGGATAACACCGTTTAGGTTTGCAATCATCTGGATCATACTTTCGCATTCTTCCCATACTTGTTGGCCAGATCCTGTCTTTCTTTCTGGTTTGGGTCACGCAGCAATGCGGTAACAGGCTGAAACAGTCAATTAAACCTGGATTCGATCAATATTTTAGAGGATCACACCGGTTAGGTTTGTGTTAGGTCTTGTATTTGCTATCATCTGGCTCATACTTTCGCATTCATCGCACACTTGTTGGCCAGATCCTGGTCTTTTCCTGGTTTGGATCTCGTAGTAATGTGGTAGCATACTGAAACAGTCAATTAAACGTGGCCCCGATCAATATTTTAAGGGGTAACTCCGGTTGGGTCTCGTTTAGGTCTGGGATTTGCCCTCATCTGGCTTATACTTTCGCATTCTTCGCACACTTGTTGGCCAGATCGTGGGCTTTTTCTGATTTGGCTCACGTAGTAGTGTTGTACCAGACTGAAACAGCCAATTCAACTTGGTTTCGATCAATTTATAAGAGGACAACACCGTTTAGGTTTGTGTTAGGTCTGGTATTTGCAATCATCTGGCTCATACTTTCGCATTTTTCGCATACTTGTTGACCAGATCCTGGGCCTTTTCTGGTTTGGATCACGTAGTAATGTGGTACCAGAATGAAACTGTTCACTAAACCTGGATTCGATCAATATTTTAACGTATAACTCCGGTTGGGTCTCGCAAAGGTCTGGTATTTCCAATCATCTGGCTCATACTTTCGCATTCGTCGCACACTTGTGGCCAGATCCTGGTCTTTTCCTGGTTTGAATCTCGTAGTAATGTGGTAGCATACTGAAACAGTCAATTAAGCGTGGCCCCGATCAATATTTTAAGGGATAACTCCGGTTGGGTCTCGTTTAGGTCTGGGATTTGCCCTCATCTAGCTTATACTTTCGCATTCTTCGCACACTTGTTGGCCAGATCGTGGGCTTTTTCTGATTTGGATCACGTAGTAGTGTTGTACCAGACTGAAACAGCCAATTCAACTTGGTTTCGATCAATATATAAGAGGACAACACCGTTTAGGTTTGTGTTAGGTCTGGTATTTGCAATCATCTGGCTCATACTTTCGCATTTTTCGCATACTTGTCGGCCAGAACCTGGGCTTTTCCTGGTTTGGATCACGCAGTAATGTGGTACCAGAATGAAACAGTCAATTAAAGCTGGATTCGATGAATATTTTAGAGGATCACACCGGTTAGGTTTGTGTTAGGTCTTGTATTTGCTATGATCTGCCTGATACTTTCGCATTCTTCGCATACCTGTTGGCCTAATCCTGGGCTTTTTCCGGTTTGGATCACGCAGCAATGTGGTACCAGAATGAAGCAGTCAATTAATCCTGGATTCGATCAATATTTTGGATGATTGGACCGTTTAGGTTTGTGTTAGGTTTGGTATTTACAATCATCTGGCTCATACTTTCGCATTCTTCGCACACTTGTTGGCCCAATCCAGGACATTTTCTCATTTGGATCTCGTAGTAATGTGGTTCCACACTGAAACAGTCAATTCAACTTGGTTTCGATCAATATTTTAGAGGATAGCACCGTTTAGGTTTGTGCTAGGTCTTGTATTTGCTATCATCTGGCTTATACCTTCGCATTTCTCGCATGCTTGTTGGCCAGGTCCTGTGCTTTTTCTGGTTTGTATCACATAGTAATGCGGTTCCACACTGAAGCAGCCACTTGATCCTGATTTCCATTAACAGTTTAACGGATAACTCCGGTTGGGTCTCGCCTAGGACTGGTATATGCAATCATCTGGCTCATACTTTCGCATTTTTCGCATACTTCTTGGCCAGATCCTGGGCTTTTCCTGGTATGGATCACGTAGTAATATGGTACCTGAATGAAACAGTCAATTGAAGCTGGTTTCGATGAATATTTTAGAGGATCACACCGTTTAGGTTAGTGTTAGGTCTGGTATTTGCAATCATCTGGATCATACTTTCGCATTCTTCCCATACTTGTTGGCCAGGTCCTGTCTTTCTTTCTGGTTTGGGTCACGCAGTAATGCGGTAACAGGCTGAAACAGTCAATTAAACCTGGATTCGATCAATATTTTAGAGGATCACACCGTTTAGGTTTGTGTTAGGCCTGGAATTTGCAATCATCTGGCTCATACTTTCGCACTCTTCGCATACTTGTTGGCCAGATCCTGTGTTTTTTTCTGGTTGGAATGACGTAGTAATATGGTACCGGAATGAAACAGTCAACTAAACCTGGATTCGATCAATATTTTAGAGGATCACACCGGTTAGGCTAGTGTTGGGCCTGGTATTTGCAATCATCTGGCTCATACTTTCGCACTCTTCGCATACTTGTTTGCCAGATCCTGTGTTTTTTTCTGGTTGGGATCACGTAGTAATGTGGTACCAGACTGAAACAGTCAATTCAACTTGGTTTCGATCAATACTTTAGTGGATAACACCGTTTAGGTTTGTGTTAGGTCTGGTATTTGCAATCATCTGGCTCATACTTTCTCATTTCTCGCATGCTTGTTGGCCAAATCCTGGGCTCTTTCTGGTTGGGATTGTGTAGTAATGTGGTGCCACACTAAACAGTCAATTAACCTCTTAGGCAGGGCTGAATTTTGCGCGGAGCTGTTACTGTGTACGTCAGAGTTCAACGCGAATTACGTGTAAATGATACAGCACTGCAATATGTGACGGATAATGCTGTTCTTTACACGAGTACATTGGAATGAAGTGTTTGATGAT